>NC_071095.1:27642396-28954896 GCF_027358695.1 Spea bombifrons | reverse complement strand
GACTCCCAGTGAAGACCATCATGGGCGTCCAGGTTGGCCATTGACTAGCACAGTGCCTAGGGGCTACATTTCAACGTGGCACAGCTGTGATGCCCTTCAGTGATGTAAAAGAATTCACCTTTTACAGACTGGCATGCATTCTTTAGTTATTAGAGGTAGGAAGTGGTGGTTCTCTCTCACGGTTCTCCTTCTCGGGCTTTTTCTTCTGAAACCAGGAAATATAAATGTCTTTAATCTTTTTCGTATTGCGTAGCACTCCCGTTGAAGTTGTTGAATTGCACATACGCCCACATTAGTGTTCACATAGTATGCAAGCGATTGACTAGAATAGGCCTTCTACTGCGTCTACAAGAAGCGTACTGAGACCGTAGAGTCAACTGGGAGTTCAATGAAACAATAGTCCTATTTTCTAACCCCAGTAACTGTGGAGTGCCTGTGCCAATTTGCATGCAGTGAAATGCATTAAAGTCCATGCAAAATGAACATATGTGTATGAGAAAACAGGACTGGGGTAGAACCTTAACGGGGATTACTGCAAAGGGAATCTTTCAACAGGCTTATAAACCTAATGACATTGCAGCAATAATCATTGTGTAAGTTTTTTGGAACCTAATGGCCTGAAAGCTATTACTGCCACTTATTTCCCTGGTGCTTTAATATCCCTAGTTATCTGTCATTGGATTGGATCATCCCTGTGTTATAATATCTGACTGTAAATCACGTATGGCATGTAAACAAAATACTACATAGACAGTCATTCCAACCTCGTCTAGTGGGTAGAAAGTCAGTTAGGATGTAATATGGGGTCTAAACGTCATTTCTTTTTCTTGCTTTAATTTCAGCTTCAGCCACTTTTGAAGATTTCCAGATCCGCCCGCACTCTCTGTACGTTCATTCGTACCGGGCGCCGGCGTTCTGTGACCATTGTGGAGAGATGCTGTGGGGACTTGTGAGGCAAGGGCTTAAGTGTGAGGGTGAGTGTCAACTCAACCTTATTCAGATTTAACCCAACGAACATGAATGTACCATCAACCACTTATTTGTCAGAATAATTTTTCAGGATATTGTTACTAATTTTAACAAATGTTGAGTACATGTGCACGTTCTTTCTCTTAAGGCTGTGGTCTCAACTACCACAAGAGATGCGCCTTCAAAATACCGAACAATTGCAGTGGCGTCCGTAAGCGAAGGCTGTCCAACGTCTCACTCCCAGGCCTATCAAGCATCCGCACGGTGTCATCGGAGACCTTCTCATCATACTCTGAGGAGCCATTACTGGTATGGCGATGGTGGGATACATGAAATGTTTTGGTGGTACTTTGCCCATATGCACCAAAAACTATGGCTCATACCATTCCTGTCCTGTAGTTCAACAATCTGAGTGTAGCAGTGACTTTGGAGCAGACTGAGGACCTAAATTAAGTCAAAATGTCACAGTGACTCTCAAATGGCAAAAACACTTTTTTTTAGATGCAGAAGGTCATTAGAGCTTAGGAAAGCGTCAGATGAGCTGGTACCTTCGTAACTATGTATATGACCTTTAGCTACATTGTCTTTTCTCAATCCTGACTTTACAGTAGGCTCGGTTTCTTTACTTTTGTTTTCAAAACACTAAACTTTTTTCTCTCCCCTCACGCTGCATTGTTCTCAGTCTCCTCTCAGTCCCAGCTACGAGGTATGTGATGTGCATGCATGTGGTTTTCCAGTCCCTGCTAATCTTCCTTACATGCTTCTTTACTGGTGCCTCTGCCGGGGTTTAAACCTATAGCTAGTTAATGTTCTTAGAGAATAGTAAACGGCTGCATGAGCTACGCTTAAGGCCATGTACAAGTTGGTACATTCTCCAAATCATAATAATAAAAAGATCCTTCAGAGGTTTGTATTAATTCCTTCTGTCTGTGCAGGCTGCAGTGTTAGCCCTGGTTAGCTGCAGTTGACATAATGTTGTCATTGTAGATTTTATAAAGCATTGAGTGCTGTAGTCTGTAGACTTTTGCATCAATTGCACGGTTTGGTTTGAATTAGGGAAATTATGGGAAAATATGTTAAAGGTTTTTAGGAGGTTTATCACTATATATTAAGTGATAACACTGCTTGTCCTAATCTAGGCATCTATGAATAGGTTACCTTATCCTAAAACATGTATAGGTTTCCCCATCTTAAGTGTCAGCTGTTACTAAGGCTGTCACCTAAATGCAACTAGAGCAAAATACAGCGTAGGACCAGCCTCTCGAGGGGGGAATGTTTCCTGTCCCCGGCACTCGACGGGTTAAAAATAACACACATCTGTCCCTTGGGCCTCCAGATGGCTACAGTGGCTTATACATATTATATGTATGAAATCCCCCCTCTAACAAAATATATGCAGTGTCTCATTCTTCCCCTAAAGCACACTGTTTAAAATAGAGGTCAATGAGTTCATTCATGCTGCTCATCTTACCAGAGATGTTTACTGGTTTAAAAAGATCCACCCCTGGACTGTTCCATTATCTAAAACCATGCTTCCAAAATCTCTTGATATCGAGTCCCCCAGGGGGGAAGATGATGTGGCACGCATGGCACGCTCCATTTTTTTGACATTTTTAGTAATAGGGAAACGTTGCATGGGATAGGCATACAGCTATCCTGAATCTAAGACGAGACAAACGACTAATGAGTAGTAAGGATTAAGGTCTGCGTTTCACGAGCAGTGGGCGACTGGATGGGCCGAATGGGTCTCTAATGCTGGCAAATTTAGTTTCAGTGGTGAGAGAAGAGCCATCGGCTTTTCTGAGTTTTCCTAGAAATCCCGGGCATCTGAAACAAAGCTTGCTTCTGGTTACAAATTATGTTGTGTGTGTTTTTAAGGATTCATGGATGGGCTGTGTAAAGACACCATGTCTAGCCACATGGTGAACATTGAATGGACGTTGAATAGTTCACTATGTTCAACAAGGACAAAGTGAAGTATTTATAAAGTGGGTTTATTGTTTAAAATGCTTAATATAAAGAGTAAAATACTCGGTTTGTGTTTTTTTTTTTTTTGTGCTGCGGACACAGGACATTTTAGTACCATTTGTGTGAATCAAATCTAGAATATTAAATTCTAATATTTTTAGATTAGCGTTACTATAACACACATGGAGAGCTAAGATCATGTCGCTGCAATATTCTTAATATTTTTATGTAATGAATAGCCAAGCCCCGGTATTGCAGCGTGATTTAAATAAAGCTTTTAGTGCTCTTAGCTGGAGGAAAATGAAAGCGGTCCTTTTTCGGCTGGCAGATTTAAAGTAAGGCAGGCTCGGGCTATCAGTTTAATTAATCATTGCTTCTATTAGCTTTCAGCACAGGCCCCTAGGTAAGTTTTTGTCTGGAACCTGAATCGGGATGCATCATGTGAAGAAGGCTTAGTTGAAAATGCATCGTGTTTGCAGAGACCTTTATATTGCCAACGGATTTGATGTATCTCTGGAAACACTTTGCATCCTCCATCAATGTCATTACCTTCACACAGGCTCGGCGTGCTCCACCAATATGAGTTTCACAAAGCCAGCTCGCTCTCATAATCTGCTTGTATCTGCACTCACCACATTATCCATCATAGATTGTGTGCTTTCCTTCGTATCCTGTGTCATTGTGTCTTTCGGACAGTGTTCATTGCCACGTCACACTCCATGCACTTTGTGCTAACCTTAATCATGCGCTAACCTTTGAGTAGCTCCACACTGTCTTGCACCCTATGCTAAGTTTACTGTGTGTCTATAATGTTGCTTTCCTGTGCTAACCTTACAGTGCCTGCACGTTCTCTGCTTCCCATACTGTCCTGTGCTAACCTCACTCTCTACATTCTGTTCACCCGGTGCTAACCTTGTGTGAACTTTCTCTGCTTACCGTATTCATCTTGTGCACATTCTATTCATACAAACTTTAGTGTCTTTGCACACTCCATTCATTGTGTGTTAATGTTAGTGTGTCTTTACACTTATTTGTGTCCTATATTAAACTGTATATCGACACTTTCTCCATCAATGTTCTAACTTTAGTGTCTTTGCTGCTCTATTCACCCCATGCTAACCTTAATGTCGCTTGCACACTCTATTCTGTGCCTACATAGAGTGCCTGCATTTTCTGCCTCCGTTATTCCCGATAACGTGTGCACCCTTCGATTCTCTTTTGCGTGTCGGCGCATGCTCACTGCATGATGTGTGTCCATAGTCTGCTAACTTTGTGTCTTGCTTGCTTGCTTTTCACAGCTCCACTGCTGGTGTGTTCTGTACTGCTGTTGTCTTCTGTATGTATCTGCGCACGTTCGGTTTTCCCCGTGTATGCAGACTCGGAGAGATTAGTGCAGGATAATGTGTGTCCAGAAACCCGGAGATTAGTGCCAGGGGGCTCTGTGTAAAGAAGAGAAGGTCAGGCTCTTTCCAGCACACATTGCTGTTTGATTTGGCTCGTGTTTAGTTCCTCTCGCTGGCTAAGCTCCAGGCTGCACCTCGCGCATCGCAACACGGCATCCTTTCTGGGTTTCCTGGATGCACAAAAGTCTTTTAATCCTTTGCTGCCAGACAGATTGCTGCCCCCCCTACCCATCCTGTGTTGTATTATCTCTCTTAACCCATTATCTGCAGCATTGCATGACATCAGTTGGTAACAGGTGAGTGACAGCATAGCTAAAGATGTGACCTTAAACAGGTGAAATCACGTTACGTTCTTTAACTCATTCTGGGTTTTTTCTCTAAATTCAGTTACATGTAAACTTCATTTATCTCTGTATGTACGCTTTCTCATTAATAAGTGCTCATAATAAACTATCGGCAGTGAAGAGGTTATGACATCTCATTGAGCTCCCCATCAGCAGCGGTTTCCATCATGTAATCTGGTTTTAGCAATCATTTCCTGGAGCGGTTCCAACCAGGGCTCCGTCTGGAACAGAAATCCTTTGGAAATAGCCCACAGCCCAGCCTTTACGGCGAGATGGACAGACTCTGGTCCTCTTTCCACCAGGCTGATCCACACGGAAGATGTCCTGTCTGTCTCAGCGCATTGGTTTTATCCAATGCTTATCCAACGCGATTTTTTTGTTAAGTTAGCTTTCTGATGTTACAGATATTTTGTGCTGGATGAATGCACTGCTCCACACAGGGGAAAAAAAGACAGAGCTTATTGTAATAGAATATGTAATATCACTCAAATAGGCTTTATAATCTAAACTGCAGAATACTCGCACAAAAAAAAGCATTTTGCTGTCTGGTACAAGCAAATACGTGAACAGCCAGAGAGCCCGTTAATCTTTACTTATTTTTGATGATCATGTGGCACTTTAATCAGATCTATTCTCTGTTGTAGTACATTTATATATAGTGCCACATCTATGTGAAGAACTGTAAAAAGTCAAAAAAACAACCTCTGATACATTTATCAGTCCTTTTGGTAATCTTTAATCTGTGCACTTTCATTGGATAATCTTTTGGAAGATTAACCCTCTCCTGCCACGAGTAACCTGTTGTCATTGAATGAAGAGTGGCCAATGTCCACAACCATTATCTACAAAAATGGGTACCATTGGTCTGGGTGCCATGCTTTGAAACCAGATGTCTCCAACCTCACGTGACTAAAGGGATTTAATGTGCTTTATTAAACTTACAGCAAAAGTCTCCATCAGAGGCCTGCGTGGGACGGGAGAAAAGATTCAGCACCACTTCATACTCAGGCCGACCCATACAGCTGGACAAGATCCTCATGTCCAAAGTGAAAGTGCCTCACACGTTTGTCATCCACTCCTACACCCGGCCGACCATGTGCCAGTACTGCAAGAAGCTGCTGAAAGGGCTCTTCCGACAAGGCCTTCAGTGCAAGGACTGCAAATTCAACTGCCACAAGCGATGTGCCCCCAAGGTTCCTCACAACTGCCTGGGAGAGGTTGCAGCCAACGGAGGTATGAGAATGTCCATGAACGTGGTCCATCATCTTGCTTCTGTAGCTAGATCAATATGGAGCTTTAGTGCACGTACATGTCATGAATTAAATTTACGACAGTTTGTCTATACACAATTCCTATAATTACCCAGAGTATGAGTAATTCTAGTTTGTTACTGAGGGTTAAGAAGTCTAGAATGATCTGCTATAAGAATAAAATAGCACCACATAACACACATTTTATGTAACCAAAAGTACCGCTCACCTACAATGTAGAGTAAAATGTATCTATTTTCTTCGAATTGATCTTTAACTCCCTCAACAGATTTATTGAGTCCCGGAGCAGAGTCTGATGTGGTGATGGAGGAAGGAAGTGATGACAATGAGAGCGACCGGAGCAGTAGGTTAATGGAAGACATGGAAGAGTCTCTTACCCCAGACCCTGAGAACTCCTTGACCGGGTGCCGTGCGGAGAATGGGGACATGCAAGACGCTGACCAGGATCAGGACACGTCCGACCGCATGATCAGGTGTGATCATGTTAGCCGTCACTCAGGGAGTGCATTTAAAAAGGAAAAGCTGCTCTTAATTATCATGTTTTCCCTTTCAGTCCTTCAGCTAGTAACAACATTCCCTTGATGAGAGTGGTTCAATCTGTCAAACACACAAAAAGGAAAAGCAGTAGTGTCATGAAAGAAGGCTGGATGGTGCATTACACTAGCAAAGATACCATGGTAAGAAGGAAGGGCTACTCCTGCTTTGTACATTGTATGCCCTGAGCCTCTGGAGTCACCGGTGATTCTTGTCATTAATCTATTAACATGCTAACATTAACCCACACTGTTTTTCTGTAAGTTAAACTGTTAAGAATCATCTTTTGAAGGGTGGCACACAGAATTGGTAAATAAAAACCCCAATTACATTTTGAAAACAGAATAAACCCAAGAGTAAATGGAGTGCTTACTTGAAGCTGATACTTTTTGTTTGACCATCTTAGAAAAAGAAAATGAATAAGGATAAGTTGCTTCCACGCGCAAATGCATAGATGGGATTTATTTAAGATCCCTTGTTGTGATCTTGGTAAAAATGTCTGTGCATCACTTTAAACAAATAGCTTTTAAATGCCATTTGGGGCAATAAAAATAACAATGACTTCTACTGACAAAGCCAGTCACTAGGCAAGTGGCCACACAAAAAATGTAATACCAAATATTTTTATCCTGTATAGCAACTAGCTGGAGAGTGTTTCTAACCTTGTTAATTTAGTATTTTAATAATGCTAAAACAGAAGTGTTGTATTTTTTGTTTTGTTTTTACCGCTATGAAAATGTTCCAATTCTAGTTTGTTCTCCTGGCTGTCAAGAGTCCTTATGTATAGTCTGAGTCTCTACATTTGTTTTAACCAACAGAGAAAAAGACATTATTGGAGATTGGACAGCAAGTGTATAACCCTGTTTCAGAACGATACTGGAAGCAAATACTATAAGGTAATAAAAGCACCACAGACTTGAATCTTTGTTAAATGGCGGTGTGAGCATGTTTACGAGACAGAGACCGGTGGACTCCTGGGCGCATCTCTGTTTCATAGAATGTGTAACAAAGCACAATGTCACAGCAGTCTAACATGAGAAAAACATCTCTTGCCACCATCTGTGAAGATGCAAATTATTAAAATCCATTTTATAATTTTGCACTACTAAGAGAGGTGTGCAAAAATAATTGTCTTCTGAGACTTAATATATCGCCCTTCAGATCATACGAAGAAGTTATTGATCCTTCACTACTAAAACATGTGACTTGGTCCCTCGTCTGCACTGTTCTCACATCTGGGCTCTCCCTCCCCCCTATCTGACAGGAAATCCCCCTTTCGGAAATATTATCCCTGGAGCCAGCCAGTAACCTGTCCTTACTACCCCCTGGTGCTAACCCTCACTGCTTTGAAATAACCACAGCCAACATTGTATACTATGTTGGGGAGAACCTGCCTGTGCAGATGGCCCCGGAACAAGGAAACGGGGTTCAGACTACAGGAGCTGGGCTTGAGGTGGCACGAATGTGGGAGATAGCGATTCAGCACGCTTTGATGCCTGTCAATCCAAAGGGAGCCAATGGAGGATGCAGCCAGCACCGTACGTTCAGATTTTTATCATGTTTTTAGTGCTATTGAATTAAAGGTGCCTGTGTGTTGGCCATTATTAGGAATGAGATCATAATGCCATTCATTAATGGTATCCTAAAGTCTTTTACTCACAAGTGCTTCTGCACGTCACGTGCGCCTTTTGCTTGGCTAAACAGTTAAACGTGGAACCCAACAGCCTGTATCTAGGCTTATATGATCAACATTATACAAGGTCAGCTTATGTTGCTGATGTACATTGGTTATGTTTGGTTTAAGGCATGTGTCCAGTTAATGGCCCTTCATATAAGTTCTATTGCATCAGTATCTTTAATGTTTAAGGCCACTAATGGCAAAAACGGTTTGCACTCTATGGCTTTTATATGATTGATGTTGTTACTTGTCTTCTCTCTATAGGGGATGTATCCATCAGCATTTCTGTATCCAACTGCCAGGTGCAGGAGAACGTGGTAAGAATGGTCAATTATTATGCAAGTGCCTGTGATAGATTCCATGGTTTGTGTGGGCATCTCTATGGTTTTATATATCAAAGCATAATAACGATCAGTTGATAACTTTCATTGGTCCAACATAGAAAAAGGTGGAAAATTGCAGAGGTATATTCTTCAGATGGCCCACTGAGTTCTTGAAAGCTTACAGAACTTTTTCTGTGTTGACCCAATAAAAAGTATTAACTTTGACTAAAGTCCAAACCATGGAGTGGGGGTACTTTGCAGCATTTATCCTTGGATATCATGCAATATCTAGTTATTTCCCATTACTTATATTATGGGTAACCAGCAGTGTTTGGGGATTTTCCACTACGCAGCTAAGAAAATGTCATGGCAGCGTGCACTGTTAACTGCCACTGGGTCAGTTACTTGTATAATATAGAAGTTCTGGCTGATTACTATTAAATAACTGGAATACTGAATTCACAAAATGGGACTTGTTATGACACAAAGCGCAGCTCATTTCTACATGAAAGGCACACATTTAATATCGTTTGGAGTGAGAATCTGTCTTTCCAATAGCACTGCTCTTCTAGAAGTAGACTGAGTAGATGCCATGTCAACCGCCTACAAGATAATCTAGTTAATTGAGACTCCATTTATTTTCCCTACAGGATATTAGCTCTGTTTATCAAATATTTCCAGATGAGGTGCTTGGGTCTGGCCAGTTTGGCATTGTGTATGGAGGTAAGTCTCATGGTTGGTATAGATGAACCTTGTTATAGCAGTCTGTCAATTATTTTATGGTATGCAGTGCTTGATTTAGTCTGCAGCAGCATCTTACATTGAACGTGGATTGGGTAAAGGCAAGGCTTGTCAAATATAGAAACATGGGACCATGCAGACCCATCTAGTCGGTCCATAATTTCTGTGTATGGACTCAAACCTTAATCCGTCTTGGTCTTGTCTTAGTTTCAGGATAGACATATGCTTATCCTGGCCATGTTTAAAGTCCATTAACCTCTGCTACTTCTGCTGGAAGGCTTAACAAGTAATCTACCACAATCAATGTCAAAATGGGCAATATGGATCTAGCTGTATTGCTCCAAGAAAAGATCAACTGAACATAGAATAACATGTAGAATCACTGAAGGTTTTTAAGACATCAGAGGTCGCTTCACTCTTTGGTTTTTACCCAAATACAAGGTATCACCTTTTTGGTTAACAATATTCCTCAGTATCGGTCTATCTGCTCATCTGGCCAATGTTTCTTAATGTGTGTTCTGGTTCCTCCAGGGAAACACAGAAAGACCGGAAGAGACGTGGCCATAAAGATTATCGACAAGTTGCGTTTCCCGACCAAGCAGGAAAGCCAGCTACGTAACGAGGTTGCCATTTTACAGGTATCTTAATTACACCCTCTGACTAAAATGCTTGCAAAACATTATTCCCCTTTTTAATTAAGCGCATGGAGAGGAAACCATTGTGTTCTCTGGAATATTTGAGTCGCCTGCCTTTCCTATGATGCTTTGTACTTGTATTCCTCATACCAACAGTTTTGTTGTTGTGTCTTTCAATGTCATTTGAATTACTTTGCGGTTTAGTATGCTAAATAATCCTGATTATGGTGCTTAGAGACTTTATACAACTATACCTTATTAGGTTGACCAGCGTGAGTGTTCGAGTTAATATAGTGTGCATAGTTTATGTAATTCCATGTTAGACAATCTCTTTTGTATGTTACTTTTTCCAGAATTTACATCACCCTGGGGTGGTGAACCTAGAGTGTATGTTTGAGACACCAGAGCGGGTTTTTGTGGTGATGGAGAAGTTGCACGGAGACATGCTTGAGATGATCCTTTCTAGTGAGAAGGGACGGTTACCTGAGCGCATTACTAAATTTCTGGTCACGCAGGTAAGCGGTGAAATGGGAAAGACTGGAAATTTGGATACTAAAGTCCCTGACGGAAGTTGTATTGAGTCAGTCGTGTGACTGACATCATCTGCTCTCCTTTTTTAACACAATTTCCTGATTTCTATCTTTTCTTATTGTCTTGTAGATTTTGGTTGCACTTCGTCATCTTCATTTCAAGAACATCGTCCATTGTGACCTGAAGCCAGAGAATGTCCTCCTTGCTTCTTCTGATCCTTTCCCACAGGTGAGATTTGTCACATGACATCATAAAAGTACAATAAGAACCCAGCACCTTTTATTTCATTTTAACCCTAGTTTGACCTGAGCAAGGAACAAGGATTACACAGTGGCCGCAAATTGTATTTGTGTATTTCAGGTTAAGCTGTGTGACTTCGGCTTTGCTCGTATCATTGGAGAGAAGTCGTTCCGTCGTTCAGTGGTGGGGACGCCCGCTTATCTGGCACCAGAGGTGCTAAGAAATCGTGGTTATAACAGGTCACTGGACATGTGGTCCGTGGGGGTAATAATCTATGTGAGCCTCAGCGGAACGTTCCCCTTCAACGAGGATGAGGATATCCACGACCAGATTCAGAATGCAGCTTTTATGTACCCACCAAACCCCTGGAGAGAGACCTCTCCTGACGGTGAGTGGGTTTTTTCCAAGCTATCCCTTCAGTGCCCCTGAATAAATTAAGGTACAAAAGAGTTTCTTTGGCAGCAAGTATTTAATAGCTTTATACTGCGGGTGGGTGATTGAAAGGGTAGCTTCAATTACATAACCAGAAAGTCATATCCAACATAAGACATCCCTAAGATGTCTGTTCTTAAAGGAATCTTGAAAATATGGCCCCAGCCATTCCCACCTAAAATATGTGCTCCGCACTTTTTTCTTCCACCTCACCAAGCGAGCACACTTGGAATGGCTTCACATTCAGAGTAAGGACGGGACTCGCCAACATTTCTATTTGTTGTGACTACTGTACACATTTGTGTATATACAGTACCTGAAAGCACTCTGGCTTTTTAACCAGGACGCAGAGTAGTTTATCCCAGCAGAGATTTGTATAATTGACTTTTCTACAGTCCCTGCAAGGAGAGATACAACAAGCCCCAAGGGCGCAATCTATGCAGTAAATGGAACACGTTTCCACTCAGTCATCATTGAAAAGACTTCATTGCAATGTGAATGTGGATTGCCCTTGGTCAGGGCAAGAACAGCATTGTAGTTAAATATATCACTGATTATGCATCTCAAGAGCATACTGTTAGTGTAATTGCATTCAAGTCAACAAATTACAGGTAAACTCAGCATATGCCTGATACGTTCTCCTGTGAACTAGAGTTCAGAGTGTACTCTATGCCTTCGAGTAGTTACCGATTAATCCACCAGGTCTTAGCATTGTTTTTCACAACTGGCCTCAATTACCTGTTTGGTTTTAGCAATCGACCTTATCAACAACTTGCTGCAAGTGAAAATGAGAAAACGTTACAGCGTGGACAAGACCCTTTACCACCCCTGGTTACAGGTAAATCCAAAATAAAATGGCAAAGCAGACATGTTAATATACAACAAGAACGCTTTAGAAAAATATATGTATACCGTATATTCCAGCGTATAAGACGACCCCCAACTTTTCCAGTTAAAATATAGAGTTTGGGCTATACTCGCCGTATAAGACTACCCCTCTACCCAGTATACAACAACCAGCCAATCACGGCAAGCGAAGTGGTTGTTATACAGACATATACATACATACACTGCCCTTACACACACACACACCAGCTTACAAACCCACAAATACCTACACTGCTCTTACACACACCTGACCATACACATACACTGACCATCTCACACCAACATATATACACATACACTGCACTCACACCCCTTTCTCCCCATCTCTTACCTTTCTCATCTTCTTTCTTCCATCCAGTTGTGGGAACGCGAGGTCTGTTATTTCAGACCTCTGCTTTACTGCTCCCTCATCGCTACGCGCCGGCAATTGATACCGAGCGCCGGGACATGGCATCATCCAGGCCCGGACTGGGGCAAAAAATAGGCCCGGGCATTTCAGACTGAGCAGTCCATTTTTTATGAAAAAACATATATGTACATACACATGCATAATACTTGGTCATTCAACATGGGAAGCCTGAAGCCACAATTTAGTGCGACTAATCCTTGAAATAAATAGTATAGAGTAAATAACACAATACCTTATCTTTTCCACTAAATGATTTCAGGGCCTTGAATGTTTTGTTCCCTGAAGTCACTTCAAATTCAGGAGGGTGTTTTATCTCTGGATAAGTAAAAATGAAATAGTTCCTACTGTAAATTAAGGACACAGATAAGCAAACACACACACCAGGACAGGCTTTTCCACACCGACACCAAGACACACACCAGGACAGGCTCTGCCACACTGACACCCAAACACACACCAGGACAGGCTCTGCCACACTGACATCCAAACACACCAAGACAGGCTCTGCCACACCGACATCCAAACACACACCAGGACAGTTAAAGAAAGAAGAAATGGTTCAGCACTCAACTCCCAGGAAGCTGGGAGCTAGCAGGAAAAAGGGCAAAACAAAAACAGGAAGCATAACAAAAATAGCAACGTTTCGGCCAAACAGGGCCTTTTGAGCTTGACAAAGGCCCTGTTTGGCCGAAACGTTGCTTTTTTGTTTTGCTTTCTTTGAATAAAGTAACCTAAGGATTGGAAGCTGATTGGAGTGCTGGGGTTCTTTTCTGTGTTCATACACACACCAGGACAGGCTCTGCCACACCAACACCCAAACACACACACACACACACACACACACACACACACACACGGACAGGCTCTGCCACACTGACACCCGAACACACACATCAGGACAGGCTTTGCCACACTGACACCCAGACGCACACACCAGGACAGGCTCTGTCGCACCGACACCCAAACACACACACCAGGACAGGCTCTGTCACACCAACACCCATACACAAACACACACTAGGACAGGCTCTGCCACACCGACACACACACACACACACCAGGACAGGCTCTGCCACACCGACACCCATACACACACACAACAGGACAGGCTCTGCCACACTGACACCCAATCACAAACACCAGGACAGGCTATGCCACACTGACACCCGCATCCGGAGGGTTTCCACGGACGGTTTCACTCAGCCTGCCTGTGGCATCTTTGCCACCAAAACAGCCTGCCTGTGGCAACTTTGCCACCAAAACAGCCTGCCTGTGGCAACTTTGCCACCAAAACAGCCTGCCTGTGGCAACTTTGCCACCAAAGCAGCCTGCCTGTGGCATCTTTGCCACCCCCTACATATCCATGCTATCACACACACATTCATTCACTCGTTCACAAATATTTATTCACTAATCCACAGATAATCATTCACTCATTCAGATATTCATTCATACATTGATACTCATTAATTCCCTCATTCAGATACTCATTTACATACACTCATTCACAAACATTCATTCACTCACTCCTTCATAGATACTCATTAATTCTCTCTTTCATTCAATCTCACATACTCCATACAGCCTCCCTCACCCCCTTACCTGGACTCATGATGTACGCGCCGCTCGCAGACTTCCACGGATCTGTACAGGGGAAGCAGACGCACAGCAGGGTCATGTGGCGTACGTGACGTACGTCACATGGCTCCGTTCTGTTGGATTCCTGCGTCCCCCTGGCCGTGGAAGGGACGCTGCTCGCGCGTGTCTGCCAGGTAAGTAGCGGGCCCGGTCGCGGTTGCTGCGGGCTTAAGGGGCAGGTGCCCTTTTTGCCCTGCGTTTAGGACGGCCGCATAGGCCCAGTCAGTCCGGTCCTGACTGGGCCTATTTTAAGGTAGGGGCCTGGAGCTGCAGCTCCATTAGCCCCTAAGTCAATCCGGCCCGGCCCACCAGGCAAATGCCCGATGGCCAGTCCGGGCCTGGCGTCATCCCTGCGCTCGGCATCAATAGCCGGCGTGTAGTGATTAGGGAGCACGGAAGCAGAGGTCTGAAGTGCCAGACCTCGAGCTCCCTAATGTTGGGCTAGTTAGAGGGAGGTCGTGATCTCCCCAACCAGCCCTGCTCCCATGGGCCTGAAAACCGGCCCAGGGGAGGTGGCTTTTCCACTCGCCCCTCCCCTAGAGATTCGTGATTCTCCCGTCTGGCTCGGTAAGTAAGTATACCCGGCGTATAAGACGACCCCCACTTTTGAGAAGATTTTCTTGGGTTAAAAAGTCGTTTTATATGCCGGAATATACCAAGTGTGATTTTAAATGACGTGCTACTAAAGCACCTATGGATTTATTATTAAAGGCTGTTATGTTCATCCTAAATCACATAAATATACAAAGGGATTTCAAAACATGGGAAATTATCTAAAGTGTGTGTGTCCTTTTTTTTTTTTACATTTTTTTTAGGACTACCGAACCTGGCTTGATCTGCGTGAACTGGAGTTAAAGATTGGGGAACGTTACATCACTCATGAAAGCGATGACCCACGCTGGGAGCACTATGCGGGAGATCACAGCCTCCAGTATCCCCCTCACCTCCTGGCCCAGTCCTGTAATGAACCGGAGGATGCGGAGATGAGGGCGCTGGAGGAGAGAGTTAGTATTCTCTGATGCTCGCAGGCAGCGTCATAATGTATCTTTACACCATTCTGTGAACAGAACATATGGAAAGAAGGAAATCATTTGGAGGGTTCAGATGTCTACCCAATAGTGTTCATCAACCAGCAATGTAATCCTCAAAAGAAATATGTGGGGATTATCTTGGAATGCTGCTGCATCAGCCCCAAATTCCTTGTGAAAAAGACTAATGAAAACACTCCGTTGGAGTAGTCTGCAAGAAGTCTCCTCTCTTGTACCAAGGGCAATTTCACTGTATGGGCCATGCAGATTACACATCATAAAAACCACTCGATCTCCTCTGTTAGGCTTACGATGTAAGCTCCAGGGGCCTGCAGGGTATTGTGGGTCACATGTAAACAGTCATTTTCAGCAGGACTCATTTTAGCCACATTCTGACCAAAAATAGAATGTTTATACGGATTACCTAATCTGACAGGTGCGCGTACACGCCTTAAATTAAGATAGCATGATTGAGAATGTTTCTCATGAGGTCAAAAGGGAAATGGTCTTTTCAATTTCTTGCAGGTTACTTGAAGCACACATCTTTTGGGGTTTCAAGTTCGCTTTAATGCACAGCAGGCATAATCAGCAGTAACAAAATGTTCCTTTTAGTCCCAAATAGTTTGTCTCTTTCTTTCTTTTTCTTTCTACTCCAGGGGATAATCTGTACGTCATGTCATAGGTAGCTTGCAAGCCTTGTCTTCTGTGTAAAATATCCTGCAGCTGTTAAAATGACCAACGAAGACCGTAGCCTGTGACTAGGACGCCTCGGGCAGGTCAGTGCAGTGAAAATGTGGACCTGGAGGCTTTGTGGAAGGAGGCACATAAGTTAACCCATGTCCCTTGAACTATACAAATGCTACTTTGTTTCGCACTGTGGTGACAACTTACCAAGGACCAAGTGCCCTTCTCCAGGGTCATTAATGAGGTTTCTTTGACCTCTGTTTATTTAGGCCCTTTATTGTTTTTTGTTTTCACTTTCGTTTAAATGTCAAAAAAATAACAAAACAAAAAATGTTACTAATATTTTTTTTGCTAAAGGTCAAATATGTGTTATTTAGCAATGTCTCAGTATGTTCCATATTCTCCTCTTGGCAGTTTTTAGATTATATTCTTACATTTCTATCCTGAATAAAACCAAAATATTATCTATGATATGGTGTGCAATTTTTGAATGCAAAATGATGGTTTTATGTGCATTTGAACATTTGTTGGCTTCATAATGTCATGATGGAGAGTGAGCAGTTAAGCTTTAGTACTGGCGGTGTAAAAGTTGCTCGGAGTCCCTGCATTGCAGGGTCATTTTATTGATGACTGCGGTTCTCAGCGTAATAAATGAGTGATTGTGGAAATGGTTACCTTTTCTGACCGTTTTCATGTTAATTTTATACTATACATCTGATCCCCCTGAAATTCCACTGTTAGGAAAGAATTTGAGGAGATCTTCACATGAGCACAACGGATTCTTTGAGAACATGAGATACACGTGACCGCTGCCATTCCATACCTGATGGGATCGCGATTAACAGTGTTCCAACCAGATGTTTCTGTGTAAGGTAAAAGTCTTGGAGTGGATCTCTGGTACAAGACACGGGACACTTAGATACAATACTTAACGGTGCCTTCAAGGGTGTAACACAGGTACTGGAGGGGGACAAGGCTGCGAAACTTGCCCTAAGCTGCTGCTACTGACATCTGTAGCATAAAGAGGGTGTTGAAATACGACAAAATTGTGTGTATTAGCGCCATAATATATAGGTGAGCGCTCATTAGCACACATGTTACAAGGCACAGCTATTTAAATCCCAAACAGGAGACATATGTGGGGAGTTGCCTCTTGATGCCATTGGCAGGGTGACCTCAGGATATTTGAGTTTATTCACTGAAGGGAGAGTTGTCAGAGTTTACCTCTACCTCTAAGTTAATCCTTCGTTCATTTGTACGAATCTCCAAAACAAAGAATGTTCCCCTTGACAAAACAAACAAAAATATTAAACCTCTGTATATTCGTTAGGATTTGTTCGTTCTTTAATATGGTGCTGGACTCTAACAGGAGGCTACAAAATTACCAGAAACTGGTTAGAGTTGGAAGTGTCAATCATTCAGTGACAGTGTGAGGATCCTTCCCATACTACAAGTAGTGTAAGTACTACTACTGCAGACAATTCACTGGGATGGGGAACATTGTGGAAGTTGTACAACTACTAATAGTTGATTTTATTGTTCTACTGGCACTGCTGCAGAAGGCTTTTTTGTCTTTTATCCTTTTAATAATTTAGGGCTTTTGTGAAAGTTAAAATTAGATGCTATTTCTTGAAGTAGTGTTTTCGTTGATACGCTTAAACTGCCGGCAAATTTTTGTAAAGCACAAATATAGTCTGGATTTCTTCCTAAACCCTAACGTGCCGTTGTAAGTAAATGGTGGGTCCGGGAGGTGACAGAGACATCCCCTCATGAAAAATATTCCTCTTTCATGTTCAACTGAAGAAACCCCTTCAAATGTCATTGGAACTGAAAGACAAGGAAACAAAATGTGTTCTCTGAAAACAAACCAACCCCACAGAGCTTTTGCTGCAGGTAAACATGTGTTTATAAAGTATAATTAAACTAGTGAGATCACTTCTAGGTCTCCTTGCACATTGAATAATGCGGAGCGGGTTCAGCGGTTCTTGCTGGAGATGTACGTCGGTTGCCTGCCTTTGCATTATGGAGTCTATTAGTAGTTAAGCATATCTACATCCACCAGAGGTAGAGGATAAAAATGCCGCCTATAAATTTTGCTAGCAGATGTATAAGTGAAATGTTATCTTAAGAGGGCCATGGCTGATTACTTCAACAAAAGCTAATTGGAGTCAGAAGTTAGAAAACCCGAAGTCCAATTAATGCAACAGGATTGGAGGTGTGTTTTAGAGTTTGACACACACACAAACTTTTTTGAGTTTGCTTTTCTCAAGAAGCATCTGTTGAGAAATCTCAGACCTAAAATTACTGATTTGCATAAAGAGTTAACATTCATCCGTCCAGTTAGACAAATTGTTTATAAATGGAGATGATTTAGTACTGTGGCTCCTCTCTCTAGAAGTGGGTGCCCAGCCAAGATGACTCCAAGGGCACAACGCAGAATGCTCAATGAGGTAAAAAACCAAAGGCATGATTCCTATCCTAGGAACTGGCTGACATCTCTGTTCATGAATCTAACGTGTGCAAAACATTGAACAGGGATGGCGTCCATGGCAGGACACCACAGAGGAAGCCGCTGCTTTCCAAAGAGCACCTTGACAGTCCGCTCCACAGCACTGCTGGGAAATATTTTGTGGACTGATGAAACCAAGGTTGAATGGTTAAGGTAGAACACCCAGCACTGCATATGGCATAAAAAGGGCACGGCATACAAACATGAAAACATCATCCAAATGGTGAAGGAAGCATCACGATTTGGGTCTTCCTCGATGCCTGGACTGTGTGCCATCATGAAGGGGACAATGAATTCCCACGTTTATTCAGGATGATGTCGGGATGTCTCTCCGCCAGCTGAAGCTCAGTAGAGGTTGAGTGATGTTGAGTGATGCAGCAGGACAATGACTGACAAAACTATAATACAGAATGGCTTAAAAAAAAGAAAATCTGCCCACCGTAAGGATGCTTTAAATAGCTGTCCAAGCAGATAGGAGGAAACATTGTTTTGGTTTTGTGAAAGCATGCTTTAATACAAGCCCTTCGATAACTTTATTCAGATATTTTATTTTGTAAAAATACAGGGATAAATGGTCTGTTTATTTCAAAATTTAAGACATTTGTGGCTTAAAAAAGTTTCATCTTCATTCATTTATGCTATGAAAGGTGTTGTTGTGTTGTCTGTCTCCAGAAGCTGGTGTTAAAATCACATGTCATTATGCCTGTGAATAACTCAGCATTTATGCAGATAATGTCACTATTTTGGGATTTGAAACACTTTGTTTTCAGAAAGATTGCAGATAACTATTTTGCATGTTGTTCTGGTGTTTTTTTTTCAATTGAATTAGTCGTCTTTACATCTTTCAAATTTCTCAAGTCCCTTATTTCCATCAATGGGGTTGGTAGCACTTTAAGGCCAATGGCCACCTTTATGAGGTAACCTTTCCACTGAGATTTCAGCTTTTGATGGATCTGGCATTTCTCCTTTTCTAATTAAGTATGGTTGGACGTCCATGTCCATAGTTGCATATTGGCAATGATTCTAAGCTTGTACAGTATCTTCTATATTTTTCACTTTACAGCCTAACCTAGTAGTGAATCTAAGACAAGACCAAGGACTTGTTAAGGTTTGAGTCTTTAAAGCAGGATACAATGGGCAGATAAGATGGCGCAGTGGTTTTATTTCTTGTGGAATTCTGTTTCCTAGAGCCTAGGCTGAGGACCTACGGTGCCTTGTAGGTGATGCTGCTCTGGGCAGGAGAGGCACTCTCCAACAGGAGGAAAGGTCAACTGCATTTTGGTGTGTGAAGATCTGAATACGAGGAGAGCTTGGTTATGTGTTCCTGTGGAAACGTTTGCCCATTCATCCAGTAGAGCATTTGTTAGGTCAGACACTGATGTTGGGTAAGAAGGCCTTGCTCGCAATCTCCGTTCCAGTTCGTCTCCAAAGGGGCCCGATGGAGTTGAGGTCAGGGCTCTGTGAGGTCTGGTCAAGTTCTTCCACACAATCCAACCATGATGGAACTCATGACTTAATATTAGTTTCTTGTTTTGAAAGGCCATGGAGAGTTGTCAGGCTTTTTTAAATTTATTTTAAATAGGTCTGATGCATTTAAAGCAAAATATACTTTTTTTTGTTTGTTTTTTGGTTCTTTTAAATAGGGCTTAAGGTTCATCGGGGACAGACGTTTTTTTTCAGGGGTCTTTCCCCTTACAACAGGACTATCTGGTTGCTATAGAAACTATATTAGAAGCATTGCTTTTTATTTTGACAAGTGTTCATTTTACAGTTTTATATGTGTAACCAGCAGGCTGTGACACCTCTGCTTCCTGGTGTGATCATGTGACAAGATTCTTAAACGTTACGCGGCTAGTGGTACATACGCATACGTCATACGGGTGTGTGCTTCATAAATCTTTAGCTGTATGCCACGATAACCTTGAGTTGTGATCAGTGTAAAAAAAGAAACACATCTAAACACAAACATAAAGTGCTTGTATTGTTTCATCAGACAATGTTTCCTCATGCCTATGTAATTGCCAATGCTATCTGAAGAAGAGACCACCGAGGTTCGGACTATTTAAGTGACTCTACCTCTTTTCCTATGCCGGTCCAAGAAAAGGTATCAACTTTGATCAAAGCCCCCATTTTCTCTTGGGCCAATAAAGCTAGATCCAGTTTCCTTAATTAATTCCAAGTAACAGCTAAGGGAAGGCGGACTAGGAAATCATTTTCTAAATTGCTGGAGTAGAAACACTTAAAAAGACATTCCGGATGCTAAAGAGTCACGAAAAGCGGAATAATTAGCGTGGGAATCCGATAAATGCCCGACATTCCGTGACCGAAGCAGAAAATTTGTATCGTTTTTCAGCTTTTAGATGTCTGACATAGTTTGCCACCTTCTGGCTACATTTTGTATTGCAGGACAAATACATGTTTTGGGCACCATTCCATTGTTTTGTTTTTTTTTTTAATGAAATACTTATGTAAGTTTTGGTGCTAACTTAAAAATTATTAAAAAGATTCCGTCTGACTTATTTCCTTTAGTCGCAGTTCCATTCCAGTTTGACTGCACTGTGGTTGCGTTTACTAAGATACATTGGATACTGCTGAGCCTCACGCAGACTGGGACTTTTGTATGCCCCGTAGTCTGTGCACCCTCGGGCATCAAAGTGAATTGAATATACTGCAAGAAAGTGGATTGTATAACGTGTATAGTCTATACCGTTGTACCAAGGTAGCTCTGTGCTTTCGCCGAACATATGTAAGATATTCAGAGCTGTCCTCCTTATGTAGGCAATTTAGTCGGCTTCGGTGCGGGGCGCCACCTCCATACTTTCTTCTTTGTTGTTATGCGTGAGCAGACCTTCCTGGGCACCTAATACGGAGTAAGACTGTGGTCATATAATTCCAAGATATTGCACGTCGGGCGCAGAAATCTGCAGGGCATGTATTGCGTAGGCTGATCGATCTCAAATTTGGGGACACTCTGATAACGAATCTTGCTGGTGTGCAAACACCTTTGACGCGGAGTCCATGTAAACCTGGCTTCATCAGTTCTAATCCATGAGGCTTTGCTACTAAATCATAATAGCTAAGTGATCACGCAGGACACGTTATTCTGTAACAACGCTCGCTGGTAAATACGGACTGATTTCATATCCAACATGTTATGCACCTCTAGAAAAGTAAATAATTTTAAAACAAATTGTTGAAAATCTAAAATTATACAGATTGCATATGTGATGACAAAGTACAGCCAAAATATCAAAATAGTGCTTTAAATTCTCATATACCACCTGTTTTTAGATTGAGATATAAATATTGCACACATTCTACAGAATATAAATAAATAAATGGGAACCGAGTGTTAAAACCCAACATGCATTAGAAAAAAAACAACTATGGTAGAAATAAGAATAATATAACATGCGTGCCATGGATGCCAAAGAAGCTTGCCTGGGTCATCCAAGTTAATGCAAATGAGTAAAGCGCAAAACACACGTGTGTTACACATGCTACACTATATGGACAAAAGTATTCGGACACCTGATCATTACACTAATATGGACTTTGATGACATCACATTCTAAATACATAGACACTGATATGTAGTTGGTCCCCCCTTTGGTGTTCAATAGGGTTGAGGTCAGGGCTCTGTATGCTGAAGGTACCATACAAAACATTTTGGACAATGCTATGCTTCCAACTTTGTGGAAGGCCCTGTTCTATTCCAGCATGACTGTACCCCAGCTCACATAGCAAGGTCCATAAGGGTTGGGTGGGTTTGGTGTGGAAGAACTTGACTGGCGGCACAGATCCCCGACACAGATCCTCAACGGTTATAGCTCCAAAGGGGGGCCAACTTCATATTAACGTGTGTATTTAGAATGCAATGTCATCAAAGTCCCCTTTGGTGTAATGGTCAGGTGTCCCAATACTTTTGTCTACCCGGCCCTTTGCACGACGTCACATCTGATTAGAGCAAGTGACAGAATACCAAGAAGATGAAGGTGCTTTAAATATAAAACCTTTTTCCTTCAGTTATCAAAGTTGCTGTTCCAGTTTGACAAAACTGTAATTGCACTCTCTAGAATGTTAAACAAATAATTCTTAGCTGATGTGTCATTTTATTCTTTCATCTGAAGGTTTTATCGCATAAAAGCAAAACAGAAACATTTATGAAGCTGTTTTTAGTTTCTATGGCAACAATCTATCAATGCTTTTTTTTTTCTTCTTCAAATGACGATGTAAAATCCCAACAAAATATATGAATGGCGCAAATTTTACTTGGTTAAAACATTATTTCTCGGAAGGGTTTGGACTATTATTATTTATTGTATTATATAGCACCATCAGATTCTGCAGCGCTGTAAAAAAGGGTAGACGGGACATAACAATTAGTATATAACAGAACAAGATGACATGCAGGAACAACAGGGTGAGGAATTATACTAGGAATTATGTTTTTAATACTCTATTTAGTTGTGCAAAGTAAAACATTTAGCAGAGTAGATGGAACAGCAGCATTAAAAATGCCTCTGCTTTCCTCCAAAAACCTGGCTTGCTAATGATAGGGTAAGGTGATTGATTTAATGGAAATTGCAGAGTTCTGAGACAGGTAGAAAATGTATTTAATGTAGAAATTGATGATGATTCCATAAATTACAAAGTATAAACATACAATGTACAGATATATTTTCATCTGTGCTTTGCTGATCATTTTATTGAATTGTAGGTGGAAAGTTCACTTTATAGGCACGTCTTGCGTAAAACAAACATACACTTGTGTTGCCAAACGACAGTATTCATTTGATTAGAAACATGTTGTTACAGAGACACAAGCGTTAGTATGAC
The DNA here is from genome assembly GCF_027358695.1 of Spea bombifrons. Lineage (NCBI taxonomy): Eukaryota > Metazoa > Chordata > Amphibia > Anura > Pelobatidae > Spea > Spea bombifrons. The sequence goes on along the minus strand of NC_071095.1, from coordinate 28,931,832 downwards.
TATCAAGACTAACCTGTCCCTTGTGATCACTGCTTGCAGAAACGTGCTTTATGCAGCTGATCACAGTCTCCGGGGATCAGTACCTGGTGTGTGTGTGTATATGTATGTGTATGTGTATGTGTATATGTATATATAATATATATATATATATATATATATATATATAATATGAATGCTCTATACAAGTTAGACTGGATAGAGGCATAATGTTATCAGGGGTATATTTTGGCCATGGTTGGCACACTGATGGGCACCAACTTCCAGAACAAATCTTAATTAATGTAGCTGGTTGGGATTGAACTGTCTATAAATCAGGTTGCCAACAATGCTATCACAAAAAAAGTTTACGCCGTACACAGAATAACACATTAAGACACAGTACACACTAAGACAACTTTGGCAGCTCACATCTACAAACACACTGATTTTGCTCATTTGTCTAGATGTATGCTTCACCCATGAAAACAGCTGCTGCTTTATTTTATAATTACATAGTCCAAAAGGAAATATGATATATATTATATAATTATTAGTTATATATGTTAATTATATAGTTTTTGGTTTGCACTGAGCATTTTTTTTTTTTTGGCCGGACTGTAAAAAAAACAAAAAACAAACAAAAAAACACACACAAGGCCAACGCAGATTTTTTTTACATTGTTTTGCTCTCTCTGCTCCAAGCGAAAAACATTCCAATGCATTCACATGTTTTGCATCGCCTGAAGCTAAGTGTATGTTTATGTTCCTTTGTGACCAATTCTCTTTAATCCAACACCGGTTTACTAATCCCACTAATAAAACAAGTTTAGAGAATATCCTAATTCATTGGTTCCCCTGTCAGAAGGGATTGACCTTTAAGGTGATCACGTCAACTATTTGTTCCAGGATGCATATACGTTTCACACGTTGTAGATCTGCACATGTAAGGTAGCGGACTGCAGAATGCGGGATGTATGAACTCGCAGAAAGGAATCATTTGGTTATGTTTTTCATTTTCCAGCCCCAAATCATTGTATCCTTTCTCCTTTCTCGTGATATTTGCTGACTATGAGTGTTCTACAGCCCTGTTAAAGGGATGTCCCAGGCATCAAATACACTCTAAATCATATGATAGCTTCCTTTTAAATTATCATAGTGGCCGCCATATGCATTTTTCAAGCTCTCATTATTTTCCGTACGCGAGATGTTTGGCTGAACATATTTTCTGCCGCTTGTTATACTTACTAAAATTGCAGAGGAGGGTCTACTAAGACCCCGCACAGATGCCCAGAAAGCGCTCCCATTGATTTTAATGGGGTAGTTTTCCTGCTATGGACTGGTTGCAGCTACTCGCTATGGTAAGTACCTTATTTTTTTTCTCATTTTTAAGTAATGCATATTAAAATACGCAGAAAGTATTTGATTATGCATTATTTTGTGAGACTATCAGGGATGTTATACCGTCCCTTTAACGCCGAATACATTCGCATAAAGTAAGGATGATAAATATGTATTAGAGACACAGTCTCGGCATAGTTCTCAGCTCGTCAGCCAGCTATAGTTTTCATGGTTCGTTCTGGTCTCACAGACTAGGAGCAGCATAAGTAATCTAAATTTTCTACCTCGCACGTTTAATAATTCCAACCACAATCCCCAATATTGCTCTTAAACGTATTCCATTCCGTGTTACATCAGTGGTTGCCAGCATGCCAAATAAAACGTGGATCATTGCCGGCTGGCCTTGCCTCGTGGAGATCTGTATCGTCAAAAGGCGAAGAAGTTTGCTGTTACGCTGAAAAGTTTGCCGATGGAAATTGTCATTAGGCGGTTTTTGCAGGGCTTTCCCAGAAGATGGCGCCATTCACAAGGCAATTTATGAGCGATTCGTCGCTTTGGGCCTCGTCGTGCCACAAAGTCTACGGAACTGAATACTATGATCGAACAAAAAATGTTTAACTACAGCAGGATACCACGAACATGCAAAGGTGATATGTTGCCGTTAAAGTTAAAAGTTGTTCAACAGTTGGTATATTGTTGGTTTTGACATACAGAACAAAGCATGTTATTATTTATTGCTTTTATATAGCACCATCACATGCCGTAGCGCTGTACAATTGGTAGATAGGAGATAACAAGTAGTATGTAACATAATGAGACTTACAGGAAAAAAACGGGTGCTTAAAGAGCCTCCAATCTAGAGGGATGTGTAAAATATCGTGTGACCATCATGAAACAAATCTTATATTCTTGCAGTTTGCACCACATTGTAAAAGTCAAATAGCTTCAATGGAGAAAACAAATATGTAAATCAGTTTTATTATTTAGTACCATTTAGCACCAGCTATGCATAACCTGTATAACCATCAACATATAAATGGTTGAGAAAACGGTTGTTGTTGATGTACCAAAGAAATATAGAATATAATATCTTGTCTGTCCATTTTTAATTTTGTAAACAACCTCAAACCTTATTTGTTCCTTATGCTTTCCAATCCATATTTATGTTTAAAGAAGTATATAGGCATTAACATATGTTACATTTTGTAATACAATTCTGGTCAATAACAACCATCAATATAAAGGCAACCCTTTAAGTTTTCCGAAGCTTACACTACTATAGTACATAGGTCACTGTAAAACCACAATGGAAAGGGAGGGCTGGCAGTGGGGCAGTTATTCCATGGGCTGCTATGACATTAGTAAAGATGAAACCTGTATAGTAGGTAAACCAGCAGAGAGCTGGTAGTCCATATACTTACCTTTTCTTCCAATCCAATGGAAAAAAAGGGTGTATGCTGCAGGACTGTAGAGGCACAGTGTGCGACCATGAAGACCCGCCGTTACCAGGGCCATTTTTCTTCCACAGCCCGGCCCTGCTGTTAACAAAACACAATTGATTAATAAAAACTCCCTGTGTCACGCCAACTATAGTAGCCAAGGGTGTGACATAAGCTGTGGCAATGGCGCCCTCCAAAAAAAAAATGTCCCAAGGAGGAGAGATGTTTGTCCACAGGAAACCGAAGACAATGGAACAGAGGAGTGATGCTGATTAAGACCATTCCTTTGGTGAGTGCACACCTGCACGCAGCTCCAGGGTATGCTTTCCTCTGAGGTGGAAAAGGCAACTAGGCATTGTTATCAAAACACAATCTGGCCCCTATTTACTAAAGGGCATCAGAAACAAATACTATATAAATATGCAGATGTTGGCAATCCCTTGGCATTCATTTCTGAGGTGGCCTCTTTTCTAGGAGAACATTTGCAGAACATGAGAGTATCATCACAGTTGTGGGAAATGGTTTATAAAATGTTGAAATTTGTTTGTGTGAATAAAGTTTTGGGGAAAAAATTATCCTGCTGGACAAAGTTTGAGAATAGAGTGCCTCAGAGTTCTATCCTAGGCCCACTGTGATTTAATGTCTTTGTTAGTGAATCTACATGGGGTATTGAAAGCCATGTGTCAGTGTTTGCAGCTGACACAAAATTAGATAAGGTAATACGGTCTGAACTAGTCATTACTTGCCTGAAAAGAGATTTGGTCAAACTGGAGGACTGGGCAGCCAAGTGACAGATGAGCTTTAATGTTGACGAATGCCAAGTTATGCATTTGGGAAAAAAAATAATTCTGCAAGTGATACCTATTATGAATGCCCCCTCTTGCCTGCATCTAGAAACTCAAACAGGACCACTGGATCAGCTGCAGTGGTGGGATAAACAGTAAGCTGTTTAGAGTAGGTTAGCTAGACAGAGAGCAAAAAAAAACACCTGGTAGTCAGGCGAGCGCAGGAAAAAAATATTTAATTCTGTAACCCCCTGCTGTAGAGTGGTTTGGTCTGCTATCTTTCTCTCCCTATAGCTGGTGTACGCCCCTTCAGTCTGGCAGCTGCTCCTCTGAAAGCCACAGAGTTCTCGTCGAGGCAGAGATGCAGTTTGCATGCTGCAGACACAAGGTAGTTTAGTTGCAGCTAGGGTTGGTTAATACTCCACTTCGCATGACTCTCCGTTAGTCTGGTAAGTTAAGTATCATGGGAAAGCGAGTACTCAACAACTGTCAAAGGTTAGCTTTTATATTATGGATTGGTACTGCAGCTGCTGTGGAATGCACATCTCATGATTCTCAGCCATCTATTCGGTTAGCTGAACATCACGTAATACTTCAGAATGTTTGCTGCACATCACAGAGATACACTATACTACACAGCATTAACTTTTCTTTACTACAACTCCCATGATCTTGAGTAATATTGCTTGTTATGGGAATAGTAGTGGGTAACTGTAGAGGCTACAGTACAAACACTAACTTTGGTTGACTGCATCTACAATAATATCCAGCAGCCATATTGCTGGCCGAAATTCATGGGAATTGTAGTTATAGATTGGGGTTGTGGTGGCCTACAATACACATTGCAGCTCAGCTACTCATTACTCACTGAACAACAGGAACTGTAGACTGGGGTATTTGTGGATAATCTTTACCACCATAGCTATTGTAAAGTGTGGTTGATGAAGGTCTGTAGCAACTACTACTGGTGATATAATTTGTCCTATGAATGGGTAACCAAAATTTGCCTCCCACCAGGCAATTGGGGGTGGAGGGTAAGGAGGTATTGGTACGAACAGGGGAAAGGATATTTTGCCTCCGGACACAGGGTACAAGATTAATAAGTGGATGGCACAGCGTAGTTATGATGAAAGGCTGGAGAAGTTCAATTGATTGCACTAGAAATATGGCATCTTAGAGAGCGTATGATATCATATGATATCATTAGACAAATACATACAGGGACAGTAAGAACCATAAAGATGTGGAATTCACCACATACAGAAGCCTTTAAATATAATCTGGATTTTTTTTATACAGAGATAATTGGTTATAAGGACATATCTAGTTATAAATAGTTAATTTAGTGATAAATTAAAATGTCATTTTGGAATTCAGTAGGATGTTTCCCCTTTTTGAGGCACAACTAGAGATCACTTCAGTTACATTTTTGCCTTCAACTACAAGGCTGAACTTGATAGATTACGATGTTACTATGTAACACCTTCTTCCAAATCCTTTACTCTTTTAAATGATCATCCATATGTTACAAAGACACATAAAAAGTCTCAGTAAAGACCACAAAAAAGGGTGGCAGAGAAAGAGGAGCATATCCTATAGCAGTGGTTCTCAACTCATGGGTCGTGACCCAAAAGTGGGTAGTGACCCTGTCTTCGGTGGGTCGCAGAGGGTCATGGCTGGATTGGAGGCATACTGGGAAAAATTTCACTTTCCTGGGGCTGCCTTACACATAGTAACATAGTTCATAATGTTGAAAAAAGACCAAAGTCCATCAAGTTCAACCTATATAACTATTGTGTCCCTACTGTGTTGATCCAGAGGAAGGCAAAAAACCCTTATGAAGCAGATACCAATTGCCCCATACCAGGGGGAAAATTCCTTCCCGACTCCAAATATGGCAATCAGAATAAATCCCTGGATCAACGTTCTGTCCCTATTAATGTAATATCCATAACTTGTAATATTATTACTTTCAAGAAACACATCCAGGCTCCTTTTGAACTCTTTTATTGAGTTTACCATTACCACTTCCTCTGGGAGTGAGTTCCATAGTCTCACTGCTCTTACTGTAAAGAACCCCCGTCTGTGCTGGTGTAGAAACCTTCTTTCCTCCAGCTGTAGAGGATGTCCCCTTGTTATAGACACAGTCCTGGGTATAAATAGGTCCTGGGAGTGATCTCTGTACTGCCCCCTTATATATTTATACATAGTTATTAAATCCCCCCTAAGCCGTCTTTTTTCTAAACTTAATGACCCTAATTCTGATAATCTTTCTGGGTACTGTAGTCCTCCCATTTCCCTTATTACTCTGGTTACATTCTAGCGGCAATCCGCGAGCCGCAGGCTGTCAGGACCGCGGCCGCAACAATCAGGGCCATCAGGCAGCCTCCGGTCCGGCATGTACTTTAGTATTATTCCCCTACTGCAAAGCAAGTTGCTTGATTGCTTTGCGGTCGCTGTCTGCTAGTGGGAGCTGAATAAAGTTTTTCTCTGATTGCTCCTCCCCTCTTCCTGCTGCAGCCCTCAGACAGACTTTCCACTCCCTCATCTTTTCTGAGGTAAGTATATATTTTTTTACTGTACTAATTATATATATATATATACAGCAAATAAAGTTGATGCACTCAGCGGGTCTTCTTTTTATAACAACGTTTCGGCTCTCAATGAGCCTTTATCAAGAACTATATATATATATATATATATATATATATATATATATATATATATATATATATATATATATATACACACACACACACACACCACACACACATATGTGGAATACTGCACAAGCTGTTTTATGGAATAAAATATAATATTTCAGAAATGAAATTATTTTTGGGTCGTGACTTAATGACCAAAGACAAATGTGGGTCCTGAGAATACACGGGTTGAGAACCACTGTCCTATAGCACAGCTTCACCGGGCCCCGAGGTGACCATGTGGGAGCTGTGATTGATTGCAACAACACAGTTCATTGGACTATTCAGGGGACATCAGAAAGTGTCCCCCAACTGGCCCACGATCCCCAGTGTCCACAACAGCAGGACTTTTATGTGGAAAGCAGGATGCTAGGTAGATATGAATAAGTACCCCAAGTTAAAGAAGTCATTTGTTCATCTACCTAAAATAAATGCTCTTGTGCACATTTGTTTTTCAAAGTTTAAAAGAAGCCAGTACAGTCGCCATATTTTACAGACATTTCCTTAAACGTGGACCTGGCCAATATTTTATTAGTTCTTCTATTGGTGTGAAAGATGATAAAACAGCATTATAACAGGTTTGAGAAAGCAGGGCTCTTAGTAGTTAAATTAGCCAAGTAGTGCTGTGGGAGGGCCTGATGTATGATTATGGCCACCTGTAAGGCTCAGACTTGTTAAGATTAACTTCATACCATCCATTTCCTAGTTTGTCTTGGTGGGGAAGGCAAGTAAATGGCTACATTTCAAAGACAAGGCAGTGTGTTTGGAACACCAACACCAACAGCTTGAAGGTCCACAGAACCAAAAGGTAAGCCTTCATTTTTACACCGTGGGAGTTGAGACATTACTGTCCCTTTACTTGGATATAAATTAAATGCTTGGAGATATGATGTGTAATACATGCATGAGCCATTCAGATTGGTAAATATAGGGGGCTCCCACCATTGGTTTGTACATTTATTTATTCTTATTTATCCTGTGGATAAGCTTTAAAATCCTTAAAATGATTATCAGCTGTGATTAATAATATTCATTATTTCAAAGGCTAACTAACACAGCCATTAATATAACTTACTAGACTCCAAGTAAATATGTATGATATAATTTGGTGTTACCGTAGTTAAGAAGATACTTTTATCTATTATTGTTTTTATATAGTGCCATCAAATTCCATAGCGCTGTACAATGGGTAGACAGGACTTAACAAGTAGTATGAAACATAACAAATTGACTAACAGAGACAGGTGAGGAGGGCCCTGCTCAAACGAGCTTATGGTCTAGAGACCTGTAGTATATAGGTGTACTGGTCAATTTGTATATACCTATATTTACAGAAAATTTGATGTGTAGCAATGTGCTTGTCTGGCTTTGGACACCTACAGATCTGTCTGGATGAATATTATTGGACTGGTAACGTGTAATCACGGAATCCAGTAGGATTTACAGAAAACATGAGCAGTTGTGAATGAGACAATTTTCCTAGAGGACTAGTGATCCAACTTATTTGTCATGGGTAACAAAATGTCACTGAGTGACACTGAGCACACATGCTTAGGCATTGGGGGGGGGGGGAGCTGCATGCGTCCACTGCTTTCTAACCAGGGGCAGGCAAATGCTCCATTAGGTTTAACAGGGTGGTGCCAATTTCTACTGAGTGTTTCGCTTTGCAGAGCTTGGGGAGTCAGAATGACAATATTTTGTTTAGACTGTTTTAAGAGGACACAAATAAATTGGGGTAACCATGAATCTACTTTGTAAGTACTTTAATAATGCATATTGACGTACTTAAATATACATTAAAGCATACCTCCCAACTTCCCGGGGATGCCAGAGCTTGGGAGGTAGAATGTCACTCTACATGGCTACTGTACATGCACGCAATTCTACATTCCCGAATCCTGCCAAACTCTACCTCTGTCCCAAAAAGGAGGACAGAAGTAGAGCTTGTTGGGAGAGCGGGATAGAGTGGCAACATTGGGACTGTCCTGCACAAAGTGAGACAGTTGGAAGGCATATAAAATACTTTGTACTTTAATATACATTCTTTACATGTAGAAAAAATCAAGGCCACTTGCCTTATAGGAGAAGAGCCACAGAGCACCACCTCCTCCACAGTCTGAGGTTTGCATACCTTTTGGCAAGCAGACATTCACTGGCAGGAAAGAACTCATCAGAGCCCTGGAGCTCTTGTGCAAAGCACTGGCTGGCAATGAGTATAGTATATAATGCACAGTGCCAATCAGGAGATGTTTTAAGCCGAATAGCTCTTCTGTAAATCTAGGAGCTGGGGAAGGCGAGGAAATCCCTCCATGCATTCGCAAGGGGACAAAAGATAATTGAAAGGGGTCACTCAGCTATCATATTCATTAACAAACCAAACAAACTTGTGTAAGTGGAAGGCTGGTAACCCATTTAATTACTATTTTAATGATTAAAGTACTTCAATATCTAATATTTACTGATGAGGGTCACAAAATGCTTTATTGGTTACTGGTATTGACAGGGGTACTGGGGAGGAAAAAGGTGCAGGAATTGGGACACAATGAAATCATTGACCCATGTAAGAACTTAGCCAGTTTCAGCAAAGGGTTTTAGACTTTAAATCCAACAAATTCTGCAGGACACACCTGTCACAACATTGAGGGAAAATCACATTTTAGGCTTTAGGTTAAACGGTTGGGGAGGGTGATGAAACTTGAACTGAAAGCAAGGTGAATAAATTCCACGAGGAAAAAGAAAGCATTCCCTCTCCACCCACCCCAAGCTCTTGGAAAACCCTTTTGTGTAAAGTGATTAAATTCTCTTTGTTTCATTACAGACATCCAGGCAAAACAAACACTAAGCCTGAGATATGCATCAGGCCTTCTCAATAGGAGCCTCTTACCTGGCTTGTGTAGGACTAATGTTATCGTACGGGCAGGTGCGCAGGTACAGGGAAAAAAAAGTGTGAACTCCTTGTGTTGTAGTTGATAAGGCTGAGTGATAGGTTGTGAATCTTATTGCCTTTTGGCATGGAAGTCTTTAGAAACAATAGAGGAAGCTTTATTTACATAGTTGCCATGAAATGATAGTAAAGAATAACGATTACCTTCTTCACAGAAGCCTATTCATAAAACAATTTTAAATAGACCAAAAAATAACTCATCTAAATAGAATTGAATTTAAAAAATGTATAAATAAATGTAAATAAAAATGGAAAAAAATATATATGATATAAATTGTGGTTGCACCAATGTATGAATGGTTTTGCACACACACAAAGTAGTCTATTCATTAAAGGGGCAGCTTGCAGGAGAGTTGAGTATTTGAGCTCCCTGCTATCAATATCGAGGGCAAACCTTCATCAGCTTCACCTGCAAGACAGTCTGTTGGCCCAGTACAATGCATAGGTAATGTCCAGGGGACGGCTGTCAGCCTAAGGCCTGGGGTTCTAGTGAAGTGCCCCGTTGCACCACCGAATCAGCCCACCATCCATGCCCATCTTTTCCTGACTTTCTAACTCATATTGATGCAATGTGATGGGATTGGGAATACTCTTCGCACATGGGATCCCACAATGGAGTTCCACTAATCCTTTTTAATAAAATATGCAAATTGAAATAGAGTAAATAACACAAAACCTTTACTTTTCCTTTCAATGATTTCAGGGCTTAGAACGTTTTGTCCACTGAAATGATGACAAATTCAAGAGGGTGTTTTCTCTCGTGATAAGTAAAAATTACATAGTTCAATTTATTCCTACAGAGCATAAAGTGCCAGATGGCTAAATACACACACACACATCAGCAGGAACCCCTAAAAATCTGAGGGGGGTAGCATTTTTCTCCATCAGATACCTCTTTCCTCACTATCCCCTACCCCACTTTCTCCCCATCTTTTATTGCAAACAAGTACAATAATATATCACTTGAAACACTGGTAAAATAATGTATTTTTACGTTAACAGCTAATCTTTCTAACAAAAACATTTTTTAAATATTGATAAATTGGACCCTAAGCATTTCCTTGGGCCCTGCTCCATGCTCCCTAGCATGCATTCACTCCCCTCGCTCCTGCAATAAAATATATTTGCCACACTGACTGCAGATTAGGAGAAGACTGTGAGAGTCAGTGAAGTCTTCCCTTCTTCTGACCCTACCGTGACATTGAGAGATCCTCTCCCCTGTAATCATCCCCAGAGTCCCTTTGTCTCCTCATTCACTAAGCCATACCTCTCTTTTACTTACTCCCTGTAGCACGTGCAACTGGATAAGACATACAAACCCTGTATTTGCAGGTATACATAAATAATGTATGGATACATAGCATAGCAGATATAGATCAACAGAATAACACAAAAAAACAGCTTTGTAGGTATAGATCAATTGGAATTCACATAAAAACTCGCCATTAAAGGTATAGCTAAAACCCCCTAAATTGCAGGCACAGATCACAGGATGCACACCCCAAAGCCAGCCCTGGTTTCCACACTGCCCACATAGAACCTGACCAGCACCCAGATAAAGTCCAGAGTGAGCCAACTTTGTCCTCAAACAGCCCAGCGTGAGCCATCTTTGTCCCCAAACAGGTGTTTGGGTGGAGTTAACCGTTCACAAGAATATGGGGCTGAGAGTAGAAAGGACTGGACAGTGATTATAAGGGGCCAAACTGAGAATATAGAGTTTCAACCAGGACAGTTTGTAGGTATGACTATTGGCCAAGCTCTGCATGTTAGCCTGACTCACAAGCGTTTGGAATCCCTGGGCACTTTCTAAATGAGCTGAACGAGAAACCATTGAAATATTAACTTTTTAAGTAAGTGACTTACCATTTTGTTGTCACCATTATTAATAATAGTTATTATAACAGTAAGAAGAAGTAATTGGCTGCAGACTGCTTGACCCCCAGAATCTGCCCATTTGCCCTTGAAAGTTCCCAGATGTGGTCACGGGAATTGCTCCACAGTTGGCGGTGACAAGGGAAACCAATGAAAGCACACGCTAGGAGATCTTAGTTACCCCTTTAAACTTGTTGATAAATGCCCCAAGATGAAAACGGTCATCTCTGTGCTCTTCTAACGCCAACTCGCCCCCCAGTGAACGTAGCATCTATTGGCATGGATTTGTTTGTCTACATAGCGGCATAGTCATGTTCCACTATACAATATCTCTAAGAAAAGGCCATGTTTTTGGTTAATTCTCAATCAAACGCTCAGAGAAAGAGAAAACTAGAATTTAATGAGTCTGTCCACGTTAACAGGTTCTGCATAAATTATACTTAATTAATTGGATGAAAATGTGGCTTAATTAGCTTGTGTAGGGGGGACTGCAGGCGTGTTTGTTACGATGTGCAACTGACCATCTAATTAAAGATCCCATACTATGCAATTTAAAAGTGGTGTATTCCCGATAATACGCTATAGCATGTTATGATACTAAAATATTTCTCACAAATCCTAATAGAAGCTGAAATGAAACGGACAATTTTTTCTTCTTCTTCTAGCCGTAAGCCTGCTTTCTAGTCGTTCAGAATATCCATTCATTTCAAATGTTATGTTTTTGTCTTATTCTGCCTGAGTCCTTACATTACTATTATGATAATGGGAAGCCAAGCGTCCATTAAAACCAAACCATATGTTCGCCGGCTTGCTGTGAAATAAAAAGACGTATATTGTCCCCGTTGCCATGGAAACACTTTCATTCGTTTTGTCAGGGTTGGGCCCGATCATTTAAATTGCAAGTAAACAAGGAGCCTGGCGTTGCCACATGGGTAATATTTACCACATCTCTGTTGCTAAACAATGACAAAATGAAGGATTATTTTATTTATTTATTTTTTTGCTTTATTTTATTTTAATAAGACGCTGTCTTTGGGCATTGCTCTGCTCGGGGCTTCCAGAATATGCAGTTGGGTTTTTCATCGCAGTTTTTAACCCATCTTATCTTGCATTTTGCATGATTTGTGTCACTGGCAAATGAATAGTTAAACCTAGGAAATCATTCTATGTGTTTGTTTTTCAGAACATTTTTTTTTTTTTACTGTATTAAATAAAAAAACAGTGATTTTAATCAGTCAGCATTATCATACTTGTAGGGCAACACAGTAATCAAATTCTCAAATACCACCCTCGACACAGTGTTCGGCTGATAACGCTGTAATTGCAAAGCACCTACGTTTTAGGCTTTTCTCTTTTTTTTCTGAGACATCAGGGTGAGTTAGAGAATTTTTGGGACTGTTTGGTGTATGTCAACAACATGTGTTTAGCAACAATCAAAACAATGTTGCCTCCCTGATTTGAGTCTACTATTTGGAATGTACTTTGTGGTGGGGCAGCTGAAATAAAGGAGGAGAACTAACCCCAAATCACTTTGAAGAGGCAGAGACTGGAACCTGGTGAGGACTAGGTATGGCCACTCTCTTGCCGGATCTGACTAGCGGTGGTACCTTAGCAAGCACAGTACAGACACACGTGAAAAGCATGTATATTTGCGAAAGCAAATATTCAGCAATAGGAAACTGTGTGTACTGTATTAAGGCCAAGGGCATGCTTAAAGGTCACCTGCAAAGTGGCCCCCACAAAGAACTGGAGCTCATGCTCCTCGGGCAAACATCTCTGTGAGTGAGATCTCTCAAAGTTTTGCCTGGGGGCTCATTGAGTTCCATGTCCATTAATATATGTGTAGAGATGTATATCATTCGGTTAGGGCAATCCCCTGCCCTCTATATATCTAGTGCCACCCTTCAGCTAGACAAGCCCTGTCTCTCTGAATTGTTCCAGCTCTGAGAAATTCTCAGGTATGGTCACATCCAAGTTAGGGTATCATTGGGTCCTGGAAAGCCTGAGATGGTCCAAAAGGGAAATCTGAGACACGGACTACGCTGTACTGTCCGTGTGTACGACACACGGATGAAGGGTTCTGTCAGTCATCCGGGAGTTTGGTAGATAAATGTGTGTTGGGGTGAGATCACATAAGAGCACAAGAAGGGTCCTAATAAAAGGAACATAAAACCAGATGTGGCTGCTGGCCACTTTCTTGCAGGCAGCACCACAGAGTATACTGCCAATGAAAGGGAATCTATAGAGCTCCATTAAAGAAAGTCCTAAAATACTAAATGTCCCTTTAATTACAAATCCTGAGAGCAGGGCGTACCAATGGTGTACCCTCAAGCTGGCTTTCTAGAATGCATATGTTGCCCATTTTAAATTGTAAACATTGTTTCATGGGTTTATTTAGTGAACTAAACTTTAAAACTCAGGGTTTTAGAATACAGTTTGTAACTCATGAGTCTTTATTGTCCTTTTGAGAGTCTTGATTTTTTGCAGGACAGTCACGATTTTCAGGCGGTGCTTCTGGGTAGCTCTTGCACTGTCCTGCATTTGGACCAGGTGGAGAGATCTTCTGATCTTTCCTGACCATCCTAAGCAGCTGTGATGTGCCCAACTTGCAACACTGAAGCTGAGCGCCGTAGGGTGGACGGGTGGATTCTCGCATCCTTCCTCACCTTTTGTCGCACCCACAACGCAGGTGTCCCAATTTAGGCATCTGAAATTTTGGGGGGTATGTAGCATAGGAACAGTTCCCATATACTGTGTCTCAGATTTTGCTCATACGTCCATTTAACTCTGGAGCGTGACAGGGACCTTTCCCTTGGTAATTAAAACATTAAAAGCAAGCCTACAAGTGTTCTAACTAATGTTGTTACTCTTTTAATATGAATCATTATTTTTGTTATTCCCCTTCTAATTCTCTAACTGCTTCAGACCTTGCTCCAAGCCTGCCTCCCTTTTTTCGTTCCTACATATCTCCCATCTGCAATATAATTGGCATGCGTGCAAGCGGTATTTGAATACAGCAGGCAGTTCTTGTAAGTTTCACACAAACTTAATAATTTGTGTATTTCTTTTTTGGGCCAGTGGGTTTTGAAGGTCGCTTGATTTGGTAGCTTTGGCCCGATACTAAAATGGAGGTCTAAGTCAGAGTCACTGGAAAGTGTTCTATAATGCTAGAGCACCACTTCTAACAATAGTTCATCTTCAATCACTTACTTTTGCCACTGTTAAAAGAATAAAGCAGATTTTTCATTCAGTATCAGCTCTAGTGTTTGAAGACTCTGATATGTGAAATCTCCCTCTAATGGGGCTGCTACTTTGATTAGGATCCTGATGTTTGTCTTCTGTAGAACTAGATACTGTACAGCCTGCTCTGTTGTGTTGGTTTAGGTAGTTTGATCACATTCATAGCTCTGCTAATCCTATGAACTGGAAAACTTAACAGGAATGCTATAAAATCTCACCATCCCAGAGGTTTGATAGAAACCATGTCATAACCCCCAAAATTTCAGGTGGCGAAATCCAGGAACTGTGTGGGAGGGGAATGCCCAGGGGCAGATCAAGATCAGGTGGGGCCCCAGGGCAACGCTGTTACAAGGGGGATTCTCTAGACTGATCTTTCCATACATTACAATTAATTAATTGTCCATTACAATTTTGGTACTTTTCTTCGCCCATATACATTCATAATGTAATTCAGGCTGAGATTGAAACACACGTGCGGGTAGCATCTCCATCATGGGGTCCACAGACAAAGCTTTGGGCTGTAGTATGACACAATCTCGTGATCACGATTGGTGTATCTTGGACATTCATGCGCATCACAGCCATTAATTGGTAGCACGTGGCCCGGCCCCATAAGGTGTGGGACTCCTGATTGGTGGAGCAGACAGGATGACCTTCAAGCCCTCCAGAGGGTGCCCAGTTGTCTAATACCCTTATTCCAATATTGTTGCAGTCTATAGCTAAAGTTTACATGTTCTTCAGACCTCTATTGTGCTATTATAGGTTCCTTAGGTGTCTTATGGTTTTGCTGACTGTGCCATCAGTACTGTTGGTGCCACGTTATGCCAGGCTCCCGGGAGTTATGTCATTTAAACGCACTTTGCTTCATCAGTTGGTGCGCTCCTTGACCTCCAGACACTGGCAGTTTTTAAGGGGAACCAAGGGACAGCTGTTTATTGGATCAGTGTAGCTCAGCCATGACATGAAATCTTCTTTTTGGCAGAAGACTCTCTACTGTTTTGGAGGGGTCCTTCTTTACCTGATAGTAGTTGAAGTAGTATCACTAGACCTTATTTTAAATTGTTTTCAAAGGGGAGGTCCTACCCGGCTGCCTTGGTCCCTGCTGTAGTTATTGTATGTAAGTGTATATTATTGTGGATATGTAAGTATGATATTGTATGTCAGTATATTAGTTCATGTCTGTGTTAATATGTGTAAGTATGTTAGTGTGTGTGAAAATGTTACTTTATGTATGTGTAAGTATGTTACTATGTGTGTAAGAGGAGTTTGAGGGTCCTATCTGTACGTCTCTCAGAGGTGCCTCTGCATTTTTTGTTATGCCATGGGGTAGAGATACAGCAGCGTGTGCATGCAAGTGTACTGTATTGTGTTTGGCTCAGTATGTATAACGCTATGCATGATATATATATATATATATATATATATATATATATATATATATATATATATATATATAATATATACACATAGTAACACTATATAAGTGCAAGATAATGCACCTAGAGCATTAAAATTTATGATGGTGGCCCTGCAAGCACCTGATCTTATATCAGGACTTTCAAAGAACTGCAGCTAAGTAATGTACCCGTGTAACAAAAAAATCTCAAATCAACCTTAACATTTGGACAAAATCCAAGAATTTTAAGTTTCTTGATAGTATCTTCTGAGATGTTGATATAGTCTTTCGAACGTAACTTTTAAGATCAAGAATTTGTTGCAGTTTTATATCAACTAAGTTGTTAAAAACAAACTCACACACATTGTGGTGTGATGGAACAGGCGTAGTAAAGCAGACACCATCTCACTCGGAAGTGCAAACTGCCCCTGAAAGGTCTTTTTTTATGGAAAGGAAATCTTTTTAAATAAGTAAAGGTCTTAACAGATCTGGCTTGGCTTGTTGGGGTCAGGAGAATGTGACTTCTGACAGGGAATCGAGGAAGTAGATCAGGAACGGAGCTCAAGGCAACAGTGAAGGAATAGGAAGACCTCTTGATCTGCAAAGTGCAAACTTAGAAGCAGGAACAAGTTGGGCTGGTAATAAACAGTCTGACTTGGGCTCTAGAGCATAATCGATGAAGAATAACCAGGAGGTCACTATTATGGCAATACAGGCAGGACTGTATTTATGGAACAGTCCCTTGATTGAAAAAACAAATGACCATTTGGGGGGTCTATTTACTTATAGAAGAATTATCAGTAGACTGTTAAGGAGAGTTATGGCTCCTTTTGTGCCTGAGGCAAGAATGGAAAATTGTGCCCCCAGCTATTTTTTTACACTGCCTTTACACATTTACACATACACACTGCCTTTACACACACCTTCTCGTTAACACGCATATACGCATACACTGCCCTTGCACACAACTGTCCATAAACACGCATATACGCATACACTTCCCTTACACAACCCTGCCTTTACACACACCAGCTTACAAACATACAAATACCTATAATGCTCTTACACACACACACACACACACACACACACACACACTGCCAATACACATACCCTGCCCATACACACCAGCTTACAAACACACACATATATACACATACGCGGCCCTTACAAACTGCCTCTATACACACCTGCCCATTAACATGCATATGCACATACACTGCCCTTACACACGTGGCCATAAACACGCATATACACATACACATCCCTTATATACACGTGCCCATAAACACACATATACACACACCAGCTTACAAAACCTATAATGCTCTTACACACACACACACACACACACTCCCCATACATACCAGCTTACAAACACACACACTGCTGGCTGCAATGTGATTCACCACGTCAGTCCCTAGAACGCTGGGCCCCTGGGCAACTGCCCACGAGCTCCATCATCTTCCCAACTAGTCCTGCAGGCTGCAGCTGCTGATCGGTCGGCTGTGCGCCCCCTCGCAGCTGCTCCCGAGGCCTACGGCCCTGCCCAATAAGCTTCTGCTGCAGAAAGTGGTTGGCTGGTCCTATGTAATATAGAGCTAAATTGTTCGTCTAGGAACAGAACCCATTTATTTTTATAATTGTAGGACATGATGGATTATAAATTATTTTAGATTTTCCTAATACCGCCTAGCACAAACTTTGACTGTACTTACTATACAGAAATCTTCACCATTCTAAGAGCTTAGATGTTCCAAAAGGGTATATTCAAACAACCTTTCAAAGCAATACATTTATTTATACAAATATGACAAGTTTAATACGTGCTTGGACACATTGCCATCTCTTACAGAAGAGATAGCAACTATTTATATCTATCCATGTATACATATAAAGAAAGCATTGTGTCAAGTTTTGTAAATTGTGTTGTTGATTGGCCCCATTTGTTTTCATTGATCTAGTAAGGTTTCCTGTGTAGCAGTCTCCCAAAGACATGGCGCGGCACTGGTGGGGTCAATCCTTTACCTAACCGCCGGGGGAAATGCATCGGAAGCACAGCATCTTCTATAATGAAAAACTGCTATTTTACTCTAATAAAGGAGGATGAGTTTATGTATGCTGGTTATAGGCGAAAACAAGCTCAGTATGTACAAAAGCGTCATGCCGATGTTACACTTCTCATAAAACTGTATTTATTGTCCGCTCCTATGTGGCATTAAAAACAATCAGAATTCCCCTGCTTATAATTTTTCAGTCGGTTTTCTCATAACCTGAATCCTGAATAGCCAACGCAATGCAGGATGTACAACCTGTATGAAAAAGAATTCTTTTTGTGATGACTGCCCTGTTGAGCACTCTCTGTCCTTCACATTGACATTATTTACATCTACCCTAAAAGATTCCGGATGTCACTGCTATGTCCTCATGAACATGAAGGCAGTAGGACCGTATGTCCGTATATGGAACCAATGCTTGGCATGATGTCTCCACAAAAACACCTCCTGGTGAATGTGGTGACGTTGTTTCTTTGACACTTGGGAACTAGGAGAATGGGCAATGATCTTACCAGGGATAATGTGTTGCAGGATTTAAAGGTAAAAGCTTTGTTCATGAAACATCTCCTGCTAGAACTCTTTCCAAAATGCTATTTATTTTACAATAGCTATCATGGGGTATTTACTATTTACCAAATATATTTAGACATGGTGTTTGTTGTAATTACATGTAGAGGGCACCTGGGGGCAGCAGTGTTACAGAACATTGTTACCTGTCACTTTAACCCATGCAATGCTTAACCCCCCAAAATGCCAGTTGTTTAACAGTCTGGGAAGCTATTGTTTGAGTATTGGAAAAGTTAGCAGGAATGCCTTTTTTTCCCTCCCTCGTACTAAAAAGTGTTCTGACACATCAGAGTTTAATCAAATATATAATTTCTATATAATGTAATTTTACTGTCAGGATGAATGTTAGTTACAAGTTGTGTTTGGTTAAACTGGCAAGAACAACAACTTCCCCCTCCAGCAGACAACCCTTCCAGGGTTCTTCTTGTTGAGTAAAAGTAAACTCTGCTGAGAAGGTTACTTAAAGGGGTTAGTTTGCCTCTTACTTTCACTGATCCAATATCTCCAATTATGAGTCTTATGTTGAAGTTCATAAAAAAAAATAATAAAAAAAAGTTACATAAGCTTTTGGGAGCCCAGAGGTCTCTGTTTCAAATGGTATCCATTTATGGACCTGATGTCCAGAAAGGTTATGCAAGTTTACACCATTTTTATGTGAATATATATTTTTTTAAAAATTCTATGTAAAGACATTTTTATCTTGGGTTAATATGGCTATACCAATGTTCCCATTTAGTAGGCAAACCAATGGAAATGTATTGTGTAAGAATACATTACCCTTATTTATGATCTAAAGAGTACATTTTCATAGATCTTAGATGTATATATTTTTCTTTCTAACAATGTCAATCAACAGCTGGAGTATTCCTTTAAACAGATAATATAAAAAATCAAGAGGTCACATAAAAGCCCCTTTTTATTGACTTGCTCTTCAGAGTGTTCCACAAAGGGCTAGTTGGCTACTCTTCTTTGGCTTGATGGCCCATTAGCCTGCTGGCAAGAGAACACATGTACCAGGAGGAGAATAAAGGGTGTTTATGGTTGTCCCTGTTTAGCTGAGGCTATCATTTGAGCCCCAAATCCCTCTGTCCTTCTCCACTAGGAGCTCAAGGTGTTTGTGGTATTACACATCTGCATATTCTGGCCTGGGCTGCTTTACCGGGGGCAGATTGCCTAATCGGTTGATCAGGCTTTCTGGTGCACTGCAGCTCAACGAGCCATTGTTGACATCAGATCTTGTAACCTGTCTATAAACACAATGGATGTTTGTAGTATTGCTTCGTCATGCTGCCTTCGGAGGGAGGCTTAGGTTCAGCATTCCTTTTAAATGCATCACAGTTTTCAATAACCCTAAAATTCACAATAAAATGGGAGTAAACATAAAGTGTGTTTTTGTAAATATCTATCCATAAAGTGTGTTTGTAAATGGCTATCAATAGATCACAGTTGTATTAAAAAGGTCTTGTCAAAGCCTTGCACCCTAGCCATGTCTATCAAAAGTATCCTTTCTGTTAATTGAAATGTTGGGAGGTATGTTACTCCCCCTTACAAGATCTTAATGACATTTTACTTAAATTCATTCATCTTGCCCTTAAAATAAAATAATAAAAAAAACAAACAATTTAAGAATGTTTTGTTTTTTTTTAATTATTTTATACTGACCCCTATAACTATAGAAAAGTGCCAGAATGCATTCACTATGTATCTTAATTCTCCAGGGTCTTTATTTTCCCAATGACATTCTACAGTCCTATAGGTAAACACTGCTGCGTCTCCGCTCCTTTTTCTTAATGCAGTCATTATAAACCAGTTATTTTTAGCTTGTATTCTTGTAGCAGCAAATTAATACAGGCTGGAGATTTTAACACATTTTCACCCACACAGAGCTCTAAGCTTGGGATATAAGCAGAATTCTCTGCGATTAACCCTTCTGTCTTCAAATTCATCAAAGCAAACCTTGCTAAAGAAGGCATCCCGAAACTGAAATCTAAATATTGGAAAGCCTAATATGATGTATAGAGCAGACTTGTTTGGCTGTTTCCTTTTAAGACTTGCTCCGTTACCCCCCCAACCTCTCTTATTGAGATAATGGTCCTAGATCATTCTCAACTCACCAAGCTGCAGTACAAACTTTCATCCTTTTCTCTGTCCCTTTTAACAAATTTAACCTTGTTTACAGCAGATATATACATCTTAGGAATCAGGAGGCTGACCAAAGTTAAGTGTTTACGCGCATTTTAAGTACATAGATAAACTATGTATTTTATGATGCACATTTACTGCATCAAATATTAAAGGGATAGGTTTTGGGAGGAGGGGAAGAATAAGATGGCACCATGCGCTCATCCCATCGCCAGGGCCGCGCAGAGGCAACAGGGAGAGGAGGAGAGAGAGGGGCGGCAAGTGGTTGCACGTGAAAAAGTTTTTAGCAACCGCTCAGCCCCTTTTGTCTCCTCTGCTCTCTACCGCTGCCCTGACTGTGGTGGTGGGAGCTCGAGGCCTTGGTCGCGGCGCTTCGTGATGAGCACTGGAATATGACATCATATCGCGACGCGCAGCTATCACCAGGTTAAGTGAACTGCAAAGGGGGGGTAGATAGTAAATAGTGAGAAGGGTAGTAGAGCGGGTAAACGGCAGTGAGTAGGGGGGAGGAGAGGGGGTAGATAGTGAGAAGGGGGAAGAGATCGTGAGAAAGGGGGTAGAAAGAATCTTGAAAGAATGAGTAAGATAATGAATTAAGTAATGTGTGGATGAATTGTGTGAATGGGTGAGTTAATGAATTGGTGTATAGAAGAATTGCGTGAATGGGTAAATGTGTGGATAAATTGTGTGAAGGAGAAATTCATGAATTAATGTGTAGATGAATTGTGAGAATGCATTAATGAATATGTAAATGATTTGGTCGAATGAGTGAGAATGAATAATTGCGTGAAGGAATGGTGTAAATGAATGAAGTGAGTGACTGTATAAGTGTTTTGTGTGCATCATAGATGTATATAAGTGATTTGGGGAAAGGCAAAGATGGCACAAGCAGTGAATTTATGGGACAAAGATGGTACAGGCAGGGTGTTTATGGGACAAAGATGGCGCAGGATAGGCTGTTTGGGGGCGAAGATATATCTTATGCTGGGCTGTATGGGGATAAAGATGGCTCAGACTAGGCTTTAATTTGTGTGTGTAAATTATTTATGTATACCGGGGTTTGTATATCTTATTTAGTTGATCTATACCTGCGGTTCAGAGTTTACATGTGATCCTCAGTTGATCTATACCTACAAAGCTGGGTTTGTGTGTTATTCTGTTGGACTATACGTGCAATGCCATACATGCAAGTGTTGTTTACATGTGTTTATTTGATCTATACCTGAACTACAGGAAGGAAGGAAAAGAAGTGTGGAATAGTGAATGAGGGGACAAAGGGACTCTGGGGATGATTACGGGGGAGAGGACCTCTCAATGTCACGGTAGGGTCAGAAGGAGGGAAGACTACACTGACTCTCACAGTCTTCCCCTAATCTTGCCTGCGGCTCACGGTTTAGTGATTGAACCCTAGATGACTAAATCCCATGTGTAACCAGGAATTAAAAACTGGGCCATTGGGCTGGAGAACATTTTGGTGAATCCATTGGCAAGGGGAACAGTAATTTAATAGCTAATTGAGACCTCAGCTCTCAACGTAGATATAGCCTTACGCCCACCAAGATATTTATGTAAGCGGTTATTTTAACCCTCCAGGCATGTTTTAATGCCCTGCTGCCAGGTTTCCAGAACACTTTACAACTAAGTATACTGAACCTAATAAACGTTCAGAATTTGTGAAAATAACACGTCCCTCCTAAATAATTAGTGATTCATTTTTGTGACATTCTTTAAAGTTGTCTGCATTCGTTTGGCATATTTCAGAGAAAAGAATAAAAAAAAAAACATGACTTATACATCCAAATACACTGTATGGACGAAAGTATTAGGACATCTGACTGTTACACCAACAGTGACTTTTATGACCTCACATTCTAAACACTCTTCTGGGGCACAGTCATGTTGGAATAGAAAAGGTCCTTCCCCAAACTGTTCCCACAAAGTTGGAAGCATAGCATTATCTATAACGTCTTGGTATGCTGAATGAGGCAGTTTCGGGAAGGCCCTTTTCTATTCCAGCCTGACTGTGATCCAGAGCACAAAGCAAGCTCCATAAAGACATTTTTGAATGAGTTTGGTGTGGATGAACTTAACCGGACCGCACAGAGCCCTGAACCCCATCGAACACCTTTGGGATGAACTTGAACACAGATTGTGAGCCAGACCTTCTCATCCAACATCAGTGCCTGACCTCACAAATGCTGTACTGGATGAATGGGCAAAAATTCTCACAGCAACTCTCCAAAATCCTGTGGAAAGCCATCCCAGAAGAGTGGAATCTGGGGGACCGACTTCATATTAATGTCTATGTATTTAGAATGCTGTGTCATAAAAGTCCCTCATGGTCAGGTGTAACAATACTTTTGTCCATATAGTGTATATTTGCTTCTGAAAAGTAAGACCTCTGAAATGTCCAAATTGGCCATGACGGTGTCAATAATGGGCAACTTTGGTACATTGGTACTGGTTGAAGAGCTAGTGGTCCTGGAAAAAAAAGGGCAACAGAAACCAACCATTATTAGTCCAATTTTTTTTTTTTTAAATGACAAGTTAATAATTCTATGAAAGAAATATTGGGAAGAACACAATCCTCTCAGCTGCAGTGTACATTCTGTGGCTTTATGCCCTGATTCAGTGCTTAAAAATGTAGACCCAGGTGGCTTTGTGATAATTATACTGAGAAAAATACAGAATTGTTAGAATTTCTGTGTTTAAAAATAACAGAATCCTGGACATTCACATTCATTATACCCTACTTATGTAGCATAGGGTTAAGGACTCTATGGAATGCATGGAGGTAAGAATTACTGCATTATTCCATAGATGGACAATTTTTGATGTCCTTTCCCTCTTCAGGCTTTTCAGAAATGCCACGACTTCAATGTAGATGCAGGTGTTACTCCGTCCTCTCTTCCCAGGCCTTCTTCCTGCAGGAGGTCAAAATAAGAGAATAAAACTGCCCCAAGCAATGAAAGAATAGAACTCAATTTTGTGACTTTGACTATTTCTCCTCTGTCTTTTATTTTATCTCACACGATCCACAGAGCAGAACTAAGACCCTTGGTGAGTGCACAAAGCCATTAAACAAATGTTGAGAGCCACATTACATCTGTGGGCTTAACCCTTTCATTTGCACACAGCACACATCTCTATCCTCTGCATCCATGGAAAATTGTTGGTTTGTCTATTGATGATGACATTTGTTAACAAAAAAAACTTTTGGCGACTAGGTAAAGATTGATGGAAGTTCCATCGATTAGCAATTTGAGAGCCATGGACTACATATAATCTTATGTGTTTAATATGCAATACTTATCATTAACAAATTCTGTACTGGATTCTTGAGGATGAGGCAACAATAGGGAGTTCATTGACGTAATGCTGTTTTAAAGTGTGCAGAGTGGAGAAAACGTACTTTTACGACGAGTAATTATTTATGTTCTATGAGTTTTTCAATGGCCGCGTTTTCAAAAGGTTCTTTAAAAACAACGTATTGTTTTAAAACAATTATCTTCTTGTCACAAGGATAGAACTGTTTTTAAAGAGCATCATGACGGATCCCAAATTACAAATGGCCGCCTGATGAAAGCATTTATGGGCTAATAGCTTTATATCACTATGGACATGGTACACCTGCTTGGCATTGTCTCTTTCCCAGACTGTAATATGAACTCAAGGTCATTACTATGTTTGAGTTGAGGAGGTTACTGGCGAAGTGTCAGGGCCAACCCTAGGGTAGGATTAAACCTTATGAGGGATACATGAAGAATGCATTATATAGGCTAGGATTACTTTAATGAACCATTGCAGTATATGTTTTCTGGTCGTCCTACCGTTTGAGAACGCTTTCTTCTAGGCCTCTTTAAATGCCTCTCTATATACCCATATGTTAGATTTTACATAGAATTTTGTAGGTGAGGGTAACGTGAGCAGAACATCAGGGACCTCACTGATTAAAATTAGACCTCGTCGGAAAACAATTGTAGGACAGAAATGTCATCAAGCCACAAAGCTATAGTGATTTTGAAAAAGATATTTATCGAATCGTGTAGTTATTAGTGGTGCTGTCCTAGTCCTGACAAAGGGCAGGACCCCCAATTGACCCCAGATCAATCTCCTCTTCCAATGACCCTCTATTCCTTGCAGTTGGAAATAAAATTCTTGATGTCTTTTAGTGACATATATAAAATAGAGATGTCCAAGCTAAACATTTTTGATCTTCTAAAGTCTCTCCTGAATAAGTAAGCCTTTGTTTCTGTAACCAAAGCTTATTGTCCACTATCTGCCTGTGGTCCAACAGTGGGGAAGAATTATGTTCATTCTATTGCATGTGTCGGTGAATCAGATTTTTTTTTTTCTTTTCTTAGATGAGGGAAAACAACTGTGATAGCTATATTATTGACCAGAGCTTTGTTGAGGGGCTCCATCACTGCTAGTCCTCCCATATATACCCCATTCTAATGGAGTCTGAAAGACTGGGATTCCTGGTGATCTAACACAAACAACTCTCTCTTCTACTGGTCCATTCCTGTAGAAATGTTGCTTTAGTCTAAGGAACCGGGTTATGATGTCCTAAATCACCTTTTTCCCGAGCTCCTTACTTTTATTATTGGGTAAGGTTTATTACCGAACCACACATTAGGGGATGTTCTGGACATGCTTGGTTTGTTTTCCCCACATACTGACACACACATGGGTAGAAATAGCATTGGGGATAAAACTATTATTGATTATATTACTACTAGGGTACAACTATCATATTTCAATAGAAATCCTATTTTGGGAAGAAGATACGATAAGTCTCCTATGAAATTCTTGTGATAACCTGGGCTTTAGTAGATCAACTTTTATGCAGAAGAAATAAGAAGACCATTATTATTATTATTGGTGTTTAGTCATCACAAAGGCATCACTGGTCTTTACAAAAAGCTTTAGCGTTAGACAGTATTGACTGTCTGTCACTGCTGAAAACAATGCCCGTTATGGAATCGTACCAGACATAGGTAGTAAGATATAATGAAGCAAGAAAGTAGACAGATGGGTAGGCTGGTAAACAGACGGACACATTCATAGTTGGATTCTTGCTGTCAGTTTGGCTCAGTTTTTTTGGGTGAGCAGGCTGGGAGGATTCCGATCCAGGTAAATGGTGCCAGATCCAGCACACGTGTGCACGCCTAACGCAGCTGTGCAGTCCTCTCCTGTGCTGCTGCTCTCACATTGTAGGCTTCTCACAGTCTGTTGCTCAGCAGATGTTAAGGAATGGAGGGGAGAAGAAAATTGTGTCTGAGATTTAGATCACTCTGCAGGTAGCAGAATGGCAGCAGCTGCAGGATATCACAACTGATAATCAAATAATAAAAATAATAATAATATCTGGAGGAAAAACAGTTATTCATTTGTTTTTTTTCTTTCTTAAAATGATGAAGACGCAGGATAGTTTGCAGAAATATTGACTCAAAATATATTTTGGTCTGTTTTTAAAAGCAAGGTGAACACGATTCTGTTCAATAAATTAATCTGTAGCCGGATTTTCTCACCTAGAAATAATCTATTTATTTTTAGGAATAGGGGAATGTATTTCTAAAAAAGGCCCCTGCACAATATAAGGTAAAATGTAGGGAGAGAGATGTGCATACTCCTGGATTGGTAATCTGGAATATCAAGGTGATCAGTAACATATTAACAGTTTTTCTGTTACATTATTTGTAAATACAGTATATTCCTATTTTCATTGCAGTTAGTATGTGTTGCTATGGTCAATAGGTAAATGAAATGTATAGATAACATTTCTCTT
Source organism: Spea bombifrons (assembly GCF_027358695.1). Taxonomy (NCBI): domain Eukaryota; kingdom Metazoa; phylum Chordata; class Amphibia; order Anura; family Pelobatidae; genus Spea; species Spea bombifrons. The sequence continues at coordinate 28,905,580 of NC_071095.1, read as the reverse complement.
GGTAAATTTTATAAAGTAGTTTTGTGAGATGTATTCAACAGATGTAAAACACAAATGAGCAAAAAAAACGGCAATTAGCAAATTTATATTTCTAATGCATTGGGTGACTTGGCATAACCCTATGTCTCACTACCTGTGGCTTTTTATACATTTGATCGTGTCTGATGCCTTTGAAATTATCCTATCCTCTGATCCTATCCTCTGATCATGTCTCAGTATTGTGTTCCTGCAGTCTAGATGATCATCATGACCTAGGGCTAAACTCATTGAATGGATGTTATTGGTAGAAGTCATAACTGTCCACTTCGCCTATTGGCGTCCATCTCTGCCGATACGCCAGCATCATAACAGTTGTGGCATTGTACATGAAAGCAAAATGAAATACACATTTCCAAATGAATGACTAAGTCATGATTCCTTAATCTAATGGTCACTTGTGCTCTCATTTGTGTCCTCTGTTTTTAGAGGCTGCCTTTTAAATACTGAGTGGACCCTGACCATTATAGACAAAATCAATATTTTTAGATCTTCATTAGAATGCTTATAGTGGGTGGCATTCATAGAAAACAGTGAAATCAGGGTTACTCTGATCAGTTGGAGACTTCTGTCACTTTTGACCAACAATTCATTAGGAGGAATAGTTTGGGTTTTTGGTATAGTGCTTGGCCATGCAACCACTAATATTTAAATGTTGGTAAGCTGCTCTTAATCTTAAAATCAGACTGCACACAGAGTATTATTTACCTTTGTATGGCAAAGGGACTTTAGGTCAGTTCTAAGGCTATAACTAGCGGCACTACAACACATTTTTCTTCTTTAGTGGAATTAGTAATTTGACATAAATTTTAGCTGTCTTAGCATGCAGAAACATTGTTGTGCATAGATTAAGCTCACAGGGATTCCATTGTCCCACCAGTTTTGCTTCAAATTAGACCCCTAATTTTGTACATAGTTATTGGCATTGAAGTGACACCATTGCGTTAGTTTTTACTAACAAGAAAGATTTAGAAAAAGTGGCAAACCAACCTTTGCACACATACACACACAAATCAATATTATATAAAAATAGTTTAAATTAGCAGGCACACATTAGATTCCATATTTAAGTTATGCAGAGATAATATATTCAGGTACAACATTATAAAACTACCTCCTGCTGAGACAATTACATCTGTCTCCCGCTAAGAGTGTAAGAGGCACAAGAACACAAGTATTACACATATTTTAAACAGCAATAGGTACATGTATCTTCAGACCAGAGGACTATAATGCTCCCCCAATGCCCAATTGACACTCAGTTTTCTTCACCTGATTTTTGGAAGACTCTTTTCTGTCTCGGATGAATTTGTATCAGATTGTTTTCTACAAACGAAGGTTTATTGGGTGATCTCAAGAGAGAAAAACAAGCTAAACCCAAACGGAAGAGTCATGGGTGTCATTTATTTAGGTTTTAGATACTCTATAAGTTAACCCGGCATCTACTGTAGGCCGTTCTCTTCTAAGCTCTTATAATTACTTTGTTATAGAAAGGTTGATCAGGGGATCGAGACACTTGGAAAGGTTGTATATTATTCTGTATCCTTGTTAGGGCAAAGAGGGACCAGATTTGACAACCTACTGCCCATTGCCGCTGTCTTTCAGATCCGGCCTTATTTATACCCAGTAATGTATTGTAAGGGATTGCTCCACTAGGCTTGACCAAGGGGAGCAGCCCTACATAAATACTGGGAGCAACAAACAGCCTGTGTTTGTTTCTGAAGTATGATTGGTGTTAGGGTAGTTCGGCTGAGCTGATCTGGTTTATACCACTCTAATTGTAAATTTTCTTTTTCGCCAGCAACTAAAGGAGTCAAGTTTACATGAGAAGCTGGCGATGTGGCTCTGATATAGGTTTATATACCCACCTATGGTTGTCATGTCTCTTGGTCTGCTCATTCTGGGGCACAGTCTCAGCGGTGATCCATATATTGGATGGACCACATTTTCAGGCTGTTCTTCTTCACCACAATAACGTTCCATATGGGAGGTATAAATAGCCTTTATTTGTTTAGTACAGCTAAATCTGTATTCCAAAATTCCAGAAACAAGCTGATTTTTATTTGTCATATGGAATATCTGGTCATGTCTTACAAGAATCGGTTGAAGTGGCTACGTTGGAAAGATTTTCTTTCCGCTCCTTCTTTTCAAGTCATTGTTGGGTCCATCGGTGTCTGTCCCTCTCTAGAGAGTCATGTGTGGTTGTAGTTAAGAGTCGTGGACCTGGACCTCTCTTTTCTTTACGTAAGCGTTATGGAGAGATTGAATATTATGGTTTATGGTTTTTAGTATTAATATTTTTTTATATAATTAGTGGCAATACATCACTCACCAGTCCGTTCTCTTGGTTTCTGTTGTATTGTTTTATGAATTTGTATCTCCGTTGCAATCTGACATGCCGTTGTCATTCTCTCACTATGTTTGACAGCTAAAATACAGAAACTTCCTTAGTATCTCTAACTTGATACTTATGCTATGCTGCAAATTTTTGTAAACCTTGGGTTTTGGGATGTTCACTATTCTATTCTGTTATATCATATGGACCATAGTGCAATGTAATCTCTTTCAGTAAACAAAGAATTTATTAGGTTAAAAAAAAAAAAAAAAAGGTTTGTGAGAAGCTGAGTGGGCTTTTTGGACACATTAGGCTACTATACTGCCAAACGCTTGCTTATACAGTTAGTACGAGGGACCAGACCTAAGATGGAAGTGAGTACAGACAGGCAAGTAAACCGTTGGATTTAAGTTGAACTCTTGAGGAAACGGTTCCACAAACCTCATTCTTAATATAAGCAAAGATTGCTTAATTGTTTCCTAGACAGTAAAAAAAAAAAAAAAAAATGTACCAGTTTCAATATGTCATGAAAACTATACCCCCGATCAAACGTAATTTTACATCTCTGCCCTCCGCATGAGAACCCTACCCTCCTGCCGGTCTTGCAGAAGTTTATTCTTTTGTCCGTAGTGCTTCATCTTCCTTGAGCTGAGTTCTGCCGCAGAAAGCAGCAGGCAGGTCCAGAATGCATGTCTGTGCAGAGATGCTGCCCGACGCCTGCAGTCGCTTCCTGCTCGCGCTTCGGCTTCCGGTAGCACAGGAGCACTCCCGTGCCGTCAGCCGCATGTGTGCCCGGTACCCTGCGGAACAAATACCAGCTGTATAGAAGAAGTATTTAAACCAGCTACTTACACTGTTTTTCCCTGTGATAGTGCCTCGTGCATTTGGCTGTGTCTAGTTTATTATGACTTTAACCTGACCTTCCTGTTGGTCTCCTGTCCTTGACCCAGGTTGCTTATTTACTTATCCTGCATTCCTCTACCCTGACTTTTGGCACCTGATTTGGGACTGGATTGACCGAATGGTTCTTATCTGCTGCCACTTTCTATGATTTTGATTAATATTCAGGTTCTGCATTTTGTGATCCTGATCTCCTCTGCTACTTTTTTTCTGGGGCATGTGTATAAGAAGGGGCAACAAAAAAGGCTCTTCCAAACATCCAACTAATTTTAATTTAAGACAAAGACAATGTGAGTATATGTAAAATATAGCTTTTAAATGACTATTTCATTTTTTGAAGGTCAAGAGATAGTCAAAACCTATATCACCCATGTGAAAAAGTAATTTGCCCCTAGACATAGTAACTGCTTGTGCCACCCTTGGCAGCAAAAACTGCAATCCATTTTTTATGATAACTGGCAATGACTCTTTAACATCACTGTGGAGACATTTTAGCCCCTCTTCTAGGCAGAATTGTTTTAATTCAGCCACATTGGAAGGTTTTTGGACATGAACTGCCTTTCAATGTCCTGCCACAGCATCTCTATTTGATTTAAATCAAGATGACTCCAAATCCTTTCCATTTCTTTTGAATCACAGGATGATGGCCGGAGGTTCTCCTTCTGGTAGAGAGAAGAATTCATGGTTCTATCAATTATAGGAAGTCTTACGGGTCCTGAAGCAGCAAAGCACCCCCAGATTATTAGACTATCATCAATGCGTTTTACTGTTGGCATGATCGTATTGTGGAATTCTGTGTTAGCTTTACCCCTGATGATCATCAGCCCATAGAATATTATCTCAAAAGTCATAAAGATGTATTTGGCAAATGTGAGACAAGCCTTTGTGTCTAATTGTGGAATTATGAACACTAATCTTAAGTGAGGCCTACAGTTCTTAACATGTTAGTCTGGGTTCTTTTGTGAACTCTTGATGAGTCGTCATTGTACCCTTGGATGAATTTTGGTAGGCTGGACACTCCTATGGAATAATTATTGTAACCCTATCCATACTGATGTCAATGGATTCGTTTATCATCTATTCTTGAATTTCTTTAAATCACAGCATCATGTGCTACCTTCTCAGACCTTTTAGCCTACTCCAACAGGGCTGGCAGTAATCATGTCTGGGTGTGTTTGGTGAAACAAAATTTGGTTAATTTAGTAACTAAGTAGAAAATTACTTTTTCACATAGGACCAGGAAGGGTTGGATATTTTTTTTCCTTCTATACATGAAATTATCATTAAAAATTGCATTTTGTGATTACTTGGGTTATCTTTGTCTAATATCAAAATTTATTTGACAAGTGTGACAAGTATGCAAAAATGGAGGAAATTGGGAAGGAGTAAATACTTTTTCACTGTACATTTTGAAGTATTGAGAAGGCTGGTCATTGGTGAAAAAGTGCAAAAACATTAACTTTGAACTTTGTTTTATGCGCGTAAAGTAAATTCAGGACAACCATGTATTTTTTTTATTGTCGTCGTTATTATTGCTTCCGGATATTCAATTCTAGAGTTCTCCTTTTGGCTGACCCAAATGAATGTCGTGGGACTTTGAGAATTAAAAGGTTTTTCTCACTCTTTCACATACCCAGAGTATATTGTTTGACAGTGGGAATGAGCCAGTAGGTGTAAGGCAGCCTGATCCCTGAGTGACAGACAGCTATCACATTAGGGATAAATGATAACAGATTTAACTGCCTGAAAGGTAGTCCCCTCTTGACTGTGACCGACCTCTGACCTGACTCCTGCAAGCTTGACTAACGCAGGGTAATTGTCACAGGTGCGGAGAAGCAGCCAGTTCTTAGTTTTCTTAACAAAAGCAAGCAGGACAGGGGTTTAAAGAGGGGGCTTGACCTCTGTTGACAAATCAAGGACACTTTTTAAATCACTGTAGGAACAAAAGTGTGGGAGATGGAATGAAAACCAAGAGGACATTTGGTGAACTCCACTGCCAAATAATATTGACCCTAACATCCGGCTGATACAGTGAATTCTACTGAAACAAGTTGCAGGCACCTTTGGCAAAAGGTGGTGTCTCCAAAATGTATCCTACAACCTTGCATTAGACTTTTTTCTTCTTTCGAGAAAAAAATGCCTATTGCTTCTCAGGCGTTTTGTTTAACGTGATTGGTGTCAATCCTAGTTGAGCTAAAATGAGATTGTCCACTCTAATACGATAAAGCATGTTTAGCATTTATTACAACTAATAATAAGAGCTGACTACAGTGTTCAATCCAAGCAGGGGGGGTGGTGTTTACTATTTGCCCCAAATTACACCTACTTTCTGCCCAGATCCATTTGTTCCAAGTTTTTTAACTTGGGCATGGACAGCCTACCCCATTAATATGGAGCATGAAAGGAGAACCCCTGAAAGCCAGTCCTTGGAAGTTCCCAGACATATACTTAGCTTAAGTAAACAAGTAAAGTTATGAAATGCCTTTTTTGGTTTTTGTTTCTTGTCAAAATGACCCTTTTTCTTGGTCATAGAAAGAAAGACAAATTTCATCATACATATTTTGTGTAACATTTTAACAAGTCAAAGTGTTTGGTTACTAAAGCAACACAGGTTTGTTGAAAAATTTGGTGAAAAATCAAGATACCCAGGTGGGTTTCTTCCACACTGTTATTCTTAATGCATATGGTTATAATTAAAGACAATCATTATTATATTTCTGGTTCCTTTTTAGAGACGTCCCACAGTATGATATAACCCCTTAACGTCCATTGACGGATCAGGCACGTCACGAAAAAACGGTCACTTAACGGCCTATGACGTGTCTGACACGTCATTTCATTAAACAAGCTTAGAAAGCAATCTACAATCTCTTTCTTCGCTTAAATGGTGTTGCTGAAATGCATCTATCACTAGGCATTCAGCGACCCCGAGCACTCACCCCAGGACGTGTTGCGATACGGAGAGCGGTCACAACCGCCACTAAGAGTGACAAAATCATGAAGGCGCATCCTGTAAAAAGAAAAACAAAGTTGTAAAAGTTCGCCAGAGGGTTTCCAGGCCCTCTAGGGAACTCTGGCTCCACTTGCAGGTTGAATACAGGTACTGCATTCAATGGAGCCCAGCTTTCTAATCACAGTGATTAGTAAAACATTAAAAAATGTTAAAAATATAAAAAAAAAGCTTAAAAAAATGGTAACATTTAAAAAATATTATGCATCAGAGGAACCATCCAGTTCCAGCAAAATGTAAAAAAAAAGTCAAAAAATTAAAATAAATAAAATAAAATAAAGTTTATTATTATGAGCAAGTGCTAAAATTAGTGCTGTATCTTCCCAAAAATCTTGACATGGAAAGAGTTAAAGTAAAAGCATTTCAAATATCCAAGGGGTGTCTAATTTAAAAAAAAAATAATGGTTTGATGGGTTAAATCATAATAAATTTCATCATCTTATTTTTTATTTTATTTTTTGTGGGAAATTTAGATTTGATAAAAAAATGGTATCTGAGGAAAGCCCTTCTTGTCCTGAAAAAAACAACATATAACTTGTGTGGGTAAACCTAAATAAGCGAGGAGAAAATTTCCATCCAAACACGAGCACCACAAAAATATGAAAACAGCCTTGGTCCCAAAGGGTACAAAAGGTAAAACACAGTCTGGTTCTTAAGGGGATAAAGTTGTTTATTCCCAAAGTGATAAAGTTATAATTTATCAAATAAGGAATACCAATTTCAGTAGCATTTTTCAATGTACTCTTTAGAATAGTGAATTTCCGGGGAGCATGTTGAGGTATGCTCCATGCTTTTCAGTAGAGGCGGCTGAGGGAGGAGTAAAATAAGACTAAAGTCTCATTTTATAACTCTACCAATTAAGAAAAAATGTCTGTAGTAAATAGGGCTCTGATTTGCATTTAACATTGAAAATGGCTGGAGTGGGCCTTTTTATATGTTGGTTAAACGAAAACATGTTGAGATGACATGTTAAGTCACGTTCTGGTTATCGGAATGCTATGAGTCAGGAGAGTAAGCTTCGGTAGTCAAAGGCAGAATCATTTCCATAATTATTTTATAATATGTCAATATAAGAAGTCCAGAAAAAAAAAACATGGCTGCATAACACATGGGAACTCCAGTTCTCATCTGGGATAGAGAATAAAGTTTGCTTTCTGATAGGTGGGATATGGTCAGAACTTATTTTCCCTTCTATCCGGACCCACCAACATGCGTGGAAAGCATGACTTCTCCCACCTAGCCCCCAACCCTTTTTATATAAAAAAAAACAAACAGAAGCATCTGAGCAGCATAAATAGGTCGTACTTGTTCGTTCTCTTCCGTCATGTAACTTTAACCACATCAACAAGCACAGGAGGTATTTATTAAGGTTGTGCCCTATGCCTAACATAATTATGGAAGCATCCAACAACCCATACCCCTGGAAGAAAATTGCACCTCTCCTGCATTTTGTTAGGTGATACATTGCATTTATGTTGCAAAACAGGGTTCCTTTGGATTGGTCCAATGCATTTGATACCGAGAGCTGTGATTTTTCAGGGTACAGATCTCTTATCAGTTGTGACCTCTACTGGCTAACCTGGGCATAACACCAAAATAGGAAATTGTCGCAGAGTTATTTAACCCCTTAAGGACAATGGGCGGTCCCTAAACCCATTTAAAACAATGCATTTTGAGCCCGTACATGTACGGGCTTTCTCATTAAGGGGTTAATATGGTCTCATGGTTAGCAGGTGCTTGATGTGATTCATTTAAAAACGGGAACAAGGAGGCATGGGTTGGAAGAAGGGGTTCGAGATAGTAGAGAAACATGCTTATTTCTCTTTATTGTGACTTTACTGCACTTTGTCAGATTTCTGTGGACACCCGTGTACTCAGGATTTGAGTTTCATATCATACCCTAGGCTCTGTTAAAGCTATACCCGGGAACTTTCTCGCTACAGCTACCCAGAGCCTACCCTAACAGGATGCGGGTAAGAGGACCCGCAGACTTTGGTAGGCGGCCCCGCTGACATTGCAGGACACTCTATTGTTTGGCAGGGGAGTGGGGTGCCCTGCAACACCGCTCCTGTGACCCCGAGATTCCTTGTAGTGACCTGGAGAAGGGGGCGCTTCACACAGTCACCAGGTGAGATACGGAGAGTTCCCAGGTGTTTTTGGAGGGCATTTCTGAGCATTATAATCCGATTTAGTGATTTCAAGGATCTGAAATGTTCAACTATTTTAGAGGAAGGAATACTAATAAAATAAGTTAACATATTGGTGGTAAACAGCTAATAAAAATTGGTATTTTCAGTGTCGTACATTAATAGGTGTACTGTTTGTCAGTATTAAGGAACGGCACAATGACTTAATTTGTATAAAAAGTTGATAACTCCCTGAGTTGTCCTGGGTTGTGATCATTGTCAGGTGACAATGGGATAATTATCACTTCTGTTGTGTTTTTTTTTTTTTTTTGCTAAAATTAATTTGGATACATTTTAAGGTCAGTTCTTAATGCATTATGTAAGAACAGAGGAGGAAACTCACTTACTTAATCGTGAATTCACGGTTCTAACCGAAATAAGTGCTTCCAAAAGAAAACCAGGGACTAAGCGAATCTATCGGAAATCTAAGAATCCTTTGCTCAATTGTAGCTAAGTAGGCTGTTACAAATCACTGCACATTTAATAAAATAACGTTGTATTGATTCTTTATATTAATGAGTTAAGCTCCGGTTATCTTGTAAGATCAAATGGCGTTCTGAATCTTACCTTTACCCCTTAAGGACAATGGGCGGTCCCTAAACCCATTGAAAACAATGCATTTTGAGCCCGTACATATACGGGCTTTGTCATTAAGGGGTTAAAATCTTACAAAAGTAAAAAAAGAGTTTGGAATGTTTTTTTTTCTGTAAGACTTATGGTATTAATAGTACAATATTATATGTATCTATAAGTCAGCTCTTATTACAATATTTTGGTAAAACTGTAAGTACAGAAGAGAATACCTTGCAGATCTTTAGAACGGCTAAAACTATAAGCTCCGTGGGCAAGGTCGTAATATTTGTTTTGAAGAACCGTTGTTATAAGTGCAAATAATAGGAAATGCCAAGTGTACAGGTTTGAGTCTGTGTATTTTTAAAGGTATTAAATTAAAAAAAGATGTCAGGGACATTAGGTAATTTTATTGACATCTGAATTACATCACTTGTACACCCTGCGGCAAACTGCAGAAAATCCTTGGTGCGTAGATGCGTTTCGCAGAACACAATGGCCCTAATATGCAACCACCCAAATATTTGGCCACAGAATATGAAAGGGGGCACAACAAAAATGTCAGCGGTATCTGGTTCGCTGGTTTGGGACAGTGACGCTCTTCAGGTTAGAAAGTCAGAATTACTGTCAGGTTCCCTCTGAAGGTCGGAGGTTGCGCCCTAAAGTTATTATTTAGTCATAAAATGCTTTGATGAGTAACCTGATCACAGCTCGGTGTATACAAAGCCTAAGGATAATTGTCTGTGGAAAATGGAGAGATTGTGTTACCCTTAATAGACTGCTAAGGCTCCACAGAGCTAGAGAAATGCTGAGTCTGTGGTGAAAGGGGTGATGGGAAACCCCATCTGTTTGGTTCCTGTTGGCGCTGCGTAATTATATAAACACAATAAATAGAGTAGATTGTATTACGGGATCAGCCTCCATTTTAAAAAACCCATCACAGTGTTTTTTTCTGAGAGCAGGATTTAACCCTTTGGCTTCTGTCTTGGATGATAAAATGCACTGATTGGTTGGCAGGGATTTCATTAGAATATGACAAATATTTAACAAGACCACATACAACTAAATTACATTATGGGTAAAAAATATTTAGCATTTTCTCTAATAGGATTTTTTGGATTTTGCATGATGGTCATAATAACGGTGAACTTCTCTCATCTTCTTTTTGCAAGTGAGGTTTGTCCTCCCCATGGCTATAACTTCAAGTACAAACATATCCGGGAAAGTTTGACCCTCTTCCTTTTGGGCAGGAGTGGCATTTAGGTGTGCCCAGCACATGTAATGATATCTAGGACTAGCTCCCTGCCTTTAGACCTAACCTCGTGTGGCTATCCCTGCCCTCGAGTGTGGCTAGTCCGATGGAGAGCTGCGGGTAGGTATGCGTATATGCAAAGGGATTTCCACCTTCTATAGGAAGAGCTGCATATAAACCTCTCTATAACAATGGTATGCTTCTGAAATAAATTCCCTTATTAGTTACCTTAATTATTATCTTGTTAATCTTTCTGCGCTACTATAGGTTTGTTTCTGCTTTATTATTATAATTGGTGAGCCGTAGTTTTTTCACATTTCTTTTACTAAAACATTTTGCCTGGATCAGTACTTGTGATGCAAACATTCATTCCAGCTGACAATTAACCACATTTAGAACTTCACCTGGAACATATGTACATTTATAAAGTATGTATACATAATGGACTTTGTATGAATTTTTGATTTTAACAAAATTTGTTAAATTCATCAATTCGTACGAATGTTTGAAAACGATGAGGGGCCTCAACGAAACAAATGAAAACAAACGAGAGCTCCGAATTTTCAGTTTCTCCATACTGTCCCCGTGTGTCAGTTTCTTGTTCTGTTTCTTCTATCCTCTCCGGTGGTCCTCTTGTCCCGGATCTCCACAGTCCCTCCCAGGCCCTCTGGCCTAGTGTAGCAGTAAATGACAGGACGGACCCTTGCGGACATCGTCTCTTCCTGTGTTGTGTGAAGAGGCCCTGGCTGCATTATCCTGGCCTGGTCTAGAGGGAAAGGGTCTGCGCAAAGGCTCTGCTCTGTGCACACAGAAGAGGCCAGGATAATGCAGAGGACAGACAGGTGAAGAGCAAGAAAGAGAACAAGAGGAAGAAGGAGAAGTAGAGGAGCTGCAGAGAAGGTGAAGACATGGAAGCAGTTGCCAGAGAATGTAGGGAGACATTGTGTGAGAGTGAACAATGAAAAAAGCCCTCTAAATTTTGTGTGAACTGAAAGGGCAGGAAACAAAATTAGTTGCCCGAAAATGAATGGACCAAAAACAAAACTAAAAATTAGCGAAATAGTTTTTTGTCCATTTTTCTAATACATACATGTAAATATGTGTGTATTTCTCCTTCCCAAATATATACTTGTGCAGTTCCTAAGCTATATAAAACGTTCCCTATTTTTAAGAAAATGTATTATCAATACATAAGTAAGAGAGTAAATATTTCCTGGTACTCGCACACAAAATGAATAAACTTTTTGTGTGTGTGGTACATCCTCCATACATTCATAGAACTTTAAGAGCCCAAAAGAGTAACAAACTTAATTTCAAAAGTACTTGCAAGACAATGTTCGAGCATTCTAACAGGCCCCATATTTAGCAAACGAAAACCAAAAAAAATGTAAAAAATTCTGTTTATTATACCCAAGACTCCGGTAGCAAAAAGAAGCTTTGTCTGCCTGTGTGTTTCAGGAAAAAAAAAATCTGTGGGCATACCACTTTAGAGGTCTCTTACATTCATAGAGGTTGGGTATAGATGAGGATTTGAGTGCCATTCTGTCTCTCTGCCTGTGACAGGTATTTGAAGAGAAAAAGAGGAGACAACAGGGGGCATAAAAACCTATAGAGATCGGAAGTGCTGTCAGCCGTAGGGAACTTTATCATGCTTTGTTTTTTTTTTTCCCTTTTGACACTAACGGTTCAGGCCACGGCTGCTAATCTTACCAGCAGTAGCTGTGTTATTTAACATTTAAATGCCAGGATAGTCTGAAACCGTGAAAACACACGTATTCCAATGTGTTTCTGGGGACGAGATTTAAAACGTACTGTTTATCATTATTGTGTAATCATGAAAATGCAGCAGAATTATATTGCTCATTCTAGCACATTAGTTGACCCTACATTTACATGCAGACACCTAGAGTTTTGAATATTGTGAAATTTTTTTTCACCCAACAATGTGGGTTTTGTTTAATGAGGCTGGGCTTTAGGTGAAAAGGGTACAGAGTAAGCTTCCAAAATATTTGTGTCAATTTTGGTTTTTCTTTTTTTGTACTACTTTTACAGCAAGTATTACAATTATAGATGACATGCAAATTACAAATTGCAAATAGTGGCATGTTTCATATATTTCTATTACAAAACATTAAGGAGAAAAAAAATCTCCTTTGTATTAAGTCCTATAAAATGGCACTCCATACATAAATGGCTAAAAAAAGATGGCGAAAGAATAATAAATTGAAAAGAAAACTGGTCTTTATGAATTACTAAGGATGGATCCTATGTTTGAGAAAGGGGAGGGGGTGGATACAATGATAGAAAGCCACTTTAGCTCTGAATTACCCCTCCACTCCAATCAGTTTTGCTGGATGCTTTTAATGATGGCCCGTCCTGCTCCCCCTCCACCCTCTCTGAAGCCCTATCTCTACAATGAGCACATCCATTCTAGACTGACAGCAGCACAATCACAGCTCCATTCACAGGCGGCCTATGTTAACCCCTCTGAAAAGAACTCTAATGCATGTGGCAGTAATGGCAATTAGGTTAAAAAAGGAATATTAGCAGAAAAAAAGCTGTGAGTTTTAAGCTTTTAAGCATTACAGGTGGTGTATATATGTGTGTCTATATATAGAATATATATTTCGAGATATATATAAAACACACCATGCAAATACACACAGATGGACGTATGTAAAAAAAAAAACATAATAAAAATGATATATGTGTGTCTGTGTATAATATGTGTGTGTGTGTATTTTTTGCTAAAATAGGTTTGTGTATATTTATACATAGTTATATATGACCTGCAAATACAAATAATTTATCCTTCTCGGGAAATTAAGGAACACATAGTTCTATTACAATTTAATTCTCTATGTCTGAAGTGCCAGAATGTAAAGCGTCAATTAATTAGAGGCTAAGAAATGAAGACTAAGTGTGAGACTGCATTCCTTCCCCAGATAAACTGGGTAATTGCCTCCTTGAGCAAGGTGCCAGGCCCCCTTAGCTAAAACTGTTTAGATGTTTTTTTTCCCACACTATAACCATGTTTATTAAATATTGCACTACCGTTCAAAAGTTTGGGGTCACTTGTTTTTCATCGAAAACAAGGACATTTCTAGCTGTTCCATAATTGCTAAAGGGCTTTCTAATGATCAATAAGCTTTTTAAACGTAAAATTGCGTAGCGAACAAAACCGGTTATTGGAACACAAGTGATGGAAATGATAAAGGGTCTCTGTAGGCCTACGAAGATATTCCAGCTACTATAGTCATTTACAACGTCTGCGCTGGATTTTTTTTTTTTATCCATTTCATGTTATTTTTAACTGAAAACATTTGTTTTCCTTTAAAAGAATAAGGAAATATCTAAGTGACGCCAAACATTTGAAAAACAGATTATAAGCCTGGAATGAATTGAGTTGAATATTTTATTAATACACAATGGATTCTCCTAAGTGTTAATACACTTTAAACCGTAAATAAATAGTACTTTATTACACATTTCAGTTATAGAATTTTAGGAATCAAACTAGTCAGCAGGTTTCAAACTTTATTGCCTTTACCGTTTTTTATTACGTGTTTTACAGTTTCGGAAGTCATGATTTGTATCCCAGATATTTGCAGTCGATATTGGTTATTCCAGGCACTTAAGTAGAAAACGAAGTGGCTGTCTGTGTGCTGAGTTTGCGCAGTAAAACAAAACCATGTTCTAACCTATGTGGCCAAGCAAGTGTATGCGGAAGATGCATTTTTAACTATAATGTAAATTCAAACAGGCTTGATGTTTTTTTCATAACTATAAAGTACATTTTTTGGGAGATAACATGTTTTAAACTTTAATAGATAGGACATATAATGTTCATAATAATAAAAAAATATATATAAATCATAATAAGGCGGATTTTAATTGTGCCAAATTTAAGGTACTAGCTTTCTCTAAACAGGTTTTTTTTTTTTTTTTTTTTTATCAGTGGCCTCTGTCAATAATCCTCTTTTTAATCTAGTCTTATTGGTCTACGTATAAAGTCTCTTGATTCCTTGATAGATTTACCATTGTGTTTTCAGTGGCTTTAATTGTTCACTTAAAATACCAGAGATTACATCCTAATACTTAATCAGAGTTGCTGGTACATCCCTTAGACAGTTACGTTTTTAACTTTTATTATTCTGTGACAAAACACTATAATGGTACTAACCCTGATGAAGCAGGTGTTTCTACCAGCAAAACATGCATTTTTTAATTTGCAAAGTTGGCCGGTCACACTGATTAACTTACTTTTTGGATGCTACAGGTAAAAATTGTATTCAACCACAATAGAATATTCAGAGGTATTAAATGGTAAAAGAAAATCTTAATTTAGCCACAATAGACTTGCAAATCAAATAAGATTATCATGATTACAATGTTGGTAATAAAGTTATGATTGATAACCATTTGTTAATATGCGTGTCACAGTGCGGAAGAAAGAATGGCCTGCAAAGCGGGCATATTTATCCACAGCTGGCTTAATTGTTAATTATGATGTCCGTGATTTTTTGTTGTTAATTAAAAGGAGGGCCGACATTCACTACCTCAGTCGTGTAACTGAATAAGGGATAAATCAACTGCCTGATAAGTATACCAACATTATAAAGATGTTACTTGAAATACAACCTTATCATTTATTTATCAATGAGGTTATCGGTTCTTGCCAACTACACAGGGAACATTAAACATACTAAATATAAAATGTGAGAGAGCTGTTTTATAAAAACAATGTCTTAACAAATACCACTTTTTATTTTTAAGTTATGTTTTCTCCTTAAATAATTGTTTGTCTGCAAACGGGTTACTTCTCAAATATAAACCTGCTTTTAAGTTCTATTTAAGGGCATAACATGAAAAGCTAAGGCTTCCAAATGAATTTGGTTGAGGGCTCCATCCCAGTGTAGAGATATTTATTTTAAAACATCAGGGCAAATAAACACAAGATGCCAATTTTGAAATTGATGTGAAAACAAATACCTTACACATCGATGATGGTGAATGGGCACACTTGTGCTCCAAGAAGCTTTGGGTTGTATAGAAAATGTATGGGTCCATTCAAAGGACTCCATTAAGAATCCATATTTACCCTTTGGCGCTCGGGGTGGTGGAACCAGCACTACTCTGTATCGCCATCTCCAACATCCCAGCAATCTGCCTTTTAAGGATGCGCGGCTCGGCAGTAGGGAACTAAGGAGGCTGTGCCGACTTGGCACCGCCCTACATAATGTTGGTGGAGCAGTTAAGGAGATTATTTATCTCTCTCTTATCTGGCCCTGTTATGCGTCAGAGAGGCTGTGGCCCCCATCACGTGCTGCCCTAGTTGAGTACATGGCACTGCATGCACTCTTGTTTCTTAGGACTCAAAGTTTTATTGGACCCAAGATATGCAGCCTCCTAGAACACCTTTAGGTGTCTACTTGCCTACAATATGTTTTTCGTCTATGCTTTTCTCTTTGTGGTCAATTTAAAATGTCTTGTTCCAAACATTATTGTTTTTATCAATCTCCGCCTGTTCCATGGATCGGTTTCTTTTTTTTGAAAGAAAGTAAGTTATTGTTTATCTTTTCTCCAAGCCTATTCATTTAATTCCCCTGCAGAAAATTATGATCAAGGTCTTTAATTCTTTGACAGCATCTTTGAAATAATTTGGGAAACATTTAGATGTTGAACTGTGCTATTCTTAATTTTATTTTGTGCAATTTTCTGGGCAGACAAACCAATTTCTGCAGTCCATATATATATTTATATTTCTTTGTGCAGTTGATGTTAAAACCTCTCTGCTTTTAATCCCACTGTTTTCCCTTCCTGCACTTGTTTGAAAGGCTAATTTGGATCTCCATGGGGGTCCTAACTGCTGGTCTTTTCTCCTGAATACTCTATATATCAAGTTTTGCTATTTACTGCAATTGGACCAGGCTGAACTGGCCATTGGACATAATGGGCAAATGCCTGGCGTGCCAGTGCCTGTAGGCATCCTCTATGAACCTTTAGTGTCGCTCATTTGGCAGATACCATCAGTTAGTGCAACGCCACTAAAGCAGTGTCCAGGCTGGTCCTGATTTGAACCAATTCTCTTGTCCTGACTGTTGGCCATTTTACTATCCAAGAACCTTTGCAGTCTTCCATTAGCTTGATTTACAATGTTTCTGCCTGCTGCATAAACTCAATCACTGGTTCAATTATCTAAGCTCTAGATGCTTCTCAAACCTGTGTTCCCAACATTTTGGGGGATCTGGTTATCAGGCAAATAACTCAGCGATAATCTTTAACAATCCTAAATGACCTTAAAATTTAAGATTTTACCTAGAATAAAACTATAATTCCTGTTTTTTTTAGTTTTTTTTTTAATCCATGGTCAGATTATTTATGTATGGTTTTTCATCATTGATTTTCTGTTTTACTCTGTATACAGTAAATTTTAACAAAAATAGCCTCACTACTCGGTGAATTTGTTAAAATGATTGCCTCTCAACTCCTGCCATCTCTTCTCCATAGTCGACAATAAGACATGTCAGCGGACAATTCCAGCTCTGAGTTCTTTTTGCCCCTGAAGTGGCCGAGTGAGAGGCAGGAACACTCCAGGGGTAAGAGGTGAGGGGACGCATCTGAGGAAAAGATAACACAGCTATTCAGAGCTGTGAACTCTCCCCACAAGTAGTCAGTCTATTGAACCACTGAAACCGCTCTAAAGAGATTTAGCCTAAAGCAGTCTCCCAATCACCAATTAGACAAATATTAATATCAATTAAGCTGTTATACAGCATAGGTTTCATATAATTACCTTAATGGCCTGACGCTTTTTTTTGTCCTCCTTTTTCTTCAGCAGCGATTTCTTAAACAAACTTTGTCTTTTGTGCTAGAGGCCTAAGAAAATTTCCAGCAGGGAGCTCAGCTTTTGTGAGGGTTTCTAAAGAGACAGGGGGAATGTTCTATTTAATGACAAACACCTACTTTAAAGCATTGCTTTTTCCTGTGCCTGTTCCCACCACACTGTGTTAGCGGGCTCAAAGCCTATTAAGAATGAGAGACAAAAAAAAAAAATAATAAATAAAATAAACGAGGGTGTTGAGACACATGTGGGGATCTGGAGACACAATAAGGTACCCAGACTAGCTTTGCTAGCTCATCGAGAAAGCAGCGTTTCAATTAAGGCTCCAGTGAGAGGGCATATCCGTTATTCCCAACGGGACAAAGGCCTGGAGAGAGGGCGTGAGTGGTAAAGGTAAAAAAAAAATCTAACTCAAAAACTAGACAAATCTGTCTCATTGAGTCGCTTGTGGGTTGAGTACTAATTAAAAAGGGAATTCTCCAAAGCATCCTGTCTTCTATTAGAGTGTTTCTACAATGCACACTGCCTGCTTTTCATTTTCTCCTGTTATTCCCTGTTTAACAAACACAGGTTAGAAATAGACCCAGACACTGTCCAATATGAAACTGAAGCTGCCAAGGAGAGGTGCCAGATTGGGTTGCCAGATTGGGCTCTAAGGGATTTGTGCAAAAAAAAAGTTAACCACAAGGTTGCGCCGGTTTTGTTTATAGTTCATTTCACAAGAATGGCTTATGAAATTGGTACTATTGATAATCTCGCTGATCTCACTTGGTACCTCAATATAAAAACCATATTTGTGTTACTTTCTATTATATACTCCAAAACGATAAAGTACATTAGATATGTGCAAATGGCCCAAAAACGATTCTAATTATTCCCATGATTGGAGGATTGGGGAGAGGTCATCACTGCAAGCGCCACCATATTGCACCGAGGTCAAGTGAGGAAGAATGTGTAATCCTGGAATGCTGAAATACAGACTCTTCATTGTTTGAATACAAACACACAGAGAAATTATCTAGGTGATACAGTGGTGCTTACTGCTTTATGAAACTTGTTACCTTAAAGTTCTGGGTTTATGCCTTGTCTGCCAGCCCTAATCTTTCCGACTGTGACCTGGATTTTGATACCTTATTTCCCCACCCTGACATTAGCTTAAGTCAATCCTATAGGGAGTGGGTTGGAAGAAGGTAATTTGGGTGTTTTAGATTACCAAACCAAAAGGTGCTTGCCCTTCCTTTTGGATTTGGTTCCTCAACAGTAACTGTTCGTATGGTATCCTGACTTATGTTCTACTCTTAGCATACTTAGGCCAGCCTGTGGCTATCCCTGTACATGTGTCTCTGGCTCCCCCTTTTTCACATGAAGCCACACATCCATAAGAGGAAGGCCTCTGGATGGCCCACCCTAGCAAGTTCCCAGGTATTCCAATAGCTTTACGTATTTTCTTTAAGTATTACTTCACACAAGCACGTCGCATGTATTTTGGTTCTCGCAAAGCTGCAAGCCTTACATGCCTTACATGCAAGTACTTTTTATAAAAACACATTTTTTTTAAATTCAAAAACAAGTTCATGATTTCACCTCACTGAGTAAGTGTAGAACAATCTATGCTTCTAAAATTGCTAATCAGATGTAACAAATATATAGAGGTATGTATGTAAATACCTTCCTCAGCAGTGTTTATTTTTCCCTTTATTTTCTTTTTCATATCTTCACTTCCTTAATTTTCTTCCGGTCTTTCCTTTCTTTGTTTTCTATGCAATTACACCATCAAATTCTAGGCAGAAGAGATATAGACTATATTTGATGGAATAAAACATAAATGTATTCATAATAAAGAAAAGAAACCTTTTTTGAGATGAACAATATACAGTGTTTCACATTCAGTATCACAAATGTTATTTTATGTGTAGTATTCCATAAAACAATTATAGAGTATGGTAAATACTTTTAGTGGCCTTTAAAGCAACATTATATATTTTTAGACTTAAAAAGTGTTTCAAGGGACAATTCCAATGACCAACAGAAATCGTGGGACTGTCCACTGAGAACGGGGTTTGTGATCGCTAGAAATTGCTAAATTTGCTATGTCTCATACTTAGTTCATCTTAGATTACTAACACCCTAAAATGTATAAATGCTTCTATTTTGGAAAATGCTTAGGTAAAAGCTTTCTCTCCAAGAAATAGAGTTTCTATAGTCTTATATGTGGTGACTGCTCATGACATCACAGGCCCTTTAAAAGTTATGAGTGGCATGATGTCCCCACATTATTGCTTTGATGTGAGTTACTGTGAAAACCTTGGCTGCGAAGGCGGTGTAACAAAGAGAGATTTGCCACCAGGCAGACTTTGCAGTTGGCTACTGACGTTGCAGCAGGGATAGACTGCACCTAAAAGATGTGGGCACTCTACTATTAGAGGAGAGAATGGCTAGAGGGATGGAAGCACTTTTAAACTAGGTACTAGGTGAAGGGCAAAAATAGTAGATCGGAAGGGGGTCTACCTTTGGAAACCAGAATGAGGGCAGTGGTGGTGTTACAATAGACAATAAGGAGGTACTTAAAATTAAACCTGCGGCCATGAAGTGGTTTTCAACTCATAAAAAATGGGAGATAATCCTAAACGTAAGGAGATTTAGACTAAAGCAGAGGAAAGGGTTTTTTACAGTAAGGACAATAAGGATGTGGAATTCTCTGCCCGCAGAGGTAGCTTTATCGGAGTCTGTACAGACGTTTAAACTGCAACTGGATGGATACTTGGAAAAACATAATATTCAGGCATATAATCTTTATGGGGAGACAGCTTATTGATCCAAGGGAAATCTGACTGCCATTTTGGGGTCAAGAAGGAATTTTTTTCCCTGGTTAGTGCAAAATTGGAAAGGGCGAAACTGGGGTTTTTTTTAGCTTTCTTTTGGATCAACAGCAACAAATTAACAGATAGGAAAGGCTGAACTTGATGGACGCTTTTTTTTTCCAGCCTATATAACTATGTAACTGTAGTTTAGCAAATGCAAGAAGCTTGGCAAAAAACTGATTGAGCTGGGGATATTGGTAAGCAAGGAGTAGTATGATTTGATCAGTATCACAGAAAAGTGATGGGATGATACGCATGACTTACAAGTTAGGTTACAAGGTTACTCGCTTTTTAGAAGGGACAGAGAAAATTTAAAAAATGGATAGTGATCTGTTTATACGTGAACTCTAAATTAAAGCTTAGTATTAAGGAAGGTGTGGAGATTAGCATTAACATTAAAAAGGGTAGCACATTACTTGCTACAAGCTCCCAACCATTAGCATTGGCAGGGAGGATCAGCATTTATTGCAAATTGAAAATGCTGCAAACCTGGGTTAAATTTAAATCATAGGAGATTTTAAGTATACAGATATAGACTGGAACAACTCATTCCACATGTCACGATTGGTAAAAACCTCTACAAGAATGGATGCCTTTCTGGATCTGGCAATAACTAACAATATAGCTTGTCTCAAATGTACCTAGAGCATTTGGCGCTGGGGGTGGATCATGTATGTAGCACCCCCCCCACTTAAATTGTAAAGACACCAACAAAAATATTAATGTTGGCAAGAATATTTATTTCACAATTTTGTCAACTGTATAACAACTTGAAAAAAAAAATTGAATTCTGAAAAAATAAATTAACATTTACAGAGCAGATATGGTACAGCATAACTGCTATCATTATATACAGGCCAAGACAGTGACTGTGATACGCTATATGCCGAGTCAGACATTGAAGGTGGTTCAGCATAACCACTGTCATAATAACTGTCATTATATAACCATTCAGTCATTGATCGAATACCATGTACCACCATCAATATCTGGCTTAGTGTATAGTGATAGAGGTTATGCTGTACCACCATCACTATACACTGTGCCAGACATTTACAGTAGTGCACCATAACCCCCATCACTATATACTGAGGGACGCATTGACAGTGGTATAGCATAACTGCTCGTTAACTGGTTATATACAAAGGCAGACTTTGATGGTGGTACAGCATAACTCCTGTCATTATATAATAAGCCAGACATTGATAAAAATGACTCTGTGCCACCATCACTATACACTGAGGCAGACAAAGACAGTAGTGCAGCATAACCACAATTACTATATACTAAGCCAGATGTTGACTTTATACACTCAGGAAATAGTGATAGGAGTTATGCTGTACCACTGTGAATGTGTGGTTTAGTAAATAAAGAGGCGTTATGCTGTATTATGGTCAGTGTCTGGCTCGGTAAATAGTGATTGGAGTTATGCTGTCCCACTGTCTACCAGATTGCAAGCTCACAAGAGCAGGCCCTCTTCTGCTTTTGTGTCAATTTGTTAGGTGAATTTTAATTTTACTCACTGATTGCAACAGCTCTATTGAAGCTGTTGACACTATATAAATGTAATTTCTGGCTCAGTATATAGTGATAGGAGTTGTGCTCTACTGTAGGCAGGCATTGATGGTGATACAGCATAGCTCCCATCACTATATACTAAACCAGTATAACGCTCATCACGCTTTCTCAATGTCTACACCTTGCCCTCTGTCGTAACTGTGCCTGCCATATTGTATGATCTAGATGGGATTATAGCCATGTGACCAACCACTTCATGCAATAAAAAGCAGATGCCACATGGTCAACAACCACTAATAAAATAACTTCTCAGGACAGGTTGCAGTTCCTCTAATAATAATAAATGTACTCTTATGTACTTTGTCCATTAGATAATAAACTCCCTAAGGACCTCCATACCTCTGAACAGACCTCAAATAAAATTGTAGCTCGGGATGAGGGCTCCTGTTTTCTAGAGGTAATCCAGTGTAGCCTAACGAAAATCACCCATTCCGTTTATTTTGTCTTCCCCTGTACTGTCAAATTCTGTTGCATTCTTAATTGATACATTATATTTTTTACAACAACATAAAGGCAGAAATGATAAAATACCTATTTGTAATATTTTTAGAAATTTATTTTGAAAATTGTGCTTAATATTTCACTTACACGCAAACTTCTAGATACATTAATTTATCCATCTTAGCGAGAAAGGTTGAGGGTATTGTAATTACAATACCCAAATACCATGAAGCAATAACCCTTTTAAGAAGTTTAATACTCAACATATCCCATATTTTTGTCACTTTTGAGCCACCATAGACGTAAAGAATTGAGAGGTATTGGGGAAATAGTAGTCTTTTTGGGACCAAGCTCTCCCTCTTCTGGGGCATAAATTCACAGGGTAGGGCTATCCACATATAGAGCCAGCTGTGCACAGCAATGAGGCCAGCCCCAGCAGCCTTAAACAAGCTGACAGTAGGTAAATGGGCATATTTGGGAACTCTCCGTGTTCTGCCCAGGGACTCCGGGTGAAGTGCCACTTCTCTGGATCACTGCAGCCTCTCAGTACTCCCCACTCACTTCCCCTTCAAAAATGGCGTTATGTCCCGTGACTTCGGGACTTCCTACCCACATCCTGCAAAAGGGGGCCACCAGATAGCCAGAGAGTTCCCAGGTATGTAAATAGGTGAGGAGTGGGCATGCCTAAAAGCACAACCCTGCACGGAGGAAGGTGACCTTGAGACCCCAGGGTGGAAGAATAGATTTATAAACTGGATTGTCACATAGAATGTCATGCCTATAATCACCCCCTTAAAAATGTTGGGGGTATGCATTTTGCATAATATTTTAGTGGAGTATTAATGCATTATAAAATATATATAAAATTTCACTTATTTATCTGTGAAATTTGGCAGAACATCGCATATTGTTACATTGTGACTGCATAATCATGCTGTTTCGGTTACATTGTGGGGTCCTGTTGGCTTGGCAAAGTATTTTTTGTGTTTGTCTACATATTTATATACAGATGACGCTTGCCACATAAATAATAAC
This sequence comes from Spea bombifrons, assembly GCF_027358695.1. NCBI lineage: Eukaryota > Metazoa > Chordata > Amphibia > Anura > Pelobatidae > Spea > Spea bombifrons. The sequence goes on along the minus strand of NC_071095.1, from coordinate 28,882,532 downwards.
TTGGATCATTTGAAAATTAAATATTGTTTCAAAAAACATATAATTTAACAATTAATGTGAAATGCTAAGATTTTGTGCGCAATTGTATCCAACATATATTTATATAATATATTATCTTATGTAAGATTTTGTATATTGAGTTTTCTCACTCCTTTTATAAAATTTTAGATTTACATAACACTATATACAATATATATATATATAATATATAATGGCGTAAAATTAATCTCAAGAGTATGTAGATATATAAAATATATGTAACTGGTTATTTGGAAAAGAAGAAAAACATGTGAAAATTCTTTTTTTTTTTTTTTTTTTTTTTTTTCGTTCTTTCTTGGAAACGTGAAACTGACCTATAAATACTGAAACCTCTACTTCTGACCAAGTTGAGCATAGAGATTTAACTCTCAATCACAAACTCTTAGTTTATTAAGTGTGACTACATTTTTAACAGGCACTAGCTGATTTGGGTAAATCTCCTTAAGTTTTAATCTATCAAGAGCAATTCAAAGCAAAACAAACAAACAAAGCTTTAACCAGTTCATTGACAGCAGACAGAACAAACAATCAGCAGGGGGAGGAAATCCCAGCAGTTTTAGGATCAATAGTCTCACTGCATGTGTGCTTTTAGGTGACGAAAGGTAGAACAGAGCTGCTATGCCAATTGTAATGAAAAGAGATGAAGCGGGATGAGAATTTGATGGGATGGGTGGATTATTCTAGAATGACCAATTCAAGCATGGGTAAGCCCAGGCAGTATTGCTTCTCGATTTAAAACGTTACTGTGTAAGAACCCCCCATGGATGGTCAGTTTATCTGTACACAAGGGGCAAATATTTTACTCTTTGGAATATGTGGAAACAATCCTCTGTAAACTGTTAGTGGAAATGGGCATTCAGAATATTATTTCCAATACGATGCATTTATTTCGCTCCTGAGGCACACGTGATGGCTTAACATATATATTCTGTAACATATGGTAGTACCTGTGCCTGCTTAGTGCAGGGTGTCTATAAACAATGTATCATGTTCAATACATTCAGTAATTTAGTTAAATTAACAAGTAAAAAACATTTTGTCAAAGAAAAAAATAAAGATTGAAGTTTGATGAATCGCATTGTTAACGCATGGCATGGTCTGGCCCATTGATGATGGAATAGTGCGAGCTGGGGCCAAGCTAACTTTTCATCTGCATTTATTATTTTGGTCCTCTTGTGTATCCGTAAAGATGAGCGCAAGGACTTTCCTTCAATTGTTGGCGATCCAGCTTAGCGCCCGCCAGTTCACCAACTTGTAGTTAACAGGTGCCTTTTTACATAAAATTACTGGTTTTCTGCTATTTTTGTCCTTCTGGCTCAGAAAAAAACACATAACATAACTGACAATGAAAGTAATAATAAAAAAATAATAATAATAAAAAAGAATTGGTAGTTGTTAGTGTCACTTAAAACTTACATTTGAGGCCATATGGGTATATATAGTGTTTAATGGAGTTTTACATTATTTGGCTTAATCAATTTTTGTTCCATTTTTTTTAATATGTACTTTACTAAAAACAAAATAATAGCCTATTATAAAATTTGCATTAGTTCTTGAGATACTTATATAAAATATACAAATGAATTTAATTATATCTCCTGCTATTCTTATTTAAAAAAAAAAAAATTCTCTTTTTTTTACTACAAATGAGGAATAACAGTCCCTATAGATCAGTTTCTTGAAGTTTCCATTTAAAGGACACTCAAAATAGCTTGGGAATACAGACAAATATTCCTGGAGCCATAACCCGATAAAGCAGAAAAATACTACATAACGGTTATTTTAGTGCTTGTGATTAATATGTACCTCCTCTCTTTTTAAAAAATGGAGAAATATGAATATTTATGGTCAGCATTTTAACGAACAATATGAATAAAAATCAAGTGTGCGAAAAAAACGTTCTCCGTATCTAAAGTTTGACAAAGGCTTGTGTCCAGCTGCTGGCTATCTTGGCATATAACCCATTAAAGGTCCAAGCCAGCTCCATGTTTAAATAGAAGGCATACTAAAGATCATTTGGGATGGGCACCAATGTATTTTACGGCATGCATTCTTTAGTTTTGGAATCAGAAAACTAGACTTCTGTCACTTTTAACTGCCCGCTCGCCCTACGGCACCACCACCCCCGCCACCACTTCTTGTACTAAAACTGGGGTGCTCCTAGGTATGTAGTTTGTATTAAAGAAATTGTTTTTATAAATTGAAAGAACAACTTCCATATACTTTCTTAATTACTTGTCACAGGACTTGCATGATTATTTGTTTCCATTGTGGTATTCCTTTTCATGGGTTGAAAGTTGGCCCGAGTTGGTTGGAATGACAAAAAAAGTTTTTTCCGTTAATCGCAAGTTTTTTCCACAGAAAATTGGTGTTACTGTGATACTTCTGGTAAGGTGCACATGCCATCACATTATTTACTTAATTCGGCTCTAGCAAGATAAAATATTACCTTAATTTTAAAACAAACTTTGGTAACACTACCAAAAACTACTACTTAAAAAAAAAAAAAAAAAAAAAATAACGTATCTCCACATTAAAGAATCGGGAATTTCATGCTCTTGTTACTTTTTTGGTTATTTATATGCATATAAAATTGCTGAGCCCTACGGTGAGAGTGACACATAGACATTCACTTATATGCATATACAGACATACACACTGGGGGTCACTATGCTCCTTCAGTAATTATTCTGTGGTCATGGCTTGTAATGCTGTTATCGATCTCACTTTAGGATTTATCCTGCGTTTTTCCTTCTCCTTGACAAACTTCGAAGCTGTTACCTGATTCAACAAGTCTAGAACTTCAATGCGTATCAATGTAGAAAGCCTTCTAATGTCCCACCTCTGGCCAGCAACCACCTATATATTAGGCACAATCAGTATTTACACAGTATGTGCAGTATAGGTGTTTTAAGGGAGCCTGGGAATTCTTATTGCACATAAAGCTCTTTTTAAAGTGAACATTAATAAAATCTGCTGCTAATGATTTCTATAATTAATATTAGGCATGTGCAACGTGTTTGATAATAGGGAGAACTGACAAGGGGGCACTGGAATAGTCTTAAAGATTTTGGCCACTACCTGAAGCTATTCTAATTCTTTTACAACAATTGTACCGATTACAACCGGGTAATAAGTAAGGACTTTATGTGCTGTTTTAACGTTGGCTCCATCCTTTTTTTTTTTTTTTTGCATAGTTTGAGTCTTTTATATATTTTTTCACTAGCTGTGTTTTGCACAGAACTGTATGTTGTGCATGGAGCATGTTCTCTGACAGGTGCGTGTTGGGCTGCTTTTTTTATTCGACTACTTGGGTTGACTTGAATTCGTGGGCTGAACGTTGCCAATCCTATTCTCATGAATGGACAATTTCTGTGCAACGTTTGACTAATTTTAATCTTTTTCTCCATAATATAAATCTGCTTTACTGACTTCACACATACATAGTGACATCTTCTGAGACAAAGCTATTTAGATCATACATGTGGAAAGAGGGGCCTTCAATACAGTCTGCAGGAGCCCCTGTTCTAATGCTGAACCCATTGGTCAGCCTTATGTGGGTTATTCCTTTATATGTTAGCATATATAGATAGAAAGCAGCTAGACAATCTCATACCTCTAATTAAGAAGGAACAGTTATGGGAGAGCATAATTAAACAAGCTTCAATTAGGCCAGGGCTGCACAACTCCATTCCTTGAGGGCTACAAACAGCCCAGGAATTCTACATATCCATTGCTTGAAACACATGTAGTTTAATTTGTAATCAAGATGCCTGTGCTCAGGATTGAATATGTAAAAACCATGTGCTGTTTGCAGCCCTCAAGGACCGGAGTTGTTCAGCCCTGAATTAGATCAAATAAAAAATACATTGGTAGATATGCATCTGGGGTCCAATTCATACAACGTATCTTGATTGGAAAGAATGCAAAGAGCTTTAGCTAAACTGGATTCATTTACTCTAGAATGGAGATTTATATTATCATACTGTCCATAAGGACTGTATAAGGCCACTTCAAGGGACCATACCATGAACAGAGACGGGAGACGACTAATTAGAGCAGAAGTTCCACTGAATGCAGATCGTATACCTTGGAAGAAGTTGCAGATGCCTAGAAGTGGAGAGGACTGGCATACATGGATACACAATGAAAGATTTTCATGTTGGGTTCCCCCAATCTCAGTAGGTTGTTTCGAGAAATCAGAAGATCTCAACTGACTCACAGTATAGGAGCTATGGTAGGGAGCCAGTCTGTTCCTCTGCCTGTTTCCTTGTGGGAGACGGCTAGAATGATGGACAAAGAGAAAAAGGTCTGTCCAAGTTGAAGACCAACATGGAAATTATTTCCTTTCCAGCCAAAATGGCAGGTGAATAGAAGGGCTACAAATTTACAAAAGAAAATCAAGGGAGAAATACATTTGGGAATATTTGGATAGCATGGCAGAGGGCGAGTGGTCTTGCTAAGGGACATGAAAAGTGGGAAAAACAATGATGGGAGATTGTTAGAGAGGAAGCAGAGGAATGGTACGCAAATGTTAGAAAGTGTGTGAAATTGTAAAAATGGCCGTACACATACAATCATAAATTATGAGACAATATACACGAATAGCACATACCTCCCAACATTTGTTTTATAGGGTATGGCTGGAGATGTGGCTTGGGGTGGGACTCTACCAAATCTTTTATGTAAACCACTTATTTGTATATCAGAACACTTGCTAGCAGGTTTTTTTTTTAATAAAACATCCCCTAGGTATACCGCAATCTTGTCCAAAACGTAGGCAGTTTTTGCTGTGTTTTATAATATATTGGGTGCAATTTTAAGGTTACGTGGATGTGAAAGGTAGTGAGATTTTCTCTACAGAAGAAAAACCTTTAAAAAGACATCAAATTATATGTCAGGATTTTTAGCCATGTCCATGTAGTGGGGGTAAAACCGCACAGCTGGAACTCGCTCCCTGTTACATTCCAAGCTGTCCTGCCCCCCTGACTGTGGAAGATTGTGTATCCCAAATGTTGAAAGAGTTTTGTACACAAACTGGACTTATGTGGAACCTCACACAGGCTGCTTTATTTAACCTTTCATTTTTCAAGTTTTCAGCAGGCTTGAGGCATTTGTTTTTCTAATGGCGCTTTAATTTGAAAGCAGTCTTTATTATCTTGGATGAGTAATGAACGTAGGTATAAACGAGAAGGCATGTGTATGTGCCCTTATCTTTCTCCCTTGCACTGCATATTCTATCTGGTCAGTGGAACCAGGTATTATTACTCATTGGTTATAGTAGAACTGGCACCAATGGCTTTTCGTAGAATTGAGTCATTTAAAATTATGGTTTTGGAGGATCACTGTTACTCTTTCTGTTTTAGTTTAATCCTTGTAAAATCTTAAATCTGCTCCAGAGTGGTAAAGGTGGCATTATTTAATCCTTTTCCCATCATAAGTTTCTCTCCCTTCTCCGTACCCACCTTTTCCAAAGGCAGTCTGAACCAATCAACAACAATCAGTAACTTGACGATAAGTGAGCGATAACATAATGGGCAGGAATGGTCACACAGATCTTCAGAAAAGGACTCTTACTAATGCGTTTTTCATGCTATACCTACGAGGGGAGTTTTATTACACATGTCTATTTGTGTTTCTGAATGCAGTTACATAGCATATGCATTCTATTGGGCTGTTAGTTCTCCCCCAGGAGATCATGAATATTGGGCAATTTCTGGAAGCCATGGCCTCTAAACTGCAGGCTGAATTACAAAGCTGTAACAAGTAGCACCTAGAATTTCGTTCTCTGAATCACTCGCACCGTGCGTAGGGGCTGGATATGAGGCACTGATGCAGATTGTGCTGCTCATGTACTCGGACGCATCGTGTACACCTCTGGTTTACTACCTCCAACCACCCCAACGTATTAACTGACAATACTGGGAAGACCCCAGCGTTGAGTGATTTTATTAGTTAGCGGCCTTGCTGCTTGGAGCCATATAATTTGCGTTTTTAATTGAGATCAAGTTCCGTACCCAAAAGGGGAACAGACACTCCTTGGGTTACAGGTAAACAGTCAGTGTTTATGATAACTCATTTATTAAAACTATATGTAGCTCGTAATATTGTTTGGAGATAATTAGACTCTAAGTTTATCTCAAGTCATCTGATATTTGTGGCGTTTGGTGGCCAGGCTAAGATGTTTATTAAGCCACGTATCCTGACATTCTCTACTTTTTGCTCTCTTAAAGATAATTGTATGTGAAATAATTAACATATAAAAAATAAAAAGTAACTAGATAATACCTCACAGTATAATTGGTGCGGCACATGAATGAAGTAGCGTCCAATTTTTGGTCCCCCCCGCCCCCAAATAACACCAGCCTCAAAATTGGGGGAGCGATGGGTGGAAAATTTTCTTTACAAATTGATTACCCCGGCCCCACATGCCCCTTTATATACCCCCTGGCTACCACCCTTGCTTAACAAAGCCAATAATACCTGTTGCAGCATATACTGAGACCCCCAGAGTTTGCTAAGTGCCATAGGTAGTACCCAAACTTGCTTTGCTGTTGATTCTTAAAAAAGAATTACATTTGAAGATTTATTTATTTTTTCTTTGTCTAGACTTATTCTATATAGGAAACTAAATCATATGCAATACCAGCATAAAAACTTTAATGCCTGTTTAATTTCTCCAGAACACGTACGCCATGTGTCACCTGATGGTTTTATCTGAAAGGGGTGAAAAAGCTAATTTGGAAGTTCAGGCAGTTGGATCAGGGTTATTGTTGTTTTATGCCAGTGAACATCTTACACATGGTGTCATCTTCATATGCTCCTCAATGTTAGGATGTGCTCTTCTTCGAAGGACAAACTTCTTTTGTCCTAATTAACCTATTATTTGCTCTGCCTGTCCCCTACAGCAAAAAAGGGGTTAAAGGTTAATGCTGGCAAAGGAAGCGAAAGAACACTCAATTAGTTAAAGAACCCCCTTGACCCTCATTGACATAATGTGACCTTTTGGCCTTTCCTCTTGAGAACTAGAGAGTCTTCCTCTCTAATCTTTCAGGAGCTGCTTTCACAAGCCTTAGAGCATATGTTCCGATAGCTATTCGCTTAACTCTTATAACAATGTGTCCCGTACCATTAGCATATGGTAGTCCAAAATCTCACCTTCTTGTATTTTGTGTAGTTTGATTTACTGTAAGGACGGTCCAACACAGTTTGCAAAGTGACTCAGTCGGGACGTCAATTATTTGTTAAAATTATAGTTTACGTCTGCACAATATACAAGTACAGCAGTGTGACGCAGCTACACGCTTCTCCTCTGTTATATTATTTTGTGTTTCTTATCTCCTGGATGAGTATCCCCTAACAATCCCCTTATCCGTTGTAGAAGTCTTTTCAGTCTGCGCAACTTATCACTGCACTCCCTTGCTCCTATATGAGAGGGGTCTTCAATGTGTTGAATATCTGAACAGGATGTGGTGTTTGATCGCATCCATACTCTGCCCAATACCTACCTGCTTCTTGTTCAGGTTCTACCCATTCCTGACCATTTAAAGTCTATTTTGAACTAGGGCCACCCCTCAGCCTCATATCCAACCTACCTGTCTATAAGAGCTTTGGCTACTACTACCTCACCTGCATCAGAGCCAAGCCAGGCATCACCCTGAGAACATGATCCAGCAAGTAATAACTAATGAAATTAGTATCTGATAGAAAATGACCAGATACGTGAGATGTGTCCTAGTAACTATGCCTGCATTGCCTGTTATTTGCATTAAAATATACCAATATGCCTCTGGTCATGGTTCCATAGAACGTTCAACATTCGGTCATTTTGAAAAACCATAATAAGATAAATGTTTAATATGTACTTCTCCAGGTTTATAGTTTAACTTGGTGCTCCCCAAGTGTACATGTTTGCAGGGTGTTCTCTCAAATGTTTGGATCGTTCGTCAGTTTCCGGTGGTGGATTAGTAAGAAATGGCGTGATTGATTGAACTGCCTGAATGGAAGGGAAGAGTTACTGAAAGCCTACAACTGATTAACACAAAGGGCATACAATGGCTGCACCTGCTATTAGCAGCTGAAAATCGTGATTAGTGCATGACCCCATCAAATACATATTTTTCTGAATATTTTGAGAATCAGTCTGTACATACCTTGCTGATAGTTATATGCTATACCGTGCTAGTATTTTGGTAAATGTATTTTGTTATTGTCCTGGAGACGCACAAAAACAAGGATTCCCAACAAAAATTTTGAATAAGACAGAATTTTCAAATGATTAAAAAAATATTTCTTGGAATAGTTTGGGCATTTAACAGAACTAGGAAAATGCCGCATTTGCTTACAAAAAAATGAAACTAAAAATACAGCGCTGATATTATTCCAAAAATATGTATAAAAAAGGAAGAAAATAAACTAATATATATATGTGAAATATAAACCACTACCACTCAAAGAATAAAATTGTTGGGTATAAATTTTGAATCTAAACCAAATATGTGAATTTAAATAATAATTGCCAGTCATATTTATCAGTGGGAAGAAGTAAAAAAGAAGATGGGGACATAGTGTTCGGTATTTTAGACGTTATTAGCAAAGCAGCTACTCCTGAGGAATTATGGAGTTCCATTTGCTTAGGGAAACCTATAATGACAGAAAATAAGCTAAAAGAAGACGGCGCTAAGACAATATACAGGTGTAAAATATATATTTTATTATAAAGAAACACACACAAAAAAATATATAAATTTATATCAAAATATATAAACAAGGCCAAATAATAAGTAACAGAATTTATCCAGAAATATATCCAAAAAGGAAAAAATCCAAAGCAAAAATGAACATCCGTAAAATTGGAAATAAAACTCACTATTGAGTTAGTTATGCCTGGCCAGGCTCGCGCCAAATGGACTTCCTCAGCTGCAGAAAAGGCGCATAAAAAATCCTTATTTTTTTCTGCAGCTGAGAAAGTCGTTGGAACGAAATGCGTCTTGCATTTGGCGTGGGCCTGGCCAGGCATAACTAACTCAATATTGAGTTTGTTTTTTATTTTTAAATGTTTATTTTTTATTTGGATTTTTTTCCCTTTTTAATTTATATTTCTGTATAAATTCTGTTATTTATTATTTGGTCTTGTTTATATGTTTTGAGATATATATAATTTTTTTGTGTGTGTTACTTTATATTGAAATATATATTTTTATACCTGTATATTGTCTTAGTGCTGTCTTCTTTTAGCTTATTTGCTTACAAAAAATGTTTATTCAGGAGAAGGTTGAACAGCGCCATTTACACATTTTTATTTGTCCCTAAATAACTCAACATCACACTGAAACTTTTTACATTAACTACCAATTCTATAAAGTTTGAGAGTGTCAAAGCCCTTCCTCCTCCCAATACTCCTCCGACGGTGGAGTCCTGCCAGCATCATCTCATGGAGTAATCCAAGATGCTTTTACGTCCAAGCATTTTGGTAATCTTACCTAAGCTTTCCTTGTCCATTAAAAATGACTATGACATTATTCTCTGGAGAAAAATTTAATACCCAACTGAAAAAAAGATACGGGGCGTCGGATCCCGTTTCCGAGCTTTCTCAACAACAAGTGAGTTTGGGTTGATTCTATAATGTCTCCATTGATTTGTGTAAAAAATACCACTGCCTCTTACTGAAACTAGAAGACTAGGCCTACCTCACTTAGGTTAAATTTTTTGACCCTTGCTATATCCTAAAACCTTTTCACTGATGAATTTAAGATGGTGGCTCATTCTCACTCCGCGGCTGGGGTAAACAGTGTGGTTTTATAAGTAAACAGTTTGTTTTACTTAGGGAAAGAGAGAACATCTCTAATTGAAACTTGCTGATGGACAAGCAGAGGCTATCCACTCCAACAAGCTGTCCATGCATTTCGATATTTTTCATGGAGCGTAGTGTAAAATTTAAGACAACCCACGAATAGATTGTTTTAAGCGTCATCTTTATAAGAAATTTTTCTATTTATTATATTTTTTATGGCGTGGACAGCTATGCTTCTAAATTTATAAACAAAATCCTATTGTATAAATAATAATAAAAAAAAAACATTACAAACATTTATTTTGTGCATTTACTGGGTTAAATAATAATAATAAAAAAAGACATAATTAAATTGCAATAATAAATATGTTTGATTGCTTTTGATGCCTCACCCTCATCGTACAGAACCTGTATATTTATGTACCTTACAAGTATAAATGTTTGTGCATTTTCTGGGAAGTGGTTAACAAGCACAGGGCTTCCAAGTATGATCTCATAGCAGAGGAAAAAGAAAGACATCCCACATCATTCCGAAAAAATAAACAAGGAGTGGAAATAGTTTTCCCGAGGGACACGAGGTAAGAGGCAAGATTTTTCAGTCCTCATCTCCACGATGTCAGATGGAATCAATATGTATACACAGGGAGTGCAATATTACAGCATCTTTTAAACAATTAATAAGCCATCAGGTCATTTCTCTTGGCTTTTATTTGAAAATGTTTCACCATATCCTTAGCATGTCATTTTTTTTAGTGAAACGTTTCCCAGTGTTTTACATTATGAAAGCAGACATAACCCTCTATGAACAGGCAGTGTGCCAAGAAAACGAAATGTAACCATTGATAGCAAAAGCCTGAGTTCTCGAGTTTTTTTTTTTTTTCCCATGAATACTGAATGCCTAATAGGAAATAAACTATAGTACTAATAGACTGCCCCCCTCCCCCCAAAAAAAATTCTTATGGTGGGGAACACACAAGGACATCAATGAGTTGTTCCTCCACATCCTTTACTTGCGGGTGAGCTACCATTTTGCAGGGACAGATCTGCACAGGTAACTCCGACAGTCTTTTGTGGGATGTCCCGTAGTACCACATTCTGTTAATGTTGTGGTTGAGGAGAGCGGTGATCTCCCTTTCAACCAGCCCATTGAACGGTGATGCTACAGGGGGAGCCTGATCGCCCAAACCGCCACACCTTGGATAGGCCTAGTTGGCCTAGACTATGCCAGTGTACACGAGACCTCATTAATGTCTTAGCCCAATCTAGGGACACTATACAAGAATTAGAAAAGTCGTAAGTTTCAATGTTTTGATATATATATACAAGATAAGACCGTATACCTTTTATATACCTGGAAACTCTCCAGGTTTGACTCGGAGAAGTGCTGCTCCTCTGGGTCACTTTCCACTTTCTCCAGGAAGAGGCATTTTACCATGCCAACTTCCCACCTACTCTTCATCCGCAAAACGTTGTACTATTCCCGCGCCTATGAGTGGCTAGCACCACCTTAACCTTTTAGTGTAACTAAAACTGACAGAGCTCCAGGTAGCCTACACTAGGAAGTTCAAGTATGATCTTAGAAGTTCCTGTATGTACTTGTGTCCATTCCGTCTGCGTTCTATTCACCGGCCGTATACTAGAGCTCCAGACACATTCTGCATTCAAGGAGCTTGGTTTTGAGTTTATGTGTATGCCAAACTCCCTTGCCTTCATTTCCTCTGTTATGATTTTTTTCTTTTCAGACAATACTAATTACCGCACCATCTCTTGTTTATGTGTATGCCCGCCAAGCTCTGTTGGCAGTGATTGCAAAAACAGTAGACATCTATATTCCTAACAACTAGTTTAGGTGACAATCAGAGCAGACTGTGAAGTGTTTGATTCTGTTTTATCCCACCAGGATAATTAAAATAGAAATGCTGAGGTTTATGGGAAAGATTGTGTTGTGTTCAGATTATTTCAATTTACTGTAATAATAATAATAGCATTAAATTGTACTCGGTGATGTCTGCAGATGTAGTTTTAAATTTCATTTGAACAAAGGAATGGTTCATAAATATTTGCTTGGGGAATCTGAAAATGATTAACAGGAAATTGACAGCATTTTGTAGGTTTTTTATTAAACAAACATGCAAATTAAGTCATATACTGTAAAGAATAAAAAAAGGGTTTTTATTTTTCAGCAGATCCACTACACATAAATTACTGTTTCTGTAATCAACAGAATGCAAAGATTAGCGTTTTGTCTGTAAGGGATATCCAAAAAGCTTGGATAATGGTAAAGTAATTATTGGGCATACCTCCGAGACAGTGGTCTGTAAATGAAGGTCACTAACCTAAACCCAATCCAGGGCAGTGTTACCATAAGTATGTTTCAAAAATTGGCCTTGTCTGACCTAACAAGGCATCAGGGTTAGTTATCCGCCTATTGTTTTACATGAGATGCTCAAAGGTGATATGTTTAATCACTTTTCCATTGTCAAAGATAATAGTGGTAAGAGTCACAACTTGACAAAAACTAGCAAAACCCATCCCCATGGTCTTACCTTGATATGGTTATTATTCTATTTTGTCATATACCTTAGACAACCTTTTAAATTAAAATGTATGGAATTAAGATCAAAAATAGACTTGCTCGGGCCATCCAGAAAACTCATCTTTGAAATCTAAGCATCAGACCCCCTAATGTATAACTCCCATGGTGAGCGTCTTCACCAAAGAGGGCACAAAGATTGGTGCACTGTGCATGCTCAAGTGAAGTCACGGGCACCCCACTCGTATGCAATAATCATACCCAAGTGCTCTATGCATGCATAAGGGCTATATTGGGAGCATATGCTCTCTGTGGGGTCATGGTCTAGAAGATAACACTGGGCTTAAGCTGGGTATGCTGAAGGATTGTCATGAATCTGAATGTGTCGGGATGGGAGAGAGATCAAACATACACTTCTGTAGACAATTCAAGCTTGGGTAGGAGATTAATGTAAGTATTTTGTGATAGGCTTCTTATGCTAGTTGACCCTGTAAATTTGGATTGACATCTTTACACGTCAAAAACAGACTGGCTCCTGGCATTACTAATAAACACTGCTGCCCAGGGCTACTGATGGCTTTCTCAGAGGATATACGCAGTAGGAAAGAGGCATTTCCCTAATTACATATGGGATGACACATCATACCCCGTATTACCGTGCTCGGCTATAATTCGACTCAGTGCCAAATATCACAGAAACCTGCACTTTTCCTGGGGGCCAAGTGCATCCTATGTAAGTTTGGTTGAGGAGGGCCCTCATCACCCTGTTTCCTTAAATCCACATTGTTATGTGATTATACTACGTGGCTCATGTTTGCCTCTTGTACAGCCACGTAGAATATGCTGTCACTATATTTCATTTTAGAAGTATCATGTCAGGTTGTCAACTCTGTTGCAGGCAATGGCTGTCATAGAAGGGATTTATTTACTAAACACTAAGATGCAGGTACATTACAATAAGATGCAACTAGAGGTGGGTGAGCTATCTAGTGCTTGGAGCAACCAAGCCATATGGACAAATGCGAAGTTCAAAATCCTGAACGTGAGAAGGAGTTTCAGCTGGCTCGGCTCTAGCTCACTTCACTAGCCCAGCCTAGCCGAGGATGTGGATTGAGCAAATTACAGCTAACTCAGAATAAACCCCATTTTTTATGCGAGACCAGAATTGAGGTTTACAAGAGTTCATCAGTGCTCTTTAACCTTACCCTGCATTGGACATTCATTATGCCCATTCTGTGCAAAGCTGAGTAAGTACCTGATGACCTGATATTTTTTGGTTTAGAAAATCACAGCAGGTCTTCTGCTCACACCTTTATATTGCAAACATGTTGCAATGTTCTATTAAGTAGTATTAATTAATCCAAGACTAATTTATATTTATTACTGGCATTTTTTTATGGCAACTAGTGGATTCCATAGCAATTTGTATGTACAGAGTAAAAATGTATGGGGGACGCTGCTCAACCAAGCATTCGTTCCAAAAGGAGATGGAGATATAACGCACAAGAGATATCACTGACTGGTTCTTACATTTTCATCAATGGTACAAACAGAAACCTTGCGTATAAAAAGCCACTAATCACCACTCTGGGAACATACAGGATACCACGTGACATACATGTTGTATCACATTACCCGGGCTTCATGTTCTCATGCTTTCCCCTCTATTCTTACTCCTTTGGCTAAATGTTAGGACAGATTTAAACAACAGAAGATAGGCTATCCTATAGGAATTGTTGCCACAGGCTAATAGTTTGTGTTTCACAACAAGACAAATCCAATTTGGACGGTTGTAATCCAATTTTGAGTGTTTTGGGATATCTGGAATGCTGTCTTGCGATGAGATTTTTTTTCATGCTCTCTAAAAGTAAAATGGGATTTAAAATAAAAAAAAAATTTCTCAAGTCTTAATATATGCTATAATGCCATTAATATATATCCCTGACAGATCGTACGCATCCACTGATTAAGTATATTACATCTTATTCACATCAAATTTTTATTTTCATTCAAGGTTATTAAAGCACATTAAACCATATTCCGGGTGTACATGATACATAAACATCTCTCCAGAATTAACACTTTTTTTTTTTAAATGACACACAGAAGCAGGAAAAAATTAAAAAAATAAAAATTTGTATCAGTTTGAGTAAGTGTTCATATTCCTCTATTAGGGTAAATTCTGTAACCTTTTTATTGTAATAACTATTTATAATTCACAATAATTCACACATTTTACAGAAAGCAAGTGTGTAATATATTTTTTACATTTGAAGTAAATCAGATAATATTTCAATCTGCAGATTCTTAAAGCTCAACCAAGTGAGTCTGACTAAATGGTTGAAATGTAACTTTTTGGTAAAAAACAGGACCTTTCAGACAACCGCAAAGAAAGCCACCACCTGGATTATATTTTGCCTATGTAGAATTTAAAATAATAATTTTGCACAACTCTTGGGGTCAATACTTGAACCATATTACCCATATATAAGGTTGGGCTTATTTTTACTAAGCTTACATTGGCACAGTTCTAGGTAGCAATATATAGTGGCATATTTTGCCTAGGCACTGCCCCAGATCTTACCCTGGGCACTGCCTTAGATCTTACCCTGGGCAGTGCCAAAGCCATCCCAACCACTTGGTGTATATGGGCCACTTGCAAGGGAGATCACCAACAGGTCCATGGAGCAGTGGTATACTGGAGATCTGCTCCTCAGTTATATGGCTGCTGTCCCACTTGAACTACCTTCTTAGTCAGCCTAGGACAGAACATGCCACGGCCAATACTTTTTGTCATATAGGGTTTACCTGTGTACCAGCATGTTACATTTATTAAAACTGGCTTCATTAATACACATTAAAACAATCTGGTACAGAAAGAGAAGCTTCTCTTGTAAGCTTACAATCCATTTGGTGGTTGAGCAGGAAATGAGACAGTAGGAGAGGACTGATTGGATGAGGATGGATTGATTGTAACAAGGGCCAGGTGTAAAACTCTGTGCTGATCTTTCAAGTAAGCATAGTGGATGTCTTATTTGGCACGTTGGTTGATTATCCAGTGGTGGATGAACCACTAGGCATACCAGGCATATGCCTCGGGACCCCTGAACCATAATGAATAACCTGCCACTAGCTGGGATGCTCAGAGGGGACATGTTATGTGTAAATTCCACAGAACAATTGCAGCAGCTCTTGTGACATGAGAGCTGAAGATGAGCCACATGCTTGGTAAGGAGTTAAGGAGATTGGTGTGTGTCTAGAGGACCCAGAAGGTCTTAATCTGACACTGAAGAATACAGTTATCTGTGACAAGGTTTTCTGATATAGTCACTGGTGCCTATTGGACATTTAGTCAAATATCAGTCACAAACCATGCTTCTGCCTGCTCTTAGGCAGAATATACCGATAAGCAGGGCTAGACTAGCCATTGGACATACCAGGCAAATGCCCTGTTGGCCAGTGCCCGATGGGGCCTCCAACGTCCCTTTATTGCCACTTCTGCAGCCAATCCCATGCTTTAATGTACGGTGGCCTAGAGGAAATATGCTGCCACAATCTGTAAGAGTGTAGGATGCAGCCATTGGAATCCATCAGGCGTCAGCCTTTAATGTAATTTATTGGCCATTGGCCTTGAAGTGCCAGAGCCAATTTCATTCCCAGTCCATTCCTCCCAATAAGTACAGTTAGAGACAGAAAGGGTCAAATAATGACCCTGCGCCACCTGCTACAAATGTATGCGCGCCTCATGGTCTGTCACACGACCAAATAACTTGATAAGCCTGATATATCTTAATTACGTGAAAAAAAAAGTGTTTTTCTGGGCCCACTGAATCAATACACTTTCTAAAGGCGGTGACGGTATGGTCACTTCTTTGGTGACGTCCACCGCATACAACATAGGACCTTTACAAAAAATGCTTAAGTCATACATGTGGCTGTAACGTTGAGAATAAGCAGAGAGAGGGACACTTTGTCCATGTTTACTGCCATAATCACTGTTTCGTAGACAATGCTTTCTAACATATGTTTGTTAAATTACATTTTAAGTGCTGAACATATTGTGTTTCTACTTCACATTATGTATTCCTCACCTCACGTACTGTTCTCATTTGCTGTATTTCTAATAACATATTTTGCTTGTTGAAATTAGGAGAAATATTCATTTAGCTCGCTTATCAATATAAAACGTTTTTCACTAATATGCAGCAGTCTTTGTGCAGAATCTGTTTGAGATCTTTGATTGATAATGTATAATTGTGCGTATGAATGAATCGAAAAGGGCCGGGGAAGAGACAGCTTGAATACCTTTACTTGGTGACTCTACCATCTGCTGTTTATTTAATACACAATAAAGGTCAGAGGTACACATGTTCCATACCCATCGCCCAGGATATTCTAGTGGAAAATCAATGTCTGTAGCCCATTAAAGTGCTTACAGCCAAAGGGACATGTATAATAACACAATGCCTCTTGTGGGGGGACACAAAACCTGTGTTTGTGTATTGAAGGGAAGATTTTCACAATACTTTTTTATTTCTTTGATACTGTATTTTAAATATTTAATTTGCGGATTCGGCGTGCCACAACGGTTACTGTAATTAACAATGTGGGGGCTCTTTTCGCTGGCACACCCAACAAGCATGCATTTTTTTTCTTTTAGTTCATGCCATGATGTCACTACATGCTTAAAGTACAGATTTCCCCGTTTGTTCATGCATTTATGCATACATTCCTGCAAATCGGGATAGAAGATAGAGCTGAGTGGTAGTCCTATAAGGTTTATGTCTTTATTAAAATTAATAAACATTGCTATTTTTAAAAACATGCTTTTTTTTGAACCCCAAAGGTAACGCTTCCTTCACTTCATTATTTCAAGTAATAATACTTCATCAGCTTGCTTTATTTTTGTTAGAAGAATAATAAAAAAAACCTAAAGTTTTTTTTTAAAAGTTTGTTTTGTGGAAGAATCCCCCATCGTGGGCCAATATTTCCAGCCATTGGCTGCAAACCATAGGGCTTTCTTTACATCTCAGTGGCTCCTGTTGAGGTAATACCCATCACTTCCTCATAGACACAATGGCTTTTACAAATAGTCATTAGGGATGAGGGAAAGACAAAGGCTGCTTTGCAGGGGCTTAAGTCTTTTAAAGATCTTCCATGCAAAGACTCCCCCGCCCAGACCTCTCATTATGATGGGTTTTATTGAGTGAGAGAGGATTACAACTACTTTGTTTTCTTTAAGAAAAAAAACATTAATTGATATATTCCTGTTTTTAGAGGTTCTCTGCTCTTCGTCGTTCCAGGCTCTGCAGGGTATGGGTTAGAGTGTTGAAATAGACTACTATGTCATGGCTACTGATGTGACATGGTCAGCTGGATTAGATTGCATCACAAAAGAGCACAGTACTGTCAGCTAGTATAAGGGGTATTCGAGGCACAAAATATACGGTGCTCCCGAAATCCATGAAATTGCATATTTACACCTACATATATTAAACATTAAGTACTTTTTATTAGGTTAGCAGATCCAGTGCTAATTAAACTGTTAAATTTAACATTGTGTATATTCCCCCCCCTTACAAAAAAAACTATTTTATCCAAATTATTGTTGTCCAAGAAAAATAACTCGCTTATTTAGGAGGCTGCGTTTTCTTAAAAATCTACCATACTTCCTAATTCATAGGTTTGTGACGGGCAATCTCAATGTTACGGCAATAAAGGTTCTCAAAACATGGAAAGCATCAAGTTTCAGATCAATCGAATCAATATAAACAACCGTGCTTTTGGAAAATACAATATGCTTCCATTGTTGAGGAAGATTCCAAATGGAATGGAAGGAAATGAATATGTCTACCAGCCGCCATGGAGATATGTTGCACAAATAACTCTTACGGTCTAAGGCCAGATGTGTTACTTGTGCACCGGTTACAATAACGCCAACACAATGCTCGGTACCGGTGTCTGATTTGTTGTCTATTAAGGCGATCAAATCTAGATTCTCAGTACATTTGGTGCACAGGGGTAATTTCAGTTGGTATTAGTTATTTTTTTCCGTTTTAGTTAAGACAATCAATATAACTAGCGTGTTTTTATTTTTTTTGGAAGTAGTTATGGTATATTAAGTTCACAATTTGACAAAATTGAAAACCAATTTTTATCCGATTACAAAATGCTATTCATATAGCTTCCATTTTATTTAAAAATGCAGAATACCTGCGTCTATATGAACACAAGAAATGTATTAAACATCCATAATTTATGTGAACATACCTTTTTTCTGAATACCATTTACTTGGTTCCATTAAATGCACACCGAGTTTTCTGTTATGAGTTTAAGAAAAAGTGACACATTTATATGCGTACTAAAGGCTACTGCAGCTCGGCTGCTTTTCTTGCCTCCTTTTCCGTCTTCTTTCTTCTGTCTTCTTTCTTCTGTCTTCTTTCTTCTGTCTTCTTTCTTCTGTCTTCTTTCTTCTGTCTTCTTTCTTCTGTCTTCTTATGTTTCTCTGGTATTAGCTCCGTAAACAGGCCTCTCAGAGCGCTTCTACAAACGAGACGGGGCTTCTGGTCACGCTCTCGCTCTCTCTGATTTGAGAGGTGAGAGGCTGTCCACATGGTGCCCAACATGGCTCTATGACAGAAGTTCTCCTAGAAAACAGAATATTGCAGACACGTTATTAGTGGAGAAATAGAAGCGTTTCTGCACCTCTTTCTCTGTGAATATGTCTGCGTTAAATTCTTATTCGCAGGATCTGCGTGATTATCTCTCCTATATTATTAAGATGCTGTTTGTTTTTGATTGTAGCTTTTTGTTAGAGTAGAGAGGAAAATGCAAGATAAGTAATTTATTAGATAATACTAATTTTGCCACATATGTCATTTATTTTATTTTTAATAATCCCAAAGTTCATTTTGTGACAGTATCTTTACCAGGTGAGGTTAACTTTCATACTTTTACAAAATTATGTTTACGTGGTTGTGAGAATAATCTTCTGGGTTTACCCACACTTCAAATACAATTAAACAATTTAGAAATCTGTTAAATGGGAAGATTTATTATAATTATTTGCAGTTCTGACATTTGTGCGTCATTTTGTTCTAACATTTAGAAAGCCAATGATGCCAGATCTTCTGGATTTATAAGCGGAGCAAAGTGTTATACTCTTTTTCTATACACATTATTGTAATCCGAGCTCCTGGGAAAGAGGGGCAATAGGGGAGGAAAGATGGACAAAGGGATTTGGGTGCCACAGTGGCTCTGTACCTCCTAAAGAAGGGCACTTTGGAAGTATGTGTTTAAATAGATCTTTACTCTTTGTACCATTACAAGATGAATACATGAATCCATAGATATATTATAACATAAAATCTTGTTGATAAAACAATAATGGATACCTTTGTTGTTGGATAACGCATTACAAGTATTATTATTATTATTATTATTATTATTATTATTAGTTTTAAGATTTTATATATTGTTGTCCAGTCCAGGACTTCTCTGCAGAACTTCTATTTTTTCCCAGGACTCTGAAAAATCCATAGTTTCTTTTTGTTTGCATAATTGATTTAATTATAGTCACCTAGTCTGTGTGTCCCAAAGGTATACAATTTTCCACATTTTAAAAGTTATGTTTAAGCATAAAGAGACAATTTATTATAATAGACACATTTTAATAAATGGGTGTAATTATTTTAGTTTTTCAGGCCTACAGTTTATCACATAGTATATTTATCACTTTCTTGCCAATATATTGAAATACGATTTGTAGGTTCTTGCAAAAATAGTGTTTATTTTGCATGTAGAAAGTGTGGCAAAAAAAGTTGTTTTTTTGATGTTGCCCTCACGGATTTAAAATCTAAAAAAAATGCCATGGTTGTTTGTTTTATTTTGATTAGGTTTTCTATGAGAAATATTCTACATGAACCCCAAGGCTCTTGCTTTATTTCATGGTTCATTGGCCTTCTAGTTTATGCCTGAGAACTTCCCAAGGCTTGTGCCCAACTGGTCCTTTAAATTTCTTACTAAAACACTGATCAAGTTTATTTTTTAGCATTTTTTTTAATGCAGCTGTTCGGCTTCAACAAACAATTTGAGTACATATTTCATTTTAATTGGGGGGGGAGTGATTTCATAAATAAGATACGGAGGAGGATGCTGGAGATCTGACAGCTGCAATAAGAAAAGGATCATTTTATCCAGATAAACGGGTAAACACAGATAAATGATCCCCGTTTATTTTTCCCATGCAAAGTGCAAAATCCCCCTTGATGTTGTGTTTAGAACATCAGCAAGACTTCCAGGAGCCTTTTAGAACGCGGCTGTCAGCCATCTTGAGAAGCATTTGCGGGGCCTGTGTTTTCATATCACCGATCACTTGAATCTGAGAAGACAAGGTTTAAAACAGAAGGTCTTGAGTGAGTTAAACAAAGACGGAGACAGCTGTGCATGCCTGATCATTTTCCAAAGCACATGGTTTGCCATTAAAATTTCATAGGGCTTTTAAGTCAAGATTTTGCTTATCAGAGAGAAAGAACCCGAACTCAAATATTGTTATTGATTTTGAGATTTTAGCCGTAACTGATCCTTTAAGTAATTCTGTGAGAGGTTTAGTGACACTTTTTTCCATGTGTATTTTTTCAGCCACAGTTTTTATTGGTTTCCCTTCTCCATGCCGGCTTGGGCAGATGTCAAGTTTTAAACACGTTTCAGGGTATATAGAGACGGCACAGATACAATTACCATTGGTAATAATAACAGTGGTATATTTACCTACGTATCTAGATATATATACATCCCTGATAGATACAGCTAGGCTCCAAGAATTGTATATTTAGCTTCTAAACAGCATATTAACATACCTGGCCTTGTTTATATACAATGCCTGATGCAGCACACGTATGCAACGCAGGCATAACACAAGAGTAAAACAAACTGCGATACGCAGGAGATGCCATAATGTTGCCTCCCATTTACAACATGCACATTGCCTGTTTTGGGGCCGTATAAACTAAATTGCTAGCAGCCCACCTTTGGGAGCTGACAACCTATTCACAATCCCAGTATACTGGACTGTCCTGTAAATTAGCCGCTGCTGGCAGCTATGAGTTGGATAATGCAAGAAGAGAGTAACGTTGCAAATATATTTTATGTATTTATACATTTATCTCATCGCTGATTACATGGCGCATTTATATCAAGTTTTAGCAAGTAATAGTCTACAACCTATAGCTTTGGAACGGTCTCCAGTAATGACGGAGTTAAGGCATGGCAATCCAGCTGAAATGTGGCATCTTTATGAACTCTCCAGCTGTAGCAGGGATGAAACTACTCATGCAAATTAAATGCATTTTAAACAATAAGCTGATTGCTCCTTATGGATTTTTCTCTTCCTTAAGTATTGATCCTCTGGTAATAGATTGCGCAGGGTAAAATGTATCCGCACTAAGGATAAACCACACACTGCGAGATGCTCTTATGTGTTAGGGATGGCACAGCATTCTCCAGTTGACCGCATGGAGAGCAAGTTGAGGGTTCCTTTGCATTCTGAGCAAGGAAAAGATAATATTTCCAGATGTACTGGAATAGAACAAGTGCTATTTTCACAAATGATGTCCTCTCTATTTAAAGTAAAAAGTGGAAACGGGACTCCACCACGGCATACCTTTTTTATTTAAAAACTATGACGTTTATTTATTAAAGTGCTATTCGGCAGATGGGTTGTGTTTTTGACTCACTACGAATTTTGAAAAGCCATTTGCTTTGAGCTTCTCCTGCAAGAATGGCTTGGTGGGCACAGGTAGAGTAGATGGGGTGAGGATGAAGAGCCAAAGCCATATTGGAGGATCCTGCAGGACCCCCATAGGCTTTTGCAGAGGGAACCATTTGAACACATTCGACCACTCAACTATCATATGCATCAAAGATTATATGATGGCTGGAGTGTGTTTATGAACAAACCCCTGAATAATCAGGAAACGCATTTTGTTCCTATAGAAAAGTACACGGTGAACTGTGATATTATCTAGCGGGATTTGCCTAGAGAGTAAAAGGTCTGCCGTTGACGCAGAGCATTTCTTTGTACTTCATAAAAAAAATTCTAAAATGTCAAATTTTAGGAGTGTCGATGGCTCTGTCGGCAGATTGTTCTGTCAATAAAATTAATTGCTAAAACTGCAGCAATGGTGGCGTTTCTTTTGGCCCTATCCAGTTGCATTGTACTCATGAATATTTAAAAAGGTGTGAGACAGCTAAGGTCACAAGACCTAGAGAAGATGAGTTCATAACGAGATATAATGTTTTTTTTTCTTTCCTTTATAACTGCATTTATATAATAATATTTTTTCATGCACATATACAGTAATGTATTGGGGTGTTCACGTTTACCTATTTTAAGTGATATGGTTAGAAGCATGCCTATGTTATTGACACTTTAATTCATAAAAACATTTCCTGCTGTTTTATATACATATAGAACTCGGTGATACACTTAGATTCTCATAGAAAACATGACACATGAATTTGGGTTCTAAAAAGGGACTTAACCCACTCATGGTACCTGGGAACTCTTGACCTTGAGTCTCAGGGTTTTGCTTAATCGGTGAAGTGGGAGATTTTCCGCTTAACACAATCTGAAACTGACTCTTTCCTATATTACACCACTGTGGGCATATATAAGGCTCACTATTGATGCCTTTTAAACCAGTATGTTATGGTATTAAAGCTTACGTAGAATCTTTATGGTTGGCTTCTAAAGGGTTAATATTTGGGTCAGCTCATTTAGAATGGTTCCGTTATGCCTCTCAATCCGCTATGTATTTTGGTCTAAGCTGACTAGGCCAAGGGCAGCAGGACCAGTTGACTGAGGTGGTCTCTCTTGGGCAATCTGCTCAATTACAAGGGAGATCTCCATAAACAGCCCATTTAGGCTATGGAGGACAGACTCAACCATGCACAGCCCCCATAGAATGGATTAGAAAGTGTCCTGTGCCTTAAGGATTGCCAGTATATGATGTTATATCCCAGCAGTCCACGGTGGGGACGGCCGCAGCAGAAGGAGCACCAAGGGATGCTGCCCTGGGTTACGTTTAGGGCAGCAGTCAAGGTAAAAATGCTGCTGCTGTTAATGAGGGGTACTTGGATGTTGCCCCTTGCCTAGTTCCTTTAGTTTAAACTCCAATACCATTTATTATTTTATATGGCACCATCAGATTTCTCAGCACTGTACAAAGGGTAGACAATGGGACATAATATATAACATAACAAGATGACATACAGAAATAGATGAGGAGGGCCTTGTGAGGGGTGTACTAACTTTTGTGAGATACTGTATAGGGTTCTTCTACAATATACATAAACAATTTAACACAACCAACAGTGACATTTACATTGCGTGATCCATTTATTCATCTGTACACTCAATTTTGGTTTTACTTGTTCCAGGCTGCCAAAAATAACCAGTCTATCCCTTGTCCAGAATTGAGTTGTTAAAGTTGAATGTTAATTCCGTGAGCCTTCGAAGGAAGTGACAAATGTTGTTGATATTTTGGACTTGAGGTCATGTTGCTTGTCATTACCAAAAAATGGCATGTTTAGTGTAATTATGTTCAATTTATTTAAAAAATAAGGACAGTTTTAAAATGTTATTCGATTCATTTTTGCCAACCTAGTAGCAAAATATGTTATACAGCAGGGTTCTTAAACCAGTTTTTTGTAAAAAATACCATTCGAAGAGATTTTTTCATTGCATGTACCCATATTATCATTTTTTTACCCAGCAAATGAACCCAGGAACAATTGGTTTCTATGAAAAAGTAATGATATAATTCATTATAGATACAGATTAAACTACATTTTATGATGTTCATTGTAGGTCATCGTGTGATAGTTATGTATAAATCCTTGTTCTTTAAATATTTCTTTATGGCTTTGAGTGTTCTACAGATGAGTGGTGTTTACCATTCTTGAATGCTTTGTGATGTTCTGTAAAAAGTACATATTCAGTCAAAAAATGTTTTGTTTTTATGGTGGATTCAACAAGTTGAATTGCCTGATTTATCATTTTGTTTTATAATTTTTGGAAAATAGTAAATATATGTTCTTATTAACAACCAAGGTAAAGTTTCCTGGAATTCCCAATTATTTTTTTTAACAATATAGCCATCATAAGGCTGAAAGTGGGTAGAACTGCATCCTTCTTTGTAGAGTTATTTGTGTATAGTACAGCATATGACCGGAATAGGAGGAACAGTGAATGAAATCTTATTTTCGTCAGTATGACTAAATTCATTCTTTGGTCTTTATAGGGGCTGTCGATGTGGACTTCTTTGGGGCTCATTATACTAAATGTTGTCATCAGGTGAGTACCAGTGTCTGTCTGATTAAGTTGATGATTATGATTATTGCCTCCAGGGCAACATGGCCATGAAAATACAGTTTTTAAAGTGGCTTCCAGCATTTTAGGAAGTAAAGTTGAGTTACCAAGATACATAGCTAATGCAATTTATTTTGGAGATGTAACAATATCTTGTTAACTGTTAGTAAATTTGCATCCAGGGCTGCTTTGATTGAAATGTTTTGTGCCGCTATCTAAACTGTAGTTCCACATATAGCCACCGGGGGAAACGGGAATTTATAAATGCATATAATGCAAAAAAAAGAGCTAATTCAACTGTGTTGTTTCTTTAGTAAGAACTCTTCAACCCCATGCTTAAAGAATAATTTCTGGGAAGGGTTTAGGTAACAAAGAAAGTTTCCTGTGATGTATTTTGCTATAAATGGTAAATATAGAAGGATATGTGTCACTGCCCCTTTAATGACTGGGCCACTTGAATCGAATAGCTTTCTGGGCTAAATGTTACCAACCCTTGCCTGAAGTTATGTCCTACTTTAAGGACTCTTGCATGTCTAGCATTCCTAAACTCTGACCCATGACTCAACATTATCCCACACTTTTCCATGGCTCACAGATTCCTGAGCAGAAGGTCACACCGTAAAGCTATAGGTGTCTAAGTACTTAGAACTTCTGCATATTTGCAGATTATATCTTTAGGCTGTAATAAATCTAGGTAAGGATATGATTTCATCTTTATATTTGGGAGTTGTTTAGCATGGAGTGTCAAGGTTAAACCACTTGCTTTTCACATTTCTCCAGCATCACCATTGTTCATGACAAGTAGTGAAATGGATCAGATAGCCATTGTTTTAATTGTTGTGTGGTTGTGGTATATCTTTCGACTGTACTGGTTTTCATGGGACAATCATGAATTTTGGACACTTTTCCCCTATCCTCATTAAAAAAAAAAAAAAAAAAAGTAATAAAAAAAGCCCCATTGTGCTGCTTATGGAGACATTGGTGATATTGGGTCAGTTGGGGAGATTCCCTGATCTCCCCTGACAATCCCAGCAAGCTGTGACATCAGGCAAACAAAGTGTCTGTACAAGGACACCAATGTCCATGGCAAGGTTTGTGAAGGTACATAGAACATCATTAAATTGTCCACCACAGACCTCAGTAAATGTCCTCCATGAGCAATGTTGGTGCCGACCTCTGCATTGACGTCTGTGCTTTTGCTAAACAGACCTCCATTACAACTCAAATGTGGCCATCTTGAAGCAACATGGCCAGATGGTAAGAAAGGCGATAGGTCATGCCCCTTCCCTACATGCAACCCCAGCCATTAACCATGCCCACGAAACATATTGCAGGACTATGCATGGTGTGATGGGTTCCTGATTGGTTATGGTCCTGGACCTCCAAAAAAAAGTAAACAGTGACAGTAAACTGTACCATGGCATAATGGGTTAGCTTAAAAAGTATGTAAGTAAAGCCAGTCTTGGGTTAGTACCATGGTAGCAGCCATTTTAAATTCTTGTTTTTACAGTCTGCACTATTATTTCTCCCCATTAAGATACATCTTGCCTGTTGTTGGTTAAGGCAACAATTTTAAGGGAAGGGTGGAAGTGATGAAAACTTGAGTAGATGATTCTACCTGTTCCACAATTAGGCACAAATCGTGAATTTCATGCTAAATAGCTCCAACAAATTTGGCAAACAAAAAAAAAAATGGAATTATAGGCAGTTTTGTTAAATTATGATTTTTGTTAAATTGTGATTTTAGCAGTTACTCCTTTAAATATTCTTAACATTTCCCAGTTGCCAGAGAATGTATTTTTAATGCGTGTTGCAATCTATTTTGCATGGACTTAACTGCATGCAAATTAAAGCATGCATTCTTTACTTACAATAATGAAAAGGTTAGACTAATGTCTCATTTAAGTACTTCCTTGGCTACTGAATTTGCTGGCAGATAAGACCCGTTCGGCCCATCTAGTCTGCCCATTTTTGTGATGTAGACTTGAATCTTAATACTCATTACTCATAGCCCTTGGTTTTGTCTTAAATTCTGGACAGCCATATGCCTATCCCATGCATATTTAAATTCCCCTTTCTCATAGGAATATATTCCATTTGTTTTCCAACCGCTCAGTAAATTAAACCTTCCTTACATTACATCTAAACCTGTAACCTCTTAGTTTTAATTTAGGACCTCTTGTTCTGACATTTCTCCTTTGAAATAAAATAATTCCTATACTTTGTTAAATTCCTTTAAGTCTCTAAATGTTTCAATCATATAATCCCTCTCAATCTTCTTTCTTCCAAGCTGTACAAATTGATCTCCTTTAGCCTTTTTCTGTTGATTTTTATTCTGCAAAGCATTCACCATTTTGGTAGCACTTCTCTGACCGGTCTCCAAAATGTAAATATCCCTCTGGAGATTGTGCGTAGATCTGGGGACCCCAATGGTCTAGGTGAGGTCTGGCCAGATAACGTGCGTGTGATTGACTGTGGCTCCGTGGTTTTCAATGGAACTTGGGTATCAGACTAGAATGTTGGTTCTACTGAGCATGTGCAAGACGTGTACCGGCATTTCTCTTAAGTCCTCTTAACTTTTTAATCTATCTGTACCTGATTGTAAAACAGAAACTATTTAACTTCTTATACTGCCTATTGTTAAGTTGCTGATATTGATTAGATGTTAGATCTTATGTCTCAAATTGTCTCAAACCCAACTAAAAAAAAGGAAAAAATCTTATTTCATAAATTAACTTAGTTGTGCAAAAAAATTTGAAGGCATCAAGTGCTATTTTCTTTCTATTGACCCAGAAAAGGCAATTCAACCTCCCTTTATGCTTTTAATATAATATGCAAACAATAGGTTAATGGTAATTTATTATGTTTACTGTTTATTAATACATCATACTCATGAGAACACGCATGTTCTGTAAGAAGGCATAAAACAGTGTATGCGTTTGCACTGGCTATGCTATGGGTAAAAAAAAATAATAATAAAACAAATATATTAATCACAAAAGCCCATTAACAGAAATCGTGTATTTACACCACCAGAATATTGAGGAGATTCGTATGAGAAACAGAACGTATCACCCAAAACGTTTAAATATTTTTAAAGTATATAAATTCTTATGAATTTTGTAACTGAATTTTATATTTTGTATATATTTTCATGTTACAAAAGTTGTCATCTTGCAAATAAAGTTACACTCGAACGTTACCTGGCTCGGTGACTATCGCTTTTTTTTTTTCTTTTCTTTTTCACATAGCCTGTGGCACGGTTGAAACAAGCAAGAAAAACTCATCACCAGATTATTGCTATTATGTTACAAGTATTACAACAGCTTTAAATGGCTGTTTAAAATTGATTGCAGTGTTAATGGAAGAACACAGGCTGGTTTCACTGTTCAACAGATTGTTGAAATATCGTGTTTGGCTGTTTCAGATTTTGTGGGCTTTACAGGCGCCTAGAAGGGAGATGGAAAGGTCACCATGACCTGCGTCCTTGTATCCACGGAACATAATTCCCCCCCCTACTTAACTGTTTTCTAATGATTAATGATTCAATTCTAGCAATTTACAAATCTTATCATGATCATTAAGCAGAAGCCATTCATTCTTGTTATGGTATTTTCAGTGAGATAAAATACATTCAGTTATTACAATTAGTTATTTTAGGAAATATCAGAATAAACAGTTATTTAATCTTTTTTCAAACATTTATTTTTTTCCCACTTTTATTCAAGCAAAAATCACCTGCAGATGTTTAAAGTTTATTAATTTTCTGTTTTTCTTTGCTTGCTCGTTATCTTTCCATTTATCCATTTTACAATATATTTGCCCATGACTAATTCATCTAAATAATATGTAATAAATCCATTTTTTTTTTTGCAAATGACCTCATGCCACTCTTAAGTATGCAAAGTTTTTATACCTTATTTTAAGGTTATTAGAAACCTTATAAGGGATATTAAGTAAAATAAGTGTCAGAGCTACTCTTCTGGTAGGATGGTGGCTTTACATATGTTTTTGATTGATTTTAAAATACACGCTGTGTAGTCTCGCTTTGTGTAAAGGCAACAAATTGTGTGACTTTACAATACACTAATTGTCTTTAAAGATGTGTAATCCCGGGATATCCGGATACCTGGAGGTTTGCCCAGAAGACTCTGTGGGGGGCACGGCTGGGTTCTGGGGTGACCTTTTATCTACTCCAGTTACTGCTCTCCAATTCCCAGTGTACATGGTTAGCCACCCATGTACAGCTTAGACTTACCGCCCTATGTCTGCCCTATCTCCCATATGTACTAGATAGGGGAAGGCCCAGGGAACCGTCAACTGCTACAGAAAATAGTTACCACCTCATCCTATTAAACTATTGTAGTCGATATAAAACCTAGTTTAACTCTGCAGCATTTCTTGAGAGAGTAGAATGTACCTCGTTACACATTAACGGTGCAAAAATGCAACATTGACAGTATCGGAGCTATAATTTGTAGCAAACATGACACACACGATAGTCATGTAATTAGTAAGCAGTCAAAAGACCTATAATACCAATAAAGTCAGCTCCAATATGTTATACAAAACCTACTCTACCCTGTGCTACACAACCTGCGATCTAAAGAAATTTAAAAACAGACAAGAAACAAAATTGTTGACGTTTATGAGTCTGGAAAGGGTTACAAGGCCATTTCCAAGCCCAGAGCCATTATCTCCAAATGGAGGTAACTTGAAACAGTGGTGCACCTTCCCAGGAGTGGCCGGCTTGACAAAATTCCTCCAATAGTACATCATCGACTCATCCAGAAGGTTACAAAAGAATCCAGAGTAACATGTAAATAACTGAAGACTCGTTGCCAGATATTGCAATTGTTTGATTGTAGTTGTTGCCACCATGGGTAGCACAAGCAGTTAATAGGTTTAGAAGCAATTACTTTTTCACATGGGTGATATAGCTTTTGATTATTTAATAGTTGCATTTTGTGTTTACTCACATTGTCTTTGTCTTATATTAAAATGAGTTGAATGTTACATGTAAAGGTTACAAATAAGCAATAATGTATGAATGTATTTGTCTGGAGCCCAATATCCATTACCTGAAGAAAACTAGAATCACGCTTTAAATGCGCATTTTAGCATCCTATACAGCTCTACCAATAAACATTGCGTGTTAAAGAACTTTGTAACTGCCTTTATATATGTTTACGTATATAAAGAAAAAGAGCTGCTGTATACTGCCCCCTCTGGAGTCTAAAGGGTTTTGTGCCACTTTAAGCAGCCAATCTGTGGCAGAAAAAGGCTGTCTGTGAAATGGGAGAGTATCCGCATGGAGCCATTAGACTCTGGAAGTCTTAGACAAGCCGGTGCAGTAGCTGGTTGGTGGCATAGCGCATATAAACAGTGGCAAACAGGAGATGAGTTTGAACAAATACCCTGTAAGCAAGGAGTTTGGGGTGAGATGGGAAACAATGTCAGGTAAAGAGAGAGCAAGAGAGGTAAAGAGGCGCAAATGGAGAGATAAAGAGTAGAGAAGATAAAGAGAACAAAGAGGTAAAAAGAAAGGGAGTGCTAAAGAGAGAGTAGAGATAGAAAAATAGTTAAATAGGGGACGAGTGGTCAAAGACAAGGGATGGATAAAAATAAATGGGAGAGATAGAGATATAAGGGAGCAATTAAGAGAAGGGAGGAGAGATAAAGGGATAGGAGAGATACCGAGAAAGTGGAGGATCAAAGGGCAAGAGAGAAAGAGAAAGGGGAGGTAGGGAGAAAAGTGAGAGATGAAGAGAAGATAAACAAAAAGGGGTGAGATTGGAAGAGAGAGAAACAGAAAGGGGAGAAAGTGAGAATAGAAGAGGGGGTGGAGATTAAGAGAACAAAAGATAGATACAGAAGGGGACAGCTGAAGAAAAAGGAAGAGAGAGAGAAAAAGGGAAGATCAGAGAGAAGGGGAGATGTAAAAAGGGTAGCAGGAAAGAGAAGAGTTGGGCAGAAAGGGAAGAGATAATAAGGAGAGAGAATGAGATGGGGAAATTTATGAGACAGGGTGTGTGTTTTGAAAGTGTTTGTATGTTTAAGGGCATACAGGTGTGGATGCAAGGGCAAGTTCTTAGCCAGGATGTTTGTGTATGGGCAAGTGTGAGTACAGTGAAAAGAAAAAGTAAGTAGAACCCTTTGCATATCATTAGAACTGGTTAGCATCTCTGTTCATGAGTCCACCATACGCAAAACATTGAACAGACAAGCAGTCCGTGGCAGTGTACCTTGGAAGAAGCCACTGCTCAAAAAACCCCCAAAACATTCCTGTGTGCCTGAAGTTTGCCAAAGAATACATTGAAACTCCTCAATGCTTTGTGGACTGATGAAACTAAGGCTGAATAGTTCGGGAAGAACACACAATACGTATGGCGTAAGGGTGTAAGGGCATCGCGTACCAACATGAAAACATCATCTCAATGATGAAGCATGGTGGAGGGAACATCATGATTTGGAGTTTATTAAGGTATCATACGGAATAATGTCAGGATGGCTGTCCAGTCTATACATTTATGTCATTGGTCCTAAAGGGTATAAAATGAACAAATACTGCACCTCAGCCAGACTGAGAGAAGACTCGAGACTTTAAGAGGAGACCACGGTGGGAGCAATCTGAGTAAATCATGTCTTTGTGTAACCTGGGTGCTGGGGCAAGTCTCAGAGATATCTAAAGCAGGTGGACTTGGTTACATATTGTTAATATATAAATGTTTTACAAGTATTTGTGTGTATATGTATATATATAGTGTTTTATAATTGCCTCCTAATTTGTCCCTGCCCCCTCCCTGTTCCCCCTTTAAGTGTGATTGCTGGAGACACAACTGCACTTCCACACTATCTTCTTTCATCCAAGCTATACATATTGAGTTCCCTCAGTCTTTCCTGATAATTTTTAATAGCCGGCATAAGGAACATATCTTCTTGGTTTGCCTTCTAAAAAGGGAGTCCCCAGCTCACCACATCATGGCCTAATGGTCCTGATTAGGTGCTTCTCTATGGAAATATGAAAAGGATACCTTGACAACCGCTTCTTCAACATAGGGCGTATGTTCCATTTATGGATGAGTCTTGCTCCTGCCAAGAACATCATTTACAATATATTTTCCATATTTTCCATGTCTTACAGGTCATAAAAGGATCAAGTAGCAGAGTGCAATGACCTAAATGTTTACACAATTCAAAATACAGCCATTCAGATAATGTGCTTGTGGTTTAACTAAAGTAATGACTTTTTTTCAGATTTGCTCCAAGAACCAACCTTAGGGTTTAACTCCCCCCCCCCCGGGCAAACTGTCTCTGGCGCCCCTTCCCTGCATTTACCTACATAGCTCTAGCACTCGAGTTTAGCCAAAAGGCCAGATTCTCCGCTGCTGTATTGGTGTCACAGACAAAATTGGATATCCGTGCAATCAAACCTGTTTTGACATTTGAAAGATCAAGCCTTCCTGTATTTTGATGCATTGTTGTAAAAAATATTTTCACAGCAGTGTTCTATGGCGATGCATTGTTCTTAAATGTACAGTGCCAGAGTATTAGAGAAAGGCGGGATTGATACACGTATCGATACATCTATAGAATATTAATATACAGAGGTAGCGATTAGCATGGCGATGGTAACGATGAGGGCTTCCGTGAAAAATGAGATGGTTTTTGGTGAGAAAGTCGTGACAATGCAAAGCTTGAGGCTACACTGGTGGTGGATCATATGTTAGCAAGTCCAATTAGTGATGCACTGCAATCTCTTCACTTGTAATAATGCAATTAAGCAGTGACATGTGATGTTAATAAGATCTGATATGGAACTGCAAGCAAGGACTGCGCCTGAGGCACGCTGTGCTCAATAAAGATATCACACGCACCTCTATTAATATTGGTTCTAATAGGCAAGATTAGGTACAGAAACAGAAAAAATATTCATAATGCAAACACATGGAGGGGGTATGGCACTTAGTAATGTTGTCAGCAGACACCTTGGTCCCAGGCTAATAGCATGAGTAGAAGGGTAACAAAAATGTGCTGTTTTGTCAATGTCGAGCCTTTTGTTGTAGGGCTCGTCAACGATGGACACTTTTGTTTTACGAGGTGTGGCTTAGGGAAGGCCTTTACCCAAACTTGGTGTTACTTTGCGAACTACTGATTATTTTTGTAGCTCGTTAAGCAGTTTAAAGGTAGAATATATTTTGCTTACACAATTTAATTCATATTTCTACTGATTCTAAAATTATTGTGTGGAACGCTTTGATACACTCCTACTTGGGGAAACGAAAGGAATGCCAACAAGGAAGAAAGAGGTAGAGAAGGAATTGGGTCCCAGATAGGAACTGTTCCAGGCAGAAAGGTTCACTTGGGAAACATGGTGTGATATTAAATGGGAGCTGTATAAAAATACCAATCTATTAAGCAAAAGCTTATTTGGTTATATCTAAACAAAATGATTCACTCACTGGGTACTAGACAAGCGGAGAAAAAAAGCGACGTCATCGAAAACTGCAATCAAAGAACCGATTTAATGGTTTGCCACTGCTAAATTTTAGGGTCCATTGTTATTTTTTTCTTTGTCGACTTTCTCCCTTAAACTGTAACATGGAAACAGTTGTTAGTACACCCTTCCAGCGTACAAAGGGTTATATGCGGTGAGCCAGAAGAAGGTGGATGTTTTAAGTGCGTTCCTTGTTCCATTGGTCTTTGCTGGGGAAAGAACAGTCTTTTAATGCAGCTTATTCAATCCAAATGTAATAACCACTTCTTCCCATCTAAAACAGCCATACAATATTGTTCATTATGGGTACATTAACGTCCTATAAAGCCAGTCACCCCAGGACAGAAAATACTGGTTCATATTTCAAACCACAATAAGTGTGAATATAGCCTCAATTTAATAAACATTTGGGAGGAGGCTTAAATTTCTTGCAATTGGTCTTGGAAAGGTTACTTGATTTCCAATTACTGCCTGCTTTAATCTGCTTAGGTCTTGCTTGGAGATCACTTCATGCCATTGAAAGTGACTCATTACAGAGTTGCTTGCAACAAGGCAAACAGTTTACATATTTCTGAACTTGATCCGAAAAACTGATTTAAAAATCTATACAGGCAATCAAATTTCCCTGAAAATATATACACAAAAGTCTGCTAGAAGGTGGCTGGGATGAAATAAATGTACTCTTGCAGAGACAGGAAGAACGCCAAAAACAGGGGGTTATTAAAGATCTTTTCCCAGTAAATGGGCTCTTCAACCAACCAAGGCTGAAACCCATACTTCCCCGGGGAAAATTAAAGAGGGCAAGAAGACAAGCATGGGAAAAAGGAAAGATGTGTGTGCCTTTTCTTTGGTGCAGCCAACATTAAATATTCAGCAAAAAGAAGCAGATCGGTTTTCATGAGTCTTTTTGTTTCTTGTGTATCGGCTGACAGATGCTATAAACAGACATAGACAAACATGCCTCAGTGCATGCTGCGACAGACTCATACAAGGACAGGTGTATCACCGTGGGAGTGCCTGCTTCGTTCCATGCTGTGAGATGCATGGGACGGGAGAAGAAATACATGGGTGCTTTCTAGTGGAAGTGGTCCCTAGGCGCCAAAGTGACTTTAGCACTATTACCTGCTGCCAAATGTGACTCTCGCACATATAGGTCTATATACCAAGGCAGAAATTTGCAGTAGAGTTGTGATTTCCACTCCCTGAATTGACCATACATGATAAAGAGTATAAGCAAAAGCTTACTGGGCTTGGCCCTTCATTATGTATAGTGAAGTTACTGAGATGAAACTGCACTTTCTTGTCAACTCCCTCGTTAATGAATAAACCCCACCGAAGTTGTTCAAGATGTGCCATTAGCTGAGCCAAGCAGTTCTGACTCCCCCTTGAGATACAGTCATTGTTGTCCATAGGTGTAAATCCTTTGGTTTGCCC
Organism: Spea bombifrons; assembly: GCF_027358695.1. Taxonomy (NCBI): domain Eukaryota; kingdom Metazoa; phylum Chordata; class Amphibia; order Anura; family Pelobatidae; genus Spea; species Spea bombifrons. The sequence continues at coordinate 28,847,865 of NC_071095.1, read as the reverse complement.
CATTTCATAATTTCCAGGTGAGTGACCGTCAAGTGGAGTCACTTAGTGTTCCAAGGTATAGTTATGAGAACTCTAGACATAACTAAAACTGTTATTTAATTTGTATCTACCAATGCACATTTTTACATTTGGCTATTTAGGGATTATTTAAAATAATGGTGGAGATTTTTAGATGGAATTAACACTTTAAAAAATTCTTATTAATGGTGTTATAAGCAAAAGACCAAGTTACCTCTGAACTTCTTAGGGCATAACAACAGATTTCTGGGGATCATATGTATCCAGGCACATAAGTCTCATCCTTGAAACTGTCCAACCATTTAGCAGCATAAAGTGTCAGGTCAGGTGTTGGGTGGTAGTCCCTGTGCTGCAAAACCAGGGGCATATCAGCCTCCTGGAGAATCAACCATTCTGGCGTGCCACTGTTCAAAGGGATATCTTTGTTCTTCTCAACCAGCCCATTGACACCATGGAGGATTGCGCCAACCAGGCACTGCCTTCATAGTATGTACTATACTATATACTATATATGACGTCGCAGCAAAGCACTCAGCAGTGAGGTTGCCAGTGGCGGAAGGAATTCTAACCTGGGTCGGGACTAGGGCAGGACCCAAGAAGAATTTGTCTACCCCACCCATCCAGCTATAGTAGACTTTAGCCAACAGCACATTAAGGTTCGTGAGTAATATTTTAAAACACCGTTTTATTGGAATTTTTTTTATACAGACCTCTAGCAGTTTCATCCTTAAAGGAGTCCTCTGCTTTAGCAGCGTATTTTTTTAGATCAGTGGGCAACACGGGTTGTCCACTTTGTCATCCACTTTACTGTTTTTGTCAGTACAAACTTCTATTGACTTTAGATTAGAAGTGGTGACATTCTAAAGTGAGGAGTTCTTAGAATGTTTGTTTAATGTTTTTTTTTTCCCTCTTGTTAGTAGAAGTGAAAGCATTCATGTTGTGAAGAGGAAACAGACAAAATTAGTTCCCTCCTGTGTTTGGATGCAGTAGCTGTGGTCCTTCTCATGTTGTGTCAGTCAAACAACCACATTGGCTGTAGTGAGAAAGGTCTGACCTTCTCTAGATGCTGAGAGGCAGGCATTTAAAACAATTGTTCCATCAAGTCTAAGGGATGTCATGATTAATAAATTATGACTGTTTCTACCTCGCTCCTACGTGTCTTCCCTTTTTCATTACAGAGGTAGAGCACGAGTTTGATAGGATCTCTCCTTAATTTCATCTAAGGCTTTACTTTTCTCCACCTTTTGTATGCTTTACCCCCTAGAAAGGAGCAGACATCATAACTTTCTGTTCCCGGGGTCTGAATGTTGCTCCCCTGTAGTTTTTGTGATTGTTGATTGGTTCAGATAGCTTTTGTAAGGCTGGGTGATAAGGCAGGAGGTAACTACAGTATAGGAATTCAATTACGTATTCGATCTTTGCCACTCTTTGCCATATATTTCAGCTTCCTTGATTATAAGTATTAATAACAAAGCAATAGAACTAACAGACAAAAGGTACAATGTATAGGTAAGTATATTTAGTAATCGGACAATACCTAAACGTGACTGTGCCATCTTTTCATATCTGCAAAGTACAATGATAGTACCTATGACTGTTTATGCCAAGCATACCCTAGCCTACAGTATGTGGATGGATACTGGGGCAGTTGACATGACTGCATTATCATACTTTCCATCCCTCCCATTGTTTAACAGAACAGTCCAGATTGTCCTCCAGAGCTACCCCACTGCCCTGCTATTGAAGCATTGGCCTAGATCATAGCTTTCACATGGCCATGTTGTGACACGTAGACACCCTGGTAACAAATGCATTGTCAAAGAGAGTGCAATCTGCAAAGAAACGAGAGTTCCAAAAGCCAGGTAAGAGGGAGGGAAAGCAAGCAAGCAAGCTGCACTGTGAATAGGTCAAGATGAGAAAGTATGAGAGGATGAGAGAGATTACGTGCATATAAGTGTGTGATGTTAGCGTGTGTGCGTAACTGTGATGTTAGGGTGAATGTGTATGAGCATGCATATGAGAAAGGTATCACAGTAAGTGTGTGTATATTAGTGTATAGGAAGAAACACTGCACTCAGGTGCCTCTAACCCTAGTCTCACACCTGGGCAGGTAAGGTAGGTGGATGGTCCTGTCTTGTCTCTAATTACACCCCTGGCCATGTCTGGGACACCTGAAATGTTGTGGGGCATGCAGTAGATTTGTGCCCTGCTTGTCTTCTGTTTCTGAGCTTCGCAATGGTTTCTTTAAAAAAACAACCAAAAAAAAATTTTGTGATTGCTGGTATAGAATAAACAATTTTTTATTTTTTTTGTACAGTTTTGTAAAAGGTTTAATTCTTTTAAAGTACGAAACCTAATAGTATTGTTTTCCCTATCTTCCAATGGCTTCTAAGTAATTTGTTTGTAAATGCAGATAAATAAAACAATGAGATGAAAATAACGATTTAAAGTACACAATAAAGTGCTATTTAAAAAGACAATACTAAAACGCCCTCAACTGTAACCTCATCATCATCAGTACAGTATTTTATTTTAACAGATTTTTATTTTTATCGGTTGCTCTTGGGACAAAAGCTTAAAATGATGCACTGTCCATAAAAATGTGAAGGATGCGGCCCCTTTAATAGCAGTGTATGTTTGTGATATAAATCTAATACATGGCAGTCTTTTCAATAAACCATTACATTTATTCCTTGTTAATTTATCATTGTTATTTTGGTTGTTTTATAATCTATCAAACCTTAGGGAAAAAGACAAATGCATCTTAAATATCATCCTCGGCAAATGAAAAATGGTAACGTTTCGCTGGAACTCTAAACAAGAAATTACCATTTTTCCCCTTGATTATTCTCCATGTTGGGTTTGCAGATTCTGTATTTCTGTGTTTTCTCAGACATTAGAGTGCTTGCGGAAGTATTGTATTGATCAGGTCTGATGATGAAGAATCCATTGTCGTTTTAAATGTTTATACACTGCAATGTCTTATATTACAGGGCCATAAATTTATAATATAGAAGGGCGTCTCTTGCTTCATGTTTAGCTTCGAAAAAACCCTGAAAAGCTTTTTATTGTATCATCGAATGGATTATCGTTTTTTTGTGTAACTTTGCTCCCTTTTACCAGTATTAGCAAAGCAGATAAAGGCATTTATCTCGAACACAAATTGTTAAAATTTGGTGCGAAAAAAATCAGAACTGGTAGTTTACGGACATTTGTGTTATTATAAGACTGTTCTACATAGTTACAAATCTTATAAATTATTCTATATAATATCTAACTGTTCACCAGTGTTATTCAAAAATACATTTTCCCACTAGCATTTATTGTTCCTTTTTTAAACTCCTATTCATTTTATTTATTTATTTATTTCTCAATTCTCTGTTTATTGCACGTATGGTAAAAAAAATATACAATGCACAGTACAGAGCTTTGCAAATAAAGCCACAGTGTACTCATTTTATTATTTTACATATATAATGCATATAATCACAGCAGAATGGTGTTAACAGTTTTATGTATATCCGTTGTAATGACAGAATCTCTTTTACTAACCCCATGTTACCTTTATGTTTATGATGTGGCCTTTGATTTGTGTTTATCAGGAGCTCAATCCTTTTGTGTACCATACATTATCTTGCCAGTTTGCATAGTGAAATACGTTCATTTTTCCCCTCCAGATACATGAATCGAGAATTGTTCTGCAACTCTCACATTTAAGATTATTCTTTCGCTCATCTTTTGGAATAGTTTGTTTAATCCTTGGTATTCCTTAGCTCACCAGTAGGTGGTGCACTTGATAACTGGAAGCATGGGCTTCGAAGGGAGTCCAAAGTGAGACAGCGCTGTTATTAAACTGCTAAAATGATATTTACACTGAGACTCTTCCAGGGGCTCAATTAATTAACTAAAATGATAGTAATGTGGAGATGAAAGCTGCTTTATGATTGGTTCAGGGAGTTATATCAGGGTTGTGTAAGGAGCATTGCGATGAATAGACTAAGTAGAGTATGAAAACTGTTGGTACTGCAAGCAGGAGCGGATTCGAAATGAAAATCGGGCCCTGTCGCTTTAGGGCCGGAGGTCTGTAAATGAGGCACGTACAGCGGCAGGCCAGATCCACAATTACACGTTAACCACACACGGCATATATTCTGCCGCACGATAGGACTGAATGGCAGTAAGTGAGTGGTGCCATCCGCCGCCGAACCACCAAACATTTCCCCAGTTTGCAGGTTGGCCAGTCGTTATCAAGTAATGATATAATAGATCTGGTACTTATCATATGTGTTTATTTTTTGGAGTAAATGTGTAATTTTGAAATGATACAAAACGTGTCATTAATTGAAAATAAGAAGAACCCTACCAAATAAAGCCAGGTGAAGCTCAAAGTAGCCCCTGAGTTTCCATTAATGTATATTCCATGTGACCTAGTGAAATTACAACATTTTTCTTGAAACATTGCCTATGGCTTGACATCAATGGACAGAATCCGCCTTTTTTTTTCCACCCACTTTCACACTCATCAATGCTTTTGCAGGAGTTACCAAGGAAACAGACAAAAAAACTCTGCTTTTCGCTGTAACTCCTATAAATGCATTAGCTCTAGCTAAATGAAGACCTATTTGTCATGCAATGGTACGCTCGTGAACCCCATTGCAGTTGAGTGGAACATCTTAACTTCCTTAGCTTGCAGTGTTAAGACCAAACTTCTCACGCAAACTATGCATTATTCAGGGTAAGCTCAGCCCACGTTGTATGGAACTTCCCTGGGCTTCATGATTTGATTCTGATGCAAGTTCACAGTTTACTAAGTACCTGGGAATACAAACTATTGTTTATTGAAACAACATTGCCCATTTTATACATGAAGGGTGGCTTGGACCAATCTGAGCACCAGTGTCCTGCAAAGCCCCTTAACCTGCAACAGTGTTCTTGATTGAGCTATAAGACCACTTGGTCTCCGCGTTTCATAATTCGCATTGTGCTTGCCATCAGTGAAAATCACTTTGGGTCAGTACTAATTCTTAGGGGTTAGGTCCAACAGTTTTGTAGCTGAGTCATAGAACGGGCTGGATTTAACACCAGAGAGGAATATCACAAGTAGTTGAATGGCCACCATTGCACACATTTCAATGGAAAATGGATCATATAATTGCCACATTTTATTAACTGAGATAAGGTATCACAGTTTTTAATCTAATATTTCCACTCTAACTTTATCATTCCATATACTTGAGCACACCAATGTATTTCTATTCATGCCATAGACCTAGTAATCTAGTATTGTTTATGGAGACCAATTTTAATGTTATAACCCCTGGGAATTCTCTGGGTTAAGCATTGTTTCTTTGGGTCTCCGGGTCAGTTTCTTCTTTTTTTCACTCTTTACCCATCCACTCTCTACCCATATTCTGCTTACTTCCCTGCTCCCAAGTTGCCTCCTCACGCATTGTATCAGACATTGTATGCAAACCAACTGCTTCAGACCCAGTATGATATGTGAACATTCATTGATACTGAGAGTATAGCTGTATGAACACCAAAGCCCATCCAACTTAGAAAAAAAATACACATTCATTGTCTTGAAGTTATTTTTTAATTACTGGTTGAAGGAAAATATTGTATTTTAAGTAAGCTTTGTTAATGAGAAAAATGACTTTCCTACATGTTATTACTCATTATAATTTTAGTTCACCTTAATTAAAAATAATTTACACATTAGAAACAAAACTCTTCATTAAAGTGTTGAAATGGCTTTTTTACTTAGTAGCATCAGCAGTTGTATAGAATGCAAAGACATTCTGAACAATACCTGATTTCACGTTTTTCAAGAATTTTGGTCAGCCGCAAGCCTAGGTCACAGGTGGAAAGCAAATTGTGAGGCTTCAGGACATATAGCTATGTAGCAACCAGAGTAAGTAATATAGAACAAGACTAAATTATTGTATTTACAGAAAATAACTTGTTAGGACATTTACAGTAGTTTATACATAAATTCATGCATATTTTTCTCTAAACTAATGGAGACACAAAAGTGAGAAAGAGCTAATAAGGGATTTGGATCACAAAGAAGGAATGACCATCCAAGAGATTAATACTTAGAAAGTAGGATTAAGGCATATATTCATTGGGACATCTGCTCTTTTTGCCAATATAGTTGTGAAATCAAGAAGGAATTTTCCCCTGTTGTGATAATTCTTTTGGATCAACTTTAGAACTAGGTATGTGTGAAAGGTTGAACTTGATGGATTGAATTCTTTTTTTCAACCTACTATACTATACTCTACCATACTACATAACACAGGTCCTACCCGAATGGTGAAAACATCCACTTGTTTGGAACAAGACATCTGCAGGTCCTTCATCAGGCTGTTCCACTTAGGAGAAAAAATAATTGAGCTCTCTAGCATGTTACGAAAACAACCCTTAGCGGATCTGTCATTCAGTTCTTTCCTAGGAAGGTTTAACTTCAGAAGTATTTTAAGATTCTATGGCAACAACCTATCAGCGCTAGCTTCTGTGTCACATGACAACCATTCTCTTAAAAAAAAAAAAAAAATGTAAGAGGTAAAATATTTCATGATTCAACAGTGCTAGGAGTGATGTTTTTAATACTGCACTTAGTTATGAAAGTATTTGATCCGTTTTAGTATCACCTTTAATACATTGTACCCTGTGCTGTCAAAATCAGCCATCCAAACCACAAGTGGAAACATGCACAAATGACATAGTTGTCTGTAACCATCTTTACGTAACAATTACGTTGCTCTTTTGCCCGTTAGCATGTAGTCATAATTATTGGACTTGATTGTATAATTTTACTTTGATTTTATATTTGGTTGATGTTCTGGACCCCAAATATACCCAATTTTGATACCAATCAGTAAATGTAAAAGAATAGTTTGAGGGATAGAGGATGAATAACGGGTATCAGGATCAATATTTCCAGTTTCAATGATGCTTTGTGCTAGACTGCTAATCAATTGCTACTAAAATAGTACTAAATATAGGTGTTTGCCTCGTAACATTTCTGTAAATATTTTTAACACCCAAATGTGTGTCTCGGAGAAGAACGCAGCCTGGCTTGTAAAGTAAGTTCATTAAACAAAACAAAGATGATAAAAAATTATTTGCTTTAGGTACAGAAAAAAACATTAAAATTGCATGTTATCTTCTTTCATATGAATTGTTTTTTTTTTAATCTAAGGGTTTCATGCCCTTTATTATAATGGCATTTTTTCATTCTGAAAAATGCCATTTGGTTTTTTTTTTGTTTTTAATTTGTGGTGATATAAATGCTCAAAGAGGTCTATTACAGTTTAATGAATTCTCTCAAAATTGTGTGAAATTCAAATTACATCTTTTAGTCCAAAGAGCTAGGTGCATATAAATCTGTGCAGAAGAAATGGTGCTTGACTACTGTTTATCAATAACATATCCATCATGTGCAGCAGAATAATTGTAATGGATGTATGACTTTTAAGAGCGTGATATTAAAGGTGCTGCCACTTCTTGCCACATCCACTGTAATGGATTTTGGTTCTAATAGTGGTCTTTATGAAAACTCTCAGGAGGTAAAGATATTTGGAATTGTCACATTGTGTTTAGGCAGGGATTTTAGCTTTTAGATACTCGTGATAAATTGGCAATGGAATTGCTTGGATGTCATTAAATTAGATTTAAACATGGAGTCACGGCCAAACAGCGCGGCCTTGAAAATTTGCTCAATCTCCCTTAAACTAAAATAAGGACCCAGAGACCCAGGGTCAAACCCCCAGAGCTTCCAGTTATTGCGGCAGCACATTCTTGAACTTCCATTGGATTGTTCCCTAGTAAATAGGTTCAAATTTACCAGATGGGTAGGGCCAATAATTTCTGTAGAGGTCTTCATATGGAATAGCTTGGAGATTGGGTATGTTTCATTATATTTTAAACAATTATGTGAAATGTGTGTTCCAATATGTTTTCATTTTCTTATCTCAATACTTGCTGTATGCAGGCAGATTGTAGAGTATAGGAATCATATAATATGATACATAATAGGACTGAACTGTTACAGTTAAGTACAAAATTCCAAGGTCATTGCCAGTTAGCATATACTAGTATAGATAGAGGGTTTAGGCAATGTTGGGCATGTAAGTAACCCTGAATTTATACAAAATAGCATAAACTAAAATATATATAATAATAATAACATATGAGAAAAAGCTGGCAAACTCATATTTGTATATTCATATCTTCCTGTAGGTATCCTGTGGGTTAGTTATCTTAATCATGTGCCATATTCTGCTTCCTTTTGGTTTCAATTCGTGTGTATGTATGTATGTTTGGATATGTATGTATATAGTTATATATGTGTGCATGTATGTATGTGTATATATATATATATATATATATATGTATTTAATATATATCCAGTCATTGATTAACCGTACCATTAGTTAAAATTCAGTGTAGACTATGATTGCCTTTTTAATGAATTGCACCAGAATTTAGCATTCAGACTTCTCTGTCAGTCAGGCACTATTTTGATAGCTGTGTCAGGTACGATAGTTGTTCTTTAATGATTAGTGATGATTCAGGAGTTCAGGATGTTTTTAAATATCGCTGCCAAGACTGGTGTTGAGATGCACTCATTAAACAAAGAGTTTAAAATCCTAATGATCTAGCAAACTATGTAAATGATTGTCTCTCGCTGTACCATGCTTCGCTTAAAAAACATCCTCAGGCCAATCATGTATGTTTTTCTTTCTTTAGAAGAAAGACGAAGATCCTTTCCAAATCTTTGATATTTTCCCTTCTTCGTGATGTGTGAATTGAAGGGAACGAGACAGATGGGCCTGTGTGATCGGGTTACCTGTCACAGAAACACATCTGCCAATGCTATCTATCCTCCTGCATCTCATAGTAACTGTCTTCCCTGAGCCCAGAGAAAGCGATTAGATTGAAAGCGAAAAGTGCCCTATTTCCGATGAAAAATGCTGCTAAAATCTGCTGTCCAAGGATGATATAGCCAACTCTGGCCCGAATCCTCGAAACTACCTTTTGACCTATGGGTCTGTGCCAAGTGTCCAAACTATTAAGCTTGGAACTTATTCAGAACACAAAAATAACTTTTTAAACCAAAACATATTCTGTAACAATTGCATCAAAAGGTAGCGATCTTGATAGAAACGCTTCAGTCTAGGAAGAGGAGAGGCCAAGGGTCGAAACGGCCAAGCTTTTCCTGCGTGAAGGACGGCATCGTGTAATGCGTAGATAGATATATTACTGAAACTTATTGAGAATGTATACGGCCCTTCTCGTGTGAAAAATGAATTGGAACTGACCCTTCTGGCAAAGTCATAATGTTTCAGCGAACCAGCAAACTCCCAGTTTAGTGAACAAACCCCAAAGGGAGACTATGGAATGTGAGCTCTGTGGCCAAAAAAGCAATGCAAAAGAGTGATCTAGTGAACCAGGCAAGCCCGGCTATTACACAATTACAGCCGGGTTATAGATACAGCACATAACGAGACAGTAATGTCTAGTTTATTCTATCAAAAGGACTCGGATACCGCGCCACGTCGATGTGTATACCTGTGCTGTGCATTAAATGACATTCAGGGCACTGAAGCAATTTTTTTTCCCCTTTTGTCTATAGACAATCTGCTCCTTTTGTCTATTTTCACAGAAATAACAAAACAGTAAAAAAAAACTGATTTATGTGTTGTGTTCGTTAAGTGTATGTCCTGGTAACAAGATCACCGGACTCCAGGCCTCATAGGATCTGCCGTAATTACCGGCAGGAGGTCAGAGCTATATCAAGCTGGCAGTAATTGCCGAGTATTTTTCTTCTCTGTGGAAGTGTGGAACCTTTTTCTCATAGCTGCGCACAATAGGGTCCCATTGCAGCCCCTCCTATCCAGCTAATTAACAGGACACTGAATGCTTGTCCAAGGACAGATCCCAAGCAGATGGCATTAGGGAAGAGGGTATGGAGCTGTCTCTTGACAAGGGGTACATAGAGAGAGGGAGAGAGACTAAACTCCCAGCCCTTTTATGCAAATAAAATTCAAACCCTTTTTGAATGCAAATTCAAGTATTTAAGTATCTCCAGGCCTCATTTATTTACAAATGCAGACACGTAATATCTCAATCAGTAATCTCGCCAGAAGAGCTTGCAGTTCATTTTAGAAAATTGGGGTGCCAACCAAATGTATGCAGTTTTAACCCTTTTTGTATCTGAAGATAAAGATTAAACCCATACAAGCAAGCAAAATAGGTAGAGAAGAGCTGATTCATGGTGCTATTTGTCATCAAAGTCTATATATATATTATATATTATATATTATATATATATAAAAACATCGGTAGTAAACTTCCATTTACTTATGTCTAAAAATCTAAATATTCTTAAAGATGATTATTTGAAATCCGTACTGCTATCTGGAGGTTGAACGTATAATAAGAGCAGACCTTTTTTTGATGTTACCAAGTGCACAGTGGAACACTGATTTTACAAATCTGAATCATTCATTCCCAATGAGCACCCCACCAAACTGGACCGATGGGTTTGTTTAAACCCAGGAAGGTGTGTGACTGTGCGTCGAAGCCCTGATATCTCCCCTTCTGTGTCGGTACAGCTGCAGTGTCTTTCTGCAATGTTAAGTGGGTGTATTGACAGATTCTATCTATTGATAGCATCCATTTACCCGCTCTGTTTATTTCTGGTGTCACACCAAGTATCAGTTTGCTTCGGTGATCCATACACAGTGCTTTCTCTTTATTTATTTTTTTTACTGTGTGTCATCTTGTCATTAACTCTTTAAATGCTAGGAGAATGGAAAAAACCACCCAGAACTGATAGTTTTAACTTTTTAAGCAAGCAAAATGACTGAGGTAGTCTTTGTGTATCTTGGATTAGTGAATGTTGAAGTGCATCATATAGTAATTAAAATTATTTTATTAAGAATGTTGTATGATGCAAACCTTTTGAAACTTGCATTAAATGAGTATATGGCTCCTGTACCCCCAGGGTTGCCCTACCAAAAAGGCTAAGTGATAAGTTGCCTAAGAGGTTGGTCTAGTAGAGGTCACCATCAGGAGGTTGTGTCCTATGTATGCAAGCAATGCATGTAGAGGGGGGTCCCAGAGACATAGACCGATTAGGGAGCTAGAATCCCTAGAGCCGGTCTTTTCTGTACCAGGATGTCTATTGTGGGGAACAGCAAGCTCTTTGGTAGAGTTTCAATGAATGAATGTTATGTAGGGTCCTGAAGACTCTACAAATGAGACCTCAGGGCTTTGACATCTTATTGGACATCTGCGACTGTGGTTGGCTTAATTGATTGTGCTACATTTGTGCATGTTTAGTCCTATTTTCAAGGAGCCATTTTAGATCCTCAACATTGTATACAGTAGAGGTAGGGCTTCCCAATACAATTTGTAGATGGCTACATTTTTTGTATTATGCCATAGTTGTTATCTCTGCTTTCTAGAGTTTCAAATGATTTATTTTCTTACACTTCAGCGTCAAATCTATAGAGGTGTTTGCTACATTTTTACTAGAAGAATTTATGCTCACTGCCAGAAATACCTGGTTTTTCCCAAGAGGCGAGCAAGGCCCTGTGTGTCCAGAAGGATGCCACAAGTACCAAATACACAAAGGTGGAGGGAGATCTTAAGATTGCTTGACTTGGATTTATCTTATTCGTTGTAGCTGAGCCCGCGTTGCCAGGGAAAAGGGTGGTTGACCTAGATTTCCCAAGAAGCTCACAATGGCTGCCACTTAAACCTGCCTGAGGAGACAGAGTAAAGGAAGATCATGGATGTTTTAATAGATGGTGCTTATAGTTTCTTAAAGTTTCTGTGCTGTTCATATATGATTAAACCTTCAGATGAAAAGAATAAAAATGCCCAATCTGCTAAAGTTTATATGCTTAAAATGCTAGCAAGTGCAATTCATGTTTTATCAAAGTGGAACTAGACCTCCTTAATTCCCCAAAAAATATATTCATGGTGTAGGGAAAGCTCTACAATTGGTGACGGAAAAAACAAAAGTGGGATTATTCCCATTATAATATATAAAGAACTTGGTGATTCAGTAGCACATAAGGTGCATCTGGTTCTTTAACAGCCCAGAGCTTGGACATTGTTTAAACACTGATGCATAGAGTGTAGTTAGCAAGCAATTTGTAAATAAGCTATAGCAACATTCACTGCTTTTTCGCACCCAACACCAACTGATTTTTTTTTAGCTTTTATATTTGAGTTGCAAAGACTGTTCAAATCGAATTGTGTTTTATATGTTGATCAAATTCTGTTGAGATATATCTTTTTTAGCCCAACTTTTGTGCCCCGTTACTTTTACAGAAAATGCTTCGAAAATGTTTGGAAGCAAATGTTGTCCCATTAACTGTTCTTCAGGGTCATGACATGTGCCATTTTCTCAGGTTTTACTCATCTTTTCAATTCATGACACCCCTTTATACAATGGTGGGAAACAAAAATTTAGAAAAAAACAAATCTGTTTTCTGCTTATGTTTTCTCAAAAGAAATTTATCAATTATATGACAACTTTGCTAGAGTGCGGGAGGCATGAATTACCATGTAAGACTTGGGTTTGCCAAAAGGTTTGCCTATCTTTAGCAGACATTACGAACCTATTTAAACTTAAATTCAAGCTGAAATCTCATTTTCCATAATAGCAAGTGAAAGTTTTTATTGTTTTTCGTTATTTGCAGGTAAACTGGCAAAAAAATACAAGATTGGGAAAAAGTCCACCTTGCAATTTTACTAAATTCAACTGGTATTTGCATCCCCCCCCAAAAAAAAAATGCTCTACTTGCATACACTGGACTGAAGGAGATTTGACTTGATGGAAATGAGCCTAGGGGAGGCCTCTTCCCATTTTTTGGGTTATGTTCACGTACTTAAAGAAATAACCCTCAGGTTCTGCTGTGAGTTCTGCTTGGCTTTTTGCAGTTGCATTTAGCTTGGACACACAAGCGAATCCTGAGCTGGGGCGAATCTCCTAAGTGACATCTCTAAGTGAGGAGTTACAAGCAAAGAAGGAGTTAAAAAGCAAAAAGGAGGGGAAAGTATACATCCTTGTTATTCCATATATATTTATATATATTTTGCACCTTACTGTCTGTTTTTGCCAGTTATTTGAGCTATCCCCATTGCCAAGATGTCCTCCATGTTTGACAATGCGGTCAGGTGTACATCTTGCTCAATGTATGCAATCCTTGATCAGCGCTTCGAGGGTGCATATTGCTGTGCGAGATGTGTGCAGGTTGCTCATTTGGAAGCACAAATCCTGAGTCTAGAGGAGCAACTGGCAACACTGAGATCTATTGACAACTTGGAGAGGAGTCTGCTGCTCACTGAACAAGCTCTCTCGCGGGTAGAGGTGGGGGAGGATAGCGGGATGGAGGTACAGGACAGTCAGGCAGCTAGCTGGGTTACAGTTAGAAGGCGGGGTAGGGGGAAAAGCGCCAGGGAGGCTAGTCCTGATCTAGCACACCCCAACAAGTTTGCCCGGTTGGCAGATGAGGGGGATGTTAGTTCAGAGTTAGCAATACTGCAGCAAGTCACTGCCTCTGACCTCCAGAGCGGTGTCTGCTCCAGTAAGGAGGGAAGGACGAGCACAGGGCAGGCCAGACAGGTGCTGGTAGTAGGGGACTCTATTATTAGGGGGACAGACAGGGCAATCTGTCACAAAGACCGGGATCGCCGAACAGTGTGTTGTCTGCCTGGCGCTCGAGTTCGGCACATCGCGGATCGGGTTGACAGATTACTGGGAGGGGCTGGAGAAGACCCAGCTGTCATGGTGCACATTGGCACCAATGACAAAGTAAGAGGTAGGCGGAGTGTCCTTAAAAATGATTTCAGGGACTTAGGTAGCAAGCTCAAGGCAAGGACCTCCAAGGTAGTATTTTCTGAAATATTACCTGTACCACGTGCCACACCAGAGAGGCAGCGGGAGATTAGGGAGCTAAACAAGTGGCTCAGAAGCTGGTGTAGGAAGGAGGGGTTTGGGTTCATGGAGAACTGGGCTGACTTCTCTGTCGGATACAGGCTCTACGGTAGGGACGGGCTGCACCTCAATGGGGAGGGTGCAGCTGTACTCGGGGAGAAGATGGCCAGAAGGGTGGAGGAGTGTTTAAACTAGGGAAAGGGGGGGAGGGAAACTACAATATAGAAGGGGAAGATAGTATAGATAGAGAGCTGGGGCATATAAATGTACCTGGGGGTGGAGCGGAGGGAGGGGTTAGAATAGTTAATAGGGATAGGCCTGATAGGAGAAAAATCCATACACCTCTAAATTGTGTGCTTACTAATGCCAGAAGTCTGACCAATAAAACTGGCGAACTGGAGTTAATAATGTCTGCAGAAAATTATGACATAGTGGGTATAACAGAGACATGGTTGGATGATAGCTATGACTGGGCGGTTAATATACAGGGTTATAGTCTATTCAGGAAGGATCGAAAAAAACGAAAAGGGGGAGGAGTTTGCCTTTATGTAAAGTCCAGCCTAAAGGCCACACTGCGGGAGAATATATGTGAGGGAAATGATGATGTGGAGTCATTATGGGTAGAAATATATGGAAAGAAAAATAATAAAATACTGATCGGGGTTTGCTATAAGCCACCAAATATAATTGAAGCAGCAGAAGATCAATTATTAAAGCAAATAAACAAGGCAGCAAATCACAATGAGGTGGTTATTATGGGGGACTTTAACTATCCCGACATAAACTGGGAAACCGAGACCTGTGAATCTCATAAAGGAAACCGCTTTCTGACTATAAGTAAAGATAATTATCTGTCCCAAATGGTACAGGACCCAACCAGAGGGGGCGCTCTACTGGACTTAATATTAACCAACAGACCTGACAGAGTAACTAATGTGCAGGTCAGAGGGCACCTAGGAAATAGTGATCACAATATAATACATTATAACTTGTCGTTCAATAAGGGAACTCTTAGAGGAGCCACAAGAACTATGAACTTTAGGAAGGCAAAGTTTGATCAACTAAGAGAAGCCCTTAACACTGTAAATTGGGAAAATGTCCTCAAAAACAAAAGCACAGATATTAAATGGGAGATTTTTCAAAATATCTTAAATTCTCACAGTGAAAAGTACATACCGTATGGGAATAAAAGTGTCAGGAGCAAGAGAAAACCAATGTGGATAAATAAAAATGTAAAGGTGGCAATAAATGGCAAAAAAAATGCATTTAAGCTACTAAAACAGGAAGGCAGTGAGGAAGCACTAAGAAGCTATCGGGAAAAAAATAAAATATGTAAAAATCAGATAAAAGCAGCAAAAGTGGCGACAGAAAGACTCATTGCCAAAGAGAGTAAAACAAACCCCAAAATGTTCTTTAACTATATAAATAGTAAAAAGGTTAAAAATGAAAGCGTCGGCCCCTTAAAAAGTAATGAGGGAGACGTTATAGACGGGGATCAGGAAAAAGCGAATCTATTAAATATATTCTTCTCTGCTGTATTCACAGAGGAAAATGAAATGCCAGGTAATATACAGCAGGATGAGATAAATGCCCCAGTACATGTCGCCTGTCTAACCCAGGAAGAAGTGCAGTGCCGCCTAAAAAAAATCAAAATAGACAAATCACCAGGTCCAGATGGCATTCACCCCCGCGTTCTAAGGGAGTTAAGTAATGTAATAGACAGACCCCTATTTCTAATATTCAAGGACTCTATAGTGACCGGGTCTGTTCCCCAGGACTGGCGCATTGCAAATGTTGTGCCAATATTCAAAAAGGGGACAAAAAGTGACCCAGGGAATTATAGGCCTGTTAGTTTAACTTCTGTTGTATGTAAACTGTTTGAGGGTTTCCTAAGAGATGCTATTTTGGAGTATCTCAATGAAAATAAATGTATGACTCCATATCAGCATGGGTTTACAAGGGATCGGTCCTGTCAAACTAACCTGATCAGCTTTTATGAGGAGGTGAGCTCAAGACTGGATCGGGGAGAATCGCTGGATGTCGTATATCTTGATTTTTCCAAAGCATTTGATACGGTGCCACATAAAAGGCTGGTACATAAAATGAGAATGCTTGGGCTGGGGGAGAATGTGTGTATGTGGTAAGTAACTGGCTCAGTGATAGGAAACAGAGGGTGGTTATTAATGGTACATACTCTGAGTGGGTGACTGTTACTAGTGGGGTACCACAGGGGTCAGTTTTGGGTCTTATTCTTTTTAATATATTTATTAATGACCTTGTAGAGGGATTGTATAGTAAAGTATCAATCTTTGCAGACGATACTAAGCTCTGTAGCGTGGTTAACACAATAGAGGACAGTGCACGATTACAAATGGATCTGCATAGGTTGGAGGCTTGGGCTGGGATGTGGCAGATGAGGTTCAACACGGATAAATGTAAGGTTATGCACATGGGGAAGAAAAATCCAGGCTGGGAATATGTATTAAATGGGAAAACACTGGGGACGACTGACATGGAAAAGGACTTAGGACTTAGGAGTAAATTTACCTGTAGCGACCAGTGTCGGGCAGCTGCTGCTAAGGCAAATAAAATCATGGGGTGCATCAAAAGGGGCATGGATGCCCATGACAAGGAAATAATTCTACCATTGTACAAGTCACTAGTCAGACCACACATGGAATACTGTGTACAGTACTGGGCACCAGTGTACAGGAAAGATATAGTGGAACTGGAGAGGGTTCAAAGACGGGCAACCAGAGTAATAAGGGGAATGGAAGGACTGCAGTACCCAGAAAGATTATCAGAATTAGGGTTATTTAGTTTGGAGAAAAGACGGCTTAGGGGGGACTTAATAACTATGTATAAATATATAAGGGGGCAGTACAGAGATCACTCCCAGGACCTATTTATACCCAGGACTGTATCTATAACAAGGGGACATCCTCTACGGCTGGAGGAAAGAAGGTTTCTACACCAGCACAGACGGGGGTTCTTTACAGTAAGAGCGGTGAGATTATGGAACTCTCTGCCAGAGGAAGTGGTAATGGTAAACTCAATAAAAGAGTTTAAAAGGAGCCTGGACGTGTTTCTTGAAAGCAATAATATCACAAGTTATGGATAGTAGATTAATAGGGACAGAACGTTGATCCAGGGATTTATTCTGATTGCCATATTTGGAGTCGGGAAGGAATTTTCCCCCTGGTATGGGGCAATTGGCATCTGCTTCATAAGGGTTTTTTGCCTTCCTCTGGATCAACACGGTAGGGACACAATATGTATATAGGTTGAACTTGATGGACTTTGGTCTTTTTTCAACCTTATGAACTGTTACTATGTTATAGAATCCTAACTGTACCCCATTTCAATCTCAAGGATACGAGGTTACAGTGCATTTAAATACCCTATGGGAGACTCAGGGATCATAATATTATACTTAAAGGGAAGAAACGGCACTCAACCGCAACTGCTACATTGAAACAAACGACGAGTGTGAAATCAATACACAAAACACATTACGTGGTGCTTATTTTGTTTCTCTCTTGTCCTGTTCTGTATTTGTGCATATGGAAGAATAAGGCTTATTGATTTCACACTCTATCTGTTTCCTTGTAGCAGTTGTGGTTGAGTGCAGGATCTTCACTATACATTATAATATTATTTGGATATCCGTGAATGTCCTATAAAACAGGCATCCTGAGCAACCATGTAAAATAAAAGGGCCTTCTGTGTCTTTTAACTTGTTCGTAGCAAGTCTGACATTTACTGGTGTTTTTTTTATGGTCATCTTGTGCCCTGCAGGATTAGAAGGTTAAAAACAATATCCTTAGAGGGCATATAACTTTTGGGCTGCCCTAGACCTGGCTCAGGGCAGCACCCCTGGTTGCCTTCCCCTCCATGGTCAGCATCCAAGTAGAATAAAATGTTCTGTATCCCTTATCATGTCCTGCCTCTCTGTCTTAAAGGCGCCTTTTAATGAGCTGGCACAGCCTCCATAGTGTAAAGAGACTGGTTGGGGAGATCAAAGATCTTGGTTTTCTACCAAGGGGATGGCCATCCAATTGGACATGCCAGCCTAGGCCATTGTTACTGGCCCCATACCATGCCTATTTGGATGGTGAGGATAAATTGTCATTAAGCCTTTGGAGATATAGTTTATCGTCCACTGACTTGAATACTATTAACGTCATTAAACAGGTGGCAGGTCCAGAGGGGCAGAGAAACTGGGGGACATATCACACTCTTTGGGCAATCAGGCCCTCTCCTCAATAGGCTGGTTACAGGGGAGATCTCTGATCTCCCCTGTAACCACACCATTTACACTATGGGGGCTGTGCCAGCTCAGTCTGTAAGACAGAGAGCGCCAGGATATTAAGTCATTCATGAATTCATGGGCAGTCAGAATAATCCCTGAATTTACTTTTTTTTTTTTCTCTCAATATGATGTGTATGTATGAATATTTTTTCTTCTTGACAAAGATAAACTTTTAAATTAACTAATTAATTTTTTGTTCCACATGGTAGGGCTCAATATATGTACTGTTGAAAAGCTGGAAGTTCACAATGTTATACGTGATGGAACATGATCATGTATTAGAGGTAGAGTAGGCTGGTGGCAGAGCAGGAGCCAAGGTATTGGCAGAATCAGTCCCTGGACTGGGCCTGTTGAGCCTTACTGATCCAGAACCTAAGGAAAGGTCTGAAAATACTTAACAAGAGGAACGGTTTCAACTTTGGCTCATATCCTGCCATTCTTGACAAGCCAGGCTATAGTTTATATATAATTATCAGCTTTTTTCATAACATGCTTTAACAGCATCATAACATCATAATGTGTTTGGTGCCTTATGGCAGTGGAAAGGAAACTTTAAATACAAGGAATTTATGTGATCTCTGGTAGGAAGGTGCATTTTACAGAGGTTACAGCATCCTCTATCATTTTCTGCTTTTAGCTCCATCTCTGTCCTCACATCGGAGGCACTTAATGGTAAAAGTATTTGAATCAGCTGTAGAAGGCTAGTTTCTAAGATTTAGTGTTTCATAGAACGCATTTTATACAGTGCTGTAAGTTGGAAATGTTGGTATGCACTATGCAGAATGAAAGATAGCGCAAGTCTATAGCAACCCTTATGTGGTGATAGGTTTTAATGTGTTCAAGGTTATTTAGTGTTGTGTTCTCCAATATCGTATCATCTTCTCTGCTGTGTTTACTGGAGTGTTTGTTTTGCCATGTCAGAAAATCACTGCAATCACTACATATTATATTTTATGCTGTGAAAAATATGGATCAATGGATTTATAATCTATCACTGTATTCTTCTTTTTGTTTCATAAAAATGTGTGATACAAATACAAGGAACTTAGTGGATCCCTGATTGGCTGTCCTGCTAGATCTCTGTTTTTAGGTGTTCTCCACTTCTACATTGAGTTCTCAATAATTCCTCTTCCCCTCCATTTCCACTTGAGGCTACCCATGACCCATGTGCATCCAGCAACTCTTGCTTATCACTGTCCCAACTCCTATATGGATAAAAAGCATTTTCCTGGCTATCGTACAGTCATGTGAAAAAGAAAGTACACCCTCTTTGAATTCTATGGTTTTACATATCAGGACATACTGTAATAAAAATCACCTGTTCCTTAGCAGTTCTAACAATTAGGTAAATACAACCTCAGATGGACAATAACACATGACCTATTACACTGTCATGATTTCTTAAACAAAAATAAAGCCAAAATGGAGAAGCCATGTATACCTAAGTATACTTTATGATTCAATAGCTTGCACAACAAACTTTAGCAGCAATAACTTGAAGTTATTGTTTTCTGTGTGACTTTCACAAAGTCGCTAAAAAAAACTCTGTAAAACCCACCTCCTAACCACCTAACGACAAATTAAAAATGAGTACGGAGCAGGGAAAACAGGATCAAGGCACAGAGAGAAAAAAACTCTAGAGAAAAGTGTCCTCCATTTGGCAATTTCAAGTGCACTTAATCAACACTGGAAATTGTTGTTTTTTTTATGTGGCAGAAACCAACTGGACTCTGCAGTCTCCGTCATATTATTTTGGAAGGAAGGCACTAATAAAATATTTATTTTCAATCAAATTGGAAGAACAATCACCTTTTTGTTGCAAAGTGTGGTGGACCCTCAGAAAGGAATTGGCATATAGCAGCAAAAGCACTGCTAGCCACGCTCTGTGCCACAAATACATACCATATAAATTAAACGGAGTTCTGGCTGTTGCTACGCAGCATAGATGATGACATTGCTGTATTAGTATATTTGCCTTCTAATCCCCCTGAGCCCCTTGCCTTTTTAGGGAAGTTTAACCCCATCACAACATACAAACATTTTCAACAAGGGCAGCAGAAAGTCCAAACATGATCCAGTGAGGCAGTGTTGTCACCAAGCTATTTTTAATACCTGCTTGTTCCTGATCTGCAAGTGAATTGTGCTTAGCTTGCCATGCTTCTTATCAACCCGTGGAAGGACTAAAAGAAGAGTTGCTGAATAATTTATGGGAGGCAATTTTCTTTCAGCCACTGAGTCATCAATCACAGCTGTCTAACAAGACAAGTTTATTCACTGCAAGCGGGGTTGTAAGGAGAGACTGGTTCCATAATATTATTATTATATATTTGTAAGGTGCCTTTCAGCTTGCAGGCATTTATACCACCACCTGGAAATGCGGCATTCTAAAAGTTGCACTAAAGTTCCCATAAAGATGTAAAAGCACGGGTCTAACTGGGGGGTCCAGTGCAACCCCTCGTCCCTGTATCCTCATACAGATTCAAAATTGTTTAGAAAGGGCCCTACCGACCTGGACCACACTGCTCCAAGTCAGAAGAACCCCTTCTAAACTATTTTGAATCGGTACAGGGAGACAAGAATGTCTCTGGGTCACATTATGTCATGTGACCCTGCGGTGAAACCAAGCAGCCGGAGGGAAAGCTGCAGGAGCGGTGAGAAGTAAGCAGGGGCAGACGGGGTGGGATGTATGTCTATGGGTTTATATTTATGTATCTATGTGAGAGCATGGATGTGTGTGTGTGAGCATGGATGTGTGTGTGAGAGCATGGATGTGTAATTGCGTGTGAGAGCATGGATGTGTACGTGTGTGTGTGTGTGTGAGAGCATGGATGTGTACGTGTGTGTGTGTGAGAGCATGGATGTGTACGTGTGTGTGTGAGAGCATGGATGTGTAATTGCATGTGAGAGCATGGATGTGTAATTGCATGTGAGAGCATGGATGTGTAATTGCGTGTGAGAGCATGGATGTGTACGTGTGTGTGTGTGTGTGTGAGCATGGACGTGTGTGTGTGAGCATGGACTTGTGTGTGTGTGTGTGTGAGCATGGACGTGTGTGTGGGAGTGTGTGAGCATGGACGTGTGTGTGGGAGTGTGTGAGCATGGACGTGTGTGTGTGAGTGTGTGAGCATGGACGTGTACGTGTGTGTTAGCATGGACGTGTACGTGTGTGTTAGCATGGACGTGTACGTCTGTGTGTGTGTGTGTGAGCATGGACGTGTGGGTGTGTGGGTGGGTGTGTGTGAGCATGTAGGGGTGTGTGTGTGTGTGAGCATGTGGGTATGTGGGTGTGTGTGAGTGTGAGTGTGTAAGTGGGCTGAGATGAGTGCATGTTAGTGAGTATGAGTAAGTGTTTGTAATTTGAGTGACTGTGTTTACATATTTGGTATGTTGGAAGAGGGGCAAGGGGTAAACAAGGTACAGACCAGCTGTTGAAGTTGGGGGTCCCTGGGTAATATTCTCACCTAGGTCCTGTGGTTTCTAGTTTTGCCCCTGTGTAAGAGGGAAACCCAAAATGTTTAGACTCACAAATAGCTTGGTTACTCCAGCTCCTTTTTAAAGCTATACAACAGGATACTAGCATTTCTTAGGAATACAGTATTGGAATGTTGACGGAAGACATTTAAATATATGCCAGCCGTCGGCGGCTAGGGTCTAAAGCATTGCAGCTGCTTGGCCTTCACTAATCTGACTGTGTGCAACCCAAGTGAATAATACAGGTTTTTACATTTGCAGCCTATATGTTTTGATGTTATAGGTCTACTAGTTGATAGCTTGGTATTTTAATTATTGCTGTCAGAGAATAAGATTGCCTGGATACAATTCTGATTTAAGGATACAAACTTGAGATTTCCTATATACCGTATTGGCTCGAATATAGGCCGCACTTTTTCCCCCCACTTTAAGTCTTTAAAGTGGGGGTGCGGCCTATATTCGGGTCTAGCGCCCGACGCCCGGGACATGCAGTTCCGGGCGCCGGGCAGGCAGCAGGGTTAGGATACAGATCCCCCGCAGCGGTGCAGGGGACCTGTATCCTACTCTCTGATACGCTCAGACAGCCTCCCCTGCCAGCACTTCCCACGGGGGTAGTGCCGACACGGGAGGTTGTCTAAGCGCATCGTGCGGACGTTCACCGGCAGCAGCGATGCGCGTAAACAGCCTCCGCTGCCGGCACGTCTGCACGATGTGCTTTAACAATCTCCCTTGCCGGGAATTCCCACGGGGGGAGTCCAGGCAAGGGAGATTGTAAAAGCACATCGTGCAGACGTGCCGGCAGCGGAGGCTGTTTACGCGCATCGCCGCAGCCGGTGAACGTCCGCACGATGCGTTTTACCTCTGCCCCCAAGACTTACCAGAGCAGACTCCCGGGTGTCTTGCGGGGCCGGCGGGGGACATCTACGCAATACGCGTATACAACTTCCGGTTGTTGTATACGCGTATTGCGTAGATGTCCCCCGCTGGCCCCGCAAGACACCCGGGATATCTCGGGGGGGGGGGCAGTGGCAGCATATCTCGGGGGGGGGACCGAGTGGCAGCATATCTCGGGGGGAGGGACAAAGTGGCAGCATGTCTATTAAAAAAAACTTTTTCTTTAAAAAAGCACCAAACTTTTAGGGTGCGGCCTAAATCCGAGCCAATACAGTATATTAGGAACCTACTTAAATTTTCTACAGTTGTGGATATATATATTAGGTTCTTCCACAGCGTGTTGGATATGATCTCTTTATAAAGTGTAGATATTTCTTTGAAGACAGAGGTGTTTCAGGTCAATGCTTCTCTGAAAAATAGTGCAGAGATTTAGAAATCCTTACCAGAAGCTGTATGGTAGCTGGCAAACAAACTGCTTATCTTGTGTGCTGTTGTCAAGTTTAAATACTTATGATTGCAACTTGATGATTGTAAAAGTTTTTATTAACTTTTTGTTGCAACCACAATTTTACACCTTTCCTCACCTTTTTCAATGACTGTTGTAGCCTCGATTTTATGGGCTAGTTAACCCCCCATTAACCCCAATAATGACAACACACACCATTGAATATGGATAAGAAAAAGGCCACAGCCAATTTTTTTTTATTAGTCATTGTCACGCCAAGACCTGAAACAATAAACGAAGGTGCATTAACAAGGACAAAGACTCAAAACACAAACATGTAAATATATACAATAAACACACCAAGATTGCCAAGTAATCCAGGCACCATAACCAAATACCACTTAAGGAAGGGACATACCCGGATGCCCCCACCCTGACCTGAGTATCCCAGCACTGACAGCCAAGAACCTCCCACCAGATGTTACCAACAATTCACTTACTACCACATTAACCCCCTGGATACCTGGCAAGCTGCCGCCCCGCAGACTGTGACAAAACAACACAAACCCAAAACCAGAATACAAATATAAAGGGAGGGAAGGTGGTACACACAACCAGGTAAGCTGACCACAAGAATTGTTTCTAAACCCAGGAAAACAGCCAGTTAAATAATCTACCCCCAAATTTCCCGCCAAAAAGCCTACCCCTCCTCTGTACAACAGTCAAGGCCCGCTATAGCCCATGCTGCCCCCCGTGGGCATCAGTTTGTCTCACGAGAGGGCCTTTCTACTAAATTTTATATATTTTTTTATATATATATATATATATATATATATGTATATATGTATATGTATGTACAGAAGATGCTAACTAAGAGACATAACGTAATTGGCGTGTATTGTATCATTCTGAGCAGTTTATATCTGTGGTAATTCTATGGTTAGATGATTAAACTGTTGTCACCCTGGGTAGCTCAAGACCCTTCAACTAATGCTCCCACAATTCCCCTGAATGCTTAGACTTCTGCAATTGCCACAGATAAGGTAACTCCTCTATGGGTTTTTAGACCCAATAGTAATGGTTCCCCTCAGCTATTTCTTGTGACCAGCCATTTTCCATTCACATTATGCCATGCTGGACTGAACCCATCTAGGACTTGTCCATCTCTGTGTCATTGGCACACTACATTGAAAAGTAAATTAGCCAGAAAGCTAACAGGTTTCAGAGGATAGAGAGATTGCAGGGACTTATCAATAATGATAAAGAGCCAGGTTTACATCTACAGATTGCTTAGAATCCTCTGTATAAAAGAAAATAATACACAAAGATAACAGAATATGCTTATAAATATTTACTTTGGTATGCTTGTGTGCATTTATGTTTGTTAGAGTTTTGTTGATACTGCAACAGTGTCTGGTTAGTTCTCCATTATTTTTAACAGTTTTCACTATTACATTGGCAGAGTGAAAATATGTGAACTTACTGCTGAGCCTCTTTTAAATCTATATTTAGTCCCACGTGTGTCCCTGAAATGTCGATCCTTTAATTCCCAGCAAAACAAGGCAATTAAGAAAGAAACATATTAGTAAATGTATGGCAAGGTCAGAAGTGGTGTTACCATATAAACAGAGCATCTGCTTAGGGCCCCCATTTTTTCTATGCACCCAAAAAGTTAGATCACTATACGGTATTTTACAACAAACAATTGTACATATGCTTCGTATTTATTAGTTTGTATAATTAAATGCAACACATACAGTCCTGTGCAAAAATTTTAGGCAGGTGTGAAAAAATGCTGTAAAGTAAGAAGGATTTCAAAATTGTTTAGTTTTATCATTTAACAAAATGCAAAGTGATTGTGATTACATTGTATACCCAGAAGGCCTGAGTATACCCAGTCTAGCTCTCACAGAGCTTATACACCTTCACTCCATACCTGGAGTGCTTCGAAAGGAATATATTGCTTGAGTCTGAACCTTCTCTTACACTTCATCCGGGATTCATCCACACAGTTATTGCTTCCAAGTGTATAAGCCTCTGCACAACTGGCAGCGAGGGGCATAATCAAGGGGTGGTGTCATGAGCCCTACCAGGTCAGGAAAGAGTCTCAACTCTGGGTTAACGGTTGATTCGGGTTGAAGGTTAAAGATTCATAATGAGAACCAAGTACAAAAGGAAAAGAAGGCACACAATAGTCCAGAAACAGATAAATTAATCCAAGGCAGGTAAATTATATCTCTTGTTGCAGATAATTAATAAAGCAAAGCATAATATAATGAACAAGTTCATAGCGTGAAGTATAGGAGTAAATCCAATTGGAGATGTTGTAGAAACAGAAAGGAGGTAGGCATATATATACCGGTGAGCACAGTTCTCTTACCCCAGAGTTAATAGCTGGAGTCCAAGTGAGATTTTTGAATGACACCTGGTGGTCAAAATAGGTAAATTAGAGCAAACAAAGGGTTAACCTTGAAAGATCCTGCAGTCAGGATAGAAACCTGACAGGTGGATTTTATATACCCTGTAAAACTGTGGGTGCTCCCTAGTGAGGCACAGGCTAATGTCAATAAAATGCATGAAATGAAGGATCATCTCATACCTTTGCCTGACCATAGGCTGAGCAGGTGTAGGGCTTTCTAATAACGCCCATAAACATTGTGAGTACCCAGAAATTCTACACATCAATGGGGATCCATGGCTGCATAGCCAAAAAGAATTAGGACTAGTAGCACAATACTGCTGGACGTAAAGGTTAGATTGGGAGACAACTGCCCCTCAAGACATCGTCTCTCAGAAAAAGCTGCAGGAACTGCAAGGGGGGTAAATCTGTTACATCAATAGTCATGCCTGTTGATACCATTTTCATTTTGCTGATAGGTTGCTTAAAGCAGCCAGTCAGTGGTAAGAAAGCGCTCCTAGTGAAATCGGTTGTGCAGTTTTCTGCACGTGCTCACAGGATGCCCTGGAATAGCTGGTACTGGCTGGCAGAAAATGCGTTTAACCCATCACATCTCCTCCAAGCCATGTAGTAGTGGAGGGAGGGCAGGTTCATGGAGAGATTCTGCAAAATCCCTATATGCATTTCCACGAGGGAAAAACAATTAAGGGTCCACTCAGCTATCGTATGCATTAAAGTGCATATCTATCTGTCTCTCCATCTGTGCGTCCATCCGATTGTCTATTTATCCATTTGTCTGTTCCATCCTGCAGATTTCTTTTTTTGAAACAAAGGTACACGTTGGCTGTTAAAATTTGAGAAAAACGATAAGCCATGTCAATATTTGAACATTTTTACAAGCAGGAACCCCAGTAACCAAAGGATTTCTCCAAAAGGGACGTGAGATACATGGCATGATTGCGTGCATTTACCCACATAATTGAAATAATGGGGGATGATTGCTAGTAGCTAATAGCCCTAAGCTTAGTGGTCTTTTTGTTTTGTATGCCATTCATAGGCTGTCAGCTGACATACAAGAAGATTTACCAAGAAGACACTTTCCATCTTTGCAAATGTATAATTTATTTTTACATTTCTTCTCCCATCCCCTGCGATTGCTGATATAAATTGTATGTAAATCTCCCAAGAGCATGGAAAATACTTAGCCGTTTTGTTTTGATTGCAGAACAGAGATGATATGGACAAAAAAAAAAAGGATTGCATGTATGAGTATCTTTTCTACATTCTCAGGAAAACGAAATTATCTATCGTTTTATTTATTTTTTACGGTGGATTCTTCATTTCCATTTCCCAGAAAATGCCACTTTGAACAAGTGTAGGTGGTTCCTATAGAAAAAGAAACCATGTTGTCAGTATGATATTGTCATATTGCAAATCATTAGAAATATCTGCTGCCAACACAATAAAGCGTACAATAATTTAAAAGGGCTAATATTCATGCTCTGCATCTTTGGCGGAAAAGGGGTTAATGTCATCTTCTCGAAGCCACATTTTCTATTGTTTGTTGGAAAGTGCTGCGGCGTAGATATCCAACACAATAATGAAGGAATATTAGCATCATTTAATTTTGTTTCCCGTAGCTATTCTTGTCTGTGATCTCATGGCAACATGGACATTCAACGGGTAAGGTTGTTTAGCAGGGAAAAATATATTCTATATATAAAAAAAACTAAAGAATACAAGCAATGTTAGAGGTGTCACATGGTCGAGAGCTTTCTTTTAACTCCGTAGCGTCTAGTTAAATGGGTCTAGGGCTGTCTGCGGCAGGGAGGCAGGCTGAGACAAAGGCATAGCTATGAGTCATAATCTCTCTTAATAAGGAGGTGTGAAAAATGTTTTCTAAATATTGTAGCTGTGCTGTTGTCTGTATGTGATTATAATGTTTATGCTAGCAGCAGAGAAACAAAAGCAGATAACATCTGGCTAGGGAAGGAAATTCTCTGAAACGCAACAACTAAAAACGTACGGAACTGAAGCCATGGTAATATTAAAGAACACGCGGGACCAGATTTTACATGCTTTATATAAAACTACCTGTTAAACAAAAAAGAAACATGTTGGGGTAGGTAGCGTACAAAATATGACATAAATTAAAAAACAAAATCAAACAAAAAAACATGCAACTGTGCACCATCTTGTAATGGATCCTACTCAAGTCAAGGGAAACGGAACCTTATTTTGTGGTTCTTCATTTCACACTTAATCAGTCCTTGGTCTTGTCTTAGATTAAAGATAGCCCTATGCTGTTGTATGCATGTTTAAATTCAATTAGCCTCCCAGCAGAAGTGATAGAAGTTATTTCCCAAAATGTATTACGTTTACTAGCAGTCTTTGCTGAAGTCTGTTCTCTGTACACTTTTCAGGGGACTGACACCGGCTGACATGCCTGCCATTTGGTGCCCTAGTCTATTGTCTAGGTGCCAGCCCTAAATCAAGGTAATTGATTAAACAAGAAGCATTTAAATAGGCTGTAGTAACCTGCCACAAAGGAAAAGGTGGGTTGACGTAGCTCAACAATGATTAACAATTTTCAGCTCATCAATGACCAACTCCAAGGAGTATTTTCTGCGGAAGGAGCATGATTGGCTCTGCCACCACATCTGTAATATTATGTATTATAGAAGGTTGGCTCTGTATGGAAAATGCGATTCGACTGATATTGGGTAAACTAACCGTCACTTGACTTAAGCAAGAATACCTTTTTATTTCTTCTTTTTTATATCCGTAATAATAACTAGTATGCGTCTCCCAATGGGACTCAAAGCGCTTTCAGCTCCCACGCGGAATTTACTGAATTGGCAGTTGAATAATAGCTGTTATTATTACCCAATAGATGGCACTCATTTCATCAACCTCGGAAGGATGAAGGGCTGAGTTGACCCTGTCGGAGTGTGGCCTCAGTCACAGGGCAGGGCTACCCTCAGACCTTAAAGGCACAGGAAGTAGTCTGGCTGTAGGCAGGAGGTGGGCAGAACCTGGGACCAAATGCCACTCTCTGCCCAGAGACTGAAGATAGAACCAGGTTAAGCCACAAGTAGGTACCAGGGACAGACGTCTCAATCAGAGAACTGAACCCTTAAAACAAGGACATCTGGTCAGCCTAGTTTAGTGTCTGTTTTTTTTTCATGTCTGAGGAAAATAACATGTCCAGTGGCTACGGAGGCAATTGGGACAGAGCAAGGATGACCAGAAGAAATTGAATAGCTATCGTAAAATATCTGTTCATTTGTTTGAGACAACGTAACATTTTTTTTTGTAAACCAGAAGGGAAGAAGAGAAAATAAAACTGAGCTAAATTGGCCTAAGACAGTTTCCTAGCAACACCAGTTGTCTCTGTGACTTTCTCAAGTGTCGTCTCTGAGATGCGTTCCCCCAGCTGATAACCAATGCAGTAAGCGTGACACCCCACTGATCAAGTGTTTCAAAACACAAGAAGATCACAAAAGGGTCTCTCTTGAAAAAAGGGTGCAAGCTTTATGATGCAGACCAGATTTTTTCTGTGACCACCAATACAGCCCATAGCCATGTTCTGGTTCTGTTGAAATGGCATCACCACTGGTTGCTACGAACACACATACATACACATAATGTATTTACATATAAACACATGCACACATACATAGTCACTTTCTCATACACATATACATACATATGTGCATAATATGTAACGCGAAAATACTCTAGAGCAGGGGTGTCCAACCTGCGGCCCTCCAGCTGCTGCAGGACTACATCTCCCATACTCCTCCGCCAGCCCCTTAGCTGAAAGAGCACTATGGGAGATGTAGTCCTGCAGCAGCTTGGACATCCCTGCAGTTCTGGCGTACTGGTGTTTCAGCATCATACTGAATGTATTCTCCATTCTATGTAAATACTAGTACTATTGACTAGATTTGCAGACCACTTGACTGACCCAATGCCTTGTGGCCATACCTCACCCAAAAAAATAATTTGCTGAATTCATGTGCAAGAATATTAGGGTACAAATAACAAAATATGGAAGGACTGATCATGTTATTTTATTCAGAAATATATAAATAATAATTAAACATTGAATTAATTCCCTAAATATATTTTACTTTTTTTTTATCTTTTCCTTCTCGATGACCACAACTCAATAATGTAATTTATAAAGGACAAGGAATGTTAAACATAAAACCACACAAGCTAACATGGCAGATAACATGATATTTCAGTCAAACCTAGCATCTATTGTCTCTTTTTTTTTTTTTTTTTTTTCAACCCTTGAGCAATAAGAAATTTAAGAACCCATCCCACACACACCCTTATAAAATGACTTTGTAATGGGGTAGCGACCCTTTTCACATTTGGTTAGCTTCCAATGCCTGGAACCATGTGTTCCTTTTAACCTTGTTACTTTTCCATTGGTTGCAGAAATATTTTGTAAATTATACACAGTAATCGTGGCATAGTGATTGAAATAAACTGGTTAATAATAGAGTAGTAAACGGTTTGTCATCGCTAACAATGGTACTTTATAAGATATATTTAACATATATATATATATATTTCACTTCTTTTAAGAACAACTAGATCACCTGTATAGTTTGAATAACTTGATCCTCAGTGTTGAAAATAAACGTTTGGGAGCCTTTGAGCACTGTACGTTTGACTTCATGAAAACAATATTCATAAGAATAAAATTAAAGGTCCAAAGTCTTCAAGCAGAAGATGCTAATTCATTAAAGCATAAAAGAAATATAAGGGTGGCCTGAGCATAAGACAAGACCAAAAACTAGACAAGTTTGCAGTCTAAATAGCCCAAAGAGTTTTAATTGCACTAGTTGTACTAGTAGGTGCCCTGAAAGTAAGATTCACAAACTCAATCAGTTTAGCAAGTTCATCCTTCTCAGCTGCATTATTGAAATGGATAGGGAGAGCCATCCTCAAAGCTTCCATGGAATGCCTACATCTAAAAAAATCAATCAGGCTATAGACTATGACAGAACAAAATATGATCAGAAATTGGTGGGGCATGGGCAGTTGGATGGTGCAACAATAAAAAAGAGAGTTATTTGGCACATAACCTTTATGGTGATTTGGTCCTGCTGGCACAAACAGAACTAGGGATTTAACTGAAATCCTCAAGATACATGAACCATGGAATATGCGTGCTATACCGTATTTATATTTCATTTGTTTTATTTTGATAATCTGTTTTTGGTTTATGTGCATTGATTGGAATACACAACAACCTATTTTCATCTCTCTAATGGGCACAGCGGACTCTTCTATTCACAGCTTCTGCACAAAGAAGCCCGTGCTAATCATGTCTGCTCCTTTGCAAGTACAGCTGTGCTTGCTCATCACAGCTAAACACTAGGAATTAAACATGGAAACTAGTTTGCGGACTCAAGTAATACTTTTATTATGGATAATTTTGGCTGATACAAACAAGACACATCTATGAACGCTGTTCGTCGGCCCTGATATGATGTTATGTTAAGGGGTGTAATTTATTTTCTTTAACGCTAAACCAATGATCATACCAAAGGTATGTTAATTAAGGAAAGAATATATATTCATATTTGCTTTCATTTATATATTGGTTTTCCAAGTATTTTAATATGTTGATCATCTGGTGTATATTTCTTCCTTTACCTCAATGTTTACCGTTTTTATTGGTATTTTTAAGTAAATTTTAAGTAAAGCTCTGAACTTAATGTTGGAATAATATTTATTACATTATAACATTTATTATAACATTTATACTACTTATAAGGCAAATATAAAAGAAAAAGCACCTCTTTGAACAAAAAAACTAAACAAAAAAACTTAATCAGAATCACTGCTATCTGGGAAACCACAAACACTCAGACACACACACATACACACTAAGACACACTCAAACACACACACATTAATTTTATATATTACTCCCTACTTTTTGGGCGATCTGGTATGGGTCCTCTTTATCTTCCAGCGTTTTACTTTTTGTGCTGATGCCGGGGCCGGAGTGTCATCATCACCCGGCTCCCGGCATCAGAGAGGGCATGCGAGAGAGCTGTGCAGAGGAGGATTGTGCAGCTCTAGTATTTATCGGTAGGGTTTCAGCTTCCTATTTTAGTTAAAGTGTGCGTTATACGCCGATAAATATGGTAATATACACTGATTAAAAGTGTTAAATGAATCACGTATGGTATTGTGGTCTGGTGCAGCGGAGGCTCAAGACACTGTGGTTATTTTCCCTTATCTTCAGAAAAGATCACCTATTTTTAACAGATGAAAGAGATAATTTTATAATACATTCAACTTATGAAACATTTTTATCTCGCAGCTCAAAACGAAATCATTCAAATACATCCATTTAAAAATTATACCGCAGCTATATGATTATATTTTATTTTTTATATTGAAGCATTAAATCCTTTTTCTTGCTAATAACATTGACAAACAATGCTTTCTCAATCTTTCCAGTGGTTTGGTTCAGTGTGTGGTACTGGGAAAGGTCATAAAAATGAGTTGTCATATCCAGCCCCTAAGCCCATTGCAAACATTAGTATGTTTGCGTTCGACACAAAGCATAACAGATTGTCACTTGTCATATCAGATTAATTGCACTTCCAGTGCTTTGTCACTCAAGACCTGGCACACCTGATGAATGATACTCCTTTTGAGCCACAGCACTTCCCCTCAGGGCCCACGAAGGGCAACGAAGAGCAAAGAAAGTACTTGCCCCTCCCCGGTACCCAATCAAAGGAGCGACGTGTTCTCTGAGTATAAAAGATCATATTGAAAATATATATTTAAAACAAGGGACCTTTGCTCCGAGCTTGTGCGATCCCGCAGTTTACCTTTACATAAAAAGCCAACAATAAAGCTTAGGTAGAATGTCCAAACCCACACACAGACCTTTTGATGATGCATGTAGAGACATGATGGTCTGTGGATTCATCTTGATGTGTGTAACATGATTCAAGAGCGGCAGGGAAACCACTGGCCTCTTTGCTATCAACCCTGTCAAAGTCGGGCCTTGAGGCAACTCTCCGTATTGTCTTTCACCTTCAAAGGGGGAAATTATGCATTTTTGTAAAATCATTCAAAATGATTCATATCCTCTTAACTAATACTTTAGTTAGCGCCGCTAAATATTTCAGGGCGAAATCATTGATGTGCCATTGTTAAGCACAACCGAAAATAAAAAAGACTAGGATGTTTTCAAATGGAAAAGTATGCTTAGTATCGGTTTTAATGGCTTTGAGCGCCCAAAGAGTTCAGGAGTAGCGGAGGAGTAGTGGAGTTGGACAGGGCCTGGTGCGACTGCACTCACCTGGGGGGGGGGCATCTAGGGTTGTGCAGCCACATCCAGCGCCCTGACATAGCAGCGGATGTCCATAACAAAGCAAAGTGATATCCTGCAGGCACCCTGGAGCAGGCATGAGACATAGCTCACCAGAAAAATGTGGAGGATGCTGCAGGCTGGGAGTAGGGAAGCGAAGCAGAGTAACAGCAGAAACGTAGCGAGTAAGAGACAGGGACCAAGGAACACAAGGGATGGAGAGAGGAGCCGAAATCCTCGGACGCTTCTCCTTTAAGCAAGGATAGGATATCTTAACTGATACAGGGAAAAGAGGACAAAGGTACATAAGCGACAGACAAACATGAATACAGGAACTAAGATAAGATAACAATTAGAGATTCCGTCATATCATATGGCCGTAGTATGCTTAGCCCACCACTATGCCAAAGTACTCTAATATTCGGTGGGTCCTAACGCTAAACCCTGCCTACTGAAATTTTAATCAACGGAAACTAAACATTGAATCTAAACACAAAACCAAGAAGGACTTACCTTTAGACTGCAGACTGAGACAGACATAATAAATGGGGTGGGGCACTGGGGAACTCTAGCGACAAGCAGCTCCGCAGCCTGAATGGAGTCTGACAAAAAATGCAGACTTACCTTCAAAGTAAAATACACTGTTGAATATAATTGATTAATAACCAGTGTCACCCCCTAGAGGCAATTTTACTGGCATTTTACCCTCATGTCCTTGGGCCATTTTTACCCCCTAAGTTTTTCTAGCGCTACAGCTGAAAAGGTGGTCACGGTGAAAATGCCTCATACTCTAACCAAGGGTATAGTATTATATGTGTTTGTGCTTATATATATATATGTGTGTGTGTAAATATTATAGCTGGGTGAGCCAGGCTCAACCCCAACACAGGGCTCGCTCCAGGGTAGATGAGAATGAGTTGGGGTAAAGCTAGCTGAAACACCAGCTGCCATTAAGACCTTTCTATTACGGACTTGGCTCCAGTTGTGTGTAGGTCGCACACCGTTTGACAAGCTAACCAAACTTCTTTCTAGTTTCCATACCTATGCAGGCTGAGTCAATGATCTGCAGTAAACAGGAATTCAAAGGAAAGATTAACAGTTTAGGTGAAGCTCCATTGGGGAAATGTTGCCAGAATAAATGTAAATAAGAACAAGAAATACGGTTTTAACTTCTATGTAGAAATCTAACAGTTCAGAGATCTCAAGCAGTACAGGTTGTGACACCCAACCAGCATCCATGGTTGTAATAGATTTGTACCAGAGAGGGCTATCTATTCAGTCATCTTCTACTCTTGAGGTTTATTGTGTTATACATGCTGTTTCCATCGTGTGAGATAAGATATTCCAAAATAAATATAGAGGAATCTTAACTAAATAGGGATTGATGCCAGTTTAATTGTTTTACTTTAGGAGTCATGAAAGAATCCCCCATAATAGCTTCACCTCTGCCCATGGAATTTACTGCCATATTTCATCTGTACCTCCTCTTATCATGGAGCAAGTTTAATTAACTAAACTGCCGTGGAGTTACATCATGCCCTATATACTGTATATTAATGTAAGCTCGTTTGAGCAGGGCCCTCCTCACCTGTTGTTGTTTCTGTATTTGTAATTTGCAATGTTACCTACTACCTGTTATGTCCTGTCTACGGAATTTGATGGCGCTATATAAAACAATAAATAATTTACCAGCATAGGGGAAAAGCCATGGAGCATCAAACTTTTTAACGTCTTATATAAAAAAAAAAAAAAAAAAAAAATTGCTCAAAAAAAAATATTAAATGATATTGTCAAAAAAAATATTTAATGATATTGTCACCCTTAACCATAACTTTGGTTGTATATAAGGTTTATTTTTTTTTCTATTTGTGCACTGATTCTTCACTGATCAGCAAACAGAATTACTCGGCTGAAGCATCTGTACATCTGGCTGTTACTTTTATAAAATGTCTTCATGGAAAGAAAAATAAAAGTTCTGTAATGCCGTCTAAAACTCCAATATTGGTTTCACAGTGACTAAAATTATATTCAAAGGCATCGTAAAAAAAAAAAAAGAAAAAAAAAAAAATAGACTTTTATATCTTATTACCTAGATTCTAATGCCAAGCGGTCACCCTGTAAAGCACCATAGAAAATTGCTAACAAGATAAAATGTTTTTAATGTGATATAATGGATTTCTTAGGAGAGGGAAAAAATGATGCTTGGTCTTCCAGTGTACCCTCTCTTCCCTCCCTTCTCAGATTCGCAGCGGAAAGAGCTCCAATGCTATTACCGAGCTCCGAGCTCTTGTAATAAGAGGCTGGCAATGACAGTGTGATTGCTTTGATGTAATATTTAGGGTTTGAGCACATGAAGTTTCTCTGTTTTGGAATGTGCAGCAGGAGTCCAGCTGCCCTCGCATTAACCCTGTTAAAATGTGAGGACGCTACAATAGGTTCTTGGTTCGTATCATAGAGGAACGATCACTTTTGGCCATGCAACTTTGCATGGAACTTTATCGAAATGCGTGTTGCTAATTTTAATCCCACAGTTTTGTATCTCAGAGAAAAAAAGGCCATTATGCCGTTCAAAAACAACATTGACTGTTTTAGGACATAAACCTATATTTATGTTTTATGTGCTTGTTAGACAGAATTATTAAATGCAGAAAGGGGGATCCTTCGCTTATGCTTAGAGATATACTAATTACAATTACAAATGTACTTTCAACATTTGTTTCCCATCCGTTATTTATTGCAACTGTGCATTTTCTTTAACCCCTTAAGGACAATGGGCGGTCCCTAAACTGAAAATGCATTGAAAACAATGCATTTTGAGCCCGTACATGTACGGGCTTTGTCATTAAGGGGTTAAAAAATGCATTATAAAGAACTGACCCATGGAATATTTTTTCTGCAATAAGGTCCGACATGGTGGCATTCTATTAATAATACATAATAATTCCTGATTTAATTAAATTTGATACATCTCACCAATTTAATTATGTATTATGCAGGGCCAACACACAGGGATCTAATATCAGTAGGTAGCCGTAGACCTTAATAATAACATTTCAAATGGTATCGCTTTGTGAAAACATGTCGTGTTGTTTTTAAAACTTGCCTGAGGCTGTCAAAATTCTGTATTTTCTCAGCTCCCCAAAGATGACTCAAGACCCCATTACACGTTCAGTTTAAGATATCATGTTAGGGAGCTTGCTGAAATTCAACTTGTATAGTTGTTGCTAGACACATACCTTTTGTAGTTTGATTACCAGTCATCAACCATGTTTCTATATTGCATGAGATTTCAGTGAGTCTCATTGAGCTCTGCCAAGTGGGTCATTATTATATTATTTTAAGTCAATTAAGCCCTTTGTTAATAAGCTTCACTAGTGGAAAACCATTACCTACCACCCTTCAAAATGACGCTCCTATTGTGTTTGCTGGCTTGGCAACTGAAGACGATATATTTTTAGATATTTGAGAATGTCCTTCTGGCTTATAACATGTTTTTCCCTAAAGATAAACCACTTGAACAAAGTAGTCATTTTACCTTGTGATACGCTCCAGAACATTTGTAAACATTTGTGTTGTAACGTGGGACATTTCAAAAGTAAAGCTTGGGGCAAAATCACACTTATTGCGGAAAAAGCCGTTTCATACGTATCATATCTACATTTTTCCGTCTTATTGTAAACAAGCAGATGGGATTCCGTATACTGGTTCATATCAAGTGCAAGCTTTCAACAATTCTCATTTGAGAGAGTTCTTGAACCTATTTCATGTTTCCCTTGAAATGTTCATTCTTGTTTATCTTTTTTTGGGTTCTGTTTATCTGTTGTATCTATCAGATGTGACCTGATGCAACTACTTAATGTCCCAATATGTTCTTTATGTTTCAGTTACTACATTTTTGATGTGGGAAGAACACACATGGAAAGGCAACATATGACATACACATACTAAAAGAGAAATGCAGACACAGTACACACAAACACGCACGGTGCACTGACAGACGGCACAACAGGATCATCATGAGATTTGGTATCCTAAATCAAGTAGCATAACCTGATAGTAACCCGGGAAAACCGATATGAGTGCTAGATCTGGACAAAGTAATTTTTCTCTCGATTGTTAAAATGGCAATACTGTCTTTTATGACTGTAAAGAGCCACACAAAGCCATCCACTATTCATGTGCTGTAATCTTGCAGTCCGTGCCAAAACAACACACAGAGAGAGATGATGTTCCAGGTAATGAGGGATCAAAGGAGGCTTTGTGTAATGTTGTCAAACAGCCTGTGAATCCTTTGCCTGCAGACGTCCTCTGCTATTCTTGTAAGGATATGTGATGCCTAACTGGATATCCTCTTTCGAGTAGATTGTCTAACCTACCCTCCAGCTACCTTCACTGCCTAAAACTTTGGCGGAAAAGGAGAAGCTTCACTACATCCCAGAATGCCGAAGTGACAAGTCCTGAATTAAATCATGTTTAACTGCTCTTTGCTTGAACATTTCATGTAGGGTTCTACATTCTACAGAACAAACACACATTATAGTATCAACTGACTTCAGTTTGATCTCCCATTTATTTTAATTACTGTGCATGCATGTCTAGCGAGCCACCATGAGCTGGCTCAAACTTCTCCTCTTGATAAAGATTTTAGTCCATTTGACTTATGTGGCCAGTAAATGTGAATCAACACTTAATTTTTGTCAAGTAAACAAAATATTGATTGATGAAACATAGGGTTTATCTGGTTTCACAAAGCAGCAGGTCTGAATACTACCCCCTCCCCCTCCATAGTCTTATTTGTCTTGCATACTGCCCAAGATTTTAAGTGATTAAATATTTTTCTTGGAGGAAAATTAGGAAATGTAACCAAAAAAGAATCCATTTAGTTGCAAAAATGTTCAGTAGACTAAGTGGAAAACAAGATCTATTACGCTACAAAAAAAGGAACAGTTTGCGCAGAAAACTTTATATACATGCCGTGTTCTTTTCAGCAACAGTGTAACAATCATACAGTATCCTAACCTCAAAAATATTATATGTGATATTTTACAATGCAGAAACAATAAACCATAATGGGAACATCTGCAGGAAAAAATGCATTTTCCCCCAACTTGGGTTTTAGTTACATTTTGTCACCTTGGTGAGAAAACTAACTAAACTTGTTTAGTAAATTCCTGTGTGTTGCTTTCCAGCAAGAAAATCATCAGAGAGCTATGCAAGAACAATAAGAATGTATAATGCCTGATGAACAACACAACTTGTGTGTGCCAATGGCACCTTGCCCAACAGCCTCCTTCCGCCCAAGTCATACGCCCACATAACGTACACGGCATATACATATAACATTGCAGATTCACTGCACTCAAGTAAAAAAAAAATGTGGAATTTAAGAAGCACTTAGTTGGTGCATTAGAGCCATTTACGATACTTTTGCATCTCAATTGACTGTAACTCCAACCTGCTCTAGTGGCCTGTTATTGACCTCTAGTCTCAGGGCAAGCTGTGGAATTTACTATTTAGGCTTTAAATTCTCCTTCTATACCACAAACAGGCTTAACTGTGCGCTCAACTTTTGCCTTTGCCCATTGGCAGTGGTACCCCAAAACACTCGGCTGTAGTAAAGCCAGCAATGTGCAACCTTGTCTTTTATTTTACTAGTAATTTATAATCTAATCATTACCCTCCAGTTTATACTGGGATTGCGATTTTTAACTATTTTATGCAATTTCAATGATGCGTCACTTACAAATTGTAGAAGCAATTATTTTAACGGAGTGTATGGTATAAGAACAGGATACGCGGTGTGCTAATTCTTACCCAAGTTGTGCTGTTTTTGTAGAACTCATTATGTTGTGTATTCTAGTTACACATTTAATCCTCTTTCCTATATATACATATATATAGTCACAGCCATAGTCTTAGCATATAGTCACAGCCATAGTCTTAGCATGATTAAATTAATTTATTGGAATTCCTATAGCTGTTGTTTGTTGATGGTTGTCATTTCTTGGGAGATATTTAGTTTGAAAGTGCATCTCATGGCTGAGACTGGTGGCATCTCGTGGCAGAGCCAGCATTATCGAACCAATTTTGTTTCCTTATCAATCAGTAGAAGAGGCAGGCCCAAGCCTGGATGAGTGCTTGCCCGACAACACAACCCAGCAATATAGCAAACCAAAACGCCAATGGCCAATCTTCACCCAACAAATAAGGGATTCCTTAAAATGCCAAATGAAATTATCATATCATATAATAGAACTGGTGTTGTTGGTCTTGAAATTGGAACAGGATCCATCATTGTCCCCCTTAATGTCATTGGCTAACCCCACTGCTCATTAGCTGTTGATCCCCGAACTTCTGGCCAATTTTTACAGACTGGCTGCCGGCTGTCCTGGCTAGTGTCGTGATTATCCGGATCTGTGTCACCTCCAGATGCACAAACCTGAAATCCGACATTGTGTGGCCATAGGCATAACGATTTAATTTGATTAGTAGGACATATAACCCATTGCATAAAAAGGCCCTAAATAAAACTGCAATAAACTGTATAGCAAATGCATATATTACTAGAGGAAATCAATTTTCATTTCGTTTAATAAATGTATCTTTGGCAGTTCCTAAATGATGTCTTCAGCTGTTTAGACACCTGCAGAATGGATAAAAATGAGGGCATTTATACGAGCCTGATAAAGCTTGCCACTCGTGGGGAATTTCCTCGCACGTTTTGTTGAAGTGGCTATTTGTCTGTTTCTGTACAAAATTAAAAAGAAAAATAAACACGAGGAAAGTGCAAGCACCGGAGCAGTGAGTGACAGCATTTAAAATGTTTATGATGGTGAAGTGGTCACTTAAAGGATTTCTAAGTGCTTGAAAGAAGTAATTTAAGAAGCTAAATGATCTTTGACATAAAGATTAGGTAGGGAGAACGGGAGAAGGGCATTCTTTGTACCTACATACACAGTGTGTGTTCCCGAGCTAAAATCCTCTGTCTCTATGCGACAAGTGTAAAAACATCAACAAATTCACAATAAATACCAAGACAATAAGATATACATTGTAAAGAACATAATTATTTATGCCCAATTATTGGTCTAGACCAGTTAAAACTTATTTAACAGTTATGGGTATTTAAGAAATAAATAATGGATGTACTAGCCATTGTGTGCCATACTTAATGACTTAAAGTGTTTGACAACCCTACGTTCTAAATGTTCTAAACCTGCTAGCATGAGACCTTGGATGCTACTAAAAATGAAATCATAGTTTAGTATAAAAAGATAATTTAAAATAAATTCCAGTAGTTGTAGGGAGTTATAGTTGCACTACAGGTAACCTATCCAGTATTCATTAATACATTCCAAAATATTTCATTTGCTTGTGTATTCACTTTTTTATGCTCCGTGCTGGTGCTCAGGGTTGTATTGAGGGTAACATACATGAATAGTTTTTTTATTATTATTTTTATACGCCTAGACGTTAGTCACGTATATTATGATGATAACTATGCCTATTAAACTGGTTTTCTTTACGGATATTTGATCCATAATCACACGTAAGCCCTTCTTGCTTCTGTCATTCCAAACTTTTAAGAACAGACTATCATTTTCTTAATGTGACTGTACTTTCTTGACCAGCATAGATAGGTTGTATGAAAAATCTCAACAAGTTTCAGTCGCAGAGGTACCCTGAATACACATGTAACGGGATTAATTAACCTTGTTAAGCACTTTGGAAGAAAACTCCATTGCCTCTTTATTTTTGTGTTCATTATTAGACATGTAATATAATCG
Source organism: Spea bombifrons (assembly GCF_027358695.1). Lineage (NCBI taxonomy): Eukaryota > Metazoa > Chordata > Amphibia > Anura > Pelobatidae > Spea > Spea bombifrons. The sequence goes on along the minus strand of NC_071095.1, from coordinate 28,807,220 downwards.
GCTTCTTGTCCCTTCAAGAACAGTTAGTTTTAGTGTAAATATTTTCATTTACCTCCCTAGATGAGAGCTTTTTCCTGGCTGAAAATTCTACAGTAATATGCAGTTTATTTATTTTTAAATCTGTGGGGAAAACTTTTTTCTTTTTTTTTTTTTTCTTTTTTTTTTTTTTAAATGTTTTAAACATGGAAGCTGTCTCCAATGGTCAGCGACCAATATGAAACTATGAGGTTCACCTATTGAGTTTAAAGTAAACTCTTGAATAAGAGTTTGCTAATTCATTTACTTTCATGGCAATATATTATTCAACAGAGCCGAAAAGAATGCCAAAGAGGGTATGACATTCGTTATATTGCATATTTATTATAGTGATCAAACTATAGTCTTTATTTTAACTTACGTTTGTATTTTTTTACTGACAACCCGACAGTGTGAAGTCATGCGTATAACCGCCATTTGAGATCTTGTGTACGTATTGATGTTTGTTTCTAGAAAGGTGGTTGGGGGCACTAGCAGAGATTAGGATAATCCTTGTGAGTGCAGAGAATTTTATCTCCAATTCATGGGAGGGCTTAAACTGATTCCTATCTCTTTATGACTTTTGCCTGGTTATCGAGGGGTTAATGTCTTATCTCCTTGCACAAACACACCTTGTAGAAAAATCACAAAGTAAGGCGATTCCTTTGGTCCACAGGTGTGAAGAAGGTACTCAGATTAAGTATCTGATAGGAAAAGCACTTGAGAATCAACACCTTGAGGAAGATTACATTTTGAGATTAAGCAGTCCTGTCAACCTTCTGCTATTGTGGTCTTCCCTGTTTTTTGTTTGGAGCTTAAGGCTACTAAAACAGAAATGTGTAGGAGTTAAATTTCCCCGAGGTGCTGAACTCCAAACTGTGAAAGGAACACAGCGTAGTTTATGGAATTGGCCACTGCCTCTATCACCAGATCCATAGATTGCAAGCTGTTTACAATTTTGTTATGTGTGTCAGACTATGTATGATTTTTTTTTTTTTTTTTTTTTTTTTTTTTTTTTTTTTATGGATGCTATAATTAAAAAAAAAATAAAAAAATTATTTTGGAAGAAAAATGTTTTCTCTATGCGTGGTAATGGATCAAACCTCAAAGTTGTAGACTATGATTACAATGTATGTAACTCTTATAGAGGAACTATAATCCTTTAAAAAACTTTATCATTAACCATTAGGTCATGAAAACAATATATGGTATATATTGTTTAATTTAAAAAAACATAATCAGTATTAAAAAAAATAATATAGCAACAAAAAGCATGTTATAATTATATTAAGAAACAAAATATGTAGATTAAAAAGGTAAAACAAAGTAATACAAATGTTTGTGAAGGGCATATAATGCATGCTGGGAAAATGTTCTAAACATATAGCTTTTAGTGAATGCTCCTTAACTATTTCCAAAAAAATCTTAAAGCGCAATAGCTAATTTAAAAAAAAAAAAAGCTGAAATTAGAAAAAAAAATAGGTTGGCACAAAAATGAACAGACTGCAAGCTTTCAGGTTACGGCGAAAGATACAGCACCGAGTATTGGGTGTTTATATTAGTGATATAGGGGTCGTGACCTAAATGTAAGGGTATTTTAGAGGTGTTAAGTGATGCACATAGACAAATGGGTTTGTATGGCACCCCAACCACAATTTTAATGAAAAAAAAGGGCTGTGATGAAGCATAGGGGTAAGAAGTGCGTGGCATGAACATATGAATGTGATGAACATAATACAGTTGGGGGATTGTATAGACAGAAGTGAAGAGCATTTGCATGTCTTAGCTGGGGAGGTATTTTATATAATATATCCAAAGGGTCTCTCTTTACGAGAGACAGACCCTCATTGAGCCACAAAGCCCCCTTTTCCTCCCCTGGTCTTTTAGGAGTATGAAATATTTTCTTATAGACTGGGGACCTCCACCCCCAGCACATTTGTCCTCTAAAAAGTTATCTATTTGTCAATTTGAAATGTTGTGAGTTATGGGATACATGGAATGGGTGAAGCTGCTACTCTTTGGAACTTTATGGATTTGGCTCAGGAAGACTCTGGGTGACAGTGGGTTCTTGGCCGTCTTTTGGACTTCAGGATTAAGGTTCTAGAAGAAGCCTTACCTGTTCCTCATGTGGTTTATACAATAAATCAATTAAAAAAATACTTAGTGAACAAATTACGTTCTTCATGTTTTCTTTAATGCATAATACGAGGCTAGATTGTAACTTTAAAAGTATGTGTAATGTTAAGTTGCCCACTATAGGAGAGCTGAAGGCTCACCGACTGCAGTGCATGTGCTTGGTACACATATTAAAATGTTTACACTTTCTTTACCATTACTGATTTCTCGATGGTATATAGATGTCCTACACCTGATATTCTGCGGCATTTCATTTTACCCCGGCCCAGCTGTCTTTAGCCAATCACGAAACAGCTGGGGAACGAAAACCCCACTGTCTGTATTTATTCCGACTTCCGTGCTCAGCCATATTGAGTGCCATTCTAGTTTCCGGCACAGCGCCAAAGACTACCCACAATGCACTGCTCCATCAATTAAATTTGTTTTCAAAGTTTAGATTCCTGCAACAGATGGTAATGTAAAGAGGAAAAAAAGATAGGGTTTGAAGCTAGCAAGATAACACATTTTATGTGACAATATGCAAAAACAAGCCCCGCAAAAAGCCTGTTTCTTGTGCTTTTATGAAGGGGCTTCAGTATGTTCAGGTGCCTTTTATGCGTGTAAGTAGTTGGCGTATTTTCTGTTATTTAACCTCTTCGTATGCAAGACTCTTGGTATAGCTTGGGAAATTCTGAAAATCACAAATTCTCCTAGGAATGAGGAGGAGGCAGAGCTGTGTAACTCTCAACAAATGTAATTGATACAAATAGAATCAAATTAAATACGTTGGGGTATATTTCACTACTTCGGGTGCTTTTGCAGATTCCAGCATGAGTGCATCTAATTTGGAACGTTTTGTGTCTGTGCCACATACATTTCCTTTGTGCAACTTGAATACTTAATTTTGAGTGTCGATTATTGTCCTTGGAATGAGAAAAAAAAACAAAAAAACTATGCTGAGTCTTCCAAGTCAAAAGCACCGGGAAAAGGACTTTATAGTATGGATACCATGAAGACGAAAAAGGTTATCCACAATCAGTATAAGAGGATATTGCATTAATCTGGGGTTGTTTATTGTGCTACTCATACTATAACTGGAACCGTTTGAATAATAGTGTTAGTGTATCTGGAAGGCTCCCTAGTATGACCTTCAGAGGTGTATTCTGGGCTAAGCAACTAGGTCAAGTCCAGAGAGATGGCAACCTAGTGCTGCTTTACCCGGGGCAAGCTCAATGGTGGACAACAGGTCAATGTTCTGTTTAAGGAGATCAGAGACATCTCTTGTAACTGGCTCATTCACACTACAGAAACCTGTACTTTGTCTGGCACAGATCACATAAGCAACCCTTGCACTGACCAACCTTCTGAGATAGACAACAGGAATATAATGCCATATACCAGGAAGCTTTACAAAGCAGATGTGCTCTCAGAGGAAGAGGACCCGTTTCCAAACATAGGCCTGTGGACAGCAACTTTAGTATATACTTTTACTCATAATCATATTAAATAAGTCACTGGAATGCAATGCACCTCCTTTGAATTAATTCTCAACAAGGCCAAACATGTGGAGCTGGGGAGGGGGAGGTGCTTGACCAAGACTTTTTTTTATAGAACTTTGTGCTTTAGCCCATGAGGAAATTGAGTAGGGCATTTAACTATGATTCAATCTATAAACATAATTTCTTCTATCTCTATACACATTATCATTAATATTAGGACAGTAGAATGATACACTTGTACCCGGCAAACCTTCAGAGAAAAGAAGAACATTGATGGTTAAAGATGGAGTTTGAGTCCCAAGAAGGGACTGTTCCACCTAGAGAGGAACGCTTGGGGTATGCTATAAAGTATCTTTCCAGCTAAGGTTGTATCAAATATCAGAGTCCTTGAAGTAAACCTGTGGCAGAATTATGGAAATGAGACTCAGTGGGTGAAAAAGAGACTGAATATTTTTACAGCAAGTTATCTGTCACATATAGATTTGAAATCAGACTAGAGAGATTTGTACAGGATTACTCATATCATGTTGTTAAAATCACAAAGCCGATCATCAAAAGCCCCTAGCAGATGTTCTCACTAAGCCCAGTCAACCAAAGAAGTACACCACGCTGACAGGTTGAGTGCACCATAGGCAAGCTTTAAAGAATCACATTTCCTATATTCAAATGTCTTTTTTACCCAATTTCTTTGTGAAACGATGAATTTAGGACATGTGCCAGAAAAGCACGATCATGAAGATATGTGATAAGTGGCATCTCCTGGTGGGCAGACAATAATGTAATAAGCGTATTGTATGTGGGAGATTTCAGATTATCCTGTTTTTCCAAATCAAAAACTAGTTAATTAGAGACCCAAATGTGCAATGCATAAAATATGAAAGTATTGATATTATAATAAACTTTATTATGCTTTCCTGCTTGTGTTTGGTTCCAGATAAAGAGATACCCTTTCATCTTAAATAATTCACTATATTTGTATCTTCTTTTTCATTGTAAATTAGAAAATATTGTTGTTTTGCCTTGCCTTGTTAGAGAATTTTAGATCATAGCATTGCATGCTAGGAGGAAAATGGTACAAATCATAGGTATCATTGGGTACATATAATTTTGTGATGCGCATGACTTGAGGACAGAGATAACCAAATGTGTTATCTGGTTTTGCGTTGGGCTGAACGTTTTTGCATTCGGTTCTCCATATATCTCTGCCTTAGTTAATCAGTTTTGTGTATTTAACCTGGCCCACCCTGTATCTCTATTTATTTCCTATCTGCTACAGGTAAGCACCTTGGTCCTCTTTCCCCTGTCTTAGTTTGGGTGTGCCTAATGAGAAGTAATGTAAAGTGGTGGCAAGCTTTCATCTTATGGCCATAGGATTAACCAAAGCTTCACATGTTTTGCATTATTGTTAGTTGCAAGCAAGCCTGTCCTTCCCTTCTGTTTGCCATGCCTGCTTGCCATCTAGATCTGCTCCGGCACCTGTACCATCAGACAAGTTCTGAACACGGATCCTGCAGGTATGGCTAGCGCTTATCTGTGTTTTTGTACTAAATGCCACCCACAAGTGTGACCTCTCTGCGTAGTGGTCTACCTCTCACAACACCGGCCCTTTGTGAGTCATGGCATTTTGTGACATTCATAAAACTGGATGATGCATTTTTTTCATAGTTAATTTATAAACCCATTTTATATAACATATATATATATATATATATATATACATCTATCTATCTATCTATATATATATATATAATTTATATGGTATTGTAAAACATTGCTCGTCGCACATAAAACAAACATCCTAGAAAAGAAGGGCATGAGGCAAGGTGAGAGGAACTCAATGATTGGGTTCCCAATGAGGGACTGTCCCTCCTAAACAGGGACACTTTGAGGGTAGTGTAACTTATTTAATACATAGGATATATTGTCAGCCAGGTACATAGGCTCCCCAAACAAACCACAGGCTGCTACTCAGACCTCACATTATTTTTCTGAGACATGAAAAAAATATGAGCTACAAAACACTACAAACATATTACCTGGGTTTATTGCACCATCATGTGTGAATGGATCTTCAGACAAACATCATCAGTAACCTCACTGCAAATGATAAGCGAGATCTATTCACGCTAAAGGTTCTATCGGTTTGTGCTACGTTTACAATTCGGCTTCAAACAGTGACTTTTTTTTTTTTTTTTTTTGCAAGATAATCTCAAATGTTTGAGGGTAGAGGTAAAAAAAGAAGTGTAAAAACAGTCAGCAGAAAGAAGTTCAACAAAATCTGTTATTTAGATTACCACTTAACAGAATAAACAAGAGAAGAGAATAATAATAATGTCTCGGTATAAAATGCAAACCATCCTTGAAATAAGAAAAATAATCAACGTGATTACACAGTCATTTAATAGCCGTTGCCCATCACTGTTAGTAACTGCACCACCATGACATAAAGAGCCACTAAACCTTTTTTAGTGATTTTTTTTTCTAAAATGAAAAGGTATATAGGTGAGTCTTTCATAGTCTGGACATGTTTAGATAGGGTCCAGGAAATTGATTTACTCAGAAGATGTTCTGCTAAAGGCAGCAGAACCTTCATGTTAAGGAGTTAGTAAGACTAAAGGGAACAACTCTGGTACTGATGTGGCACAAATATTGAATTGGAAGAAGGTAGCCTTTAAGAACTATAAGCAGACTCAAAATTAGGAAGATATGAGCAACTATAATTATAAGGTTTAGGTAGTAAAACAACACAATAGGATGACAAAAACCTTCTTAGATATATAAGTGAAAGGAGAAAAAGTAAACAAGCAATAATTAAAAGACAAATGATGGAGTTATATTAATGAGGACAAAGATCTCGCAGACTGTACAAATAAATACATCTGTTCAGTTTTTTCAGGAAGGTGAGAGAAAGGGACCTCCGTTAGAGAGGAGAAACAGGGAAACAAAAGCAAGAAAGATGTTCTACCCGAGCTCTTCAAAGTAAAAATGGACAAGTCCATGGGATCCAATGGGATACACTCAGTTATTAAAAGGGATTTAGAGTGTCCTGGCAAAAAGGGTTAGCAGATTTATTTAACCAATCATTTCACAAAAATGTAGCAGAGAAAACTCAGCAAACTACAGATCAGTAAGTCTTATGTCAATTGTTGGGAAATGAATGCAAAAACAAAGGATTGTTAAGAATCTGGATGTGTATGGGTTGGAAGATCAAAAAACAGCAAGGGGTTACTGCATGGAGATCTTGCTAAATCAACTATTTTTTTTGATTGGATGACTAATCAATAAATGTAGCCTATCTAGATTTCAGTAAGGCATTTCGACACTGTTCCTCATGGAAGACTTGTAAATTATTTACAGTTTTTGGGCTTCTAAAATAGTTGAATGAATAAAATAATGGTTAACGGCCAGGTGACAGAAGGCTGTAGTTGATGGTATATATTCAAGTGAAGATCACGTTAACATCTCAGGGATCAATATTGCGACCCCTACTTTTTAATATTTTGACTGGAGATATTACAAAAGGTCTTAATGGTAAGGCATCTCTTTTTGCCAATACAGAGGTCTGCGGCAGGGTAGACATTCTTGGTGGAATAAACGGGTAGCTGCAGTTTAATGTTGATAAATAGAGTATAATGCACTTGGCAATAATCCCAAGGCAGAATATAGCATTGGGGCACTGTTCTTTCAGCGACAACAGAAGAGAATGACTTGGGAGTATTATTTCTGAGAACTTAAAGGTAAGCATATGTGAATATCATAAACTAGATAAGGTATATATGTGGTCAAATTCTGTGATAGATGGATGTACATTATATATCTTCATCTCTTAGAAGCCCGTTAAAATTGGAATATACCATTTATGGACTTGATCGACTTCACATATACACTCTAACAGCTTTCAGAAAGTGACAGGCTTCTTCAAAAAGGGTCAGTTTAAATTGTGGAGAGCCTACTTGTAAACGCAGGAGCTTAGTTTGGGCAATGTTACATGAGCCCGCAGTAGTGGCATGGCAGCCATCTCTGTTCACATCTCTGTGGACAAAACCCCGACGGGAACTTCTGACAAATGGTGGCGTTTCCGCCAGGTTGAGTCCGTGGAGATGCGGATGAAGACAGAAGATAGCAGATTGATGATTGTAAAGAAGAGAAGTGAGAAAGAAACAGAAGTGGTCGGCAGAGACATTTCATTTTGAGGGAGTGAGAGAGAGAATGAGTGTGAGAGAGTGTAAGTGTGAAGGAGTGAGTGAATGTGGGCTCATTGAAAAGAAAAAAGAGCTATTTGCTACTTTTAATGTCCAATGAGTGGGGGGGGGAGTCTGGCCTCATTTTCAGGGGTTAGTACAAATTGCAGAACTTTCCAAAATTCTGTAAATTTGTAACTTGTAGGAATCCGAAAACACAAGTGTACCATGCATTATTAACTGCCCCGTGATCCTGCTGAGGATAGATTGTTAAATATCTGTACTTTATATCTTTTAAACATTGGAGTTAAATCTCAGCAATAGTAGGAAAGCATCTAAATCTGCAGTTAACTTAATTTAATTTGCACCAAATGGCACCTTTTTAATTACAACAAACAATAATACCAGAATGATACCTTCCACATTCCATATTTAAACATAATGGTTATGTATTCCAGAACTATATTTATGTACTAGTGCTTTAAGCTTTGCGTTATTTGCATAGTCTCCATGGGATTATTCCACCCTGAAGGTCTCCCGGTGGATGGGACTTTTTAGGGTCATAAGAGTAGAAATACTATGGGAGAGGAAGCCCCCCATTCAATATATTTGGGGTGTCCGACTTGCCTGTTAACTTTTTCCAAGTACCCAAGGTCCAGGATAGACATTGAAAGCTGTTTATTTGGTCCCCTCAACAGCTTCCATGAAGCCAATGAAGGAAGACCTCTTCATTAATAACTCCTCTCTCGTGGCCCACACGCTGCAGAGCTCCGAGAGATGATATTTCAAATGTTAATCTTGTATTTTAACCTTGTGAGCACGCAGTCATTAGTAGGCCAGTAAGGTGAAAAATAGTATTACTATTCAGCAGGTGTAGCTATTTGTGTCAAAGGAGTTGACTCTAGATTTAAGTGACATCATGAGAAGGAACTAGCAAGCCATATTTTACCAGTGTTGATAAAAATTGGTATGAATGGTTAACAAATTATAATAGTTTTGTTTTTGTTTGTTTGTTTTTTTGTTAAAGTTGATTTTGAAATGTTGCCCAAACCCTTTTTATATAGTTTTATAGTCTAAACAAATCCATGTAATGGTTAGCCAACTTTATGTGCAGACCACTAGGAGCAGCCAATTTGCCTTCCTGTTTTAAGGATACACGTCGTTATTCTTCTCCATTAATTTTTCTCTCCCCTGTTGTTATGACTGTTTCAAGGAAGATGACTTAAGATTGTTAGCTAATGTTTTAGAGAAATCATGTGAATAAGGATAAAAACAAATATCCTCTCATAACAGTCCAAAGGGCCAATGAGGGGTGCTTTTGTTTTAATGAATGCTGTTTGAGGCATAGCTATGGTATACGGTTTTACTGACTGTTTTGCTATGGGTTCCTAATCAGAAGGTGAGCCAATGAACATATTTCTGCTTCATGGTACACAAAAGTAACAATGCTTTCTCTTTGTACCTCGCTGTGTCTTCCTCCACAGCTGTGTTTCCCCTATTGTGCCAGAGTTGTCGCCATTCTAGAAAAAATAAAGAAGCAATATTAATTGACATATATTGCAACACTTGTATGGTGTGAAGACGGAGCCCGTGAGGATTGATTTGTCAGGCCTGTCACTTCAGTCAGAAGATGTGCGATCCCAAGTCAGATTTACAGGTAGAAGGAGACTGAAGTGATGACACCAGCGTTTCACACCACGCTAGGCTCCAATTACTGCCGTACCTGGATTAGCAATTTACAATTCTGAGTACACAAAGGTGCAGATCCCAGGGCTCTCCAATGTTAATTGATAAATGTGCGAAAAGTGTATTATTTGCGCAGAGGGAGCAGTCTGGGCTAGAAGTCAGAATTATGTTGTTTTCCTGGTGCTTTGAAACTGGTCCTAATATAAAGCTCTCCACAGCTTCTAAATATGTACATATACCTAATGAAGAGATCTTTCATAATTGACATATAAAATATTTTTTTAAATAAAACTCTCTGACAGCAATATTGACATAAAAGAAATTCCAAGCAAAATCTTTCATACATATGTGTTGGCTATCTACAACACCTACGCATAAAAAATGAATATCTATGACTATAATTACTTGTTTCATAGGTCAGCATATACTTCCCTTGGCAACAGTTTATTTGTCTATTTGCTTACTTGTTTTCGTTTTCATATAATCCATTTAATTGTGTATTTGTGTTTTTTTTATTTCTTATCTTTTGTGTTTTTGTTGAAACAAATTATTTGACCAAAGCATATATGCTCACCTGCCACTACAAATCGTACATGACGTGAGAAAGATCAGTGTTACAGAGGATATGAAACATTGATGGACATACTCCCCAAGTAAAAATCTCAAATGACAGAACAGATTTATATACTTCACCAAATTAACCCTTTAAACTCGGTGGCAAAACCTAAACGGCAAGGCCTGGTTTGAAACAAACTTTTGGTATTGAATGGTTGGGATGATTGTGTGGTGTTGTGCAAGGTTGTGGTTTACCATCATATGGCTCTGTACTTTATGATGTCATAAGAAAAATGTATAATTTGACCACAGCTTTATCCTAAAACGTAACTTTTAATTCTATCATTAAAAAGGAAAATCAAATACAACAGATTAGATCAAGTATTATTGATGTGGAGGTTTGAGGTTTTCACATACTTTGTCATGTAGTGTACTATCATGGAAATCTGAAGAATATCACTCAAAAATAGCCATCACTTAAGGGCATGCAGAATTGTATGTAGTGGCACATCTGATCTTTTTCTCTTTGGTAGTGATCTTATTCATCTTAGTGAATGTATTCCCGTCAGATGAGCAACCATCTAACCGGATATTCTTTTGACCTAAAATATTCCTTCAAAATGTTTGCTTTACATTTAAAGTCTGAAATATCTGTCCAGATATTGTCCAGATACGATTCTTATATAGTCTCAAGTACTGGCCTAAGAAATAAACAAAATAAGGTGCAAAGGTCTAGTGTATTGAGTCAATGGGTGTTATATACCGTATGTATATGTATGTATGTATATATGTGTGTGTGTATATATATATATATATATATACACACACACACACCCAGGGGTTTGTGCTTTGGATAGCACACATCATAGCACTGGGATATAATGGTGTTCATCAGTTTTGCGCAGTATAAGATATCATATACTAGTGTTAAGCAGCTTTAGGCAGTGCACAGTGTGAGGAAGCATTATGCCAGCCTAAACACAAACTTACTCTGCATCAGCAGAGATTAACACTCGTTCTGGAGGGGAGTGTATGTCATATCCCAGAGCCTAGGGACACCCTTTTACAATAATATGGCTGTCTTTATAAATGTTTGGTCCTCGTTCAGCGATTTGAGAGCTGATGCATATTAGGAAATGTATTAGGCAAGAATACACCACTGGTGACTTATATGTGACTACAGATCATATACATGTGACACAAATTTCCTAAATGTTGCTGTAATTAATTTTGGTTAACAAAAATAATTATTATCCTCACGGTGTGTAGGCATATGTGTATGAATGTTGACGTCATATTTTTGGCACGCATCGCCTTTTAGATGTAGATAAGCAATACATGTAAAAATGTAACAATATACAACTTGAATTTTGATTTCTTTATGTTTATTATTGGTAATATCTGGTCATTTACGTGACATTGTTTATTCTTTTTTCAGGTCCAACTCAGTCCAAAGAACAAATTCTGCTCAGCTTGAATCCACAGCTGGTGGACAATCTGCATCTTTGCCTACTGCAACCACTGCCATTCACATATGTGATTGGCATTTATGGACTACCAAGAGTATGGCACTTTATTAACTGTGAGCTGTTCTGTGGTCATTTGATTGTGATCCAGTATTCCACCATTCACAATGGTGTCAGTCACTGTGGTATAAACACAAAAGGTCTGTGTGAAACAAGAAAGGGCTTTGTGCTCTTCTGCCAAGTGCCACCAAGACTTTCAGATCATCTCCCACTGAGGACCATCTACCAAGAAAATATACAAAAGGCTAGCTTGTGTTTGCTAGAGCTGCTCACCCTCAACAGTCTAGATCTGGAAGGTTTCTCAAGCTAAATACCAGTAACCTCCAAGATAGACATTCTTCAGATGTAAATGTTTTTTGCGATAAACATCTGAGTAAGTACATCTAGTGGTCAATAGACCTCTACTGGCTTTGTGACTGAAACTTTTACCCATATACAGGACTTTTCCATATACTTGCTGATCACACTGAGATTGACATCTCCATGGGCCTGTTCTGCATCCAAAAGAAGATTACCTCTCATACTGCAGTAATATCAAGGAGAACTTCTGCTTCACAAAATATTTTGTGTGTGGATAAAGGCATAGCCCATGCAGACAAGAGATCATATTGTGCCTGAGCTTTGAATGCACGGTTTAATGTACTTGAGGTGGGGTTCTACTGTCTCCATTCCAGTAACAGAACTTTGTAGTCCTTAACCCTCCAGAAAAAAAGACAAACCCCCTGTACTACAGTTGGCCAGTGAAGAACGTACAGCACACACAGTTCAAGCTGTTTTCACCACCTATTTGCTTGACAGGTATTTGCTTTCTTACTCATTATTAAAGGTCTTTGTGCTCTTCTGCCAAGTGCCACCAAGAATTTCAGATCATCTCCCACTGAGGACCATCTACCAGGGAAATATACAAAAGGCTAGCTTGTGTTTCTAGAGCTGCTCACCCTCAACAGTCTAGATCTGGAAGGTTTCTCAAGCTAAATACCAGTAACCTCCAAGATAGACATTCTTCAGATGTAAATGTTTTTTTTGCGATAAACATCTGAATAAGTACATCTAATGGTCAGTAGACCTCTACTGGCTTTGTGACTGCAACTTTTGCCCATATACAGGACTTTAACATATACCTGCTGATCACACTGAGATTGACATCTCCATGGGGCTGTCATGCGTCCAAAAGAAGATTACCTCTCATACTGCAGTAATATCAAGGAGAACATCTACTTCACAAAATATTTTGTGTGTATAAAGGCATAGCCCATGCAGACAAGAGATCATGTTGTGCCTGAGCTTTGAATGCACGGTTTAATGTACATGAGGTGGGGTTCTACTGTCTCCATTCCAGTAACAGAACTTGGTAGTCCTTAACCCTCCAGAAAAAAAAGACAAACCCCCTGTACTACAGTTGACCAGTGAAGAACGTACAGCACACACAGTTCAAGCTGTTTTCACCGCCTATTTGCTTGACAGGTATTTGCTTTCTTACTCATTATTTGCTTGTTTTGAAATATGTAAAAAAGTTATCTCACAGTTGTGTACATTAAATGTACAGAGTTAAGTTATGTGGTCCTATTATTGCAGATGTTTGCATAGAGGTCAATGGATGGCATGGTCAATCCTTGGACCACAATTTAATACTTGTAAATGGTGTTTTTCTAAACCCCATCATTTTGTAAATGGAAAACTATATTTGCAACACAATTATTTTATCACATATACATTTATATTTATCTAAACACTCAGCAATTTAGGCAGTACTGGAAGTTAATGAATACATTAAAGCAAAACTCTTTGGTCCTTAGCAAATGTACATAGAGGTAAAACCGCATGGTTTCCAATTCCTATCCACTATCCAAGGGCGATGGGTTGGATTTGATTGCTAGACATACATCTATTACAAGCAATTGAACAAATATCCTTCCTTAGAAAAATCCACTGGGAGTAAAATTATATAAAACCAGTAAAAATGATCTTGGTTGTTGAACCCAGTCCAATATATATTTTATATTTATATATATATATATATTTTTTTTTCACAATTTCGATTGCAGTCTATAGGAAGATTGGTATTCAACAATAGATTGTGATAGATTATCTCTGGCAATTGAACCAACCCAATATATAGCTAATTCAGTTGTGCAGAGGTAATCATAAATCACGTCTATACCCCAGAATATATGACTGGCTTGGCTGGTTCTGTTTTTTACTGTCGCTCGTTCCTTGCATCGTCTTCTGTCTACAAAGAGTTGGCTTGTTATATAATCAGCTGCTCTTTGGCAGGCCAGCCTACTTTTAAAAGGATTCAAAGGCAATTAATATGTGAGATATTTGAAGTAATCACATCATAAATAGGTGATGTAATTATTCTTTAGTTTTGCAACACTATTTTGCATGGTATGCCCAGAATTTGTAAATCGAAAAAAGGGATGGGAGGCACCAAATTACTTTTTTTAATATAGCATTTTGTGCTCATGTTAGGTGATCATGAAAGCCTGTGATGTTGGGGGATTTTATGTGTCAGCAAATATTAAAAATTACTTCAGCTTCTTCAAAAGAAGTCAATTTTTTTCCCAATGCTGCCCAAAATGTTGTGAATGCTTCTCTTGTACTTTGAATTATAGATTGTGTTCTTTGGCAGACGGGCAGACAGTGTTCCGTCAGTGATCTGGTCACTCATTGTTCCTGGTGTGTGTAATGATTTTTTTTTTCCCCGGGATTGGTAGATGGGATCTTAACTAGACGTCTCGGCTAAATGGCCGAGATGGACGCTGACATCCTCGGAGTGGGTCTGCAGCTGTCAGCAACACAAATTTGAGTTGTATTGTAGCAGATAGACCTTGGTTGTTTTTTTTTTTGGTGAAAACCCAGCAGGAAATTAACTGTTGCCTCGATCAGATAAGTTGTTTTTAACCATTTACTGAGATTTTAAGGTTGGCGAAAGCAAGGAACTTTAGCCAAACCTGCAGTTTCAACCTGCTTGTGTTTGGCGTTCTGTTAATGGCTGGCTACAGAGCTGACGTGGTGCCCATATTAAAAGTCATAGCCTGGTAGCTATAGTGTATAATCCACTGCTGTACTATTGAGCTGAACGGTTAGGACAATATTAGCTACAAAATTCAAGATAACATTTTAGAGAGCAACAATTCTATGTAGCTGATCCTATGTCAAATAAGCTTCTATAACTTCTATGGCAAAGCGAATAAACTGGAAACAGAAATATTACGGTATGTGGTGGGGGTACCAAAGCTGTTACATTACCTTTTAAGCCTTTGTTGAGTATTAGTTTGATTTGCATTTGAAAAGGTAATAAAGAAAGCCGCATCAACCCAGACCACCGTCATATTATTTTATTTTGACAGTAGTTAATAGCAAAGTTGAAATGTAGTCCATAGTAGTAAGGTGTAGAATGTTCCTTCAAGTGGGAGACCTCCGGGCATGTTGGATTTTTCATTTGAATGCCATGAAACACTATAACTGCCATCGGGTAAGCCCAACACACCCAGAGTATCTGAAAAATGAATGGTTTTTGAATTTAACATCGTCCAGGAATGGAGGTAGGTAGCCTTATTAAATAGCTAAAAAAAATGAAAATATCTGTACTTTGCATGTGAATAGCATATTTGTGTGATGCTATACTGATTAATCAAGTGAAACAGTTGTGCTTGTAGATGTATCTAATTAATAAATTAAAACAAGGTTTCCTAAAAAGCACAACTGTAAGGTGTGACAAAAACACTCTGCCACCTTTTGGATGGAGAAGGTGAGGCAAACATCCAACAAACTGCTGAAAATGTATTAAATTAGCAGTGTATAAAATCAGCATCTTTTCCAAATACAGTTTATCTAACAAACAGAAAAAGGGTTCTGCACCTGTTTACAATCACAACCTCCCTACATGTATTTGCTTGTATGAGCCTGAGGCATGTTCAATTGAGTGTATATATAATTTGCTAACACACCGTAGAACGTGTAAGTGGATTGGGTTTGGTCTGTAGAAAATCCTAAACTTACTACGTTTAGTATAAGAACAGTCCAGTAACCAAAAATGGTGTAGACAAAAAAATCTAAGTCGATTTATAAGTTTTAAATCTTGAACAAAGGTTTTTCTTATGTTAGCAAGTGCAAAAAAAAAAACTTTGGGTCAACAGGAGAGGACAATCCATGAGAGGACAATCCTTATGCAGGGGCAATCACATGGTGGGTGCCACGTCTGTCCTCTCGCAGCCTCGGTTGCATCCTGTTTTTGAGACCAAGGGCTCATGTCTTCCAAGAAAAAAAAGGTCTGCCCTAATTAGCTCCTAGAAAAGGAAATACATACTTTAAACCATGTGGGTGGCCAGCTTCCTACACACATCTTTAGGTGACTATCCATTTCAAGCTAGGCCTCTTACGCCACCTTGTTTGTTTTCAACTCCTATAGATTTACGTATCTTCATCAACAAATATATGAAAGAGTAGCTATTGATACGTAGGGAAAAATGATTATCTCAAATGGAATGGACTGATGCTAAACTAAACTTGAGATTTCCGGCATTGTTTAAAGCTGAGGTATGCGGTTTTCAGGTCACATGACTACTCATGTGACATCAAACACAGCCCATTAACTGAGTGGCCAACCAAGGAATTGACCTGTGTGTCTGGCATTGTGGTGAATCTTGGCTCTTATTCTAACAATGACACATTCCACTGTAATTCTCACATTTGATTTTTTTTCTTTAGAAATATATCTAATATTCACAATATAATAACTTGGCGTTTGATGTTCAGAAGTGCAAAGACAGGAGGAAAGCAGATCCCTCCAAGTCTAAGCATCTGCCTCACAGCGGAATTGCATCTCTGTCCAAATTTGTTGGGAGGAGAATTTCTAAAGTGCCTTTGCCACAGATAGAACTCTGGTATTCAATTTATTTAGAATACGAGACTGGGATAGCATGCATTTCTAAACACCATCTCTTTAGAACGTGCTATGGAAATTATTCATATGTATACATAAACGTTGCTCCTTGAATGATGAACTTACTATCTAAGGCTCTTGTACTGGCTGGAGCCTATCCAACAAATTTTACATTAGAATCCATAAAAAACAACTTTCCACTTTGTATTATTCTGAATTTTACTTAATAAGCCATCAGAGACAAATACTTTGGTTTAGTTTACCATTTGTTCACAAACAGCAAAGGCACAGAAATTGGAATCAAGTGGTCTTCAAAGTTTTGCTATTTGTTAGCGACTTTCCTGCTTTGGGATGCCAGCCTCATCATTTTTGATTGTTTCAGAAAAAAAGCAAAACAATTGCAATACAATTCATGTTAGACAATTAGAAAAGTTCCGTAAAGGATTTACTGATACCTGATACATGGAAGATTCAGAAGCATACCTAGGAATTCAGGTTTGGCTAAGAGTCTCTGGGTGAAGCTCTGCTTCCCCTGGTCACTCTTCTTGTTCTCTGAGGCATTGGAATGGTGTTCAGACATGACCCTCCCTGCTTGATTCTCCTCCCATTCACAAACTATTGAATGCTTCTTGTGAGTAGCCCTGTCTCTCCCGCAGCTAGCCTCACCCCCAAGTGAATAGACTCACCCTTATCCATGACTTGCCAAACCCCCTCATGAAGCAACTATGAAGTGCTATAAGATGATTTTATATTCTAGTTAATAAAATGTTTATCGTAGTTTTTACCAATTGAAGAGTTGGACATTGTCATAAAGCAGTTGCTCTGGCTCTCACCTGTCTATAATGTCATACACATAATATTCCCTGTGTCATACATAAAACATGCTACGAAAGCATAGAAATGCAAGAAACGGAGCAACTGATTAGGGAGTCAGTCTATAAGTGATTTCTGTCTTCTCAGGAGCTGCGGGTAAATGTCTTCAGTCTTAAAGTGGGGGAGTCGCATTTCATCAAGCTTACTCCTCATCTGGGTTTCACCGACTTCCCAGGCCTTCAAAGTCTAACTGGTGCTACCCCTCTTCTCTAGGTTGTCCTCTTAACATTATGAGGAGCAGGAGAGGTCGCGCCCAAGGTCAGACAGATATGTATATTAGGACATATGTCTGTCTTTCCTCCACTGATGTCCGTCTTTTCTAGGAGCTCGTAATGTTTCCTGGGCATGAGTGTAATAATGCATAGAAATAGCATAAAATATGTTGATAGACTAAAACTGAAAAAAATGCAGTGTAGTTCTTTGCAATACTTTATTCACATGTATAGCAATATATATATCAATAGGTCACAGTCACATCGTTTCTTTTGTATCTACTTCCAATTGCACGAGGTATGAGAATAAACAATAACTTTAGGAATATAAAAATTAAAAAACAAACAAACAAAAAAACCCACCAGTTTACCTTTTTTGTGGTCCAAGAACAAGTTAAAATTAGAAATAGAATACTTTCTTATGGTTCTAGCCAGTTTATAAAATAACCAAATTAATAGGAACTATAACATATCAATCATGTATCTTGATGCTTTTCTACAGCACCTCCATCAGTATTTTAACAATATACTGAATAATATCTGCCTGTACAGTATACTACATCCTTTCCACCGCTCCCTAAAAAAAACAACATATTAAGCCAAAAAATATCATTAAAATATATTGGATATATTTTCTAATATCTAGAAGTATTGCATTTTGAAGTAATAATACAATAATTAAGGACACCTTCCTTTGGGGAGAAAGCTTAAAGGTGGGCTAAGGATGTGGTTAACAGAAGGACTGGCGGCCTGCCTTACAAACCAGCCATCTTGCGATGTGTTAAAGCAGAACATTGTGATATGATATTAAATTGGGCTCTGTACTTCATTACATCACGAGGAAGCCATTTGGGAGTTGGGGTTGACATCTGTGCTGCATAAGTCAGATCTTCCCATGTTGATCTCCATCAGCTTCCTCCGCATTTTTACTATTTCTTTGGGGCGGCAAGTTTACGTCTCTGTAAACAGGGGGCATTCATCTAGTTTAGCTGGCCTAATCTACCATTCTTCACCATTCTATCATTCTCTCCCAATTCCTCCTTTAAGGCTAAGGAATCTTATTGTGTTATGTGACTTTAAATTAATGTGGATGAGTGTTCCATTCTTCCCATGGCACTCTTTGCTTGTGTAATTGCAGAGAGGGGAAAAAGAATCAATATTTTGTTATAGTCCAAGAATGACTAGCTGAATATGTTTCCTCCTCAATCCATCTCCCTTAGATCTCATGGTCCTTTTCACTGCCAATGGACTGGCGGCTCTCTTCCTTAGATGGAACATTGCCTGGCTCGTACGTATCTTGGATCATGTTTATTGGAACGCAGGTGCCAAGTGCCTGTGGGATGGCAGTTGGCACCTCCTTTCTCCCTGCTTGTGCCATCTGTTCCTCAGGAAGCTCCTTGCATGGTGACAGTACTGCCATGCTGGCAGAGTTATCAAATTTCTGGAACAGAGGCAAAAGAAAAGAGCACTTCCATACACACAGGGTGGCACAGGAACGCCCCCACTCTTGTAGGGGGGCATGGAGAAACACAACAGAAGGCTCATCTTGCCCCCAGCCATCGTTACAAACCACATTTGCATTTTATTTATTTGTATACAGGATAATCATTTATCTATGGAACATCTCATTCACACACAGGCATCTTGTTAACGCAACACAAAGGTTATCAGACAACAAGCAGCCCATCATGTGAAGTGCTGTGGATCAGCCCAGCAGGCTGTCACCAGAAGGATCTGAAATCCTGCAAAACGCTTATGTGAGGCAGAGCCCAGAGCCTCTCCCTCTACACACAAACAGGCACTTAGAACGGATTGTGTGCAGGATATGCTTCTGAAAACAGAAAACATACACAGCCAGAGCAGAAATTTCAGGCATCACTGGCTCCTACTACCTCCAGATAAGAAGTGGAGTATGAGGCACTGCGGAAAATTGCTCAGGAGGGAGATTGGACATTCTGTCATAGTCTATAACTATTGTCATGGAGTCGGACTGCTATTGAGGAAAAAAGACTAAATGGCATTCAAATCTCCACTTATGTCAAATTCAGGTCTTATTGGTACCTTTTAAAGGGGTGAAGCTACACTATTTGGTTTCATGTGCTATGCTACCACTGTTATTTATTTATTAAATGGTTGGGCCCCTTTTATCACTTGTGTTGCGTTTTAAAAGTTACAATAAACAGTTCATTCTATCAGTGAAACATTAATGCACTGATGTTTTCTCTTCCATCAGTGTTGTTCCCATTCAATTAATGTGATATTGTTGGACACACATTATTGCAGCCTAAATGATTAAATGCAAGCCTGCCACCAATAACCAAATCTACCAAGAACAATAAGTAGAGCATTGCTCATCTAAAATACATATTGGCTTTTGATTATTTTGATTATTGAATTCAAATAGAGCTGCTCCATTGAGCTATCTAGCATGTTAATCAAATAAACCTAATAAGATTGTTTTATTTAATTGCATAAAAACACAGAACTTGGGAATCCTTAGCCATTTTTATGGCAACAAGCTATCAGTATCAGTTTAAGTATCACATGAGAGTGATCCGAAAATGTTACATGAAAAAATTATTTCTGGGAAGGGATTGGGCATTCAATAGCACTTCAAATGCTTCTGATGTTGCCCTTCAGGAAGCAGGAAATAGTAGATTCCAAAAGATCATCCACTAAGGATGCAGGACGTACTATTATGTCCTGTGGTATTTTGGTTCAGCAAGGAGATCTCCCTGCAGTTACGTATTGCATCAGGCTGTCTCACTCAAAGGTCAGTCTCCTCTCTGTCACCTGGAGCTCTGTCACTCTGACCTGACAGAGAATGTCTAATAGACCTCTTAAAAAGCACTGTTTGAATGCCCAAACAGAGGTTTGTGCATTTGCTTCCAGCGTTGTCACAGCTAACACTGCACGTCAACCAGCAAAATTGATGACCTCCTTATTGAGTAGTGCAAGAAATGTATAAATAAAAATAACCTTAAAAAAAGGATTGAAGCATCCTGTACCACCTTTCCTGTAGAAATTCTATAAAGAAACATTAGAAAGCCCAAAAGACCCCAGATTTTTTTTTTTTTTTTTTTAAAGTTAGTGCTATGTAGAGTGATGTATTGTTTTTTTATGTATAAAATGCATGTGGGGTAATAAATACAATTGGCATTCAGCAGGGTACACATCCTGTTGGGGGGGGTGAAAAAATGGTTCATTCTTTGTTGTTGACTGAAAAGAGTTTGTGGCAAAATGGCTACAAGAAATGACTCATGTTAAATAGTCCAGGTTGTCTATTTTGTTTTTAAATATATACTTCTGTTTGGCGGTTATAAAATCTATAAGCATATCAAATTTGACCAAAAAAAAATTCTAGCTTCAAAAAAGCGATGTGTGCGCCATTTAATATTTGCTGATAAATTTCAGAGATATATGAGGGGTTTCCAAACTCAAGATAAGTAAATGAATGTATTTTGAGGGTTTTACATTACCTGTGCACAAGTTTCTTTTTTTTCAATCAGTTTTTTTGTGGGCTTTTAAGAAGTAAAGTCTTCTGGTGCTTGAAACTCAAGTTACCATGAGCGCTAGTTACACAAGGATACCTACTGGAAAAAAGACCCAACCTGCTTATATCATCTCCCAATGTTCCACTTTTCAAGGAGCTCAGAATGGTTGTTGTGTAGCAGTGTATCACAGTCACAGTAATGTGTATATACACACAAAACAAAACTGTGTTTACACATTCCATTGCGTTAAGGTACAGCTTAAGGTACATTTCTACCAGCATTCTTTTAAAAGTGTAACAAATAAGGTTTTGATTGCCAGACTGAGGTTTCTTCCTTTTGATATTTTGTTAATCATTGAGCAGTGTGCAGCTTTCCATACAACCTTCATAACAACAATGGGAATATATATATATATATATGATGCGTGTGTGTGTGTGTGTGTGTAAAATTTGCATTGTTGTTTTGCATGGTTCCAACCTAAAAACAGCAGATGGCAGATCATCTTTTCATTGGTGAACAGTTAAATCACACACAGATTTGTTTGTCTTAGAAATCCTACACTACTCAGTGGTATAGCAATGTAGAGACAGATGGCAGTGGACTGCGAGGAGCAGAGAGGTGTCTAGAGAAAACAAAAGGGACACAAAGTTGTCCATCGGGCCAAGAGATGCTAGAAGGTGGTGAGAAGATGCAAGACAAAAGGTGCAAAAGACAATCTGTCAGGTGCAATGTATTGTTTAACCCCTTTTGTCGTGTCAGTTGTGATGGAATGGAGAAACTCTAGGTTTGAAAAATAACAGAAATATGAAAGTACAGAAAGTACAAACATAGAGTTTGATGGCAGATAAGAACCATTCGGCCCACCAAGTCTGCCCGTTTCCTCCAACTTTAAAGACTCAAACCTTGATCAATGGTTTGTCTCGTCTCAGATTCAGGAAAGCCGTTTGCCTATTCCATGCATGTTTAAGTTCCAGCCCTGTGTTATATCTACATTCTTTGTCTTTTTTAGTTTAATATGGTCATATTTCTACCACTCTAGCAGATGTTGTAGACAATTATATAATAAAGCAATGTAAAGCTACATGAGCTAGACATAAGGTTATTCCAAACACAGGGCAAACCCAAACACCAAGTATGCATCTCGAGGGCCTTAATGCAGCCCAAAAAAAACATTTAGGAAAATCAGTGGTTAGATTTAGTATAGGGCGAGTAAACTTCTGTCCTTATATTAAACCACAGTGATTATCGCTGGAACTCAAATACTCCCCTACGATGACAACCAATATAAAATCTAATATTCTACAGATTTTGTCCTTGAGTTTGTTCTTTGATTATGTGATCTTAACCAAATTACTTATATGACAAGAGGTTTTAAGCACACACTTTACCTCTTGGTGCAATTCCAAAAATATCTCTTAAGAAATAGGTAGGTGAGCCAGCAAAGAAGGAGGTCACAGATTTATTAATAAATAGATATTTCCTTATACATCTGAGATTCCTATAGACATAAATGCTGTCCAAGGTCCTTGCCAAATGTTTAAACTGAACAGTATAGCCCACCTATTGGTGACAAATTCTCCGCACATGATTTCAGAACCTTGTCAGAACTTACAGAATTACTAGGGGTAACGCTTCACTAGGAAAAGAGATGAAGGATCATTTACCCTACTGTAGCTGCATCTTAGATATCTGTTCTAGTTCTATTTTATATAAAATGGCAATTTGCATGTTGATTTTTTTGTTTGAATATAATCATTAAGGTCCTTCCTTTTTGTGTTGTTCGACATGATTAGTATTGTTAAATGTAGGAAATACTTTCTGTAGATCTGTTGTCTATGTATCATCATAATTCATTTTTTGCTCATACGTTGAGAGATAGAGTGTTAGCTTTTGTGAAAGTCCTTAATATAACAATCATGCCTAACTTGATTTGCAGGTGCCTTTGAGTAAGGCGTCCCTCATTTCTAGAAACTCAGATGTCACAGAACAATCAGGGCAGCGATGTATATTTAAGTTGGTTATATTTGTGATTTAGTTTAGGTAAGGTAATTCTTCATTCCGATTCCAAGTAGCGTTATTAAGCCTAACCTATGATAAGGACTATAGCCGCATCCCAAAACTAAAAAAAAAATCTGTCTTTCGTAGAAATGTTGAACGGCAAACTTATAACCGAAGCAAAATTCTGCATAAGTCAACCCATCACGCTTCCCTTTCCTTAGAATTCCTGACTACATTTAACGTATGGGTGGGAAAATGAGCTTAAAAAACCACTTGATTGGCAAGCACTTCTCAGTGGGAGGCTTGAAATATAATTTCCAAAGCATGGAAATCATCCAAATGTTTGTTATTTACATTGTTATGGTTCAGCAAAAACACACCTAGCTTGTTATACTTATTATTGCTTCTCTGTTCAATTATGTGGGAATTTGATTTTAAAAGCCTTCATTAACAAGCTGAGTGGGTGAAATGTCTGTTGAATTAAATATCTCACAGGTGTAATATTTCACAAACTAAATTGTGCTGTAGTTCTGCTCAAATCTGATATTTTTTCCACAAAGGTTTCCAGAGCTCTCTGACATTGGGGGGAAAATACGTTTCACAATGTATGTCAGTTGTAAACACCTCCTCCTCGTCCCCGAAGAGCGTTGTCGTTTATATCCGCAATGGCTGCTCTGATTCAACATTAATGAATGGGAAGAGGTTAGAGAACCGTTAAGAATAAATTTACTCCTCACCCACATTTGATAAACGGATTAAATAACTCACTCACACATCTATTTAGACTTGTAATCCATTAAGCAGCTGTATCATACAAAGCTGCCTGGGGAAGCGTAAGCAATGTAGGTGGAGATAAAACAGGAAGTTGGGCATATGTCACTTCCTGCCTTATCTTTTACGTTTTTTAGTGAGGATTCCATTCGGCTGTAACACTAAATTGCACTGCAACTTGTTTACTTCTAAGTTTGTTTTTTTTGCGCTTTGTTTTTTTAGATAATAAACTTCTTAATTGTAGGCCCGGTTTCGCTATTGCTACAGAAGTAAAATTTCAATTAGGGTTTAAATTCGAACAACCTCATTATGTCATGCTGCTCGCGAAATCCCAGCTTGACAATTTACATTTGTTTGTTTGTTTTTTTTTTTTTTTTTTGGTTTGGCGCCTGCAAAATGTCATTGAGAAAATAATAATTCATGAGGCAGCTGTAGTGAATTAGAATTTCTGATGCAGGAAAGGACCCGTAGGCTGCTTACTTAACGCATGCACGTGTAGCACGAAAACACGGTTTTACAATGAGCAACGCTGGATCCCAGTTTCCCCCTTATTTTGCCTCTACGCTGAGTTTAGCTTCTTCGTATTTCTACACCTCTGTCAATTAGTCCCTTAAAAACACAGGCGTCTTTTCACTTTACTTGGAACATCAAACTAAATAGTGTATTTAGTACTAATGATGTGAGATGCTGTTTCGTGATCGGTATATATTGCTAGCTAATGACCTGAATACAACTCATTGGCACTACAATCCTCCATAGGAAAGAGATTTCCGATACGAGGTGTACGAGCTAAACCGCTTTATCTACTTACACCTCACAAGGCATATTGGGATGATTATGAACGCCAAGGGCTGTAGTTTCCCATTTGGGACACACACAAACTTTTGAATATTAAACTTATTAGAGTTAAAAAGAACTATGCGTATTGATTTACATGATGAAGAACTTGAATGTTGACTTGTTAAAATAAGCAAAGTCTATTTAATGTTAATATATGCACATACTGGCTATAAGTACAACTTTCAGAACAAACTCACAACTAACTGTTTCATAGAAAATGGAAAGATCCAACTTTTGAAACAAAAATCTATTGTTTTTTTTTTTTTTTTTTTTTACCTATTATTTATTATTAATGTTGTTTTTAAGTGACTTAGATTTCCCATGATCCCTCAATGTGGATAAGTTGGAATCCCTTTTCTCATCCCCAGCAGGAAGATGTTTCCTGCACACCGCACATGAACCTCTAACTATAGAGACTATTTACAAAGCAATTATAGTCCATGCTGTATTTTAACAAGACAGCAGCTCCTACATACAATGCAACAAAAACTAGACAAGTGGGGTTTTTTGGTACCTTACAAAAACTAAAGAAATGGCACATATGTTCTACCTAGGTATAAGAGCTTGGTTGGAAGATAATCGGAAATGTAGGTATTCAAAGGGTAAATACCACAAATTCATATTTTGTAATTGTTGCACTGTCTTTCTTTTTTTCCATGTGACTATAGGCTTTAATTAAGCATGTCCTGGAGAAATATAAATGGGAAAAATATGGCATAATAAGATTTTGTTCTGAGATGCATGACAAACAACCAATGAAGTGGTCATAAAATATGTCAAAACTTTGTATTACTTTCGCCCATTAAAAAAGCAGCTCTAGCCAGAATAGGCCTGCTACATTTCCCATTTCCTCTTTCTTTGTATACATTTATATTTTTATTCCAGTGTTCTTTTTTTCGTATTCATATTGGTCCTGCCGCTACTCATGAGTCGAGTATATTCCTTTCCTGTCTTTTGGAATATTTGTTTTGTTTCCTAATGTATGCCATTTATTCTGATGTCCAGTGAACCTTGTTCTGTTGCATCATTCAGTTTTTGTCCATGTTTCTATTGTTTATAAAATTCAATAACATTTTAAGTGCTAAAAAGCAGCACTTAAATCATAGAAACACAGAATTTGACAACAGATAAGAACCGTAAGGCCCATCGGGTCTGTTCATTTTTTGTAATGTAAGTGCTCAGACTTTTCTTTGGACTTGTCTTAGATTCATGATAGCTTTTTTTTTGCCCCATGTATGTTTAAATTCCCTCATTGTATTAGCCTCTTCCACTTTTTATCAGAGCCTGTATATGGTGGTAGCATAAGTATGTATGTTAGTATTTTGGTTTGCATTCATGTGTGGGTTGGTGTTAGCATGTGTGTCAGCAAACGGCGCTAGACTGTGTATGCGTAGTGTATTGTTTTATCATGAGTTTTTGTTAATATTTGATATCAGTGTATCTGTAGGTGTTAGTGTATCAGGTAAGGTGAGTGTGGATGTTGACTTCCATTATAGGTCAACTCCCATAATAATTTTACAGGATGACACCCTGAGCTCTTTGGAGTTACCTGGCACCATAAAAACATGTTTTTTTTTGTGCATTAGACAATCATGCAACATGAAAGGTTCTAATCTCTTAACAATTACGTAATCAATTCTGTAAGACTCAACATAAGCGTGGCAGTTATTAATGAAAGTATTTTACAAACACAGCTACCATAAACATTGCATTCCGGTTAATGGCTGCTCTGGAGACAACAATTTAGGGTTTACTGAACACAATACAGAACTAAAAATGAGGACAAAGTTACTACTCTTTTTATGTAATCTCACATTCACTTATCTATTTTTCAGTGATTCTTGTATACATTTGCATAACTAGGCGCAAACTTGGTGTCCATGGCCGTGCCCCTCAGTTGTAGAAATATCTGGTCAAACCATAAATAACTGTGATATAGAATAAAATTAATAGAATTGAATAAAAAACGTGCACTCAGTGATGAAATTGGGGCTCTGTGGGGGTCATTCCATCACTTCCAGGACCCCTTGTTCTTCTTGACATTGAAGATCATTCTTAATGGCTTTGGCTGTATGTTTGGGGTTGTTGTCATGCTGCAGAATACATTTGGCCCCATCAGATGCCTCCCTGATGGTATTGCATGATGCATAAGTATCTGTAATTTTCAGCATCGAGTAAACCATTAATTCTGACCAAATGCCCACCTCAATTTGTAAAAATGGAGCCCCAAACTTGCAAGAAATTACCAGAAAGTACTCATTCTACTGCCTTCAGCTATATCCAAATATTT
The DNA here is from genome assembly GCF_027358695.1 of Spea bombifrons. Taxonomy (NCBI): domain Eukaryota; kingdom Metazoa; phylum Chordata; class Amphibia; order Anura; family Pelobatidae; genus Spea; species Spea bombifrons. The sequence continues at coordinate 28,780,277 of NC_071095.1, read as the reverse complement.
GATGCAATGTTTCTGCACCCCCGTTACTTTGTTTTTGTGAACAGTCGAGTAGCTTGGTCTTGGTCCATGTCAGAAGTATGGTTTTCTGGCCACAAGTCTTCCCTGAAGACCACTTCTAAGCCAACTTCTTCAAACAGTAGATAGGTGTATCAGGGCCCCACTGTTTTTTGCCAATGCTGAGCTGATGTCGCTGCTGGACTTCCGATTCTTCCGGGAAGTAAGCATGATGTCTTTCATCTGCTGCACTAAGTTGCCTTGGCCAACGACTGCATCCACAGTGCTCAACATTGTCTATTTCTTTGTACTCCTTCAAAAAGAGCATCTGGAAAAACCTGTCTGCCTTGAACCTTCTGCCGGGGAGAGACCTTGCTGATGTAGTATAACTACCTTGTATATTCTTCCTGTGCTCAGTCTTGCCATCAAGTATGACGTTTGACATTAAAGTGTCTAAAGGACCCTCACCTCGTTAGTCAGTTTGCCTGTTGCCCACCCAGTTTTATTCCTGTTTGGTTTAATTGTTTAATCATACACCTAACTATATGCCTACAAAATCCCTGACTTTGTGCAAGTTCACCTAAAAGAAATTGATACTGTTTTAGAGGCAAAGAGTGCTTTCACCAAATATTGATTTGATTTAGATTTTCCTTCTGTTTAATCACTTGGCATTTTGTTAAATGAAAAAACTATTAACATGTCTATTTTTTCACACCTGCACAGTATTATATATATCTCCTTCCATTGCTTTTTTCTCTTACTCTTGTTATTCTGTCCAAGTTTCTTCCAAATAAATAATAAAAATGGAGTTCTTGGGAACTTATTAAATAGATAATCAAAATTATCTTAAGTGATAATGTTTGGTTTTTTTTTGCAAAAATTAGGAGGGTATACAGCTTCAGGAAAAATTGGCAGACTAGGTGGACCAAATGGTTCTTATCTGCAGTGAAATTCTATGTTTCTTTTTACCTATATTAATGTCTCCCAAGTATGTACCTGCTTAGGTCCACATCGATGGGTCCATGAGAGGATGGTGTCGCATGTTTCAAAGGTTACATTTCTTTACTATAAATAACATGAACTCATATATTGCATGTTCCTTGATCCTGTTTAGAGCACAGTAAATTGTTAGGTTTAGTGCCCTGGGCTTTAAGTCACTGAAACACCATTGCTTTTGTGGTACATGGTTGATTTTCAGGTGGGTCGGCTAGGACAATCACCTGTTCTTTAGCAGGTCTAAATAAAGAAGTAAATACAACCTCAGATGAAGAGCAACACATGACATATTACATCATGTCATGGTCTATTCAACAAAAATAAGGCCAAAATGGAGAAGCCATGTGTGAAAAATAAACTATACCTTATGATTTAATAGCTTGTTGAACCACTTTTTAGCTAAAATTAGGAGGGTATACAGCTTGCCTTTAAACAGTTGGGTGAAATATTCCTTAAGTACTTGATATGTGTTGGAACCACCTAAGATGTTCCAAGCTTCTTCTAAATAATGTAATCTATTTAGGATAGCTATACCTCCTCCCTTGTCAGCTTCTTGAATACTTGTGTCTGTTCTGCTTTCCAGATCTATTAGGGACTGTGCTTCATCTAGTTAGATTATCCTTTCTCTTCCTTTTAAATTACAAATGGTCTAGATTCTCCAACACCATCTGAATTAATATGCTGACAAATGAACCCTAATCATATGATGGATAAAGTTTTTTTTAAAATTTCTTCCGCTTCCGTATTTTAGTTACCTTATTTACTGTAACATTACTGTTTAAGTTAGGATTGGTAATCTCTCCTTGTTTTTTTAATGAAAATTTTTTGTGGAGTAAGTTTCCTTAAATAATTTTGCTGATATACATATAAATTATAACTAATGTGGTTTTAAATATATGTAGTGTTGCAGTATATTGCTTTTCTTCTTCCCTTTATGTTTATATGCGATGGTGTGGAGGTTACCTGGATTTTGTTTTTTCATCCTTTGGCTAGATTAGATATGCGCTCAATGGGTTACATTATCACTAGTTCTGTATTAACTCACCTGTATTTAAGCATGGACATAAGTTGTGATATACCAATGAGAAATGCACCAATTGAGATTCTCAGATATCATTAAATCAAAGTAGAATATGTCTGACTGTGTGACCCTGAGAACATCCCCATTCATCCAGAGATTTGTGGTCAAGCCACAAGATCTCCCAGATAATTTTACACCTTTAAAGATTGCGTTTCTGGATCAAAACTGCAAGCTATGCTAAATGATGACTGTAATATAAAATATGAGCCTATTATTTCTGATTTCTCAATTAGATGTCCAGTCCCTAACTTTTTCTATTTGGATGCAAATAAGTAAATACAACACATATGCAGAAAACACTTTCTACTAGATGATTTAATATTTACCACACTATTTATCCATCATTTCCTACCACTTTTCTATGTATTTCTTTGTTAATACTTTTCATTATATTTTTAGTTATAATATCTGTGTAATGTATACTGTCATGGTTTTTATTTTCTAATTTTCTACAAGATTGACACATTTTTATGTTGGCACAAAAACCACTTTATAGTCAACTTCAAGTGTTACAAACTTTCTAATCATAGTTGCCACTCATTTCGGGCACTAATCTTAGTCCAAGTGGGTTTAATCAATGAAAGCTCCAAGGTGAAACGGCTAGAGGTTAAAACTGCAACCACTTTCCAAATCTTAAGTGGCACTAAGGGAAATAGTCAATGTTAGCAAAAACTCTATGGTAAAGCAATATTTGAATAGCTTAGTATATTGTTCCATTATCCAGTATATGTAATATATGTGTGTGTATGTGTGTGTGTGTATATATAATATATAATTATATATGTATATAAGGAGAGAAAGAGAAATAAAAAAGAATAAATAGTATGGAATGGAAAACTTCAAAGAAAAGATCAAATATTTATGTAAAGAAATGTATTTTTCAGAGGTATTAAGTTATTCCTATTTAACCCCCTCCATAGAGACATTGGAGCTATTCAGTACAGCAATAAACTTGTCATTTGCTATAGGGGAGGGGCACACCTTGAAATTTGGCTTGATTAGGACAAAATTCTCCTGACATGATTAGCCTGGTTTTCAGTGCAGGAAAAAAAAGGAGCTGTAATCAGAAACAATCACTAGAAATCATTAAGCCCCCTACTTTATAGGGCTTGGGCATGTGGAAAGTTGCCTAATAAGAAGAAACCTTATTTCAGCTTAGTAATGGCTGTAGGCCTCCTGCATCACATAAACACAGCAGGGTGGGCAGAGTGGTCAAAAGACAAGCCTATTGCTCCATTTAAACATATCACATCACGTGGTTCAAGTGACAGAAAGCATCTTAATATTTCAGCATAGTTTCAATAACCTTTTCTTGTTTGTAAGATACCTAAATTATATGTATCATCTAGTAATGCACCATATTGGCTTGAATCTATAGTGTGCATCATCATTTGAGATCTAATGTAAGGAAACTTTCCTTTACTGAAAGAGTGTTAGATAAACAGAACGGCCCCTCAGCAGCCCTAGAGGCTAATACAGTAAGGGAACATAAATATGTATGGAATAGGCATCCCGCTATCCTCAATTTAAGACAAACCCAAGTACTGATTAAGGTTGAAGTCTTGACAGATGTAGCTTAGACTCACGGGCCAGGCTCCGCTCGGTTACTCAATTAAATAAGACACCAACACACAATATGGGTTTGAAAAGGCCACAGCCGTTTTAGTTAACAGTCATTGTCCCACAAAACCTGAAATAATAAACATAGTTGCGTTAACAGAGACAATGACGAAACCGAAACCAACCTAGCTTGCCAAGTCATCCAGGTACCATACCACACATCAATTATGGGAGGGGACATACCAGGATGCCCCAACCCGGACCTGAGGTTCCGAGCACCCCTCCTTGCAAGGAACCTCCCACCGGTTATGACCACCAATGATCATACCACCACATTAACCCTGGCAAGCTACTGCTCACGACTGTGACTAATGCAGCACTCCACAAACAACACCAGGTAAGGTTAAACAAAATGGATCCTTTCCCCAGTGATCAACAAACTTAAATATCCTCCTACCAAAACTCCTCCCCTAAAATCCACAATTCCTGCCTTAGCCTAGCCCTGCTGAACACTCTGTCAGGGCCCACTCTAGTCCATTCTGGCCCCCTGTGGGCTTTATTACATCAGGAAAAATTGACTAGGTGGACCAAATGGTTCTTGTCTGCAGTTGCCTAAGCATTTGGAGTTGGACAAATCAAGACATAACAATAATCTGTTCCTTAGGAGGTCTAAAAAAAAAAAAAATAAAAAAAAAAAATAGGTAAATACAACCTCAGGTGAAGAGCAACACATGACATATTACATCGTCATGGTTCATTCAACAAAAATAAGGCCAAAATGGAGAAGCCATGTGTTCTTGCCCTTGTATACCTTATGAGTTCATAGCTTGTAGAACCACTTTTAGCAGCAATATTCTGAAGTAATTGAAATCGGCTTGAGGTCTGGGCCATTGCAGCATCTTTTTCTTTTTCAGGCATTCTGTTGGCGTGCTTGGGATCATTGTCCTGATGGATGACATAATTTCGGCCAAAGCTTTAGCTTAGACAGATGGCCTCACATTTGACTACTTTGGCATACAGAGGTGTTTATGGCCGACTCAATGACTGCAAGGTTCCCAGGACCTATGGTTGCAAAACAAGCCCAAATCATCACTCCTTCACCACCATGCTTGATGGTGTTGATATGCTGTGTTTGGTTTTCACCAAACGTGGTGCTGTGCGTTACGGCCAAACATCTCCACTTTGGGCTAATCTGTTTCAGAAGTCTTGTGGTTTGTTCAGATGCAGCTTTGCAAACCTAAGCCATGTTGCCATGTTCTTTTTCTTCCAAACAAACCATACTTGTTCAGTATTTTTCTCATTGTACAGTCATGAACTTTAACATTTAACATGCTAACTGAGGCCTGTGTAGAGTCTGAGATGCAACTCTTGTTTTTTTTGCAATTTCTTTGAGCATTGCATGGTCTAACCTTGGGGTGAATTTTATGGGATGTCCAGTCCTGGAAGATTGGCAACTGTCTTCCCAGATTGAGGGGCAGCAACAATTACTTCTCTAAGATCATTGCTGATGTCTTTCCTGCTTAGAATTGTGTCCACACTCCTGAATGCTCTAGACCAGCAAATTGCTCAAACATTTTAGATGTGGTTACACTTGCTGATGATCAATTAAGCTTCTCCATTTTGGCTTTATTTTGTTAAATCATTACATGGTGTAATATGTCACATGTTGTTCATCTCATGTCACAATGTCATAAGATAGAATGATTATCAGAATGGTAATCAGGGAGGTCAACAGAGGGGTCCAAGGACATAAGTAAGCAAAAACTGGCTTCTGTTTTAGCAGTTTTAGTCATTTTTATGAGAACTGTATCAGTAGAGGGTTGTGGATGAAATTTGATGAGAAAGGGTTAAGCCGAATTGGAGGGAAACAGAGGCTAAATATATGACTTAGGGTTGGTAAAAGAATACTGGACAGAGAAGGTAGGAGATGTGTGCGGCAATAGGGTCAAGTGGGCTGCTAGTGAGGTCAGAAGATAAGGGCATATTTGCAGTGACAGTACTAAAGGAGTTATGGGTGGCTTCTGGCAATGAGAATGGTAGAGGTACCATGAAAAGAAGGATTGTGTGGCATGTTGGAGAGCAGAGGTTGATCTTCTCTGTCCTCCAGGCTCATCAAAGGTGCAGGAAAGTGAGGCAGAGCCAAGCTGACTCAAATGTCATCTCTCTAGTTGTTTTGTTCTCTTGTGCTTCTGTAAGACAGCCAGATGACTTTCCTTATGCTGCAGATAAGTCTGCCTCGGTTTGTACCTGAGTCACAATCCTGAGTGATGCCCAAAAATTGGTATGATGGTATATTTTGTATTATGGAAAACACTCCTCCATATACCTGTCACATTACTGGATGTTATACTGTACATGTGTATTCATAAGTGGATGCAAAAATATGTCAAATGTAATTATGACAACCTGACATAAAATATACACTGTTTTGTGTCCAAGTTGGTGAGCGCCATAAATGTGTACCAATATGTATTTGCTAGACTGATCAGGTGTAAATTCCAGTGATATTTGGTGTTCTGAAAGCAACATGATTTATGTATGTTTCTCTTGCAAAAAAAGATAGGTTTACTGATATCTCCATTAATAACCCTGACAGTGATTCCCATTCGGAGAGCGTACAATCCATTTTCTCTTCCCGAAGTCATAATTATTTTCTAAAAAAGAAATACCATCTCTCAAAGTTTAACAGCTGTTAAAACCAATTTGCATGTTTCTCGCAATTGTTAAAATCTTTAGCTAACACTTGTCAAGGAAAAAATCTATGCACTGGACTATAATTATGATAATTAGTCAGAAAATTATGTTATCTAATACTTTATTGAAGCACGCTATTGCTAGAAAAGTCTTCTGTATGCTGTGTTGTATTATTTAGTGACCACAATAAACGAGTTGAACTACTCGGTGTTAACTAGTAAACTGTTCTGCCTTTTTGGGGAAAAAAAGCTGCATAATCATATACCATGATTTTCTATAATTGTTTTTTTGGAATATGGTACATTGTAGGGGATATTTCCCCTTGTGTCATGTAGGTACCAATGGTTTCACATGCCTTGTCACACTCTGTGATGTCCTTGTATGGATACTCTGCCCATCCCTGGTTCTTAAAAGTATTCTATTTGTGTGTCTGTCTGCCCATTGGTTTCTATGCAGAGACTGAACCTTATTGGAATAATTCCTTTCCATTCAATATGAGGGCTATTCAGTAAAGAGAGAGAGATGTCAGGAGAGTTTGCAAGAGAGTCAGATTCATCTCTTTAGCTGCACTATTCATTATATAGGGCCAACACTCTCCAACAAGAAGGGCTGAGCTGGGTCTGTATAATTGATCAATTTGTAAAGAAATGTTGGTTAGGTAGAAGGGTTGAACTTGATGGACTTTTTTCAACCTTACAAACTATGTAACAGAGATGAAACTCAACTCTCCTGACAACTTTCCCTTTAGTGAATAAACCCCACTGGGCATTTATATACTAATTGGAAAGTTAAAAGTTGTGTTTGCACGAAACTTGTGATTTTGAAATCCCTCACTTGACTATTCAAACACTGGCGGGTTTCTCCAGCAAGAAGGCCAGCTCAGCCCTTCATATGACATCATTTAATAATTGGTGAGGCGATAAATACACTTCACTGATTAAGTTATAATCTATGCAGGAGATGCTCATTGGGATTGGACCTTTTATAACGTGTAGTGAAATCAAGGTGTTGAAAGCTCAGCTCTCTTGCAACCTCTCGATTAATAGACCCCTCTGTGCGGCTGATAACATAAATCAATTAGAAAATCACAAGAAACGGTATTGTGGAACTCTGTATTGTAGCAGAAGTGAAACACATTAACAAGTTGGCTTACTAAGTAGAGAAAACAGAAGGAACTCTTGACTCTGTTAGGCCATACGAACTGAACACATAGGCCCACAATGGCGCAACAGCGAAGAAACATCTAGTTTCTCTGGTGCTCAGCACAGTAAGATGGTTAATGGATAATATTCAAATGCCCTAGAAACCATATTTTTAGCATAGCGAGATACAAATCAATGTTCTTCCTCATTTCCTTACTAATTTGAAATCATTTATTGCTGAGATGATTTCTTGGCACTAAGTTTATTTCAGTGTTCTAATTTTTATCATGCTGAATCTCTAAACTACACTTTTATATTGCGTTATGTATTTTTAATAAGAAACGCAGTGGATTATCTACTTTAAACGTTGTGAGCTAACATACCCAATGGGCTTATATTCTTTCGCTGGCATAATCTAAAAAATGAGTGGACTGATTATTATTTGTGTGGGCCGGTGAAGACATGTAACACTGTTACGAACTTCAAACACAAAGTCAAACGATGTACACTTACATATATGAAATGTAGACAGTTATTATCGTTTGGTTTAATACTTATGCAAAGACTTTGAGACACAATAAATATGCTAACTTTTTCTTACACTCTTATATTACACTGTGCAAGGCATTAGTTAGTGTGTATACATTTATGTTAATCATACACGCCATCCTGGATTCTTTTATCAATATGAAATGTTATGTGCTTGCTGGGTTGGCGCATCTCATATTGTTATATGCAATATACAAAATAATGTGTCTAACTATGCCATTTATGCCTTTGAAAGAAAAAAGCAAATTACTTACCAAAAAGAATGGCATTTGCATGGCTGTGTGTCAGCTTTTCAAGGCTTTCTGTGCTGCAAAACATTGCTTTTCTCACTTAGAAAATACATCCTCCCATCACTCATAAACCATTTCAAAGCACTTTATGAGTCTACAAAGCGAAATGTACTTATCTTGCAGTGGCAGTGTCCCAGCTGTTACGAAATTGCTATTGTCCTAATACTTACAAGGCAATTTTACCATCGGTTAATAATTTTACAGGATAGATAACTTCTTAGTTTTTTTTTTTAAATGACAGACATTAAACAATAGCAACTTGGCATTTCTTGAAGCAGCCGATGACAGCTCGGAGATTAAAGTGATTTTAATGTAAAGTCTACGCGGTTCTATTCTCCCAGTGACAATTCCTATGCAAGAAGGTGGAATAAAATCCTTTTAAACACACGGACTACAGAACACAACACATTTACCATTTTTTAGATATGTTCTGTATAAATCTCAGTTAGGAAATAATGTCACAAATTTGCATTTACAGATACCAACTGACAAGAAAGAAAATTTATGAGGCAGAAAAAATGTGAGTATCCCTTAATGGTAGGGTAAAAGAAGCAAAAAAAGGTATATCTTTATTACAGATAATGCAACAAAAGAACATGTGGACTAAGATTATAACTCGTATTTGATCATGGAAATGAGATGCTTATAAATAAAATTCACTTTTTATTTGAAAGTAGTATGGCCGGTAACATAAAGGTAAAATAATATTCAAAGCCATGCATGGGCTTGCTAAATTCTATACCTAGCTATTATTTTACTGATTAAATGGTAAACATTATACCTAATGCAAATGCAATTAAAGTCATCATTAGCACTTTATAGTGTCCCCCCCACCCCATTAACAGAAAGCCCCCTACCATACATTTACCTCCTTCCCTGCCCCCTCAGCTCTTTGACTTCCACCAAACACATCAGCTTTTTTTCAGCTAAATATTGCACAGAAATGGACCACAGAGCAGATGGTGTGTTGCAGCTCTGGAGCTGCAGCTTCTCCTAAAGTTAAGTGTCCCCCCCCATAATAAAAATGCATAAATAATGCATTTTAAAGTATTTATCTTAAGTACTTTAATAAGACCCTAGATTGTCCCTGAGTGACTGGAAAGCTATAATATGCAAAGTTAGACATTGATTTAAAAAAAAAAAAAAAAGAACCAGATTGGTACACAACATGCAGTAACTATACACAACACCTATGTTTCCTGCTTCATGTATGTCAAACAATGTAATCCAAGTCATTCACAGTAGATTTAGTTGGTGAACGATGTAAAGAATCTTAGCAATAAGCTGAATAGGAAAGGAAAAGCCTTGTTCCTATATTTGAGCTCAGATCAATATTTACGTCATAGATGTCATGATGTAAACATCACGTAATCACTTGTGACATCAAAACACACACAGCATGTGTGGAAATTTTGAGTGCAGTGTGAGCGGTTAGTGGTCTCAGCCTTCGTTTGTGCTTTGTATTGCTTCTGTCGGACTTGCGCAAGAAGGTGTAAAGGCCAGTCTTCTTGGCGCATTTTTCAGTATTATACATACTCCTTTATACGTTGAAGCTCATTTCCCTCCCCTTTAATATATATCCGCCTATAATAAATATTGAGGATTGATATTTTGGTCTACTCCAGGCCATGGCTATGGTTGAACAGGTTATCGGATTCGCCAGTGGTAGCAGGCAGATGCTCTAGACCATCTCCAGGTCGAGGTTAGGGGTTATTTAGACCAACAGTACAGTTTGGTTAACAGAATTCAGCATATACGTTAAAAATCAGCAGGGGGTGAGTGTGGCAGTAAAATAAGCACTGAGATGCCCTCCTGGGTATTTTATTTAAAAAGAAATATGTTTTGCAGAGGTGGGGTAGATATGTGTAGTATGGCATGTTCACTTCTGGAGTCAATTCAGCAGGCCAGAGGCACCTACTGCAACTGCTTGTGCAACATAATGTGGGCGATAATTCCTCACCCCCATACATTTTCAGCTAAGCGAGACACATAGGCAGCTAGAGACTCTGAGATAACTATTATTTTCAGTCACCACACACAGGCAGTTATATGCCGGTTTACAGGACAAATACATTACTGTACAGCTCTAGTTGACCAAGGGACCATGTTAAAGACTTGCCTATAAGCCCATGAAGGCCAAACAATATGCACAAAGCATTACTGTAAAGAATGAGTAGCTCAATATGCATGAAATACATTCTCTCAAATAGTATGGAAACTTCTCCATATTCTATTCCACTACCATTATGTCTTTACCCCTCCTCACATATATTATGTTCCTAGTTTTTTGTTTGTGCTCATAACTTTCCCTCCCGTTTATCTTTTTGTGCTCATATGCTTCGTCATATTATGCCTCTTCATATTATGTCTCCTCACAATATTTCCATATGCGTCAGTCTTTTCCCATGTCACTTATGTCTTGCGCCCCTTTATTTATTTCCCTCCAATTGTCCTCATGTACGCAGCCATGCACAAGACGACAAATAGCTTAAAAACCTGCAAGCATAACATATGTTATGAAACCATATGCTTTTTGAACCCTACCTACAAAGAATTTTGGCAAAGTTCATAAAATTGATAAATTACATTCTGGAGTCCATTTCCTTTGAGGTTAAGATAAAATGGGATAGGTGGCATGATCCTGCCTGTAGGCCTTAGATTTGACAGCCCTGGTCTAAACCTCCAGCGATATAGTATTCATATTTCACTCAGAACAGCTTGTGCTTAGTACAAACTTTTCTTCTATATTTCTTCAGTTTGACCTTTCCTTGGAAAGGACCTTATTAAAACCTGTTGTTTCAGCTCCTGTCACACTGAGCAGTTAATAGACCACATCATAGTAGTAATGTGAAAAGAAATGTCCCTCAGAGCCTCATTACTGGAAACACCCTCAGAATTGGTGCGTCACTGTGCAGCGTTAATATACTGGATATTAAAATCGAACTGCCTGCTGCATTGTCTTAGAAGAATACAAACACCACAAAATACATAACCTCACACTTCTACCCAATAGCATGATTCAGTGTTGCTAACAAGCCATACTTAGGGGCAGGGTGGGCATTTAGGAGTAGAACCCTCCCTGAATTGAGGGTTCTGTCTCCCCTTTTCTATTTGACATCTAAAGTATCCCCAACTCAATTCTAACTTAAATTGAATGCTAATAATATTAAATGTGCTTGTTTCCTCAATCTAATTACTGTTAATTTACATTTTTATATATACTTTTTTTTATACCAAATAAGGTGAATACTTCCTGCTCGTTTTTAAGGTATATAATTCGATAAATAAAAAATGTCCCTGCAGTTCAACTTAAAATTCTGGTCAGTTTTCTTAAGGGCATTTCTGTCTGTTATAAGATAAATTATCTATAGCTGGGAAAGCTGGCGCTGACTTGAGCCAGACAGACGCCCAATATTTGGATCAGACTTGAGGAGAGGGACCAAAGATGGGCTGGCTCAAACTCCTGGTTCAAAACAATCTTAAAGCCAATGCCTTAATAATAATAAAGTCAGCTTTAAAGAACCTTAGCTGTGTATGTTGTGGGTTCTTCATCAACTGGCTGAAATACACCAACGTGTATAACCAAGTTTCTCATATTATTGTTTGTTTCTAACTTTACAATGGGCATAGTAAACTTTTAATATATGTGTCTTCTAGAGGAAACTGCATGTTTTAAAGATGTAATTGTATGTCTATATTTTATCAATTGAATCGAATTTTAAGTATTTCGTACATTGCCTTTTAAGGGACTAGTGGAATCATTTTCTTGCACTCTTACTTTCCTGCTGAAAGTACCTTTCCAGAAAGTGCTTGGGAAGTGCTTAGAAGAATAAAAGCCAAATACAATTTTCTTCACCAGTCTTGCTGAGAGAGAGCATGTGCAATTTCAAATATCTTAAATCTGTCAAGGCTGGGAACATTTTACGTATATTTATAAAAACCACAATGTTTTATCGAGTTGCTATCCAATTTTTTGATAATGTGGGTCATATATTTTGCTCTATGGGACAGGACATTAATGCGTGAGTCAAGGAATGCTGTAGGCCCATATGCTTCTAGTCATAGAGCTTTATTACTATATTGGAAATGGATTTTAGATACCATTTTCCTTTAAACTTGGAGGTTTCTTGGCTTTATGTGTGCTCCATGGTGTCATTGCCATTTAGCTAATGATTACTTTAATACCTATGAGGTTTTACATTTCATAGTGTTTGATACAAAAAGGTTTTGTATCGGTTTTGCAGTTGATTCATACATGACCCATGCAGGGGAAATATTTACTCCAGACAAAACAGGAGGTCTACTGTTCCAGCTGCGTGTGGCTTCCTTGAAGAGCTCTAATAATTAACTGGGTTTCTTTCTGAAAGTAAAATACAGTGCTGTTTACAGTAATGTAGGCTAGCATTGGCAAAAAATTGGTTTTATTTCATTTTGTTCCTATAAAATTAATTTTACCTGCAGACCTGGAAGCTGCCTTTGTTGTTAGTCATGTGCTGTTTTGGGCATGCCCTCCCCCGAGAAAGAAGGAAGCGTGCTTTACAAGTCCGAGTCCTGGCGTTACCTCTTTATGCCCCTAGTTTCAAGAAAGAAGAGGGGGTTGAGCGGGAGTAGCGCATCAGCAGACATGCTGAAGACAATAAAACACAACGGCATTTGTTCTCCCTACTCCACACCTGCTTTCCATCTACCCCTGCATACTACCTGTCCACTAGCCACCCCCTTTAAGGCTAACTGGTGCTATCCCTGCCCCTGATCTCAGTCCCAACACTAGGAGAAGGGGAGTAGTAGACAGCCTGGAATTTCACGGATATCCTTAGAATGAGACAGGAATTAAAAAATCTGGAACATAATTCATCGCCATAGTCAGATCATCTCAACATGCTTGGCATATGATCAGGTGACAGGACGTGGCATGGACTGTAAATGTGGAGTTCTTTTAGATGCGAAAGTCAACCTAAGGCAACTATAGCGTGTATGTGAAATTGTATCTGTAAGGATCGCTATGTTTTTAGGCAACCAAGTACAAATAACCCATCTCTAAATAGATCAACATAACCTCTGCAGACGGATACATATTCTCATATTACTCTACACATAGCATATACCTTCCAGACCATTCTACATTCATAAAAACACTCATATACTTGGTTACTCATATCAACCAGTACATACTGCAAGCACATTACTCTTAAAATATTCATATATCTAAATATATATATGAGACTAACATACAATGCATTTTACATATTTAACTGTTTTGTACTTTCTTACACTTTAAAAGTTTGAACCCAGACGTGTGTGAAGCTTGTACAGAAGAATGTAAATACAACGTACATTAGGGTGTTGCCAGTGTATAATCAAAAGGGTACTACACCTTTAGGGTGAACTGGAACGTAGATTGCGAGCCAGGCCTTCTCGCCCAACATCCATGCCTGACCTTGCAAATGCTCTACTGGATCAATGGGCAAATGCATTGAAAATGCATTGTGTGGTTTGAGACTGCCAAGTAATGGGTGGGTTAGTGAGGCAGAACAGAAAACAATTTGAGGGGGAGCAAGATTAAAAAGAAGCAAACAGAGAGGAAGAAGGAAGAGAGGAGGGGAAGATCAGAATAAAAAGAGAGCGAGAAGTGAGATGAGGGAAAGAAAGATGGTGAGAGAAGAAAGAGATGAGAGAGAAGAAAGACATGTAAAGAGCAGAGAAATTGTAGAGAGAGCAGAAGATTTAGACTACAAAGAGAGCAAGAGAGAGAGAAGGGTTGAGAAAATTGAAGAGGAAAAAGAGAGAGAGGGAGGCAAAGTGCACATAATATTTAGGATGGAAATAAACACTAGTCACAACATAAAAGAAAGATTGTATTATGTTCTGTGGTCTAGGTGTTACCTGTTCTGAATGAAAAATAAATAGGTGGTCTACCCGAAGAAGTTTCTAAGTATGAACATGTGATTATACTAGCAATAATACTCTGGCTTTTAGTACAACTCTGCTGATATCAAATAAAACTAGTACTGCCCCAATATCCGAATAAAGTGCCTATAAATCACACAGAGAAGCCAAGAATTAATGGGCATAGCTTTTTGTAAGTTTTCTAGGTCTTTTGTTTCACTTTACAGAAAGCTACTTAGCACATATTGCTAGGTCCCCTACTGACAAGAAGAATATACCACATACAGAAAAATTGTCGGAAGCCCCCTTTAAAGCTTAGTGGAGCTACATGTCAACATGATGTGAGTCAGCAGGGCAGATTTATTTTAGTTGCGGTTTTTCCATGTTACATGCCACTGACAATAATGCTCGTTTTTCACGTCATCATCATTGTAGCTGGAAACCTCAAGTGAATTCCACTGAAGCCTTCCACTCTCCACATGCAGACATGTCCTATTGATTACCGTTTTGGAGTTCAGGTGTGAAAGTGGAACTTTAGTTGGCATTTATTAGCTATTATCAGTATTTAATTTTAGACATTTTTGTTTAATAAAATTCTTCTCAGGGTCTATACAGTCCTTGTACCTCGCAAATGTTTACATTATTTAGCTGTAACCTACCCATTACATAGTTATAGTTGTACAATAAGTTTTGTTAAATATTTGATCATGGGGGCAAGCCCAGTCAAGATGTCAAGTGATGTCATTAAAATATACTGTATGTAGCCTGTATGAAGACCATGTGCTTTGGGATGATATATTTAGTGTCCTATATTTCTTGCTGAGGCTTCCCCCTTTGCTGAATGTTGACAACCACCAAGTTTCAACTTTAACATCTCGGTAACAGGCAAAGAAGGACCCTTCTTTTAGAAAGCATGTTTAGTGTGGGGGGGGGGGTCCAAAAGAGGGACCAACTCTCCTAAACAGCGTCATTGAAAGTGCGTCTCCATACACCAATACCACTGTCTCCAACACCTTAAATGTATGTCGAGCTATTGCCTGCCTCTCTTCAATATATTGTCATAGTTAAAGAACAAAATGTTCAAACATAGTCATGTTTTCTTTTTTCTTTGTTATGTCTATTATAGTTTGATTTGGCTTCGCTTTGATTCTCCGCTCTTGAGCTCGCCTCAAGCCAATGAGCATAGGCAGCAGGTTTTTATATATATATATATATATATATGCAACGCTTTCAAGAAAAACACTTTGTGCATTTTTGAAACAATTATATTTCAGTTAAAAGACATATTTACTATTGTGATCTATGAGATATGAAGTGCCAATTTATATTTATATACATTGGTGGAAAATAATCGTGTTCAAGAAACTTTCAAAGGCTTGTCACAACAAACAATGAGTAACGTGGATAATGCTTAGTGTGGGATGCACAATCATTCAGCATAAGTAAACTTTTTTTTTTATTTTTTTTTTAAATAATTGCGACTTCATTGCCCGCAAGTTAACATTCGAATGTATTATGAGATTATATAACGGTAAAGCTTTCATATCAGCCATTTGTTTCATGAGGGTTTAGTTTTCTTCGAACATTTACACCTGCGTCATGCCTCCATTTTAGACTCAGGCCTCAAGTTACATCACGGAGAGTTCAGGCGTACATCATATCCTTTTCATGCTAATGGTTTTTGACTGATTCTGTCAAAATACAGAATAAAGAGGCACTAAACTTTTTTTAACGCAAGCAAATTTGATACAAAAATGGAAAAAGTTTTTTGTAGTGTTTCAAAGTCTTCTACAGTAATACTCTTTATAATTAAGTATTACTACGTTTTGATTCTATCAATGGGTTCTCTCTATCGCATTGTTCAGTTGCTGATTGTTTGTGATTGGTTCATGCAGCCTGTGTAAAGGTTTGGCTAAAGGGATATACAGACGTTTGAGGACAGGAGTCTGAAATGCTAGTTTTGCCATTCACAGGTAGCAACTTGGTGATCTGATCTAAAAGTAACACTAATTTTAAACAAAAGTACAAACTACAGGTAGTTTCAGTGAATTTATAAATTAATTTTATCTAAATTTGGCAATGTTAAACGCGTTGATGACTGCATTACCCCTGTAACGTTACTCAGCATTTGGATTGACAAGAAGCCTATGCTTAGTAGAGATCATTTATATTCCCCGATTTTATTTTAAGATTTGTATTTATTTTCTATGTGGTTTATTTTCCAAAGGGATGTAATATTCCCTTTCTGCCTAATGTAGGTAATGCTTTCTATGTAGTAATTATTTAAAACTCTAGGTCTCTAAGGATGAATGGATGACTATCGTTAATGCAATTTTTTTTCTTTTTGCTATAAATGTCCTTTTTATCAATTTACTCAAAAAATGGCATTATTTACAAATCAACCAATTCATTTAATTTAATGCTACCCTTATGATATATTATGATTATGATACTGAATTTGATAATGCATTTGTTAGGTTTATATTTCAGACAAAACGATTACTTCTGAAATGCTTAATTATGGATATGGAATAAATATGGTTTATATTGACTACTCCTTTGCCTGTAACTCTGCGTTTGACCTAGAGTCTCGGGGTGAAGCTCGGTTTATCCGGGTCTCTGGTTCGGTTTCTTTTTTCTCCAGAGTGGGGAGTAAAGGATTGTTTCAGATTTTAATTTTGTTTGCTTCTCTTTGCAATACAAAGAATCCTTCTACGATCCACCTTTATCAACCTGTATAATCTCTCAGACATTTTGGTTATGTTAGAAAGCAACTTTGCCAAACAGAGGGAAACAATCATTACTTATCAGTGTGCCTCATAAGAATTCATTTTATTGTGATGTAACTGTGTGTTAAAGCATTTTTTTCAGTTTTTACTGATAAAATGTTGATTTAATTAATGGGTTCGCAGCACTGACTTTTCCGAGATGTTGTGGAACTAAAGCTTCCATGTTCCGCTGCTAATCATAGTCACGCGGTGTTGAAATAACAAAACTTTGCAGAAACAGGAAGGTTCTGTCGCTTTAAAGTCCCCACGTGGCATTTCTAATAAATTATCTGGACTGATCAGGAAAGTAGGAGTGCAGATCCCTTCTTCGAGAACATTATGTAGTCACCATACAGAAAAATCAAGAGTGAAAAAATAAGGGAACATCATTTATGTCTCTTAAAAATAACATTAAAAATGTAAAATAAATACAGGGACCTTGTGATTTCATCATGACTTCATCAGGCATTTACTCTGAGAGGTCACTGATGTCTACAAAGCTTTCGAGCAGGGCCATCTTTACATAGTTATATAGTTACATAGTTCTATAGGCTGAAAAAAAGACATGCGTCCATCAAGTTCAGCCTTTATCTGTCAGTTCTACTTTTTATATACCGGTTGAATGCATGTACTGTAAGAAGTGCTGTGTAAGTTGTTGGCGCTATATAAATTAATATCAATATATAAATAAGATAGTAAAGAAATAAAAAAAAATGATGATGGTAATATATTTCTCAATGCAAACCAAATACTAAAATATAAAAAGAGGAATAAAGTGAATAACAAAACTGCATTTTGCCAATTTTTTATACCTTAGTCTTACTAAATATTGTTTTATATCTATGAATATGCCCTGAGAAGTAAATATATAATCTGTATTGGTTGGCTACACATGGAAAAGTGATATCATGGTTAAACATTTGATAAAATGGCAATAAAAAGGAGTGGTCATAGATATCCCCTCTTGACAATTCTTTTAAAAACAAGAACATTAACCCCCCCCCCAAAAAAAGTTTAATGCCAAACACATGATTGAAATGTACTTACAGCCGCATGTTGGACAGGTATGTTTTACAAAGTGCTGCAAAATCTGATGAAATATTAATAAGATAATAATCAATTTATTTACTAAATTACTTATAAAAGGAAAAGTGTAATCAAGCATAATTACAGATCATGTCAGAATGGAACACACCCAAAACATTAAGCCAACCGCTGAATGCATAAATAAGCTAAGGGCAAATAAAATAAAATTACAAATACAAAAAGCTGCCACAGATACACATTTGACTATTTCTGCAGAATAAAATAGGGCTATTATTGGCTATTATTTGAAAATAAGGCGATATATTGACTATATAATGAGTTTCACGCACACTGACCTCAGAGCCAAAAGCCTGCACCCCAGCAATCTATTTATTTTTAATCATATAGCTGGTTATTAGGTATCCTTCCAATTATTGCAGGAAAAAAATTAATCATGGGAGGAAACATTTGTATTTCTCATCCATTTACCAAAGGCAACAAATTCACTTCAAAGTGATAAAATCCCTAATTGTTTTAGGGATGTTGTTGACAACGGGGATAAAAGGGATATTTTTAGTAAAACAGAGCTTTCTCAAAGGCAGCTTGCTGGGTATTAAATATGTGTAACACAAAGAAAGCTACTCTCGCGGCATTGAAACAAACTACCGTCTATTATTATTTTATTCTGGCCTAAATAAATAAAGATTTTCAGTACAACACAGCGCAAAAGTGGAAAAACACTGATCACAGTCAGTCTCTTTCAAAAACAGCTTGCAGCCTATGTTGTGCTAGGGTTTAAATGTAAGTTCAGTGAGAATATCGGTGATTAGCATATAGGGTAAATAAGTACATTGGATTTACTGAAACTGGGGTTTTTGTGTAGCGTTTTTTTTTCTTTTTTTTTTTTACAGAAAATGTAGCACTGCCAAACTGGATTTGTTGTATGTAAATAAGAGAATGAATAATGGAAAAAGAAAAAAGGGTTTATTTAATTTGCTTTGAATGATTCTTTCTGATCTCGAGCAACATAACAGGTCTCTGCAGAAAAGCGTACCGAAAACGTTTAAAAAATATTACCTAGTAAGTGAAAATACTTCATCGTTTTGCGTTG
The DNA here is from genome assembly GCF_027358695.1 of Spea bombifrons. NCBI lineage: Eukaryota > Metazoa > Chordata > Amphibia > Anura > Pelobatidae > Spea > Spea bombifrons. The sequence goes on along the minus strand of NC_071095.1, from coordinate 28,761,180 downwards.
GGTTTAATTGAATGAGACACTGATAGGCTTTTAATTTTTTTTTTTTTTTTTAAGAAAATGGGGAGAAAAAAAAAAACATGATGCACATCAGACAATTATTAACTCGACTGTCCAAATGATAATCAGTTTGACAAAGATCCATACGCGTCTTCATTCTGTTTAAACACATGAAATTGTGCAGGCAGACAGTTTCATCAAGACAGCTTGTTAGCAAGCTTATGGTTCTTAGGTTCCGTTGCCATAGTATCTAGATTGGAAAACGCTGAAGATTGGCAGGGAAAAGCATGCCTGCAATTGCCCTCTCTCAGCAGGCTACCTAGATCTGCTCAAAGACAGTCCTCTGTGAGTTTCTCTTTCCCAGTTTGCACAACCTCCTGCTGTTTAATAATATCCATTTACTGTTTGGGATTGATCTGGTTCACTGTAAAACCTGCAGCTAAGCAAGAGCCAGCCTTTCACATACAGAGAGCCTCTTTCACAAATAAGAGGCAGGCAATTAACAAAGAAGTTATACTGTATACACGGGAGCAATCTATTTGGATACCTGCTAAATTCCGCAAATTTAATGCTAAGCTTTACAAGGGGGGAAAGTTTAATCAGCACTTTTTTTTTTAGATTTTTGTTCCTGCCCTTTCAATGTGGTTTAATCCTCTTTCTTTTTCCGAGATTCTGGCAGCAAAGAGGTTAAGGGGAAAAGAACAAAAAAAAAAAAAGGCAGCATGGAAATGTTATCCTAGGGTACCCTATGTTGTCTTCGTCTTGTTCCATATTGCAGAGTAAATATGGTGTGTAAAACCCTAGACGTATTAGCTTTTTTTTTTTTTTTTTTTTAATTATTTTAATGAAATAACTATTTTCTGCAATTTTCAAATTATATTTATTTTGTGACCACATCAGGACAAAGGATGACTAAATCAGAAAAGGCTTCAGTCCATCTCGTGTAAAACCTACAATCTACAAGACTGTGTTTTCTGGATTAGTTTCTACTTTTTTACATAATTTCATTGGTGCCATACCGTTTTTTTGAGTAATGCACCAAATTGACATTTGATAATTGTGAGAGATGTTTTGAAATAAATAAATATAATAATGTTAAGAAAATATAAATGCTTGGGTGTTAAAATACTTTAACCGTTACAAGGCAGCAAGGTGCATAACCTTTCCCATCCCGCTGTCATCTATCATCTCACCCTAAGATACTACATTTTCATTTATAACATGAAAAATCTAAAATTATTCTGAATGGTACATTTTGATACACCAAATGGAAAGAGAATTACCACCATTTTCTGTTTTTTTTTTTTTTTTTTTTTTTTTATTATTAATTTTTTATTTGGTGGCAATATATACAAATAACTGCCATGTATTACCAAACAATATTTTATTATTACACATTTTGATTACTAAAACTCCCGTGTTGATGTAGTCATCTCAACATGACCTGTAACAGCCTAGAAGCTTGTGTCTTGTATGTTGCTTCTGTTGTGACATAAGGAAATAGGAAATTAATTTATTGCAGCTACTCTGTTAGACTTGGCTTTCCCTTGCTTTATCGAGATGATCCATCCATTGAGTGGTTTGTGGGCAGTGGACGCCAGTCCGACACACAACTTTCACAATCTAGAGATTTTTTTCTTGGTTTGCGATAGCTGGACTATATGTGACTATTAACTAAAACATCCCACGTGCCTTCCTGGGCTTTATGTGAAACACTCTGCAGAACTTCTACTTCTTGTTTGGCAGACTAGTGTGCCAGATGGTTCATACCAGGGTTCAATCTCAAGTTGTTTTTTTTTTTATATTAACACAAAATATGACTTTGGAGAGAACAGAAAAAACTACTTTCAGGAGTACATTTTCAGTCTGTCTTGACATCACCTGTTTAGAATGAAAATATGACTCAATAGACCAGTTTATTGGAAATCTGTCTCTGGTATATTAGTTCCTCTTTCAAAATAATAGACCCGTTATTATATTGGTACCGTGAGCTTGTCCAATTGAATGAAGCCCAGTCCTCACCGCAGCACCTGAAAGGTTTTATTTTTGAAGCCCAGTTGACCTCTCGTTTCTTGAAAGAAAAAAAAATCCTTGAAGAGCAGACTGCTGACGTTAACATACAAGGTCCTGCACCCTGATATGTTGTTGACTTATCACCATATCTGTGGACTTCGTAGGGTAAACTAACTGGAGTTTGGGTGGTGGCTTTAGAAAAGGACAGATCTAGCCATGTGAATGTTGGACCTAAGCCCAGATAGCTTTCAGCAAGTGGTGAATAGAAGGAAAGTGAGCAGGAAGTAGGTGGGAACCAGTGTGGGAGGGGATGTGACCAAACAGTGGTCCTTTGTCCAGAGAAAGAAGACACTGATCTGTGGATAATATCATTATTCATACATTAATAAATGTATAGAAATTCCATAATTTGTTTCTACATTTGTTTTAGGTCAGTATAGACTTATTGAGTAAAATACCCCACTCATAAGGAACAAGAATTTGTGGTTCGCAGTAGATCTCACCGTAGCCTGTATTTGCCCAATCCATTTCTGGAGTACCTGCCATTGTTGCAACATAAAAAACCCATTAATGGACCTTTTAAGGGGAATTATACACTGAAGTGACATTAGGATTTAGGAATCTCAGGCAGAAGATATCATCACCAGTCCTGAAGGCTCCCCAAAAGTTCAGTATACCCTGATGTCCATACAGGCCCTCAACAATTTGTCCTTTACCAGGGGAATCTTTTCAACCGTATATATTATGTTATAATGGGAAGCATTTTAAAAACAAAACTTTACACATACCCACTCACCCCTTTTACCAGTCTATGTGCTGCTTCCCTAATTGAGTACACTGGCCCATACAGGAAAGATCTCTTGAACATTCCAAACTGCCTATTGGAGGCACCTTGCCATCCAAACAGATAATCATCCCTTGTTGGAGGGTCTTTGGCTAGAACTATTATCCTAGACATATGGAGTGGACTCTCCAGATTTAGCCTTTCTGTTACTTCTTTTTTCCTGTTGGGTGCGTGGAATTTAGTCACCCAACTGTGAATTGAGATAGAATGTGTAATTATCATTTATTGATTTATATAGCGATATAATATTCCACATTGAGTTGATGTATGCATGTATGTATGTATGTGTCCTGTGTTGGGGCCATAATTTAAAGTTCTGGTTGAATTGAAAGTTAGGTTGAATTGGCCAGCCTTCAAATGAAATATTTTTTTGTAGCTTGTATTTAAAGAACCAATAAAATGCAAGATTCAGTGGTCTACCAATCATCTCATCATCTAATTGCGTGAGGTCTACCAATCAGCTCATCACATAATGGCGTGTGCTCTACCAATTAACTCATGATTTAATGTACTGAGGTCTACCAACCAGCCAATTGGCACTTCTGGTTGAACTGAGAATGAGAGGTAGGCAAGTACTTGAGACTTGTGCAAACAAAAAATACCAATGTTCCACGTGAAACAATCAAATAATAAAATTAATACTTCCCCACACTAAAAGCAGCTTCCATAAACACTCTTCCTGAAGTGTATACGAAAATCAACAGCAAACAATGGAGCGCATATACATGGGGGAAAGAAACAGACACCAATAGTGTAATATGTAGATCAAATATAAATAAAATCAGATGTAAGATCCACTCACAAACGGGTCGAAAATATGAGGCTCATCAAAATACGGACTCTGGATAAACTCGAATGTAGAGAGCTGCAAAAACCAAGGAGAACCACAATGGTGCAGTATCTTAAAGCCTTAAAGCCTTATCTTAAAATCTTTCTGCGGCTTTAAGATACTGCACCATTGTGGTTCTCCTTGGTTTTTGCAGCTCTCTACATTCAAGTTTATCCAGAGTCCGTATTTTGATGAGCCTCATATTTTCGACCCGTTTGTGAGTGGATCTTACATCTGATTTTATTTATATTTGATCTACATATTACACTATTGGTGTCTGTTTCTTTCCCCCATGTATATGCGCTCCATTGTTTGCTGTTAAGTACTTGAGACTATCTGGATTTATTAACCACTTGACGTGATAGTTTCACAATGAAAATCCTGTTTAAGACTTTAAATACATAAAATACAACTCGTTAATATATCTGGAAGGAAAAGCCATCATTTCATAAACCTGGGCCAGTGTTATTCTGTTAAAGGCTCCCTCTCTTTACCGCATTGTATGCACATTTCATGGCTCGCCATCTAAGCTTCTGCTCTGCCGGTGTTTGAAAGTTACCTGCAATTTATTTCTCCGATAACGAACAGTCAATTTGCTTTCTTCAATTTGCCAACCCATTATCTACACCATGTCTGTCTGTTCCTTCCTTTCTGAACCGATCCGGAGATCTTTGTTTATCTGTTTGTCTAAATGTATTTGTCTGTATAGCTATACATCTCAATGTGTAAGATATCATTCACTGCATGACAATCCCTGTTGCTTAATACTAATCAGTGCCTAGAATTAATTAGAATATCAGCGAGACAGGCTTACTGCAAGGACTTGTGAACTGCTTGAACTATCTCTGCCGGGGGAAGGAGGTTTATTAATTAAATAAATATCCAATGAATACTAATTTTTTTGTCATTCCAGAAAGCTCTGTAGAGTGTAACCAGATAGCGCTGAGAACTGCTGTATTGTAACGACCATTAGAAGTAAATCTGAAAATAAATAAGATGTTCTTATTAATGACAGATGGTAGCAGTTAGTTAACAGGCCGCTACTTAATAATCATACACACACTTAGATAATACTAATATCTACATAAATAAATACATGAGTATAGAAAATGTATTTCACATGCATGGACATAAATAGTTCTAATCGCTACAGTCCATGTGTGTATGTGATATACTGGTGTATGTGTGCACAGGTTTTTATAATTTGTTTATAAAGTGCGTTTTATTTGTATCAAATACAAATAATTCTATAGTTTTATATTTTTCCAGGTAAAGGCTTCTACTGAACGCAGCTTTGCACAAATGCAAGACGCTTCTACATTGAGGAGTCTTTTAATCGTTAGATCTATTGCTTTGATATTATGTACAAGCAGAACTAATTTAGTTATTTCTAGTTAGCTGCAAGTCCACGAAGAATGATATATAAATATGTATGTATGTGTGTGTGTGTATATATATATATATATATATATATATATATATATATATATATATATATATATATATATATATATATAATGTGTGTATGTGTATATATATATATATATAATGTGTGTATGTGTATATATATAATGTGTGTATGTGTATATATATATATATATATATATTTATATGTTTATATATAATATATATATATATATATATATATATATATATATTATATATTATATATTTAAAATTAGATGGGTATGTGCCTGTAACAGTGGTATACAATTCAAACCTTATTCTCCAAAAGACAATATAAGTTGAAAGAAAATACTGTTTGTTCCTAGAATTTAAAAAAAAAAATGTTCCACGCTACCAGTGTAGTTAGGCTTCCAGTATTACGTTAACCCTTTTCACGGATTCATTTGAAACACAACCACCAGAAATAGTGGGTAAACGGCGCTTGACACAGGCGTTCCCTTTTTCTACGGGAAATGTTCTCCAAGTGTATTAGCCAGGAGAGAAAGTCGCAGCCCTGAGCGTTGCTTCTCCCCATGTTGTATCTAAGAGCCGTGAATTTGGTCCTATCTCTCTAATCAGTCTTATATTGATCTCCTAAGCTTGCTTCCATTCTAACCTCCTGCCAGTTGCTCTGGACACTGTGTAACCAAACTGTGCTAAGTGTTGTTGATTTGCAGGCAAAAGTAGAGGGGTAAATATATATTAACAAGCCATAAACATTTTGCAAGTGGGGAGTCAATAAAAAACAGCCTATGCCGTTCTTTAAAGGGGAAAAAAAAAGATTGAAGGCTGCTTGCTAACAGCGCAGGCACTGTAATCGGAGAATAATTCTTTTCTCCTCTGTGATTAAGAATTGATCAAGCTTCAAGCCTTCAATGCCGCTGAATTGGTTGTGCGCTGCTGGAGTTAAAAAAAACACTGCAGGGCTCTGCTATTTGTTTGTGAAACTCCTATGAATCTGAGTGCATAATTGGGCTTGGGACGTTAGTGAATGAAAAAGAAAGAGAAAAAAAAAAAAAAAGGAAAAAGAAAAATTTGCTTTCTTACTTCCCAGCTGACAGTCCTGGCTTTCAGACTTCTGTGTACAAATGTAGCCAGCAGCAAACCTCACCTCCCTAATGTAAAAAGGTGTTTTGTTACGTTTTTTTTTTTTTTTTATATATTATTTGCCGAGAACGAAACCCTCATCCCAGACGCTCATTAAAAAAAAAAAAAAAACTGCATTACAATAAAGGTGTATTTCTGTCACCGCATTTCTGAAAACAGTGACATGGATTAATATGTTTCTTTGGTACTGGGGAGAGAGTGGGGGGGAAAAAAAACCTAAGCCAGACGCAATTCCTGTGTGTATATTATCATCTGTGTCAGACCTGCACACAGCTCAACCTAAAATTATTTCCTAAGGTTACTGCTGCAAGGCAGAGCTGATTATTCTAGGAGCCCTGGGCGACATAATTGTTTTATTAAACAGCAGCTCATTTATAACTCATTTATTTTACCAGCCTTTTATACGTCTGAAAACCTACAGCGCGTCGAGTCGCCTACTATTTGCTGCTTTGTGACCGATGCCTGTGTATTTCGTGCTCTGCCCGGACGCACGCGGGAATAATGTGGGCATTTTGTGGCTCTGCGTGTACCAAAGAACTATATCTAAATAAGATAGGAAGCCCTAAATCTTTTTTTTTTTTTTTTTTTTTTAAATTACCCGTATTGGTGCTAGAACACTTTTTTCACTTTATTCATGAAAACATTACAGCTAGTTCTAACACCATAGTTTAAAATATATAGCAGGAACCCCCCCTTTTTTTTTTTTTTTAAAGAAAATATTGAAATAGATTTAACTTTACGATGGATAATGATGTCCGATATTTTTTAGATAAATGGCTCTAAAAATGGGATTTCACCGTTGAAATAACGTAAATTACAAGATGTAGCGTTGGTACATAGATTATAATTTTGGTGTACTGTCTTGTTGGAATATATTTTAGTACATGATCAGGCTTGCGTATTTTTTTACGAGGGGCATACATTTTTTTTTTTTTTTTTTTTTAACTGAATTTCACTGTATGCAGAGCCATCAAGCTGATGGGTACCATTGCTGGTTTGAAACTCCTCCAATGACAATATGATGACTATAAAAGTGAATGTAATTATTAATCAGTGACTCAAGATGGTGAAAATATGTAATAACAAAGGGTGACGGAAGTGTCTGAAACCTGATTGGGCAGAGTATGATCAGGGGATGGAAGAATGAGAGTCATTAATAGTGTAGGATTTGCCTCAATCCAGCCACTTGTGTTTCTGCAAATCCTTTCTGCTAGGTTATTGGGGGTTATTATCATATATGATGGCATTCATTGAAGTAATGTTTATGGACTCTTGGTTCTCTAGTGTCTTTTAGCTGTTCTTTGATCTTCTTCTACTACATCCAGTCTGCTTTTGATACTCAAAATCTATTAAAGGGTTGATAAAGCTCCATGAATAATATTTGAAATATGGCAAAAATCGTTTTAATGTTTTTATAAATGTGTTTTATCTGTGTCAGCTTGTCAATATGAAGCCCGTTTATGATTGCCTTAACAGGGGTGGGCTGAGAACTTTCAACTTGTCCGCTATCTCATCCAGGTTAATTCTGTTATGGTGTAAATACCACATACAGTACCTGTTACTCTAAGCAACCTGTTGGCTACAGCTGGCCCGTGGGGCACAGTTAAAACCCAATGGAATGTTTAGATGGTATCAAGGGAGTTGGCAATCAACGTTGCATTGTGTAATGAGAAATGAGGCCAATCGGGAAGCCCTTGGGGGCTAATGGAAGAGCCCTGTAACATTGTTGCGGGCTCTACAGAGCTGGTGGGAGAGGGGGTCACCTGGGTTATGCTTGGGGTGTTTTGTCCTTTTCTTTGTTTCTCTTGTTTGCAACAGCGGTGGTATTTTCCCCATTGACCTGCCCGATTCTGGTGCTTGCCCAAAAGGGCTTTGGAAGGTGTGTCCTGAACACCTCTGATGGCATAGGATTGACTAGGACTCTTGGTTCATGTGGTGGAGTATCGGGTCAGAAGGTTTGGTAGATGGCGGGTTGGTTAGGGTTGTACTATCTTATGCTATGTTCTGCTGGTCGTGGAAGGTTGTGAAAAAACTGTGGCCCTAATGCCCTACCCACGCTTATTTGTTTGTGGGGCATTTATTTCCCGATGGGTGAAGTTCACGTGGCAATAGACTTAAGCAGTCATGTATAATGGCTCTTCAAAAATTATATTCTGTTGCTGCCTAAGAAATATTTGTTGCAATTAGGGGTCATTTTTTACACGCGTTATAAGGCTCTTCTGCAAAACCTTTAACATTCTGGTACCAGTGGAGCAGCTTATGAACCAACTACACCTACCCTCAGTGGAATCACTGCGAAAATGTTCTTTAAAATACTATTTGATTCTTTTTGTCTGTCTCTTTCAGGATCCCACTCATAATTAGGTGATCTGATAGGTTAGAATATACCTCTTTGACATTTTTTGTTGTTTTGTCTTCCTTTTTGTTACAAAGCAGAGGAAATGTTCAATCGCATATCTCACGTTATTTTTATTATTATTATTAAAAACCCATTAAGAAGCTTTACCGCAAACTGAATGTGATTACAAACATCAAGGGTCACACACTGTAGAGATACAGCCGGTGCCTGTTCGGGTTTAATTATAGGAGCTGAATGGTAAATCGTTTCTAAAGCAAAGGGCAGACATTTTTTTTTTTTTTTTTTTTTTTTACAAAACCCAGATTTCAGACATTTTCACAGTTGTCGCTGAGAAATCAGCAAATGCAATATTATTTCACATTGATGCGTTGTGGAGAAAAGGAAAAGGCATTTGTATTTTTTTTTTTTTTTTTGGTGGGGAGGAGTACGTGGGACTCTGGCTTTGCAGAATCATTTCCAGATGAGAGATGGCAAGTGAGGCCTGCCGTTGCCATGGCAATTGCTCATTTCTGAATAAATAAGGCAAGGCCTAGTAGTCGCAGAGACACAGTATGGGGAAATTTATTATAGTTAGTAGACCGAGTCCGTCTGTGATCTGAGGTTGGAGACGCATCTGAAGGGGAGAAGAAATAGACGATGCTGCGCTACGTAGCACAAAGGATATATACTGGCTCTCTTAATGCCTAATGCTTAAAGTATTATGGGGAATTTCAGTGAAGACCATATAATGGAATTTGGAATGCTCTGGTGGGAAACAACGAAGATTTTATATGTGAGCTTAGCGAGAAAGAAACCGAATTGATTAAAAATGATTAATGCAGATTTCTACCGCTAGTTTCATTGCCTTTTCAGTCCAATTTTCCTTTTCCAGTCGCAGAATTTTGGCAGATATTTGCACGTTCCAGAGCCAGATTTACCTGAAAGCTTCCTCGCAAGCAAATATGTCAACTGCATGTAACATCACACACGGCAACGTTTTCCCACAGATTTGAATGTTGTGGCCATTTGCCAAGGCTAGTTCACAAATTGTGCTTAAATTCTAGCTGTAAGCTGTGGCCTAAGTCATGAAAGTTTCAATCTATCCCATAGCCCTTAACCTTTTTTATCTCCCTTCTTTAAATATCTTTTCTAGATCACCACTGAAGATTTAGGTCGTGATAACGCTCTGAATTCTATGTATGATAGCCTCCGAGGCAGCGTTTCAACTCCTGAAAGGGAAGTAATAATTTGGGGATTTTCTCATTCTCCGCTCAGGTTCTAGCACTCCGGTCTCCTTTCGTTCTAGGCTAGTTCTACAACTAGTGGAATGTTCCCAGTTATGATACCTAGTGATCAAAAGGTCTCTATTGCGTAAGGTTGAGACCGCAGAGATGGATTAAGAGGCAAGGAGTTTCCTTGATGTTGCATTGCTACCGACATAACAGTATTTTTATTATTATTTATTGTTTTCTATAGCGCCATCATATTCCGCAGCACTGTGCATTATGTCACAATGTCATTTGAGTGACATCAAGCTAACTCTGTTGTCCCAGGAAAGAGTTACCCAAAGGTTGATGAACATTCATAAGATCTTTTCCATTCAAAAAAAATAAGGATTAAGGTTCTAGAGCTTGTGCCATAGGTTGCAACATCCCATACGCCTTTTTCCACTAATCTGTCCAGTACAGAGCTATCCAAAACTATGACATCATGTTACCTAATTAATGGCATAGCAAAAATGATGGCTTGCATCATTTTAGCATCTTCAGGAGCATTCAAACGTCCTCTGTTATTTGCTTGGTCTTGCTTTAAAAGCACTTTCCTCTGCAAACAGACGTCAGTAAATACACACTTGCAACTGCATCCAGTTTTAACACAAATAACACTTTATAATCCCTTCATGCCACCCGCACTTAAGGCACAGCACAATACACTGTTTCCACGCGCTGCATTTATAAATACCACTCTTACTTTTCGGAAGCATTTAGCTCAAACAACAGTTGTTGTTTCCTATTGAATATGTCTCACCGTGTGAACTTTGGCCAAAGTATAGGTTTATAGCAGCTTAAAAAGGAACAGTGAGTCATGAAGAATCTGGTGAAACAGATGCCTATGCTGCTGGAGCCTTTTCAGCGTATTACTGGATGCTGAAGTAGGAATTAACCCTTTCAGTAGTTAATATTAAATTGAATACTATGTGTGTGTGTGTGTGTATAACAAAGGACATGCCTACATGTATTAATATCTAGGTTTTACTGTCCATTTATGCAAAAAAAATTAATGTGGGCTAATAAATATGCCTGGGAACTTGCCAGGTGTCATCTGGAGTCCTGTTAATGTGCTGCTTTCCCAGTGCTCCAGGGTAGAAGGTTCAAACTTTAAACAGAAGAGTTGTACTCGGTCATACCCATGCAGATCCTGCCCACTTCCCGCCTACTCTCCACCTACTTCTTCCTAATCTATGCCCATTTCCCAACCATTAAAATGACTGGTACTAGCCCCACCCCTAATTCTGGCTATAACCAATCCTCATCTCGGTCACACACCCCCGGAGAGGCAAATCTCTGGGCAGCCAACCCCTGGGATATTCTCATGTCAGTCTTTAATCATACTATCTTGTAGACTTGGGCGCCGGCCAAATCTTTGTGTTCGCCTTTGTGTTCGTCTTCGTGGGGGAAAAACGTGTGTGTTCTTCGTGTTTGTTTTTTTTCTTCGTTTTTCCCCCCATTTTGTTTAGAAGGGGATAACACAGGGTTAACCTGCCAGGAGTTTAAATGCAACTCTATTGGTCGCCTGCAGGGGCCTCCTCTGCCGTCAACCAATGAACAAGGCCCCCTGAAGGCGAACCTACGGATTTCCGCTTACGTCAACCTCTGCACTGCTGCGGAGATAAGGTAGGCTAGATGGGAAGGGACAAGGGAGATCAGAAGACAAAGACTAACACGAAGATTCTTTATGTTGTGTGTTTTCCTCTTCGTATACGTTTTGCTGCTGCTATCTTCACTTTCCAAAATGTCCTACAGATCAATTGGCAAAAACACCCCAAAAAGAATAACAGAATCAAAGTAAAAGTCAATATAACCCTGTGTTCCTCACATGCTTTAGGTAACAGAGCATAATTAAAGGCATATGTGAGTCGGGAATGAGTCGAGGCCAGCTTTTGTGCTTGGCAAGGCTGGGCCCACCACTGACCATTTGACTACATTTATACAAAATCTTGAACCGTTGAAGGAGGATCCCATAACTGCTGTCCGATAGATTATCACTTTTTAGTTTTTGATTCTGAATTAACAGATGCGTTTACTGGGAAAGGTGAAATGTTACTTTTTTCTTAAACTCAGTGGAATACAAAAACATGACCGAGCTCATGAAACTACCTGTTACAGCGATATTATACTCAAATGTGTGAGAAATTGCACATAACTACTGTAAGACTAGTAGAGGTGTGTGGAGGGAATGGCTGGCAGCCAAATAACCCCCTGCTCCCCACTGTAATTAACAGACACAAATACACACGTACGCACAAAAACACACTCACTCACTGAACACATACTCGCCATATGGAGTGGGCATGTTATTTTGCTGTTCTGTGTGTGAAAAAAATGATTTCTTTTTTTAAATACAGAATAAGTAACACGCTGACTATACTATGTAGGTCCACCTTCAGGGAGCTTTTGTTACAAGAATGCTTGGATTAGCCATACACATAGCATAGTCAAATCACTGAGATTTCTGAACGCACCCAAGCCATTGAACTTGAGCCAGCAGGACAAAATTGCCAGGATCAGCCCTAAATAATATGTGATGATACTGGTAACTTAAGAATAGAGCTCACCTGGCAACTCCTGCTTTAGTGGATAAACTACTGTGTTAGCAGGTTTATGAGCAAATGTATATGTTGTGTCCTTTTGCACGGATAACTTGATAAAGGTCGTTGTGGACAGAAACGAACGTTTGCACTTTAAATAAAATCCATGATCATGCATTTTCCAGTTGTGTGTTTTTCTTTACCTACTTCACTGTAAGCATGCATAGGCTGTTTTGGTCTGCTGGACAGCAGGATTGCATACATTCGTGACTAAGATAATAATTAGGTCAGGGAATCAACTCATATCACAAACGTCGCAGGAACCAATGTATACAACTTACATCAAATGAACCAGAAAGACACAAAACAGGACAAGAGTACTCCAAATGCATTAGACAGGTCAACGGAAAATTGATGACAATTGTGCTTTATTATACCATCGCGGAATGGATGTGTTTCAGCTACAGAGAGACTTTATCAAGTCAAACTCAGAAGTGACATCATTACTATACTGATTACTGAATGGAGCCCCAGTTTTGACTTTCTGGGCCGATCTCCAATCATATCATGACATGAATTTCCATAAACGTAAATTATTTTGTTTCTTCTATTGGAGGCCCAAATTGAGCAATTGTCTCTTTAAAGAAAGTTGGCAACCACGTAATAGATATTTATTAGAATAAAGGGCAATGGTGGTTTCTATGGACTTCTGTCTTGGGTCTCCGACTTTAAAGGCTGTAACTTTTGCCACGAGTTTGCTGGTTCCACTCTTTGTAAAGAACTGTGGTTGTTCTGAATAGCAGCCGCGCTGTTATATTTATACTCGGTGGTGTTAATTAAGGGGCAAGTTTTGATGTGTACTACCTGCGCTGTTCCTCAGCGAGCAGTCCCTAATCCAGAGATAACAGCCACTCTCCTGTGACAGGTCAGAAAAATACTAGATAAAACCCGAGCACGTATCTGGTACATCAGGCAGCCTGTGTTATCAGATGTCTCTCTTCTTTGACAGGTGGTTTTAAGTATAGGTTTCGGTGTGTTATTAGCACAAGGTGAGATTTTAATTGTGTAGCCAGTGCTCAATTAGAAAAGATTCAATTCTCAGGCTCTCTCTGATGCACAGATGTCTGAAGAATGGATGGAACTTCTCAACATTAGGTTCACGGCACATGAAGAACACAGCATCGTTTTGCCATCCCATTGAGTCGTTTTTCTTCTCCCTTTCGCATTAAGTCAAAATATTCAAAAGGCCTGCAACAATAAATGCTACATGAAAACACATGTTTTTAGCAAGCAATTGTTAGAATTCGTCATGTAACATCGAAACATAAAGTCTGCCTGACATAAATATAGCCTTGGAACGCTAGAATATTTTCATAAAAGGATCAAAACATAATTTTGATATTCATGTAATAGCGAAGTGACTTCAATTATATACTTTTTCATGCTTGAATTTTTGCCGCATTCGCTGTCTATTAAATGCCTATATTTTATTTCCTCGGGTCGTATTATCCATGTTCTAGTATTTACTTGCCTTTCCGGGAACATATGTGTGTAGTCGCAGATAATTTTCTTTGTGTTGTTCTCTGATTACTGTGCCATATTGTGGAAATAAGTTTTTTTCACCAAAAAATGGAAGAAAAAAAAAAAAAAAAGTTGCCCTATCTAATTTCGGTGTCTCTTGTGGTGGGATCAAATTGATAGTACGGCCTGAATCTCATCCAGCTTGTTAGCTCTCAAATTAATATATATATTTTGTTAATAATCAGCCTCCAGAGGCGAATCCTGTGAAATCTCAAATTGGGTGCCTTAAGGAGTATCTCCATGCAATTAAAAACAACAAGCAAATTGCCGTCCATCAGGGATGAGAACAGAAGCCTGCATTGTTAAGTAAGATTGTGAAAAGCAGAGGTGCTCCTTAGAGGTTTTCACGCGACTCACAATGGCTTGAAATGTTACAAATGGCATAGATGAATTTCATGGCAAATAAACTAAGCTAATATGAGGGGCTTGCCACACAAGACAAAAGGTTAAAGAGACAAGCAGGATAATGGGTCCCCCACCATTGGCTGCAAGGTAATATTTTGTTGTCTATGTTGGGGAAAAAAAAAAAAAAGATTTCTAGCAAGGACTTTTAGAGGTTTATATATGAAGGCAGGTGATGGATCACGAGATGGATACAATGATACATGCTAAATATTCTATACTTTATGCCTTTTATTGGAACCAGAATTAGCAGACAAGTAGAGTAACCTTTTGTAAGTGATGACCCTCACATGAGAAATAAGTTCTTTGTGTCAGTGACTGATGGCCACCACATAACCTTGTTTCATGTGATTTTATATGATGACCACTCACTTTAATATTATTATTGATGTGTTGTTGTTGGTATTATGTTTATTATTATTAAGGTAGATGACCTTTGAGAAGGTCTTCTGAACATTTTTATGGTTTTTGGCTTGGGAGAGCTTGTTAAGAAAGCTTGTTTTATTCTTTACCGTTCTCCAGCCTATGTTCTCCTGACACTAAACCTTAGATCTTGGCTAGCCTCAACATGTTCCAGACCTGTGGCTCTTAAAAGCTTGTTGACAGGGAAAGGGAACAAGGTGATCTTCTTTACTGGCTTCTTGTTATCACTTTCTCCCGCACAATTAGAGGACAGCAGAATGTACTCTGCTGGTTAGCAATGGCTGAATGTAATCCCGTATCGAAAACAATGATGGCTGAATGTCATCTACCTTATTTTGCTCCTGTTTTTGGTGCATGTTCTGCGATTTGCTTCGGCAGTTTCTCTCAATTACTAATAGTCTACGCGGGTATGCTGTCTGCTGGGCTGTTTCTAGACCAAATGGCACCCAGGGCAAGAGAACTTTTTTGTTGCCCTCTTTCACAATTTGTTTATTTCAAATAGATAAACATGTCACTTAAAATCTGATAAAAAAATAAATAATACTTAAAGAAAATAAACAAGAAAGTAAACTTAGCATGACGCTAGCTATCAAGCTATAGAGAATGTGTGTCTCAGGACTTCCCCGTTCAATCTGGGACACATGGTCATGCTAGACTCAGGATGCAGTTCTGTGGGCCGTCTGGTGATCAGACCAGCCTTGGCTGTCTGTATTTTCTATAGATAATAATTGTTAATATCTGTATTATCACATATAGCACACGTATTGTCAGTTTGTTATATTAGTGAATATTAAAATTCTCTTTGGATAATGGGAGTGTCCAGCTATGCATGGTAGCTATAACACCATCAAATACAACACATTGTATGATTCAATGGGCTAAGGTCTGTGGGATATCTATACCCTCTTTACTCAATTATAAAGTTTGGTTTTAAAAGGAAGATTAGTATAAAAAACCCATACCGCCCTCTTCAGAGAGTCAAACACCTTAATTCAGGTCCTTCTTCAACCTTCTGGAGGTTGGCTCTCCTGCCCAGAACCACTTTAAATATAAACCCCTCTGGTGATTGCTGAGACCTTGGGACACTAAAACTCTTTTTGGGGACGACAACCTTGATAGTTCCCAGGTATGGGTATGACCATAATCCTATATATCAAATGTGTGTGTGTTGTGAAAATCACATGTATAATTATTATTGATTGACATGGCAACATCCTATAACGTAGTGCTGTACAATGGGTAACAGTACATGACGCTTAGTGGAACAATTTGGACTTATAGAAATAAAAGTATGGATGGCCTTGCTTAGTTGAGCTGACAATATACAATAAAGTATTTATTTTGGTATAGATTTATGCACGCAAACATATACTCGATATGTCAACGTGTGCACAGTGTCACAGACAATAACATACATTAAAATATGTGCAGGGAAGAAAATGACCTCCTATCTTTCATTCCCTGAAAGAGAACAGTGACAAGTCATCAACTTTGTGTGCCAATTCAAGGCTTCTCATTCTGCACCTCTGTCTGTATTCCTAGGAGGACAGCGCCAGGAAATAATATTTTTTACTGTTTTTCTCCTGCGATTCCTGACAGCAGGTCTTCCAATTTTGACAGCTTTTTAAAAGTAATTTTAACAGACAAGTGATTTTTTTTTTTTTTTTTTTATTGCCAAGAAATGTCAGAATGTGGGAAGTGTCGGTGTAAGAGCTACACACTTATGACATGTAATCACTTAACCCCCTTGTCTGGAAGCCGAGGCCGTTTGTTATACAACTTAAGATAAGGTTTGTGCCAGACGACGTAGTGAAACCACCGGTGTTAGTTCATGGCTGTATTTGGCCGGTCTTCATCCCTGAAAGACTGAAATGGAATGATCGTTATTATCTGAAAGCAAAAATGGAATAATTAATTAACATTTGTCATCAATATTGATATCCTCACCCTAATCTTAGTAGGGAAAATATGCGCAATAAAACTTTAAAATTCATACTTCATAGCACTATGCGCTTCATGCGAGTCAGTTCAGCAATCCGTATAAAGAATAACTCTTTAGGAATTTGTTCATCGGCTAATGTATTCATTTTCCATGCTGTATTTATTACAAATTCTGGAAGCCAAACACTTTCCTACAGCTGAAGATTCTGTTCTAGTATGTTGCTACAAATGTTATCACTTCGCAATAGTGCAATCCTCTTAATTGATACTGATATCACCAGATTTTTGTGGAAAATATAAATAAAACTTTGGAATTCATTTCATGCAATACACGGCATTAGGCTAACACCAATAAGACCCAGTTGCAAGTAGACCCTAAACCAAAAAGGCATCTGGCCCACTACAGTAACCACTACAGTTTAATTCATCTTTGTTTTCTGTATCTCATTATGTCTAAGGTCTGATATCTAATCACTGTCTGATATCCAGGAGGACCATCTTCCATGGAGCAATGTCTTGTATACTACATGTATTATTTGTTAGTTATTATTTATGTATAATGTAAGTTATATATGGTAAGTTAGTTTTACTTACCTGTCTGTAACTTGTTTGTCAACTGTTTGTCATAATTATTTTAAAAGATTTAATAAAGAATATATATATATATAAAAAAAAAAGAATTTGGGAAACCAGGAAGTTAAGATGGCTGCTCCCGTGGTTTTCGTATAACTTTCTAATACGTTTTTGTATACATAATCATGTAAACATCATTATAAGGGTCAGTTAAGTAAAATGTAGTATTTGGGGGACAAGTGATAGTTCCATCATCTATCACAATTTTGCTTAGAGTGAAATTAGAAGGACATTCATAGTTGGGAACATAGAAGAAAAAAAAATCCAACCAATTACATATTTTTTTTGTTATTCTGGAATAAAATCAGGATTCTCATTTTTCTGGGAGTGAGAATAAAGGTTGTCAATTTGATTTTGTCTCACTTCCTCCTCGGTGTGCTGCGTAGAGTAACACCTATTCTAGAACAGGGACGTTTGGCTGAATAGGTAGTTTTTGAGCGACTAGAATTTGTTTACTTGCGAATCTTGGCGTTGAATCCAAGAAACAAACTTAATTGCACTGCGTTCTATGGATTGTCTAGTACCTTATCAATTCTGCAGTGACAACACGCAAACAGATGCTCGAGTCGAAGGTCAGAATATGCCGACCCTCCGCACATATATATCCGGCTGAAAGAGTGCAAACTCCAGCAGTGAAGTATGTACAATATAACTATTAATTAAAATATCTGGCTCATTGTATCGCTTAATGAAATATTAAAATGGGAATGTGTTTTCACACTGAATTTTACTGACTGCAAAGTTCTCACAGAGGGAGACACTCTGTTTCTTAACAACTCATTTAGAACAAAACACACAGAGAGATTGTTACACCATCGGGGGAGAAGGGTAAAGAAAACACATGCGTTAACAATTTTTCTGAATCTATGATTTGTGTACATACGCGTTAAAATTAACTAGCGAGTGTGATGCTTTACCTTATTGCAAGATATAATTACATTACAACCAATATTTATCACAGTACGTTAACTGTTGAAGGGGCCAATCGTACGTTCCTTCAAATATTCGCAGGAACAGCATCCTATCCGTATTAGTAAGGCCAGCTATGTTACAAAGCATGGAAACTTCATCCATTTTAAAATATTTACCTATACCTGGCAGCTTTTTTTTACCATTATGTTTATTACGTGGAGTAACATAGGGATGGAGCCACCTTATTATCAAATTGGCCTGGTCAACTTTTTGAGGTATATCTGCTACAAAAGGATTAAGACTTAAGAGTGCCTTGCTATTTTTGTGTAGTAATAGCGAAATAGTTCTTCTTTCGATACATTTCCCAGGATAAATATTCAGCTATGTAACGTTTTGATGTATTTTGGTTGGTGCCAGTTCATGACGATCCGGGGACAATAAGAACCGTGTCGTTTTACCAGGTTTTAAACCAGTGCTTAATTTTGACGTTTTTTTTCTCGTGAAACACCTAATTAGAATGATGCATTACTTGGATGTATGCGATGTATAATAATGTGTATATATATATATGACGCATATAATTGGATGTTAGCCTTTTAAGAAAAAAATATGGCGTTGGCTTGACTGCCATCCACCACCAAGGAGAAGAACATGAAACATATGGTGTAGTGTTGAGTAAAAGTAAGAATAGCTTTACCAGAAGGATGTGACATGGACAATTTGCTCTCATTTAGCTGTTATTGGCATGGCTCTAGGTGGTATTCGTAGAAGTTTTAAGTAAAATCCCCAGGCTGCCTTGATTGAACAGTAGGAGCAAGATTAATTTACCCCACCATACTCTGGGGTAGCCGCTATAATGTAGTTCCCATTAATAAGACATTTGCATCGCTGTGATATCACTCTAGATGCCATTCCTTTTGTTCAACGAAAGGACAGCTGTATCATAATTTCAACACAAATAAACAGCCAAATAAAAGTACTACCTTACTGACCATACTTTTTCATACTTTTGTACTAAAATCTGGTAACTATCCTCGCAGAGGAAGACTGACTAACTGGGAATAAGCCTTGACCCCTGAGCTGAAGAATTTGCCCCATCAAGAGTTTCTCATATTCTAGGAGTGTGTAGGTGCTACAACCTCCTTAGACAAAATGTATTTTATGACCCCGTGCTTTGGCTGGTCTACCTCTGTTTTTGTTCTCATTCCCTTTGGTTAAGGGATGTTGGGTTTGAGATAACATGTGTGCGTCACACAGCTCACATACTGTACCGCATGGCTAATAGATTCGTAGTCTGTGCTTCCTGGTATCTCCATGTTAAGTTCCCCCAACAAATCTGTAATCATATCTTGTTTTATTCTCAAAGTTGTGATTACATGAAAAAAAGCTCTCCAAAGCAGGCCTCTTGCTGCCTTTCATCAACATCATTCCTACATGGGATTCAGTCATCACCCTTTTCAGAGTTCAATCAATTGCTTTCCTTCTCTCAGGTTTCAGCCTCTCACCGCCATCAGACCTATTATATTTTTGCTCATGCATAGCCTCTAGAAATTGAATTTCTATTGCTTCATAAGCTGAGACTCGTGTTCCC
Source organism: Spea bombifrons (assembly GCF_027358695.1). Lineage (NCBI taxonomy): Eukaryota > Metazoa > Chordata > Amphibia > Anura > Pelobatidae > Spea > Spea bombifrons. Next base: position 28,741,315 of record NC_071095.1, on the reverse strand, counting down.
TATTGTCACTGCTTTGGCCATATCTTGGCACACAGGTTGATCTTACATTGGGTTAAAGGTGACGGGCAAAAGGGACCATGGCAGCCACTGTTAGCATCACTGACTATTCAATTTAATTTCCTTAACGCACAATTTAAGCGAAATTTTAGTTTTACACATGAATAACATGATAGGTCAAAGCCATCATTTTATTATATTTATTTTAGTGGTAGCAAAAAAGAACAAGAACAAAAGACTGCTGGATTTATGTCAACATAAAAAAAACATTCTCCTAGTATAGATACATAGATAATCTACCCTTTTCTATGTACCAATGCTCCAAAATTACCACTTTGCCTCCAAAACTGATCAAGTATTTCCTTACTTTATTTTGCATCCATTTATTCATGAACCCCCAGCAGACTCACTAGTTTGGGGGGAAAAATACAAGTTTTACAATCATATTAAAAGTAACAGTAACATGAAAACATGTACCGGAAAAGAAGGGAAAGAGGGCTCTCCTCTTGTGAGTTTACGGTCTATTAGGAGGTTGAAGGGGGATGAGATGGAAGATGAGTGTCTACTTGACCAATAATAGAAATGAAATGTACAATCTTCTTAAAGTGAATAAAGCAAACCATCCTTGCTAAGTAAAGTTCCAGCACATGTTTTACCATCTAACATAATAGGTCCAGGCTGTAGAAACCCATGTAGAAGAAGCCAAGTTGAACAGAATTGTATTAGATGCCACATGACATAGTGCTGATCATCCGCTATTCCGTAATAAGCAACAATTAGGCAGTTTTTGGTCACAGTTTTTGGAATCTGGGTATGCAAATTCGGCAGAACTGCCTTTAAGTAATGGAGAGTTTTTCTGGTCCCACTTGTTCCATTGTTCATGGTTTTCTCCATTACCTTTAACAACATAAACCAGTGATTTGATGATATACAATATTCCCAGACATACTGTATAGTGGAATGGTACCCATTTTATGTTAAGAAAACAAACAAACAAAAATAATAATAATAATAAAATATATATATATATATATTTTATTATTATTTTTGTTTGTATATATATATATATTCTTAAAAGTATTAACAGTCTCATTACTGTGGGCCAGATCCATGCATCCACCACACTTTTCAAAATATATTTTTCTGCGTTCCACCCGCAGATGGTGTCATTGTTCTTCAATTCCTTTTTTAGTAGTTTATGCTTTGTTGAACACATAGCAATTTACACTTTTTAATTACTGCCTTTATTTCAGTGTGTGGTATTAAACATGCAATTAATACTAATATATACTAATATAATTCAAAAGAATTGAAAAATTCAACTGATTTAATTTATATTTAAAAGTGAGCAGATTCTTTTATTTTGTAAGTAAGTTTCCCCCTTGGTTTTAGATTCTGTGTTTATTTTCTGCTTCAGTTTCCATATAGACTATAAATATATGTTATACGTCAATGCACGTTCAAGTAGATGTGATATCCGTGTTATGATTTTTATAGTTCTAAATTTGGAAAAAACCAAAATAAAAACAAAATATAAAAGCCTTGAATATTTGCGAACAAGCCAAATTTATGGCAATTCCCGGTTAGCATTGTTTATTATAAATAACTAACTAAATCCATATAAATACACAGTAAATAACTTGTTAGATTCTCTACCATATGATACAAACAGTACATTATATATTTCATCTCTTATTAAGAAAGAGGCCGCACCATATTTAAGAAATATTTGATTGGTGGATTAATGTCGAATCATAATGAATTTTCATTAGGTCAATCCTTTTTCGATGCATTAGTGTACCGGTATATACTGTATATGTGTGTGTGTATGTATATATATATGTGTGTGTGTATGTATATATATATGTGTATGTATATATAGATATATATATATGTGTATATATATATGTGTATATATATATATATATATATATATATATATATATATATATATATATATTGCAAATGTAGCTCTGCTTCTATATTCATAATTATACCATGACATTTGTTTTAAGAGGGCCTGATTGTTACATTGCATTTAATTTATTTATTTCTCACAAGTAATAGGCAAAGGAACAGAAACATATCTTTCACATCCTAAATAAGAAATGCATCCAGAGAAAAAGCAAATGTCATCAGAAATAGGCTTCTTATGTCTGAGTTAGACAAAGACCACTGATGTTGTTATAATAATATTCAATAAATTGGCTAATCTTTGTAAAGATCTTCACTAGGATGAAAGAGTGTGGCATTTTAAACAAAAGACAAAGTTTTCTTAAAAATGCAATTTACCTTTTAGACTTATGAGCAGTTCTCGGCACGTAACATAAAATATATAGCATGATACTATATAAACCTGTTTTATAATACTCTATTATAAATACTTGCTACTGATGACTAGCGTAATCAGACATTTCTGGAGCACTACTTTTCCATATATTTTTTTGTATGTTGTTTTTTTTAAGCATTATAAATGGCAATACTTATATTTTTGTTTTCCGTAAAGGAGAGCTTTGGTTACATTGTTTCTGGGTTCCAACTTTAACTCATCGTATCCAGTGTACAATAGTTACATATCGACTCTGCGACTAGAGGGGCTAGCGATGTGTTGCTTAGCAACCGGTTGCATCCTTTTTTCCCCCATCGGCAGAAGACCTAATATCTCACTTTCCTTACTTGTCACCTACGTGGAAACACTACGGTGTATGCAAATTACGGCAACAGCAAGTGTCAGACTACATATACAAGCCTGCCTTATATCCAGTAGAGTTGGGTAGCAAAATGTTCATTTGTTTTGTAAGAATTTCTGTTTATGGTTATTAGTTTCAAACATAACGCAATTATAAATCCCAGGGCCTGCTGGAGAGATTTGCATTCACTGTCAGCGGGAACCTCTAACTAATAATGAAGACTAGAAATGTATTTATGCAATAATTTGCTCGAGAGAATGAACGCACGCAGTCTATTTCAGTGCCACGGGGGACAGCGCCACTCCATCATATTGAGTGGATTCGATTCTAAGCGGCGGATTTTCATATCAGTTTGGTTATCTGCAGATAGAAGAAGAAAATAATTAATAACATAAAAAGGAAAAGACGTCGGCATGTTCCAGTTTAGGAAATTTTAACTAAAGCATGCAGGGGTATAATTAGCTTTCCTCTCACTTTCAGTGTTATTGGACACTGGGCTAGAACATCAAACGTCTTTGTATATAGTTTCTTATTCTGTGCGCCGTTAATAATTTTCAATAAGACCGCTGTTCTCCGGGCAGCAGGGGGGGTGGGGGGTTTGGTCGAGAAATCTCGGCATTACGATGATGTCCATACATGACTCTCTCTGTTTACCTACTCCCAAAAGTGTATCAAAGCTCAGATCCACAGAAATAAAAGAAAAGTTAAACAAAACAAGCATTTAACTGCTCAAAATAAGGTATGGACAAGGCAAACAGGTGAGGTATTGTTTAGGTGCCTGAGTCAGATCAATATCTGTGCTTTTCAAGCTAGGAATCCTGTCGGCTTGACTCTAACGCTCCGCATATCGTCTTACCACCAGCAGACAGACTGTCGCCTCTAACCAACTGATAGGGAACATGTTTCACCCAGAAAAGAGAGGCGGAGGAGTAAGGAAATAATAAATAAGCAAGCCCCATCTTCATTCTCTCTTGTTCAGCGGTGTATTTTGAAGGAATGTCTTGGTTTTTTTCTTTTTCTTTTAAATCCTTCTTTTCAGCAGGGCCACAAAGCACATTGGACAGGGATATGTTCCAAATCATGAATTTAAAAGCGTTGATTTTTCCTCCAAAAAGCAAAAACCCAGGTTTGGTCTCCGATGCACCTGTACGTTTAAGCAGTGAAAAAAGCAGTGAAAGCATAAAAATATTACTACTCGTGCTCTCCTTCCACCATGTGCGATATTGTGATATTACAAAATGTCATCAAATGTGGCAGCTGTAATTCTTATTACTTCTGAGCACAAAGAGTATAGATGCAGTGCTTGCGTTAATTTTAATCGCAGTCTACACAGAGATGGCAGGGGATGAATCACTTGTGAATCACTTGTGAATCATTGTGAATTGTGTTCTTGAAACGCGCATAGGGATCCATCACCTGCTCACATTTTGATTGGGAACCTGTACTTTCTTAAATATACAGTATGAGAGGTTATGAACATGCTGTACCTAGTACTGGGAGTACCGTGGACCAAACATACTGGACCTCTCAATGTTCAAAATGAGGGACACATTTGGGTTGGGTGCTATGATTAGAGGTTTGACTGAGAGCAGACCTGGAGATAGTTTGTGATCTTTTGCACCACTCAAAGTTATCCAGTTTAATATCCATCTGTTCCACATATACATTATCGTGACTTTTTTGGCTGTAGAACATTGTGATGCACTCATACTTGGCAAACTTTCTGAGCTCTTAGAAAAGAGGGACATCATGGGAGTAAAGGAGAGTTGGAATGATTTGGGCGGTGAAGAGGGACATTTTGGAGATGTTATAGAGTTATAGTAGTGTGAATTGTTGGGAAAAAACCAAGATGGCGCTTAAAATAAGTTTCCCTTGAGGGCCCAATATTTACCTGTGATAAGTGGAGAACCCCAGTCTGTTGACTGGACTATTCCATTGGTTGTTATGTATATCCATACATATACATATATCCTTGCTCTGTCCCCACGTCAACTGTATAATGCTGTACCCATACCATAGTCTGCATCTCATATACACCCCCTTTTCTCAATACCCTCACTTATTCTCTGTTTATCACTTTTCTTTGTTCTCATCCACCCTGATTGCTTATTTCTGCCAGTTGTTTTCATACTCACAGGGTAGCTAACCTGACTAAAATAGACCAATATCAATTTAACTGTTAAAGTGCTTTATTTGGCTCTCAAGTCTTTTTTTTATACCTCTGCTTTTGAGAAGTTGCTCGTCTCAACCGATGAAGAAGTGCCCACATAAGTCATATTCCCTGTCCGGGGTACTTGTGATAAGATGTAGAAGATCAGCCCCATCTATGACCCAGTAAGGGACCTCAAAGGTCATTCATAACAGATCAGTAGTAAAGGGTTGTGGTAGTTCCAGACCGCTGCATCAGACTTTCTCGCTCCTATGTTTTGTAAATGTATTGAATCATTTGAGATTTTGGGCATTTTATAATGAGTGCTTGAAGTTGTCATGAATGCTGATGGACTAATTGATCGATTTGATAATTTTTCCTATATATATTGTTTTTTTTTTTGTATTGTATTTTTTTTTTGCATTTTTCTCAGTGGCTCCATGTAAATACAAGGTTGTTACGCCTAAATACCCCGCATTTGCAGAGTATCTTGGTTACAGAAACCCATATTGGAATGCTGTTCATTATCCTTAATGATCCATTGCACAAGGTTAAACTGAGCCATTCTCCCAGGGAACACTCAGGTTTCTTACCTGAACTGAAGCTTGCAGCGTGTTTAAATTACACATATACCAACAGTGTGTCCTGTTCACTGGAACAAATGGATTACAGGTATTCTTACCTATTTACAAGTTCCAAGACTAGTACATTAAAACATCTAAATAAGCTGGAAGAAGACCATTTGATTGCTTGCTGGATAATTATAAGGGTGATTATTACAAGTTATATTCATTGGTCGTAGAACAGAAAGAAAGTTACAGCATGTTCATGGGATGTAAAGCCTTGTTTGGATGCAGTGTGTATTTGTGTTTTCTATTTGGCTAAATGAAAAATGTTCTTGAGATTAAAAAGCAGAGAGACAAAATGTTGCTGCTTTATGGGACTGTATATCCTAGATCTGAGCCTTTAAACGCATTATTACGTGAAAAGGAGTAGGTAAGTGGATATAAATATGTATACTTAAGTGTAGGAAGTGGCAATGGGGTGAAAAATTGACGGCCTACAAAAATTGGGTAGAAAGTAGCCTTGTGCGTTCAGATTCGTACGAATCTTAAAGTTTACAGAACTTTAGCAAATTTGGTGTTTCGTACAAAGCAGCAAAAATGAGTCCAGACCCCTCATGAAACGGAAAAAAAATTGCAGACCCTTTCATTCACGCTATCCCTCACTCTTGTTCATTCTCTTACTCTCTCTAAATGTTTCCCTACCTCCTCTGCCAACCACTTCCGCTGCTTCTTCCGCTTCCTCATCTTCTCAGGGAACGAATGGACCAAAAACGAACCGAAAAACATTTTTGGATCATTTGCACGTGTCTAGTAGAAAGTAGCAACAATTTTGTGTTAAGTCTGAGTCTGTCGATGTAACATGGCTGATTTTGGGTGGTGTGTGTAGAAGTGTGTGTATGTATGTATGTATGTATGTATATATATGTGGAAGTGTGTGCAATCCCTGGTAGGGATTTAATTGTGTTTCAAATCGAATTTAAGTGCATTTTGAAATTCATATATTAAACCAAGTATCATAGGGGTAGACAGACTGGTATTTGAAACTCTAAAGACGCATTTACCCCAAGACTGTGAATTAATTTGTCAGTATGTTATTTATTGATGTTCTTAGATAGCAACTGCAAACATCCTGATTGGTACTCCAGTGATGGGTTGCACCCGGTTCCTGGACAGTATGGTGGCTCTCCCCTGTATTGTATTAGGTAGCCTCTTAGCTTCTACACTGTTTGAAGACAAGTCTAGGCTTATCGTATATGCACAGTTCCACGTTAAAAATGTTCATGGTATTTGGTTCATTGACTTATAAGGAAACAATGATATTTTAGCAAGCAGTTTTTTTTTTTTACTTCTTATGGAAAACACATGTATTCCACACATTAAGTCTCTGGTTCTGTAAGTGAATTTGACAACCGATAAGACCCATTCTGCCAATCTAGTCTGCCCATTCTTCGGTTACAAAGACCTCAAAACTAAAGAGACGGGCTTGGATGAAGCGTGGGTTAGCCCGGCCAGACTGACCCACAACATAAGGATAGACCAAATGCAAGCGAGAGCTAGACCTCTAGAACCATGGTGCAAGATTCACAGAAAGAGCTAGAGCTCTATGTTGTCCCAATTTTACTCCACAATCATGTAGTAATGTAATAATGAAAAAAACCTGGTCAGCTCACCCTTGGATTCTGGTACTATTTACTATTTTTAGTGACAATTTTTAGTACTGCCTTGCCACATTTAAATTCATAAAATTCATTCATTTTTATATATTAAAAAAATATAATTTGCTTGGGAAGGATTTAAGCAGTTGTCTGTTCCTTGTTGTGAATTTAGAACCGGTGTCTATTATTCAAGTTAAATTCAAATTCTCTTTCTTACTTCAGCAGTTGTTTAATTAAACATACAGCTTGTTTATGATATAATGTTTCAGGAATACTTGTATGAGAGAGTAGATCAAGATTGATATCAAAAGTTTCAATCTGACAGCTAAATTACCTTCTTGCAATCATGGGAGAGACGGATAGAAGCCTGGTTATAGAATAGACTTAAGCCTAGCGTTTGTGTGGTGGAAATTAGTGTTTGTTCTCTTTCTCAGTGTTCTGATATGCATCAAGCCCTGTCCAGTAAAATGTCTTGGATGGTTAAAGGGTTGAGTTCAATTAGCCTGAAGGAATAAATGTCTTATGTTCTCATATGTGGCCTTTGCACCCAGGGTGTATCAGAGTAAGAGAATGAATGAATGAAATAATCACACGCTTTCAAAGTAAAATAATTTAATATAAATTTGACTGGGAAATACCAGGACGTGAAAAGTCAACTATGGTTAGACGTATGCGATGAACATGAAACTGCCATTGTTTTACATATCGCTGAATTTCAAAATTGATGGGCTATTGGTGATGGATCCAATCTAGGTGTCTACTAATGTCAGTATGAAGAAATGATGAGTTACAGAGTGAGAATGAAAGCTTCCTCTTCTTGACTTCTTGTTCATTCCTACTGATGGGTGAGCCAGCCACTTGTAAGAGCCAATGCCAAGCCTGCTTGGTAAACAAAAGACAAGCCATTGACTACGCAGATGCACACAAGGACCAAAACAGTAGCATGCCATTCATATATATTTTTTTTTTTGTAAATAGGTACCCCCCTATAGAACATTGCCCAGTAAGAGGAGGTAAATTGTAGTTGGTGTCCCTATTCAATTAATATATTTTACTAAACACATTTCTCTGTATTCCGAGACAGTACATTGTGCTGAGCTACTGTGAAGAAAATGGCGCTAATTTATACCAGCAATTACATGTTATTTCCATAAACTGAATACTATAAATTAGCTGAATACATAATTTGTGTACATATGTACAAATGTTCACTTACTGTAGGAAATTTACTGTAAGAAAATGTGACCAACAAATTTTTTTTAAAAAAAAACCAAAACATTCAAATGAGAAACATTTTCTCCTCTTTTTATTTTTAGTTATTGTAGCAATATCAGTTGGAATAAATATGTATTTTATCACAGCTATGTGTCAGCGGGGGAATTAATTGGCTGATTTTATCCTTAGAATGTCACATCCTGATGTTACCGATGCATATTTTCCTTTGCTGAGCAGGAATTGTCATTAGATGCTTTGATTATTTCTGTTTATAATGGAGAAAGAGGTCCATTTCCAGGACATTGCCAGGTGCAGACATAGGACAGTTGATCAAGGCACTTGGCTTGTTATATACACACAATGGGGACTCTATGAACATTAGTCCACTAAAAGATTTCACCAACTCTTCATAACACCATGCCTTAGTAAAAACATAAGATTTGATGGCAGATGAGAACCATATGGCCCATCTCATCTAGGCTGTCTGTTTTTCCTGATGTAAAGACTCAGACCTTGATCAGTCCTTGGTCTCGTCCTAGATTCAGGAAAGCTCTATAGGCCACTGATGAAGATTATGATTTATTGTTCCACAAGTTTTGCTTATGGCTTTGGTATCCCTGTACACACACTTTGACTACTCTGATGCTAGGAGTAGAAGCAGCTGCACAATCTTAATGGGGGGCTCATGTTCTGACTAATGTCTCATTTATTGGGACTGCCAGAAGCTTTGTATATATTTGGATAAATATCAAGTTAATGTGGGGCTGTATTAAATAATACCCAGTGAGAAATTCAGTATGTGTAGAAGGATCTATGAATGTTGGCCCAAGATAAAGTCACCTTGGTAAGCTTCCCCTTCACGTGAGCCAAACAGGTCAAAGTTGTTTCACCAAATAACCAGCTTGGTCTATAGTGAATAGACTTCATACTACATCATCGTTTCGAATAAATGCCTTTCAAAATAAAAACATCTTTCAGGTTCCTGCCATCACATTGTTTCTTTGAAGCCAGCTTTGCCTCTTTCCAGTCAGCTAAAAAATGGATTTTGGAGATTGATTACCATTCCATTACAAATAAAGATTGTAAATACATTACCTGGTCCAGCGTATCACTATATATCACTATCACTATATATATATATACTGTATCTATACGGCATATTACTGTGCAAAATGTGCAGGCAGGTAAAAATACTGTAAAGTAAGAATGCTTTCAAAAACAGACAAGTTAACAGACTAGAAGGAAGCCTCTTCTAATGGATTACTGGAACCATGTCCTGTGGTCTGATGAGACCAAGATAAACCTATTTGGTTCAGATGGTGTCAAGCGTGTGTGGCGGCAACCAGGTGTGGAGTACAAAAACAAGTGTGTCTTGTCTACAGTCAAGCATGGTAGTGGGAATGTCATGGTCTGGGCATGCATGAGTGCTGCTGGCACTGGGGAGCTCCAGTTCATTGAGGGAACCATGAATGCCAACATATACTGTGACATACTGAAGCAGAGCATGATCCCCTCCCTTTGGAGACTGGGCCGCAGGGCAGTATTCCAACATAATGACCTCAAACACACCTCCAAGATGACCACTGCCTTGCTAAAGAAGCTGAGAGTAAAGGTGACGGACTGTCCAAGCATGTCTCCAGACCTAAACTCTATTGACCATCTGTGGGGCATCCTCAAACGGAAGGTGGGGGAGCGCGAGGTCTCTAACATCCACCAGCAACGTGATGTCGTCGTGGAGGAGTGGAAGAGGACTCCAGAGGCAACCTGTGAAGCTCCGGTGAACTCCAGGCCCAATAGGGTTAAGGCAGTGCTGGAAAATAATGGTGGCCACACAAAATATTGACACTTTGGGCGCAATTCGGACATTTCCACTTCGGGGTGTACTTACTTTTGTTGCCAAGGTTTAGACATTAGTGGCTGTGTGTTGAGTTATTGTGAGGGGACAGTAAATTTACACTGTTATACAGACTGTACACTCACTACTTTACATTGTAGCAGAGAGTCATTTCTTCAGTGTTATCACATGAAAAGATATAATAAAATATTTACAAAAATGTGAGGGGTGTACTCACTTTTGTGAGATACTGTATATATGTGTGTATATGTGTGTGTGTATGTGTGTTTATATATATATATATATATATATATATATATATATATATATATATATATATATATATATATGTATGTGTGTGTGTGTTCTGGAATTTATTGCCAGCTGCGGAGATTGATCTCCCCCTTTTTCCTTCAACATAACACAGATCTCAAATCATCACCCACATCAACATATTTTTTCAGTAATAAGCCAAGCACATGAGTAAATTCCAGAAGAAGCAGCACAGATGAACCCATTAAAAAGATGCAGTAAGCTGTGATCTGAGCGAGCTTTCTGTTACGTACCTAATTATCTGTGTTTAGATTTGTTTATAGAGGTATGTAGATGGAATATTTTTCTTCAGTTTTTTTTCTACTTTTTCTTTTTTTTTTATGATCCAGCTGTGACATTTCATTTCTGTCACTTATCCGACACAACTCAGCTCTGCTTTTCAAGTTCTTTCTGTTTTTTTAATCTTTTATCACGTACTCCCCCCCCCACCACACCAAAAATATATATATATAACTCTGTGTTTTCATGAGATGTCGCTAGTTTGAGAAAACATGTCAAAATCAAAAAGCACAAATCTTGCTATATAGACGGGAACAAAACCCGCTAACAACTGTTTCCAAAGCTGATTCCTGGAAACCAATATACCAAAAAAATCTTAAATGACTTGCGGAGGAATATTAATTAGTATAAACATCTTACTGTTCCTGTTGATGTAAAACTTGTTGTGGTCACCATCTACGGTAGCTATACTTATTCTAGTGATTTTATCATGAAAAACACAAAATTGTCAATTCGTAGCCTTGGCGTTTTATTTATCTTTCAAAGGGTATAATTTGTTTACAGTACAGGAACAATTTAAACATAAATGCAGGGATGCTGGTATGATTGTAAAAAACATATGTTGTTCCTGTTCACCTTAGCTAATGAAGCTCGTACGGTTTTACATTTGTAGATACTTTTGGAATATTTAGAAAATCAGTTCGTAATATTTTTAACACATTTACAGGCCAACAACAAGGTTTTTATCCAGCTATAGCATGCCAGGCTCCAAAGGACATAAAACCGAGCCTGTCTGTGACATGTACCAGTGTATATTATGGAAAAGAGTAGTCGTTGCAGAGCTTCTCTGTGTGGTGAACCACCACTCACAAGCAAAGTGGTGCACAGCAAGCAAAACAGGTATAGCTTGTTCAGATGTCCATTTACAGGCAGACACCAAGGTTTTTATCCAGCTATAGCATGCCAGGCTCCAAGGGACATAAAACCGAGCCAGTCTTTGACATGTACCAGTGTATATTATGGAAAAGAGTAGTCGTTGCAGAGCTTCTTTGTGAGGTGGACCACCATTCGCAAGCAAAGTGGTGCACAGCAAGCAAAACAGGTATAGCTTGTTCAGATGTCCATTTACAGGCAGACACCAAGGTTTTTATCCAGCCAAAGCATGCCAGGCTCCAAGGGACATAAAACCGAGCCTGTCTTTGACATGTACCAGTGTATATTATGGAAAAGCGTAGTCGTTGCAGAGCTTCTCTGTGTGGTGGACCACCACTCACAAGCAAAGTGGTGCACAGCAAGCAAAACAAGTATAGCTTGTTCAGGTGGCACTTCGAGGGAGTCCAGTAAGAAGAAATAGGCATGGATCTGCGACTTGTATATGAATTAGCTGTTATAGTGTAGAAATGTACATAAATGTGTTTTGAGAAGCACTCAATGTGTTCCCTCGAGGCCTAGTTTACTTCTTTACGCTTGGTACAGGAGCCAGAGCACATGAACAGGCATGAACATTGAAGGTTTGGAACAGTTTTCCATACAATGACTTTATAAATTAAACTCAAAATCATTAACCAAACATGCATGTGATGTTTTTAATAACCTTCTCTGGTCAGCATTGAAATAATTCTGAATCCATCTGATACAATCATATTTATTTGTTGAGTGTTAATAGTCCCCAAATTTCTTGTATCTCGAAGAAGTGATCTATACTTGGTCGAGATAAAGTGTATATGAAGATAATAATATAGCACATTGCCGTATTTTCATATTTTTAGTAAAACTGTCAATTTGAAAAGGAAATGATGCTTTGATTTTCCTGCTTATTTGAAACGACAATACAGAGACGGAGTGGATGTAACATCCTGTTTATAGAAAGCATTTTATTTTCATGGTCTCTGGGGTGTTTTTGAGAGAAGAATGAGCTGTATTAATTTTAGATTAACGCTAATCCCGCTCGGCTCACGGAAGATCAGTCTATAATGTTGTCTGATTACAATCAGTATGTTGCTTTACACCAAGGGTAATTTTCTCCCATTTGAAGTTATACAAGAGGCCTTTCTCTCCTTCCTGGAGAACTATTATCTGTAGACTTCGTTTGACTTCTACAGCCATCAATCACTAATAGAGACATTACATTTACGATGGTTTTTAATTCAAAAGTTTGATATAGAAAATGAATGCACATGGAAAATTAAGTAAAAAAAAACTGTAAGGACCCTTATTTATCGCTCAGTGCTACCTGACACACAAGTTCAAGTTATATTTTTGAAAAGACTCATTATGGAATGAAACGGGTGGGTGGATAAGTCTATCTGCAGAGAAGGGGCTTACAAGAGAGGGCATGGGAGCGGTTGGAGGTGCAAGCCTCAGATTTGTGTGTCTATTGTTTCTTTGTGCTGCTGTCCCGGCACCTGCCCCACGTCACGAACACACATACTAACATGCAAAGTTGGCCCTAACACCTACACATGCTAACACACACACACACACTCACTCTAACATCGTACACAACTACAGTCTCTATAAGCGTACACTAATAGACACACACTGACACAAACATCTCTTACGGATGTCACGCAGAGCCTGTGTTCAGTGCATCTCACGCTCTTGTGCTGCTTTTGCAGGGTAACATATCACCTGTTACATGACTTTGCTAGACATCTCAGTTACTGGGGCCAGATGAAGGCTGGCACCTTCTAGCTTGGGGCCCATCAGCCTATTGCCCCCCAGTTTACTAAAATATGCTCTTGCACACATATTTATCATACTTTAACACACTTACACAAACGTAAACACTCATGCTAACACACGCACACTCACGCTAACACACACATGCACTCACACTATGGGAATGGAACTTGTGGTGGCAAATTAGTGGTAAAAAAACAAAATGAAGACAATACAATAGAGGTCTGAATCTAGCATGATGTATCTTGAAAACTGTTCTAGAAGGGAGGTATAGTTTAGGTGAGATTACATATGCATCGCACACTTTGAATGGCCACCTCTCAGCTTCATTTGTGTCTGCTAAATCATTATACTTACAAATTAACTTGTTTGTTCTTTGGGAGATGCTGTTCACAAATTCACTCCTTTACCGTGTGCACTTATAATAATCTCCATGCACAAAAATGCTAAGCACAAATCTTTCTCTCATTAAAAAGTGTAATAATTGGTCCGTCTAGTAATCCATGCTTTTCATGTCAAGCAAAGCATCTTAAAAGTTTGTCTCTTTCTGTTGTGAAAAAGCCCGTCATAACAATTGCTGAAACAAAAGGGTTAAGCGCCAAGGGGGAAAAAAAACAGTTTACTTTGTATTTCTGACTCTTTTCGACGCTATAGAATATTGCCAATATTTTATTCCAAATATTGTTCAAGTCTAGCCTTAAAAAAAGTCTTAATGAGGTCTGGCAGGTCCAAAAAATCATAGGATTAGGTGGATGTAATAAGATCTGATTAAAGGGTACACAGCCAGTGAAGGGTGTTAGGAGCAAATTCTTTCCACAAAGTGTATAATTAGTGTCTCATAAAAAGTACTTGATACTTACAGTTTGAAAACAATGCATTGAATACATTCAGTATGACGGCTCTACTTAACCTTTCACTAACTGGGAACGTTTGCCGACCCAGGCAGAGAAACTGTTAATTCTGATCTGCTCGTTTCAGTGTATGGAAATCTTTTCACATCACAACTATGCCCTGGACATTGCTTTTATATGACGACATGCCCAAACACAGTACATGAATATTTCTGTCGCTCTTAGAAATTCCATTGGCTTCATTTTTTTTTCTTTTTCCGGCCAGTCATTCCTCCACAAAGTATAATTTTGAAGAATCCGCTTTTTTCGTTGATGAACAAACCACGATGGGCTTTATAGCAATTTGCCATAATTAACAAATACGCATGTCTTCCGTGTAAAATGGCCGCCAACATGTGGTTGCTATCACGCAGGGTATGCCAATGTGATAAGGGCAGGAAGAAATGGCAGACCACCTAATTACCCTTCACCAAGAAGATACTTACAGCCCACCTATGAGAACCGAGCTTGTTTACATCTCTTGAGAGACAGCATAGTGTGTTGTTGTCAACATTTAGCAAAAGAAGCTCTGCCTATTTCAGGTAGATTAGAAGTCACGCAAAAGCCGTGTGGATCGCCACTGGAACAATCCTGACAGCGTAGGTGTTTGAAGACGTGTATTTTAATTCTGCTGCGCCAGTCACTTTGGTTTAGCAAGAGTGGTGTGAGATAACAGAGACAGCTAATTTGAATACATGCAAGCACTACTTCAGGGTTGCATGCATAAAAATGAGCTGATTATTATACCCACTTTACCAATAATTGTCTGAGACAGACACTTTGTACAGACATGTAAATGTTCGAGAGAGATTATTGTTTAAGTATCTACACACAAGGCCCTTATATTACCCTAAGCAATTTATGAGGAAAAAAAATGAAATTGTTGGATCGGATTTATTTCGATCCAGCTCAAGGCCTCAAGATTGTTCAAAAACTCCTTGTTTTTGAACAAACGTGTCAGATTCAGAAGATTTATACTTAGTGTTTTCAAAGATGCCCCAGGTTCTAGGGTGGGTTCCTATCTATCTGGTTGACAGTAGAGTTGTAGAGTGTTCTTTGCAGAAGGGTAACCACGTCATTAAGGATTTTAAGGTTGCTTTGGTGTTGAGAACAATTAGATTATTTAAAACATAGTTCCAGAACCTACGAATTGCCTACACACACTTTAGATACAGGGAAGCTACACTTAAACCTGGGATGGCTTGGCAATGCTGAATTGAAGTGACATCAAGCTTGGTGGTGCACCTTTCCTCTTGCTTTTCCAGTCCCCCATTTTCTCTGCTGTTATCAACCTATTTCGAACCTGTTTCTAACCATCGTTTCTAACCAACAATTACACTTGGGCGCTCGCCAGAGTTTGCCAAAAGGTTATAAAAATCAAAACTGATTACCAGGGTCAGTGTTTGATTTCCAACAAAGGGTAATGGTGTTCGGTCCTGTCCACAGCACACTCAGGTCTTACCCACCCACTTCTAGTGTCTTTGGGGGTTAGTCATATCTCTGTGTGTGGCTGCCCTTGCCCTTTACACTAATTATGCCGCTGTTTTGCACCCTTCCTTGAGGGACTGGTGGGGCAAAGAAATAGTCGAAAACTACTGATATTCTAGATGTGTTTTCCAATGTACACCGCGTCCGGTCACCTTATGTCGGTGCCTACATTTTCCATGGTTATTTGTATCACACAGAGTCTGATCTCCAGCCAAAGCTTCCCTATTGTTAAGTTAGGAGAGAGCTTCACAGAGGCAGAATAGGGAATCTTGTATAATGGCACTTTTTCAGGGAGATCCATGATTCTTGCCAGTTCCAAACACTGAATTATCTCCAATGTTAATTCTGATATTCACAACCAAAGTATGATTACCCTGTTTATTGATCAGGCCGAATCTTTCAGTCTATGTACATCTGTTAGAAGCAAAATGGATTGGAAGCCCAGTTCATTTGCTAATTATAACTCCACATTGGACAAGAAAAGACAAAATGATTTGTAGTGATAAAAATATTTGAACCAGTTTATAATATCTGTAATAGAATCAGAAGGTTGAATATGCTAACAAAAAGACATAAATTAGATATAGCAGAATGGTGCTCTATAGCTAGGTTTAATGTTGTTGCTATACTGGGTTACTTAACTGAAACACAAGCTCAAGAATATATTCTTTAACACATCAAGGTTTTTCAGTGAATTATACTTCAACGCTACTATGTAACCTACGAATAAAATTACCAAATTATATCCATTTTTACTTAACGGTTATCTTAGCCACAACCAGTTAAACTATAGAGGCATCAGATGAGCCTTTAATATATGCTTGGTTCTCAGAAGAACTTACACAATGTAATATGGAACACGCTTTTTCTTTTGTTTCGTGTGCATATTATAGAGAGTTCTAGGACTGTTAAAAACCATGGGAAGAGCTGAGCCCTAGTGGAAGTAAACAAATCAGGCACGCAAAACATAGTCCACAGGGAATTAGCAGACTAAAAGAAGCAAATAAGCGACCACCGCCACATAAATACAAGCTGAAGAAAGAAAGGCGAAACAAACCTCTCAGCTCAAGCCCCCACTGTCACGCTAAAAATACTGTAACAAATAATGCACCAAATATTTAAGTGTATCAGTTTGCATAAAATACTAAAAAGCATGAAGTGTAAACTCTCAGAAGGAAGATTATTACTACACAAAAGTAGCAGGAGCCAGCGGATGATTGTGTGATCCCTGGTTGTCGCTGCCACCTTCCTCGTGGTGTGACCCCAGCTACAGGTGGATAGCCACTCCAGGTCTTGGAGTAAGTGTGCTCCTCCAGGCCAAAGTGTCCTAAACAAATCCTTACCACCAGTACCGGCATGACACAGCAGTCATAATACACTGGACAAATGTTACTCTGGGAAGCACTGAGGATGTGAATTTACTTTTTTGTGTTATCTATGGCCAGTGGGGCGTCGGATCTAATGGGCGAGCTTAACTTGGCCAATAGCTCTGAATCTGAGGAGACGTAAGGACCAACCAGTATGGGGAAACTTTTATGTGGTCACATAGATCCTAGGGATACTCCAAGGGAGTATAAGTGATGGTTACCGGGGTAAGGGACACGACCACCAACAGAGCCACAATAATATGTTATAACTGTGAATAGCAAATACATCATAACGATTAAAATCTTCCGTACAACTGTCCCTCTTACAGAGGAACACTTGAGAAGCATGGTCTTGCTGTAATTAAGGACTCAACTGGCCCAGGACTCAAAAACAGGTGTACAAATAAACAGAGTGCTCTAGAAAGGAACGTTTTCACTTCTTCTGCCAAAGCATCTTTTCTTTCCATAGATCTGTGAACCCGCTAACTCTAATACCCCGAGAATTATGTAATTTGGGTTACTCACCAAACGTTTTGAATAAGAATGTTATCTTACTGAATTCATTATGCGTTAAGCTCGTCCTTTGGGAAACTTCCTCCAGCAGGCTTATAATAATTGAAATAGTTGAAATAGCAATTGGATTTCATTAACTTTGGTTAGTGTTCTGATTACGAAAAAATATATATAACATGTCCAGGCACTATACCTCAAGAGACAACGAAAAACTCAGCAGAGCTCCCCATTTTGTTTGTGACACAAACTTGTAACCACAAGCTCTGGCCATGACACATAGTAGAATACGTGATTGTGTTTCCATTCACAAAAACGTCCGATGTGTAAGCAAAGCGCTGCTCCCACGTATATCTAAAAATTATGGAAATATAAGGGTAAAAAAAAAGGGTATAAAAAGAGAAAGCTGTTAGAAGGGGAAAACTTGTCACGAAATATAAAAACTCATAGAAACGGCACATCCTACCTGATCTGCTTCGTGACGAATCTCTGATGAATCATAGTTGACATTTCTTGAGGTATCACTTAATCATATTTGGTTACGGGTCACACATTATATTTTATGATTTAAAAATGCTTATGGTATTAAACAAGCATATACTATATGTGCGAGAGTATTTGCATTAATCTATCGATCCACAAACAGAATAATAGTATATGTTGGTGTGCCATTAAAATCTAAGCGCAGCGGTATTTCATGCAGAAGAGATGTTGCATTACAAAATGCAAATGAAATGTATTTTAATAGCAAAGATCAAAAGGTGATGCAATTATTTCTTGACATTTCGCTCTGTTCCATTAAGGTTCCTATTCAGCAACACAAAAGCTGAGATGTTAAACAAATATATTAACTCCGTGATGTGATGTTTCCTAGCAACCCTACAAGCAAGTTTTAAGTTTAATTACCTGACTGAGGCTCACCTATATAAATTAACATCTGCATGAATATATCACTCTAAAGGCTGTAGTCACGTCGAGAATTAAATGAAACGCGTTGGCTCTTTTGAATTGGTGCACGGGGCAGGGTCCCAGGGTGTGACGTGGTATCCCGGAACGTCCTCTACTTTGCTATAGAGTCCACAATGTGGAGACCTTTGCTTGACATTGTCTGCAAAGTTAATGCACGTGGCGTGGCAGAGTGGTGTTTGGGGTAGGGGCCTTGACTATTGTTCAAATCATTATTATATTTTCACTCTCCTGTTCAAATTGTTAGTATATTTTTGTTATATTCCTATTATTGGTCATAGTTGTACACCACACCCAGTAACACTCTTTTTCCTTTGAGCCCTTTGGTGTCTGTGTCCACCTGCATGTCCCCTTTGTAGGACAATAGGCAGGGGCGTGAATAGAAAACACCCGGCCCTGATGCAAAAAAAAAATCCCCCTGGGCCCCCCAACTTCAACAGGTAGTCTGGGCCTTCTTTGCCCCTTGCCCCCCTCCTTCCAACATAAAACATATGTAAACACACAAATTACACATCCATGCTCACACACACACAATTACACATCCATGCTCACACACACACAGACAAGTACAGATCCATGCTCACACTACACAGGTGGAGAGGGTGGTAAACATTCAATGGGAGTGTATCTGATACCGTATGATTAATACGTATTGTTAATATATTCTGGTGGTTATGAGGAAGAATAATACATTGTGGAAAGAGGGTGGTTGGGAGCATTTCTATGCTCTAGCAATACATGTTTGAGGATGTGGACAATTAGTTTTGCTGCTGAAATTTGACTCGTTCTCATAATTAGAGCACCATATTCTAAATGAGAATCATTTTAAATACAATATCAGCTTTTCGTATTCTTCAAGGTGTTTATATCGAGCAATATTCATTCTTACATGTCAGTGTCTTCTTATTCAAATTCTAGCTATGTGTCATTGCTGGTCTGTTATTATTGGAATCAAGTAAAAAAAAATCTTTGCTAGGTGACAAGTCTAACTGGAGGATGTGAGAAAATATTATGTCAACAAGGCACTACTGACTAGTGCTGAAGACAGATCGGTTAGAGATAGGTGTGATAGGAGCACAGATTTAAGGAGTTAAGTCATTAGGTAAAACATCTCTCCAGAAAATGGTCTTATTTATGCTATATTTTTTTTATAAACAAGATATTACATATTTTTTAACAAGAACATATAAACACATATTGTATATACATATAATTGTCTTCTTTCGTAAGAAATAAGCAAACCAATTGAAAAAAAACTCCAGTAGATAACCAGATCGCAATTGTAAATTAAAGGTAGGTTCTGGCAGATATATTTGGTGGGTTTATTTGGGCCCCAGAAGTTTAGGGGCATCGGTACAGTGCATCTGTCCTGATGTGTCAAGTTAGTATACGTAATTACACACTGGAATACTTAACAGAGGGCTAGCAAACGAACAGGGGCCATCGTTACCTTTGGGTCCATCAGCAGGTTTTGTGTGCTTAACTTTATGAAACGACAAGCTAACATACATTAACATGTCTCTACACCTGTGTATATTCCATTAAATATTAGAACTAGATTTACACCAATAGTGATAGATGAGTTTCAGTAGTATTTATATAGTAGATAACACATCACAGAAAACTTGTTTTTTGGTATTCTTATACTTTTTTTGTAGCGTCCCAACATGATTACTAATTATTTTTTGGAAAATGCCTCTACAACTAAAGTAAACTGAGAAATGGAGACGAGAGATATAATTTTAAAAAAAAAAGGAAAGTGTCATCTTCACAGATTCGAAAGATAACCACGTTCAGCTACCTGTAGTTTGTATCTTTTTGTTTGTTTATCAGCATAATTGTTTTTCCCAGATATTTTGTGTGAAACAGTTTAAAATTATTTAGACATGGTAACTCTTGTATATTTAATTAATTTTTTTCTTGAAGTTATCTCCGTTCTTATCACTCAAGGCTCTGTACCAACAACTTAACCCCTTAATGACAAAGCCTGTACATGTACGGGCTCAAAATGCATTGTTTTCAATGGGTTTCGGGACCGCCCATTGTCATTAAGGGGTTAAAAAGGGGAGAGGTCATTTAATGGGGAGAAATAATAATGTGAGTTGTAGGCAGTAGCGGAGAATGTGTTTTATCGGCTAAAGGATAGCAATGGGAAGTATCAGAAAAGGGTACATATAAACATATACTGAACTCAAAGATGAATGTTCCCAAATGGCAGTGAAGAAAATCTGATATATCTGCCTATGTGTATATATTCATAGATGATAGACAGACAGACAGACTGATAATGGCTAAATATGGGATTTCATGGTGTCCTTCTGAATTTGCCATGTCTAATGTGTTTACATCTGTAACTCTAGGCAAGCTGTTCATTCTAAATTAAAAGTTGATTCAGTCTTTTTTTAAGCGATTAGTAGGTGGATTTATTTTGAATGTTACCACTGCATTTAAATACAGAATTTGAATCTTAGCTATTTCCCCTAATATTATTGGAGAGATTATGTTAAAAGCTCCTTTTAGAACATTTTAGGTTTTGTAATGAGCAACTGCTTGTCTTTTGTGGAACGTACACAAAATAAACTAGTGAGGTTACTACCCCCGTTAACTAAAAGCGATGGTTTTAGATAATTCCTTGTATCCTACACAAAATTCTAACTTCCATGTATCAAGCTCTAGAAATACAATAAGTGCACAAGACTCGCTCTGTAATGCCTTAGTATCAATGTCTAGGAATTCACATAAAATAAAGATATATCCACAATATTTTTAAAATATATATATATTTTTAACAGTTACAGTCTAATAGATTTAAAAAACCTCCCCTGATCTCCATAATGTAAGTGATAACCATCAAATATTTACTCTAAATCAATACTCCTACATGTGTTTATTTAAATCTTGTAGCAATTTATAATTTGTTTATGCTTTGCTAATGTGTTACAGTGTTGAACGTTTCTGCTGTTTTAATTACAATGAGCTGTATCAATTCTAACACTGAGACAGATGAAAAGAAATACTCAACAAAAGGAGAGAATTAAAAACACAAAAACCAGTAAAGCAGCTACACGTACCTTGGTACTGCTAAAGTAAAAAACAATAATCCTTTGAGTAAAAATATAAAAAAAGAAAGTGATATATGTACAAATCCAATATCTGTCTGTCTGTCTGTCTGTCCATCTATCTATCTATCTATCTATCTATCTATCTATCTATCTATCTATCTATCTATCCATATATCCATCTATCTATCCATCTATCTATCCATCTATCTATCTATCTATCTATCTATCTATCTATCTATATCTTGAAAGCCTGTGTAGCAAAAATACCCAACGATGCACACCTATTCATCTAGTGTTAAGAGGATTCATGTGTGACCTAAATAACATGTAATTTTTCAAACATATGAACCAAATGGATTTAAGTGCAGAAGTGACCTCTAACAGCAGAATAATCAACTTGTCCTCTAAATGCAGTACTCGTTGAGATGACGATTAAGCATATGCATACCCAAAGGTCGCTTTTAGATTTATATATATATATATATATATATATATATATATATATATATATATAATATAATATGTGTGTGTATGTATATATGTATGTATATGTACAGGGTTCCAGTTCATCCCAAAGGTGTTGGATGGGGTTGAGGTCAGGGCTCTGTGCGGCCCGTCAAGTTCTTCCACACCAAACTCATACTACCGTATGTTTATGGACGTTGCTTTGTGCACTGGGCACATAAAAAGGTTGCAGGGCCACTAATTCTGGAGGTGGATTAAAAATGAGGCAATTGCACTAAAGCAGCAAACTGTCTACAGTGGAATTGTTCCACGTGCACCTGGCTCAATAGTTTTTTTTTGTGCTTATTGTGTATAAATGCACATGAATACACTAGCGGTAAACCTCCGGCAACCCTGTAGCCCCAGGACCTCACCTATGATTATCTGTCCTTTTCTATGATGTAAATGATTAAATTAAATGAACTTGAGTCAACCTTCCCTGTTTCTCATCCGCACAGGTATAATGGAGCAGTGTGTGCATTCGGGTTATATATGATGGCGTCCCTCTCTTACAACAGCACCCTACAAATCCTGGAGAAAGCTGGTGAGTGCATGGGAAACATTAAAATTGACTAAACCAAGAGGAGTACATATTACTTAAGTGCAAGTACTATTTGTGCAAGTTTATTATAATATACACAGCTACATGCGCCTATGTGATAATCTTATCCTACCCACTCTTTAGATTCTATATGCAAAGTATTTTATATATTGATAAATATTAGTAATAAGATCAAAATCACTGGTGGATCCAGTTTCTGATCTACAGCTATGACCTATATGCCTGATGATTTAAAACTAAAACTGTCATCCCCCTGGGACAAGAGAGATCTCTGGCATTGGGTTGCCAACTTTCTGATCCTGCTAGACACCACAGAAAATCACATACACTTCTGAGCCAGTGGGCCCTCCGTAACTCATGTAGTCATACCACTGATTCGTGTGGACACGTATATACAGTACATGTATAGTTTGAGTTATATAGAGCTATACAGGGAACAACAGATACATTATCTACCTATTTATGTGTTTTGCAATCTATAGCTATAGACTAACAGTCTAAATCCAATCCAAGAAATTGTATTTTTCTTTTTAATGCGTGTTGGAGTCCATTTTGCATGAACTGCATGCAAACTGGAGCATCCATACTTTAGTTATGTCTCATTTAGACCCTCCCTTAGCTGCCTCTACTGAAACCAGGAGACGATTGTACGAGCGCTTCTTGCACATGACCAGTAGCACGTTTACTGAAGCCAGTGAAGCAGCAGTGAATCACGTGTATTATAGCCAAGAATGAGCATTCAGATTGCATGAATACGATTGGCTGCTGCAAGTCCTATTGACTTCTATTGTCATCGAGTTCTACTGAGCATGAGCAGGACACAGACTCAAGTATGCTCCTTGGTGTCAGTAGTCGGGAGGGGGAGGAGCTAAATGACTCTAGAATTCCTGAACATGGTTGCATGGTCTGCGATATGCGTTTATGGTGGAAATATGGCTCGAGTACCTCTTCTAAATGAATTCTGAACAAAGGAAAATATGTGTGCCGAAATATAAATGTATTTGTTTCGTAGATTGTCACTGTAATTACGTGTTTATGTACATGTAAATATATCTCCATATAGATGCTGAGTGTATACACAATCTCAAAGCAACACTGCATTGTTTATTCACCAGTTCTCATTTTATTTTCCTAAAATAAGGTAATTAAAATGATTCACTCCTGATCAGCTTATGAGAAAAATAAGTGTGTGGGAGTCTAAATGTTTTGCCTCTGGTGTGACAGTAAATAGAGCTTTTCTTGCATGTTTTTATTTTATTTTTTTTTAATTTAGCCTTAGTCTTTCAGGCTCCTCTTTGATGTTTCAAGACAAACGTTTCTATTTTCACTTCAATCTCGGTATTATTTTTAAGGTTTAATAAGGGAGAAAAAACATTGAATTGGTTGAATATGAATTTAAAAGAGGGAAACCAATTAAGACAGTAAATGACAATATATAAACCAAAGAGTATAACATTATATATTATTATTATTTTATATAATGCCATTACATTTCCCAGTGCTCTATATATTCATATTTATTTATATCATGAGCAAGGTCGTATATACCCATATCTCTCCACAGAATGTATCGGTTTGTCTTAGTCTGTCAATTCTTGTCTTGTCATATCCCTTGAATTTATGTATTGTATTAAGCGCTGCGTAAACCGTTGGCGCTATATAAATAAAAGATAATGATGATGATGATAATAATAATAATATACAATTTAATATAGTAGATGTATAGATAGATGATATACGATCATCTTAGTTAATTGGATTAACATTTACATATTTGGGAGCTCTTCGGTTTTGACCCGGAGTTTCCGGGCACGGGAGTGGTGTGTGGCCATTTGCTGTCCATCTTAGGTGTATGTATGTGTGTGTGTATGTGTGTGTGTGTATGTGTGTGTATGTAGCATGATAAGGAACTCTACACATGGATCCACAGAGGCAAAAAAGACATGAAGGCATTGCTCAGCCATGCGGTCACATAATTAAAATTAAATGTTTAATAGAATTATTTGAAAGCCATTGTGTGCTTCTTTACTTTTATTTTATATATATATATATATATATATATATATATATATATATATATATATATATATATATATATATATATATATATATATTCTATGTATATAGTTAAAGGGTAATTTCAGAGTAGCTACATGTGATATCTATTTTACTCTACATTTCAAATACGCAGACTTTATTTTCCTTTAATCCTGCTGAGTTGGAAGCGTTATTGTTTTGAAAGCAGGACACTTTGATGAAAAGTTACCATCAAAACACTGCCGAGTCGTATGCAGCTAATTACACAGCGCTTGCTTTTCTCAATTGCATTTTGCTTGGGCTCACTGGTATACCCTGTTTTAACTCAATCCATGTCTTTTTTGTTTTTAAATAATTCTTTTGGATTATTTTGTAAAACACTATAGATTTTATAGGGATTGTTGATTAACTAAGAAATCCGTTTTTCCCTAAATACGTCAACATATTCTGTAGTTTTTGACTGAATTATCACAAGGTCATTAATTATAACATAGTTTTCGCTATAGCTGCTAAGCTGGAAATGCAGTCACAGCAAAGAATATTTGTTGTTCTTAGTAAGTCATCATTATGAATGCATGAAGACAAAGCAATTAACAGAATATATCCCATATATCAGATGATATCAGAGATCTCCTTTGGAACTGGTCCATTGAGCAGAGCTGCACTAGAAAGCCCGATGGCCAACAAGGTGATCTGTCCCTGGTTTGTGGGAAGAGGCTACCAGCTTCCTAACCTGCTGCCCCCCACCTAGTCGGCCTTGGCCGGTATGCATTGCTGCCCTAGGCGTCAGGCTTTTTTACACCAATCTTTGCTTGAACGAGCAAATTCTCTGAGCGACACAGAATGGATTTGACCCCTTATAACCTTTGAAATAATGATCTCAAATGGCTGGAAAGTACTTAAATACAGGTAACCTAATTCAAACTATAATTGCCTTCTTACAAGTTATAGTTTCATAGAAGCCGATGCCTGACACCATTAGTGAGTCAGTACAATATAATGTTTATGATGAACATATCAAATCATGTACAGGGTTAATATTTAAAGCCCATCAGTGTGGTTTCATTCCTAGGTTTGTTTACCATAATGCACAAGACTTTCTCCTTATTGGTTGTTCACTTTGGGCATTTTACTTTCTTTTTTATAGACCTGAAAGCTTTTAAGATCTATAGGATAATTAGGGATCCATCATCCATGTCACTAATGTAATGATCTCTAAGTCAGGTTGGTTGAAGCGTATTTTTTATGCATTTTAACTATTCTTGAGATTAAATATTTAATGTAAAGTTTTAAGACAGTTACTCTGCTACAAGTGACATTGTCTTTCTAAGATTTTCCTGGCCTGATCTCTAAACACCTGGGAGCCATGTTTTCAAAATATGTTATGTTTATAGGCAAGAATTTTCTAAATAATAGCACTGGTAAAATGATGTTATTTGCATGCAAATACATTTTCTAGAACATTTCTAGAAAAGTATAATTCCTTTAAAAGCATGTTAAAACCACTTACAGTCCAGTGACACTTAGGCGTCCCTTTGAAGAGAGACTACCAAAGTCCAGATTAATGATTATACCTGGATAAAGCATTTATTATTTTGGAGTTTTTTTGTTCTCACTCACTATTCTTTTTATTGTGTTTTATATATATATATATATATATATATATATATATATATATATATATATATATATATATATATATATATATATATGAGATGTAGCATTGCACGTTTTGACGGTGCTGTTCCGCTCACTAATTGAACACCTTTATAACTAAATGCAGCACTAAAAACATTATTAAACTTCCAAACAATTCCCAGAAATACATTTGTAAACAGCCCCATGAGAAAATAAATATTTTGATATTTATTCACATAGAACATCCTAAGTGGTGTTATAGGAGCGTACCAGTGCAGTATTAGCGTGTGTAATATGGGAAACGACGGGAAACGTCCATAAAATGACCTTGCTCAGCATTTCCAAAAGATAAAGTTCAAAAACAAAACTGGGAATAACTTAAAGAACATTAAAATACAAAAAAACCACATTGACTGTTTATGATGAAGTGTCAACCCCATTGATTTCTCTTGTAAAGCATTGTAATTAATAGGATAAATATGCAAAACAAATCATTATACATTATAAAGCCATATGATATTTACAAAGAAATAATGTTACATTTTTTATATTATTGTGACTTTTAGAAGTGGAGATGTTTAGTTGGCTGATTTGTAGCTTGCGCTCCTAAAACTCTTTCCCATCTAGTCTGTCTTATTTTTTTTACCCTGCTACTTAGTTTATGTATTCTACTAGTAGCTTTATACGACTGTAAGTATTTTGTATTCCTTTATTTGTGCTTGGAATTGTTCTCTTATTCTCGCTGCCTGTTTAAATAAGGTCATTAATTTTTGCTGTAAAAAATAAGTAAAAATGTAATCAAATAGATCCTATGTATCGAAACTAATATATAGCCAATGACTTTATATGTCATAACTTTGATAATACTGTTATTTAAATCCCACAGAGCAAGTTTGTTTTAAATAGTTAAGCATCTCACATTTTAAACAATGTTCAGTATACAGAATTCCTTATTTATATTTATATATTTTAAATTATGAAACCAATGTCCATATTATTATATGTCTTTAGAAATCTTCTCACATATTTATTAGATATTTGGAAAGTACTTTACTTTTTTTTCCTGGAAGGGCATTTCTTACCCGATGAGAATGGTGCAATTTACTCTTTGTTTACTCTTTTGATTTTATGTTAAGCACTTTAAACTGTAAACCAACTGTTTTTATTATTCTTATTTATGTAATGTTCAAAAAGATCAAAACTTAAATATTTTTGTGACATCACATATGCCTCTACCAATGGCACTACACCATTGTAACCAGTGAATCACCCAGTGAAGATTTCTTTGGAGTCCTACTGGCAGACCAGGAAGAAGTTGTAAGCTATCTCTAGATGATGATATGATTTAAATCAGCAGCCCAAGGTATCCTGCTCTAAAAAAATAGTGATGAAAGGGTTCTTGTGACTGTTCCTTTGTAGAGCCACAGAGGCACACTAGGTCCTCAATCTTCATCTTCTGGGACAACACTCCCCGAAAGGGTACCTAATTCCTTTCTTCTCTAAGGGAGGGAACAGTTTTTGTTGGTCCTCCACCAAAGAGGTAGTCTACTGAAGCCTCCAATGCTACTGATGACCCAAAAGGTCAACCCATATTTCCCACGAAACAGCTGAGTTTTCAGGGATCCAAATCCAGTGCATGAAGTCAGAGAATACAATTAAACAGGCGCTGTACGTGTACAAACAAAATAATGAAACAAAGTGCCATTGTGTCCCAAGCCCATGGCCTTTATTATAAACATCTAACCAGCAGCTGTAGGTTAGGCCAGTAAGGAAAAAAAAAAACAATAAGGAAGAAGGAAACCCTTAGCTATTGTGAGCGCTCGGGTGTTTCCCTCACCCAAAGCTATGCAAGTGATGAGCAACCATGTGGATCTACAGTCTGCTAAAAACAAATACAGAGAGCACAGGAGGTGTTACAACGTGTGGCTTCTTCAAGATTAGACTGGCATATAGTATAATGGAAAATTACCAAGTTGATCTTTTGATTAATTCTTAGCCCAAAGGTTTTGTGTAGCACAGACATTTACTGGAGTTGTATGTTAGTTTTACATGTTTGTGTGTTAAGTTTTTATCTTTTGTCTAGTTAGTACACACATTGTCATTCTACTGCCTTGAGATACATAATATAATAATTTGGTCTAAATCTCACTTGAGAAAAATGGGCTAAAAATAGTCTATCAAGGAAAATCTTAATTAATTAAAACTACCTATGTATTTAAGTGTTAATGTTGTAGCCAGTGTAATTGTTTTGGAGATACAGAATTTGGGTTAAGCACCATCATGGAATCAACCAATCTACAACATCCATGCAGATAATAAGTAAAGTGGCTTCCCATAATGTATACATATGGGGTTTTTAACGCCTGTGTATTGCTTTTTTTATCTGTAGATTGATGTATTTAGTGTATAGGATGTATGATTTGGATTAAAAATGACAGATCTTTTAAGCACTTAAAAGTTCCAACCACAAATCAATCACCAAGGTTAGTTTGGGGTCGCAGCGAGGTTTCAAAAACTAAAATGAAGTTCTTCATGCCAACCAGTCAAGTACCTTTTATGTTATAATAAATAATGAATTGCATGATTGACAAATTGGTTAACCCCTGGTAGCTTGAGCATCCTTGGTGCTGTCCTAGTGTGTTCATGGAGTTCCTTAGGTACATGGGTAGCATATCCTACACAAGCGTGTTGGCTCAATATACCTAAAGACCTTTCCAGGTATCTTCTACACATCTCGTGTACGAAAAGAAAAGAGAAAAAAAACTAACTTATTTATAGGCCTTGCCTGAAAAATCATAAAAATCAATCACTGTTAAACTGCTGTTATCTAGATTAACGTTCCTCAATTTAAGGAACTCCTTCAGAGAAGCACTTCTTTTTGTATTCCTAATAAAGATCACTTTCTCAAATGCTTATTTATTTTGAAATCCAAGCCATTACTCCTTTAGAGCTTAGTTAGGTGAAGGCGAGTGAGCCTTGCATGGACCAGCTGTGTGCTGTCTGCTGTTTGTACAGTAAGCGATACCTAGAACATCTTCAGGAGAGGGATTTGTCAAATTACTAAGTGTGTCAGTGAATATAAATAGGGGGGTGAAGGGATTAATGTGGATTGTTACAGATTTATTTTTTAGCTAAGTAGCTATAGAGCAGCTTTGTATAGAGCTGACAAATGTCATTTTGATGTAAAACTGACACCAGAGGAACCATTTTGGAAAAAAATCATTCATAAGTTGTATAGAACGCTAAAGACTTTGGATAAAATATAAATTGGAGAGAGAGATTTGAGCTCTGCCTCCTAGAAAACGAAGTACAGTTACAGATGGAACGATTGGAAGAATTGTTACAAATATTTAGTATCCTCCAGTTTGGTTTTCATAGATATGTTTGAATGGTAAAAAATATTGTTTAGAAAAGTTGGTTTTGTGTAGCAGTACATGGAAGCCTAAATTATTTAGATTATTTTTCTCTTCAATCTGCTCCAAAAAGGCCTGCTCTAAATGTTTTTACTTGAAGCTTCCAATGCATGTACTCATTTATTCTCCATTGTGTGTTTAGAGTAACAAGGACGTTGAAGCTGCCTTTCCACCCTGTCTAGATCCAGAGCCATAGCAGGTACTATCCTCAGGCGCAACCGTGAGGCGGTGTAGAAAGCATGCAAACCAGACCTCCCTCTGCGGGAGTAGGCAGGCAGCATCCTGTGTTGCCTGCTGGAGGAGCAAGGCTGATTGGGTAGATCATGGATCTCCTTCTAACCGATCCAAAATAAAAGGAAGTGCAATGTCTGTTCAAACAGACTTCTGTTTCATTGCTCCCTAGCAAAGCGTGTTGGTTATTGATGATGAGTGCTGGGATACGAAAACCCCACCACAGGAATTCAGAAGGGTAAGGGATATGGGTAAGGGTGTGTTTGTGTTTTTAAAGTGTTTGTATGTTAAGGCAAGCAAGTGTATGGCTGCAAAGGAAGTGTAAACCAGGATGTTTGTGTATGGGCAAGCAGGAATCTGTGTATGGGCAGGCATTTGTAAGTGTACTGTAGATGTGTGTATTTTGGCAGTCTATCAATTACTGCCACTGTTTTGGGCCTAAAGGGTATATAATAATTCACTCTGACACATTTGAACCCAGGGTACTATTTAGTATTGTTTTAAATAAATCAAAGAGAAAATGGTGTCCTCTTCTAAGCAATTATGAAAATGTCCACTATGAACTATGTCCGTGCCTATCCCTGGTCGTGACCTCCAAGCATTCAGACTCCAGAGACCACAGGTAAGCAAGGCCCAGGCTGAGAGGAGCCCTGAATGACTCTAAGAGACCACTGTGGTGCAATCTGCATGCTGGGTATTTCCTGTGGATGCAATCTGGATGCTGGGTATTTCCTGTGGATGCAATCTGGATGCTGGGTATTTCCTGTGGATGCAATCTGGATGCTGGGTATTTCCTGTGGATGCAATCTGGATGCTGGGTATTTCCTGTGGATGCAATCTGGTCAAGTCCTGTGTCTGTGTATAATCTGGTTGCTGGGGCAAATTCTTCTGTGTGTAATTTGGGTGCCAGGCAAGTCCAATGTGTGCAACCTGAATGTCAGGGCTGGCCTTTGGGGTGTGGTACGTGTGATCTATGTCTTCAATTTGGGGTTTCCATACATTTCCGTACATTGATCTATACCTGCAATGTTGTGTTTTGATTAGTTGTTTCTTAGATTGTAAGCCTTCAAGAAGGGCTCTCTCCACCTTATGTATCGTTTTGTCTTAGTCTGTCAATTCTAGTCTTGTCACACCCCTTGGATATATGTAGCGTTGCATAAATGATTAACAGACTAATGGGAATATATTATGTTTATTTTTGTTGATTGGCTTTTAGATCTCTGGACTCTTGATGTCATTATGAGGATTGCTTTTGTGCCTTATAGTTACAAATGTTTGTGGATGTATGGATAGCTGACATAATAAATCATTTGAATAACTCTTTGTTATTGTATCGATTCATGTTATCATAGATATTGAGGGCACTTGTATACTATATTGAGGAACACAGTGAAGTAAAATTAACAGATAACCCTCTATGAACACTCACTGCTCACTCATAATATGAGTGACGGTTTTAGATTTTTATTTACCCAACGTTATTGCACTATTTTTTTTTCTACTTTTCTCTAAGTATTCAGTTATGATTACATTTGTGAGGGATGAATTGCCATAAATTAAAAAAAAAAAACTAATTCTTCAATTTAAAGTTTGCAGACAATCTAAATATATACTGAGAGCACTTTCAATTGTGTACGTTTGTATTTTTGTGGTTTTTGTATGCAAGTTGTAATGATTGTGGTTTTTGTATGTCACATGTAAGTTACTTATGCTAAGTTACATATCTTTATGAATCTTATGTAACTGAAATAAACAGTTCTGATATCATTAATTACGTTCTTCAAAATATCCTCTGGAAAAGTATATTGGGGAGAGCTCAATTTTCTGTCCTGTCTATAAAAGTGATTTGGGCCCTTCTGTTATTGGGCTGTTTGGCAGGGTGTCTCCTAGAACATAGTAATTTATTTTTGGTTAAAAAAGGCAAAAGTTTATTAAGTTCAGCCCTGCTGTTGATCCAGAAGACAGCAAAAACCCCACATTAAAGCGATTTCCAATTGTGCCTCAAACAAGGAAGTGCTGGCAACTCCTGGGGGATAGGTTGCCAGCACTCTCCTGATTCTTATTAACAGACGTATTACACACTGATGGTATGATGGCCCATGCCAGCGCCATGAAGCTGATTTCTTAAGTGATACCGGAACTAGTAATACAATGAACAGTATGTACTATGTTGTGGACATTCAGTTCTAAGTTAGATAAAGCAGATGACACATCCCAAGTGTGAAACTAATGGAGTGAATGGCTTTTTTTGCAAGTAGAAAGTAAGCTTTTTGGAGAATTAGGTGGAATACAAGTCTAGTTATTCCAGATAATTCACTTTTATGCTTTAAATGTAGCAAAACAAAATAATGTATATGTAATATATGTATATGTACCTGCTGACCATATTTGAAGGCTTGGTTTTATATTTTCTGTTCTTCTCGTCTGTAGGATAAATGACCCCCCCCAAAAAAAGAATGCCTGGTTTGCAAGTGGACACAATCTCAAATTTGGGAAATGTAAATCATTGATTGCAGTCTTTTATTCTTTAATCTAATGGTTTATTCACATAAAACAGCACAGTTATTTTTAAGAAGCATTTTTATTTTCTACAACCTATCGTTGGCTTTTTTTGTCACATGACAATGATGTTTTTACAGATAAAATTGTGAATGAGACAACATTTTATCCATTGCATAGATGTTTTTGGGATGGTTTGGGCACTGAACAGTATCGGTAATTATGTTTCTAATCCTGCATTTAGTTACAGAAGTATTCAATTCACCATAGTAGGGGAAACGGTGCCTTTAAAATGCCATAAAAGGTGATGCTAAAATATTCTTGAAATTCATAGTCAGAAATAGTGTTTATATTGGTTATTAATGTATCCATTTTCACAAAACCTCTGGTCAGGTTAGTTAGTTGAAGGGTTTTGCCATACATTTTGGGTATTCTTAAGAAAAGTAACAAAGCAAAATACATTGTATGTAAATACTGATGAGGGGGCAACCACTGATGGGGTCACAAGGAGATTCTATATTAATTTATGAAAAGAGCAATATGATAGCAGTACTAACATTTACTGAACCCAATCTTTAATGGTTCTTTTCCCAAGGGTATTAATATTCTTCTGTATAACTGTTTTATTTTTGTCAAAGGGAAAAAAGTGCCATTTACATAAGAAACCTCCTCCACTTTCATGAATAGGTTTAACTATTTGAAGCTTAAATAAATCATAACCTTTTAAGTAAATCTCAGTTTATTAAGCAAATCATAACCTTTTTAAGCCTTTTTCAAATTTCAGAATTATTAATGAATGAAGTACCATTGGCATTTTGCCCAAAAGGAATCAGTGTGTGGGTTAAAATAGTTTACAAAACAGTAGTGGTGCATTGTTTTCTTCTTTATCATTACTAGCTTTACTTTTTTTAAATTTAGATAATAAATAGTTTTTCATAAAATGATCTAAGTGCTGTTTTCAGTGTCAATTGCAATATGACCATTCAAATTACAAAAAAAAAAAGAATTTTATTGGCTGATGTGGAATTTCTCCTTTTATTAGATGTATGTTCTTGTGGGTGCCTCATTAATATACAACTGTGCCTGCCTTTATAAAACGACCTTAGTGCAAATATTATTATTTTCATAAGATATCCAGTCAGTAGATTATATTTTTTACACAAGGTAACAAAAAAAACCTCAACACAAACACGAATCCTAATAATAAATACAACAACAATAATAACATTAATATAATGAATAATTCGAATTAAATAATCTGGGCATGTCTTTTATTGTTGCAAATCACCTTTTACACGTGAAATTCTATTATAAACCGTATTAGTAAGCAGTTTATTGAATATGAATTATGGAATGGCATCAGGAATAGTTTTTTTTTTTAATGTTGCTATTTGGAATAAAGATCAAATAGGGTTTAGTTTGTAAGGCAGGACCTCTGTGGATTGCGAAACCATCCTTAATTTCTAACTTTTGGTTAAAAATGATGTAGGAATCGTGCAGTAAAACGTAAGGTAGATTTGCTGTGCAATGTGCATCAATCCCAGGCTGTTTGCGTTGACGTATACTGCTAGAGACAAGAGTCATTCCTTTATCACTGGTAGGCAGACAGAATTCAGCATGTGCCTGGTTTAACTCATCCATATTTATAGCTAGAAATATGAATCACACTGAAATGAATCACATTGCATGTGGAGAGCTAACTTTTTGTTTTTCTTATTAGTTTTTTCTAACGAGTCTCCTCTTCAACCTGGGATCCCTTCCCCTCAAAAAAAAAAAAAACAAAAAAAAAAAACACAAAAGCAATTAACAAATAACCTGTTTTAACCCTGGACATCTGCCTGGGAGATTTTAGGCCTAATTTCCCCCTTTTTGTCCTTGTCAAGAGCCTGTGAATAGTGTCAGGTCCGGATTTAAGGCAGAGTTCCCAGCTCAGGCTGTGCAAGTTGTCTTTAGCCTTTATTCATAGAACAAAAGCACTAACAGGTTTGACAAAGAAGGTTTTTCTCTTCCAGAGGAGAGAAACTCATGTTTAGACCCCAGGCAACTTAGTTGGGCTTGTTTGCCTCCCATTCTCCTTCCATACAAGGGGCACATGGAGTCTTGTAAAAGAATGTCTGTATTCTGCTTGGTGTCCCATTCAGAGGTTCCCCTAGGGAGTCACACCTTCGCTGTCATCAGCTGGAGATATGTGATGCTTGAAGACTGTGGGTCTAAAACCTGGGTGAAATTGAAGAACAAACCATAGAGATATATTCTAATTACACCAAGCAAGCGCACAAACAAAAAAGCATCCTCCATTTATTTGTTCATTTGCAAAATACTGAATACCAGGATAGTGAGGTGGGTTTATAAAGATCTATAATACACATATAATAACAAAATACGCAAAAACCATAGGCAAATTACCTAAATCAGCATGATAGACACATTCTAGTCTAGAACCCCACATCTAATCTGCCACTTATTTTCACCCCCCCCTTACACATGCACATGGGAATAGCACCTCATCATAATGTAGGGGTGTGAAGGATACCTGTCTGCCCACAAACAGGATCCTTTACCTCTCTCTATCCATATTTATCAGAAACACTTATGTAGCAGCTCCATATCCATATCAGCTTTCCTATATACACAACATTAGCAACTCAAAGGACATCATTCCATTAAGAGCATATAAATCTTTCGAAGAACCATTGCATATATATATATATATATATATATATATATATATATATATATATATATATATATATATATATATATACATATATATATATATATATATATATATATATATAATGAGCCATCAAGGACATTTATCCACCATCAGTGTTTTTTAGGTAGAGTGATTTAACTATGTATAAATAAAATAGTTGTATTTTTTTTTGCTAAATACATTAGCGATTTGGGGAGAAAAAGCATCAGCTATGCTGGACTCAAATTATTGTATTGTTTTAAACTACAAAAGCATGAATGACACTGAATAAATATTTAAGACGAAGTAAGTGTGTAAATAAGTCACATTTTTGTTTTGCAAGCTGTTGTTAATCTAATTAATTGCAAGAATATGCTATTATATTTAGTAACACGTCGCTTGTGGGAAAGAACTTAAAACCAAGTAGAAACCTTTTATGCAAAAGGTCCAATGGTTAAATAAATAAAGCCACATAAACCTTCCACATTTTGATGTAAATTTCCTGCTATCAACTACAGAGGCCAGTCTTTCTAAAACAAACATTTCTGGGAGATGAAAAATGAGGGTTTTTTCCCTTTCTTGCACACACACTTTGCCCGTGCTATTAGGGGAAAGCTCCTTTAATTTGACCAAGCAAGAAATCTAAATTAAATTTCGTGTTTTTGTCCATTTTTTTGTTATTGTTTTATTTTTTAATAGAATATTCTGTTATTTTTTCTAGCTTTAAATAAACAGTATTGTAACGTTTAACGCATTAATTAACCTTAATGTTTTTCTGGTATTATCTTTCATTTCGTATGGTGGCATTTCAGCCACCATATGCTTTAAAAATGTGTATAATTTTTAATTATTTTATACGTTTTACTACAGTAGGTCAAAATGGTCCTTGACTATAAGACAATATTAGATATAATTGATGCTGAATGGGCATATACAATACAGAAAAACCTCCATAAAAATAGTAATTATGCAGAAACAAGCACAGTCATTTGGATATAATATTCAAGCAGGTGGTGAACACCTCACAGATTAAAATAAGGAAGATTTAATTTCGGGGGGGTGGGGCTTTTATCAGAAAATGTCCAATTACAACAGCTTTTTAAGATAAGGGTAGAGATCAGATATATATCTGTTTTTTTGAGAGAGAGACATCTCTTGAGAGCAGTATTTTATCATTTCTGTTCTTGGAAAATACTGTGATGCCTATTAGATGCTGGATTTGAATTCCACTTGGTAGATGTCAATATTATCTTGAGAACATAACATTATATTGTCTGATAATGCACAGCACAGACCTAATGACTTCAATAGAGTGTAACTATTTGGTATTCTGGTATAGATTCTGTTGATCAAGAAGACATGGCAGTGTAAAGTGGCATTCACTCTTTCCTAAAGGTGTCCTCTGGAGTTTATGTCTCAATCCTGGTTGTATTCAGCCTGAGGGTTTGTCCCACGCTGTGTCTATGGGAAAAATCCCTGCTGAATGGGCACCCCCTGACCGTATATTCTGTATCTGCAAGGCTATTATTTTTAGTGGCAACTACAGAGGAGGGATTCTGCGTTATTGTTAATATTATTACCCTGATCTCTCTTTCTCGCCTACTTTTTTTTTTCATTCTAGCACATTACCTTACTACACCATAATGGAATGACAAGGTTCAAAAATCAGGATGGGAAAAATAATTCACGAGTGTGTGTGTGGGGGGTATGAACAGCAGGTCTTATTAATTGGGGACATTCTGTTTCACTAAAGAGCTTTCGGGGATCCAACCTGTTGATTCCTCAAAAAAGAAAAAAAGAAATTAAAAACGTGTATTTCTTTAAGTGCCTTCTCACTCAAAGGGTTACTACCTTCTTGATCATTCACCTCGAAGGCTCTAAGGAGTTAACCTGCAAAGTGCCCAAGGCTCACCTAGGGTTTGTTTTTTTTTTTACAGTAAGTTAATTCACCTTTTTTTACAAACACAGACGTGAATGAAGCAAACATGTTATCAAAGGTTTGTGATCTATGTTTAATGCTATATCTACTCATCGTTTGGGTTATCTGCATCAGGAAAACGCCAAGAACAGAATTAATGTCGAATTGAAGAGATAGTAGTATATATAATGTATATATTAAGATTTTCTCTCTGTGGTTTTAACCGGTGCTTCAAACAACACAGACAGCACCGAGGCTCTAAATTGTTAAAATTGTTAATTGTTATCGCATTTAATGAACTATACATGTAGGACAAATACTGTGTTATGCACAGATTCTAGACAAAAAGATTAGCGTCCTAGTTTTCATTTTATTTATTTTTTAGCCATGAAAATGATTGTTTCTTTAGGGAATATTTACAAATATAACTCGGTTAGAAGATTATTCGATTGGCAAGCTAACAGAAGGCAAAGTATATATTATGTAAACCCAGCAAAAATACCTAATACCGATCATTAAACGAATAACTATAGCATGAGTCAGATTAATATATATATATATTTAACACGCATTACAAACTTAATTTATTTTGTTTAAATATGAATAAATTGACATTAACTACAACGCGTTCATGATGAATAATATATTCATTTATATATATATATATATATATCATAGTCTTTGTTTTATAAGAAATACTTATTTAATATCTGTCCATAGATATTGTATCTGCTGCAGACAATTTCAGGAATGAAATGAAAGCTTAAATCTGTAGATTATAAAAATAAACGCTAAATACTGTTGTGTTATATACCAGTTGTATCTCTGCAAATCGCATAGCACATTAATAATAAATGTGTAAAATAATGATTGAGGGATAGATGAATGAATAGATTGATAGATAGATCGGTCGATCAAATAGCCTTATATGTAACATTGTATAGAAGCGTTGTCTGTGGATACCAGAAATGACACGTGTATATCTATGAAGAATTATTTGTGAATAAGTATCAAATATCCGATAGATCATCAGCACATTTTTTTCATATTTTTTTTAAAGCGATTTATTTCAGTTGGTAAGGTCAGCACATTCGCTGATTTCCTTGCCGTTCTAGCGCCGGTTTATGAAATACTTTTAACAAACGGGAAGCAGCCACCCCGCAGCAGCCAAATCAGATGTGCTTGGTGTGTAATTATTAGTAAACATCCGATTCAATTATACTGGAGATATAGACATGTTAAACTTGGAAATCCCTCCCCTTTCTTCACATAAACAAACAAACACAGAACTGGGGAAATTTCTTGCAGATCTGAGCAGTTCTGACATTTATTTCCTAGCAGCGATCTAAGGGCCAGGTCCTGATGCTCACTACACTAAATCATATGTATATGATCATTCAATAGTTTGAAAGCTCGCAAGAGCAGGGACCCTCTTCTCCTCCTGTACCAGTGTGTGAGCGCCTAATGTGTATTCATGTTATTAGCTATTTTATATTATATTGGTTACGATTTGTTCCATTTGTACCAGCGCTACAGAATCAGCTGGCGCTATATAAATAAATGTAATGTGACCTATAACTGCATATTCGGAAAATCTGATTATCGTTCTCTCTATTAGTTCTATGTTTCATCGAGTTTGGTTTTAATAAAATATGATGGCTCATTGCACTAATAATCATAATAATTATATATATAATATATATATTATATATATATGTATGTATGTGTAATATATATATATATATATATATATATATATATATATATATATATATATATATATATATATATATATATATATATATATATATATATATATATATATAATAAAGCGATGATGAGGTTCCCATATATAAATTGACACAGTAGCGATCAGTCGGATACACATCACATATCTCGCTGGTTTCAAGAAATAATAATTAAATTTGCCGGTCTGACAGATACAAATATCACAGGTTCTGTTGTATCTCAACATAAAGATAC
Organism: Spea bombifrons; assembly: GCF_027358695.1. NCBI lineage: Eukaryota > Metazoa > Chordata > Amphibia > Anura > Pelobatidae > Spea > Spea bombifrons. Next base: position 28,702,212 of record NC_071095.1, on the reverse strand, counting down.
AAAGTCTATTAGATCTGACCAGACAAATATTACGGAGAGAGAGAGTATTGTCAGCAATCCGTTAAGACAAAACGAGAGAATAAATAAACCCTTAAAACAAGCAGAGCAGTGAAAAAAAATAGAGCGTTTATGAGCGTTTTCTGCACATTGGATGTATAATAATGAAGCTTTGGCTAATCCTCTAGCCCTGGAAGGTTCAAATCTATATATTTTAGTGGCTTATATTCAAGTACACTGGATTTTTCGAACAATTTAATGTTGGGATATAGTGTAATATAATATAACCTGGTCTAAAAAAATCTTTTTAAATCACTTAAATGATCTCTTGAAATATTAGAAATGCGCTTTTTTCACAGACAGCAGACACTTTAAAGCAGATTAGGGTAGAGTGTCACGAGTTGAGTTTGTTGAAGAATTCCCCATAGCCACATACTTAAATGGAGGGATGTTGGTTACAAAAAAAATCCCTGATATCGTAACATCTCTTAAAGTCACCAGAATCTTATATTTCTAAATCTGCTTTAATACGATTTTTGTTAAGAACAAAATATGCACGTGTTCAATTTCCCAAGTTTTGTAAACACAAGTCATTTTTTTTAAGAGGAAAAAAAATTAACCCCTAAGCGCCAATGGGGAATGGTGCACTGCGCACATAATTGGCAGTACAAGGGTTAAAAAGGGATGGACTTCTTTTTTTTTTTTTCTTCCAGTACATCTGAATTCCTGCACCTCAGGGAATCGAGAGGAAACCATTCCTTTGTCTTTAATCTTAAACCACAGAACAAGACTATAACATTATTTTCCTAGCAATCTTCTCTGTTGGCAACCTCTCCTTTAATACTGGGACCAATTGACTCTTGTAATATCACCACAACGCTTCAGCACACAGCCAACAAGAGGTTAATTTCTCTCTATTTTTTATCCCTCTCTCATCTCCCCTCATCATTTTTTTTTTACCATCTTAGTCTCTTTGAAAACCTAATTTCACAAGCTCATTACTTATCACTTCCCCATACTGTATATGCCTTTATTTATCCATCTCATTAATCCTGTCTACCTGATAGCGCAGCTCCTACTATCTCGTTATCCTTTTATTTATCTATTACCCCTCACATCTCCTAATCTTTACATCTCCTGATGGTCTATTAGTCATAGAAGGCGCCGGTGAATTTGACTTTTTTCCTTTTAGTTGCCAGCAATCTGCAGGCTCCATTCAAATCTTCATAGAAATTATTTTTTTTTTCCAGTGTCTCCAAGGACAGAATGAAGATACTGTCACAATGCCCAGTGTGGGTGAACAATGTTCAAGCCTCCCTTTTTATCTAATTTACCCTTTATTTTCTTCTTACATATTTAATGTCACTTCCACACCCCCCTCTCATCTTTTTGTGTTTCATGTTAGGATACTGATTGATAAGTGTAAAAAAAAAAAAAAAGTAAAATACAATTTTGTTTAAAAAAAAAAAAAAAACCCAACAAAATAATTGTTAAGCAGCTGTATGACTCCACAAAGCATTTCCTTCATCCACCAGGTAAACAAGCAATTTATCTGAGATGATGAATGGATCTGTGTGTGTTCTAGTAATGGTGTTTTATGCAAATGCATGTTGCATACCCAGTACAACTGTTTCAACCATTGATCGGTTGTATTCATCAAAACATTCAATTTCACTAAAATCTTGTTAAGGTCACCCTTTTCTATATTTTGGATCTACGATTTGAGCACACCATCATTTTTGAAAAGTGTTGTAAAATATTATTCTTTATACTTAGGAAATTACACATGTACATAATAACCAAATATCTTTTTTTTTTTCTCAGATATGATTTTATTTTTTATATTATATATATATATGTTATATATTTTTTTTTTGTATTTTCATGTATTGTTTATATTTAGTTTGTTTATAATAGGCAGATCAGCTTACTTTTAAGCTTTACTTACAATACATACATTTTTTTTGTCAATGGTACACCACTAACTACCTAACACTACTAAAAGTATTTAATATTTAGATTTTATTTCACTATAAATTGTTTGAGATAAATCCATGCAGTCAGATTCATTTGTTACACGACAGAACAGCCTTCGCTATTTAGTGTGATTTGGAACCTCTGTTTAAATCTATTTTATCCTGAGGGCCAGCAGTCCTGACCAACAGAATTAGCTCTACTGCCTCCTGTGTTTTTTGTATATAAATATTTTAGAGATGCATTATTTTGAGAGAACATTGGTGGTCCTTTGAAGAAGCAAATGTTGCAGCTCTAAAGATACAAAGCCTCAAAGTCCACCTGCCTTCTGATTGGATAGATATATCGATGCATTGTGTCATTTGTTTAATTTTAACAAAACAGAGACATTCATTTCTGGAACCTTCCATTCCAAATCCACAAACAGAAACATTTCTTATGCAAACCTTTAATCTCCACTGTGATTGTGGTTTGTGCAAATAAACACATTTGCTTATTTAGTTAGAACATTTTAGCTGGTTCCCACAAGGTAATTCAGGCTGTAGCCTGACCAACTATTCCACTCAGGGCAAGTTATCTGGAGACTTCCACACTTTAGATCACCTTTTTTTTTTTTTTAAATATTAAATGTGCTGTTCCACTTGGTCAAAACATTAACTGAGCGCTCTAGCATTTTAAGCAAAGTATTTTGATAATCTCATCTAAATCACTTAAAAACATCAGACCTGCTTGGAAGAAGGTTTTTCAGTTTATATGGCAACAACCTATCTTTGTGTTCTGCTGTGTCTTATTACTATTAAGCATTCCATTTTCCAAGGTTAAATGATTATTTCGGTTATGGATTTGCTCATGCAACAGCAGTATTCTTTATTGTAGCAGTTAATTATCAAAGCCTTAAATCCATCTGAGGGTCAACAGCATCCTTAATATAATACTGCATAATTAGACAGCAGAAGGCTTTCCATTTGAGATAATCTACAATCTATGTTGAAAACAAGAGGACTAGGACAATCATTGAGTTTTCCACTTGCAAGAGAACTGTATACATTTGGCAGTAAAAAAAAAATGGGGGGGGGGTGTACTTTTGCAGAATATCTAATTTTATGTAAATTAGAAGCTTGTAAAGACAGTTTAAGTCTTTTTTTTAACCACCTGATAAAGTGTGCCCTTGCAGAATCACCATCGCTGGAATAATTCACTTTAATAAATACATTCATATTTTTTGTACTCTATCCCTGTGCACATGAAATGTTCATTTATTAACCAAAATTTTGCAAAAGTGAAAAATTAGAAACCTATCCTATAGACAATTATGAGCCTATGAGTACCTAAAAAATATTAAAAAGCGAGGAAAATCTATTAATATGTGATGGATTTCAAGGTGGGGCAAACATGTTATTAATCCTGTTTTAATGACCTTGGATTATGTTCCACTATATCTTTCAGTCCACAATTGTCATTTATTTTGGACTTTTTTTCTATCCTTACATATTATTATTATTTTCCTCATTATGCATTATCTTTCCATCTAGTACAGGATGTGTATGACCTTTACATTAATCATGGGAGCATAAGGACCACTTGAAATTAGCCTAAAAAAAATATAAAATTTCAGGTGTAATTAATATATTTCAGCCAAAATACTCTGTTACCTACTGTGCTACTGACATTTGGAGAGCCCATGCCAAACTTTATTATTTTCTATCAGTATTATAATACATATAATATATTATATTAAAAGATTTTTAAAAGTGCCAAGTGGACAATCAGGAAGAAATGGCCAGGTATGTGTTATTTTAAAATATCTTATCTAGCATCATTACAAGATTGCAAATTTATAATTTTATATTACATTTGCTAGATATGCTGATAGATTTGAAATAATGGTATCTCAAAAGCGTTAGATCCTATTGTTAGTGGTATATGCGGAATTTTACAGAACATTTTGGAAGTAAAAATAGGACTGTTATTACATTTTATATTCATTGTTATATAATGTCCATAATATTTCTCTGTATATGTATATGTATGTGTATATATATATATATATATATATATATATATATATATATATATAACAAACAAAAGCAAGGCCATATCTGTGTCCAAAAGCTCATTAACTCTTAACTTAAATCCCTAAGATATTACTATATACAATAACTTGTTCATTGTAAACAAATATTCATTATAATTACCCTCACAACCCCCTGCACATGAGTACTTTGTACTGCCACAAAAGACAAACCATGTAATGTATGGTCGTGTAGAAAAAATAGTCATTTAAATTATGATTTTTTTTTTAAAATTAATCTTTAGGGTATATTTAGTAACCATAGTTCGCAAAGCTTTTGCAGTAGAGAAGAACATTTAATTTCCATAATTTCACTATGCTTTAAAAGACCATTTATCATTTTCTGCAAGGTAAGCTGAAAAAGTAATAGATAATATATATAATACATAAAATGGCTCTCAAGTGTTCCTATTTGGACCTATTTCCTACCCTGATGTTGTATATTTTTTGGAACTCACAATGTTTGCTGTGTATGATTGCATCACAGAATTCTATTGCTGTAAATGTCACATCAATGAGTATAGAAACAGCAGAAAATGTTATAAATCTGTAAATAGTCTTCTAAATACGTACTCAGTTACATAAATAACTACTAATAGGTCACAAAATCTCTAGTAAAAGTATTGGTAAAGAAAAAAAAAGTCTCCCTTTGACCATTTGGTATGTTGGGAGGTATGGCAAAGTCATATCAGAGGGCAGAAAGCTTTAACTTTTCTGCACACTCCCTGTTTATTAAAAATCTTTAAATCTTAAAATTATATTTAGCTACAGGTTGTGAAAGGATAGGCATCTGTATTTTAAGTTGTGTTGTGCTTATCTTAAAATTATTTCCATCCTATTTAGTTAAAGTTATTACCATTCAACATCTCTTTACAATATAAGCAGACCAGTGCCATGAAAATACTGTATAATAGGCTTGGGCAGAAGGGTTTTAGTCATCCTGGGGCTCAGAAAAAAAAAATAGATTGGGCGGTAGAGACGAGTCAGTCTCCTATGGCTCCTACCTGCAAGTTTTACAGGGCTGCTGAAAAATAGTTTTTATATACACGTTCCAAAATAGTGAAAAAAAAGTCAAAAAATTCAAAGATTGCCCAATTATTTATATTCTTAAAACTATTTAAAATTGCAATGTCTCTATTGTTCATTAATATTAATATATTGAATTAATCGCCATTATATGGAATCAACATGTTTGGCATGGCTAGTCAAAATAGTTTTCAAAATACTTAATCGCTGCTTCTAACTACAGATTGGCAGAAGATGAAGCTGATGTTGGACCCTGAGTCCCTTAGGGAAGACAACCCAGTGTGGGAGTGGAATGGTAAAATTGGCTCTGGAGCTTTAAGGCCAGTGAATATGAATCACAGATGTGCCACCACATGCTTGACTTTTATAGTGCAGCCCTACGCTAAAGGTAGATGGGGAGGGAGTTGGCATTTGCCTTGTGTCCCTGGTGGCCAGTTCAGGCCTGCCGCTCTAAAGGGTTATATCCCCAAACTACAACCAAATAGTAAAAACAAAACAAACAAGAATGGTCAACACACCCTCAACGCTTATATAATAATATATGATATGCACAACTGAAGTATACATAAGCAGCCTATAAACACAATAGAATAAATCAGCACAATATAAGGCAAGGTAATATCTGTGAGGTCGTAACCCGATGTTTCAGCGACGAGTGCCATTGTCAAGGCCAAAAAAGAACAAAGTTATATTACTCATCTAGTGGAGGCAAGGGAGGCGAGATTGATCTGTGGGATGGAATGAGCTTAATAGATTCTAAGCTTAAAAAAATCAGGGTCCTCTCCTTCTCTCCCAATATGTTTCATGTGTTCACGCTATTGTTAATTATTTAGTTACTTCTATTGTAATAGTACTATGGAATGTGCTAGCGCTCTATAAATAAAATGTAATAATCATATTAAAATGAGCTGAGGAGCAGCCAGAGGATTATAAGCTAGTTTGAGCGTGGCTCTTCTTGCCTATGGTTTCTGTAAGTCAATTTGTAATCTTATGCACTACCTGTTATGTTCTATTTACTCATTGCACAGCACTGTGGAATATGATGGCTGTATATAAAATAATAACTCAAGCCCAACTAAACAGATTGTACCCTCCCTGAGTAAGATTCACTCATGAATTTTGAGGTTAACCTGGGGCATGAAAACTAAGATGAGTTTGAAGTCTTTATCTTGGTTCAGTTCTGGCTCCTACTCCTCCCCTCCATACAAGCCAGGCTGAGCTTGGTATTGGGCTCTACATAAGCCTAACTGTGTGCTGAAGCTTCACCTAGTGGTTTGGCTAGAAGAAAGGAGCTTGATGACTCAATTAGCTCCATAAGATATCTCTTCTGCAGCTTCCAATGGTATTTGTATTGCTAAAGACACAGGTTATAACACACTGAGGGGTGCTGGCAAAATATTTGGGCACCTGAGCATGCTAGCGGTGCTATTAGAAGCAGACATTAGACTCCACCAATTTCAATCATATAAGCCGTAGAAACCTCCTGTAATTGTTTTGTCATGAATAATACCTAGTAGTAGAAGGCTTGTAAGTGCCTAAATTATGGAAGTGTATGATATATTTGAACTGCGTGTTGCTGTGGCCAGTCCAGCCACCCTGTTTGTCCCGTTTGAGCTCCATGTATGAATGGCCAGGTGAGTTTTGGGTAGGCTATGAAAACTCAGTTTATCAGAACTACTAAATTCCAAGGTGTATCACAAACCTTTTTATGTGAGAATGAGAGGACATGATATAAAAGGAGACATAACTGTAATGACTGAAAGGAGAGGAGGGAGCAAGAAAGGCAGAAAAAAAGGTTAAGAGGGGGCAAAAGGGAGCAATGAGGGTTAAGGAGAGGATTAAGGGGGGAAGGATCCTGACCATAAAAGCAGATCAAACTCATGTTAGTAAAATATTGTTATTTTTCTTAATGGGGAAACAGTGGACACCCTTGTGTTTGATCTGTAAGTTTTAGGAAAAGCCGGGAAATTGAACTGACACCACTTTGCACTTTAACAATGAGATTTGCTCTGGGTACAAGTTGTTTGTTTAACCCGACGGATCCGAACACCCAGTCGCACGCTTTACACACTCATTAAAACGATTATTCACGAGCTGTCGAGTGTTTTCTGCTTCATTCACAAAGATCAGGCTTAGCCCCTGTGAGCCGAGCCCTTGGTAACCAGAGTAGGCTGGGCAGAAAAAGAGTATGGGTCCTACTCTGATCATATTTTGTCTTTAGCCCTCACCCTACGGGTTACAAGGAAACAGCTTCTCATTCCTTGTCACTCCCAAAGAAAGTTTATTCCAGCTGCACACAAATTCTTTCACAATTGTGGTATTGCTATATATTTTGTTAGGTCCCTGCATGCTTGATTTGCTTGGCGTGTTGTGCATTGAGTAGATTGCTTGAGCATAACAGAAACTCAGCCATGACCATGCAGATTTCTTCAGGCTTATTAGACAGCCATGTGGACCAAAAGGTGGCCAAAAGCTTCTAGATTAGAATACATTAGAGCAAGGCTATCAAGGGGTTTTATGGACCGTCATTAAATTAAGTTCTATATGGGGTAACAGATGAATTTATATGAAGCCCCCAAAAGAAACCTTGGAAAACTAACTTCCCTAACAGTCAATAGGATAAGGTGGTTTTATAGAAAACTATCATGTTTTTGGGGATGAAACTGAAATGTTATATGGAGCAGCTGGTGTTATAAGCAGTTAAAACAAAAATCATATGAGTTAATATTTAGGAAGACATGAAGTGATAATATTTCTGGGAAAATGGTGACCCACAGTTAGCACAAAAATATTTTAATGGCAGTAACTTTTTGGGACTAAATGTTGTTGTATTAGAAACAGCATTCCCAGTACCGTTCAATGGCCTTTCAATCCCTTTCTCAGTATTGTAATCACCTAAATGTTTGACTCATAGATTTTACTGGGAACATATAATTGTCATGGATGCAAACGTAGATACATATTGTTGCCATATTACATAATAAAAACCTTCTGTGTTGATTTTTATGAGCTAAAACCTTCAGAAGGAAGAATAAAATGACAGAATTGCTGAGCGTAATTAATATCTGAATGGAACATCACATCTCATGGGGCAACAGAAGAAGATACAAGAACCTCTTATATGCACCAATAGGATGCATGGTTGAAGATAGCAATGTAGGGAAGCAATACTTTTTAGAATATAAATAATTGGTCAACTTCAAGTTTATATAAAAATAACATTCATCCTTTCAGCATGTGTCCATGATCCTGAACCACAATCCACAAGTGGTCCCCACAACCTTTCCAGGCCTTAATGCGATTATTATAAAAAAAACCGAATGTCTCTTTAGAGAAATGGGTGTCCACATGAAAAAAAAGGACTTGTATTCAAACATATTCAAACATATTTTATATGAATACATCTGGGGCCAGCGTTCTTGGCAGCCTTGTATACGGTTGCCGCATTAGCCATGCAACTGCCTTTTCTGACTACATTTAGCAAAGAAGGGTCCTACTTAGGCATTGGACAATTTATAATATGGCCCTCTGGCCCTCTGGCACAAAGGCTTAGAGAAACACTGAGGTTCCATTACAATTTCCTGATTTACAAGTTTTTGCATGTATGTATGACCATGTGTATATTTATATACACAAAAGCTTCAAAATTGGTTTTATAAAACTTTTTGGGAATTTTGTGGTGCAATTTGAATATAACGAGCCATGATCAAACACTGAATTACAATATTTTCTTGCATTTTTATTAAACAAATATATTCAGTTTAGCCTCATAAATGTCCACACCTCTCAATGTCAGATTTTGTCACCAATATGTATCAATAAATTGAATATGATAAGATATATAAAAATAATAATAATAAAAAAAAAGATTGTCCACAAATTATAGCTCTGGCTGGCCTGGTAATTGCATAATTGTCTTAATCAACTAAACTCTACATCAGAAGAGTATATATTTAATAAACAACTAAAACACACTGCTAAATGACTACATTTTTTGTGTTGACCAAAAACTAGTCATTGCATCAGTGGAAAAAAAAAAAGCCCTAAAATAAATGGTGAAAAAAAGTCTACTGTATAAGTGTGTGGATAACTGATATGAACTCCTACAGTACAGTATGACCAGTAATTCTGCACCAAAATTATTTTTTTCTGTGTGTGTGTATATATATATATATATATATATATATATATATATATATATATATATATATATATATATATATATATATATAATTTGTAGGCAAACCAAAGTTTTAGGTACAGTTGGCTCAGGGTAAAGGGGTTTAGTGTTAAAATAGTTTCACGGGCACTTGGATCTGAAGTTTCAGCTTCAACTTTGCCCCAGCTCAGTCATCATAAATTAGTGAGAGTCAGGCAAGATGAGTGTAGGGGCACTCTGATAATACATACAAGAAACAAATGGTCCTCTCCACCCCACCCCCACACTGAACTTTTCTTATTCAGCAGGAACTGCCAGAGATCTGAATGCTAGCATTACCTTGCACTACGAATAGACCAACCCTCTGGTTGACACGAGATGGTGTAATAGGGTGTATACAAATCATTGAACATCTTCTCGGGCACTTTAAGGGTTATAGGTCAAGGGTACCTGCAGCTCCTGGGGTGATTGACTGGATCATATGAGAGGTCACTTAAGGCCTTTCTATAAAGTCTTCGTATTATAAATAGAAGTTAGGTCAGAGTAATTCAAATTTAACCAATAATAGCTGAATCATTTTAAATAACTCAAAATATAAAAATGCATATTTCACGAAAGGTGACAGGTGACAAGGATTGTAAGTTCTACAATGCAAATATTAATATTATATTCAGTGTAGGTATGATGTCAACAATAGAATACTTGATTCATAGCTATTCAAAGATACAAAACTCCACCAAGTTTAGCCTATCAAACATATCCCTAATTGGATTGACCCAGATGGAGGCAAAAATACATTTTAACCATATACCAGTTATGCCCACAATGGTGGTTCATTTATGTCTCCATAAGCTGTTCTTACAACAAATGACAAAATAATTTTTTCTCTCATTTATTTCAAATAATTATTGTATATGCTGTTATTGTGTATATGATATTTTTAGATAACTGAATCGAAGCTCAATTTTTTTTTTTAAGTAAACACATGAAGACATTTGGTGGACACCACATTAATTTAAAAGATTAACCGAGCAGCCCAATAACAAATAAATGTGATGCAAAATATATTTAGTTTACCTTAATCTGTATTATTGTTGATACAGTGTGCATTATACAACCAGACGATGTTACATTTTTTTCTACAAAATATATGTAACTTAAAATAAAGTATAAAACTAAGAATAATGCAGGTATAATGTTAGTAAATATCAAAATCCTTGCTAAAAAGAGCATCTTCGCCCCCATGGGCTCTAATTAGCTAAAAAAAAAAAAAAAAGGGCAAGATATGGGAATATGATTTTCTAAAAGAACATCTTTGAAATGTTCTTTCCCTACGGTGAATTTATGTTATAACAGCACCCTTGGGTTCTGAACAAAATATATTGCATATTTCTCGGGAGAATATTAATATAACTAGGTTTCTTTTGTCTTTGTATTTTTTTTTTTTTTTATCTTGCATGTCGTCATTATTAATATACATTACTGACACAGATAATATCCTGCATATTTTATGACACCATTATATATGTGTGTATATATATATATATATATATATATATATATATATATATATATATATATATATATATTATCAAGGCGACTTTATACAAATATAAGTCAGAGTAAGAAGTGTGAAAAAACAGTTGTCGGGCCCCTAGGGAGAAATTAACCTGTCACAGAAACAAAGGTATTTATAGAAAAATAATCTATCAACGATCTAATTCTCATCTATCTATACTATCATAAGTATTTTTAGAATAATCAGCATAGGCTATTTGCCCCACATTCAAATAAAATATATTTATTTTGCTTATAATGTTGCCGCTGCTATTTTCGCTGTAACATTTATCTCCTGAAAGCTATTTACTGATATATAATAAAATAACTATTCATATATTTTCATAGAAATATCTGTTTATCAACAAAAAAACTATTAAAGAAAATATGTGATTGTTTTTTTAACAAATGTGGGGATATATTGTTTTAATTAAATATTAACATTTTCTACTGAAAGAGGTGGCATATAAAACTAATTCATCTCATTGCATTGTGATAAATCCACTGGTAGGTTTTGCTGAGATTGGACCAGTAATGGGTTGTATTATGCAGATCAAGAGACAGCCAAATATTTAAGCGAATTGTTGATTTGGCGATAGCAAACATACAGATCGATACGAGCCACAAACTCGATGATCGTCAATCGATTTAACTCTTCGGATTGTAATCAGAATTTTCAAGGTTTGATGACGACTAATGATTTTAGTAGAGTTTTCCATAAATATGATAAAGGCTAGGAGCCAATTAAAAAATATTTATATAAATCTAACCGAATTCAGAGATTTCTGCAATTGCGGATTATAAAGTACAATTCTCCAGTTGCTTGGTGAATGTGTAATCCCAGTGTATATTATAATCCATATTTACTGAACAGAAAGAGAGATATCCAATTACATTGTTTGCAATATAGCTTTAAATTCTGTGTCTTACTGCTTATCCTGCTCTAATTACCCTCATCACAAAATACTACACAAGTAAATATAGCATAGCTGTGTAATGGCCTATTACATCTAAGCTCAAAATGTATGGCAATATATTTTTACCAAGGTGATTTTAATAATTTAATCAATAATAAGGAAAATACGTGGCTAAAATTGTTAAAATACACTAATGCATATGAAGAATGCTGTTATCTAAGGCTGCTGCACAAATAATTCAAAATACCCCTGTATCTGACAAGGAAGGAGTTTATAACATTTAATTAAAATTACTCCAAAATATCTAAAATAAATAAAATAATAAATAAGAATTTAGCCCATCATTATTTTTCAATGTAACAATAAATTTGGCTTATAGTGTATCTATTTCTACATCGACGTTTTTTTATGATTTTGTTTTATTGTCTGACGTTTTGTCTTATTTAAACAATATTGTTTTAAAGAAGAACAGACTCCGGGGTCGCAGCGTTGTCAGCTACTCATCGTGCGAAACAAATTTAAAAATGCACCAAAATGTATCGGGTGTTAAGGCGTGGGAACAAAGAAACATTTTGCTGTCGATATAACAAGTTTATCTCATTTAAGATACACACACTGTGGTGACAGATTCGAATTTATTTGCTCCCAATATTAGTGTCGGTTGTAGAATCACATAAACATATCTATTTTTGGGACCGTTGCGACTTGCAAATAAATATTTCTAACGGTTAACAATAGTAAGAAACAGCAATGCAACCCTAACTAATTCACAATAAGTGGGCTATATTTAAGCCAAAACATGATTTATTGGTGTAAGTCAATTAGGTCAAGAACATTGCAGGGATTATGATGTGAAGGAAAATGATCAACACAGTTTAACTGGATTTCTATGGTACAGATGGATATAAAGTTGATATTATTCAAACATTAAAAATAAATCCTTAAACAATAAATAGACCAGTTTTTTGCCACCCCAACATCAACCTGATTGTGAAAATAGGAAATCTGGATGTGTATTTACCTGGCATAGGCCGCCCTCTTCTGGCAATTCCATGATTAACTCGAAGGCTGAAGCGCAACCTGTCCAAATAATAGCAGTAGTTAGCACATAATAAAAACAAACACAAATATTTAAATTTCAGAATTAATACAATATCAAAGCGTTTACTAAGCAAAAATACAACAAAAAAAAGTTTGTTTTTTTATGATAATAAAACACTAATCCAATTTCATTAATTTCTAGACAAAAATATGTATACAAATAATTGCTAACATGATTTCATTTATTGTATTGAAGTGTATATATATATATATATATATATGTGTGTATATATATAATGTATTTACTGGATACATTAATTTGTGAATAAAACGAAATTAATATACGATATATATTATATTCGTATTGTTGTAGATGAATATACATAAAGGCTTCTACTTTAAAATATATATAAAAAAAAATACAGAAAAAACCCCCATAAAACTATATTATGTACGGCCTTATTTTAAAACATTTTATGGAAATTGTTCTTGGACTACCACAATCTATCGTTAAAAGGCTTCTGGATTATCTTCCCATGCTCTCCCCCCATTATAGTACCTGGACAGATAATCCTGTACAAAACGTTCCTCTTTTATCTATCAACTCCTACAAGGTATTTCACACTTAGATCCTTGCATCCAATTTCCAAAAGGTCACAGCTACAGTTGAGCACAAAGTCAGCCAAAGATGAGATAGTTCTGCAATGTTAAATTATAGTGTATTGAAGTCCAGTGACATTGGCCTGCCTTGTGCAGAAGACATCCAACTTATCCCGTATTATTTAATGACAGTGTAAGGGTAACATTTGTCCTGGATTACAGTGTTGCACATTATACCATTCTTTTATTTGGACACCTGATTTGCATTTAATAAGATACTGGTTATATCTGCCTGATAGCCTTCCAATTTTTATTCTTAGACTTAAATTTAAAAAAAAAAAAAAAACTTACTGGTTGAGCTTGGGAACTGGTCCTTCAAAGTCATGGTCTTCATAGAAGAGAAAATCTAGAACAGAGGAAGTTGATAAACCAGTTTAAACACACACATTTTGTCAGTGCTCTGATTTGTCATCTGAATTCTAGACTAGCTGTTTATTAATGTGTAATATATTGTGTGGTGGCTAGTGTGAGGTGTGTGTGACTGGGATCTATATGTCTGAGGAAAGAGACCCCACCATTTATTTACACATTGAGCCCCAAATATTGCAAAGCTAAATCCCATCTTACCTTCATGGAAGCTCTTGGCCGTTTTGCAGAGGACCCCATCTGTTTGAAGGAAGGTTCTTGCTTGAGGTATGTTCAGGGGCTCCGCCCTCCAGGGCAAGTCTAACAGACCCAATAAGTCAGCCCCACACACCCTAAACCTCATTGTCCATTACCTTTCTGAACCCACTTTTACTAACGAATGCCCAGGTATCTGCCCCTCCTAGGGCATTGATGAAGCAGAGCTGAGATCATAGACTGGCCTAATGCAGCAATTTCAAGAACTCCGCCAAAACTTTGAAAACAGACAATAATACATCTCATTGTTCACACATAACATTTTAAATCCCCCTTTTGAACTTATATGTAGATATTAGTCTGATGTAATAAATAATTATATTGCGTAACATATCACCTGTTTATGTAATGCGTGTGAACCTACTGCTGCCCTTTACTATACGTGTCTCGGTTTTTATTAAATAGAAACAGCGCACGGTTTAATCGTAATTTAAATTCGAGGTTCTAATTTAAATTTCAGATCCTGGCTAACACACAGGAGTTATTGATTACGTATATATTTATGATATAAATAAAATCCTGGGGTTGCCAAAGCAAAAGATTTACCATATATATGTATTCGTATAGTACCTGTAAGTAATACTTTTTAAGTATATATATACATATACACTATTATTAGTATAGTTAACGATAAATTATGCATTATTATCAAGCAAGCCCAAAATTGAGAAACAAATATAATAAATCCCTGGGTAAATGTATAACATTAAATATATATATATATATAGTACACGTATATTTACAAACAGTATTACGCATGCCACTGGGTAAATATGAAGGGTAAATATTTTATTCAAAGTGTAGCAATGCATAATATATATATAGATAGATATAGACTTCTATATACACATATACATATGAATGTATGTATATATATATATAATTTATTTATTATGCATTGCTACACTTTGAAATTTACCGACAAGACTAATTATTCTTCAGATCTGTCTGTGTCGTAAGTATTCATAGATGCCGACGAGAGCCCTAGATAAATTTACCAATTCCATGTGTCATGGCGTTTTTCATTTATTCTGCAAGATACGAGTATTAAATAATTTATCATCTTCACAAGATTGAATTCTACTCCTCTAAGGACTGCAAATGACAGATGTTTATGAGAGCCTGCTTTTCGATTATTCTGCAGTATTTCCTATTCAAACACATGAACCGGTACCTTCTTTGGTCTGATTGTTTTGCACATGAAATAAGAATTGTAGAACATAATTGCGTATAATAATAATATAAAATAATATATAATACAATAAGATGAACCGATGTATTCTGCTACTCATTAAATCTGATTTTACATATATATATATATATATCTATATACTGTTTATCCTTTAATGCAAATCATGGTAGCCTCTCCAACTTTTCCTCTACATCTTCCCAAACACAAATCACTGTTGAGGGACACTAGATTTTTATCCTCCTCCGCCTGATGTATCCTATTGTAAATAATTAAATCTTATTTGTGGATTTGACTGATTGGATAAAGTCGATGTTGCTCACTGGATACCAAAAGAGTTTCATTCAGATATTATCTCCTGCACAGAGCTTATTTTTCATTAGGCCCTATTGTGATAGGAGCCAGTTCACTGCACCATTGCAGAATAACTTCCATACCCTACAACAGTGACAAATTAGTCGTTTGTAAGCTAGGAACTCCCTGCGGGCTCCAATTAGTTGCAAAAGCTTCTTTTCAGGTTACTAATGTTTTTTTTCTTTTTTCTTTCATTTCCCTTCTTACAAGTTCCAGGACAAACACAATACACAGTTGGGGAAAAAATTAATATTAATAATAATAATAATACAGCTAAAAAGTAAAAAAGTTAAGTTAAAAATATCTAAAATATGCTAATATTGAAACATATATTACAATGGTATAATAAAAGCTAGGATGAATATTTTATCTCCTGGTCCAACCATTTAAAACATTGTAGAAAAAAGCTGAGGCCTTTACACAATACCCACAGCATTCAATTGGAAGATGGGGCCTATTTTTTGGGGGTTTTTTTTAAATCAAGTTATATAAAAAAACATTCGATGCGCATTAAATAGCTATGTAAACGTTCCTTAAATGACCAGCGATGTATTGTTTTAATGTTATATGTTGTTACTACAAAATATTATTAAAAATACCTGCTACCTAATGTTTGATTAAACTTGCATGACAACCTGTGTATAAAAATAGACATTTTTGTTTTTTTACGCTTACTTTGGAGAGAATCTAAATAATTACTATATATGTGAGTGTGTAACCCCAGTAAGTTTGTGTAATATATATATATATATATATATATATTTTATACAGCGAGAATGATCTCCGTATATAATATTGTGAAAGTGTGTGCAATTATATTAATATATTATAATCTTCCAAATTAATTGGCCTCATTTATTTTTTCAAATATATTTGGTGTGTGTGTATGTATGTATGTGTGTGTGTGTATATATATATATATATATATATATATATATATATATATATATATATATATATATATAGTGTTTGTATTTATATATAAATGAGGTATTTATAAATAGACAAAGACATTGTATATGTGTTAGTTTGGAAAAGTGTCAAAATGGCCTACTTAAGTTAAAGAAAAGTCCACATATAAACAGTTACTTTGCACTGAAAAAAGACAAAAGTATTTTCTATATGAATTTGGCCTATTTTTTTTATTTCTGTGTCTTCATAGTAAACATTTGTATAAGTGACAAACACGGGCATATGACCACATTATCACAATCAAGAAATTTTTAAGACAACGATAACAATCACTCAAATTTATGCATTTTTACTCAACACGGGTTATACATATTTTGCAAGGATTACCTAGAAATACAATCGGTTTAACGTTTCACTACATAAAAAAATAAAATAATAATAAAAAAAAAAGTGACCGACCGGTTAGTGAGCACATACATCAAAATATACACAACACGAACTGAAGGCAGTACTCATGTATCCCCCCTCAAACTCCTTTGCAGATAGAGATTGCTGCAGGCTGATAGCTATTATTTTTACTTTTGTATTTATTTATTTTTTTAATTATTTTTTTTTTAATTAATCAGTACACTGACTGCATGTTCTGTAACCCAATCTTTGGTCTAAACGTAAACGAACAAAAAACCCAGCTGCTTTTATAGTGAAATTATGTATAGACAATTGGAGAAATGATATATTCTGTGCAGGAATATTTTAGTTTTTATTTTTTTTGTAATAATGGTCCAATAAAAATGTGAGTATATTATTTTAGTATTGTGTGCCTTTTTTTTTCTATTTGTTTCAAAGATAGAATCAGTATCCATGAAAACCTATAATACTGCAGACATGGAATTCTGATTGCCTTTCATAATCAAGATGTACTAAGTATGACAGCGGCAAAGTAGTCATTATTTTGATTTTAGTTAGACATTCTAGCATAGGTCATATGAAAAAACAAACAAATCCTGCATTTCTTCCTCTTTTTACACCACAGCCTCACCTCAATAATAAAGATTCCTAGAGACTGAACAAACGTACACAAAATAAGGGGACGGGGTGGGGACTTCATAAAAAATACCTGGACTTGACATTTTTTCGCTTGCTTTTTTTCCTCTCAGTTCTCATGTACAATTGAAATGTGTGTAAAATGTTCACTTACAGTCTGCTCCCCTGGATGCTAATGTATCAAAGAGTTGGATGAAGAGCCCTGGTTTTGATGTGTAAAATAATCAGATAGTCCTCCTGAAAGTCCTGTAGTAAAACTTGGCAAAGACGGTCTGAGGGACTCACAGGGCAGAGTGGAAGGAGCTTGGGGTGAGGTGGAGGAGGAGGCTGCTCTGGCTGTCATAGAAGTGCTGCTTTGTGAAGTTATGGAGGGGTGGGGTACATGGGGAAAAAAGTAACCCGTTTGTCCAGCTAGTAGGTTCACAGAGCAAGGGTTTAAAGAGTAAGTACCGGAGCAAGGAACCGGTAAACCACATGGCACAGAGGCAGCGAGGGCAGCTGCTGTGAGGTGATGAGTGGCGTAGGGTATCTCTCCATTCACTAGTCTATCTACGCTCAGGCCATTGGACGTAGAAAAGGAGTGGTTGTTCCCCAAAGAGTTTTGAGTCAACACTGAACTGTAGGGCATGGGGTGGCTTGGGTAGCCTGATGTCGTCCCGTTGTAACTCAAAGTGCTGCTGGCCCTTGGGTGATGCAATGACAGGAAAGGTGACATAGGCCAGTACAAAGAGCCAGCTCTATCCATAAAAGTCAGTCCGGTGGAGGTGAGCCTTGCCCCTCTTTTAAATGCAAGTTTAGCCCTAGAGGTTGTAGATCTCCTGCGGAGTTTCCCGGTTGTCCCACCAATGAAGACATCATCGCTGCTAGGGTCCAACATCCAGTAGTTCCCTTTGCCTGGATCATCATAGTGCCGAGGCACCTTGACAAAGCACTTGTTAAGGCTGAGGTTGTGCCGAATGGAGTTCTGCCAGCCCTGCTTGTTCTCTCTGTAATAAGGGAAGTTCTTCATGATAAACTCGTAGATACCATTAAGGGTCAGGCGCTTCTCTGGACTCTGGCGGATGGCCATCATGATCAGGGCATTGTAGGAGAAAGGGGGCTTCTCGTATTTCCCGTTTTTCTTTTCCCCTTCTTTGCCGTTCTCACCATCTTTGCCACCGCCATCCGCCTTTTTTTCCTCGGTCTTTTCTTTTTCTTCTCCCCCCGGTAGATCGGAGGAGGCTGGATCCACTTTACCAGGTGGTAGGCTCTCCGTTTTTACCTCCAGGAGGCTTTTGTCCAGGTCGTCCTCTTCCTGAACCGGTCTGTGGTGGGACTGAATATGATGCGTTTGCTGTGGTAACTGCTGCTGGTGGTGGTGGTGGTGATGATGATGATGATGATGAGGCGTAGGGTGGTTGTCATTTTGGACCGCTTCTGGCACCAGGCTGTTGATACTGAAGGATGATTTGGAGAGCATTTTCACTTCTTTCCTCTCCCCCATGTCCAACATATCACAAGAAGGGTAGCAGAGCACTCAAGTAAAGTTGCAGCAGAAGAACCAGGAGCAGCAGCGCTGAGGGGCTCTTTCGCACCAGTGTCTCCAAACACTTGTAAGTCATGTAGCAAAAAACAAAACGTACATAATATTGGCGTTAATTATAGGGCTATAAATATATACATATATAAATATAATCAAGAAGAAGCCAGGGGAGAAAATGAATCAACTACTTCATGTCCCTTCAAAATAAACACAACAACCTCCCCTCTCAGCAACTAGAGTAGACAGCTATAGCTACAATTAATTCCAGACTCGGAGACACCAGCCTTCAAAAAAAAAAAAAAGAAGAATTTGGTTTAACCTTTGGGTCCTGGAACCAATGAGAGAGCCCTGACAGGTAGGACGTTTTTATCATCCTAGCCAATCTAATTCAAGAGATTAAAGAGAGCCACGCCCACACACAACGCTTCGACGCCCCCAGCCCCCTCCTAACATCTTCAGGCTGCGGATGGATCTAGGAGGAAATTTCTTAAGCTCTCTTCCCCTCCCCCCTCCTTTTTTATTTTTTTAAACCAAACGTGATCTCCCCCCCCCCCTTTTTTTTTTCCCCTACCGAATATCTGCCATTGCTTTCATCCCACTGTATTGGACCATCTTAGTTTTATACGTCAATATTTTCTCTTATTGATTAAAGTTTGTTTATACCTTTTTCTTTTTAGGGAGAAAATAACCGTGGAGGGAACAAAGTGGAAGAATCAAGGGACTATTTTGCCAGGCGTTGTACTGAGTATTTGTTTTGTTCTCTTGCAGTGATTTATACAATGTTACACTATGCGTTTAAAAATAATTTGAGATGTTGGTGTTTTTTTTTGTTTTTTTTTTTTAAATAACAATTGTTTTACTGCTTAGGTGACTGTTTCAGGCAAGCACTAAACAATCCTATCCTTTTTCCATCATCCTTTCCAGTGGGTCAACCACATGAGTGAGATAAAAAAAATACTGAAAATTGGGAGGGCTGATAAAAAAAAAAAAATGTTGCCTTTTGTTACAGAACCCTTCTGAGTATGTAAATATTAACCCCTTGTTAGCCGAGGAGACGTTGTGTTTGCCTGTGTGGTTGACAGTTTCTTTTTTTATAGTATTGTTTTATGAATTAGTGTCACATCGTAGAATGATTATACTAAAATCAGCGGAATGATTAATATTATACATTCATGAGGCAGAATTTTCTATCTCTCCTTGATTATTCTACCATGCATAGAATGATTAATATAATCTAGGCTTGATTATTTGTATAGGCAGAATCATCTTTGAGAATCTGTCACTCATCGGCACTTTAGAGCCATTGTATATGCGATTTATATAGCGCTAGGAATGGTCTTGTTTGTATACTCATTAACTAATTCTTCATCTTCAGCGGGACTTTGTTTGGTTGTAAATTAATGACTAAGTGTCGTGACAGTGGGCGATTGCCTTATATTTACTGCATGCGTGCTTGCTGCCTGCTAACCCTAACAGCGAGCAATAAATAAACCGATCTATATTAGCACCGTGTTACCCACAGATCACAGCCAGCTAAACGGGTCTAGCGAAGGATCTGGGCGATTATTGTACGAAAATCCAAAGTGGGTTGTTAGAATGGATGGATGGATGGGTAGATAGGTAGATACCGATAAATAGATCATCCTTGTGCTTATTTAACACATTAATGTAAATGGATGGCATGTCTGGAAGTATTTCTTTTTGATGAGTCGGTTACAAACACACCACAAACCATCCTTCCATAGCACATAATTGAAAGATGGTTTGCCACAAAGTGCTGTGTTTCAGGTTAACCCCGAGTGACCTCGGTCCTGCTGACTTATAAGTTGCACTACCTGCCATAAACCCGGTGTGTATATATATATATTATGTATAATATACGGTAATATATTATTTATAATCTGTATTTAATATAAAATAATATTGTGTTAGCAGGCCATATCCTATCCTATCCATGCTGTAAAATATTGTCATACCAACGCTACATTTTTCGTCATCTCCAGTGGGAGTTGTGTGTGTGTGTGTGTGTGTGTGTTATATGTACAACACACACACACAAACAGTTGTAAACACACACCTAGGCGCTTTTCCTGGCCTGTAACCTCGTCCCCTTTTAGTAGAACAGGATTCAGGTTAGATAAACATTTTAGTGTTGTGGTGGATCTACACAATCCGAGCTCTGCTGTGCAGGAAAGAAAGTGTTGATTAACACAGAAGGGGAAAAAAAGCGAAATTAGCTGATTGCATGCTCATAAGAGCAAGCTGTCATTGAACTGCTTTTTAAAATAGACACAGCTGGGTGTTTATGTTGAAAAATCGCTCGTGTTTTTGCTAATACTGAAATAAGCATGATTTTGTATACCAAACATTTTCAGATCATTAAAATTTGTAATCTGCGCTGGTTTGTGACACAAAGAAAAGAAGAGATTCTTCCCCCAGTGAAATTTGCTGATATGATATTAACTCAATCAAGTTTGCCCAAAATGAGCTTTGTGCTCCATAACACTGACTGCATCGGTTTATTATACAGAATGCCTCCATTGCCTGCTGTTTGTTAACATTGGAGGCTTTTTTTTCCCTTCAAATTCCATACAACTAACAAAGAAGAGATGGGATTCAATGTTCATTGTTTACTGCTCAATTTTTAATGTTTGGAAATCTATCTAGGGTCAAAGCTGCTATTACATCGAAATATGAAATATCACAGAGCTTTGAAGTTGACAGACAGCAAATCACTGAACTCAGAGATTCACTCGATATAATTATATATATATATATATATATATATATATATATATCTATATATCGCTTGTATCATGCACAAAGCTTAGGCCTCTATTACATTAAAAAGTACATTTATCACCTGGAGTGAAGCGGTCGGGGTTGGAGGTATCGCAGGGCTGATGGCCTCTGGCTGGGGTTTCTGTGCTGGACCTTCCCTGAGTGTAGAAGTCACTGCTCCCCACCGAACCAGCAGGCTGGCAGTGTGTAGAATAGCATCTGATCACATAGAAAGGATGGCTACTGGGAAAGACCACTAGCCAATCCTTTACCCCACCCTACTTGTTATTCAGCTGTACGGTTCATCCCGGTAGTGAGGGGTTAATTCCTCTTCAGTGGGGTGACTTCCCAGGCTTAGTGAGTTACAGACATACCCTGGCGGTGTATTGGCTCTCATGTCAGGAGCCATTTGAAAGCTTGTAACGTTTGATAGGACTTCTGGAGACCTGGCTTGGGGTTACCTTGCTCTGCATGAACTACTTTCTTTGTTTGGTGTATGTTACCTGTAACAGCAAGATAAGGTCTAAAGTATTTGCAAACAAAAATGAAATCCCCTCCACCCCCATACCATGTCCTCCACCACCCATTCCCTCTCGCAAGTCCTGGGAAAGTTATAAAAAACGAATCGTTCTCCTCATTCACACATTGTGGAGAGCTGGACTATTTATGGTCACACTGTTAGCAACTCCTAATTATTATTTTTCCCCAGTACTAATGTTACTTTTTCTATCCAATCTCTCTCCCTCTTTATTTTTGGCTCTCTCTAAATATATATACTGGGTGATATATTTATACATCTATCTATATATCTAAATCTTGAGATATATATAATTATACACACACACACGCATATATATATATATATATATATATATATATATATATATATATAACCAGAAGTGTAAAGAAGTCTGACATATTTAATATTTTAAGTGGTTGGGGGCTCCTAGAAGAAGGTTGTTAGTTGTTAGTGTCTGTATATAATGTATAACAGAACTTTGCAAGGTCTGAACCAGCCCTTAGTAACAGGCATATATTCATTTACAGATTTCATGTCAAGATCTTGTGTTTATATTCCCCCCACACACACACAATCTGTAGCATCCACAAGTCAAGATAATGAGATCAGAAGATGGATCTAAGTGGAGCGAGTACCCAGCCTGCGAGTGTGTATCACACCAGTAATGTACAAACTGTTTGCACACTTAAAAGCTGGGGAGCGTTCAGTTCAAGTCATTACATTTCTCAGGAGAAAGGCAGCCCATGTTGTGTATAAATATACCTTGGGCCAGGCTCATGGCTGAAGCTCATTGTACAACGCTACTGTCTATGCTGGCGTGATTAACGAGGTATGGTATTTGCCAATGACGTTTAATTAGTCAATGCTATTTGAAATAAACATTTTGGCCCAAATCATTTCTTTGATAATGTAAATATATTCTGGATCAACATACAATATAAACAATTACTAAATTCTTACATGATACTGTATATACGTATGTATGATATATATATATATATATATGATGTGTATGGGTCTTTATAAAATTAGAATTAAACTGATTTACACCAGCCTTTAAGTTTATATAATGAAGAGCACCTTGATGGGCGCTACAATTTGGAGTGATATTACTGTATTTGTTGTGTCGTGTCCTTATTTTCTGTGGGTTTTGGTTACAGGTTGCGCGATTAAGTTTACAAGAACAGGAGAGAACCAAATTTCTCAGTAAGGGGCCTTCACACCACAAACTGTGGCAGTTCTAAGCAGCCTGGTCCTATCACTCATTAAGAATTCTGCAGGTTGACAGACGATTCTGTGAGAGAACACACACACACAGATACGCACAGACACACACAAATCCAGGCGCTACACTAAATTAAGAACTTCATGATTAAGACAAGCTTGTTCCTGGCCTGTCATTTCACAAGCCCTTCCATCATAACATTATGGCACTAGGAAAAAATTCCCTTAAATTCAGAATAGAGCGTTTAAGGGCAGAAGCATAGACACACACAGCATACACGCTTACACCGATAACAACACATACAGCACACGGCACTTGGTTAGAGAAGCAGCCTGTATACAGTACCAAAATGTCTCCTATCAGGTCCTCTGAAATTCTGAGGATATTTAAAGCCAGTGTTGTGTTTTAGATTTCGCCTTGTATTTGCCCATTTATGTACAGGTCGGCGCTGTAACAAATTCCTCTGGTCATAAACGAGTTAATGTCTGCAGCAATTTGGGATTGCACAAGCCTTGTATTTTGGGACCTGCTGATTAATTTGTACCTTCACCAGTTGATGTAAATCCATAGGTTAGAGGCAGGCAAAACCTGTAGGAGGGTTACTGATGTAATGACTCTCTGGCCAAGGAATCCCTTGCAATAATGTCGACGTTTTATTGTGTGGTATGTTATTATTTTCACCTAAAAAAAAATAAAAATCAACATTTGTTGGAGATCGGAAATACCCCAAATCTAACTCTTAAAGCTCATAATAAAATGAGGATACAAGCTCGCCTTATATTTGATCTTTTAATTAAACTAATAATCCTATCAAAATGAAGCTTGCGTTGGAACACTTAATCAAAGATACATCTATAGATATTCAGTGCCTGTTTGGAGTGAGAAAAATACCAATACCAGGCCTTTCTGATGTGTTATCAAAATACCTCTATGCGCATTGACAAATACCCTAAAGCGCTGCAGCACAATATGGCGCTATTAGAATAATCCTCACCCCAGGTCACTCATGCTTACAAGTCGTTGGTGGCTCTTCTAGGAGATCTCATCCTACTTAAGGTGCCACAGGAATAAATCGTATATGACATTCGGGGCAATTGGCATTCTCTCTAATATCAATCGCATTAACCCATATCACTCGATTTAATCGTCGTGTGTAGGAAATGCCTTTGACAAACTACACGACAAAGTGATACAAACCTCAATCAATCGATGGAGATATGTAGTCTATTGTGGCTACATGGCTAATATCTGACAATTCTAATTTTTTTTTTTAATTTATCAAAATGGTAGAATAATGATAACCTATACCAGCGAAATCTGTAATCTGCGTTGTTTTCTGTGGTTTCATGGGCAGCAGTAGTGAGTTATTCTATAAAAATCTGGAATTAATATTGATTTGCAAATCGAGTAGACTTTTCCAGTGGGTGGTTGCTTAACCCTTTCACAACTGTCGTGATTAAAATTCCATTTTTGAATGTCTTCCTTTGTAAATACCAACCATCACCCCTTTCCCTCAACAAAGAAAAACAAATCATCGGCTTCCTTAAAAGTAGTTTGGAGTTAAATGCTGACCCTTGTTTTTTTTTTTTAAAGGATGTCACCTCTTGTGTGTTAGATTTGTAGGTGAGATGTGTGTCTGGCAGCTTATGATTATGTATGTTAAAAGGGGACAGAATAGATGGTGATTTGCAAGGTTTCTAAGATTATACAGAACGCTCTTCTCAATAGCTTATTCCATGCTACTCACCCCTTAATGGCTGTAATGTGGACAGTTGTGACATTAATGTTAAATGCTACACCAGAAAAATAAAAAAAAAAATAACACCCTGCTAGTGCAACGATATATATATATATTCGTTATTGTGCATCTCTTAAACGTTAAATAAAACGAATAGGCATTCGTAAGCAATTCTACGAAACTGACATAATTTGGATACAATAACATTTAAGTCGCTTTTCATACAGTTCATAGCTACTTTTGTAAAAGACAGAAGAATTTAATGTGGTTTCTTTCCCAAATAGCAAATATTTGGATTAACTATATTAATATTCTACTGCACACATTAATATTCAATGTGATTTAAAAAAAAAAAAAAAAAAAAAAAAAAGAACAAAGTCTCTGGTGGAAAATAACGCTTGTGACAATGTAATAAGTGTAGAGGATATATTATGCGCTTTGAAAATTCACTCCAAAGACCACATGTGATTTGAAGGTACTAACAATGCCACAGCGGCTGTGCTCTGGGGACTCTGGTCCTCTCTGTGTTTTCCCACTTCAAACATTCATTTGGGAACTGTTTCTAATTTTTAAGTTATTTTTTTTCTTGAAGGTCTAGGTTTGATTACGCAAGCTAAGGTATAAACAACCATTAGTCATTAAATTATTAGCAAACCTTCACCGAAATGTTTATCTCTTTGAAAGAAAAAATAAAAGTAAATGGGGGAAAAAAATAACTACATTGACAAATTATGCAAGCCTCCAATGTGATCCATGCTCCAGATTAGTTCAGGTAATTGTTAGAAAAACAACTGTGTTTCCCATCGATATTGCAATTATAATTTCATGCAATGGGCTGGATTCGATGCCAGGGGTAAATCTTTATCAAGTAGTTGAATAGAAAACCTCCAACTAAAAAAGATGACATAAAGAACCATATACGTTATCTGATTTTAATGATTCTGGGCCCAAAAAACTATATTTACGCTGTTTATTTTACAGCAAAATTTCATCAAAACGCATATTTTGTAATAGGCTTAAACCAATATGCAACAATCATATAATGCCTTTTTTATACCAAGGGCAATGTATTTTCTTGTATTATTAAACAACAAAAAATCTATTAATTTTCACTTGCTTTGAAAGAACCAAAATCCAACCAATACTATGTAACTCTGCGGTATAATATATATATATATATATATATATATATATAGTCTGTAATATGCAATAAGTTGCGATTGTCTTTGTTTTATATAGTTTTGCAGTTAGGGGCTCAAATTCAGGGTCACTAGTCAAGCAATTTTGCGAAGGTGTAATCTTTCTAAACACAGCCTTGCAACAGTCTAATAGCATCCAGTTCCAAGGTGAGGTTATTGCACCTCACCTAAAAGAACATGAGAACAGTATATAGATAATTACTCTAATTGCAAGGAGGGATGTAATTGGCTTTTGTATATTTTTTTGTGTTGCACTGTGTCTATATCAAACATCCCCTGATAAATATTATAACAGAACAACGTGTCTCTACATGTTCCTTTGTTTTGAAGCGCTTTATCCACAACAAAGCCATTATATTACCAGGTAAAATAAAATCCCCAAGCACTCCTCCTATGGCTTCTGCCTTTTTTAAATTGGTTACAATCTACAGATTAAATATTGTTCTCTTGTTGAGTATGACATTCTGTTTCCAGCGATTTAATTGACAGATATTTAGAAAGAAACTAAGGAAATATATAAAAAAAAAAGCTAGAATATTTTAACGATGTTATATAGACAAACATGTATAAATCTAACATTTTCCAAAAGTAAAATAAAAATTAGAAAAATAATATGTATTAAAAAAAAAAAATCTAGACGTAATTCAATCAAATTACAGAAAGGGAGGTAAAATCTAGAACAAGATCCATTATGTCTGGTTTTATTAAAGACAGGCAAATTTACTCTAAAATAAGGAAGACTGCTGAATATATAATTGGGTGTAATCATGTTAGTGTTTGAATAAAAATGACATAGGGTGTTTAACACTGACAACAACATGTTTAGAAATAAGCTATTTATTCAAACAGTTTTTTTTATTCACAGGCATGTGGAGATGAAACACATTTTCAGTTTACGAATTTGAGAGGTTTCTTGTAAATGAAGAGAATTAAATAGAGTGAAATATTATTTATTTTTTTTTAAACACCCAAAACCTTTAAGAATTCTTACCCACAAAAGCGTATCTTAGGTGCCGGTATAGCACCACCTACAGGAATACGGACTCTATTACACTTTTACATCTACGCTCCGGTATCTAGACATATGACTATATACATATATATATATATATATATATATATATATATATATATTATAATATAATATAATATTGGTCATGTAGTGTGTGTGTGTGTGTATATATATATATATATATATATAGGTCATGTAGTGTATATAAGTGTATATATATGTATATATATATATATGTATATATATAGGTCATGTAGTTTACCAAAACGACAATTATTTATACGATTTATACAGTATTAAATCATTTTATGGTTATGTTCTAATTCAGCTAAGATGTTGTGGCTGATGTCAAAGGATGTGAACAGTGACCATATTTTTAATTTTGTTCTGGGTCTCAGTTAAAGTGTAGCCTTAAGGAATAGTGTAAGGCAGTTCCAATAATTTCGGTGTAATAACTGGTTAGTGTACTCTAAAGGATCTTAACTATGGTATATAATTTGCTATTTATTTTTAAATTCCGTTTTAATTTTTTTAAAGCTTGGAAATTGTGTAAAATGCTGTGGATTCTGTGATTGCCTTTCCCATTATTTAGATATTTTTACGCAGTCCTGTATCTGATCAACCCAGGTGGAAAAAGATCTGGGCAATAATAAAAAAAAAAGTTTATTTGTAACAAGCCACCTAAGTACATGACTTGCCACAATTTTAGCTATAAAATCAAAACTTAATCTGCATGTTTATCAAACCGCTTTTTGAAAAGTCCTGCTAAAGTTGTAGGTTAATATACAACGAAAACCACAAATTAAACATTACTGATGGCTGCGATCTTTTTTTTTCTTTCTTAAAAAACAACATAAATAAGCTGAAACGTTAACCCATTTTCTGCCAGATTATTAACAAGCATATATCATTAAATGGTTGCACAAATAGCCATCACCGGAGATATGCAACAAGTGCACACAAGGTTTAAACCAATTAGTCGGTAAATTTTCCCTCCTTTCTTAAAATAAAAAAAAAACTCAAAGAATTTGTTGTTTTTTTTAATGGTCACCCTAGTAATCTTTTCTTTCCTCTTTAGAAATAATACCTATCATCAATTGGACATGAACTTTTCTAGTTCCCTTTATTTGGAAATACAATACTTTATTCACACTTTATAACGCCTGTGAGCAGAAAGGGAAATAATGAACTCAATCCTTCGCTTTCTAAGATTTCTTTTGTGAGAGTCACATACACTGATCCCAAATGTTACTAGCGGATCTGGGAGTCCTCTCATGGTCTCTCTGCTATTAGCAAGCAGATGCTGGGTTTCTCTACGTGTTTAGGCTGCTAATGGTTACTATTAGCACAAGGGGAATATCTCTATCTAGAGAAAAACCCAAAAGTGATGATGTTCATATTACATCTATCTCTGCATTTAAGGATTTCTTTTTTTCTCCTACAACACCTAGGCATAAAGTAGATGGCTTTATTTCCCATTTTTTCTTTTCTAGTTTTTTTTTTTTTTTTTTTTAAAGTTCCATTACAATAGTATGTGCATTTGAATCTCTTCTTTAGATTTCCAGCTGTATTTATGGATAGACAATATATTCTTATGGGACCTGTCAAATGTTTGGGGATTTTGACACAGGCTGAAAACAATCCAGAATCCCCTAAGACCCCCAAACCTAAATATGAGCGTAGTAGATGACTTATACAATGCTATCTTTTTTTGCTTTGTCAACTTGAAGAAAACTCCGTGAACGTGAATTGTAACCTAGAAAGACCCAATTGTGTCAGCGTATCATACATCTGTCAAAAGAATCAGAGAGGCAACAAAACAGTCTTTGAGATTTGACAGCTTTTAAAGCATGGCACTTTCTAAGCGTTGAAAGTTTGGGAGCTGGCCTTCCCAAAGCTTCTGGCATTAATTTATGTGACTGCTTGGCAAGTTCTGTAGATTCGAAGCAGGAGCGATGGAAATGTAACACACAATAAGATGACAGAAGGCACATACTAATGCAATTACACAGCCAGACCACAACAGTGGTGAAGCATAAAATAACATTTAAAATGCAGTCACATACAATATTTAGCTAATTCAGTGTCTGTCTGATTAACTGATCCGTTTCACGCTTAGTATATATTCAGAACTTCCCATGAATTCCTAGGTCATCTGGCCAGGAACTCTCCTTCTTCTGAACTGCTCGGGCGCCACCCAGCGGACAGCGAAGGTAAATTCATTCCAAACTTTTCTTCAGGTCGAACATTTTGCTGTGAATCCTTGTACATTTCTGCGTTTTGGTTACTGCAATAAAATGTATTTTTAAAAACATTTTTTTTCTGTATTTTTTTCTGTATAATAAAATGTCTATATTCTGAATAAGAATATTTATGTAATGTTTGATATATGCCATGGACTGTCATATATTTCAAAACGGATTTATTCATATTTTCAAATGTATGTTCCTTCAAAATATTTCTTTGTTAAAAATAACTTTAAAAAAATCTACTTTAAATAGTTTATCTATATTTTAAATTCCTGATCTATCAGTTTTAGTTCGGCAAACAAGATGCATCCACAACATCTTGAAGTGTGTTTTCAAATTCTTTCCAAGATATTGTGTATATGTTTTAAGCTTGATCTGTTTCTTAAAAATAATTGACACAATTCAAAGAACCTGTTTGTATGGAAAAAAATATAATTCGGATGATTTTAGGGTCGTGTTTAGAACACAGAAATTACCGGTACATCTATGTATAGGAAATATAAAAATTGTAAGTGTCTTCAAAAATGTATACTTTTCTTGAGACAAAAAAGAAAATATGCCGTTTGCAAACAGTTTACAATAGCATAACTAAATAAAAAACACATCCTGAAATAATAAGAATTTACATTTAAAATAAGATTAAAAACGCCTCATTTAGGTCTTTTTTTTTTGGCTGGGAATCTGATTTCTATAGTACTCTGTGCAATACTATTTATTTCATAGGGTGTAAGAAAATGTGTGTCCGGGACTCATACTGAGAGCGCTGTGACTATTGAAGGCACTGGGGAGCTTTGCAATTACAGATATTAACAGGCTCATTTGCAAATATTAGCTAAACATTACCGCTGTCTTTATTTAAGATAAATATTGTATTTCTTTGATTCCACTATAACCCATTTTCATATCATCTGCTATTAAAAAGAAACAGTAACAACGGAAATCTGTTTAAAAGAGTAAAACGTTATACTTTAATAAAAAATAAAAAAACATTTTAGATCAGCATTAATATTGATATTTTTTAATTATAATGACACATTAACACTAGGATTATTTACTGGATTATTGGCAGAAGTATTAAAAGGGTAAATGTATTTTTTTAAGATCTAATAAAAAATTATTTTATTATTTGGGCTGAAATCAAACGAATTCGCAAAAAGAGATTTTAGTGACCATTGAATTTGCTCCGTATATTAAAGAGGGAAATCGGATTTGTAATTAAAGGCAATGAAGAATTGTTTTACAAAGTGATGCAGTTTACATTGTATTTATAAAATATCAGTACACACAAACCTATATTACATTACTTACATTACATTAGTTCGTATTGATACTGTAATTAGAGCATATATGCACACTTTATGTGCTGATGAATTGCATCTGAAAGTGAATATTAATATGGCAATTGTAACATGTACATTTGTGAACACGTTATCACAATACATTATATAAATATAAAGTAAAAACAATCCTGATAGATATTCTATACGTTTATATCAGTATATGAGTTACCTTTTGCATATGATTCAAGGGCAAATGATATTATGATAAATAACATTAACATAGCTTAATAATATAAATTATACCTTATATTAGTTTAATTACCTCGTTATGTAAGGTAGGTATGTACACCATATGATCATCACACTTGCCATATATCAGTGTATACTGTGATTGTGCGCATTATAGAATATACATTAAAGCATATATATTCACCTTTTGTAATGTATAGAAAAGTGCATTATTTACATCATATATTTGTAAACTGCACTAGTATGGCTCATATTTTGGCAGTTTGTATATCCATGTAACATGCAATTGGACACTATATAGGTCACATTGCTAACGATTGTCCTATATTAAATAATACATAATATTGCAGTGGAAACCGTTTACGTTTGCAACTCTGGGGCAATTCTCAGGTAGATAAGATCACCCCTGTAATAACCAAGATGTATTGTGGTAATGCAAACTAAAAGCCACATAATGGTCATTTTTCTAAACACAGGAGAATACAGCAGATCAGATAAACCAAGGCTAATAATACTAATAATCAGGGCATAAAATACAATGTAAACACTAGACAGGTTACATCAGTATAATAGTGCATTTAAATATTTTACAGATAACCAAAGTGGATCTGAGAGGCAGATAGGTGCTTATAGGCTGCTGTTCCACCAACTCGGCCAAGTGTAACACTTTTGTGAAAGGAAACATTTGTGAATTAGAAACATCATTTCTAGAGGATCTAGAAATACAGCTTTATTCATGCGAAATTTAGCCATGCTGATTATTTTTAGGGAAGGTTTAATTGTCATGCCACACAAAAGTGGAAACTGATAGGCTGTTGCTGTAAAACTTCAAACTCCTACTAGGAGGTTTCTGCATTATTTTATGTGAATAAACATTCAGAAGAAATCACATGGTACCTAATTTGGGGTGCATTTGCTTACCATGCTAGGGATCTCAGTTGATGCATCATCTACTTTAATTGTGCCCCCTCTTGAAAACCAGTAGTCACAATGTATTTTAGCAGGTAAATGTGTCCCTTGTTTAGTGATCATGGAATTATGGGTGCAGCTGCTTATTGGTCCAGGTTACATTTTAAGAATTTTCTTTTAGTTTCCAAGAAGCATAACATTTAGAAATATGAAAGGGCATTAAGGGAGTCTTCTGAATGTAGCCACTGAGAAGTGTGATTGTAAAATGTCAACTCCAGTGCTTACTGAAATATGTTTACAGTGTCTTCAACAGAGATCCATTAACCCCAGGGGCATCAAATATAGACTATCTGCTGTCATAGTTCTTTGATGTAACTAGCCTGCAGTATTACAACACCTGTAGTCAGACCAACATAAAATGTGTATCATAATTTTTTTGCCACCATTTCAGAAATGGCCCTACCTCCAGGTACCGCCAAACAAGACTTGGTGGGATATTTGCTTTGCTAAGACTTACTTGGTGATCTACAACAATAATAGTAGTTCCATGATATTGAACTATACATTGCCCTACCTGTAAATTCTCCAGGTTTATCGTTGAGACTACATTGTAGAATTTGATCTGGTGATGGGGAGGGTGCCATTTGGCTCTTCTTACATCCTGCCCCAACTCTGCACATTCACCTACCCTACTTAGGCATTTTAGGAATGAGACCCCAGACCTGGCCCCTTCAACCTTGTATAAAGAGCAGGAGGAGGATATCTCCAGGAGGCATTCCTTGAAAGCTCCCAGGTATGCGTGAATGATGTATGTAGTCTGTTTCCTGAGGTAGAAGGGGTTATAGCCTGGATTCTTATGGTAAGGGGCACTCTAGTCCTCACAATTTTATTGCATATTGGAGTCTATTTTGCATGGACAAGTGAGCATGTGCATTCTTTAGTTATACCTGTAGAATTTTTTTCTTCTCCCCTAACTGCCCATAATGGAAGTAGGAAGCATACTTAAGTATGCTTCCCGCACATAAACTGTATTGCTGCCATTGAGACCAATTTAAAATGAACTACTCAATGAGGGCAGCAGCAACCAATTGCATATATGCTAGCTGAACAATGCAATTAGCTGTTGCTACTCCAGTGAAACAGTCATCTAATAACTAAAGAATACATATGGTACAGTATGGCCCTTTAACCTCTAGAGTGCCATCTAAATGGGAGGAATGTGGTATGCAAACTGGGCTCTGGAGCTTGAGGCAGCTGATCAGTGGTAGGAAGGTATTCTTGTTGAAATCAATGTTTGACCAAACAGATTCCCTGCATTTGCAAGGGGTATACCATAAAATATATATCACTATGGAGCAAGCATGGCTTCTTACAGTCCAACCCTTTTAGCAATTCTATTTAGATCACATAACCAAATGGCACAGTTAGGAAGTACACAGTACACACTAGTTGCTGGCATACACAGAGTGACCTGTTACACAAATTCTAACATGCACGGATAGAGAGAACAGTTGAGTTCTTGAGGAGGTCTTCTGATGGCTCATTACCTTCTCTGTATGATATGTGACATTAGCACAATTCTTTATACACAGTCATCTCTCAGCAAGCACTAAATGAACCTTTGCAGGCTGTGTTTATCAGCGCATTCCCTGCAGGGCTGGAAGAGTTTTCAAGGGGAACAGGTATATTGGTTTCAAGGAAAACAAAAACTAATACACACTGCCAAACTTCTACAGGAGATGAATTAGTTGATGACAGACACAAGGGCCGTACAACACGTGGACAGCAACATAATTTAATCTATGAGAGGCAAGTCACTATTTGTTATTTCCACCATTATTCCGCCATTAGAAAGAAACTTTTTCTAACAAAGTATTTTGGTTGTCTCTGAAACAAAATATATTATAGAAGATCCATCTTCTGACACCTTGCCGTTTTATTCTAACCTTAAAAACCAAGCCAGTGGAAGGACTCTAAGCCTATTGGAAGGGATCTTCTGAGCATACAAGTGCTGTGTGTATCCTGAACAATGCTTCTAATCCATTGTATACAACAATCCAACCAAAATACAAGTTGTTGTTCTAACCAAAGATTTATGCCTAATATGCTGATTTCTCTTTATGCTATTTAAATGCAATATAATTAATCATGTCTTGATAATGTCATCAAAGGACATAAAATATATATATATTTTTTTTTGGATAATTTGCCTTCATTGCTTCTAGTAAGGTTAACCTGTCAGCATAAAAATACTTTTGAAAAAGTGTACTTGTTGGGTATGTAGAGCTGGACCTGGGGCTTCTAGGTTGCTAGCTAAGCTTTGTCTATGGACAGTGGTGTCTAGGACAGGGCAGCAAGTAAATGTTGTTCAATGGGACAGCTACACTAAGGAGGCAATAGAAAGCACTACAATCTATAGTTAGGAAGGTTGCCACTTAGTGGGTGGCTGTGGCACTACCCTGGGTCAGACCAAAGGCTGCACCAATGGTAAGGTAAGACCCAGGGGACAGGACCAGTTGAGTGGCCCTCTGGCCCCTTGCCCCCTTCAACTCACTAACATACACGTTAGCACATGCACACACATTCACTACAACACTTACACACACACTCTAATTGTATGGATTTTCTCCTTACTAGCCCAGCATCCCTGGATTCTGAAATGGCTGGGCTGACCAAAAGACAGATCAATGGCATGGTTATATGCAATGACCCAGAAGTGGCTACATCTTGATGAGCATACAAAATAAGCTACGTGTTCATTTTCTGCCTTTGAGAAACAGAACGATATGTAACACATACCCAATATTCTTTATAATGACTGTTCTAAGAACTTTTCCTAAATACAGACTGAGGAAAGGTTTTACTGTGAAGATTGCATAGGGAATGTTCAGGAACGCTGTTTCAAATATGTATGGTTTGCCAATATATGTGAGTAAATATATATATACTGTATATGTGTGTGTGTGTGATGTGTAGTGTCAATAAATGAAGTAAAAGGGGAGTTATGCTTGATCCTTTGCTTAAGCACAAAAAGAAAATGTGTTTATGAATGGATTTCAGGACAAAAGCTTTGTGGCTAATTTAAGAAAAAGAACATTTTACAAAAAGAGTAAGAGTCAAGTTACTTCGCTTCAAGGAAAAAGAGTAGTTACAAACTACTTGGTGCTATGAAATTCCAACTTGCCTTGTCCTAAATGTGAACTTAGGGCCAGTCCTTAGCTTTCTAGTGCCCTAAGCAGACAATCATGCATGTTTATGACGATGCCACCCCATCAACTCTCAGTTCTGGACAGCCAACGATATGATGGGTGACCAATCTTGTGTGTACTTTTTGTGGTATAAATTTGGAATTCATACAGTGGATTGGGAATCTGATTTGGGAGAATGGAAAAGTTCTGTAGGCATTTCTGCCGTAAAAATAGGATGTATTTGTTATCCCATGTAGCATTATTATTCTATATTTATTTACACATTTTTCTAATGAGGTTTTACTAATCTTCTGGTTGCTTACTCCATACCTTCCTATTGGTGAGTACTTTTATGAGAACATATTCTTTTCCATATGTGTGTATAAATTGTCTCTAAAACATCTGACATAGAAACATTATTTTCTATTTATTTGTAGGTAAACCAATTATTTGGGCCATCTATGGAATGGAGGTGGGCAATATAATTTTAAATGATGCATGTAGAAAAGAAAAAAGAAAAAAAAATCCCCAGTAATAAATCTTATTGTATGACAGCTTTAAAGCCAACAATATCTTTTAAGTGAAAACAAAACGTTGATCTCAAACCAGCAAAAACTAAATTCAGATTCTAACCAAACATGACACAACTGTGATCGCCATAACTAGCGTTGCTGTGGCAATGAAGGAAAGGTGCGCTTTGTAAAATATTTACTTTCAAAAATAAGAAAGGGACGCTATTTGGAAGCTAAGCGTGTAAACTGAAATCACAAGCAGCAGAGGATGAAAGGAAAAAAGAGTGACGTTAATACAATATAGAAAATCGTTGTGTTTACACCTACAGCTGGTTCAAAGGATACCCTTCACACTACAACCCAGCAAAACAAGAGCTACAAGAGCTTTGGAAAATCCATGTTCACACATTGACTCTCGTTCTGAAGGACTCCATTGAAAGTTCTCCTTTGCAAATTCTAACCCAAGGGTAGCAATTCAATTCTCGTCATATGCGCACAGCTAACAGGTTACCAAGGTTAATCATGCAATGCTGGATCTGAATGAATATTTTAGTTGTGCCTTTTTGTGAAAGGAACAAGTTGAGAGATATCTTACAGGTAAAGATGGCAATTAATGAATGAGATTTAGTTTAAAATCCTTAAAAGAGACGTAGGAGCACCCACAAAATCATGCACTGTGGCGTTTACAGTGAGTGTAAATTCTGTGTTGAAAAAACTCAATTAAGTCTTTTTATATATAAAAAAAAGCAAAAGTTACACGTGCACTAAAAAGTGGGGTGAGCCAAAAAATTGTAATGAAGAAACAAAAAAAAGAAGAAAATTGTACCACCAACAGCCACAGTCAGGGTGAGAAAAATCAAAAGTGCAGAAGAAGGGTTTGTATGTCCATGATGAGCTTAACAACCCAACCACAGTGTATGTGTGTACTCCACCCCATACGTGGTGAGTGCTCAGGTGGATCTACTCTGGTGGCTCCATAAGGACACCTTGGGCTTCCTTGCATCCTCAGTCTTAAGGCCAGCGTATTAAGCTCTCACTCTCTCACAGATATTCACTTCATCTTATTCAAAAGGCCAATGTGCATTGGTAAACTTCTGAATGTTGTGGGTGAATGAGAGAGAAGAGTCATGTGTAACATCAAGGCATCAAGGTTAGTCTTCGACATGTTGAGCTTGAGGTAGTGGAATGCCAATATGGAAGCAATTACAGATAGACAGCCAGTGAAGCAAGTTAGAAGA
This sequence comes from Spea bombifrons, assembly GCF_027358695.1. NCBI lineage: Eukaryota > Metazoa > Chordata > Amphibia > Anura > Pelobatidae > Spea > Spea bombifrons. Next base: position 28,665,068 of record NC_071095.1, on the reverse strand, counting down.
TGGAGCAAAAGGTCATAAGTCTAAAGGTGATAGTGGAATTCAAAAGAATAGTATTGTTGTCCAAGACAAGAGGTGTAGAAAGAGCAGAGTAGAGGCCCTAGAACCGAGCCCTTGGACACCAACAGTAAGTGGTAGTAGAGACAACATGTGCAAGAAGAAGATGCTAAAGGAAAATTATTAGTTATACTCATGAATGAAGCATTGAGTTCTCACTATTAATTCACCTGTGATCTCAAAAATGCTACTGACAATGTAACAAAGTTCTTAACTTATTATATTATTTCAAGTACATGGTTGTAAATAGTGTATTAGGGGGTTTAGGTAGTTTCGATGTTACTAATAACTTGTCAAGATGCTCGTCATTCTGGAGGCCTTGCCTACAAGTGAACATGCATTATGTGGAAATATTATTATTATTGATTTATTTATATAGGTCTATCATTTTTCAATGATGCTCTGCAGCTCTGTACAATGTGGATGAGGTATGGCAATACTAGACACACGGGAGTCCATGAAGAACCCTATTGGCATATGACAGATTAGAAGTAAAGTCAGAGGTATCTTTAGGCCCCAAAACTCTAGGGGCAGGTAAGAGCTGCAGGATATCACGTCATATTGTGGTGCTATGACACAAGACATGAGTTCCTAGAGGGGCACAGTTATTAGTTACAGCAGAACATGGTGCTGCCTTTCACAATGCAAGTCTATAGTTGGGTTTTATTGCAGGGTGTGTTTTTTCCGCACGGTGGGGATACATGGAAGGTGTGGAAGCAACTTCCTTAAATACATCACAAGTAAAGTCCCGTTATCAGAAACGTACCTTTTTTTTTTTTTTTTTTTTTTTTTACCTAGGACTCAAAGCAGCACCCCAGTCGCACCCTACCAGTAACCCCTGCCTCTCCTGCTTGCCATGCTGAGCGTTGAGATATGCTGCATGTGTAACATGGAGTAAGGACATCATGGAGGCTGTGCCAATTAGGCACAGTGTTCTATAGTGTATATAGGCTGGTTACAAGGCATTCCGGCCCAAGGAGGTGTGGCATTCCGGGGAGTCTGATTTGCCCCCAGTTATACGGCAGCTGCTGCCCCCTTGGAACTGCTGCCATAAGCCTAGATAGCCAAGGCAAGAATATGCTGCTGTACCTTACTCTGGTATAACATCTGATGAATGTCTTCATCTTTTTCTTTATAGAACACCTAGGTACATATGGTAATACATAAGGATGTAGTGTATGTAGACGGAATACGCAGGTTCATTTTTGTTAGGATTAACTTCATTTTTGTTAGGATTGCTCTCTGCCTTTAACATGCTTAAACCTTGTTAGTACTCAAGTCTATTTTAACTGGTAATTTGCTGCCATCCGTTCAAGGGTCTCAAGAATGTATGGGATTCTCTTTCATGCCTTCCCACACTTTAAAGTGAGTTATTTGGTTGGATATGGCATCTTATGTCAACAAGGGGCAAATGATGCTGTCATCAGTCAGACCTGTGGTACGTAAGTAAGAAGCACATTCATATACTGGATTTATACCCTGTAGACCAGTGTTTGTCAACCTGTCACCAAGTACCCATAACAGGCCACATGCTAAGGTTATTCCTGTCTAAACATACTTGAATTAGTCAAAATGCTTGATCCAGAGTGATTGTAGCATGTATCCACAGACACAAATCAGATAAAGATTTAAGTGTAGTTTTTTCATCAGCATCTGAAACTACCACATCACCCAACATTTCAAAAAGTGGGTTCAACTCTCTCACTACACTATTCATTATAAAGGAGCCACCCTGGGAAGTTTCTCCAAAGTAAAGGACAAAGCCGCCTCTGTATAATGCGTAATTTTATGCGTAAGGAGACTTGGAAGAAATCTTCCTAATTAATTATGATGTTGTTCAGTTCCTTCTCTTCACTATTCATAATGAATAGTGAAGAGAAGGAACTAAACATCACCCTTGCAAACTCTCCCGTCAACTTTCCGTTTAGTGAATAAACCGCTTTTGTTTTTGGGGTGTGATATGCAGTGATATCCCAAATCAAGTCTTATTTTATAAACAATAAATCAAGAATGTTGTCCTTCCTTCTTGGCTCCTCTACCACTGTCTTAATAGATAATCTTTAATAATGAATACATCTCTACTCCCAGCCGAACCAGCTTTTTTCCGGTCTACATCGGGTATATTAAATCCCCATAATGATAACCTAGCCTTTTATTGTCATTTTAGCTATTTGCTTGGATATCAGATTATCAAACTATATCGCCAAGGGTCTATGGATTACACCTATACCCGCAACCACATAACTTGAAGGTTGTGCAAATTGTTTCTTTGTTCTCCTCCTTATCATGTATCAGATTAACCCACTGGCATCCTTTATGGGCATACTAATGCACAAAAAAGGTGCCAGGACTATCCATAGGACATATTACGGTGTCCTTTTGCTGAATTTGCAGGAGCAAAGCGTTGAAAGAGAGCCTTGGTTCTCCTCATCTGCAGGAGGCAGCAGTAGGAGTGCCGGTACACTGTTACTGTTTGAATGCAAAAGCCGGGCAATGATGATGCCCACTGAAAGGACTTAAGATCCTAAGCGAAATGGCAAATGTTTTAGTCTAGGTTTAATTTTTTACTAGCATGAATAATTATTACACTTTATGAGTTTATGTGGTTGCAAAAGAAGGCCTTGCTAATTTGTGTTGGTAAATCGAGCAGAGGCAATCTTGGTTTAACAAACATGGCAACAATAGCAAAAAAGCTCGAGGCTATAGGATAGGAAACCCTCAGTTCTGAAGAGGTTAGTCTTCCCGCTACTTTTTCAACAAAGGGCAAGACCCCATCCTTTCCTACCTTCTCTGTGTTTTCCTTATAGAGAATACCCTTGTATAACAACACCCTAGTCATAGTTTTCACTCTACCAGGTCTCCATAATCACCACTAAATCAACATTCTTATAGTACTTAGTACTTATTATCTAACCTGTGGGCCTCGGAGCAGGTGCTGGGCCCCTGTGTCCTCAATGCCTACTGAATGACTCAGAGAAGAGCTTGCGGTATTTCACACAACCTTTCAAATAGTCCAAGATGGATATGTTTTGTTTGATGTTGGACTGAGGGGACTTTGAGACTTCCCTGTATCTATTTATATCATTGTCTACAGTGGCATTTCAAAAAATTATATTTTTTTGTTTCTATGCACAATATTGTGACGTCAGGGCTGTAGAGCACTGGCATATATTCATACCCGCTAAAAATCCCGGAATGGCTCCTAGAAAAGATTGCCATCAGGGGAGAAAACCGTGACTGAGGGACATGGATCCAAAAAAGGATAGTTGGCTGGTGTGTTGACTATTGCTTTAAAATGTCCAATAGTTCTTGATGCAAAGGCTATTGGGATTTCTCCTGCATTGGAAAAAAGTTAAAGCCCATTTACCATGCAGACCACTGTGCCAGTCAAATGGATTATTTGTGACTGATACGATTGGTATTGCTTCATAAGACATTCTACTTTCCTTACACATGGTGGGTAATAGCTCTATGACGGCGGCCGTAATGTCATTTTCCCTCAGTGATGTTCAGTATGCCGAGTTGCTATGGCTTAAAACTATGGCGTTGACAAATTAACAACTATGTCTGAAAGGCACTTAGACATATTTATTTTCTTGTAATGCCGCTGTACACTATTACAAATCAACACCTGTTGCCTCCAGTTGTTTTCTGTGACTAAAAATAAATGGACGTGTTTTGCCTTTCAACTGATTTCTGAGCTGGAAACTATTTTGAACGGCTTATTTTATATGTTATCATCCAACATTTCTTTCTTTTAATATGTTAGCTTATATTATCTGTGAACGATAAATGGGCAATCATAGAATGGCGCTTTAAGAACAAGTTGCTTGTTTGTGTATTAATATGTGGGTTGCTTAATACTTTATTTAGTTTCTGAATGGTGGTCCTCTGTATGTCCAGTAGGGAAGGAGGTGCCTACAGGTTAAGGGAAGAGGAGCATATGCACCCACCATGAAATGGTTATTGCCAATTCTCTGAGTTCTCTCAATTTCCCTTTGGCCCAGTTGGGCCATTTTATTCCAAGCAGGGCCAGATGGGCATGGTTTATAGTTGGACCTAAGACCATTTGATACTGGCTCCATCCTAACTGAAAAGAGTTTCTGATGATTGTAACATTGCATTGGTTGTATTGATAAGATCGGTTTTAACTGTGTCAAAGTGTGCATAAGCCCTGATTTTGAACGAGTAAAAAAAGTGCAGATTTTAAGGAAAAATATACATTTTATTACTATAATATCATATGGTAGGAGTGGTTTACTGCTAACCTTTCGAGGTGTAGGTGATGTCATATACATTTTTTCTTTAATAACCCACTTTAAGACAAAGTGGGTGAAATAATACATAGCTCATATGGCTGATGTGTTGGACATCAGTTATCTCTCCCTGTGTATCATCACATCTTCCATTTGATCGTCATTTGGCACAATTACTCATTGCTGCGTGGGAGGACTTCTTCTGCCAAGCTGGATGCGCTGGGTAGAAATGTGAAGGAGCAAAGCACGCAGTCACAAACGAAACAGGAAACCTACAGGCTGTTAACTAAGCTGCCCACTGACTAAGTTGTAAGGAGATGTTTTACAAGTTGTTTTGATCCGTATATCAGCCCCATTGCTTTCACTTTGTTTTGATCCAGTTTTTGCTGCTGTGCATATGGTTTGCATTACTTATGCATTTTAGTTCTTAAATTACAAGCGTATTCTAGAACATATTAAATTGAGACAGTATCCTATAGATAAAAACACGGTACCAGTCAGACAGATTTTAAAACAAATGGTCAGACAAATAGGCTTCATGGGCTTCATAGGCTTCTGTTGGCTGCACGTGGTCACTGGGTTTAAAAACTAGTTGGTTTGCAGATGAAGACACTAATGTTCTTCGACAGCAACTACAACCATGTTGTCCCTAAAATTATTTAAATTGCCCTTTCTGGTGAGACCCCAAAGGGAACTTGTAGTCCCTGTCATGTCCCATGGCAAGCACAGGATAACACGCTACAGACCTTTATATGTTGTGAATTAAGTCTACAGCATGCAAGCATTGTGCCTTTCACTTGGACACCTTGGCTGGCTCTGTGGCCATATGTGAAATTACAATTAAAATTTAGGAATTTTCCCCATTTTGAGAGATTGATGATTACTCATTCTTTGTGCATGCCAATGATGAATTAGCATAGATTAGGGATTATTTAATTATCCCAACAGTGATGCTCAGTTTCCCTGTTTCAATCATTTTTTGTCTTCTATAATAAATAAAAAGGGTCGGCAGAAACCACTTTCCTTTATGTCACCATGCCATACTTTACATAATCCTACCTGGGATTTTTATGAACTCTGAAAAACATTAACCCTCTGATAGTTTTGTAACTCGCTAATGGTGACAACCGAAAGTTTATAATAACAGTTGTTAAGAAAACCATCCAGAATATCTTTACCACCTAACTGTGAATTATATGTATTCAGGAAGGGATTTCAACTGTGGAATACCAGTGAGAAATGCAGCAACTTGCTCTCTTAGATATAATTAAAGATGAGTGGAATGTGAAGACATCTGCTCCAGACTGTGCTACTCTGAAAATTTATCCATTCACTCTGAGCCTCTAAGATTGGTATAAAGCACTTTAATTTCCCAAATATGCATGCCTTCCAAAAGCCCCTATTTAGAAGGGCCCTTAATCCAAGGGTTTACTGGCCTGGGGGACATTTCAAAAAAAAAGTCTTCAAAAAAGATGGTGTAACTTGGACTAGCCCACTTGCAGAAGTGGCCAGCAGCTTTTTAGGTGGAGGTGGGGTTTGCGGTAGTAGCGTGGTTGCTTACACAGCGTGCAAGCAGCTGTAGGCAGCAGGCAAGATAAAGATGTGATATGGGAGGTGTGATGGAGTGAGTATGTTTTAGTGAAAGAGAGCGTGTGTTGATGTATGTTGTAATGTGAATGTGTGTTAGTATTAATGGGTTTGTTTGTGTTAATTTGCGTGCATATGTGTAAGTGTGCGTTTATGTGTAGGTATGTGTGTGTTAGAGTGAGGGTGTGTGAGTTTGTATGTTACAGAGGGGGCAAAGGGTTGGGAGGTCGGTTAGCTGTACCCGTTCCAGCCCTTGTCAGCCCAAACCCCTCAGAATTTTGGGCATCAGTGTATCACAGTGTCATCCAGATTCCAGAATATCTCTGCGTGAACGCAATAAAGTAAAGATTAAACAATGTGTATGTGAAGGAAACGATTTATAAGAAAGAAGACACCACCTCGTAATATCAGTTTCCCATTCAAGTTAGAACAGGTTGAGGCTGTTCTTGTTGGAGCTCTAAAATTACAAAAGAAATGTGTTGTTCTTTCTTTATAAGTTTAGCAAATGGGGCATGTATGAAGAGGTGTTAAGACTAAAATAAATAAATACCTGTTTCCATCAGCAGCTATATTTCCCAGTAATTTCCTTATTGTCTTACAAATTATTGATAGTCAATTATCCATAACGTGATTTTATTTACATACATTTCTTTATATGTGCCAGTAGTATCAGCTTATACAATCATCTACATCTACATTTCTTTTTAAGTGTGTCTTTACAAAGATACTGTGCATTTTGGTGGAGAGGCTGAGAACCATTCTGTTGACTATGGCAGGCTATGTATCTTGTAGATCATTGGTAATTCATCTTTAAATTACCGTCAACTGCCACTAGAGTGGTCACATGTGACTTTGAATTTTTAAACCTTATAGTCATCAAGATCAATTACCAGGTTTGTATTGGATTCCACACTTCCTAAACTTTTTATGTAACAAGCAAACTTTGGTGTCTTCACACTTCCTATTAATCAACTTGTTTTTAGGGAATTCTTTTTATGGGAACAGGTTTTGGTTAACTTTAGGGCAATAGTAGATGGGCAGATGTATGTTGAGGATTCTTTCTCTGAACTCCCACATCAATGCATTCCTGCCGCCATGACCTAAATGTTCTCATGTGGGACCGGTGGCAGTGGTTAAGATGTGCCTCATCTGGTACAGATGTGAACATTACGGGCTTCCTTCTGGTCCTCCTGTGTGAGGCCTACTGAAAGTTTGCATAAGACATCATATACCTCCATATCTTCAATTTGTCCAAAAATTGAAGGCTCACAATGGAGCCTATGTTGTAGGCATCAGATTGCACCAGTTTATCTACTTGGCTCAGCATTCCAACTAAGTACTGTTTGTGAATATGTCTTTGTGACAATAAGCACGGAACAATACTCAACATATAATCCAATAGTCACTCAAATGAGCCACCTAGACAAAAAGCCCCTGCAAAGCCGTATGACAGTGGTTTATATTTTATTAAAATACTGCTTATAGTAAAATGAGCCAGACAGAAAATGCCATCTATATGACATATTGTGACTGGAGAATGGGACAAACCATGCAGCGCTAAGGCAACAAAGTGTAAACTTAAATTTTATTTGTTTGTGCTTTATAGAACATTTCATTTGTTTAATGTAGTGGAAAGCTACAAGATTGATAAGAGTAATAAACAAGGCTAGCGGAGAGAATATAAAATCTAAAGCAAAGTATATATAATGAAAACAAATATTTCTTAATATGTATTTTATTTTCCTCTTGACCAATGGGGAAAGTTGGACTGTTGCTTGCAGGAATATGTAATAAGATTTACAACATTTGACTTGCTGCAAACCCTAGTTTTCATATTGGACACTTTGCTTACTCCCGGTTGTTTGCTGTCGTGTTTTTATTTGGGATTTGTAACTATTGATAACATAATGGAACGGTTGCAATTAAATAGCGTTGGCATGGTGACAACAGAAATCTATATGAAAATATAAATTAGATGGATCAATGTAACTATAAATGAAAAATGTCTTGAAAAGTCACTTTAAAACTTGATAAAATAATAATAATATAGCCCTAATAAAGCCATGTAACAAAAAGAAAGCGAAAGAACGGTTGAGTGACACAATATGCAGGTCTCATGGAATTGTTGAAATTAATTTTCCCTTCCCTCTCATATTTTACAATAAAAGATAGCCTTAAAAATCTGCGACACCATTGATGTCCTTATTAACCCCTTAATGACAAAGCCCGTACATGTACGGGCTCGAAATGCATTTTTTTCAATGGGTTTAGGGACCGCCCATTGTCCTTAAGGGGTTAATATGGTACAGTCACTCACACGGAAACCTGTCACAGCTGAAGATGTCTTTTTGAAGAGGTGACAAAGGAATTTGCTACTGTTTGATTCAATGCAACCACAAAAATAATTTGATAGTTGTGTTATTCAGCCCATCTCGGCACAAAGCAAAATGGGATTATTTTCCAGAGATGCCATTGTTGAAATCCATTCACACGAGGACCCGAAAGCTGAGTGAAAATGCTTGGGCATTATATATTTCTTGCAATACATTCACTATATAATTACAGTATATTCTCCTTCTTTTGGCAGCCACTCATAAACAAATGAATTTGACATGGAAAGAAATAATGCGTCCCCCCCCCCTTCTATGATTGGCAGCTTCCAAATGGGAGCTTCTGCGCCTGGCTATTCAGAGTGGTATGCCAATTAACAAAGATAATAATTAAATAAGTCCCCAGATGTTCATTATCAATGAGGAGATCTGTCAAAGAGAAGTAGAATTGGTGCAAGATTCACTCACTAAGAATTTTTAGTTGACCAGCTCTCCTTTTAACGAACAAAAAGTAAAGCATTTCATCACTGGCATCTTGTTAAAACTTGGCGGTTGAAAGATCTGTTAGGGGTTTTGCTCTTTCAGTCTAGCACTTGACGGAAAACGTAAGTTGACGCATGCAGTGTTTTGAAACCATCAAAGCCAAACTTTAGGAACTCTCGAAATAATATGTCATGGCCGCAAAAGTTAAAGTTTGGAAGACTCATAGCAGGCAGTGCACTGCATCTCAAAATGCAAAAAAAGCACATTTGTGATATAAATATAAGACCTAATTCTCCTTTACATGGCTACGTGAAACGTCCTACCAAAAAAAACTAATTGGAACTTCGTATCTCCCATGAGGTTTACCCCGAGAGTCTGCGAAACAACAAATAAATAAACAAATAAAATAGAGTGCATAATAATGAGAAAACACGTATTTCTTATTTCTATATATCATTTAAGGGGTTTTAGCTTCCCCTGCATTATTATTGTGTTTCAGTTCCAGGTGTCGACCCTTCCATCTAGCCCTGAGAGGGCTAGAATTCTTTAAAACGTTGTTTTCTCTGTTCTCACCAACAGCGATCAGATGTGTTGATTAATAGAGGGATATCCACGTGGTGTATATATATATATATATATATATATATATATATATATATAAAATTATATATTTAAATTATTTTGTGATTTATTTTTATTTATGTAATTGAGTAAGAACATAATGCATTTTATTTACGCAACTGAATTTATGAAACCAGTTTCTTCAATTTATGTAGATATTTTTTTGTCAATTTTGGGGCTGTAGATCACTGTGATATACTCAGTTGATAAGAACCATCAAGTGTGCCCTTAATCAATCCTTAATCTTGTCTTGTCTGCTCCATTAACATTTCTCCTCTAAGAAATCACTTTAAGTATTTTACTTTTTGTATCACATCTCCCCTCTAAAGGACTGTGGTTCCAAAGACTGGCACATGGGCACTTATAGACCACAGAAAATGTCATATTCCATATTAGTCCTAGTCTTATTTCTTACACATATATACAAAATATGAATAAATGTTTCCTTGTCACTTAAATGATGATATTAAAAGGATCTCTGTTAAGCTTTGTTGTGAGGTATGAAGAATTGCCCTCTAGCAACTCAATCACATTTAAAGTAGTTTCCTACCCTAGGATATTTATGATTTTTGCCTCACAGAAGAACAGCATGGCTGTAGCACTTGAACATCATGCACAGCTGGCCAAAATAATGCTGACCGAATCCAAAAAGTGGACTTCCGACTTAGACTGACAGTAGGATTCCATTGCAATCCCAGTGAGGGATCTTAGGAAATGCTAAAGTTAGACCTTGATGGATCTCCGAGCAGGAAAATATAGATTTGAATTGAACTTAGAAAGATATAGGTGTTTTTTTTTGTTTGTGCTCGATTCTATTATTCTTTAATTTTATGTTAGATTTGACAATTTCCCTTTAAAAATGTTGTAATCCCATGATGAGTGGTGAGGAGCCAGTGGGGGTTTGCCTGGTTCACCATTAACATTAAAGACAGCTCTAGATGGGCACTTAAAAATAAGCATAATACTGTCATAAAAATACATGTCAGTCCTCACATACTCCCCTCCCATGGTGTAGATTTTCAAGATATCCCCTCCCCCACCCCGCATGAGCTTGGCTTCCATTAGTACAGGTGGATTTTTCAGAAACACTCAGGCTAATTGAACCACCTGTGAATCGCTCCAAAACCTGCACGTGGTTGTTGGGGTTCTAGAAGGCAGATGTTGAGGCAGTCTGTTTATCACGCTCTGTATATAAAATGTATAATGACATCACAGACCAGTCCTTTTACTTAAATGTCTGGGTGTCACATAATGTTCACCATATTATTTCTGGGCTTCTTGAAATATGCAATGTTTTAAGTATGTATTTGCCGGATTTTTGTGGGTCAGTTGTAGAAACCTAAACGACAATATGGATTTGTGTTTTTTTTGTGCGATTTGCGGGAACGATAATTAAGATAATGACACGCTGCAATCTGGCATATGACTATGAATTAGACATAATATACATAATACATAAAAAAAAAAGCATATTAACGCGCTATGTAAGTACTTTAATATTCAAACAAAAGAAAGCACCCACGTGATATAGAGGCTGCAACACAGCCGCTGCCCTCTTCTCTAGTCTGACTATTCTTGCCACTGATTGGCTTCTTCAAGCAACCAATCAGTGGCAAAATAGCAATCCCACTGAATTCAATAGACAACCCGCTGTCTGAGTAGATCTCTGCCAGCGCTGGGGGTCACTAGAGGAAAATATATCACTTGCAAAGTATCAGGCCTGCACAAAAATTCGCTGGGGGAGTGGGGAAAGGTGCTAATGCATATGGGGGGGGTTCTGTAAGGCGAATATCATAAAAAATGTATCATGTAACTATTATATGAATTATAATGCATTTGATAGTTGTAGTGTTCTTTTAAATGTTAATACAGCCTGGCATTCCATGTGTATGTTATGTTTGTTAACCATTTTGTGTCTAAATGCAAGTGCCTTCAGTACAAATTGTATATGTATCAGTAAAACATACAAGCTACTTTGTTTCAATTAGCAGCAAAAAAAATGGTGGTGGATACTTATCTACTCTGTCCTGTTTTCTCAGAATATGGAGTTATCACAGTGAAATGTGATACATTTTTAATGGCATTAAAATAACTCAATAAACACTCTCAAAAATGAATATGAAATACAAATGTGATCAAACAAGACAAGACTTTTATTTAATGTTGTCCCAAGAGGGATAAGCATCAGCTATGCTAAAGTTAAAGTAAGCTATACGGTATTTTAGCAGCTGTGACCGGGCCTGGTGCAACCCCTGCGACCCCTTTTTCCTGTCTCCTCGTACTGGTTCAAAATGTTTAAAGAAGGCCCTTCTGACCCGGACCGCACCAATCCAGGGAGGAAGGGCCCTTCCTAAACTATTTTGAACCGACACGGGAAGACAGGAACGCATCAAATACTTATTCCACTGAGTAAAATGCAAATCAATTTCTAACTTAATTGAAATGCTTTATTCTGGATTTTTTTTGTTTTGTTCCGTCTCTCACTGTTCAAAGAAACCTACCATTAACCCCTTCAAGACCGGGACGTACCTGGTACTGCCTTGTCAAAGGTCACCGCCAGACCGGGATGCACCAGGTACGTCATCGATGATGCGCGATCCAGCGTCGCTATGAATGCTGGGATTGTGAGGGTCCGTAGCAGCCGCTCCCCCTCAATTCCGCGCACGTGATCGCTTTGAAGCGAATCACGAGCACGGAATTAGAATATTTAAAAAAAAAACTGCGGTCTTTAACTGAAGACGCAGTACACAAACACCGGTCTTGAAGGGGTTAGACTTATAGACTGATCATGTCTTTGTCAGTGGGCAAACGTACAAAATTAGCAGGGGGATCAAATAATTTTTTCTCGCAGCCAATCAGTGAATAACAAAGAGCCTTTAATGTTTTACTGGAAACATTTCTCACAAGCATAGACACATTAAGTAACTGGCTTGCAAAAAGTTTTCAAGCTGCAGTTTATAATTATTTCTATTTTGAAAGTTAAATAAATCCTTTTGTCAGCGCTGGTACACATACCGTACCTATTCCAATTATGGAAACTGTGAAAATGTGACAGCGAACAGCAGGGCTAGGCTAGGAATAAAAGCCAAACCTGGAAAGAAAATGAACACCAAATGTTGTGTTGTCATTATTGTATGCCACATAGACGATGTTCTGCATCCCCTTCATAAATACCATCACAGTATTATGTCCCCACCATCTTGCATACATTTCTATTCACTGTGTTCATCACTATTGTAAAGGGCTCTTTCCATTCCCTTACCAGACAGATAAAAGTCAACCCAAGCCATATGAGCTTGCAATCTATTGCTTATACACATTCTACTACTGTATTGCTCTGCACTTATTGTATGAAGTAAAGGTTCCAATAATTATAGGTAATCACACGTTAAAAAGCACTTGAAAGGGCACTATGTTCTTTACACCCTCCACAGCAGTATCTTTACAGTTTTAATTCTTTACACATTATTTCCAGGTTTTAGAGATGCACTGCGGAAATCTGGTATTGGAAAAAAAAACAGTTATATTGTATTTCAAATGACTAACTTCTGTAAAAGCCACGATTATTATGGCGGATTCAATGCCACATTCATCCGTTAACCCTTTTCAGCCATTTGAAATAAAATTTCCTTCCTGTTATGTATAGATCAAATCTGTTTGGTTAATAAGTTTCTATAAGTCGTTGCCATAGCAAAATACATATTTGGTTTTTATATATTTATATATTCTGACTTTTATTTAATCCCTCTGTATTTTGAGGATAAACCTTCAAATGCTTTGCCATCGAGCAGTCAAAACGGTGCGTGTCGCGGCACGTCTAAATGTCACATGACTGTATCCCGTGACAATGCTCTTACAAACTAATTTCACTGAAGTAACATTAAACAAAATCCACACTTCTTCAACGCTACATTACATCACCCTACGCCTCCATTAGTATAATGCCCCCAAAAATATTTTCATAGGTTTTTCCTGTGAATGATGCATTTTGTTTTAGGTTCCATGTTGTATAGCCTTGTTGTGTCTTTGATTGTTAATATATATTGATGTTAACGCTCAACCCAAACATGAACCCCCAAGGATGCCCCCCCAGATGTTTGTATCTTCACTTATAATTACTTGAATCTTTTTTTTCCCAGTATTTAGTAAGGAATTAAGGATTTTGCTGTTTAGTAGTGCTTTGTTTATAACTTTTCTTTAATTAATACATTTGAACTTGTTTTAATCAGTAATGAATCATAACATAACACATTACTGTAATTTTGTGATGACTAATACATTTATTTTTTTCAATGATATTTCACGTTGTAGGAATTACAAGTTACTGTTACAGTAATTATGCAAATAAATCAATACAGTATATAATTTTTTTTTTTTTTTTTGCCAAGCTCTGTTTTAATTAACACTCTTACAGGAGTAGATACATTCCTTAGAAATTATCATTATCTGGTATGGTGAGAACACAACATAAAATTTAGTGAACCAAACATAAACCAATAACCATGGCTGTAAACAAGACGCATCAAAACTGAATAGTCTTCTAAGCAGCATGTGGTTTTGCTGACTTGCAGGTGGGGTAGCCAGCAGAACTTTTCAGATGCCTGGCAGCAACAAAAAAGTTTAACAAAATCATCCATTCCATTCTTACCCATCAGGGCTGGACCGGAGATGGCTAAATGGCCCTGGCATTTTAAGGCCAAATGCCACTAAATGATGTACGTACAGGCAGTTGAACATTACTTTTGTAGGGTGTGGCCACGCGAATCCAGTCGGCGACCACAGACTGCAGTATTCAACCTGCTGCTAGAACGCCACTTTGGGTAAGTAAGAGTATAAATGGCCAGGCCAGGCCTGCTACCCATTTATTTTTAATACGTGCTATGTGCGTTTCTGTGTCAGTTGACTGACCACCAATACAAGCTATGGGTACTTAATGATGGACTTTGTAGTCAAAAAGGGCGTGCAGCAGGTTTCAACTCAGTGATGTTCTATAAGGTAATAACATCCCAGGTTAGGCTACATGGAGCACTTCCTCTTCTGGAAAGAGTGGTTTAGTGTAGGGCAGGGCTAGCAGCATACATGTTCAGGGATCGCAGCACAGTGGGTGGAGATAGCTGCTGCTAAGTCTAGATTTGTATGGGTGTGGGAGGAGAAATGGGCAGGGAGTGGGCACGGCTAAACACCACTCCTATGTGCCCAAGAAAGAAGAGAGTGACCTGGAGACCTGGGGAATCAGCACTTCACCTTGAGAGATCCTAGGCATGCTAATAACCTACCACCCATGGGGTAATTGCCCCCTTCCCAACCACCTTCCAGCCTTCTTGAGCTTAGCATGTTAGCTTAGGTAGTTGTTTTAAAGAAAACAATGTATGCATACTAATCTGTGTTTGTGTATTATCTGGGCACCGCCTATACATGTGAATTATCCAGGCACCACATATTATATTTTTAATAAAAGCAAGTAAATTTAACTTGCAACATAATACATGCACTGGATTCCCCCACATGCCATTCATGGTGCACCCAGATTATTGGCCCAAGACACCAGCCAATCAGTTTGTCCCAGGGTTTTAAGGCTTCAAAATACACCCTAGGGCATACCAGCTTTAACTCCAGGTAGCCAGTAACTTTAGATATCCAGTGAAGACAATGCTCTAATTCCTTCCCATTATACTATATGAAAAGGAATCCCCTGATCCCAACACATTTTCCCTCTGCATCAATCAAGGAGAGTTGTCAATTTCAGGGTATAATTTCCTCGCCCTTTTTTGATCTGTGTCCTGTTTGTGTGTTCTTACAGCCTTCCGCTGTGGATAAATAAAAGTAGGTGGTGTCCAGATAATACACAAGTACCATTTTTTTTTTATACTCACCAAAGAGTTCAGGTGTCCAAACCATGACACCTTTGTTGAGGGTAAGGGTGGAGGTGGCTGGACGTCCATCACTGTGTGTTTGATTATTTGAAAATTGCTTTATTGTACAATCATTTGTTGTCTGACTTGAAAGCGCCAGGACCAATTTTCTTATCAGGTGTCAGTTCTTGAGGCCAAATGGCTGGAACAGAATACCAAACTTCATATGATCATTGCTGCGAGCTGGACTGAAACAGCAAAGGCAAAGCATCCCATTCAAAGATTTATCAAGCTATTAGCTAGGTTACTAGCAGTTTTTCTATCACAGCATAAGTTTTCTTTTTTAAAAAACAGTTTTAGTTTTTGCATAAAAATGTTTACAGGTTGCTGCATATTAGCTATTCCTATGTGTTGTAGCTCAGCTTTCTTGTACTAGACAAATAGCATGACTCCTTATCATCCTACTTTTAATAAACAATAGAATAGCTCAGGATTAATCATCCAGGCGGACTCAGAAGACATTAGCGTTGCCGGAAAAATCAGCTCAGAGTGGTTCTTGATCAGGGAAAATATTGCAAGACTAACAACAATGGTATAGACTCAGGGTGAGCAGATAAAGAGTTTATTGGAACAAAATTAGTTTACACCAGGTTTATGTCAATGCTGCATTACTGCATCCAGCACTATATGTAATGCTCGCGGAGCTGCTAACTAGCGTTAGCGATGTCATTTCTTGAACTGGAAAATAACCAAACTACCCATAAATAGAGTTTTACTCATGTAAAATGTTGTCTCCTTAATTTTATGGACCTTACATGGGTCCTGGTGGGTCCATGTGACCTATGCAGCTCTCTGACAGGGGTGGTGATTTTCTGCCCTAGGGCATGTTCTTTCAGGATAGCTTTGTGGAGAAAGAGAAGTGTTTCTGCACCCCTCTTTCTCCACAAATTTATCCATATTATTCTGGCCTTTTGGTGCACTTTTGCAAATAAGCGGAGCCACAGGAACAGCCTGCCCCTCATTCCTTCTGCAAAAGGGCAGAGCACTCACCTGATTGAAGTGCACAGGTTAACAGAGAAGCGGGGGAAGAAGCAGACCTGCAGTAAAGGAGAGAGGGGCAGAGAAGGTAGGGAGACTTAGAGATAGTGTGAATGAGTGACTGTATTAATCATGATATAATGGATATGGGTGTGGTTTTGGTGGGTGTGGTTTTGGTGGGTGGGTGTGTAGTGGGGCAGCATTTCATTCTTGGACCCAGGCAGCACAATGTGTTGGTGCCATGGTCATTATGTGCTTAAACCTCGGTGGAAAGAATCAAATGACTTATGTCCTACATTACATTTACTCAGCGTACTAAAGGATACAGTTAATAATAAATGTATTGGTACAACAAGCCCTTTAAAATTGTTAGTCATAAGCCTATTACTTTTCCCATTCTGAACATTTTGTAAAATTTCAAAATGCTAATTATTTCTGTATATGAAATGAGAATCCAGGTTCAGGATGAGGGTGGTGTGAGTTGTATTCCAGTAGCAATTGGCTAGCGGGGGCAGGGAGTTGAGTCTGGGTTGAGCAGTGAGCTGTGCCTTCGTTTTCTAATTCAAACAGCTCCAATTCTGGGTTCTGCATTGTCCCTGTCATTTAGCACAGAATCCGTCATTCATCACCCAGCAGCTGCATGTTAATCCCCAGCCTATGTTGGGAAACTGATCATCGGATCATGTCTAAACATATAAGACATGGAAAAGAGGAATGTCCAGATTTCATATTCTGGATGTAGTTATAGAAAATAATATTAGCAAGAAATATATTAAATACACTTATTGACAGTAATCACTCACACAATTAGATATATTTTATTATGTTTTAACATGAAAATATTTTGATACTGTCAAGTACAGATGTTAATATAAATATTAAATGCTATTTGTTTTATTATACTCTGATTTATTGGGGTTATTTATTAAAGGTGATTTAAGTGTCTGACAAATGATCATATTACCATAGTAACCAATGGAATGGTTGCTATAGTAATAGGACCACTTAACATACATCACATTTCAACATAGGACCCATTATATTTTGTAAAGCTTTTAAATATAAAATGTCACCAGGGGGCAGCAGATAGTTAATTTAGATCACTGTGATACACATTTACTGTAGCCAGTGAATTAAAAGAAACACATAAATCCTTCCGGGATCTATGTTATACATACATTACTATTTTGGTGAGTTCTCATTCAGTGTAAGTGACTTTAAGTAATCTTTAAGTAATTAATGTGCACACTGAATACAAAATCTAGTAAATGTTGCTGTCACGCACATGCATGCATGTATACATATATGTATATATATACGTATATACACTACCATTTAATAGTTTAGGGTGACTTGTTTTTGAAAGAAAATTACATTTTGTCCATTAAAATAACATCAAATGGATCAAATACAGCACAGACGTTATTCATTTTGTAAATGACCAGGGCCGTAGGCTGGCGCAGCTGCGAGGGGGCGCACAGCCGCCCGATTAGGACTAGTTAGGAGATCACAATCTCCTCCTATTGGCCCAAAATTAGGGAGCGCGAGGTCTGTCACTTTAGACCTCGGCTTCCATCCTCCCTTATCACTACGTGCCAGCAAATGATGGCGAGCGCTGCAATGATGTCATCCCCGTGCTCTTCATCAATAGCTGGCGCATGGTGATAAGGGAGCACTAAAGCAGAAGCATGGCGTGACAGACCTCGCACTCACAAAATTGGATGGAGGATGAGAAAGGGTTGAAAGGGCAGTGTATGTGTATATACGTGTGTGGCTTGTGTGTGTGTGTGTGGGCAGGTGTGTGTAAAGGCAGCGCGTATGGGCAGGTATGTGTAAGGGCAGTGTATGTGTATATTTGTGTGTATGGGCAGGTATGTGTAAAGGCAGTGTGTATGGGCAGTCATGTGTAAGGGCAGTGTATGTGTATATGTGTGTTTATGGGCCTCTGTGTGTAAAGTAGCATGGAAGGGCAATGTATGTGTGTATATAGGCAGGTATGTGTAAAGGCAGTGTGTATGGGCAGTCGGCTGCAAAGGCAATGTATGTGTATATGTGTGTAAAGGCAGTGTGTGTGGGGGCAGTCGTGTGTAAGGACAGTGTATGTGTATATGTGTATTTATGGGCAGTCATGTGTAAGGGCAGTGTATGTGTGTTTACGGGCAGGTGCGTGTAAAGGCAGTGTGTAAGGGCAGTGTAAATAATTGCCTCTGTAAAAAAAAAAATGAATAGCTGGGGGCACAATTTTCCATTCTTACCTCAGGAGCAAAAGGAGCTAGCTACGGCTCTGCAAATGACTTGTAGCTGGAAATGGAATATCTACATAGGCCTACAGAGGCTATTTATCACTCCTTATTTATCCTGTGTTCCAATGTCACATTGTTCTTGCTAATCCAAGTTTAAGTTTAAAGGGCTAGTTGATCATTAGAAAACCTTTTTCATTGTGTTTATAACACAGTCATATCAACAGGGCCAGACTGGGATTTAAAACCAGCCCTGGAAATAATTGAATACCAGCCCCATATTTCATGGTTCCATTTTTGGTCATGCTGCACATGGGTTCTGGCTTCAATATTTTTATAGTGACAGTATATTTGGAAAACACAGTCTTAAATAAGATACACTATATGGACAAAAGTAACGGGACATACCTTTTTGATTATTGAATTCAGATGTTTCAGTAACATACTGACCCTGCAGTCTGCATTTACAGACATTTGTGAGAAAAATGGGTCATTCTGAAGAGCTCAGTGAATTCGAGCGTGGTACTGTGATAGGATACCACCTTTTCAATAAGTCTGTTTGTGAAATATCCCTGCTAGAGATTCGACGGTCAACTGTAAGTGGTATTATTGGAAAGTGGAAGCGTTTAGGAACAGCAGCAACTAGTCTGGAAGAGCATGTAAGCGGAAGACCACGTGAAGTCACAGAGCAAGGTCACTGAGTTCTAAGGCGCATGGTGTGTAAAACCCACCAACACTCTGCTGATTCCATAGCTGAAGAGTTCCAAACTTCTACTGGCATTAATATCAGCAAAGAACTTTGTGGCGGGAGCTTCATGGAACAGGTTTCCATGGCCAAGCAGCTGCATGCTAGCCTCCCAACACCAAGTAGAATGGTTGGATTGAGTGGTGTAAAGCACATACCCACTGAACAGCAGTGGGAATGTGTTCTGTCTGATGGAGGAGTCTGAGTTTGGCAGATGTCAGGAGAACATAACCTGTCTGCCAACTGTAAAGTTAAAGTAGAGATGATGGTATGGGGCCGTTTTTCAGAAAAATTCTATGCTCTCAACTTTGTAGGAACAGTTTAGGGAAGGCCCTTTTCTATTCCAGCAAAGACTAAGACATGGTTGGATGGCTTTGATGTGGAAGAACTTGACTGGCTCGCACAAAGCCCTGATCTTCACCTCATCGAATGCCTTTGGGACGATCTGGAAAGGAGATTGCGAGCCAGGACTTGACGTCCAACATCAGCGCCTGACCTCACAAATGCTCCACTGGATGAATGGGCAAAAATTCCCACAGAAACACTCCAAAATCTCATAGCCTTCCCAGAAGAGTGGAAGCTGGGGGAACAACTACATATTAATATCTAAGTTTAAAATCAAATCAGAGGCTGATATGCTATTGTGTCAAAGATTATGTAATGAGTAGTTTTGACCACAAGATGGTACTATGATTTTAAAAAAGAGTAACTACTACACAATAGGTTACATTTTAGAACATCGACACAATGAGTATCTCTAACGCTTTGCTACAACATTAGCTGTCTAAGCAGTTTAATAGGGCTCTATCTATTATTGGTCATTCCAGAAACCCAATAGAATGATTGTCATAGCTTTTCATAGAGCTAGAACCCATATTTGTCTTCTCTGTAAACATTCAACTTACCCGGTGATTTAAGGTGGTCAGGCTGGTCGTCAACATGCATGGCCACAGGAAGTCATCATTATCATATTTCATAATCTGCACATCTAGCACTCAATTATGTGAAAACGAATTAATAAATAGATATTCCTTAACACATGATATATATGCTTAAATTAAGAAAATATGAGAAATATAAACAAATAAAAATATGTAATACCACAGTTGAATTCTGCAGTTGAATTTGCAGGGGTCTCCAACAAGTAAGTTGCTCTCTGTATAATGCTAAAGGATGCCTATTCTAAACAATAGAATATTAGCTATTCTAAAACAATATGATTCTAAAATAAACATAAAAAAATAGCATGTTTACATTTAAGATATTTTCACAGTAGCACTTAAAACCAATCATAAATCAGTAGTTTTCATTAATTGTAAGGCCTGAGATCCCTGACCTAGTTAATTACCGAAAATCTAGTTAAAATACACTTAAATACAAGCGTCTTAGGGATACGATTCATTTTGATTTCTTTACTTGATGAAAATATTTGATAAACCAACAAGTTTCCTTCACAGTCATATCGTGCCTTCTATCATCACCATAGTAAATACATGGCTGTGTTATGTTCCGCTTGCTTTCTCTTTGTGGCATGCTGATTTCCAATGATTTTACAGGAAAATAAACCATACACACATTTGAATGCAAAAGAAACAATCATGCTTATAGATTGTCAAATATTTTTATTATACGTGGCTTCTTTAATTCGCAGCTTTCAATTGGTCCCCACCAAAGACTCTGGGTCCTTCCAAGGGATTTTTTGGTGGCAACACATTTATAGCATAAATAAATACATTTATTAAAACTACATATAGATTGTGCTGTTTGTGTTGACATCCCAGCCTTTTGTCCTTGGTCCTGGGTTTTTATTAGACTTGGGCACCAGGGGGCTCTTCGTGTTCGTCTTTGTGCTCGTCTTCGGCAAAAAAAAAAACTTCGTATTCCGCGAATATTCGCCTGGTCCTGTCTTCACTTCGGGCGACTATTCGTGGACATTCTTCGTGTTCGGTTTTTCTTCGTTTTTCCCGGTTAAGGGGTTAATACGGGGTTAAAGCCGCTCTGGCGCCAGGGGTTTAAATGTCCGTATGAGCATCGTACAGACTGTTAAACTCCTGGTGCCGTAACTTGTCCGGCAGATCCCACTGGTCTCCCTGTTCTAGCATTTCTTAACTGATAGAACAGGGAGACCAGCGGGATGTGCCGGGTAAGTTGCAGCATTGGGATTTCAAAAGTCTGTACGAGCGACTCTGTTGGTCGCTCGTACAGACTTTTAGGCTCCTGGTGCTGTAACTTACCCGGCACATCCCACTGGTCCCCCTGTTCTATCAGTTAAATGTCCGTACGAGCGAGCAATAAAGTCGTTCATACGGACATTTAACTGATAGAACAGGGAGACCAGTGGGATGTGCCGGGTAAGTTGCAGCATTGGGGTTTTAAAAGTCTGCACGAGGGACTCTGTTGGTCGCTCGTGCAGACTTTTAAAACCCCAATGCTGCAACTTACCCTGCCGATGCCACTGGTCTCCCTCCCTGTTCAATTAATTAAATGTCCGTACGAGCGAACAATAAAGTCGCTCGTATGGACATGTAATTAATTGAACAGGGAGGGAGACCAGTGGCATCGGCAGGGTAAGTTGCAGCATTGGGGTTTTAAAACCCCAATGCTGCAACTTACCCTGCCGATGCCACTGGTCTCCCTCCCTGTTCAATTAGTAAGTCTGTGCCGGGTTAAATGTCCGTACGAGCGACCACTTTTAATTTATATCCATAGCTTAACTGGGTTTAAATGTCAACCACTCACAGAGAAAGAACTCCTTAGGTCATATTACACTATATTAATTGACCCCAAAAATCTGTGTTAAGCCCCTGCTTTCTACTATGGTTAAAGAGTGCTAAAATCAGGGACATTTTTGTTCTGCTCTTCTTGACTTTTTAGTTAAGGAATGTGGATTTCTCCCAAGTGTTCTGGGGTAGGCTTTTAACTATCCTGAATATAAGAAAAGACCAAGGTATAATTAAAGTTTGAGTCTTTACAGCAGGAATCAATGTATAGACTAGATACGTGGAATGGTTGTACCCTGCCGTTGAATACTATGTTTCTGTATTTCAACGTGTAAACATACAGTGGGTATTACAAATTCTTGTATTTCCAAAAACATATCCACAATCATCATTTTTGATTCTTCGTGTGGTTTGATGGGGCAAGTGGACTGGAGCGCTTGCTGGATGTATGAGGCCTGAGCCCCACTACTTGCATAAAGCAGACTTTCATCACCGGTTGGGTAGAAAAAGATGTTACACATAATATTTCCCCCGGGTTTCATCTTCTGAAATATACTTCCCTTCTACACGCTGTTTGGTAAATCCAAAGTCATTGAAAGTCTTCTTCATGAGTCAAGCCACAGTTAAAAGAGTAGGCATTAAATACCACTGCAAGAAAAGGCATTAGGTGAAATTGTAATTCTGCATGTGTAATATTCCCATGAATGATAAATTACTGCTTAACTAATCGGTACTGCGTCAAATTCTCCATCAACGTTACCATAGTAACAAAAAAGCGTATCATGTGTAACTCCAATAATCAATGATATTTTAGATACAGTTTGTCGCACATATTCAGTAACGTAATCACTCTTTAGGGGGCTGCAGCTGGGGGGGGAACAGCTCAAAACAGTGTTTTATTTGGAATTTCACATAGCACAGGTGTAGTATCTGTCCTAACAAGGACATTAGGCAGCACTTACACTGAGATTGGATTCTTTATGTTTCCATTGTATGTGCTTTGTATGCATTTACATTCTGTGAATGTATTTTGGGCAAGACTGGATAGTGAACATCGAGTGTGTTGTCTGTCAAATTTGTTAAAGGATGTTTTATTAAAAAGCCACTTGGCTTTTAAAAAGAGGCTAAATGTTGCCAGCTCTCCCCTTCCCATCATCCTTTGCTGGTAAATGAGTTTGTATATAACATCGTATGCTGGCACCTTCGTTATGTGCAATGCAGTAAAACGGAATTGAGCAGAATGGTTGGGGCCATTGAATGTATCATAAAAATGGACTCCAACGGGTGTGTGTTGGTAGCGAGCAGCTGCAATGACCATTAAATTAATCAATTAATCATAGGCCTTCCTCCCACCGTAGATCCGTCATTGCGTTTATTGCCTTGTTGGCAATTTATCTAAAAAGTTTTATGATATAACTTAACTTGTCATAATCATTTTAATGTTAACCCTAGTTGTTCTTCCTTTGAAGAGACAACTTTGCTTTAAGACTTGACTACATTTTTTTTCCAATGTTCTCTTGATGTTAACTCAGCTGGATGTTTGTATGTAGTAAGATTGTAGTAAACTAATCAGTGTATGAGGTTATTCATAAAAAGTACTTCTTGATGCAAGACAGACAAGTGATGATGTAACAGAGAATTCCTGTGACCTCAGGTGGGATTTTGCTATCTATCACATGAGCTCAAGTTTTCAATAACTAACCATGCTTATTTCCTCGAGAGCCTTCAGAGACAGAAAACACGATGAGCAAAGCCCATTTTTCCTTAAATGTAGAAAAATATATATTACATATTATGTTACTATCCTAGCAGAGGAACAATTAAACATTCGAATTGGATTCCTCGGGTTGGTAGCCTTTCCTCATCGGGAGATTATTTTTTGATTAGCTAGCGCTGGAGCGGCTTAATTTTATTTTGTATTCAATAAGCGTCTTTACTTTTTGTGTGTTACCTTAGCACCGAAAGAGTTACCCAGAAAATCTGACACACGCGCACAACACCCTCCTTCTCATTTCCCCCCTTAGCTATTCATTACTAGAGATTTCACTGGCACCTTGCCTCTTTGGGGACAAGTGTGTCTTAATATTTTAGTAGCAGCTAAGCGGTGTAATTATCTGTTAATAATTTAGCATCTATTAAAGTCACAAGGAAACCAATCACTCATGGTAGGGGAGAACACGTGCGCGTTTTGCATGCTTCACTCATCATGTATAGACTGGTTATCGCTCTTTATACACCTGTCTTTTTGCCCTCCCACTTGTTATCATACATGTTTCAGCTGTCAATTACACTGCACCATGTCACCGCTCTTCGAATTCTATTTTTTGCCGGTGTATTTATACATCACCAAATCAGAACAATAGACTCAATGATATACACTCCCGGTGCCCCTTTTTCCAAAAGAGGAGATGTCTCCAACATACGTATTCTGATTACTTGCAGAAGAGATGCGCGCATTAGGTAGTCATGTGTGTCAGACGATTTGTACCAGGGAGGGGAAGATGAACCAGCCATGGGTGGTCGACTCCACTGTCACTCTGCTGGATGTTTGGCAAATACATATCAAACAACTAAATACAGCTGTCTGTGAGTTAAGCCGAAGATGCGTTAAAAGGCCATACAGGAAAGCTGACCTTTAAAGTGCTGATAAAGTATTGACAGCAAAATTGTTCTTGTTATAGTATGCGGAATGAACAGTGGGTTAAGGCCAACACAGGGCAAACGGAGAGTTTTCATCGCTGCAAGGACAGATGGCTTTGCTCGAATAATGACTGAGAAGAGAGGGGACTTTTTCCTATGAACCGAATGCCAGGCAGAAGATGAAGATGGGAAAAAAAATGACAACTGAGGGACTTCGGGTTTTCTGAGCACCCTCCCCTCATTTCGAAAAATGTCTTGCTCGTATATGCTCACCGCTTCCTTTGCACAAAATGATCATGCTTGAGGTGCAGAGCATAGACTTTAGGAAACCCATGCAAAGCATTTACAAAGGTGCAATCTTTCTCTCTATTTATAAAGTATCCAGGGACTCTTCTAGGCTTTAAGGAGACATAATAAGGTTACTTTAGGAAAACGTACCTTATAACGATAAACATCTGAGGAGAATCTGTCTCTCGCCCTTCCCGCTTCCTCTAAGGGCCCTTTAGACCCATGGCTAGTTAATCTTACCCTTGCTTGCCTTTAAGCTGCTGCTTAATCAGGGTATATAGTTCCTCCTCTGTTTTATTAGGCGGCTCAGCATCACGGTAAAAAAGAGTAATGATAGTTAAATGAGTTTTCTGGAGATAGAACAGTCCTCATTTTATATGCTATTCCATATGGAGCTTATATTGCGGTGTTCTACATACTTTGTAGTGGTAGTACATGACATGTACACATTATGGTGAGAATTCATCTACCTGTCACATCTTTGCACATCATGCCTTTCTTTCTACTCAAGACTTGAACACCAATGTTATAAATCATGAGTGTTCAACTAAGCGCTGTTAGTTTTGTTATTGGCTAAAACTCATGTCCCTGGGCGCATCACGGTGGGAGGAAGAGACCCTCCTCTATAGTACATCTTGGGGTGCCACTGCTCAGATGAAAACTACTCATCATCGGGAAGTATCTTGAGTTTTAAATGTGAATCGGACTGAAAAGCTGAAATAAACAATTATGCGTTTCACCGATTCACAAAATCACAAGTGATATTGTGTTAGGTTGCCTTTTGGGTTTTTTGCCTTTGGTGCATTACCTACATCAATTCCCTGATTCCTAATTAGTTTTGCACTCTTATCTCGTTTTCCTTTCATCAATTTTCCATGTCTCTTCTGTGAATCACTCATCTCTTGGTTATAACAGTCTTCTCTGCGAGGATTATGCAGACCCAGCATACAAATTACATGTGCACAGCCTTTAGATTGAGTGCACTGTTTACAGTGCCACGGCGCAACAAAAAGATTCTCAAAATGTCAGAACCAGGGTAAACGAAATACAAATTAATTAATATGAGCAGATATGAACTTCCCTGAATTAATAAAATACGTGACGCTGAGCAAATGGTAATAAAAAAGATTTTAAAAAATGTACGCATAAAATACCTGTTAGTCAGTTGTAGTGTGCGGTCTAATCCTCTGGCAGAACTGTTAATTTATATCTTTATCATACAAAAATGTAATATACTACTACTCCCTTTTATGCAGGCAGTTGCTTTTTATATTATTTTGTGTAATAACAATGTACAAATTTGTCTTCTTAGATTTGGCTTAATGGTGACTATGCAGAGAATTATGTGACATTCGTATATATGTTATCAGTTTAATTATTGTAATCAAGGCATAATTTGATTGCATGGATACAACAAAACAACTAGTGTGTCGTTCTGAACAGAGTTTGGAACAGGTCAATTACATTTTCTAATTTCTGATGGGAAAGTGATTGGGCTACTTCTGAGATTAAATAAAAAGAGCTGACTTTAAGAAATTAAGAATAAATAGATGCCGGAGTGATATGGAAATAAAGTGGTGAAGGAGAAACGAAGGAAAAAAATCACACAAATCAATTATGGGTTTTCCACCTGTAAGGAACCCATAATTCATTCCTGCAATAGCCAGTCATATCAGATTTCCTTTCAAACCCACTTGTATATGAGGTTTACTTACACAATAGCTGCCAGAGAGGAGGATCCAGGTCCCCTGCAGCGCTGCGGGGGATCTGGATCTTAGTCTTATAGTCAGACCTCTATGTGAGGTGGAATTATAAAACGACCTCAAATATATGACGAGGGGAATTTTTCAGAGTATTTGCTCTGAACAGAACCTCATCTTAAATTTGAGCAAATATGGTATATATCTACACACACAAATCTTTACACATATAAAGATATCCAAAAGGATTTATGGAGTAGTTGAATATTTTCCAAGTCATGATGGGATTCTATTTTAAGGGGATTATTTTCTTGAATGGATTACATTGCATACACATTCAATTTATGTTCTCAGACTTTGATAGGATTTTTAGAGGTTAGCAGAGTTGTTGCAAGAAGACAGCATATAACGGAAGCGTAAAAAACTGAGCTACCTCTGAAGGTTGTCCTTCAATCAGCAATAAATGAACACTATAGAAGCTTGAATGATGAAGGGTGGCATAGAGAATGGAGCTTTTTTTTTTTCAGCCCGTAAGAATTGTTTGGCTTTTCCCAATGTGCCCTAGAATTTCTCATTTCGAAATGATTTGATACAATAAATAGTACAAGTAGATGTCAATCCAGGAGTCTTAGTCCAGTGTGCTGGCACGAGTGTTAACGGTAACTCTGGATGCGTCATCTCTGCGGTCTGGGCGGAGATGCAGGCAGCTCATTGAAATTCTGCATGAGGCGCTCACTCTGTGGAGGCCGTTGCTTGCCGAATGACAGCACTGTGCGCAGAAGATAAATACACTGGAAAATGAGATGCCTCTGCAGAGAAAGGAATACATTACTTGTCTGGCTAACGGGAGGAAATGTCCCCAGGAGTACCAGTTTCATTAACCCTTTAGTCCATGAAATAAATTGGAATACATGCACATGAGACAACCTGTTCGCTTATTAAATCAATTAACTCACACACGACACTCGATTGTGACGTCTACATTTTGATTCAAATTTAGAACAAAACAAGCATCTGTTTATACAATGATGCAAATGTTTGTATGCGGCAATGCATACTTTATTGATTAAGATTCTCGCTTCGTGGTTTCTTGTTCTCGTGCATGAATTGGTTAACTATGCAATCTTTTACCAGTTCGCAGAATATCAATCTTTTATATACACAGGTGGGTGTATAGATTGTATAATGTTGAGGTCCATAGACTTGGAGATGGGCTTAATTATACTATATATGAAAGAAAGCTTGGATATACAATCCTTTTTAATTTAAATCCTTCCGTGTGGATTTTAAGTACTGCTTGCCGTATGTGATAGACATGTGGATAACTATTTCCATGCCTACATCGCATAAGCAGTGAGGGTGCTTTTTCTGATGTTCTCCACGGTGCAGCAGTGGAATTCTTATGTGAAGCAATGGTTTTTTTTTTCTTTAGGTATTTGCCATTGAAGATTCTCTGTGAGCAATCCATGATCGTGCTGATGATAAAATACATGCGCTCGGGGGTTTATTTTACAGCTTGAATTTTATCATCTGCTGAGATGGGTTGCCAAGTCTGCATCCCTACAGCCTGCCAGAGCAATTTAAATTCAAACCGCATCCCTTAGTCCCAGAACTGCATATAGATTGAGGTATTTGGTAAAACATACCAAGCTTTAAGTGACATGTAAAATGTATTGCAGTGACCTTGTCGATCACCGAGGAAGCTGTGAGCCATGTCCTTTGCATTCACCTAGCTCCTATAAGAAGGATAGAAAATGCATAAACATTTAAAGACATATCACTTTGTAGAGGTGATTTCTACCTATTTCATTATTAGGGCAGTCTTTGTGCATGGTAGGTTTTTGTTTTCTGACCAGAGATTCTTTGATTCAGAGACAACATTATGGGTGTTTCCTCACATCTTTTGGGGGCACATTTAACCTACAGCAGCATTATCTCAATGTTTATGGAGAGGCTAGATTTTGGAATGCATGACCACCAGCAAAATTGGACTATTTTGATGGATTGATGTCTCACAATAAGGAAGGTGATATGGCAGCAGCAGCAGTAGTACTAAGGCACTGGGAATACGCTTGCATGTAGACACATCCTGTCCCACGGCACAGATTTCCCCCCAAATCAGTAAAATATGTAAAACATTAATCCTACAGAGTAAGGAAGTAGATTAAACTGCAGCAGAGACAGGGCAGGCACAGGCAGACACACACATCCAGCTACTTGGTGGATGACTGAATTTCCCCAATATTCATACAATTCAAATGATTGATCTCTGAGTGGGAAAGAAGATGGAGAAGCAGCAGCAGTAGTAGGGCACGTGGCTTGGGCAGGCAGTGTCAGATTGTCACATGCAGCACCTTGGTATTGGACTGAATGTCCATCGTATTCAGAAAAGTTAAAATAATTGACCTCCCCAGAGTAAGGGAGGAGTTTGAGGAGGATGTGCAGGACTGAATTTTCACAATATACAAACATTAAAGAATTGATTCCCCACAGTAAGGAATGAGACAGAGGAGCAGTAACAGTAGTTGGGCACTGGGCCACCTCCAGGCACTGGAAAACAGACACATCCAGCCACTTCACAAAATGCAAAAAAATAATTGACCACCCCAGTGTAAGGAAGATGATTGAGGAGCAACAGCAGTAGTAGGGTGTGTGGCGTGGGTAGACACTAGCAAATAGACACATCCAGCCACTTAAAAAGTTGATCCCTCAGAGTAAGGAAGGAGATTGAGGAGCTGCAGCAGTAGTAAGGCATGTGGCCTGGGCAGGCACTTGCAGATAGACATTACATTTATTTATAAAGCGCTGGCCGATTCCGCAGCACTGTTACATTCATTAGAACAATTTATAAACACATACAATAACAAACTGGTGCAAAGGAGAAGAGGGCCCTGCTCTTGCGAGCAGCGCGGGTGAAATCCTGAATATGGGAGTGGGAAGAGTTAACAACAGTAGAAAAAAGCCGCAGGTCGTGAGAGGAGCCAAGAGGGCGGGTAGGGGTGTATTTGGATAGGAGGGTAGAGATGTAAGGTGGTGCCGAGTTGTTGAGGGCTCTAAAGGTCAGGGTCAGAAGTTTAAATTTGATTCTGAAGGGTATGTGGAGCCAATGAAGTGATTGGCATAGTGGAGCAGCGGATGAGGAATGGCGGCAGAATAAAATTAATCTAGCTGCAGTGTTGAGGATGGATTGAAGCGGTGAAAAGCGGGAGACGGAGACCGGTTGGTAGGGAGTTGCAATAATCCAGGCGGGATATCACAAGGGAGTGGATAAGTAACTTGGTGTTTTGCGTGAGGAAAGGGCGGCTTCGGGAGATGTTTTTCAGGATTTGGTGAGGGAGTGGATGTGAGGGATGAAGGAGACACATGTAGTCCCTGCCCCACCCGTCTCTGTGTACCAGTCGCACTCTTAGAGAAGGCTGATGTCTCACTATGCCCTTTGCTCTGGGTTTTTAAGTATAATTTATCTTTAGATTTAAGGGGCTTCAAAGTAAAGCCACAGGATAAGTAGAAACAAGGCCAGAAGGCTCAATTAAAGGCAAACACAACATAGGTCAATCCAAAAAGAATAAAAAAGTTAAATACATGTGTGGCACAATTATTGGCACCAGGGACGTAACTAGAAACCACGGGGCCCTGGTGCGAGAAATTATCTTGGGCCCCCAACTTCAACAGCTGGTATGTGCCATTATAACCCCCACAAAACTGGTCTGTGCCTTCTTTGCCCCTTGCCCCCTTCAACATATGTAAACACACTTACACACTTGCTCGTACTCACTAACACACACTCCATCTTACCCCACTTACACAATTACACATCCATGCTCACACACACACATGCACAAGTACACATCCATGCTCTCACACACTCAAATAAACATGCATGCTCTCTCATACACACACACATGCTCAAGCACACACACATATACCGTATTTGCACGATTATAAGACGAGGTTTTTTTCAGAGCAACTGCTCTGAAAAATACCCCTCGTCTTATAATCGAGGTCATCTTCTTATCAGAAGAAAAAAAATTCCGCTGGGGCCATGCGGCTTACCGGTGCAGCGTCTCTTCTAGCAGCAGGAGAACAGGAAGCTAGCAGAGTGTAACATAATTCTGCCTCCCCCCTCCTTCCTCTGGGGCGGGGCCAGAGAAGTTGCTCGCACAGCCGGGCCCCTGCAGAAGTCTTCGAGTGAGAGATCTGCAGTTCAGGTAAGGGGGTGGGGGAGGGTTTTTGTGATTAATGTGGGAAGTATGTGTGATTAATGGAATGAATGAGTATTTAAATGTTTGTGAATGAGTGTGTATGTGATAGCATGGATGTGTAAGGGGGGTGGTGGTGGTGGTAGCATGGCATAGGGAGGCTGTACTCACACTCCTATCATCCCCAGGTTCAAGCATGTACTGGCTGCCTTGGCTTGATAGGAGTGTGATTGCTGTTAGCAGTTATATATATACCTCCAGAAATACCTTTTAACCCCCTATATGCCACTCTGCCCCATGATATGCCTTTTAACCCCCTATATGCCACTCTGGTTAAAAGGCACATCATGGGGCAGAGTGGAAAATAGGGGGCAGAAGGCATTTCTGGGGGCAGAGTGGCAACCCTGGGGGCAGATGTGCATAACTGGGGGGGCAGGTTGGCAAATAAAAGGGAATAAAAAAATATATATTTTTCTCAATCATAGCGTTTATTAAATATGAAAAATTGTTTACATGAATTAATATTTACTAGTAAAACTTTTTTCCTATAGGGTAGTCTTATATTCAGGCTTTCTGTTTTTTTCCTAAATTAATATTTAGATTTTGGGGGGGTCGTCTTATAATCAGGGTCATCTTATAATCAAGCAAATACGGTATATATATATGTATGCACAGTGTGCGAACAGTCTCGGTTTCACAGCGGGGTCACATGACCCCGATATATTCCTGTCCCCCTGTGCTGGTTCAAAATAGTTTAAAAAGGGTCCTTTCGACCTGGAACAGGGCCCTTTCTAAACAATTTTGAACCAGTACGATGAGACAGGAAGATGGGGTCACAACGGGCCCCCTAGAGGCATGACCCCTGTAGTTACACAAGTGATTGACACCTTTTATGTCAATACTTTGTGCTACCTGCCTTTGCTAAGATAACAGCTCTGAGTATTCTCCTATAATGCCTAATGAGGTTAGAGAATACATAGCGAGGGATCTGAGACCATTCATCTATACAGAACCTCTCCAGATATTTAAATGTCGAGGTTGACTCTAGAGGACTCTCCTCTTCAGTTCACGCCATAGATTTTCTATGGGGTTAAAGTCGGAGGACTGGGATGGCCACAATTGGACCTTGATGTTTTGGTCAGTAAACAATTTTGGTTTTGAGTTCGATGGATGTTTCATTGTCCTGCTGAAAGATCCAAGCTTTTTGAAAGAGGGATTCGGGTGTTCATTTAATATTTGTTGATATCCTAAGAAAAAGTCCAGGTTCTCTGGCATCCCCCAAACATTAAAGAATCACAACCATATTTAGCCATGTGCATGAGGCACTTTTTCATATGGCAATACCTCTGGTGTTTATTACCAAAAAGCTCTATTTGGTTTCAACTGTTAAATCTGATCCCATTTGAAGTTCCTTTAGTGTCTGGCAAACTGAAGATGATTGAGTTTGTTTTAGGATGAGAGTAGAGGCTTTTTACACAACTTGTGGTGATGTAGTTGACGCTGGATTGTATTTTTAGAGATCACAAGATGCAACTAACTTTGCAATTCTCTAGCTGTGATTCTTGAAGATCCTTGAAGATTTTTTGGCCACTCGAACCATCCTCTTTAAAGTATATTGAGACAAGATAGACACACATCCTATTCCAGGTTCATTCATAAGATTTCCAGTTGACTGGTACATCTTATTATTGCCCTGTTGCCATTTGGGAATTTGGCGTATGCAGCCTAGCTCTTTTTTATACCCTTGTGAAACAGGAAGTCTTGGTTGAACAATTTCCTGTTCCTAGTTACCTTTGTGTATTAAAAAATGTAGTATTCAAAATATATATATATATATTTTACATGAATTCATAGGGGTGGCAATAATTATGCCACACATATATTTAACATATATTTTTTTTTTTTTTGGATAAACCTGTGTTGTTTTTTGCAATTGTTTGATATCCATTTTTTCATACAAATTCAAAGGGTTAAACAATAAACATCATTTTCACAGCCATCTTTATTCATTTTTAGCAAGTGTGTCAATATTAGTGGAGGGTATTAGAACTCTAAAAAGTAATATCTTTCGAAAGGCGCTGAAACTATAGTTATGTATTAATAAAATAACCAATTTTTATAGATGTTATCTAAAAAAAAAAAAAAAAAAAGATTAGATTACCAGATCACCAAATAAGGAGTGTAGAGATGGAACTGCTAGGTTGAAATAAAATGCCTCCAATGGCATGGTTAGCTTACACAAGTGACAGCTATATTTTGGTGGAAACTTACATGATGTTTGACAGCTAAAATCTACGAGTGAAATGCACCCTGATAGGATACAAATGTTTGAGAAATAAATGTCTTTAGTAGCAGATGTTACATGAAATGCTAACGGCACAATCCCAATTCTTATTATTCTTCACGCGGTTCCAACTATTTGTTGAGACTTTCCTTCAAATTAGTGCTGGAGACTATATGTTAACTGCGGTAAAGGGGCTTCTATTGGGAGTCTGATGGCTTATTCCAAGGCACTAAGGATTGATTGCCTAGCACAGTCTTTCAGATCAAGCAACAAAGAAGATGAGCAAGGGGCGAGGAAAGGTAATTAAATCATGGCTTGAGGCATTGTGAGAGTCAGGGGTAGGGAGACTGCCAGAGCTCAGAGATCCCACTCTAAATTCCAGGACAGTACAACATGAGATTCAAAGCTTAGACATGAAACGGAATGAATCTAATATTACAGCAGTTGGTGTTATATATTTATATTCCTTTGAAATTACTCCTGAAGCCACTACTGGAAAAATGTACAGTGCTGTGAAATACTATTTGCACCTTACGGTTTCTTCTATTTTCGCATATTTGTCACACCTAATCATCATACTAATTTTAATAGTGGACAAAGACACATTAAAAAAGAAATGTCCCTCTTTGTTCATTTCAAATATTTAAGGAAAACAATATAGTGAAGCATCTGTGAGTATGGGCACATCTCTGTTCTATGTTGCTTATTGTAGCCTTTAGCAGACCCTATTGCTTTGCCCTAGGCCTATTATTTCAGTGTCTTATTTACTGATTGTTCACACAGGCATTTGAAACTCTCACAGAGTATTATTAGTGGTAGATGTGTATTTATAACATTTAAGACAGAATTGTGAGCCATTGTATCATTAATCCAGGGGCCTTTTGGCGATCCAAAGACAGATAGGGGATGAGTCTGGCTGGGCAAGGCTGTGAACTGAAACATGGTCAACCCTGCCCAGCTTTCCATTTGTTTCCCATTGAAAGGTCTGTATTGGTCATAGATTGATTTTAACATTTGATACATGCAGTTGCCCATGACTGTCCTGTTTTTCACAAGACAGTCCTAATTTTGCATATTGACCAACTGTCCTGCCGAGTGCCCCACTATCCTGGTTTTTCAGGCACTAAGGACCAGATGGCGATTTAAGTAACAGGAAATTTAATGTATTGACTTAACCTGTGCTTGTTACATACCTGTTATATCCAGTATACCCACTTCTCATTCAACATGCCCGCAGCTATGCTTGTTATCTCATGGCATGACAGGCACATAGTCGAATGTGCCCCCAGGATAACCGTACCCCACAAACCAACCGTTCCCCAAAGAAGACACACGCACCTTTATTGAGTGAAAATATAATTTCCACACCTTTATTTTACAATATTTAAAAGTCATTGTCAAAACAGACCATCACAATTAAACAGTGATACCATATTTCCCCTTCAAGCCCCCCCCAATTATAAACATATTAACCGTATGAACATTGGCACCAACACATACCAGGTGCCTCCACATGCCGCCAGTACCAAGACACCCCTACACCACACCAAATAACCAATGTAGGGGCATACCGAGACACCCCTACACCACCAAAATTAACCAAATAACCGATGCAGGGGCAAACCGAGAAACCCCTACACCACCCCAGGTTCTGAGCCACAGGCCAGCTCGAAACCTAACAAACTAACTTGAACCAAGTCAAATTAGTAAAACCAAACCAAAACCCACTGTACCAAAACAATTATCCCCAACTATCCCCGCCGCTGTGAAAGAATGGGGTAGACACCTCCACGACCTACTATTAAAGGTAAGGAGGGTGGGACAACCCAGATTTGGAAAAACAGTTAAGCGAGCCTCTTACAAAATGGCTCCCACTTATATACCCTTAGCTTTAGCCACACCCATAACAAATTTGCGCCAATTAATTTAAATCACTCCTTCATTCACACCTACTAGCTCTGTCAAGGCACACTCCACTAAGCTGCGCTGCTCCATGGGCTTCATGTCCATAGTGATACCTCCTGTTTAAAAAGGTCCAGCCAGCACAGATCTCTTCCATTTAATCATTGTGAAAAGTCATGAATCAGGTTCAATATTTGTCCTCAGATCAAGGTCACACCTCTTGGCAACTCATTCTCTCAAATGTGTTAATTAGCTGCAGGAATGCTGCATAAGGTTAAAAAAAAAAATCTTCCTTGACGCATGCTCACACACTTCTATCTATGTAATATGGACAAGTACTTGTTAAGATGGAATAGACTGTTGTATTTTATATGGGTCAATAATTAAACATCAGAAATTACCTTGATGCATAAAAGTCATTATCATACTGCAGATCGTCAGAGGCAATCCAGCCTCAATTAATTGAGCTCGCCATTTATCACTCCAAGGCTTAAAACATGTTTTGATTTGTCTGCCAATATCTTGGAGACTGAAAATAAAAAAGCTTACAATGCAAATTCCCCTGCAGACGGAGTCAATGAATAGTTTTGTGGAGTGCTGTATTGTACACAGAAGACCTATAAAAAAGAAAACTCAATTGATTTACCACATTAGGAAGCTGATGGGTTTCAAAGCACTCACAATAAAAGAGTCTAAGTGATAGAATCAAACCTTTACTGACCTCAAAGGACTCTGCTACAGATACCAAAGTCTATTTCTTATTGTTACTCCAATGCAGTGTTGCAGACTGCATGGAAAATTGCCTTATTTCTATAGTTTTTATTAGACTTGGGTGCCGGCCACTGTTCGTGTTCGTCTTTGTGGGGGAAAAATCTTAGTATTCCGAGAATATTAGCCCGTTCCTGTGAGGTCGGGCGAATATTCGTGCACCTCAAGGCCAAGAGGGAGAATTAAAATAACTTTTGTAGCTCCTGTTTAAAGTACCCTGGTCAAACAATGGATGAGGATTTTAAAAGGCAAGCAGCTTGGTCTGACCAAGAAAAATTGGTAGCAAAAATGCACAGATATGAAATTAAGTGTGGCATTCTGTTGAGTTGATAAATCTAATTTGGATAAGAGGTCCCCTGGACCACATTAAGGCAGGGCTATCGACGTTGTGGTTGTCCTGGCTACAATGTTGAAATGTACTTTATGCATTATGCAGATGTGATCTGATCCTATTTCCCACGAACCCTATTCATTAGTAAGTGATTCGTAATAATGTATGCCATTGAGTTATCTCTTGATCTTTACATTTGGTAGCTTTTTTTGCCACCACAAAAATAGTCAAACATTTTTTCCTTTTACTCCATAGGAGACTTTAGTCTAATTATCTAGTTGCTAATGTTGGCAATACCAGTGTTGCCCATACATCCACAAAAATAATTCATTGGTTATTTACAACCAATGCGTCCAGAAAATGAGGCAGATTGAAAAGGTTGGAGATAATGATTTCCCTGTAACCAGGCTGTATGATCTGTCTCATGCTGGTGAGGGAACTGTATAGCTGCTGAGCTGAAATACTGAAGATGAAAGAAATATTGTCAACACAAACATAGCTATGGCAAAGAGGTCCCTTGGTAACAGTAAGCAGAAATTATTCTTTCAGTCTATTTTTTTAGTGATCAATCAATAATAGAATTAGGTCAAAGGGAATTCAGATACGAATGGAGGTTGTTTAAAGAATAATCTGATCAAGGTTTTTATAATTTAGCCGTATTAATCAATCTATTGAATAAGGTCTGTCACATTAAATAAGGAACTGTTCCTTGTACCCTGCCTCTTCCTTTGCAGATAATACCTCTATACCTAGCCTTGTGACTGTGGAAACTGTTAAGCTGCACTGGTCTTAAAGTGGTGGTCACCATGATTAGACATTCAATGTATGCCCCATCCAGCAAGACTAAGAATCCATATTAATAATGCTGTGGAAGTTAGCATTGTGTACAAGGAGGGGTTTCTGGTTTGTGTTGTGTGTGTGTGGGGGGGGTGCCAAATAATGCCATGTTGAGGTGGTGAAGGGTTGGTAGACTGTATATTGTGCATTGGTTGAATCAGAGGTTGCTGGTCCATGGTGAGAGAGAGAGGAAAAAAAAGAAAAAGGCAGGAGAGGAAAGAAGGAAGGGAGGGAGACAAGTGAGACCGGGGGATAAAAGGTAGAAAAGATACTCAAATGTAAGCCAAATAAGCGTGTGGGTGTCTTACTTTTAGAAAGGACAATGTATATATTGTATGTTATAATAATTTAGTGTAGTAGAACTAAACCGTGAAGAAAAAAAGGGTATACAAGACAGGAAGAAAGGGAAGAGATGGTGCGAGAGGTATGTCCAAATCCTTCAATCTTCCAGTTTGAAAGGAAAAACATGTTTTCACAAGAAAATTGTTTGTACCAAATCTATTTATAAATTATGATCTTCCTGTTCTCAGCTGCTGACTCATGTTTGCGTACAAAGCTCCAATTTTAATATGGCATTTTTTATTAGTCCTTGAGACTGTAGCAAAGCATTCAACACCTAGAATAGTTCACTTGGTTTTATGTTGTCCCTGCAATGTAGTTATACTGATCGAGATGTTGCTGTCTAACCTCCTTTTATTCATTTACAATCATATGGACTAGGTCACAGTTTAACACTATGCATTTTGGAATCATACTGGTACACTTCACGAGGACTACGACAGTAGGCAGGCATGCTAAGGGTTAAATTTGAATACCCATCTCTACTCTAATTATTATTACTACTACTACTATTTGCTAAATAAACAAAAGGGTACAAAAAATGTATGTTATAGAAAACTTGCATGCTCTTTCCTCTGTCCATGGTACTGAGAGCTTGTATATGCTGCAAGATCATTGTCATTGCAACATGAGTATTGTCCGTTGATGTGAGAGTGAGAAAAAGGTTTGATAGCATGCAAATGAGGAGGTAACTTTATTTGTCAGCTCCTCCCTGCTGATGAGAGAGTCAAAGGCGCCACAAACTACAGAAATCGTAATTTTGAGGCAAATTCGGCACATATATTTACTATGCTTCAGGATAATGAGATGATCCTTGTACTATAAAAAAAAATATTTGACTCAACTTTTTTTTATCAATGGCCGACACAATGACTGAAAATATGTTTAATTAGAGGAACCGCATTTAAATGTTCACCATTATTTATAGAGAGCTTTATTTTTTTCCACCATCACGCTTTTATACAAATACCATAATAGGTGTTATTAAATGCATGATGTCACAAGAGTAAGCGGACTGGAAGATCAACTCACTCAATTTCTCCTCTTTCTAGAAATGGCGAGCGCGGGGCGAAAGCGAACACAAAGAAACAAAGGTTCTTTGTGTTGTGTGTCTTCTTTGTGTATGTCCATCCACCGCCATATTCGTTTATTGGTTATTCGGCTTGGACAACCAAAATGCAACATTCGTGTCCGTTTTCATGTTCTCCTGAATACGAATGCACAAGTCTACAAGAAAGGACTTCATATAGAGATGTCTTAAAGTGGATTTCTCACCTTATATTAGAGGCTGTTTTGGTACTAAGGAGCCATCACGTATGAAGTCAAATAAGGAGCCAAGCGCAAAGTCCAGTAAACTGGCCATGCCAGGACTAGAA
The DNA here is from genome assembly GCF_027358695.1 of Spea bombifrons. NCBI lineage: Eukaryota > Metazoa > Chordata > Amphibia > Anura > Pelobatidae > Spea > Spea bombifrons. The sequence goes on along the minus strand of NC_071095.1, from coordinate 28,626,478 downwards.
GCCAAATCAGGAACCAATAAACAGGCTAGCTCATTACAGTGAGTTACTGAATAGGGGGCCAGGTGAAGGTAGGCTATCAGAAACAAGCCAATGATCAAACCAGGAATGATGACGAATAACAGGGTGCACATATCCAGAGATAACTAAATAAGTAAAGGGAAGGGGTTGCATACCTGCCTTAGGTATGCCAAGCCTCCAGTGCTTTTTACCAGCAACTGCCCAACAGGAAATGACTTAATAAGAAAATTACAGTCCCTTGTCTATGCATTAAACTGTAGAAATCCTGATGAGTGGAGGGGGATACCTACAGCATTAGACATGTCTGCAACAGGTTGTAGTGCCCGGAAGAGAATTGTGACACGAAGGCATCATGCTGGTGTAAGGGTTGCTTGTTTTGGAAAGGGTTAATATGCTGTTTTCAGTTATTCTCTGACAAAAAAACAGGAACTTTTAATCAAGGTGATGTCATGTAGAATATTCTAGTGGAGCTGGACACGTCCTTGACCCTGGGATATTGGAAGCTTGAGAACAGGATAAGGAGTATAGCATGAAAGTCCTATTCTTTAACTGACCACAAAATTGTTGAACAATAGTTACATTACATTTATTCATATAGCGCCAGTAAATTGTGTAGCGCTGTTACAACTGAATCAGTAGAATATTTTGAATAACAAAAAACAATAATGAACTGGTATAAAAAGAGAAGAGGGTGTTGCTCTTGCAAGCTTACAATCTAGTCAGTGGTTGAGGGGGAAGTGAAACAGGAGAAGACTGCTTGGATGGGGATGATCTGTAGAGGTGGTTGTTCGTTCAGATGGTTTGATTAGGATGATGGCTGAGAATGTTAGTAAGGAAGGTTTTACACGTCTCGAAAAAGTGGGCTTTCAGAGTGCTTTTTAGAGTTGTGTACAAGGGAGAAAGTCTGACCAAATGAGGAGGAAGGGGTACAGCATGGGTGAAATCCTGGATGCGGGAGTGGAAAGAGAAATGGCAGAAGAGGGTCGTTAGGGGTGTATTTGGATAGGAGGGTAGAGATATAGGGGAGTGCGGAGTTGTTGAGGGCTTTGTAGGTAGGGGTCAGAAGTTTGAATTTGGTTCTGGGGCGTATAGGGAGCCAATGGAGCGATTGTCACAGAGAAGCAGCAGATGAGGAACGGTGACAGAGAAAGATTAACCTAGTTGAGACAAGTTAGTAGGGAGTTGCAATAATCCGGACGAGATATCACAAGGGAGTGGATTACTATTTTGGTTGTTTCTTGTGGGAGGAGTGGCTGAGTTTTGGAAATGTAATTCAGTTAAAGGCGTCAGGATTTGGTGAGTGATACGATTGAGACTTGACAAGCAGTAAGAAAATAACACTCTTAATAGCTAGGTGTGCGAGAGACACAGTGTTTTGGTCCGATTAGTTTGATTAGGCAGGTGATTTCCCCTTTGAATGTGAGATGTTGGTTCGTGTGTGGGATGACTTGACTTTCCATCAGTGTTCTATAAAAAAAAAATTATCTCCCCAAAATACATATTTGGTACATATGCAAGAAAACATGCATAATTATACCACATATGGATTAATAAACTAGCTTGCACAAAATGTGGTTGGATGCCCTTTGGATCCTGCAGGGGCCTGGTTTCAAAATGCGGCTAGCACACAGCTTGAGATGTAACAGAAAGGCTACAAGAGAAGAAAGAAGGAATTAAAGCTGGAATCTGGACAGGTAGCAACCCTACTTCTAGCCCCGGTTGGCTGTGCCTGAGCTTACTATAAGTAATGTACTTTTTCCCAGGCTTTTTTGATATATGCAACTATAGAAAATAACAATGTTATTATTTTCTTCTCATTTCATGTTTAATGATACCAAGAATCTCCTTATTTTTAATCTATTACAAGCAATTTTACTACTAACTAATTTTTACATGTAATTAAGGCTCTCCTATTTCTCTTCTGCTAATTCCCTTTCAATACTTACCTCCACTGAGACCCAATAAATAACACAGATTATATATAGCTAATTAAAAATTTATGTAAATGCTTTTGCTCATTAAAATTAGAAAAATAACATGGTTATTATGTTTACTTAGGGGTAGAAGGATCATGGTGCTCTGGGCTGAATTCTCTAAAGGCCAACATACTTTGAGAAATAAAATTAAAACATATCAACTGTTCAGTGTAAAGCCTAAGAAGAGATCAGAGCTATAATGCATCTCAGTCTCAGATAGCCTTCAGTTCAGCTCTTCAGTTTCGTGTTGTTAAGGTGAAGCAGAAAATCATTCACCCGTCTTGGGTACTCTTTATCAAGGTGTGTTGCCGCCATGGCTGGCATTTTAACTATACTAAGAGGAGTTGACGCTCTCCATTTTAATTCAATCTTCTATGAGTTTATTGCTTGTTTCCATGTGAACTCGGATGAACGAATAGGATTGGGTAAATATAAAAATATGTCCCTATATTTTTATCACTGGAGATGCTTAGCTCACCCAGGACATGAAATCTGTATTGGTGGCTTGTGAAAGTTCTTAGTGGAGCTTCATTAAGGAGGTCCAAGATGGCGCATTTTATTGTATAATTAGTAGAATTTTTTAGCTTAATGCCTGTATGTTATATGCGTCTGTATCAATGTGGAAGGTTCACCTTAGTGATAGATGCAGAAGAAGATAGTGAGTTTTAGGAATCATATAGTTATCCAGTTAGAAACAGACACAAGGCAGTTAGCGACACAAATTAAGAGGGAGCTGGAGAGAAATTAGAAGAGGATAGGTAGATCCGAGTATCATTGGCATACATTTGGTCCAGAAGGATACAATTAGTTTGCCAAGGTTGATACGGTAAATGGAAAACAGAGGTTAGCCTTGGGGTACACTGGCTGAGAGGGGAAGGGTAGATGAAGAGTAACTGGAAAGGGAGATGCTGAAGATGCAATCAGAAAGGTAGGATGTGAACCATGAAAGAACAGTGTCACAGATTCTAAGATTATAAAGCATTTGAAGCGAATCAGGGGAAGGCTGGCACCTTCTTACCCATGTGGGGGGGGGGCAGGTAGAGCCTGGTATCTCACATATGCACTGGCACACGTAGTCTCACATTGCAGAAACTTACACACTCGTCATTAAATAACATACACTCTTACACATACTCACTAACACTTAAATCCCCATGCTAACACACATACTTGCATACTGACACTAACACATGCTCCCGGTCATACACACTTATACATGCACATTCATGCTTACATACTCTTACACTTACACATTCATGTTCACACACATAGACATTCATGCTCGCATTCACATTCATGGTAACACACACATACACATTCATGCTCACACATAAGAACTTACACATGCACATTCTGCATCCTGAACTCCTGAACACAATCTTTGGGCGTTCTGGGTCATTACAGTCATGTGTATGGACCCAGTTCCTGACATACGCAGGGCCAGCTTTAAGTGTTGAAGTGCCCCCAGTGCAGGCCACCCGTGTGGTGCCCCCTCCCCTTCATCACTTACCCATCATCACCCCTTCCCCAAATTCCCTTTGTTACTTTCTTCATTGTGCCACACCTCTTTTTTTCCCCCCTCATGAATGCGAGTTCAGGTTTAGAGGTCAAAGTTGAAAACAGGGCGAAAGGAGTAGCAGAGTATGAGGATAAGGTGACTGATGTTTCTGAAATGTTGAGTGGCAGAGAGAAAAGAAGGTCGCAATGATTGGGGGAGATATCCTCAGCTGCTAAAAGCAGGAGAGAGAATGAGAGTAATTTATCTAAGTGCCTCATTGGCATTACCTTGCTTTTTTACCTAAACATTATTGTTATTTTTAGGGCAATAGTACACTGTGATACACTCATACACACCTAACATTCTGTGCTCTTGGAATAGAGGGACATTGGGGAAAGAAGGAAGGAGGGGCATAGCGATATCGGTACCTATATATTGATCTGCACCCTTTAATGTGGCTCCGAGGCTGCCTCCACTTTGATCTTGCATCTCTAGGAAGAATACACTACTGCAATCACCACCGTGCCCTGCTAGTGTTCAAATAGCAACCTCACGAGGGAAAAAACATAAGACCCTATACGTTTTGTGATTTCTTAATTAAAATGCTAATATGATTGTCCTTTAATGCAAAGGCAGCTCATAAAGGAGAGAGAGTTATTATTTAAAATAGTGCCGCAAGAGAGGAAAATGAAAAAATCAGCCAGCACATACCGTAAGTATCTTACAATATAATGGAACAATCCAGATTCATTTTGGCATTAAAGATAATTAGGTATAATCATATACTGTGCTTCTGATCTACACAGCTCTGGATTGTAAATCTATGGTCCTTGCCAGTGTCTGCAACTGCTGAAGAGAGTGGATGAGCTTGGAATTTTAATCACCTCTGAGAGAGCTTGGTCGTCCATTTTAAAGCAGAACTGTTATCACCCTTTCTCTCTTTTTCTTTTACCTCTTGACATCTATAGTACTCTCCAGCACATTTATTTGTGGTGCTCTTTGAAACCAAATTGTTCTCCTTTTTCAGCCCCTTGTGTTACAATTTCTGATTGATCATTTCATCTACGTTTTTAGTCGAAACCGCTGAAATATGAGCACTTCTTATTTTGCATATATTTTATGTGAAGTATGGGTCACAAATACAAATAATTCCTGACCCTACCCAGAGCCAGAACACAACATGACATCACATACACTACCTACAACTACATCTACCAAAATAAAGTCTCTTAATCCTTGCAGCCTATTAGTAAATTAGTCATTAAGTACCTTATGTTTATGTTTTTATTTCAGAACAATTGAATAAGAGAGAGATGTTTTTGACAGTCTTGCTTAAAATGATGTAGACTCAATTGTTGCAGTTCATGTTGTATGTACAAAAAGGGGGTGTTAAGAGGGGGGTAAAAGGGACAAATCACAATACATGTCAAGTACAATAAAGAGTCAAAAGGGACCAGTAATATCTCCAAATACATGTAAAAGAAGCAAAGCCTGTCATGAGTCAACATATCAAGTGACCTGACAAGTGTTAGTGTGGGGGCATTACCCAAATCCTCTCTAATATCCTTTTTGAGTGGTCTGTGGCTTTTATGTGGTTTATCTTGCCATGGCAGGTTGGCAGGTTTCTGACCCAGATGTTCCACCATATTCTGCGATGAGAACCCAAGAGTGCTGCAAAAGTTCTATAGCTCTCCAAGGGAGGTAAGAGTGGCTACTCATCTGGCATGAAGCTCGATGGGGAATAAGTTATGACGGTTAAAACGTTGATGTTAGGGCTGGTAGACGCCCTCTACACAAGTGTACTTGCACATCACCTACATGCCCCGACCCCTGGAATAATATTTATAGTGAGCGATGCAGTAGACATCAAAGTTTGGAGCTTGCTGCACCATAGTGTACCTGAATCAATTAGGGATTAATAAAGGTCCACTGTTCTAAAGCCCACAATAAATTATGGTTTGCTTACAGCACTTTCATTTTATCATCAAATGCATAATTTAATTCCAATTATACAAAAGCTAATTATACAAGATATTGTGGGGGTTTTTTCTGACCATTATGCTTCAACCTTTTAACACAAGCGGTGTCTTTAATCAAATGTCCAGAATAGTTACTAGCAGTTGAAGTATATATTTTTTTTAAAATTTACTAAATTATATTACTACCAGCAATATTGCCATTTTTTTCACACATAGTACTTTGTAAATTATGTTACTTTTCTGTAGGATTTTTAAATTCATGTGCTTTAAAATAATTATCTAAATGTAGACATCTAAAACTTGAGGCAAAACAGTAAGTACAATAGGAAATAGAAAATAGCTTTGTCACTTTAGGTCGTAAAAAACCATGGATACAATAAACAAGAAATGCATGAGATGTTATATTCAGAGAGTAATGGGAGCCATCAACATACTTTAGGTTTTCTTAGATGCTTTTGCTAGTAGACTAGTCAAAGATGCAATGCTCCCACCACACGAAATGGAATTATCTCATATTGCATCGGCATGTCCCGATGTGTCTCCTTCATGGTGTAGGCATGTATGAATGTGTAGGCTTGTACCTTCATCACAAATTACTTAACCTATTATGTGTATGTAGTGTAGTGAACATTCTGATATATACAGTGAGCTTGGGGGCAGGATATATATCTTATTAATTCCTTTGTCCTTCTACATACTGTATGCCCAAAGCTGTTTATAGCTGGTGTCTACAACAAAATAAGAAAATAGGAATCCTGACAGAGACAGGAAGGTGGAAGGCCAACAATTGTTATGGGCAGGAAAACAGGAGCGAAGTCAGGAGACTAGCTGGGCTAGGTACCATGGAGCAGAACATAACTGAAAATGAATGAGGAGGCAAAAACATAATATCACTTGACAAGTCCATACAATAAACCAGGAGCAGGGTCAGAGAACTAGCTGACTCTGGAACTGTAGATTGAGCTAAAAAAAGCACTGGAACTACACACAACGTCAGACCAACAAAGGTAAACAAAGAAACTGAAAACCCAATGCTAAAATAGGAAATACTGGTCAACTAGGGTCACGGCCCTTACGAAAAAAACTACTGCAGTTTTTCTGAAGTAATACTGCAGTTTTTTGGACATGAAAAAACTGCAATACTGCACTTTTACTGCAGTATTACTGCACATTTACTGCGAATTTTACTGCATTTGTACTTCACTGTACCGCAGTTTTACTGCAGTTATTTTTGTACGGAAGTACAAATGCAATAAAGCTGCGGTACATTGAAGCACAACGGTAGGTTTGCAATATAAAAAAAAAAAGTGCAGTAAAACTGCAGTATAGTGAAGTACAAATGCAGTAAAACTGCAGTAAATGTGCAGTAATTCTGCAATAAAAGTGCAGTATTGCAGTTTTTTTCATGTCCAAAAAACTGCAGTATTACTTCAGAAAAAACTGCAGTAATTTTTCGTAAGGGACACGAGATCATAAGAGGCAATGACTTCAAATCCACGACTATGAGGTTGTGAGTTTCCTGGAAGGCCTAAGCTTGGACTAGCAGTAGAGAGAGCAATGAAGGAGAGCCATGTGAAGCGTTGTGAGAGACCTCTGTCATTACAGAAGTGCGTCCTTATTGTTGGGGATTAGGACAGATGCCGAGGATGACATGGGAAGCCATCCCGCTCTCACGGAGGTAAGTCCTGGCAGTATCATTCTTAACTAGGTTTATGTAAGAAAGGCTTGAAACACACAAGACTTGTAATACTAGGGGTATTTAACACAGCTGGCATTGTCTCAAGATAAATGACTGGCTCAGAAGGAAGACAATAGCAAACTAGACTTAAACCAGCAAAAATGTATTTTTCTGTTTTTCTTTGGTTGGATGCAGGAATGGAGGACAAGTCCTGCTCAACTGTATCCCTTGAGCTTTTTTGGGGAACTTTCTACACCATATGTTTGTATACGTATATTTTAATGTTACATAATATTCTATGCCCCATGAATGTTCCCTTTCCATTCAGTCATCTTTTAATATTACCTCAAATTTTTACATATATACCTTATAGGATTTTTTTGCGATATGTTACGGCAAGGATGAAACAGCTTATACATTTTTGGCTGCAGACCTTAAAGTGCCAAACCAACTTTAATCCCCAGGCTGCCCCTACATTAAGGGAGATGTGTAATGGAGGGCAAAAATAAAAGATACGTTAAAAGGTTGCTTATAAAACAATAACCTTGGGTACCAGACTGCTCAAGGTGGAATTTTACTTCATGATCCAGTCATGTTCAGAAAATAATGATAATACATTTTGGGGCAAAAATATACATTAACCTGCAGCCTTTTTTTAATGAAAATTCAGGTCTTGCTGACTTGTGTAGTAGGATATTGATATGTTCAAATGGTGAGATGTAATTCAGTACTTTTCTCAAAAACAAATGAATTTAAATTGCCAACATATTTTTATTGAAGTTAAATTATGTATGAGTGTTACATTTTAAACAAGAGCTGTATAGACTTTACATCACAAACATGCATTATTCATTAGAAGCAAAAACCTACTAGCATCATCAAAATGCTGTTGGAATATATTTAGTATACAAATCCCTTGCTAAAATACAAAACAATTCTTTGCACAAAATGAAATGCAAATCAATTTTTTGGGGTGAGGGTAGATGATTTTAGTCTTTCACTTAAAAAAAAAATGTAATTAATAAAACTATAAAACTAAATGTATTTAAAAAAAATAATGAAATGGATATGATATGCATACTACTATATTAAATAGTCAAGCAATGTGTGTATTCAGGCACAGGTTTTGACTGGGTAACTAAGATTAATAGACCCGGGAGGATCTGTTGATGTCGCCTATCTAGATTTCAGTAAGGTATTTGACACTGCCCCCCATAGAAGACTTATAAATACATTGCAGTCTTTGGGTTTGGATGTGAAAATATTTGGATGGATAAGGAAACGGTTGAGTGATAGGGGGCAGAATGTTGTAGTTGTGTCAGAGGAACGGCTTGTTACTAGTGGATGTAACAAAAGGAAATTCTAGTTTACTGAAATGGTTGTAGATAAATGAAACGGTCTCCGAGCAGAAGTGGTGGAGGCTAATACAGTGATGGAATGATGGAACAGGCATGAGATAGACATAAAGGTATTCTCATAATGGGGCCAGACCAAGGACTGATTGGTTTGAATCTCTTAATGAAAAATGGCCAGGCTATATGGACAGAATGGTTCTTATGTGGTTACATATGTCGATTTTGTGTTTGTTCTAAGGCGCATCCAGTATTAATCCAATTGTTTCCATTTTTATGATTCAAATAAAACAGGGTGAAGGATATACTTGGTTATGTAAGTTTGTGTTTTTAATGTGTGATTTTGATATGTTAGTGTGTGTCTGGATATGTAGGTGTCACATAATGGATGTGGGGATGGTTTTGGTGTGTAGGGGGGCAACTTTTTATTCTTGGACCAATGCAGAACAATGTCTTTGAGCGGCCTTGGGCCACCAGCCCACTAGGGATATGCCTAGTTTGCCAGATGGCCAATCAGGACCTGTGTGGGTACATACGGAAAAGGGTTATCATGGTTGAAATAAAACATATGATATCGGAAAAGGGTAGACCATTTCCAATTTTTACAGTACAAAATACCTTGCATCATAAGGGAGTTAACATTGAAAACAATGTATACAAACTTTAACACCTTAAATGCCTATGTGATTTTGTTTTCCGGCTAAAGTTATAGAATGGGTCTGGTAGTATCTTTCAAATAACAAAAGATGGTTTTGACTGCAACCTCATAACAGCATACTGTACCTATCCCAATATTGCATTATCGTGGTTAGTGAAATGAGAAAAAATACCGGTATAGTTCTAAAGAACAGAGAGTGGGAAACCTGCTTTTACAAAGCAGGATGAATGAAAAGGCTTCAAATAATATCCCCTGCACCTGTTTCCACCAGCTGCCATTGATAATGGGTACTTTCCAGGAGTCCTTAAGGAACAGAGCAGAGATGAAATCTGTCACAAGCCGGTCTACTTTTGACAGATGGAAAGCTGGCTGAAGAGGCAAAGGTGGCAATTTTGGAACCGCTTTGAGAGTCAGTCACATTGTTTGTCACCCTTATAGCTTTGTTTTTGTAGAAAATGGGACTTATATAATACAAAAATAAAGAAATATTACCATCTACTATTAACTCTACAGTGGCTAAACACTCAAGCAGGCACAAAGCCCGGTATTGTGATGTGTAATTCCAAAACATGTTTTCTAATTTCTCTCCTTTTAATAGCGGAAGAAATGTTGCATAATTATAGCTTGGCATGCAATGTGAGCCGCCGTGTGTCTTCATGCTTAGTCCTAGTCTGAATAAAGAGTTGGGAGAAGGGCTCTCTTGATTATCCTTAAAGTGCCATCATAGAGATAGGCAAACTGGCAATTGGTGTAGCATGAGCCGAGCTCAAGCGGCAATCATCTACTGTATGAGGAAAGTCCTGTGAGCACGTACCCATTATTTCAAAATGAGAAAGAGGGACACTTTTTTTTTTTTTTAATCGCTCTCATGAAACTCACCAATACATGCATTTGCACTTTACTATGTCTTGCCACTTAAAACACACGTCATTTTTGTCAGTACAGTCATGCATATTAATAATAACCAACACATTGAATTGAATTCCCATGAGGCTCAGCCAGACATATTACTTCCATGATGCTGGATGAGCATCATGGGAAGTGCAGTCAACAGTAAAGCTGGAGAGGCTCTTACTGACCTTGCACACGACGGCCTACGCACACATCTGCCCATAAACACACAGATACACATACACTGCCCTTACACACACACATACACTGCCCTTACAGACATCTGCCTTTACACACACGCACATACACTGCCCTTACACACAACTGCCTTTACACACACACATACACATACACACTTCCTTTATACACACCTGCCCATAAACATATACACATACACTGCCCTTATACATGCACATATACACATACACTGCCCTTACACACACACACACACACACACACACACACACACATACATGTACACTGGCCTTACACACATACACTGCCCTTACACACACCTGCCTTTACACACACACACATATACACATACACTGCCCTTACACACACCTGCCTTTACACACACACATACACATACACACTTCCTTTATACACACCTGCCCATAAACATATACACATACACTGCCCTTATACATGCACATATACACATACACTGCCCTTACACACACACACACACACACACACACACACATACATGTACACTGGCCTTACACACATACACTGTCCTTACACACCAGCCTACAAATATCTATACTGCTCTTATACCCCTTTCTCTCCATCCATCCTGTGGTGGGAGCGTGAGGTCTGTCACTTCAGATCTCACTTTACTGATGAGGGTATGACGTCATATCCCATTGCTCGGCATCATTTGCCGGCGCCTTAGTGATTAGGGAGCAGTAAAGAGACAGACCTCATGCTCCCTAAGGCTGAGACGACTAGAGGGAGATTGTGATCCTTGTTATGCCTGCACCTCCTATTCAGACGGATCCTATGCTGGGCCAGTTTCTCATCTACCTCCTTCTACTCGGTTTGGTGGTGACCCTGCTGGCTTTCGAGGATTTTTGAACCAGTGTTCTATCCAGTTTAAGTTGGCTCCTCAACTTTTTCATGCTAGAGTAAGGTTTAACATTTCCTTGCTTACAGATCAAGCTCAGGCTTTGTGGCTGGCCTGAGACAAGTGTTTGACCAGCTGGAAAAAGTCATACTGCCTCAACTAGTCTCTTCACTCTGCTGCAGGGATCCCTGTGAATCTGAGTATAAGATAACTGCTCTGAGCAACATGGCCTAGGAGTCCCCCTGACAATGGGCAAGGCAAGTAATACCTTGGAGCAACTTGGCCTGAGTAGACCAATGGCTTTGTCGCCAGGATTTAAATTTTAAAGGTCCATTAAAGTGACTCTAGTCGCCGGCAGGGGGCTAGTCTGGCAATCAACCAATGAAGGGCAGCTGCTCTTCATTGGTTGATGCCAGAAAAGCCCCCTGCCGGTGACTAATATAGTCGCTCCTATGGACCTTTAACTCCTGGCGCTATCCTGCAGAGTCTAATTAACCCCTGCTATGCTATGAAGACTTAAGATAGGCTAGAGGCTGTCAGGAACCAGGCTAGATGATCGGGTAGGAGCCCAGTCTCAGGGGACACCAAGGGCAGGGAGCCCACTTGGCAGGGCTGCAGGCAGGGAGCCCACTTGGCAGGGCTGCAGGCAGGGAGCCCACTTGGCAGGGCTGATGGCAAGTAAGTCCACCTGGCAGGGCTGATGGCAAGTACTTGGCAGGGCTGATGGCAGGTAAGCGCACTTGGCAGGGCTGATGGCAGGTAAGCCCACTTGGCAGGGCTGATGGCAGGTAAGCCCACTTGGCAGGGCAGATGACAGGTAAGCCCACTTGGCAGGGTGGATGGCAGGAGGCCCACTGGAAGGGCTGACGGCTGCAAATCAGATATGTCAGGGATGGAAGACAAAAAGGGAGGTTGGAATAACATGCTAAGTCAGGTACAAAGCAGAGCAAAACATCCCTCACACTCCAATGCAAAGGCTCTGACTGAAGGGCAGAGCAGGATAAAATAGGCAGGCTCAGTCCAAGAAACAAGACTCATCTGGTTGCAATGATTAGGGCTGGGTGCTCCAGAAGGGTTAAACCCAGGTAAGCCGAGGCAGCTGCTACAGGGTACTGTGTACACACAGGCGGCCTCTAGGGGCTGCCACAGATATGACACTAAGAAAATAAATCCTGGCTGACACAGGCAGTAACTTGTATTAGGGGGAATGGGCCAGGGAGATTAGCTAGGAGATATTTACAAAGATGAAGGCGAACATGAAGAAAAAAAGATTGTGTTGTGCGTCTTCATGTACATTTATCCGCCACCGTATTAGTTTATTCGGTATTCAGTTTGAACAACGAAAACACAACATTAGTTTTCATGTTCTCCTGAATATAAATGCACAAGTCTACTGCAGGCCGCCAGGTAGGTGCGTCTGGCAAGAGAAAGCATCCTCTGCTCCAATGCTCTTACACTAATTCTGGCATCAGTTTTGTATTGTTCTGCTGTTGTCTTCCTAGAGCAACAGTGAGGGCCTCTCTCCATGTCATGTGAGCAGAACATTATGGTGACCAGCCCATTATATAAAGGGGAATGCACATTAATGGGCCAGGTATTTGTGGTCATAAAGTCAGCCCCATAGTATGCTGATGGATGTCTGCCAATTGGTGTAGTACTGTTGGTAGTCACGTTATGTACAATCTAGCCTGGATCTCTTTCTATGCCCCCATTGGAATATTGCTCTAAATTTTATTTTTAAATTAAAAAAAGCCTAGAATTTCACTTACGCTGAAAGTTTAGGAAACAAAATTAATTGTAAACAAATTTTGCAAAAACTAAACAAAAATGTGTCCTAATCGATTTTGCTTGTCAAGTCTGCTTTAAACATGAGCAGTACTTTTGACAAACTCTATTGCTTCTTTTTCCCTACTTCATCCATCTATAATAGGGGAAAGATGAATAAGATGACTATAAACTACAATAACTAAAATTAAATATTGCATAAGCTGAACATTTATTTATTGTTATGACTAACGCTGTTTTTCTAGTACATTCTACACCCTTTAGGCTCAATACTTTGAACTTTATTTTACTGAAAGCATCACACAATGTGCATCATTTCATTTTGTCTTATTTTCCAATAGTCTGTTTGTGTTTGTTACAATTACAAGTGAGAATGAATTCCGCCCAGATAAATAATGGCTTTGTGTACTTAGTAATTAAGTACTTATTTTGAGGAGCATCTGGAAAAAACATAATGAATGGTTTAAATGGTGGTTACCGTTCAAGGGGTCGTGAAACAAGGCAAAATAACTGGGAAAGAATTTTAATAAGACGTGAGCCGCTTGAAACACAAAAACATTGAACAAGACTTGTTGTTATTTGTGGTAAGCTGTCATGTGCATAAGATGTATCCCATTCTGAAGAAATGTAATTTTTCTTCAAGGTTTCCTTGAGGGTCCTATTTTGCTGTCCTGAGCCAAGAATATAGCATTTATTAGTTCAAGAGATATGGAATACTTAGTTGAAGTTAATGTCTTTTGTTGGACAAACATAGAAAAAGATGTAAAGCTACACAAGCATTCTGGCCCTCAGAGACCTCTTTGTCAGATGGTTTCTGTAACTTTACATGCTTTTCTAGGGTGACCTAGGCAGAAACTGCTCACTGCTGCCACTGTGACACCAGAAAGTGGACCTCAAGTTACATGACAACAGTTTAGTTTGTAATCCCAAACACCAAGGGTTCAGTCCTATGAATGATTGTAGCAAACACAGAGCAGGGGGTGGAAAGGGACAGGCTTTGTGGTGCACATTAGCGATGTGTTATAATCTAATGTTAATTTTTATGTACTTTGTGATTTTCTTCATCCTTCTGTAACTTGGTTCCCCAGAGCCAATGTGGGTACAAGTGGTAGAAACACAAATGATAGTTTCTCCAGAGAAGAAAAGAGAAGGCAATTTTTTTGCCCTGGTTTCCAGGTAGGGAGGACTTCATATCTAAATGCAATTTAGGTTTGGCATCTTTTATTACCCAGACAAAGCAACACGTAATTAAATATTCTTAAAATTCCAAAATGTTTTCAAGCCAATGGATTTGTTATTAAATAAACGTATTTCAGATAAGTGTTGCATATGTTCTGAAAAAAAAAACATAGTATTGGTTAGATGATTACCAAATGTCACTGTGGTTAGAAGTAGTGAATTAAAAAGAAATCTGGAAGAAAAGAGAAAGATATATCAATAGCAACAATAACAGATTTGTGCACTTTAACAAATAAAGAAAAAACTACCAAGAACAGTGATATGTAAGTATAGGGGACAGTCATTAAAAGCAAAACTATAGATAAGAATAAATAAGCCATATGTATAAAGCTCAATTCAGTTCTAAATGGATATCAGTCACCATAGTAACCAGTGGAATGTTTCAACGATTGTGCCACACTTAGCATTTTGTCAAGAAATGCTTTTTTAGTGAATGGTCTAACGCATTGAAAGAACAAAAGTCAAAGGTGACATACCTTTGGTAGTGCAGATGTCTTCTCCATTCAGCGGATGTTTCATTGGTCTGAGAGGGTGGTAGAAGAGCACAAAATCATTAATGTTCCATTATCATTAAAGAGATGGGCAAGCTGGCCCATTACACAGCTAACCTCAAACATGAATCAAGGCATAAAAAATCCCTTGCAAGTGTCCATATGACTGCTTGGGAGGACCAACATTTTAAGAGAGACAATGTGAGCCAACTTTTATCCCCTTGACCAGCTATGCTGAGCCGTGCATTTGGCTCAAGCCCATCTGGAGCCCACACTGGTCCTGGAAGACAAGCTCCTTTACAGCGTGCAACATTTTTAGTGCACACTCATCTCAAAGTATTGTTTGCACTTCTTTAGTTCTTTAAGCTTGCTGTTCTGCATTTTTGGACACAGAGACCTAAATTGCCCTTACCTTTACTCTTTTAACCCCTTAAGGACCAGGCTGTGTTTTACCTTTTGTACCATTGGGACCGAGGCTGTTTTAACACTTTTGCGGTGTTCGTGTTTAGATGTAATTTTCTCTTCACTCATTTAGTGAACCCACACAAATTATATGTTGTTTTTTTCAGAAGGGCTTTCTTCAGATACCATTGTTTTAATCATTTTATCTAATTTCCCATAAAAAAAATAATAAAATATGATGAAAAATGTAAAAAAAACCACATTTTCTGACTTTTACCCCAAAAATCTTTTACTCATCCAAAAAAGCTAATGAAAAAACCTACTAAATATATTCTACTATTTGTCCTGAGTTTAGAAATACCCAATGTTTTTATGTTTTTTTGCTTTTTTCTGCACGTTATGGAGCATTAAGTACAAGTAGCGTTTTGCTATTTCAAAACCATTTTTTCCAAATCTGGTAATTCTTCCCCCCATGTGCCATTTCGGGTATCTTTGAAGCCGGCCAATGCAATTTACCCCATCAAATCATATATTTTTGAAAACTAGACACCCCAAGGTATTTCAAATGCTACAATTTTAACTCTTTCCATGCACTAATTCTACCATCAGCCTTTGTCAAACTTTGTGGTAGTAATTTATTTTGTGTTTTTTTATCGCTAAAATTGCTCTTCAGGTATGGATTTACAGCTCCTGGTATACATCACTTTCAAACAACACCCCAATATGTGTTCAGCAACATCTCCCGAGTACAGTGATACCCCTCATGCATGGGTTTGTTGGGTTTTTTGGGAGGTAAAACGCCACATTTAGGAAGTGCACATTTTTTAACTTGGAACTTTTACCTCTGGTCATTCTGCCCCCATGTCCTAATAGGACCATCTTTGAAGCCGGCTAATTCAATTTACCCCATCAAACCATATATTTTTGAAAACTAGACACCCCAAGGTATTTCAAATGCTAGTATTTTAACCCTTTCCATGCATGAGATTCTACCACCAGCCTTTGCCACACTTTGTGTTAGTATTTTTTTGGTATTTTTTTTTACACAAATTGTACTTTGGGTATACATTTATAGCTCCAGGTATACGTCACTATCAAACAACACCCTAATGTGTGTTCAACAACATCTCTCGAGTACAGTGATACCACCCATGCATGGGTTTGACTGCTGTTTGGGGTTAAAAGGCCACATTTGGGAAGTGCGCTTTTTTTCCCCTATTTTGGTCAGTCTGTGTCTATGCCCTATCTTTGAGCCTGGCCACTACAATTTACCTCATAAAACCATCTATTTTTGAATACTAGACACCCCAAGGTACTTAAAATGGTAGTATTTAACCCTTTCCATGCATCAGATTCTACCACCAGCCTTTGCCACACTTTGTGGTAGTATTTTTTTTTTGTATTTTTTTCACACAAATTGTACTTTGGGTATAAATTTATAGCTCTAGGTATACGTCACTATCAAACAACACCCTAATATGTGTTCAGGAACATCTCCCGAGTTCAGTCATACCCCACATGTATGGGTTTGTCTGGTGTTTGGGGTTAAAATGCCACATTTTGGAAGTGCGCTTTTTTTCCCCCCATTTCGGTCAGTCTGTGCCTATGCCCTATCTTTGAGCCCGGCCACTCCAATTTACCCCATCAAACCATTCATTTTTTTAAATTAGACACCCCTTGGGTATTTGAAATGCTTTTATTTAAATTTTTCCATGTCAGTGCTAATTTTAGCACTTGCTCATAATAATAAACTTTATTTTATTTTATTTATTTTACTCTTTTTGGACTTTTTTTTTTACATTTTGCTGGAACTGGATAGTTCCTCTAAAGCATAATAATTTTTAAATGTTACCATGTTTTTTTAAGCTTTTTCTTTTTTTCCTTTTTTTTTTTTTATATATATATTTTTTTTAATATTTTCCTAATCACATAGTGATTAGAAAGCTGGGCTCCATTGACTTGTATGGTTGAATGCAGTATCTGTATTCAACCTGCAAGTGGAGCCAGAGTTCACTAGAGGGTCTGGAGACCGTCTAGCCAACTTTTAAAACTTTATTATTCTTTTTCCCGGGCAGCCGCCATCTTGCGGATGGCGAAGACAACACCCAGAGGTAAGTGTTTGGTGTCGCTGGATGCCTCCTGATCGAGGCATTCCAGCGACACCATTGACGTTTAGGAGGTGATCGTTGATCGCCTCCTAAACGCTTTTAAAACGGGCGTCCGCCGCCATACAATGTATGGCGGCTGTTGACGCCCCGGGGAGGGGCCAGACATGGCCCATCATGCCGATCTCGGTGTTGCTGAATGCCTCGACATCGAGGCATTACAGCAACACCGTTTAAGCTTAGAAAGTGATCGTTGATCACTTTCTAAGCTTGTTTAAGTCTCATGACGTGTCAGGCACGTCATAGGTCGTTAAGTGACCGTTTTGCATGACGTGCCTGACCCGGCAATGGACGTTAAGGGGTTAATCTTAACAGGGACTAAAAAAGTAGTAACCCAGTCTTCTACTCAAAGAAACTCCATGGCATTCATACAGTTGTTTGCATCTCCTAAAATACTATGAAGAAAAGGAAATAGAGCTGGCTCATTTTCAGTTTGCACTTTCCCACTGGTAAACACTTCTTCAGCACAAGGTCATGGCAGCTTACTGAGCTATGTGTAGTACAAAGATAGAACTGTACTTTAAATAGCTGTTTTAGAACTATTGAATATACTACTACTTCCAAATAATCTCAGGGAATGCTGAAAATCTCCTGTTCCGTTGACTGATGATCGTGGCCGGAGACCAGGGCAAGGGGAATGTTGACTGGGGTTGAGGGCGACGATGCTAGAATAGAAGTGGGCAGCTTGTTGCTGTTTTTCTTTCCCTTGAAAGTTGTTGAATCCATAGTTCTGCTAGTAGCCTGAGGAACGGAGCCATTCTATTTGTTTTCTTTCTTTTGCACAAAGCAAACGTCGTGTAGATCGTAGTTCTTGCTCACGAGTTCCCAATTTTGCAGAAAAGCAATAAAAAAAATGTTACACATTTAATATCTGTTTTATACCTTATCAATCCCTTTTTAAGCATATCTTACCCCTAGCCTTTCCTTGCATTCTGTAGTAGTGAAGTAGCATTGGTTTATCAAGAAGTGGAGAAGTAGAGTTCCTAAGCCACACGAATGCATATTGCCACAGAATTGGCATATTGCCAAGAAGTTGTGATATATTGCCAAGAAGTTGTGATATAACTTGTTTAACCCCTTAATGACAAAGCCCGTACATGTACGGGCTCAAAATGCATTGTTTTCAATGGGTTTAGGGACCGCCCATTGTCCTTGAGGGGTTAACAGCATAAGCTACAGAGTCCCTTAAGCTTTTAAGATCTCAGAGGTCCCTTATTCATAATGTAAGGATATTTACACTGTGCGGGCAGTCCCGGTTTCACCGCGGTGTCACGTGCCGTAATGTGAGCAGAGAAATTTCTGTCTACCAATGCCAGTTCAAAATAGGGACCTGGACTGGAAGGGCCCTTTATAAACTATTTAGAATCGGTATGAAGAGACAAGAACAAGGGATCACGTGGGTCATACAACTACCCCTGCAGTTACTCCACTCAGTCTATCTGTATGCAAGCATCCAATTTTGTTCTTGAGTTAGGTTGCTTTACGAAGGAATCATATTTTGTAACATGGCCCCAAATGCCCTCCATTTGTTTGACTTGTTGACCATAGACGAAATCTATAGAGCTCAAGGGACTATCCAGATGTACACAGACAGCTAGTTGGTTTGTGGGCAGTGTGTCCGCAACATCATGCAATTCATATTCTTCACTCCCTAGGGGGTGGTTTATGGAGCTGATTGGCACGTATTTGTGCTGTTGGCAGACATTCAAGCTATAGAAAAGCTGCTAATAATATACTTGGTTTTAATAGTCCACCCATCTGCCCATCACATCTGTCCGTGCCTGCAGAAGCTCTTAGGAACTAAAGCTGTATTAGTTGCCTACTCTGATTGTAACGTCCTTATTAAAGCGAAAAGGACACAGAGACCTGCAATTATCACTCTCTTCGTAAATAAAAAAGCAAAATAAACATGACTGCAGAAACAAGTTACATTATTGTTACTTTTAGTAATTGTATCTGTTGGAATGAAAACTTTAGCGCTCTAAAAAAAGAACATTCTGTACCATAAAGCAGCGTCGTAGAAAGCTGCACATGTCCAATCATCTAAACTCTTCTTTTATTCACAACAATAAATAATGCATTTTCAAATAACTACAACCTTGTGCATCAAGCACTGAGGCATCTAACAGAAACAAATGTTCTCTAACACATAATACAGTATGTGCGTCATACCCGGTCAATTAACCCCTTTCAGAGCTAGAGGTGTGAGTTAACGAGGCTTACTGTCACAGTATTTCATCTAGCAAATAGATAGTATTCTATTATAACATTTAATCATTTTAAAACATATATATATATGTATATATTTATATATATATATATACACACACACACTTTAATCTGTGCTGTTTGGTATACACTGTTTTACAAACACTACTGTACACAGTTCTGTGAAAATCTCATTGTTTAATATAAATAAAAATAACAATCAAAATAACGCTTTTTTAACTGATTCCAGGAATAGATAGCAATCTGTTTTTGAATGTTTTTAAAGCTATTCAAACCTCTAATTCAGAAATATGTGTCTACATCAATGGGATTTTACCGTCACCATCATCATATAATATATATAATATACATGAATGCAAAACATTTATAACATACAATACCTTCTCAAAACATTAACTTGTTGGGTGACATTTAAATCCAGGCTGCCCATATCTTATAATTTGGTTCTTTGTGAGGTCCATACTTACACGTTATTCTTTCATTCAGTCTGCATGACAATTTACACATCTTAATAATTAATATCAGAATGCAAACAAGAGCAAGACCCTAAATCACAAGAGTCTTTTCCCAAATGAAATCACCAATTACCAGAATTTACTCTAGAGAGCTCCAAATGAGATGCGACTCAAGGATATCCACTCAATGGTTTCATAAAAAGTGCATAAACCTCCCAGGCACACAAAGACCTGTAACAACATTAAGTAACTAAAATACACATTTATCACAAAAGATGGAGGTGAAACAATATATTCCAGTGCAGCAAAAGTACAAATTATGACCAGGAACCATTAGTTAGTCCTCCTTAGAAACATTGAATTTGACGGTGGATTCTATGCCATTTGGCCCACCTAGTCTTGACTTTTATCTGATGTAAAGTCACAAATCTTTATCAGTCCTTGGTCTCATGTTAGATGAAGATGGCCATATGCCTCTTCCATCCATACTGTATTAACTTTTACTACCTCTGCTGGGAGGTTGCTCTACTTATCTTCTACCCTCTCAGTAAGTAATCAACTTGCAGATTATCCAGTTGGGCAGGATCATTTGGAAGATGTTCTTAGAAGGAATTAATTCATGGAAGCTATCCTTGAATGGCTCATTGATCAAACTGATTTCCCTCTACCTGTCAGGTTCCATTGGATCCAAGTGACTTAACAATATTATTTTCCTAAGAGAATGGACAGGATGGGAATATATATATATATATGACATCATAATATAAACAACAAACTCTATTCATGTAAAACCCACAAAACAGCCCTCTTGCTCACACTTAGTGCCTGAATTGAGGACTGAACATGTGCAGGTACTAGGCCAGGGACTATGCTGACAAATTCAGAACTATTGGGAGCTATAAGATAAAAAAAAAAATGCCCATACTTAAAAACTATACACAATGACTACAAACAAAACCCAGTAAAAATCAACGAATATTAATTGTATAATAACTCAAAACCGCCCTATCTATTCAATTCTTAGACTTCATCAGCGGTATAAATAATTACTATAAAGCTCAACGTTTTGGTTATTTAGCTTTGATTAATAGCCTAAATGTAAAAGGAAGAAATGAACCATTTCATTAACAGTATATTCACAAACACCCAATATATTCTAGAAAAATTCTCTGTACATACTGAGGTAGCCATCAACACTTCGTTCTACATGTATCAGAGTCCCATGCATTTTCCACAAACCTGTGAAGTTTAATTAAAATATCAACAAAAAAGCTGTGGTGACACAGGAGGACGGGATAGCAGTAATTATAACAGAACAGTCATTTAGATCTTGCGTGAATACAATGAGGGTTATGCGTTAATGAGAACGTCTGATACAAAGTGGTAACATTGATTAATCACTATAGCAACCACTGAAATGTTCCTGATCGTAGAACCTCTCCTATACATATGGCTCAAACAGCATATGAACCATCGTTTGTAAACATAAGCTATCGTATTCACAACTTAGCTGACAGTCTTGATGACTGAAAGCATCCTTTTTGTCCACAACACGCTACACGCAACACATGCCTGCATGCTAAGAAATACTAACTTCAAATGGCCACCAGGGGCTGCAACAGCTTTTCCAAAAGGCTTTGAGCTTCATTCAATTTTCCTATTTCCCCGATGCCGTATATTGCTCGATACCACCATAATTGGCAGTAACTTCCAAACCATGACCTGGGATCAGTGGCCACAATCAAATGATGTTTTCATTTCTAAAACAATGGATTCATCTCCATCAGGACAAAATACAGACGCTGCGCATACGCATTTCCCATGTCGCTGCAGCATGTGGGGATGTAGAACTGAATACTTGATTCTCTTCTGTTATTGAATGCATCATGCCTACCATAAAAGCATGTGGAATGTATTTATTAAAAAATAAAATGCAATTTGGCCACCCTAGTGTAGGGTCGGGCAACTCAAGACCTTCATCTGTTTTCAGACATCGGCTCCTATTATCTTCAGTATTAGCTTCGGTAGAAGGGGGGGTCATAGTCCAAAGTGTCATAGTGGCTGCAACCTAATGCATTGTTCATTGCTGTACGAAACATGGCCATGTTGCGATCTCCTTAATCACTGTGATGTTTGGGTAATTGCTTTTGTTCTCCAGACTGGTACACACGCTGCAGGTGGACGCAACACAGAATTTACAGAGCTTATTAATGATGTATCCCAAAAGAATTCTCGTTAGGTAGTGATTTGGCTCATTCCTACCCTTTTTACATATTTTTTTGCTAGTCTGTATATTTTTAGGTAAGAAACCTATAAACCTCAATCTCACAATTTTAAACATAACACACATTGTCTCTATCATGGCTAAACATGATTACTATTTGGTGCTAAAATCCAAAATGCTAGTATACTGTGGCCATATGTAGTACTCATGTAGTAGCCGCTGTTTCTGCTACTGTTGCGACATTTTTCGACATTTCCTAATACAATATGCAGATATGTAACTGTTTTTCACCACTCACTATTCACTGAACAGTTTGGTTTTTGTGCTTTTCTGTAGAATCGAAAGAAGGGACTTCTACGCCAGATTCGTTCTTGCATTGGCAGAGCCAGTTCATCCAGCTCTAGTGAGCCATTACAGAAGCCTCAATCGAGGGGCTGTCCCCTTAAAACTAGTACACAGAGTCACCCTGCTGGAGATACGACTCCTCTTGTCTAGGTTTTCCCTTAGCTTTGTATGGCTAAGGGTCATGGTAGTGTTTTATCTTTACAATAAAACTGATGTCATCAAATTAAATTCTATACAAAGGTTAAGATCTACCAAATCCTAAATAATTTACTCTATGTTGGTGGCATAGACAAAATATTTCCAGCAAATTAGCTTTTCTCCAACAGCACTAGAATATTCCTAGCTTTTACAAGCGACAGACTTGCAGAGGTCAAAATTGTGATAGAGTGCTTTATTAATGCCAAATTATATTGCTTAGTATACAACTGTAAAATATACATATTCCATGGAATAGCATCCGTTACTTGCGGGTACCGGAGCAAATCTCCCTTCCTGTAAATCATTCAATCACCTTCCCCCCACGCACCGTCAGGCAAATCCCTTCATTTATAAGCAGGGCACGTAGAAAGCAAGCAGTGATACCAGCAATGCCTGGACTGAATTCTGTTTTTCAGTGTAGCTTACAAAATGGTGCATCCATAAAAAAAGAATTAGGGTGTATTTCTTTCGATGACAGCAGTCTGCTCGGTCAGGTAAACGTAGCCAAAGAAGAAAGGTGTTTTAACACAGACAGCGTTAGAGATCCAGATCTGATTGAGCTCACATTTAGACCACACAGCTGCGTGACGTCTGGGGCACATAACTGACAACTAGCGATATTTCTGATACTGTCGTTAGAGTTCCATCATGCCTTTCTTATAACTGTCACGTCCACCGTCTCTCATCATAGAAGTTCTTCAGCCCTGAATCACCTAGCAAGGAGTTGAGCCTCAAGCTAAGACGTCGGGTTT
Organism: Spea bombifrons; assembly: GCF_027358695.1. Taxonomy (NCBI): domain Eukaryota; kingdom Metazoa; phylum Chordata; class Amphibia; order Anura; family Pelobatidae; genus Spea; species Spea bombifrons. The sequence continues at coordinate 28,603,074 of NC_071095.1, read as the reverse complement.
AGGCAGGTAAAGTTCAGTATTGAGTGTAGTAGGCATCGGATCCAGATATTTGAATAGGTAAACTGGAGGCTTGAGTCACCGATAGGTGAAGCAGGATGTCTGGGGTTAATGCAGAAAGGATGGTCAAATTAAGCTGGGTTTCGGTACACTAAATGAGTAGTCGGTTTCACAGAGCAGGTAGTCAGATAAGCCAGGTATATTACAAAGGTAGGGCAATACAAGAACAATATCACTAGGCAGAAAAGTTGTCAGGTAAACAACAGCAAAGCACAGTCTCTAAGCTAACAAATAGCAGGACCACGCTGGGGTGTCTTTGGTGTGCAGCTCTGCTTCTCCTCCAGCCATGGATGACTGGGACCAAGTAAGGATCACCACGCCAGCTGGCAGCAGCCTTTCTGCCAGCACCAGGTCCTGGTGGCGTGATAACCTAATCAAAGAGTTGGGTTATTTTTTTTTTTATAAAGTCCATTTACAAAATCACTTTTAGCAGGCTACATCCACATAAAAAAAAAGCAAAAAACAAGTAAGTATTAAAGAGAAAATGCGGAAAAGTGAAACAGAAGAACTGTTTAGATTGATATTAATTGGATGTGAAGAGGGAGTTCCATTTTCTTGTTGTTGTTGAAAAGGCCATGATCTATTTTATGCTTGTAAATGGTATTTATATCGTCTAGTATTGTTTTTGTTTTGGCGTTATTACAATATGTTGCTTTTCATGTAGATATGCCCTGAGAAAAGCGATTTTTTTGTTAGACACAAAAATGAATTGAGATTGTGGATCAGTGGCTGCATTTCATAAAAGGGGGGGTTTACAGTTGGGTGACAAAGAAAGTACACCATCTTTGAATTCTATTGTTTTACAAATCAGGGCATAATAACAATCAGCTGTTCTTTAGCAGGTCTAAAAATTAGGTAAATACAACCTCAGATGAACAACAACATATGACACATTAAACAGTGTCATGATAGCATGAGAGATGTGCATAAACAAATGAACGCAAACCTCAATTAACTAAACTAAACCAAAATTCCTCCTCAACGATGTGAGAGACTGATAAAGTCATACAGAAAAAGATTACTTCAAGTCTTTGCTGCTAAAGGTGGTTCTAGAAGCTATTGAATCATAAGGTCTACTTAGTTTCTCATACATGGCTTCTCCATTTTGGCTTTATTTTTGTTGAATAAATCATGACACTGTGTAATATCTCATGTGCTGCTGTTCATCTGTTTTTATAATTTTTTTTGTTTGGCAATTGAAGGTTGGTGGCAGTTGTTGACCAATAACCATGTGTGCAAGTCATTTGTTATTGAAATGCACACATGTACAGGAGTCCAACATTGTCTGTCTAGGCTATTAGGTTACCACTGCAGTGAATGGCGCTGGCAATTTTCATTGCGAAAGCTGTGGTTAATGTACCATTCTTTCTGCAGTGTTATGCTGAATAGCCTTTAGTACTTGATGTAAAAGTGGAAGGTAACTCATGCAGAAATAGTTAAACCAAGGACATGTATCCACATTATTCTTCTTTTCTGGACAAGTGAGTATAAATCTTTCTGAATAGTTTGCAGTTTAGACAGGTAACATATTTTAGTGAGGTTTTTGTTATTTTATTGCATTAAATTTTCTTTTTTTGTGACCTATGTGTACAAACTTTTATCGTAACATTAACGACAAGGGTCTGAAACATGGGGTTTCATTTAAATGTTTGGGCACAGATTGTTTGCCTGAGGGAGCTGGTATTTCTAGACAGAATTTAAACTACCTTTGTGGTTCAAGAATGGCTGGAAACCATAAAGGAGAAAATGTCAGGGAAGAAGAAGAGAGAGAGTGGTAACTGAGGACAGATCCAAGGAGAAAACCCAGAGGGCAAAGGAGCAGTAAATAATCTAACTGGCAAAAAATGTCTTAACTGAATCGTTTTACTGCTGTCACAATGCAAGGGACACGAGGAGAACATGATATGTACCCATCTTAGCGCAAATCTTACAGACTGACCTTACTTGAAATTTTTGATGCAGAGTTAATGTCAGTTCTTCTCACAGCACATTAAACTTATCATACGACTAATGATAACACATTCTCGGATCCAAGGAGCGTGAAAATCTGTTATTATAGCAACAACCTTCACATATGTCCACTTTGTAGTGCTATTGTTTGGGTATCCCTGGAATTGTATTTCTAAAACGGCTTTATCTTCATATGTCAAGAAGAAGCTACTCTATATAGAAACATACTAATGCTAACATGAGAAAATTAAAAAGGCAGCCGCGGGTGCTGTTTTTATAGAGAGAATATCTCATATGTGGGGATAAAAAGGATGCAGAGACTCTTTGTTAACCTATAGATTGTAAGCTTGTTTGAGCAGGGCCCTCCTCACCTGTTGTCTCCGTTAGTCAATTTGTTATATTACATGCCACTTGTTATGACCCATTGTACAGCGCTACGGAATTTGATGGCGCAATATAAAACAATAAATAATAATGTACAAAAAATTGGAGCACACTACCTTTGTGTGATGAGTGTGCTGTTTTTGATAAGATCATCATTTTTTAAAAAAATTTAAAAAAAAGCAACTCTCCAATTAAGGTGCACAATGTACATTACCCCAAGCATAATTAGGTCGTAGGTGACAGAGCCATTTAAGAAATCCGTTTAAAAAATGTAAGATATCTAACTGGCCCCATATTAAAGTTTATGACGCAAGAGGGGAGTATGACGTTATTGGATCTGCTAGCAGAGACTACGGTATTGGACTCCCTTGTGCTACTCTCTGCAAAGCGTCAGAATAAGGTATCCTTTTCCATCATAAAGCACTGGTAGACATAACGGATATCTAATATAGAGGCATGTGTCAGATTAAAGAAGTTAGTTTAACTTTAGTGAATAATTTTAAAGCGTGATGCAACAGGTAGAAGCAAAAGTGTCTCCTTAGTATTGCGAAGACAAAGTGATAACAAGAAGAAAGTTGGTTGAAGCTTTAATTATAGGGTTTAGCTATCTGTAGCTCCTCAACATCACTATTACATTTCCTTGCTGGGGGACAAAATCCAACCAATATTGTAGGCTTCCATCAGTAGGTTTCTCCAATTAATATGTGATTAATTGGAGAAACTATGAAACTTACTGGAATGCGTCCATTTCAGACAACAAGATCACATAAGGTGGTTAGCAGTTATTTCTCAATAGTTATGTTTGATAAATGATTGACTTTGGACTCCTGAGTTGCATTATCCGTGTTTGAGACTGTTGGAATCTGCCCCGCAAGAGTCTTTTTCAGATTAGCGAGTACCTTTATATATCCCGCATATTGCAGGGTTCAAATGATGACTAATTAGGTGAACCAACTTTGAGGTTACTTAGTTCCCACCGGTTAACCAATTTGTTATCTGTCTTGTCAGTTACACAAAGCAATTTTAGAACAGAGTTAATATTACAAGACATCTGTTTATATCAAGGTCACTCGAAAACAGACAGGTATTATGCAGCAACATATTCTTAGTGTAGCTGTGAGCAGAAACGTTAGCATCCAGATTGATCGCCCTTGACTCACCTTTGAGATCGCTGCACTTTTATTTGGATCACAGTCTTCCTCTTTAAATCCCTAACATACACAAAACTCCTTTCTTGTCTCACCTTTCCAGTTTGGGTAGTACGAATTCAGCATACTAAAAACCTCCTGTGTCGTCATTCTCTTTTATCTGCCACAGACTACTGCGGGAACTATGTAATGTGTGGAGTGATAGAGTCTTACATTTGTTTGAAATAGAGAGTAGAATGTTAGACTTCAAAAAGAGCCGTCGTACCATGGGTCTGTCTCCTGGGGACTGAGACTCCCTTCCAAAATACTAGGTACAGGTAATTGTATTTAATGTCATTGGTTCACAATTACAGGTGATTAGGAGCTCTTAGGGAACATTTATCTTGCATTTAATTAGTGTTACCCCCCAGCTCATTGTATCTTTATTACGTATTCGAGTGGTGGTTCTAAAAATGTTTTGATTGGACCTCCAAGGGCCACCTTGCTAATCCAGGGCATATGGAAAAGTCAAGTAAACATAATAAGTACATTTATTAATTGTTTACATTCAGAACCTAGGATTTTACACCTTTGTGTCCACATATGAGAATATGCACCCATGAGTGTGGACTACTGCCTGCCTCACTTGTTTTTTGCATACTATACTAACATTTCCAAAGCAATGATGGCTCTAGTTGGAAATGGTTATAAAGCTTTCTCATTCAGTGTTAGGTTTATCAAGCAATACCACATGTTACAAGGTCTAAATTCTATAGTAATAGCACAGGGTAGAATCTGAAGTGTGGTATTAAAACTGAGAGCCACAAACAAATCAACACAATCTAGAGGTCAAAGTTAGTTCAGCTTCACAAACACTGGAAAAGATGAAGGTCAGTTAGTCAATGGAATCAGCTGTACACTTTGGAAAGTTGGACATGAGATGAGTTACATAGAGTTAGTACCAAAACACCAAGTTGCTAGCATGAAGGCATGAGGACAACTGAGCAATAATGAGTCACGTTAGGGGCATTTTATAGGACATCCTGGCTTCATGACGCAAGCCATTGCTGTCCTCCAATTTTAGTTTTGGAAAGACATGAGGACCCTAGCGTCTGACATTTGTTTTCACATTTGTGCCCATTTGGGACTTTACAGGGTGTAACTGCGACTACGTGTTGCATCCTGTGCTTGCAAACAAATGGCTATAAAAGGGACCTGGGAACCGCTCCAGATAGAAGTTGAGCACCATGGGCCTGACAACTTATAATGCCAATTGCTCCTAGTAGAGCTGCAAACCCAAACCACAACTTGAGTCGCCTTTTGGGAATGAAAAACACTTGTAAGTCATTAACCCTAAATTATAGGGACAGGGGATAGAGTCAAATATACTAAAAAGGTACAGTTCCCATGATGCAGTTATGGAATTATACTTTAGATCCAGAGCTGTATCCATTTTATATATTGGTAATATCTATGCAAAAACAAGAAAATAATGAATGAAGGAGGAAAGGAAGACATTTGGAAAGAAGGGTTTGAAATTTATAAACACTGGAAAACGTCTAATAAGCCGGAGGGGGCTCTTTTTTCTTTTAATGTTCAGCTGCTTCTTTTGACCAAACAGGAGAAGAGTTAATGCCGAGTTCTCAGAAAGGATTTGAAAAAACAAAGTTACTTGGCGTAAAACATTAAATTAATGAATTAATTCTGTAGATAGATGATCAAATGCTCTCCCTTTGTATCTACATAGATCATAAATGCAGGTTTTATTTTTAAAAAATAAGCAGGGTATAAAATCCGCAATTATTTTTCGACAGGTCCAGAAGGGCATGTTTTCTTATTCTTAATGCTCTCTTCATTGCTGTAAAACACTAAAATAGAAATAATCTCGTGCAAATGGTATCTAAAAAGTGGGCACAATTATGTTCATGGTAAAAACATACATCAACCTAAAGCTTTTAAATGTTTTCTGAATCATACTTTTCTTTTTGGAGGGATAATTGCTTTGAAGCAGTGCTTAATGCCAGCGCTATGATTCCCATTAATGATTAGAATACCACAGGTGACGCATTGTGGAACCAGATATTTATTACACCTCTAATGATTTTTATAGGCTCTACATTATAATTCTTCATATTATGTTATCTCTCTCTTATTGTTAAGTTGCTGATTGCCATTGAAAAGGTTAAAGAATTGCCTAGAGATGCTAGTTTAGCCACTATTCTACCTCAAAATGTATTTTCTATTAAATATTTTCAGAATTGCCACGTAGATTGAAATAAAAATTATAAGCTATAGGTAGTTTTGATAAATGAAATTAGATATGTTAAAAACAAGTAGTGGTTCTGATTTTGAGAGGGAATTAGATAGAAAACTCGTCTAGATAAAAAGAGATACAGAGAAAGTAGAGAACATAGATATTTTACTAGAGAGGCAAACAGATATTAGCTCAGGTGCTGGTTTGACAAATTTTGGGTACGGGTGTATTGAGCCTTTCTTTCCACTGGTTGCCTTTTTCAAACCAAGGAATACAAACGATAACATTAACAAAATCCACAATGCTTTGTAAGAAAATGTAAGATTTAGTGGCACTCTTGAACCCTTTTAGGTAGTTGAGGGGGATATAGTTAGGGGTGTGATGATTTCATTGTACTGAATGTCACATGTAGTAGTCAGTAATCTGGAGATCTCAAAGGTTGGGAGAACAGTTGCTTTCTTTCAGAATGCAAGATAATAAGGTATTAGAAGGAACTTTCATATATACATTTAATTTTCAACCATTGCTGACTCAGCACCACTTATAAAAACCTTACCAGTGGGTTACCAATTATGACTTCTTCATTGGCCAAGCTTGCGCTTTAAACGAATGACCACTTCCATTTTGCTAGAAAAACATTATAAAACAATTCAGGTGATCTGGGTGGTTATCAGAATTCATTAAAAAAATATGATATACTTTTAGCTAATAATAATAATAAAAAAATATTTATTTACCTTGAGTATGTTTGTATACAACATGTGTATCACTTCCTTAATTATCTGAGATCCGATTTCTTTCACCCTAAACATTGTCATTGTAATTTTCACTCTTAATTAGCCTTTCCTAATGATGGACATGAAGGCTTTTTAACTTAAAGGGGTCTCATTAGACCCACTGGAACTCTTGACTGAGCCAAAAATGTTAGTATAGTGGTCAAACACATCTTCTGCAAGCCTAGTAGATGATGTGTTGGGAAAGAGGTATTTCCATGAAGACCATGCATGTGGACACTTAAATACTGAAGGCAGGGTTATAACCTGTATGGGAAGTGGGAAGGTGAAACCAGACCTAGTAATAAGGGTATTTCACATAAAGCAATGTGAAATAATGTAAATGAATTAAAATTACAGTAAAAAAAGAAACCAAATCGGGTTACAGGGGACTGACTTAATGTGAAAGGGATTAAATCTGATCCAACGCTCCTAGGTATGGCTACATTTTTATTAGAACAAAAGACATATCACAACAACAAACAGCATGTTTGCAAATGTGTATTGTAAGCTTCAAGTATTATAGAATTTCATCAAGTAAGTAACAAAGAAATTTACCTTGGAGCCTCAGACGGTACATTTTATATGTAAGCTTAACATGAAACTGGTGTCAATTAAGACAATATGAAATGCCATAGAAAGGTCAGGAAGAATTTGAACATGGAAATGACCTTTAGATTTTTTTCAGCTGACTCAGAATTGACCACATGAAGGAACAATTAAGTCACTGAACCAGGTTTTAACTTTGAGTAGCTTATGTAGGCCAATAACGTCAAAGATTCCCTTACCCCAATATAGATCCTAGAAAAGTCTTTAGACCTCTCCTCAATTCCAAAAGCTAACACTTCAAAATACTATCACAAAATCAGACATGCATAGACAAGAGGATATAAAAACACTATTTGCTGCTATTCATGTGTCATGGATTTATGTTCATTAAATTACTCATATTTTGGATAAAGCATCTGAGTAAATATTTTTATTCTTGAAGTTTATCCCTCATGCTCTGGGCTTTACTTTGAAAGAGGTGATCTAACTAGCTTTTTACTAGCGTTTACCATATTCAAGATTATATGCCCTACTTGAGTGGTCCGACTTGCCGAGTAACAGGAGCCTAGGGAAGCAGGTAATGGAAGTGATGCAAGGCCCCAGTAGTGCTTAAAAACACGCATAAAGCTAATGCATATCTAATCTCTGAAATACATGTGTGCCATGATGTTAATGGACAGATTTGTAAAATGTTTGGATATAGGCATAGATAGAGAATGACCAAAATTGTTTTAATAATAAAGTCTGAAGGCTGAAGGGAATTAGGGATTATGTTTCCATGCCCTCTAATGGGGGGAACTAGGAGCTGCAAACGTGAACCTAGAAAGCAAACTTTTTTGGTCCAGAACCTTATTGGAGTGGGATACTCATGCAAAACCATGATCTGGACACCAAGATTGCAGGAAAATACACTTCAAGTGTATACATTATGTCAACAACATAGACACCTTTAGGAAATAGCTTTTTGTAAGCAAACCAACGCATGCCCGGACACCAAAATCATGACTTAAGATGTATTGGTCTACAAGTCTCTTTGGCAAGCTTTGTCCCATCGTATTATTTCACATCCCTTAACACTTAACTATTTGTGTGTGTTGAATGCATATTTTTTATTCAGTTACTGTATAGTATAGGATTCTGTCATTCTGTCATATAACTACTCACCCAGCTGCCTCTAATGGAACCAGGGAGCATACCTCAGTTGAGTAGAACTTCTATTCTAGTCTGTTATCTTATGGAAGGGGCGACTAAGCAGAGAAAGCACCTACTCTCTCTGTGTTTTTCTATCGGGGCTGGCACAGGCAGCCATGTTCAACCTTTAGTTTATGTTGTGACCCAATGCTGAAACTGAAACATTTCTTCTTGTCCTGGGCAACAGCACTCTCAATGCTCCAATTTGCATGCAGTAAAATGTACTGCTCTTTAGAATGATCCATTCTACTGCCAATGTTTGTCTATGGAGATGGCTGTCTATGTGCTTGATACTAGCAATGGGTGTGGCTGAAACACTTTAATTCAATAATTAGGACCCCTGTAGGCAGCTTCAGGGACAAAGTCATACGTTTCTGACCTTAACATGCTGCACAATCTCTCAATGAGAGCGTTCGCCCCTGTTGTTATTGTGCAATCTCTGCATTTTAGGGGTCAATGCTTGTGTCTTGAGCCCCCACAAGCCGGTGGGAACAAAATCATAGTCAATGATGTGCTTCTATGAAGCACCAGCATTGAATTAGTTTAAAATATTAATAATAATTTTTTAAAAAGTCTTTGACTTCACTGACCTGAAAGTCAATTCAAACTGCTGCAGAGCCAATCGGAAGTGGCTGATGATGATCACATGACTCCTGATCTCATTATTATGACAATTTTTCAAATGCTATATGACCACTGATTAATGAGCCATTAGGTCACTGATCCTTAGTTTCACAGATCAATAGCCAGTGACCTAATCTGAAAATTATCCCTAAGAATATGATTTGAATCCTTAAATCTGGGGAGAGGACGTCACTGTTAGCTTTGCCATTTTGGCAAAGGTTATCAAAATGGAGAAGCTTCTTGTGACCTCCTCTCCCATGATTCTCCGTTTGGGGAAGAGGATGTCACCACAATTTTGGCAGAAGTTCACACAGGGTTATCTTAGGCAAAATGGCTTTTGGTGACGTCCTCTACCCCAAACCCTCCAATCCACCTTCTAGCTCATGCCTCTAGTGTTGGTACTTTTTTATTATTTTTTTATTAAAATGCTTTCTTTAGGACGAAAATGCAGTTAAGGCTATCTTAGGTTGAGCACAATTTTTTTCAACCTTACTAACAATAAAACACTGTTTAAATTGCCCATTCAAGAGCATCACTTTTTGCAATGGATGATCAGCATTATATGCTTTCTTGAATAAGCCAATATTTAGTAGAGGTGAATCAATGATGTAATTGATGTAGCATGTTCGTGATACGGCCTAGAGAATTGTAACATCATCAACAGAGAATCTTCACATTTACTGGGATGCAAAAATCTGTATTATATCAAGTACCGGTTTTGTTTTGGAGTCTGCCAAGGTTACCATCATTGTTACATTTAATTTCTTTTTCCTCCCAATTGACGAGTGGTCAGTATTCACCACATGTCCACACAACCATCTTCACCAACACACATAGGAGCAAAATGTTTATAGCTCTTCATTTGTCAATTTGTATCCTATAACAACTCATATGTGAAGGTCAAAATGTAAGATGGAAGCATGTTTGACTTGTTTTTAAACATTGTTTTTGATATGTGAATGCGTTGTAACAAGGCGCGGGGTGTTGTTGTGGAAGGGGTATACATTCCCCCTCGATTTTGCAGGGTTTTATATGACATATAGGGCAGGCTGGTGCTCCACCCCGCAGTTTACATGCACCTGGACTGACCCAGGATCCAGGCCAGGAGTTTAAGCTGACTCCAATGCACTGGTCAGCTGCAGGTCATTAGCTGCACTGGCTGCAATATAACCTGACCTGTTGGACAGAAGAAGAGAGAGTTTGTTTGGAAGCAGCAGGGCTTGCTTTGCACAAGAGAGACCATCAAAAAGGTTGGTGGGATTACATTTTGTTTAGTTTTAGACCCTGCGTAGTGAGGGGAGTTATATGTTAGTAAGCGCTCAGACGAGCTAGGCTTTTTGTTTGTAGAGAATTTTGTGTTCTATGTAATCCTGTTAATATCTTCATACGTGGACTACAAATAAATCGTGGTTGATTACCTAACTGAGATGTGGCGTTAATACCCTAGAGGACCGTGCTGTTTGGTGCCCTGTGTGGGTGCAGGATCACAGCGTGTTTGCTAGATTTGTGCATGCCAGTAAAACTGATTTGGACATTTTTTTGTTTGGCACAATGATTATCAAAAAACTAATTTTGTTTCCTGCCTTTTTTGCTCAGACAACATTTAGAGGGTTTTTAAGTTTTAAAACTAACTTTGGTGCAATATTTTCAACAGGGGAGGTCCCTGCTACCTTCTGGACTCACATTTCAACAATATTTGCTTTAAGCAACAACATCTTTGTGCTATCTCGCTGTACAAATACACAAGTTAATCAGAGAACAGATCCATACTTAAAACTTATTAGAAAATACATGTTAAAGGGTATAAGTGTTAATAAGAAATAAATATAAGATAAATGGGTAGACATATCCAGCAGCATGCTATGAGACTGACATTCAGCAGTTAGGTTAAGTTTCAACCAAACATTGCACCAGTTATGGAAATTAGGTCAAGTAGGGCATTGGGAAGCCACTGACAGAAAGACACATCCAGCCACATGGTGTTGGATTGAATTTTTAACCCCTTTTGCTCCCCTTTCAGAATGTCTTTTAAAGATGTGCCAAGACGCCCATTAGGATGTACCAGTATGTCCTTACTTTGTTGCAGGGGAGATGTCCCTGCCGCTACATGGGAGAACAGGCTGTCTATTGACTAATAGTATGTAATGGTGCTTCCACCGGAAGTTCACTTGAGGACAGGAGATAATCAGGAAGGTCTTTCTATGGACAATTGCTTGCTAATTACAGTATAGATCAGTAGGAGGAGTGGGAAAAACAGAAAATTCAGAAAAATTGGAAAATAACTTACAAATAAAATAAATAAAAAATAAAATGTATTGGGTGATAAAGGTTAGTATGGAAATGATGGAAGTGGCTCTCTTGAACATAAAAAAATATGTATATGGGGTATAACTGTAATCAGGAAATGTTGCTGAACATAAATTGGGTCATTGTTCAGCAGTGACACCTACAGTATAGAAGAAGTTCTATTTTCTATTTTAATATAGCTTTTTATAATAATAGTAATTATGTTTTATGCATTTCTATGCTTTTAAAATAAATGTTTACGTGGGTTCATTAAATATGGAAAGAGGAATCATGGGTTAACAAACGTGGCAAAAATGACAAAAAAAACTTTATGAAAACCACCAGGTCTGACTGGGTTAAGGTAGTTAAGAGAGAAGAAACATAAGTAAATGAGAGAACAAGGAGGGAAAAAAAGAAAGAAAGGAAAGAAAGAAAGAAAGAAAGAAAGAGAGAAAAAAAGAACAAAAAAAGAAAGAGGGGCAAAAGGTTTTAGAGAGGGGGAAGAAAGAACAGAGGGAGAGACCTAAGAAAGAGGGTAAACAGAAAACAAGAGAATGCGAAAGATGAGGCTGGATCTCTGCTTATGTCCTGTAGAGTAAGGGCATCTGGAAGTAAGAAGTATGACTCCAACACAATGTAACTAGAGTTAATTGACTGTTGGATGACATCCCAGAAAATGTAACAAGAGTATATTGACTATGTAGGATGGCATCCAAGAAAATCTGAGATAGGTTCCAACTGGATAATTAAAAAAAAAAAAAAAAAAAAAGGGTGAGTTGCGGTTGTAATGACGCTACTGACAAGCAAGTAAAGAATAGATAACACACATTTGTTGTTTTCTCATTCACTTTCATTTGCATCATTGAGGTCCCTTCTCATTTTCGGAAAAATGTTAGGCAGCTCATCCGAGATTTCAGCGCCTTCTTTTCTACCTGGCGACAGGGTGTAGTTATCTACCCGACACCTGTGATTAAAGGTTCCTTCTATGAAACTCGCTCCTAGGTTTATCGCCCATTTTTCGCATTTTAAGACAGATCAACCCATTTGCTTTGAACCTGTTCTGCCAAAAACCCTACAAATCCCAAGGACCTTCCACGTGTCGCTTCTAAAACCATTTATATTCACTATATTTCCCCTTGCCCTGGCCTTGTGAATACTTTGATAGCGATGAATTTGAGGTCCAAAACATCTTGGACTCTAGGATACACACAGGCGCTCTTCAATATTTAATTATTTGAAACGGATATGGGACTAATAATCATTCCTGGGTTCCGGTTTCTGATGTTCATGCTCATTGTTTGATTGATGTCACTGCTAGGCCTATTCACCGGTTCCATCCCTTCTTGACCTCATGGGAACCCAGAAGTATGGTATTTTAACCTTCAGTCTGCATTCTGCCACTGCCCTTGGTTGGTGGATGTTCTTTATTGCTGCCGTGTATTCTTTCTGACCCAGTTTGATATATTTGGCCTGGCTAGTTCTTAGATTTGCTTTTTGGTTCCTGGTTCTGAGCTCAGCCTGACTCTACTTCTGCTTGCAGTCCGGCTGCAGACATTCCTGACTTCCTCCTGCTGCTGGTGCAGTTGTTCCGGTGGGTCATATGCCTGCTATGGAATCCTGCTTCTATCTGTATTGTGACACTCAGAAACCTGAAATGGGCTTAAGTATCCTTAAACATGTTTATCTGAACCTATGGCATCATCAACAAAAGGGCAATAATATTGTTTACAACCCGAGAGACTGGTGTAGGAGTGAGGAAGAGTAGTGTCTTGGTTGTCAAGGATACCACACACTATTCTAATGAAGCTTGCGTTCTAAAACATTCAGAAATTGTAAGAGATTTGTGGGCTATTCTTGCTTTGAAGAAACAATGTCCCTGAGTATGTTTTCAACATACCGATTTATGTATGCGTTATAATGGGTCAACCTTGACAATATTTTATTTAAAGAAAGATGAGTTGGCCCTATGCAGTATAATGTATAGCTCGATCAGTTTTATAAAATAAATTCCACATGCAATATACAGTCTTTTTTTTTGTTACGGTTGGTCTTTCCAAAGGCATTTTGATCTGTAAGTCCTTATATAATGTTCTGCTTGATCACAACGTATCCATCACCAAAGGTAGGACTTTTTGTGGAAGCACTCCCATTTATTTCAGTGGGAGCTCATACCTTCCCTGAAAATGGTAACCTTGGAGGTTAAGTACTTTTCCCCCACAGATTAAAAATGTATAATAAAGTACTAATATGCTTTAATGCTTTAATATGCGTTTTTCATTGGTGAGACTTTAACTGTAAGATTTTATTCATATTACATTGCAAAAACTTTTGTATGCAAGCTTAGTGTCAAGCTTCCTCTAAATAAGACACTTTAACATTTCACTCCTGCATTAATCTATTATGAAACTTTCCTCCCCAAATTCTGTGTATGGAAGCTTACTTTTGATAATAGGAGGATTTGTTCTACTTTTACCCAACTTACAGTGACAACTGTCAATCTACCCAATCGGTTCTAGACTCCTACCAGCAGATTAAAGGTTTTGCTCCATGCTATGGCAATTTTCAAATCTTCAGATCCGTTATCTGCTCACTGTGCAGAGAAATCAGTATTTTACAGATGACTTGAAGGTTATTGTCATCTTCCTGTTTTGGTAGCTGTTTCTTTACTGATATTAATTGCTAGAGGTAGCAGGAATGCAATAAGAGGAAGACAAAGATGTATTTATCTAATGGAATTACTTGATTGCCCTATGCACTTAATCTTATTATGTTATTCTTAAAAAATGGCTAGGTATGTTTTAACCTGCCTATAGTTTTACTTTCTAGCTTTGATGTCGCTACATGGCTTGTGAGGAATTAAGTAAGTCCAAGAGTCCCCAAGGAGCATGGCAGCTACACTATATGGACAAAAGTATTGATCATTACACCAACAGGGACATCACATTCTAAATAGATAGACATTAATAAGTAGTTGATGTCATAATTAACGCATATGAGGTAGTGGATGCATGGAAGGTAATCCAGCAGAGGTTGATTCATGGCCCAACTGATAAGGATCCTGAGTTATAGGAATTCCATTTCTAGCTTAAGTGGAGGGGTTTTCCATCACCTTTACCCTACCATAACCTATTGGCAGATCAAAGATGAGAACCAAATCTTGGAAAAGGCGTCATATAATTGGTCATGCGGTCAGAGAGTTGTTTTCTTAGAGAGAGAGAGAGTTAGAGTTTAATTAGGATATGGGGGTTCATTTGGTGTAATTTATGCCTTGTTACGGGGTGAAGTTAGTAACTCCAGAGGCCAGGTGATATTAACCCCTTCTTGCCCACACCTTCCACACCGTCACGGCTTGGCAAGTAGTCCTGACCGTGACAGTTGTCCCCCCCTTTGTAGCTATAATAGCTTTCACTCTAATGGGAAGGCTTTCCACAAGATTTTGGAGTGTTTCTGTAGGAATGTTTTTCCATTCATACAGCACTGATGTTGTACAAGAAGGCCTGGCTCGCAATCTCCTTTCCAGTTCACGGAGCTCTGTGTGGGCCAGTCAGGTTCTGCCACACCAAACTCATCCAACCATGCCTTCATGGACCTTGCTTTGTACACTGGGGCACAGTCATGCTGGAATAGAAAAGGGCCTTCCCCAAACAAGAAGCAAGAAAAGATTGGAGGAATGGGGGCTGTCTCCGCAAATCCATCTTATTGATCGATTGGGATGAGTACCCCTGTCAATAGTTTTTAAGCAGAGAGGAGGTTATGAGAAGGGAAACAGGACATTCTCTCCTAAAGCACATGCACTTCCTATGATTATTGTAGAATTTTTATCATGGAACATGTTAAATTCCATGGAACTGCTAGCTGCATCAGACATTTTGAATACATGTTTATGAAAACCTGTCTTCTACTATGCATATTATTGATGTTTTTAAGGAACACTTGTCTTACATAGGCCAAATAACTACAAAGATTAGTGTACTCACAGTACTCACTTTGTGGTTTGGCTCACCAAAGTAGGAATGAACTGGTATATATACTTATACAATCAGTGTGTTATAAAAGTGGTAATTAATTATTTATAATCCAGGTTGTCTGGATTGTGTCTAAAAACATGCTACTCTATAAAGCTGCAATAAATAAAGCGGTTGCAGCCACCGTGAAGCAACCCATGTTTCATCATGCTTATTCCGCCAAGGATGCTATGCAGATAAAGCTACATGTAAATATTGTATAGCAACCATGGTACTTTTAACTCAGACATGGCCAATCTGCAGCATCCCAACTGTGGCAGGAGTACGTCTGCTCTCGATATCAGCCAGCTGAGGATTGCTGTCCAAAACAATGGAATGCCAGAGCTTTGCTCTGCATGATAAACATATTTAAGTTATGTATTTTATGCTATGGATATGAAGGAAGCTATTGAGAAACTCTGTTTACGAGTAGGTGATGGAAATAAAACATGTAAGGTGAAGCTGACAATTCATAGGAGAACACCCTAGACTGATTTTGGAGGTTGGTTTCCTCTAAGCTGGCCCAGGAATGCTGGCTAAATAATCCATTCCTGTGATATTTGAATTGTTCCTGATGCGTGTAAAGACCTATTGATATGCAGAAGCATATCTATAATGCCCCTGTGGCAAATCAATGCATTCCCTCATTTCCTATGAAATACAGAAGAGGAGGGTTAGATGTTAGTGAGGGACACAGGGTCTTTACTTTCATCCTTCAGTAAGATTACATCTGACTTCACATCTGCCTCTCCTTGGCCCAGTGGTCCTGCAGTCAGTAATCCTCTGCGCTTTCAATTAGCCGTGATGCAGTCGCTAGGCAACTGACCTGTGGTGAGGAATACATAATGGACTCTTTCCCCCTCCTCCACTTACCTTAGAGTGTTAGGATGAAATGTTTTGATATTGCACAAGATTTTCAGCAGCATATACAGGCAGCAGGGTACAGAATAAAAACTATTTTATCTTTCTAACCCCCATTTTAACAGTATAATCTTAACCATGTCTTGAATTGTATTTATTCAACGTTCTACCATAATATAATATTTTAATTGAATAGATATTGTTTAAAACCAGATACTTCCTGTCAATTTCTTATTTTTATTATTAGTATTTACAAAGGGTATTCACTTTTTAGGACCTTCTCTGATGGGTCATTTCCAATGTTGTAAAGAGGCAAAAATGCACTTGTGTTGAGAACAAATGTACCTGTATCAACATGTTATTTTAGTGTAAAATACATTTTTGTATTAGACTACAGCTCCATCATGACTACGTGTAACTATGTGTGAGTCCCACTTCTAATCCAGCCATATGCTTATTGTCATGGAGCTGGATAGTCCGAGCGACTACCTCCGCTGACTTGTGCTCCCTTAGCCTGGGACACACATTCTTTTTCTGGTTTCCCAGTCACTAGCTGAGACTCGGTGTAGGGTATAACCAAAACAAAGACTGCTTTTTTTTCTCATACACAGGGCTGGATATATCCAGCAAAACCCACATTAACATAATCAAGATATTGGGATACAAACCGCCTCTTAATCTGCCTCCCAGAGACAACAGGATCAGTAACTGGATTAACAATAGAATGGGGTCCAAACCTTCACTATCTATTACTGGCCGAAATCAGTTCCAGGGACTGGCCGATGTAAATGTCTGTAGTGGAGCAACTGGGGGGGGCTGACTTAAACAACATATTAGCACAGCATGGGGTGGGAGTGGGGGTCTGATTTTAAACTAAAACAATGGTGGACACTCCCTGGTTGCAGAGCCTGGCTGTCTGCCAGAGATAATTCCCTCAGGCTCCCAGGCCTCTCGAGTGGACCCAGTGATGGAGGGTTCCGTCACACTTAGGTTTCTATTCTGACTAAATATTGTGTTGGCTACATGGACGTCCATAGGATTTATATATGATCATGGTGGTAGTATCTAACAGCATGAAGCTTTCCAACATGGCAACCTTAGTTTACAACAGCTGGGGTGGTAAAGATTAGCCCTACCCCAGTCTACAATTCCCATTGTGTAAAGCCAGTAATGGCTGACTGTATATCACAGAAGCTGCAGTCAACAACAAAAAGGTTAGTGTGTATTGTAGGCCACCACAACCCAGTCTATAACTACAATTCAGATGAGGTTCAGCTATGACTGGCTGAATATTATTGCAGATGCAGTCAACAAAAGTTAGTGTTTGTACGATAAACCTACTGTAGCCCCCAAAGCCCAATCTACAGTTACAACTACTATTCCTCTAATAACCAGTTAGCAATGTTGCTGCTCAACATCATGGGCGTTGTAGTCAAGAAATGTTATTGTTGTGTAGTGTACTATTTTATCTTTGTCCCATAGTGAGGTGTCATACTTGAAGTTCATTGTAGGTTTTCAGTTTTGTTTTGTTTTACTTACTTTTAACACTTAAAAGTTACGTTTTAGATTAGTGCTTTTTTCATTAGTAGTTTTTACATGTAAATCTTATCTTGATGAAGCTGAGATGTGGAATTTGACTATTACAATTCTGGCACTGGTTAACAAAGCTATTCTTTTGCTGCGTTGGCTGAAATCTCCTTGCTTATATTCCACAACAAAATCTATTGATTGAGATTTGCCACAATTGTTTTATTGACTGATTGATTGCCTAAAGGGCTGCCGATTCTGCATTACTCCTGGAACAGTATGGTACCTGTGGCAATTTATGCCCTTACAGTGGCCTTTAAAGAAACAAGTTTCATATATAAAATGTTTTTTTTATTCTTTTTATACATATTAGGAACTCTACATCAAATATTTTTTGAATAGGAATAAGCATCCCACTATCGTTTAATGTGATCTCATGTCCTGTTACAGGTTTCTTTATTTTTTCTGGAATAACTTTGTGATATTTATATTTATCAGATGACCTCTATTTTCTTTTATCAACATGTACCTATCCAGAAATGACCACACTTTGGGCTCTATCGCTGTGTTCAAATGCAATTTTTGTCCTATAATAGTCTTTCATAGAGGTCTGTCTAACCAAATATGTAGGTGGCCTTCCTCAGATTTTGAGTTGATGTACTATCTGTACTGTGCTCACATTTCAGTGTAATGCTTCCCAGGAATCAACACAGGAGACCTCTGATGACACAACCATACAGAGACACAGACCTATGTGTTTCCAGATTGACTCATTTACTTTGGTTAGGCTCATTAACTTGCTTCTTTAAGCTGTATCCTCTCATTGTATGTTTTTGACTGAGCTTTTCTCCTCTCTTTGAGAACCTATGCTGTCTGCTCTGATCCCAGAACTAGCTGACCATGTGTTTTATTTAGCCTTTTGACTACCACGGTTTTGGATTTTTGCTTGTCACACTGGTCTGAGACTTTCTGAACGTTTGTATTTCGTGTCCTTCCTTCCATCCACTGGATGCTCTTTTTCCCCACAAAGTGTGACACTGGAACAATCTGCAGAGCAGTGTTTGTCAGAAGTGCATTTGCTAAACAATAGTTAATAATGAGCAAAACTATTCTAAAACAGTGACAGACTGGCAGCCCTATTTCTCTCACCACCAAACGATCGTTATAAACCTCCCAGGTAATACCGTCCACCCAGTGACATTTATGAAGTCCTCTGCCATATGGTTTTCCTATGGCAAACTGTGGTATCTGCTGCCTAACACACACACACACACCTACACTATTGGTACTGGTGTCTGGTTTCTAATTAGAATTAAAACCATATTTGTTTAACTACCAGCAGAGGCTGTCAGCATGCTTGCCAATGTTTAAAGAACAATTCCAGGGACACTTTACAACAAGACTGTCGCATCTCAGCTTTGCAATAAATGTATAACATCAGTAGTTAAAAAGTGCTTAAACTCTGCCTTACTAGCCATATGCATGCATAGGCTTAACATGCAATGGGGGCAAGTTAATTACCCCTGATTTTTCTAAGACAGGAGGTTAAATGTATTGATATCTTTTAGCTTCATTATACTGTCATATGCCATCCCCCATACACACCGTTGACAATAAAGTTAAAATATTCTCACCCTCTCTGTTTTCAAATTTAAAATACAACTACATAGCAGCACTGAACAAGAAAGCCATATAAAAATACACACATTTACCTTTATGGTGACACACATTTACCTTTACCTTTACTGCAGACCCAGTCCTTCATACCTTGGTACTTTCTGGCTCTGGCTACCAGGAGCCCTGTACCCACAGTCAGGCCCGGACTGGGACAAAAAATAGGCCCGGGCATTTAAGCCTGAGCAGCCCATATTTATTTATTTATTTATTTATTGTCAAAGCCCACCCGTACCATCTTTGCATTTAATCATTCACACAAATCATTAACACATTCATTAATGCAGTCTCACAAATCATTCAAGCAATTCATCCACACATGAATTCATTGTCATACGCATTCACACAATTCATCCACACATTTATTCATTCATTCTCATACGCATTCACACTACCCCCTCTCTTCATCTTATCTGCCCCTTCTCACTATGTTCCCCCTTTTCACTATGTAACCCCCTTCCCCACTTCTCAATATGTACCGCCTCTATCTATCCCCTCTCCCCCTTTCTCACTATCTAACCCCCCTCTGCCCCTTCTCACTGCACCCCCCTCCCTCACCCTACTTACCTTGTTGCCGGAGCAAGCAGCAACTGCGACCGCGCCTGTGCCAGGGCAGGATTGACTTAGGGGCTGATGGAGCTGCAGCTCCAGGCCCCCACCTTAAAATAGGTCCAGTCAGGACTGGACTGACTGGTCCTATATGGCCGCATTAACGCAGAGCCCCTTAAGCCTGCCGCAACTACCCCCTCCTAACTATCTACCCTCTCCCTCTTTAAAGTTCACTTACCTTTCAGGAGTCCTGTGGTGGGGGTGCAAGGCCTCTGCCTCCCAGCTCTGCCACTGTATGGAACAGTATAGAGTGATGGGAGTTATGATGTACTTTTAGAGCATAATTAGATCATGAAAAAGACATTGGAAATGGTACAGCATAACACCCATCACTCTCACACAGTTACCAATCCACACGTATACTAATCCACACATATACCAATCCACACGTATACCAATCCACACATATATACCAATCCACACATATATACCAATCCACACATATATACCAATCCACACATATATACACTAATCCACACATATACACCAATCCACACATATACACCAATCCACACATATATACCAATCAACACATATATACTAATCCACACATATATACCAAACCACACATATATACCAAACCACACATATATACCAAACCACACATATATACCAAACCACACATATATACACCAATCCACTCTCACTGAATGTTTTCCTACCTTTCCTCTATTCTCCTTACAGCTCCTTTTCCTCCTCTTCTTCAGTTCTTCTGTCTTCTCTGTCTTCTTCCGGGTCACCGGGTCGGTGGGCGCGGCTTCAGTGTTGTGCGCTGGGATCTGACAGCAAACCCCGGCGCACAACAGCTGTTGCCGCGCAGATCACAAGGGACCGGTATCGGAGGTCTTTAACAGACCTCCGGCTCCCTTGAGTGATTTTAAGCCGGGTTGAACCCGGCTTAAAATCACTCAAGGGAACCAGAGGTCTGTTAAAGACCTCCGATACCGCTCCCTTGCGAGCCTGCTCCTCCAGCGGCGGACATTACTGTCAGTCTCTGGAGGAGTGCCGGGTGCCGCAAGTTGGCAGCCCCTGATGAGCGGCACCCGGTGCGGACCGCCCCCCATCGCGCCCCCCGGAGTGTGGCGCCCTGCTCTAAGAGGCCGGGAAGCCCCCACCAGGGCCGGCCTTAGGGGTCTGCGGCCGCACAGGGTTTAAATTAAAACATCGGGGTTTTTTTTTCAACTTTATTTAACATCCTCCATGTTAAATAAAGTTAAAAAAAACTTTATTTAACATGGAGGATGTTAAATAAAGTTAAAAAAAACCCCGATGTTTAAATTTAAACCCTGTGCGGCCGCAGACCCGTAAGGCCGGCCTTGGTGGGGACTTCCCGGCCCCTTAGAGTGGCGGACCCGGTCGCAGTTGCGGCGGGCTTAAGGGGCAGGTGCCCCTTATGCCCTGCGTTACTGCGGCCGTAGGTAGGTTAAGGGCCTGGAGCTGCAGCTCCATCAGCCCCTAAAGTCAATGCGGCCCTGCCGTGGCCCGGCCCACCGGGCAAATGCCCGGTGTGCCCGATGGCCAGTCCGGGCCTGCCCACAGTGGTCTCCTTTCAGTCAGGCTCATGTGCACCCTTTATGTATTCTATACCCTTTAGGCCCAAAACAGCAATGAATAGACAAAATACACACAAGTACTGTACCTTGCCATAAAAGCATGCATGCACACACACACATTCACACTTGTCCTTACAGAAAACCATCCTGGCTTATACTTGCCTTGCATGTACAAACTTCCTTGTTCTAACATACGAACACTTTCAAAACACAAACACACTTTTCTCTCCCCTTACTCATAATTTCTCCTCTCATTATCTCTCCCTTGCCCATGTCTACCCTTTCTCGTTACACCCCTCTATCTATCCCCTTTCTAGGTATCCCTCCTCTTCTCCTTGATTCTTTCTCATTATCGCTTCCATTTCTCTTTAACTCAGTGCTCTCTTCTCTCTCTTTATCTTTGTCTTTCCTATTTCACTCTCTCATATCTCTTTATCGCTCTCTTTTCTCCTCTTTATCGCTCAATTTTCTCCTCTTTATCGCTCCTCCTCTATTTAACTCACCTATTTTTGCATTTTTCTCTTTTATATTCTCCCTTTTCTTTGATCCCCAATCTCATTATATCTCCTCTTTTATTTATCTTATCTCTACCATTTCTCTTTATCTCTTCTCCTATTTCACTTTGTCTCCCTTTTCTCCATATCTACCCCACTTATCATTACCAGTCATCCTCCTCATTATGTCTCTCCTCATTATCTTAATCTCTCTTCTTTTTATCTGTACTCAATCTCATTATATATCTCCTTTTTCTTATCTCTCTTCTTATTCATTATTATATTTAGCAACTCCTCATCTTTCCCTTGCCTCTCTCCCAGTAACTCACATATGCACTGTCACACCTTTTTACACAGACTTACACACTCACACCAACACACGTGCACGCATACTCCCGCTTACACATCCATGCTCACAGCATGTTCTGACTACCGCCTTGACCTGGATTGTTCTAACTTTCTTGCCTTTCTCCAGTGTTTGACCTCAGCTTGACTACTATACCTGCTCTGTTTCAGTTTATGGTTACAGATCTTGGCTTCTTGGCTTCCTGACCTATACCTATTCCTGCCTATTCCCGTATATAGTTGCTGTTTATATGTATGACCTCAGTCTATTCCTGACTACAGTTCTTGCCTGTTTTAGTTTATGATAACTGTTCCTGTGTATTACATTGACTACCCTTATGTTGCTTCCTTCATCTTGAGGGGTTCTTCCTGGTATTTGTTTTGGGATTTTAGGTCTGGTGTTCATCATGGATCATTAGAGTCAAAGGGCTGCGGTTTCTGGTGTCTTCTGACACTTGGCATGTGCCCTGCTCGTAACAATAGTATATTTAGATATTAAGCAACTATTGCCTTTTTTGAGGATTTAAATACATAAAAAAATAGTGCAGGCACAGTAATACAGTGAAGCCATCTCACAACTACAAAAGAATTTACACACCCAAGAAGTGGGAACACAAAACACAGACTCCCTTTAACATAAAACTCATTTGTGCGTGAAGATTTAAGCTAATGAGAGTTCAAGTTTAAAGAATGGCCCTTATATGCAAGTAGCTTGGCAGTAATAGCTACATCTCACGCTCTGTGAAAGAGAAGGATGGATTATAGTGCGTCTTTTAAAAAGAAAAAAAAAATTACATCAGGCATATTAATTGCAATGAAGAACACAGCTATAAAACTGCAATGTACTGGAACAAACATTCAGCTTGCTGAGCTATAAGTGAATGCTCACATGAATTTTTCTGTGGCAGAGCTGCATTTCCCTCCCTCTTGTCTACCATCACTGCTGCACCATAAATTGTATGATGAAGGCAAATATATCATATAATGTATTGTATGTGCCCTTCTTCTGCAGCTTACAAGCTGATACTTCAAGAACATCGTCACTTGTATGACTTAGAGTTAATAATCATCCTGTTTTGTTGAATAGATAACTGAGGCAATTTTTGATTTTCTTCTTTCTAGTAGACAGAAGAACAAAAAGAGGCAAGGGAATAAGTGGAGCTGTGGCAAAGAAGACAGGGATACATAAGTGGTCAACCGAGAAGGTAGAGAGACATTCAGAGAGAGCTGAAATCGTAAAGAGAGATTACGAGTTTGAGAGCAAGGAAATGCAAATGAAAATTCTGATCTCTCTGCTTCATTTTTGTATGTTTTGTGGGGTCCTGCCTCCTTTTTGGACATTCAAATGCACAAGTCTAAATTCTAGTATTGTCAGGATCTCTGCCTCATTACTATATGTAATACAGCTATAGTGCTTCCTTTTCTGAAATACAGGAACCGCAAGTACAATACAATATGATGGCATTAAAAGATAGAACTGTCTCCGAACTAGGATGAAAGAACCAGGCTATACCCCAGCTATACCCCAGCGGGTGACTACATCCTGAAGTAGATGGTAGTGTGGAAGACCTGCCTTCTTCTGCTCCTCGCTTAGCTGTTGACTTGCCTTCATGCTTTGGTGAAAGTTTTCTAAAAATCTTACAGCACTTTTCTATTGGTGTTCATAGTCTTCTCTGCCCATCAGTTGGAGTAGCTGCCCTTACCACCGGGTGTAGTATATGTGCTGCGCAATGCAGTCCCCATCTCTAACTGCTTTACCATGTTTGATGCCCCATCAGTCACCACCAGTTCCATTGCTACTGCTGGGCTTGGCTGTGGTCCAATCTACTGCAAAATGCTCCCAAAATGTCAGTTGTTAATCTATAACCTCAACATCTGCCTCAGTTCCATCCCTCTTGCTACCCCATGTGCCTACACCAGCTACAGTGGTACTATTCTCCAAAAATGTGGTGAAATTAATGGTTTATCCTGTACGCTGCTGGACAACAATCCTACGTACAGTGTATACTTTTACTAGTGAAACCTATATTGTTTTTTTCCAGGATTATTTGAGTTATTCATAGATACCTAGTTTAGGGTAAGCTGTGCATATTGTGACAGAAAGGCCGGTACAGTAGTGGATGGGCGGTATATACGCCCTACTCTGGCTAATTTTGTGTGTCCTTATGTGTAAAATTAAAGTCCCAGGGAAAGATGTTGTTTGACTACAAACTGCATTACTGGCAGTTTGCAAAACATGGTAAGGGTCCCTGGGGCGAAGCATCTGGAAGAGCAGGCTGGGCCAGTGCTCCAACAGCACTAATTGCTGTATTGATCCAATCCAGAGTCTGCATTCTGGACAGGAGCTCCACAGGTGTGGACTAAGTAGCAGCTCACCTGTGGCTGATTAATTAGCAGGCAGAGGGTAAAAGGAACTGAGCCTGATACAGAGGAAAAGGCCATTGTTATTCCAGCTGGGAGAGCTGAGGAACTGAGGAGTGGTTTCTCTCTGAAAAGCCATTTTGATGGAAACTTGTGACTTGTTGGAAGGTGAATGTTTGGAGCTGTTTTGTACTAAGTCAGTGCTCAAGCAAAGACTGTTATCCTGTGCTGCCTATAACTGCTGCTGTTTCTTCCTGTAAAATAAACATTGAAACTGAGCTGGATGTATCCTGGGCTTCATTTACCCTAGAAGACTGTGGTAACAACCAAGATTCTTGACAAAAATCCCAAGGAAAAGGGAGGCCTGTCGCAATATATAGGTAAAAAGTCATTTTTCCCAACTACATAGTAAAAACAACCGAAACGTATTTGTTTCCTTAGTGACTTTATTCAATAGATATGGTTGTACATGCATGCATATATAGAGCACATGCATCCCATGGAGATAATTGTAAATAATAAAGTGAAGGATAGGCACATATATTTTTCATCATTTTAAAAATACACAAACCTTTTCCACTTCTGGCATCACTGCTTTTGGGACTATAACTTCCATCACTCATTAGTATTCTGGATTGTCACTGATCTAGATAAAGGTCAAAAGAGAAACTTTTAAGCACATGCTTATTTTGCTGTGGAAAGGAAAATTCATTAATGACCCTGTTGGTAGTCAGAATAAATCATTGATCAAAATGTGTAAATTACTCAATGTAGCCCTGAATATCCTTTCTTGCCAAAACCAATAAAATGTATTCTTAAAAGCCTTCACACTACTTGTAGTCACTTGTAGCAGATGGCTACTTTTATTTGTTCTCAGACAACAGCACTGAGCGACTTCATCTAGGAGGAATGGGAATTTGAGACCCCTGGTAAAGGGCAGGGCAAGGTACACCTTGGAGCAACTTGGCCTGGGGAGACCAAAGGCTTGCATGCCAGAATTTAAAGGTCCATAAGAGCAACTCTATTGGTCATTGGCAGCGGGCTTGCCTTGCGTTAACCAATTAAGAGCAGTTGTCCTTAATTGGTTGATGCCACAGGAGCCCCCGGCTGGCGACCAATAGTCACTCTTACGGACCCTTAACTCCTGGCGCGATACCAATGGATTCCCTTTAACCCATGCTATACTGTAAATACTTAAGGTAGGCTAGAGGCAGTGACTTGTATGGGAGGAAGAGGCCAGGGAGATTAACTAGGAAATATTTACGTAGATGAAGATGAACACGAAGAAATGGAGATTCTTCATGTTGTGCTTCTTCGTGTACGTTTATTCAGCATTCGGTTTGGACAATGAAAACGCAACGTTCGTGTTCGTTTTCATGCTCTCCTGAATATGAACGCTCAAGTCTAGTTTATATGATCTCGATTAGAGCAGCAGGAAAATTCCCTACCTGTTTCAAAAGGTAAAGTGGTGCTGTACATAGACTCATGTATGAGTTTAAAATGGCCACCACCTTTGCTCCACATTAGAAGGGGTGTTAAAGTACAAGATTCCACTAAAAACTCCAGTTTCCTTTCATTTATTAGTTCAGAAAAACCATGTGCGTTTCTCATTACTAGAATCACTACATCTTGATAGCATTTTAATTTAGAAACTCTCATAAAAAGAAAACCTTCATGGATAACTAAAATTGTGTTCATGGCAATCTTTACTATATAATTAAAAAAAAGTATTGTACGATTTATTCTTCATACAAATAACCGAACAGCTGGACTTCTACCCATGTTATATTGTACTAGTATGTTCATTCCCCTTTTTTCTCTTTATATCAAATAGCTTGAATGGATATTTAAACATTTATATTTTTATTTTTGTGTTTCCTCTATATCATACATATATTGGGCTGTGATTTGGTATTAATGTAAAAATCCAAATTTGTTTTGCGTTACCAACACAATTTGAGATATATTTAAATTTTCACTTTGAATTACTTTTTGTTTCTTTTGTAAACCATTTTTACCATAGCCTTCTTTGCCCTTAGCACACAGAATGGTTTGCTTATTTGGGCAATGAATCAAGTTAACCACTAATCAATGAAACATTATATCTCAGAGTCCCCTAATGATACCTTAACTATGATGTATTTATACTGAACCTGTGTTCCACCATTGGAAGTACAAGAGAACAAAGGTGTTAACTTATGTTTAGAAATGTGTTTTGTAAAATAAGCCCTTTGATTCTAAGAACACTTTTTCTCATTTCTGTGGGATCCTTTCATGCTTCATAATCTAATTATGGTTACTATTAGAGTAATGGCTATTCTTGTGGAATAGGAAGGCATAAAATGTGTGCATAGCTGCTTAATTGCTAGCTAGACGATGGATCCAACTTTGGAAGGCACAGGCAAAGTGTTGATGTACTGATGATTTACTGACTCTTTAAGTTGAATTTGGCTGTGAGATAGATGGTCCAAAAATGCTTAAAAATAAGTAGTGCAGCATTTAAAACTCACTTTTACCATTGGTACTTTTTGTTAATGCCAGGCCAAATGAATTGATAATTTAGCTCATCGGATCAAACTTGAGAAAACTGAGAGGAGAGATGAGTGAGATACACACTTACACACAAACACATACTAACTCCAACATTCAAACAATTCATACTAACACACCCAGATGTTCACACTAACACTCACCCAGACTCTCACCCAGTCACATACATCACACTTATGTGTGTTAGCATTGTAAAAAACCTAGTTTTGTCTCTTTTTGTTCCAATCAAATTTCTGCAGACCTGGAAGGTAAGTACCATGGTTGACAGTCACATGATATTTTGGGTGGCTTTCTATACTCAAACATCAGCCACTTGTTTATGGCAATGTAAATGAGTTCCTTGCCCTTAATGAGTCAGGGGGTGCCTCTATTTGATTAAGACAGAGCCATCCTATTGTTTACCACAAGGCAGCATGATAAGTAGTCAATGTGTATGTCTAGTAAAGCGGGCTTAGATAATAGAACTAGAGCACATCCATTTGACAAACATGACACTGTTTCATTTTTTTGGAAACGTAATTGTTGTAAAATATAAAACCATACAATTAAAACATTTTCTGTCAGAGAAATAGCAAACTATGGAGACCTTTGGCAGATGTCAGAGTGTCATCCGGCCAGCTGAAAGACTTAGTACACACTTTAGAATAATTGTCCGTTTAAGGAGGAAAACAATACTGATTTTGCACTTAATTAAAAAAGTATACCTACTCACATATTAATTCTGACTTGTACCGAGATAAATATTGCACAGATCATCACACAAAGCCTTCCAGACTCTGTTCGCTTTTAGTTTTTAAGCACGGTACCAGCAATTGTGTGTACCGGCTGTGTAATAGAATTCAAGACAGGTAGTGAAATAATGATTAGCTTTCTGTACACGTGTGGAGAAGGTTCATGATGAAAGCTAGATTAGTCAACACGAAGAACAGAAATAATTCACAATAAAACAGATTGAAAAAACATAGGAAGCTGAAAAAATACTAAACATTAATTCATACATTGTTGCATGCCTTTACCTTAGGGAAAATACTTATTTATGATCTGAATGGTCTTGTTATTAGGAAAGCCCTTACAGCTGCAGATACAACTAAGGACTTTGTCAGCTGCTTAGATAAACTAGGAGGCAGTAGGCTATTCACTATGAGGACAAAGGGGACAGAGACCTCTCCTCGGTGTCCCATACGCAGAATACCATGGGGTGTTGCGGAGAGCAGATACAGTAAGTGAATGAAGCTTCTGTGATTGAGGGGTTAATTGGCTTCTATGCCAGACGCTGGCTCCTTAGCCCTGGTTGCTGAAGCAGCCCAAGCGTGGGTGGGGGGGATGATGGGGGTGCTGGCGGGGGGGGGTTGAGAAGCAAGAAATGTTTCCTATGGCTCCCGTTGCCGCAGCAACCACGGCTCAGTGTGTACGTGTTCAGAATGGATGCGTGAAAACCACATCTCTACGGTCAATACCTGCAGTATCCAGACATACACCACCCTTCCTCATGATTAACTCTGATAGCGCCGGAGTGAATAGCAGCAACATTTTACTTATTTGTCATACTTTAGACCTTGCACTGAGTTGGGAGTCAGTGATATGTCTGATAAATGATCCATGTGAATAGAGGGATTTGATGTCCACTGAAATCAACCTTGTTTCATCGCTAAATCCCATGGCACTGTTTTACTGGTGACGCCCGTATTTCTGGTTCAAACACACTTTTGGGTATATTAAGTGTAGTTTTTTTTAGTATATTTTGTATCTCTTTCTGTATTCCCCTGGAACTGTAAAGGTGTATTAATCATTAGGTCTTATTATGCCGTGAAAAATAATCCCTTTTAAAGGACACCCCTTGTTTCCCTAACTATATGCATACATAGTTAACAATTAACAATTTTTATTTTCATAACATGCTTCATTTTAATTACCTTAATAGTGGGGTACATAACGTGAAGAAACAGAAAAAATACATATTGAGGAAAACATTGTTTCATGTTTTCATTGATTCCCTTTTCAAATTCCAGGACCCATATGCTGAATCACAGCTGCCGCGTATGCCTGGTGTGGAGGCTAATTCCTTCAGAATTAAGATGCAGTTCATTAACAGAGGAGTAATGTTTCATTGGGGACCCAAGAAAATAAGATGTGTTTTAAGAGTTCATAACATGTAGTGAACATTCGAAAACACAGATAATGGATTAGAGGCAGGGGGAATGAGAGCTTTCTCATACAACACGCACAAAAAAACTTGAATGTAATCTTTCTCTTGTCAGAAGGACTAACATGTTATGCCGAGAAGAAGATGTCCTCTCCCCCGAGAGCTGACAGATCAACTTCAGCCAAGCCATTATTCACCTTTAGTAAAAGGTTACAATCATTTTCTATTAGCCCACCATTTTTCTTGCCACTGAATGGCCAAATGGGACACCTTACTGCAATATAGACTGTATATTCATAAGTAATAATGCCTTTCCTTTGGGGAATTATAATGTCTAAGGGTTGTAGTTTTGGATACTGTACAAACAAATGTATAAAGGGGCTCCTTAGTGACCATTCTGAATCCCTAATTAAATATAGTGCTTCCCAGAAACATAAAAAGGCTAAGGGAAACATTGAGTAGTGTGCAACTCAGTGACGAAGGAACTGAGAAACCAAGGACAAGACTCGTAAGATGAACAATACCCCAATATACAGGCGATAAGAGGCTATGTTATTCATTGTATTACTCTATGGTTTGCTTTGGTTAAAAAGTGATATTTTGGAAGGCATTACTTATTACAGAAGTATTACTTATTCAGCAAGCTGAGCCACATGTTTCATTCAAGCTTGGCTGACACTAATAGAGAGAAGCTGTATGTATATTTACAAATGTCTTGCACATAAATCCCTGTATTTGTCATTCCAACTTGTATTGTCTTGGCTGGCTAAAAAAAATTAAAAAACCGTTCCGGAATGACACACACGTTGCAACCCAGGACTTTCCATATACTTGAGATGCAAATGAAGTTATAAATAATCTTTAGAATGACTTTAAATAATAAAAAAAAGACCCAAGGTCATGCTCCTGTGCATTTAAAAAGAAAAAGAATAGGGACACCTCAGGATCCAGGTTTGACCCAGCAGATGGTCCTGGCCCTCCTCTCAAGAGTGGTTACCTACACACCTTCAAGTGTCTTCCTCTCTTAATGTTTGCTGGTTTGAATACATCGTTATGTTCTATAGCCTTAAAAGTCTTAATATGGTGTATTGAAACAGCATCAAATATGCTCATATATTAGTTTATGCTAGCAATTATATTCTAGTATTTGATTCTAAACGTCTTGCTTAAATAGCCATCAACTGGTTACGTAGTCAAATAGGTCTTGATAACATTCTTCCCTTAAAACAAAAAAGGGGGTAGATACTCATATTTCATTAGGAGTCATTCCCTTACCCTTTTTCACTCCAAGCACAGCAGGGTGTAATATCGCCAAGGTATTATTAGCATACCCTTTGGAAATAGACTGTTAACTTAATAAGCTGTTTGGGAACTGGAGATGTCAAAATCTATCCTGCCAATCTTCCTGAGATGTAGAAAGGGTTGTGAAACACCATAGGTAGTACAGGGGTCAGTGAATGCCTATTTGCATGGAAACACAAAATGCAGCTTTTAAATTTTCATTGAATTTATTGAAGGTAAAGAGTTAATTAAAATCTACATCCCCCATGTAAAAAAGTGATTGCCTCCTTTGAACCTAAAAACTGGTTGAGCCAACCTTCGGGGCACCAACTAACTGGCAATGAGTCTTTTAAATTGCTGTGGAGGAATTTCGGCCCACTTGTCTTGGCAGAATTGTTTTAACCCCTTGGCAATGAAGGACGTATATATTAGTAATACAAAGTACCATACTTGAGTACCAAAGACGTATATTTAGGTCTTCTCCACAATTCCGATGGGCGATGCTGCTGCTGTTTGCCTGAGTTTAGGACCAGGGGCGACCCTCTCCTGCTGCCTGATCGCTCCATGGGATTGGTTGTGCTGCGTAGACCCCTTGAATGCTGCAATTGTGTATTTTATCAAAGTGCCAGCATTCAAGCAGTTAATAACAATAGTCCTGACCAACAGAAGTGAGCTGATCATTATGACACTGGATGACCCCTGCCCTAGGGAGAGAAAGGGGTCAACCAACGTAGCAATTCTGATAGCGATACATTTAAAAATATATATATATATTTAATTCTTAACTTTCAACCTAATAAAATGCTAAGTGACCACTGATTAATGGTCCTTTAGGTTACTGATCATTGATCAGTCTCATCAATCAGTAGCCCTTGACCTAATCTGATCAACATCACTACCCCTATACCGTAACTGTAACCTAATGTACCTAACCCTTTTCTTTTCACAATAACAGGACCCCAACACTATCCATTAACCCCTGAGCCACTGGGTTTGTTCAAGTAAGTTGTTTGTGTGCTAGTTAGTTCTGGGACACTAAATGGTGCCATACTGTCTATTGAGAATGCCATTGCTCATAAGATTGACTTTGAACCATTCCTGAAGGACTTTGCTAATACTAAAGCAAGAAAAGTCATTTTTTTTGTAGACTCAATAGTCTTTGTGAAATGGTGCTTGAACGGCTCAGAGATCAAAGATTGGCACTTACATTATTGATTGTATTTAGGTCTGGCCTGTTATACTTTGTTTTGCACTATATTTTTTATTATAATTTGCTCTTTGGCACTTTAGTTTATTGACCATATTTATTTTATTTTCCTTGTACTGTATTTATTAAGAGAAGTAAGAAGCTATTGGAACTTTACTCTTTAATGCCTCTCCTATCTCAAAGTGTTTGTCATTTTTCATCTTTTTGTTTTTTATCTTACCGTTTTATATAATGTTTTATATCATTTTATTTATATTGTAATTTAAATTTTACTTTATTTTGGGACTCTTGTTGCACAATGTTGCTATGTTATGTTTTGCATATGAAAAAATGTTTACAATTAAAATCTACTATTTGATTATTGGGGAAAACGGTAAATTATTCAAAACTAGCTGGTAAAGTATTGCATGCAATATTGGTTATAATGACAATGAACGCATAAAAGGTGTTACGGTAACAACAAGAGGTAGATTTTAAGTGGGGGGGCAAAGTTGGCGGGATACAATGAGCAGAGCTCATAGGGCCACAGAATGAGGTTTTGCCAAAGTGACAAAAATCCTTCCACCAACTCAGTATGTTTACATGTGAATCTAATGTGTATACAGACAACCACTTGTATATCATGACCAACATATACTTCGATTGCATATTATGGTTTGTTCTACCTTTAAATTGTGAGTAGCTATGTGGAACAAATGGGGAGGTCACTGAAGGATTCACCTGCCACAATAATTAAATGCATTAATATCATCAAGTTTTATGGCGGTTTTCGTCATTTATTTTTCACAAAATTAATCTCCACATCTAAGGCACCAGGAAAATAGCCAGCTCAGCAGATCTGGGTCCAGAGCATGATGAATAAAGGAATTAATTTCAGGGAATTGTGCGTTATGGGCACATTCTTCTTCCTTTACAGTAATAGGAAAACAGCAGCTAGAAACCGAGCCTCAGCTTGTATAATTCTCTTTCAGTAGACATATTGCTAAATTAATTTTAGGATACCTCTATATATATATGGAGGAATATGAAATGCAAGCATAGACGTCCGCAGGATTTTTTCCAGGGTGGCAAAATATCTTTCCCACCTTTCCTCTCTTACCCAATACCTCTTTACTTCATCCCCATTGCCTACCCTTATTGGCTCAAGAGAGGGGGTTTGAGGCAAATGTAAGTTACCCATCAATGATATGACCTTGGTAGTAGTAGCTAGCAGACCGTCATGAACCTGTGCAACATGAGAACTTTAGTTTACAATAGCTGGGGTGGTATAGATTAGCCACATCTACCCCAGTCTAGATTGGAAGCTCACAAGAGCAGGACCTTCTTCTCCTTTTCTACCAGTTTGTTATGGTACAAGAATTTTTTTTCTCTTTTTGTTTATTCAAATCTCCCCCTTGCGGCAAGGGAGGAAGTTGGAGCATTTGTCACCTGGACTCCTATGATTTGAAAATCTCAACCTGAAAACGTAAAAAAAAAAACATACAATGTCATTAAGGTATCTGGAGTTAGAAAGGACTAAAGGTAGCATTTTCACCCTGACCTAAACCCTTTCTCTGCTCACTGTATATGCTTCCAATGCAGTACCTTATAATAACACTATAACAATGAGCCACTTGGCTTGAGTTATCTTCTGGGCCAAATTACGCCTGCCCTGTTTGCCAGACCAGAGGTCTTAAGTATCATGTAGGTATGTTTGCCGGTAGATGTGACTAGCTTTTATTCTTTTGAATAATATGATAATGCTGTTTAAAAAGCGTAGTTATTGGAATATTTTAGCCCAGTGGCTGCTCGCATAAAGGAACGAACATGGAATTCATTCTTGAGGGAATGGGCGTTGTGTGTCAGTTCTCTGTCAATGTTTTTACCCTAATAAAAAAAAAAAAAAAAAAATCATTTCCACCTGCTAATTCCCTCTGCTAGACTCCAGATCCTCAGGCAACTAGCCAACAATCCATTTTGAAAGCACCCGCTGCATTGCCAACAAGGAAACTGGATCAGCATGTTTCTAAGAAGTACAAGTATCTGAAGTGAAAATATTTGTGTCCTCAACACAATCACAATAAAAGATCTTTGGCCTTAAATTCTATTTAAATATTGTAACTAGTAAACAAAATTAAATGTTTTTAGTTTTTTTTTGTGAGATAGAACCCGTTATTTGTGAATATAACCTTAACACCTACCTATTTCACCCTGGCTTCTAAAGGTGCTAATGTTCACGGCAAGAGCAGAGTTTTTTTCTCACAATGACAACGATAAGTCTGCCAGGTTCTTTCCATTGCTTGGCCAGCCATCCGTTGTGTCCTCTGCCAACCTTCCGCTGGCTTACTTGGACAAAATTAAAATGCAACTTTCAGGCTTGTGGAGTTACAACACAAGATAATGCCCTGATGGACAGACTCTCTTTAACCTGCATGAAAACTCCAAATGTAGCAAAAAGTCAAATGCAGTTCCTGGGTAATTTGTGAAAACATTGTAATTTTTTTTCTCTCTACTTTTCTTCCCCAGGACCACTGATGTGTGCACAAGTAGTGCATCATCAATGCATTACACACAATTTCTTTTCACCCACCTAAATACTCTTTAAGAATTGTTTAATCAAGGATGTATTTGCATTCTGTGGCTAATTTTGTTTCCATGTGTTTGTATTCTTTGAAACAATATCGCCGCATTCAACCAAAATACAAGGACAACACGCCGGGGAAGCTTGTTATTGTTCAGACCTCATAATACGTGATGAGTTTTCTGAGCGGAAAAGATCAATTTACCTGCTAGCTCCTAGAATGTCTGCACATGTTTTCATGAACACGTAGAAAATGGCATTGCCGTATGTATGTATTTTTAATCACGATTTCTGCAGCTTCTCTGCATTGATCCCAATGTTTCATCCGCTCTTGTGTGCCCTAATGCTCTATGTCATAAAACCCCGCCTGCCTGTGCCCACAAAGTGCCTGATCGCAGAT
The DNA here is from genome assembly GCF_027358695.1 of Spea bombifrons. NCBI lineage: Eukaryota > Metazoa > Chordata > Amphibia > Anura > Pelobatidae > Spea > Spea bombifrons. The sequence continues at coordinate 28,568,310 of NC_071095.1, read as the reverse complement.
GCCGAGAGCTTTCAGAAGTCAGCAGCGCAATTACAAATCTCCGAGTCCCTGTATAACTGCCGAGAAACGTGAGGAGCATAGGCAAAATCACCACTGCAGAGCTTTTGTTCTGAGCTGACGAGGTTTTCATCACACCTTCTAGCTCTTTCACTCATGATTTGAAATACGGGGATTCCTTGAGCTCCTCTTTAGAAGAAAGAACCAAATATGTGATTTGGAGACATAGTTGAAGGTTCTTTATTTACTCCAGATAACAGAATATTAAAACAATGAGCACTGTTCACCTTTTTCTGCCAGATTAAAACGCATTTATTTGATAATCACATTTTAATCAAAGCAACTGTCTCGTAAATGATGTCGGTACTAAAACCCTGTAGCAGGTTTTACCAAGTCTAAATATTTCTTTTAATTTATGGATAATACTAAATATTTATGTTTAGAGATAAGGTTGTAGAATGAGGGTCCTCATCGTTTTTCCTGTTTCGGGTTAAAAATCTGTTAATTTGCTTGGAAGCGCATTGAGCGAAAATAAAGGAATTTTTATGTCACGTTGATTTGAAAAGAACATCTGACATAATGTGAAAGGGTTACATTCTCAAGCAGATACATTAACACATGGTCTTGTATCACCCTTCTAAGCAAAGGAGTTCTAGACTATATGTTTTTGTAAGAGCACCTTCCACTTCTTTTAGAGTAACCTGAGGAATAAAACCCAATGTCTTGCGATGGTTTATTTCACGATTGGTGTTGTAATGAGAATTTGTTTTTTCAATGTTCTGGGGATCTCGTCCTGGAAAAAATCTAGGATGGCAAGTACTAGTGTGAGGGGTTGAACTTTATTCCTGTGATGTAGGTTATCATCCTGAAAATCTGAGCCCACCAAATGTGGAGCATAGTTATGTAGTTGTTGCAATTTCTCCAGTATTTTCCTGGGGTCAAGAGGTTTTTTGTAGCCTTGATGGCATCAACTACAATGGATACAGGACTTTTTTTTGTGTGTGGTGTGTGTTTTTTGTTAAGCTTGACTGGAAGATAAGTTTCATTCTCAGGTAGGTAAAGGTTTCTTTGATTGGAAGCCTATATTTGGCTTGTAGAAAGGACAAGTGAACTTATTTTGAATGATTTGATTATAAGAATGCACTCCTGCTGCCTGCCATGTGCTCATGCCTTCAGAGTTTCTGGAGATAACATATCTAATGGAGCTAATTTTAATAGCGAATGTGGATCTAGTATGTGAATGGCATTGTGGTCCCAGATGTTGATAAGGAGTTCTGCTGTTTGTTGAGTACCTGTTAGAGTTTAGGTCTCTTGTTCGATGGGGTCCGCCTTAGCTGATGGGGATTGGTTGAAGCAGACTGAGTTTGTCTGAGCCATGGAGGATGCTGGTTAATAATTATATAGGTTTGGCCCCCTTTGGCTTGTGGGAGCTGAAGAATACTGGCCTTTAATCTTGGGGTTTTGCCATCCCAAATCAAAGTTTGGAACTGATCTTGATTTTTGGTAATTTGTATTGAATATTGAAGACTAGGATGTTGCACAAATAATCAATTTTGTAATTTTGCAGACCCTGTTGTATTCCTTGGATGCGGAAGTCTTCTCTTATTTTTGATGCTAATTGTTCTAGCACTCAGGGGAGACAATGGGCATCCCTGGTGTGTTCCATTGGTGATAAAAAAAAAGCTATTTGAGCTGAAGCCCCCATTGAACACCTTCACAGAAGGATTTATGTGTAGAGCTAGAATTTGAAAGATAAACTGTAGTGGTATGCCAAATTTGCTTAGAGTTTTCCCATGTAAAGCCAGTGGAACCCATCAAAGGCATTTTCTGCATCCAGAGAAATGAACACTCCGAGACTTTCTTTGATGTTAAATATGTGATATAGCTACAAACCTTGTACAGACGACTGTCTGCTTTGGATGAAGCCCAACAGGGGGGTATGTTACTGAGGCGATTGGCTAGCAGCATGGAATATAGCTTAATATCCACATTCAAGAGCAAAATTGGTCTGAAGTTAGTTGGCACATTTAGAGTTTTTCCCAGTTTGGGAGCGTGATGATGAGTGCTTCCAGCTTTTGGCATGGAGCCATCTATTTTGATTTGATTGAATATATGTCATGTGAGGAATGGGTAAGTTCTTAAAAGTGCGGCTATAAAGGTTTGAGAAACCATCTGGGCCAGACGCGTTTGGGTGTTTTAAAGAATCAATTGCTTTTTCTAGTTCAATGACTGAAAGGTGCTTCCAGGTGTGCTAATTCCTTGGGAGCAGTTTTGATAGATGTTTTTGGCTGGTGAGACATTGTGTCCTCTTTTAGGCTGTATAAGGAGTGGTAGAATGTAGCAATTTCATTCACTATTTCTATAGGTTTGTGGATTTGCGGCCTGTCTTGGAGTTGAGGTAAGCAATGTTTGATTGAGTTTTTTTGTGAAGTCTGTTTGCTAATAGTTTGCCTTGTTGCTTTGGGAGTAAAACTTTGATCCAGGAATGTTCTTCTACTTCTTTTTCCACCTGTAACATTTGTGCCCTGACTTGGCTTGATTTGGATTGGGCATCTTGTATTGTTAGTGATTGTAGGTTGTGTTCCGGGTCCATTAAATATTGTGCATACTTTATTTTAAGACATGCACCTCCCTGAATTATTAAACCCCTCATTGATTTGTGTTCTAACCAGACTGTGGCTACAGAAGTTTGTGTGGTGTCATTAAGTTGGAAGAACTCTTTGATTCTGTCTTCCAGTTCTTTATAAAATGACTGTTCACATAGTAAGGTGTCATTGAGAAGCCAGGTGCCTGGTGTTGTGTAGATATTGCTATTGTTATTGGAGCAGGATCTGACCACTATATGATTCCTTTTTCAGCCTTCGGAACATTTTGCATTTGTTTAGCTTCCATATTGTTGTGACTTGCAGAATAGCATGTAAATTCCTTAGAGCCTGGGTTAAGACACCTCCATATGTCAAAACCACCTTCACATGTATCTTTCTTTTGGTTACTAGTCTTGTGCATTAAGATTTGTATGAATTGCAAATGTACCAAATTTTGGTCAATTCAGTCATTCGTAGGAAGCCCTGACAACGAGGCCAGACCCCCCCCCACACACGCATTGGCTGAAAACAAAGCAAAAAGCTCAGAATTTTAATCCCAAATTTGCATGGGTCACTCACACTCTCTCACTCTGATTCTCGTTCACGCTCACTCCCTTCAAATGTTTCCCTACCTTCTCTGCTAGTCACCTCTGCTTCTGCCAACCACTTCCAAGTGGTCAGCAGAAGCAGAAGTGATTGGCAGAGAAGGAAGGGAAATATCTAGAGAGCATGAGAGAGAGAGTGAATGAGAGTGTGAGAGAATAAATGTGGGCACCGGTGGACAAATTTAATTTTCAAATTAAAAATGCCCCAGAATTTTTGCCCAAATCGAATGGCCAGCAAACTGCTGTTTTTGGCCCATTTGCACTGGTCTATTGTTTACTGTCCAGGTTCACTTAATTGCCTTTTAAATTTCCTCTTCCTGTCCAAGCAGATATGTTTTTGCCATGGATTGTAGCCATGGACCACATGGTGTTCAATTATTCAGCAGTGCCAGGAAGGCACAAATCATAATTAACTCCATAATGCCCTCTGAGGGTGACCTGCATGTGTTGCCTTTTGATCTTATTGTGTGTGTGGATTGGAACAAAATATAAACTACAACTAATCAATATCCAGGGCAACTATCTGGGAGGCAAATTGACCTATGTTTCAACTTACAAAAAGGATGTGATCACTTACAGGGTCAGTAGGCATTGATATGAAGATGTGGTTGGGTTTGTCAAATACCAAAATATATATCGCTTAGAAGCTAGACCTACTTACACCAGCAATATAGGAATATAATAATAAATGTCATCTAGTGTTCTCAGGATTCTTGTCATGTTGTATTAAAGGTGATTTTATATATATATATGTATATATATATATATATATATATATATATATATATATATCCACTTATTATTACCTTATTAACACCTTTTTTACATAGGCAAAGAGAATTGATTAAGGCATTCAAAACAATAGCCTTCTGTTCGTGATATCACAGCTTAGCAACATTTTTTCATGCAGCAGCAGATATTACATGCCGCCTGAAATCTATGTTTTAGGACCTGGTGAACCATATAAATCGAGTTTATTATGTGCATGTATATGTAGTTTTTTATAGCTTCTGCAATATAAACAGTAGAATATTACAGCACAGGGAAAAATAACTCAGAACAACTGCAACAATTATGCCTGTGATATAATGATACGTGGAAAAACCTCATGAGAAAAACACTATTATGTAGGGACAGTTGTGTGTGTCATCAACGAGGTGTAAGTACTTTAATATGCATTCATTAAACCAATAGGTAAAGAATAATGATTTACTTACCTTTAGGAGAAGCTGTGTCCCAATGCCCCATCTGTGCATATGACCACTGATTGGCTGTTGAAAGCAACCAATCAGTGACAAGGAAGCTCACTCATCAAGGGCAATGTGTTCTTTGCCTTATAAATCATAACCTCCCTTTTATGTTTTTACATATTTTTGTACTCTTTTTTTATGTTTCTGTTTTCAAATTCTGCTTTGTCCATTTTCAAACCAGGTTCCACACAATGCTGGATGATCACACCTAGCTACTAACAATGCAAGTTGCTCACCCTTGTTCACATCCTAGGGTAAGTACAGTAATATATTCTCCAGAATTATATTTTTACATGATGCACAGTGCTTAAAGCTTAAGAGATTTCATGGCACACACACTTGTACATATGACCACTTATACTTTCCACCTTGATTTATAAGCTTTGTCTTCTAACCAAGGGTGTGAGTAATATTCCCAAATCACTCAAACGGTGCTCCAAGGTTTTTTTCACAAAACATTGATCATGCTGTGGCGTATGGTCACAGACCAAAGATCTTGCATAAAAGATAAACATTTAACTCACTGGCAATGTCGCCATCAGCAAGCTTCTTCTGTAAGAAGGACTAAGCTGGCTTTGTATAATGCACAGTTGAGTTAAATCATTGAACTCTTTCTTGGGCCAGAGTCGAGTTCTCGTGTCAATCCAGGTGTAGTGATCACATCTCTGGTCATTTTGTTCTTTCTTTACAACCCAGAAATGAATATACCCTCTATGTGCTTGTGCTGATGGACATTCACTATGCTTTCTCAGATCTAGATGTATTAAAATTCAATAGTATAGTCATCATATTTTTCTACACTGATCATCTAAGGGGATTTTGGACTGTGATGTGGGAGTGACTTTTTGCCATTTAGTAGGAAAACTAACTATATAATTCAAAACAATACCAGTAGACACTTTTATTTAGTAGATAGTGTTTACCTCTAAACATTACTTATTTATTATTTTGTACAAACTTCACCAACTTGGAAGAGTTAAACATATTTTCTAAAAAAAATAAATTTTTGAGCAAGAATGAATCCAATGTGTCGCAAGAGAAAACCCCAAACCAAATAGAAATCCTTATAGAAAGGGAGGAATAACTGAAAAGAAATTGGATGTGGGATTTTGGTGTGTATGCACGAGAAAGTCCACCTCCCAGGCAGTTACGGCTTCAAAGATTTCACCACGTCCTTATGCAGCAATTCCCACAAACTGCTCGAGACTGGAAATTACACCTGACAGGCTGATTGTTATGGATAGATGAAGCCAAAACGCTAGTGATAGGAGACGGATCAATGCTGTTGGCTCTTCAGAAAGGTAATCAGGGAGACCAGTTCATTAGTGTCTCAATGCTGTGCTGTCCATTTAGATTCTTACTGTAGATAAGGAAGTGTGTGGGCATCATTTCCTTAAGTCACATAAAGGATGTTTAGCATTTAGGGAAGAGTTTGTATCCACACAGGCAACAGCTCTGGAATGCTAATGGGATTATTTCGATTTTAGCCATAGGAATGCGTATTTGCAGCAATGCTATCAACAATAATATATTTGAAATGAGTTATTCCATATGAACCTGATAGGCTAAGCTCACACATGGCAGCCATTTTGAATGCATTCCAAACAACATCATTGGGTAATTTGTGTAAATATATTGGTTCTCTGTGTGTGTTCTGGAATGTACAGCTGTAAGATAGCCCTCCATATTTTTATAAACCACACAAATATTACGTATCTATTTGTGATTTATACCCACATCATTTTTATGTTTAACTGCCTCTTGCTGGGAGTCTTTGTGGATGCACTGCAAATCATCTTTCATCTTATTAATGGCATATAGTATTATTGGTATTGGCAAGGGTGTCTGTAGGTTTTAGGGGGCCCTAAAGGAAACGTGTATTTATCGAGGCATTTTCACATCATCCCCTAATTAGATCTATGGGGGTGTTGTCATTGTTTATCATTGCCTGTGATAGTGCTTTTGTGCTTCACTAGCATCCTGAGTGTTATTTTGACTCCTGGTTTTGACTCTTGCTTGATTTCAGACTACCATTGATTGCTGCTAGCCCTGAATGTGTTCTTTTTGACCCCAACTATTATTTTGCCTGAACCTTGTATATTTGGTGTCTTATTGGTTCCTGACTGTAGTCTACTTCCTGACCACAGTTTACTGCTGCCTATCTTGATCTATGCCATAGTACTCATTTGCCCTAACTGTGCCTACTGGTTCTTCATTAGCTTTGGTTGATGCATTCTGCCTCTAGAGGGTGTTCATTTTCTGCAGGATACACTTCTGTGTCTGCTGGTGGGCTACAGATATCACAGGTTTTGCATTATGGCTATGCACGCATTACAACTTCACTAAACTTGACCTTCACGAGACCTAAAATCAGGTCTGCATCCGTAAAGGTGATGAATAGAATACTGCTTCCAATACCAGGTATGGTCATTATGAAATACCTTGTTATATCCTTCGGATTATGTAATGCCCCTGCAGTGTTCCAAGGTTTTGTGAATGATGTCTTTCAAGACATGTTGTTTGGAAGAACAAGATTTAAGGGATCATTCAATGTGCACCAAAGCTGAAAAATAAAGAATTTGAACATGGCAGAGTCAAGATCCTGGGTTATGTCATATCAGCCGGGCCAAAGACTTGGAGGAACCCTCCAGTATTAAAGGAATACAACGATTTGAGTGATTCGCCAATTATTGGAGCGGCACTCCTAATTTCTCCCAAATCATCTCTCTGGCTATCATACTCACATGTAAAGGAGCTAATCCTAAATCCTAGACACCTGAAGCAAATAAGCACATCTGCCCTGATTTTTTTTTTGGTGGCCAAGCCGACATTTGCCCTTTATATCGGAAGTCGACGCATCTGAAACTGGTGCAGAACCCTAATTGTCTTTGAATATTGAAAAGGCCAAAAGACTGAATGCCAGACAGGGAAGATGGGCACTGTTCTTTACTTGATTTAATGTCGTAATTTCATTATGTCCAAGCTCAAAGATCATTAAATTAGACCTTCATGAAATAATCTGGCTTTATGGCATTCCCCAAACTCCTCAATTTGTTTCACGATTTTGGAGAGTGATATGTAAACTTCTGGTAATTGAGTTACATTTTTCTTCATCCAAAATACAATGGTCAAGCTGAAAGGACAAACCATATACTCAAACAGTACCTCAGGATGTATGTATCCAATCAGTCTAATTGTCCAGTAAGTATCATGAATCCTTAAAAAATGTTTTCTTTTAAGGAGGTTCATGGATATGAACCTTCCCTATGATCCCAGGTGTTTGCTACAATGCAAAATAATTAAAATGTGCTAAAAAGAAACAAAATAAATTGGCAGATAAATATAGATCAAAAGGGCCCTCAGTCGTCCCAGGAGATTACGGGTGGCTTTCTACCAAGTATCTACACATTCAAAAAGATGCTAATACCAAAATATTGCACGGCACAATGAGGTTATCTACTCTCGTATCCCTCCAAAATCATTGCATCAATAATGCTTTCCAAATACCATTATTAAAACATGTAGTTTCGAATCACTCTTCTACCATACGTGCTCCTGATCCTATAATGGTTCAAGGTGAAGAAGTGTAAGAAGTACAGACTATTTAAGATTCTAGGAATAAAGCATGGTAGACCACATTTTTTTTATTTACACCATTTCAGTAGTTTTTCTTTTAGCATAAAATGTACCATGTTTTTTTCTTTGGCCTAAGGGTGCCTTTGATTGAAGATTGGCATCGACAGGACCTGCTGATCTTTAAGTCACAGGGTTGAATTAATTTGTGTAGACCCCATGAGACCTCACTATAACCTCTTTGTGTAGCCTTTCCATTTCCAACCGTATGAAATGTTTTTACGGTTTTACCTACTTTTAATGGGTATAAGTAAGCTAACATGTTCACTAAAGATGTGATTGAGGTGCCTGTTAATAATTAATATTCTTTAATAACATAATTATTAATCATATTCATCAAATAAAGGAACATGAAAGTGACATCATTAGCGAGCCCACAATTATCCAGCGGCAATTCAATAATCTTCCAAATACCTATGCCGTGCTCCCCTATGGAGATATTAAAACCAGGAACCAGCATAATCTACCTGAACACAAAGTCCAAATAATCTTAGCCTTACTTGATGTTTGAAGAAATAAAGATTTCCAAATTTACCACTTTAATGTTTTATAGTTCTTATTTTATCTTAGAGAACATTTGGAGATATTACATTTTATACAGATAAACTCGGAGGTTTGTGAAATAAGTGCTAAACGCCTCACTACCTCCAAATTACATCATTGCAGCTATAATCTAGATGAGTCCAAAATACATATTTCATTGTTGCTGCAAACTCTCAGTAACCCTTTAAAGATTTCTTTACTGATTGCATTCATAGTTTCAAATTAAACTGTTGTTTATTGAGAAATATATTGTTCTGTACTAATAGGGAGTACTTTACACTCCATATTTATATTATTATTAAAAGATGCCAGTCGCTAGGTGCCCCTCACGCCAGGGCTGGGCCCATCACATTGGTAAAGCCATAAGCAATAGATTTGTGCATTCAGATTCCCAGGCATTGCAAAGTTACTGAATTTTGTTAAATTCTTTGATTCGTACAAAGCAACAAAAACAAGACTAGACCATCATGAATTGGACTCTCATTCTCGTTATCACCCTCACAGTCTCTACATATTTCACTAGCTTCTCTGCCGACCACTTCCGCTTCTGCCGACCACTTCCGCATCTTCTTCCGCAACTACTTCTGCATCTTGTTCCACAACTTTTATGTTTTATCATTTATCTTCTCTCTTTTCTTCTATCTTCAATCTCCTATCTTCGTCCACATATCTGCGGACATAACCCGAAGGGAATGTCAACCACAATGGCGTTGATGTTTTGCCCTGAGTTCAAATGAGGGCAAAATGATTAAAGAAATTCAAAAAAAAGTTAATAAATATGTCCGAATGAAAACACTAAACCACTAGCCTGAAAAGGGGCATTTTTATCAGTGTATAACAATGGCATTAACAGGATGTTTTTTGCTTATTTCATTTATATTTATTTATTAAAACAGTATCAGGAGCAGGCTCAGCCATACCATTTAAGCAACATAGGCAGATGCCTAAAGTTGATTGGGGAGTCACCATGATGTAGTTTCCCATGTTGGCAAATTCTATGTTTCTCTAAATAACAGCAGTAAAAACTATGAGTTAATTGTAAAGCAAAAATGCAATGGTATCATCAAGAATAATACCATCTAACTCGAGAAAGAGGTTTTTGAAGTTCTTCAGGGGAAACCGTATGCTAATACATTTAAGCATTAAAGCATAAAACTTTTGATGATCATGTCCAGTTAGGTCTCCCTTATTTGCAGAACAATGATCATATACATATCATTCCATATTATATACCTGGAACCTTCCCAGAGTTGAACAAAGCATTCTTTCTTCTAGACACCTGAAGTATAGGGTCAACTGTAGATCGAGGCATGGCTAGCCCAAGATAGCCTTAAATTGGTTTGAGTAGGATCGATTGTGGGCAGGGAAAGGGGTGTTGAACTATAACCTAGAAATTGGGGGAACATGTCTTCACCTGTAGACTCTAGGTCAAACCAGATAGTTTCCAGGCATGATTATGTCACATATAGTTGTGATTTATAATGTTAGGCCATTTTAGCCATATCACAAACTTTAGAACACGTTTTTCTCAACCATGAGAGGTTGAGCAAAAGATGATGATGGGATGTCATCATCGTTGTTGTTTTTGCTTTTTAGAAGTTTATAATATTCAATACCTCAGATGCCCCTTTAAATATAATGGTTTCTTCTGGAGACTATACTAAGACAAAATGCTCAAAAGTAGAACAAACTTTGAACCATATAATATTTAGCTTCAAAGACTAGAAAATAAATGCATCTGTATTTCTCCATAGTTTTTTTACTTATAATAACTATTTTAACCATGTACTGTATATCGCTTATTGCTAATATGTATTCTTATATTTTCTTAAGTCTATTTTCTGAATACTACTGGACATAAGTGACTTAGTACAGTGCATCAGTTCTATTTTATCTACAATCTGCAAGTTTATGTCTTGCAAATGTATATATTGCTTGCCATGAAAGGACCATGTCCTCCATCTTGATAGCTCTAACCAGTTGTAAAATATAAAACCTCAGGGTAAATGTGCCCTGACATACTAACACCCTCAAATATAAAATAACTCCATAAAAGAATGAGCACCCTTCCCATGCTCCAGTCATCTAGAACCCTTTTGATTCACAGGGTGGGCGGGTGGTAATATGTTCCTTGTGTGCAGGACAATACAGTGAGCAAACTACTCCTCATCCCTTAATTATGCATTACCGTCACCCCTACCCTTTTTTCTCCCAGCACTTCCTATCCATCATACTTCCTGTCTTTTGAGGGTAGATCAGCCACCAACGAAGCTGTAGCCTATTGTAACCTAAGTCTCAAGAAGGGCCCCTCGATTAGGTTTCTGTTGCTAATGGTAGGGTATTCACCTACAGCAGCTCCCTTTCCCCTTTGGTTGAGCATCTGTGTACTGTTGCCACAGGACAGCTAAAGAGATACCCACAGGTGGTACAGGAACGGGTTCTCAATTGGCAAAGCTGTTGATTCAATAAGCATGGAAACATGCAGATAAGGACCATGGTAAAGAATCAAACCAGTCTTGGGCCAATGGACCACTTGGATTTACCTGCTTCCCAGACCAGAAGGTGCCAAGCCTGCCCTGTTAGTGGCCCCTTAAGATACAAACGGGTATTTGTCAGAATACAGTGCCATGCTTCTTCTATTTTTGCATATTTGCCACACTTAACTGTTTCAGATCATCAAACTAATTTTAATAGAGACAGATATTACCCGAGTATAGAAAATGCAGTTTCTAAATGATGACTGAATGTATAGAAGGAAAAAGGTTTACAACATTACCTAGCCCTATGTGAAAAAGTAATTGCCTCCTTAGCTTCTATATCAACCAATTAACCAAATTTAGTTGATAATTGGGTTTAATTTTGCTAGGTTTCACCCAGGCATAATTACTGCAAAGTGTCTTGCAAAGTGAGGTAAAGACACTAAAAGGTCTCAAAAAACATTCAAGAACAGATGAGAAACAAATTCATCCGCCTGAAATAGATTACACACCACCGAACCACAATGAGATCCATTAAATACAAACACAGGATTCTCTGGAGGACAAAAGCGCATTGTTAACTGATCCAGGAGTTCACAAAAACCTAGAATAACATGTACAGAGATACAGGCCATACCTGCCTCAGTTAAGGTCAGTCTTCATGATTGTGCAATAAGAATGAGACTGTGCAAAAATGGCATCCATGGAAGAGCTGCAAGGCGAAAACCACTGTTGACCAAAAATGAAACAAAGGCTTGCTAATGCCCCCGTGACTTTTGGTAAATACCGTATTTGCTCGATTATAAGACGAGGTTTTTTCCAGAGCAAATGCTCTGAAAAATACCCCTCGTCTTATAATCGGGGTCGTCTTCTAATCAGACCCCAAAAAAATGGCTGGGGCCATGCTGCTTACCGGTCGCGAGCAGCGTCTCTTCCGTTAGAAGCAGGAGGACAGGAAGCTTGTAGCTTCCTCACAGAACTCTATCTCCCCCTCCCTCCTCTGGGGGCGGGGCCAGAGAAGTTGCTGGTACAGCCGGTCCCCTGCAGAAGTCTTCGAGTGAGAGATCTGCAGTTCAGGTAAGGGGGTGGGGGAGGGTTTTTGGGTAAGTATGTGTGATTAATGTGTGAAGTATGTGTGATTAATGGAATGAATGAGTATTTAAATGTTTGTGAATGTGTGTTTGTGTGTGATAGCATGGATGTGTAAGGGGGGTGGGGGTTGTAGCATGGCATAGGGAGGCTGTAATCCCACTACTATCATCCCCAGGTTCCAGCATGTACTGGCTGCCTTGGCTTGATAGGAGTGTGATTGCTGTTAGCAGCAATCACACTCCTATCAAGCCAAGGCAGCCAGTACATGCTGGGTTAAAAGGCATATCATGGGGCTGAGTGGCATATAGGGGGTTAAAATGCATTTCTGGACCTCCAGAAATGCATTTTAACCCCCTATATGCCACTCAGCCCCATGATATGCATATATACCTCCAGAAATGCATTTTAACCCCCTATATGCCACTCAGCCCCATGATATGCCTTTTAACCCCCTATATGCCAGAGTGGCATATAGGGGTATAAGGCATATCATGGGGCAGAGTGGCAAATAGGGGGGGTATAAAGCATTTCTGGGGGCAGAGTGGCATAACTGGGGGGGGCAGGTTGGCAAATAAAAGGAAATTTAAAAAATATATTTACATGAATTAATATTTACTGGTAAAACTTTTTTTCCTATAGGGTCGTCTTATATTCAGGCTTTTTGTTTTTTTCCTAAATTAATATTTTGATTTTGGGGGGTCGTCTTAGAATCGGGGTCGTCTTATAATCGAGCAAATACGGTACTCTCTGGACTGGACTTTTTGCAATACATGGGTCCCAGTACATCTGGCCTCATTCCTCCACAGCGATGTAAAAGACTCCTTGCCAGTTATCCTAAACATTTATTTGCAGTTGTTGCCACAAAGGGTGGCACAACCAGTTATTAGCTTTAGGTGGGCAAATCCTTTTTGCCAGGCCCCAGTTCCCTCTCCCCATAGGTGCCAAGTAGCCTTACCTGGCATCGTTGGTGGAAGCATGGTGATGTGAGCCTGCAAGCACCACTGGAGAGGCCACGTCTAAGGAAAACTGAGGAAGAGGGAATAGTATCCACCACTTAAAGCAACATCACTCCAAAAAAACAGGTGTGGAGCGGAGCAGTGTCTGCCCAGAGTATTTTTAGGTCAATGCTTGATTGTCTTCCAAGCTGTGGTGTAAGCTCCATGTCTACAACATTTTCCTGCTCTGCTATTTGTGCTTTTGCCTTAGTGCCTCGCTTGTCTCCTGACTACCCACCTCGGCTTGTTTAGGATTACCCCACTTTGTCACCTGGCTACCAACCCTGGCCTGTTGAACGGATTACCCTGCTTGTTTCCTAGCAACCAACCCCACATATTACCATAACATATTACCCCACTTGTCTCCAGGCTATTGACCCCTCACTTGTTGAAATGGCTATCCCATTTTGTTTCTTCTGGCTTCTGACATTTGGCTTGTCTAATTGATTACCCTGCTTGTTTCATGTCCCAACTACTGCTTTGGATACTCACTACTGAACCTGTGCCGTCTACTTTGCTTACCTGTGTTATATTGCTTCTACCTTTCATTTACATCAGAACCCTGTCAGCCGGGCATTGCTAGTGCACCCCTTCTGCCTGTGGCTCCACAGCCCATATCATGACACTTTTTTATGTAGGTGATATAGGTTTTGATTAACGCTTTACCTTCAAACAATGAAATGATAATTTAAAAGCTGCATTTAGGGTTTACTCACGTTGTCTTTCTCTTCTGGTTGGAAGATCTGAAAAACTTAAATGTGACAAACAAGCAAAAAAAGAAGAAATTTGGAAGGGGCACATACTTTTTCACAGCATTGTATTTATTTATATATATATATATATATATATCCCAGTTTTGCTTTCTACGGCACATTGACACGGTCCTTAGAGAAAGGTTTTGGTTACTCTTTGGAATAAAACACAGTCGGTAAGTTAAAAAAATGCTGTGGTTTATAGATGGAGATGAATCCTGACGCCAGTATTCTAAAAATTTATACCAGCCATATTAAACTTGTGTAGAAGTTGCATCCGTTTGATGTTGACACTAGCCCTTACCAGTAAATCACAGGATCTCAAGAACGTTAATAGAGTTTGCTTGAAATATGGCCACTCTTATGTTGTGTAGAAGGGCCGGTAGTAAATGAAAATGAGTAATTTTTGCCGGTGCGGTTATAAGCAGCTGCAAAGGACAAAATGCTCCCAGGGCGACATTCCTTGTACATCAACGTGATTTTAGAACAATGGTGCTGTACTGCCGTCTCCTTCAAAACATCTCTTTTCGTTCACTGCTAATCACCACGTCTTTCCTCACTCTCTCTACTACTGAAGAAGTTACATGCTGACTTTCGTATGTAGAAGATGTTTTTATGATGCAGCGTCTGCTCGCTTCTTTATACACTTCAAACCATATGATCTCAAATACCCCAGTGACAAAATGCTGCCCTACTCTGTAGCTTCTGAATGGATGACACTGGTGTGCTTTGTGACATCCAGCACTCAAAGTGTTTCTCTTTGTTTAAAGACTGACCCCATGCACAATAAACAAAAAAAGAGAACTGACAAAAACATATCAATAAGCTCTATGTAAGACTCTTACACAAAGCACTGGTGGAACCCATGTGAGAGCTGAGCTTACTGTTTTCATTCTTCAATCTCCTTCCAGTGCTTCCTTCTCGTTGCTGTAATAGTTAATGTTCTGTGTGTTGTCTGCTAGCCTGGTGTTTACCCAGAGTGAATCACTACATCTATTTGCTTTCAACAGTGAGATTTTGTCTTGCACGTTTATGGTATCTAAACATGAACTGACACCCGCGTAATAATGCTGAGGAACTCAGTATATATTTAATACAAATAATGCAGTATCCGTGTAAATCATAGAAAAACACTTCCACTCAAATCACAATGCAAAATGTAAACACACTTACACAAATGACACACACACTTACTCATACTTACTAAAGCACACTCCATCTCACCCCACTTACACAATATCACATCCATGCTCACACACATATATACAATTTCACATCCATGCTCACACACACACACACACAATTAAACATCCATGCTAATACACACACACAAGTACACATGCATGCTAGCACACTCACACACGCAAGTACACATGCATGCTCGCACACAGAAGTACACATACATGCTCACACACACACACACCACACTCACAAGTACTGATGCATGCTCACACACAAGTACACATATATATATATATATATATATATATATATATATATTTAAATATATCCTCAAGATTGTAAGCTTGCGAGCAGGGCTCTCTCCACCTAATGTATCGGTTTGTCTTAGTCTGTCAATTCTCATCTTGTCATACCCATTGAATTTATGTATTGTATTAAGCGCTGCGTAGATTGTTGGCGCTATATAAATAAAAGATTAAAAGATAATAAGAATAATATATATATACCTCTCCCCGCTCCTGCGACTGCTGCTACCCCTGTAGTGGATCAGGGTCATCTTTTCAGGGTCCTTGAGGGTCCTGTCAATTCAGGTAGGTGGGAGGAGATTTATAGATTAAGGTAGAAAAATGCGTGGTCTTTGGGGGCAAACTTGGTAACATAATTAGAGCTTGAAGATCAATCCTGATATTGCGGTCTGCTCTAAAATGCTTTGAATAGATTACCTTACTGCAATGAAGCAAGACAAGAAGCGAGTGGATATGATTGACAATTCAATTGTGTAAAGGGCTTTAACAAAGTACAGGAGGGAAGTTTCACAAACGCACCCTGCTTCAAGCGTGCGCATATGACTTGGTTCTGGTGGTAAAATTCACCGCCCTAGACCGGAAATAGTGATAAAAATAAAAAATATCCACCCTTAAGACCACCCACAATAAACTATAATAATATAACTAGTATCATAACGCTGCCACCACCAAGACAATTTATAAATGGGGTGCCTTGGTCCCCCAAGCAAATTAGACTAAGATCCCACACAATATACTTTAACACAATAATTATGTGATTTCAAATTACCAATAAAACAGTCTAATCAGGTAACGTGAGTCTTTACCAGACAAAGGCAGAACTTAATAAAGGAATATTTATTATGAACAAAAATAGTCACAGTGCATACAAAAAAGATGATAAACAGATTATTTACACCAAACAGATAAAATAAAAAAGGAGAAATTACAGAAAACCTAACTACTCACTGAATGGTAAAGAAAAAGTTTTTTTGTTCATTAAGTGACTTACCCATTGTGTTGTGTAAACATATCAGTCAAAATCACTCATTTTCATTTTATTGTCCATCCTGTGCTCACCACAGCAATAATTCTTGCATTTATGATTTTCTTGTAAATTGTAAAGTCCATAGATATGTCACACATGCTACTTATGACTGAAAACCACGGACTTAACAATTTCTCCCAAACAGCTTAAGTTGCACTAGCCATATTTGCATTCTTTTTGTAGGGTGCGCTTTCCCCGTTATAGATATGCACAAACGGAGGTATGATTATGAATCTATGGGTTATTATTGTATGTGTTATATATGACCTTGGAAGAAATGGTTTTCCTGACTGCTAGTGGTCACTTAGCATATCAAAAGAATCCACTATCTATGAGGGGATACAGGCATAAGGTGGATTACTCGGTCCGTTTACATTGGACTTAGACATAGCGGCACATTCTTTATAGCATTTCACACCTTGCAGAGGGCCCTGGTTCAAGTCCCAGCTTCAAAAGACAAATTCACGTTAAAAGACCTTTTCACACCACATGCCTATACAATTGAATTAACCCCTCTCATACTGTATGTACTACACAAGTTGGTGTGACAGTGTAAAGGGCTTTAACAAAGTCCAGGAGGGAAGTATATCCCAAAATGGTGAAATGTTGGGCAGATCAGAGCCATTCATCACATCCAGTCTCACTGATGTAAAGACCAACCTTAATTAATCTCTGGTCTTGTCATTCAAGATAGCTATATATCTATCCAGTGCATGTTTAAATTCTCTTCTTGTCTTAACCTCTACTACTTCTTCTGGGAGACTGTTCCACTTACCTAGTAAAACATCCTTGCATTACATCTAACCCTCTAATTCTAGATTATGACCTATTCTTCAAACATTTTTCCATCTTTGAAATAAACCTCTGTACTTTGTTAAATCCCTTTATGTATTTTAATGTTTCTTTCACATCCATTATCTTCTCTTCTCCAAACTATACATATTGAGATATCTTAGTCTTTAATGCTACATTTCTTCTTCTTCAGGGAAACTCAATTGCTAAAATACCTATAGACTTGGAGACTGGCAATGTTGTCAGTTGTGATATTTTGGTTGATTTTTCCCTACTCAAAAACCACACTGAGGAGATTCTTTATGGCAATGCAAATGAAGTCCTCTTCTCCATAGACTTTCATTAGTCAAAGTGTCAGGTTGGGTGACACTCTTTTGTTTGCCACAGGCAAATATGATAAGTAGTCAGGGTATTAGCTACAAATGGCTAATATGTAGTAGCTTCGAAACATTATATTGTGCAAAGACTATAACTTTAAATCTGATACTAGGAGAAATGTTCAAAATCATAGGTCATAATCTCTAAACTATAGAGGTTCAGAGGTTTATTTGTAATGTTATTTTACCCAGTGGGCGGTAGATAAAAAGAACAGACAAGATCAACGAGTGATACAGGTCACCAGTAAAAATAGGTGGACTGAAAAGGCTAAATTGTTCTTATATGGCATAATTTTCAGACCCTTATAGCTGAGAGTCATAAATGTCAGGTTTTTTTTAACCATATGGTTTTCTAGGGCAAGAATGCCAGCAAACTGCATACTTTATTTACATATGACAAGAACAAAAAACGAAATAATAATATTAAAACCTAGCACGAAATTGGAGCCCTCTCTGGCTGTATTTTTCCTGGCTTAGGCTGATCAAAGCCTAAATACAAAGTAACTTAAACCTCCCTCGCAGACCCAGCTAAGACAGGCTCTGGAAAACCTCCTCCAGGCATTGCACACATAGGTTCAGGTAGATAAAGCCACACTCTTTTTAGGGTCACTCCTTGACTTGGGAGCACATAATAACTTCTTCTCTCCTCAACACTTTCCCTGAATCTTGAAGGAGTTTAATGTCCATCATTTGCATCTGTTGCTATTAGAATGTGTCTGTGGGACTTTGTGCCCATTCATCCAAAAAAAAAGCTGATGCATTGCCCATAGTGATCTTCGGCTCATGTTCAACTGCCCAACTGTGGAAACCCATTTCATGATGCTCTAAACACACAGTGCTTGTGCTGATGTTGCTTCCAGAAGCACTTAGGAACTCTGCAGTGATGCTACGGAGGACACTCAATTATTATATGCTATATGCTTCAACTGCTCTGTGTGTGTGTGTGTGTGTGTGTGATCTACTGTTTGTTGCTGATCGGTTATTACGCCTAGATGCTTCTTCTTCCCAGTAATAGCACTTATTATAGGCCAGGGCTGATCTAGCAGGCAGAAATGTCCCAAACTGACTTGTGACCTCATATGACTCTTTATAGTGTTTTTTTTGTATAATAAACCCCTTCTGACCTTCATGACATACCATGTGATCATGAAAATAGTGGACTTTAACCCTTTAGATGTCAGAGGTCTGGCCAAGTTTTCACTGAATAAATTAAAAAACATTTTCACTAAGAGGCCAGGATATTTCCAACAATTTTCACATCCTTTCTTTTAGCATCGGTTCCCGAGAGGTGGTGTCGCTTTACCAATTATTTCATAGGCAGCTTTTCATTGGTTGGTGACTTGAGGACAAGATATAAAGTCTTAAGTACAAAAAAATCCCAAACTTTACATATTTTCATTTATATGTCTTATAAAACAACCAAAATATATAAGGTTGGTTCAAATACACATGATTTTGTGTTCAAACAACCCTTGAGTATATTTTTATTAAATATGTAGATTTAAGTATATTTCATATTATGAAAATTGATTACACAAAATTGCCTTTTGTGAGTTTTTTTTTTAAATGGTAGAAGTGATGAATTTCATTTTATTGTCCATCCTGTGCTCACCACAGCAATAATTCTTGCATTTATGATTTTCTTGTAAATTGTGAAGTCCATAGATATGTCACACATGCTACTTATGACTGAAAACCACGGACTTAACAATTTCTCCCAAACAGCTTAAGTTGCACTAGCCATATTTGCATTCTTTTTGTAGGGTGCGCTTTCCCCGTTATAGATATGCACAAACGGAGGTATGATTATGAATCTATGGGTTATTATTGTATGTGTTATATATGACCTTGGAAGAAATGGTTTTCCTGACTGCTAGTGGTCACTTAGCATATCAAAAGAATCCACTATCTATGAGGGGATACAGGCATAAGGTGGATTACTCGGTCCGTTTACATTGGACTTAGACATAGCGGCACATTCTTTATAGCATTTCACACCTTGCAGAGGGCCCTGGTTCAAGTCCCAGCTTCAAAAGACAAATTCACGTTAAAAGACCTTTTCACACCACATGCCTATACAATTGAATTAACCCCTCTCATACTGTATGTACTACACAAGTTGGTGTGACAGTGTAAAGGGCTTTAACAAAGTCCAGGAGGGAAGTATATCCCAAAATGGTGAAATGTTGGGCAGATCAGAGCCATTCATCACATCCAGTCTCACTGATGTAAAGACCAACCTTAATTAATCTCTGGTCTTGTCATTCAAGATAGCTATATATCTATCCAATGCATGTTTAAATTCTCTTCTTGTCTTAACCTCTACTACTTCTTCTGGGAGACTGTTCCACTTACCTAGTAAAACATCCTTGCATTACATCTAACCCTCTAATTCTAGATTATGACCTATTCTTCAAACATTTTTCCATCTTTGAAATAAACCTCTGTACTTTGTTAAATCCCTTTATGTATTTTAATGTTTCTTTCACATCCATTATCTTCTCTTCTCCAAACTATACATATTGAGATATCTTAGTCTTTAATGCTACATTTCTTCTTCTTCTGGGAGACTCAATTGCTAAAATACCTATAGACTTGGAGACTGGCAATGTTGTCAGTTGTGATATTTTGGTTGATTTTTCCCTACTCAAACACCACACTGAGGAGATTCTTTATGGCAATGCAAATGAAGTCCTCTTCTCCATAGACTTTCATTAGTCAAAGTGTCAGGTTGGGTGACACTCTTTTGTTTGCCACAGGCAAATATGATAAGTAGTCAGGGTATTAGCTACCAATGGCTAATATGCAGTAGCTTCGAAACATTATATTGTGCAAAGACTATAACTTTAAATCTGATACTAGGAGAAATGTTCAAAATCATAGGTCATAATCTCTAAACTATAGAGGTTCAGAGGTTTATTTGTAATGTTATTTTTACCCAGTGGGCGGTAGATAAAAAGAACAGACAAGATCAACGAGTGATACAGGTCACCAGTAAAAATAGGTGGACTGAAAAGGCTAAATTGTTCTTATATGGCATAATTTTCAGACCCTTATAGCTGAGAGTCATAAATGTCAGGTTTTTTTTAACCATATGGTTTTCTAGGGCAAGAATGCCAGCAAACTGCATACTTTATTTACATATGACAAAAACAAAAAACTAAATAGTAATATTAAAACCTAGCACCAAATTGGAGCCCTCTCTGGCTATATTTTTCCTGGCCTAGGCTGATCAGCCTAAATACAAAGTAACTTAAACCTCCCTCGCAGACCCAGCTAAGACAGGCTATGGAAAACCTCGTCCAGGCATTGCACACATAGGTTCAGGCAGATAAAGCCACGCTCTTTTTAGGGTCACTCCTTGACTTGGGAACACATAATAACTTCTTCTCTCCTCAACACTTTCCCTGAATCTTGAAGGAGTTTAATGTCCATCATTTGCATCTGTTGCTATTAGAATGTGTCTGTGGGACTTTGTGCCTATTCATCCAAAAAAAACATTTTATGCAGCCTGTTCGAGTTTCCTCTACACCAAACTCATCAAACTATGTCTTTATGGAACTTACTTTCTGCACAGGGGCACAATAATGTGAAAACAAACTGGTGACGTAAAATTGGAAGCATACAAGTACCTCAAATGACTTTGTAATTCTGTAACATTAACATTACCCTTCATTGGAACTATGAGGCCCAGCCTGAAAAACAACCCCAGACCATTTTCCCTCCTCCTTCAAACTTTACAGTAGGCACTGTGCATTACAGTAGGTTGCGCTCTCCTGGCATCCACCGAACCCAGATTCATCCATCAGACTTCCAGATAGTGATGTGTAATTTATCACTCCAGAGAACACGTTTACACAGCTTCAGAGTCCAGAGGCGATGTGCTTTACACCACACCAGCTGATGCATTGCCCATAGTGATCTTCGGCTCATGTACAACTGCCCAACTGTGGAAACCCATTTCATGAAGCTCTAAACACACAGTGCTTGTGCTGATGTTGCTTCCAGAAGCACTTAGGAACTCTGCAGTGATGCTACGGAGGACACTCAATTATTATATGCTATATGCTTCAACTGCTCTGTGAGTGTGTGTGATCTACTGTTTGTTGCTGATCGGTTATTACGCCTAGATGCTTCTTCTTCCCAGTAATAGCACTTATTACGGGCCAGGGCTGATCTAGCAGGCAGAAATTTCCCAAACTGACTTGTGACCTCATATGACTCTTTATAGTGTCTAAAGGTAGCTGTCCACTACTCTTGTGGGTTTTTTTTTGTATAATAAACCCCTTCTGACCTTCATGACATACCATGTGATCATGAAAATAGTGGACTTTAACCCTTTAGATGTCAGAGGTCTGGCCAAGTTTTCACTGAATAAATTAAAAAAACATTTTCACTAAGAGGCCAGGACATTTCCAACAATTTCCACATCCTTTCTTTTAGCATCGGTTCCCGAGAGGTGGTGTCGCTTTACCAATTATTTCATAGGCAGCTTTTCATTGGTTGGTGACTTTAGGACAAGATATAAAGTTTTAAGTACAAAAAAATCCCCAACTTTACATATTTTCATATATATGTCTTATAAAACAACCAAAATATATAAGGTTGGTTCAAATACACATGATTTTTTTTAGAACTAAAACAACCCTTGAGTATATTTTTATTAAATATGTAGATTTAAGTATATTTCATATTATGAAAATTGATTACACAAAATTGCCTTTTGTGATTTTTTTTTTTTTAAATGGTACAAGAGATGAATTTCATTGTAAAACTGGTATGCCAAAATAAATAATTTGTAGTGTTTTCAGCCAAGGTTTTGGCTATTAATATAATTAAATAGCTGTGTTGGACTGAGTGTCAGGAAACAGAAGGTTGTAGTTAATGGTGTTTATTCAAAACAAGTACTAATAGGGTCCCTCCGGGATCACTATTGAGACCCATACATAGATAGCACAAAAGGTATGTCTTTTTACAAAGGTCTGCAAGAAAGTAGACATTCCCAAAATAAGCCAATTGGCTAATGGTTTATTAATGTATGGTCAAAGTTAATGATCAAGAGTGTGGCGGCTGCAGTTTAATGTTTATAAATATAAAATAATGCACTTGGGATGTGAAAATCATTAGCCAAGATATAAATATAGTATTAAGGGATACTGTTCTGTCAGCAGCAACAGGAGAGGTTCATTGTGGAGTAACTATTTCTAAAGGACATAAAGGTAAGCAGGCAATGCAACAAAGTGTGGCAAAGGGCAAGAAGGGCGCTGGGCTGCATAACTAAAGTCATCAGTAGTAAGGAGGTGACTATGCTACTGTCAAGAAAGGGATAATAAAATGGTGACTAGTTTGTAGGATACAAATGATCAGGAAAGATTAAGGGAATACATGCAGCTTGGAAGTTTATTTTAAAGAAGCCATAATCTAAAAGAGGGCCAGAGGTGTAGATGTAATTAAGCACTTCACCGAGAGGGTAGTAGGTAAGTGGAACAGCCACCCACTAACATTAAGGGAATTTAAACATGCGTGGTATGGGCAAATGGCTATCCTGAACCTAAGACGAAACGAAAGAATAATTAAAAATAAATAGCACAGGCTAGATGGGCCAATTGTCTTTGGTTCTTATCTGCTGTCAAATTCTATGTTTTCCTCATTCCTTAAATCAACGTTGCCTTCATCGCCCTCCTCCTTATTTAAACACAACGACTAACTGCCTTGGGTCTCAGTCAAATGCAAGGTACCTGAGCAGCTTTCCTTTATGCCCTGCCCTGAAGACATCCCTGCTGGAGACCAGAAGAAAATATAATTCTGCATTTAGAAAAGTGTTCTTCCTTGTGTCAGAGTCTACCTACAAATATTTATTTAAACCCAATCTGACTTTCCCCTAGAGCAATGCCCACTGTGTGTCTTGATGTCTTGCAACACGATCATGATTAGACCAAGCAGAATGTGTCGTCTTTCATTAGCAGCTTGGGGACATATTGATATATAAATGTGTTACTTTTACCCTTTGTTGTGCTGAATGAGATACTGAAAAAGAATGGGGAGACATTAATTTGTTATGTTTTTAGGAGGAGGCAATGGCTTTCCTTCAACACTTAACAGGACATTGCGGTGACAGAGAAGAAGTGATGCAAATATAAAATGCCAGCGTTATATATCATTCCTTTCTGAATGATACCAGCTGTGTGACACTGAATTTTTATATAGAATCTTCTAAAACCTTAACTTCCATTGTGCTGAATCAGCCTAAGCATAGCATGGCAGTACTTTAGTGACTGGAAATTACAATTAAGTATTATATTAACTCTGACAGTTCCAACAGGAACATACAACAAAATGAGGTATAGCATTATTGTTGGTTTGAAGGTGGTGATCAGAGAGAAGTGGGTGATTGGGAGACAGTACAGAGGTGGAAGAGGGCAGGTCAATCTGGTGGCCAACACCGTACAGTATGTGGGAAGGCAGTCCCTTGTGAAAGAACAAAGAGGAAGTTAAGGGATAAAAGTGCTGAGGCTGCAGAGGAAGATGGGTTGCTGATAGGTGTTTTGTAGTTACCTTTCATAAATGAGGGGACAATAGGTTGGAGAAATTGAGAGAGGGCTTCAGCAAATGAAGCAGTAAATTGGGCACATTCCTGCCATATGCATAACAAGTGGAGAGAAGAGGCAGATAGAAATAATTTCAACAGGAAGAGAAAGGGTGAGAGTGAACTGGTGGCAAACAGTGAAATGTACAGTGGAAAGAGAAAAGGATACCAACACCCCTTTCCTGTCTATCTCAATGTCTAGAAATGTGGCTGCAGTGTAGGCCACCATAAGATAGAGCAGCAGTAGAGGTAGTGTTAGAAGACAAGAGACAGATTTCAGTAAAACCAAGAAGGATGAGTAAATTTGTTGCAAAGTGTACTTTCCAGAGGCCATGTGTGTTGTGGGCTTACAGTTAACGAGTGGGAGGTTGGAGGCATTATGGTTGTTTGGTTTCTAATGAAAGGTGTGAGGATATAAACTGGTGGGAATAGAGGGGCTAGGGTTGTTTGAACATTAAAGGAAGAGAAAAAAAACTGAGGACGGGATTGAGATCAGTAGGCATGGGTTGCATTCACTTGATTTTCATCAGTATCAGTATAAAAAGTTTATGCATAAGGTAGGCTCAATAGTAAATCACATCTTTAGTTGAAAATGATTTCAAGTGACATAAACACCTGGATCTCTTCTTCACATGAAACACAAATGCTTCCATCTGAACAAAAGACCTTTGAGGTCCTGTGTAAAAGTGACCAGTGAAGCAGCCACTTCATACATAACCTTTATCAATGACAATCAAGCCAGAAAAGACTTTGAAACCAACAAGCTTGAGACAGGCAAGGAAAAGTTGCATGTTGAGCATAAAACACAGGGTAAAACATGAAATGAAGGATTCAGGAATTAGTTACAGCGTGGACATTACAAACAACGAACAGAGATAAAGCTGAAATGAGGTTTCAGGAATGGATCATTTGCTGTGTGCACGTACCAAGCAAAGCAGAGGGAATTATTTAACAGATGGTGGTATGCATAGTCACTCCTAGCCATACTATGCTTAATTATAGCTCCATCATCCACTCCTAGCCATAATCTGCATCATCGTAATGTTTTTCTACAACTAAGAACAAAAAGAAAAAAATAAAATAATTCAATGGCAGAAAAAAACTGTTCTTGCTGTGTCATGTAGCATTTTAGCACCAGGATCAAATGCAGCCAAGTGTCTGCCTGCCCATATTGCCTTACCCACCCTACAAATGCAACAAATATACACAGCCACAAGTAATTCAGCTTACCCATTTTGGTACCAGGCTTCCCTTCTGCCCACACATGGCGCAAGCTGCCACACCACTACTGCTGGACCATGTTGCTGAGCTCCTGCCTAGTTCAAAGGTCACACTCGGCCGGTCATCCCCTCCCCAAACCACCCTAGAAACAAAGGAGAAATGGAAAATAAAATATTTTTTTCCTGCTAATATATGTGTATAAAGCCTCTACCATAAGAACTGTCTTATAGGCAAATGCTTTCTACATTTCTTTGGAAATACAGGTTTCAGCAGAACCATGGTAAAGATGAAAAGAGTGTCATTAGGAGTGATGAATGTTGCAATAGAAGCAGTGTGACAATTCATAATACTGTGTTGGGGGAGGAAGTGGTGTGCTTCTTTATCGTAATGATTTAATTAAATGGTATAGTACTCACTGGAGTCTTGGCAAGGGGGAATGTCCCATTGGCTGCCATAGTTTTATGAAGCTGGACCATCTACATCACTGTTGTTTCTAACTTGCAATTTCCCTTGTGAGCACAAGGGGCGCCTGGAATACGCTGCAACCAAATTGACTCACTTTACTAAGTGTTGCTGTGCAATATTTGTCTGGATGACTGTGTGGCAAATGTGAGTTTGAGGAGCCACATTTTGTTAGGTTTGCCATTTTTATTAGTAATAGTACTCAAGTCAGTTCTATAGCCTGGAAGACAGGTATTCCTGTTCTGTATCAAAGGAAGGCATTTCTATATTTCATGACCTTCTAGTAGCTTGTCATTGACATGGGGTGCTTTTCTTGACAGCTCACAATGAACCATATCTTGTACTGATACAGGCTACATTCACATTAAAGGCTTCAGCAGAAGCTGGTGGTCCAGCGGTTGTCATTTCTGATATAGAGAATAAAACATTGTGAGGTGACGAAATGTACATATGGGATTGTCTGATTTGCATTTACAAAATTCAGATTGTAATTTCTGAATGGCTCAGACTGGAAACCATACAAACAATGGCTGAAATATGCCACTGACTTGGCATCCCTCATGCAGACAACAAGTGATTATCAAGATGTTCTTCACTGAAGCCTTGGCATTAACCTTTATTTTGGGGGAAAAACATTTTTTTTTTTTTTACATTCAACACAAGCCACTTTTTTTCACGATGCATTGAAACATGTACAAACTGCATGTTCTAGAGAGCAGTTAATTGTGCATGCAGGGAGTTCAGATATGGAGACAGCATCAGAAATACAATTAAGACCCCATCATTGCCATTTATTATTATTTGTTGCTGATGTAGCTAATGGATGTAGGGGGGTAGTTAATGAAATGTCTTGTAAAACAATGTAATTACCTGAAAATGTTGTTATGAAAAATATACAGAAATATGAATCAAGGATTGAACTGTGTACTCCTGTTATCTCTATGTTGTGTTCTGCACCGAATGTTCCC
This sequence comes from Spea bombifrons, assembly GCF_027358695.1. Taxonomy (NCBI): domain Eukaryota; kingdom Metazoa; phylum Chordata; class Amphibia; order Anura; family Pelobatidae; genus Spea; species Spea bombifrons. Next base: position 28,541,461 of record NC_071095.1, on the reverse strand, counting down.
ATCAAATCCAATCAGTAGCGCATCATAAGTAAAGGTGGTGGGGGAAAAAGGCAGCACACATTCTGGCTGAGCATGATGGTAGTTACTATTTAGAGCATTGAAATACCAGTGTGATGATGATAAGTATTGCTGGTTCGGGAAAAAAAATATTGCATATAATGTGTCCCCCTCCCGTTGTATTCCTAGACACCCCCTCCCACCGCCGGATTTTTTCCTAAGTGATGCATTATTGAAACATGGCTCTTTCAAGGTCACACAGCTGCTTTAATGGGGATTATGCTTTAAATCACAGAGGATAATTAAAAGGGCTGGAAAAAATTAGCAAAGGGCGTTGTGCTACAGACAGAGGGGGTAAATACAATATGAAAAGACAGTTGTTTGTAAGTGAGATGTGTAAAGTTAATGAGACACAGCCACTAGACAACGAACATTTGTATTAGATGTACTGAATGTGCGAGTATTATAGTCGGGGAAAAATATATGTACATTAGGTTTATCAAATACATTTCATTTTACATTTCAAAGAAATGGTAGCCACTAAAACATGCAGATGCAAAGTATTTGAACAATTCGGTTTGCTATTTTTAGTGTATATTAATTGCTTCCCCAAATGCTGAATAAAAGCATTTTTTAGTATATTTGTCCCGCCTTTGCTATAACCTAGTATACATTTCTAAATGCCTAATTAAAATCCATCTTACAAAAAACCCCCCACAAACATATGCATTACATAAATTACAATGTATATAAATAGAGATCTTGCAATATGGAAAAAGTAATTGTACATTAATTCATACCATGAGAATGTTTATTCATTTCATAGGTATTACCAGCATTTCTTTTTCATCATTTTAACAATATTAAAAGTGTTGTAATTGTTAAAGTTTGTGGATTGTGAATCAATGTAGCACCCATCATTCGGGGGTCAATAAATATAAGATGTTTTAATCCATTACCTATGTCTTCTAATAAGAAGTGAAAAAATACATACTTAAAATACAAAAAAGCAATCCAGTATTTGACATGTTTTTTTTTCCAATTATTTATTTTACGTGCATTTTCTGCCACCGTGTAACATATATTTTGGGTACATTGTATAAAACTCTGACAAATCCGGTGGATTAGATAATTAGTTATCAGTGTTGAATAGGAACAGAGAGTCATAGAATTTGATGGCAGATAAGAACCATTCGGCCCATCTAGTCTTCCCGTTTTTACCTGATGTAGAGATTCAGATTTTGATTGGTCTTAGTCTTGTATTAGATTCAAGATAGTGTAAATTCCCTCAATGTATTAGCCTCTTCCACTTCTGATGGGATGCTGTTCCATTTATCTAAAATGACCTTATATTACAATTAAACATCTCTATGTTGTGTTGGTGAGGTCTGACCAGAGATATGTAACGTAGCAAAACCACTTCTATTTTTCTGCCACTAATGCATTTAGCTATACAACCAAGCACACTGCCTTCTCTCTCCTACCACTGAACTATTGCTTTATCCATTGAATTAGTACTAGTTTAACATCCAAACACTGCAGTTTATTTATGGGTCTTCCTGGAGGGACCGTGTCAAATGCATTATTGATACTTTAGTTTGACAATATCTCCCTATAGTAAATCCATGCTTTTTCTGATCTTACAAAACATTTCTATTCAGAAATGTAACAGTTTTCTTTTAGCATGGTTTCCATTAATATTCCGACGATTGACTAATAACTGCTACCAGGACACGCTGAAGCTCTTTTTATAACTTCAGATTTGTCACATTAGGTCCCCTAGATTTATCTCTTTACTTTGGAGAGTTCACGCAGAACTTTGTCCTCTTTTAATATGCAGATTTTTTTATGTTTCACTGTTTCTTGTTTCAAATTGAGGTTTATACCTTCCACTGTAGGCCTGAACTTACTTAGGCAGCCGACTAGATCTTTATCCTCCTTTAAATTACTACCTTCATTTGTCTTTAATCTAATTATTCCTTGTGGACTTTTTCTTATGTCACGTTTCCCCTTTTTTGTTAAACTGGTAATTTTCTCTTCAGTGTATGCTATTAATGCATTTTGTCTCATTTAGCTTGGCTTTATCTCAGCTTTCTTCTTCCTTAGTCTAGTTATAGTTTCTAAACACTACCTTCTTCTACTTCAATATTGGTGCCACAGAGGTTTCCATTTTCATTTACTTGTACCAGCAAGTTTAATACAATGTTTTTTCTGTAGAACATTTCTGAAATATTTCCATTTCCCCTGAGCTCCATTTAAAGAAGTCCAGGCCATCAAATAATCACATATATATATATATATATATATATATATATATATATATATATATGTAGATAGATAGATATAGATATCTTGCCATTTTAGAAAAAATCAGCCTAAAACCTTAGTGTGGTGCGTAACAACCTCTGTCCTTATATTAAACTATATTGATTGATGATCACCGAGCCTATATGCCTGAAGTCAAGTTTCCATTTGTGAATACTAAATTTAGCACAGTTTTCTTGTACAGAATTTAGGATTCTCTACTCCTAGCTGATTCAGCTCTTTGGTTTCTCCAACTTACATCAGAGAGATGAACCCCTTTGGTACCAAGTTTTTGTGAATAGTATACTCATGTAACTATATATTGTTTTTTTCAGGGAGTGATGGAGCTTTCTTTTGGGACTCATGCATTACCCTTCCTCTCACATTCACACGCACCACTAGTATATTGTGTATGGAGGAGAGAACATAAATATTATTTTTCTCTTTATATCTAAGGGTCAGAATTTATTCACTGCGCAAAGCCCTTATTATTGTCATGACTCCCGTGACCCAGGAGTGCTCATCTCAGAAGTTATTTCAATCTGAAACACCTAGCAAATGGTTACTTTGATGCCAACGGTGAGGAGGCTCAGACAAATGCAGATATTAATATTTTCTGTATAAGTAACTCTGGAAGTAAATGCCATAATAGGTGTCACAGGATACCAGGTCAGGTATTCCGAACACATAGTTTACCAATGCCAGGATCCCTACACTAAATGGGTAGTCAGACAAAGCCATGGTTGGTACACTTAGCAGGTAGTCATGATAACCATGTACAGCAAAGTACAACATTGTAACGCAGAGACTGGCAAGAATTAACAGGAATCAAATCAAAACCATAGGAGCCAAAGTAGATTTTTAAATCTGGCCTGCCCCATACCTTGCTGCACATCACTGGTGCACCTCCTGCGCGTCATAGGTCTCCTGGCTTCCTGACGGAGTCAGCAGATGGCATACCCTAATTTTCGGGAAAACCTTTGTTTTTTTCTGTCCATGCCACAAGCACATTACAATGGAGATAATTGAGCAGACTCCAATACTTGAACCTGTTTGAAGAAAAATGGGGTAGACAAAATTGGGTCTTAATTCAAACATGGAATGGTGTGGGGACAGGTAGTGTTACCCTGTGGCATCCCATTATTGTCCCCTACTAGTTTAAATATGTATTAATAAAACTTGCCTTCTTTTTTATCCAATTCCGTATTACTTCAAGTAGCACTAGTGTGGAAAATAAAACAAAATCTCTGTTCTGGACAGCACTTCCCTAGCCGTAAAGTATAATCTCTAATTCACTGCATGGTACCATCTTTTCTCACACCTCTCAGTATAAATTCACCCAACATCAAATCCTTCCTCTCACAAGAGTTTTCTCTTCTTACCTTGTTATCAGTAGGTGCACATTTATCTACCTGTGTCGATGAATATAGCATTGTGGGACATGCTTCGTATCTACAACTCTTACTAGTCCATTTATCATTTGTAGAAGCCTCTGAGGCGGTGGCACATGCTGACTGTGCACCTGAGTGGCGCGAGAGAGCTTGGAAGTCGCAGTCTTCAATCTGTGAATCTCCTGGTATAAAACCGAGATTTTCTTACAAATTGGACTGCACTTTAAACTCCGCCATATTGCTTTGAGGGAAAAGGCAAAAGAAACATTGCAAAAAGCCTATGTATTACTATGCTTGGATGTTCAGTATTTTATGAACCCCACCAGTTCACCTCCATATTATGTCCAGAATATCCACTATAATCAAGGCTTCATGCAGAATCTTACAGGTAGAATCACACCCATGGTAGAGAAAAGGGAGATACCAGTAAAGCTGTAAACAAAAATAGTTCTCCAGATTATCTCCATAAATGCTGCAGTTCCACAAACGGCAAGGACAATGCTCCTTAAGCCTAGGAATCTAATCGCTGGCCTCCAAGCTTAGCCAAAAAAAATAAAAAAAAAACAATATGGGAGTACTCATTGAATTCAATAGTAAAGCATATCCGAGACTTCCTTACACAAAAAGGAACTCAACTCAATAGATTGACTCACATTCTATAAAACCGGAGGATATACATGGATCTTGGTTTACTGCCACAAGCTGTAACAGCACATCATAGATCAATGAACCCCACTCAAAACTTATGCACACAAACTATACTACATAAATAACAGTGTTAATAAAAGCAAAAAAAAAAAAAAAGAGATAATTGAAAAAGGAATCCATGTGATGATCTTGCTCAGAAGATATCCTTCACACAAAGTACTTTATGGATGCAAAAAAAAAATCAATAATCTCCAAAGGAAATTAATTAGAGTCATATGAATGGTGAAGTATATCAATCCCATTATTATTATTAAGCAATACATGGATTGTCTGAATTCAATAATATATCACAATACAGTATAAAAAAAAAGAAAATAATTAGTGGTAAAAAAAAATAGAATTCGTAATTAAAAAAAAAAAAAGAAGAATGTAGTGAATATTTTTTTATTTAAAAAAAGAAATAAAAAGTCCTGTAAATCAATGTTTCAATTTGTTAAAGTATAATCCTAGATCATTTGGGATTAATCAGTTTACCACAATCTAACCAGTATGGTTATCTTTAAAATGCAGCTGTGTGCTGTGTCACAAAAGGCATTTATTGCAAATATTTTAGAGAAGGTCAACCGTCACAGCAAGGTCTGTAAAACTTTGGAATGCACTACTTATTAGCGGTCACCACTAGTACTTTAGATGTTTTTAAGACCAAATTGGATTACTTTCCGGCATGAAATATTATTCAGTGGTAGATACTGTAATTAAAAGTTTGTTGATACAACAATGATTATGACTGCTCGTGAAGTCATGAAAGTATTTCTGTCCCCTTTTTTCCTTTTATTTAGATCAATTCAATTAGGCATACCTTGGATTGGATGAACTTCATCGAGATGTCTTTTTTCAACCTTACTTAACTAAGCCTAATGTGTAACCATTGTCTCAAAATGCTTTGGAGTCGGGTTAGTCCACGTACCTTCAGAAAGGCTTGTGGACGAAGTGAAATATTTAAAAATGTTTCTTTAGTCAACCAGGCAGGGCTGGACTTAATAGTTCCACTGAAATTGTCAGCCTTGCTTGTATAGTGGAAAAGCTGGTGGACATTCTTAGGAGTCACCTTCCAGAAAGTAGTTGACTGCTACTAACAAGTTTTTGCACTGCACTTCCCATCACCAACCTGATGTGGGTTATATTCCAAAAAAAGCTGGGCTGGATAGACACATTTACTGTAGATGATAAAAGAGACAGTGGTGCATGAAATTAAAACATTGAAGGGGAAAACAAAAAGCAGCTCATTTCTTTTAGTGTTGAATAAAAATATATCTTTGATGTTGGTTAGGGAAATGATTAAAAAAACTAATGAGGAAACAAATTAATGGTCCAGAAGAACCAAACCGTGAATTAAGAATTATTTTTGGTTGTTTAAATCAAATTTAAATAGATATTAAATGTAATTGTTCTAGAATCATTCGAATGGAAGTGATGCTGGGTGTTGGACCTGCAATTAATGTGAAGCTTTGTGGCGATCTATAAAAGTGTTCAGCGCAAACATAAAGGGTGGTTTCAATGATAAAAATTCTGAGGTTTATTTGTATGCATTCATTATTTTGGACATGGGGTTATCTAATAGTTATCTCATTTTGCAATATGAACACAGTCCAGAAAACCATCGACAGCCATAGTAAGAGATCAGATGGAAACTACATGGGGCCAATGGAGCTCAGGTCTAACCACTGTTCAATCACCTCCATTTCTCTGGTCCATGCAAAAGAATACGCTTTATATACTGGCACCTACAGAGCTTGTAAATCTTTTGGCCATTACAGGACACTCTTCATTGTGCCATCCTTATCTCCTACCCTCATAGGGATTTCTGTGCTAAATGCTAAAAACAAATGCCCAGCAGAGCAGAGGTGAAAATGGCTGGGCTCTTGGTAGTAGCCCCATTGGTCCTGTGAGGCATATGCACAAAACAGCAAGGCAACCATTCCACATAATATGATGTGCTTTCTTCAAACAAAAGCCGAAAGAGAAACTCCCTCAGTATGTGGCAGTTCAAAATACATCACGGATGATGTGCTGAAAAGTTCATGGTTGCCATGGAAACAGATTAAAGAAACCTTTCTCCAGAGAGGTCGGAAATGAGTTTTACGTCCCTGAGTCTGATGGCGTGGGGGTGGGTTTCCCTGAATTAATCCCCCCACAGGTCCCCCCCCCCACACCCAGCACACGTCTTCCTTTCCACTTGCAATAGACCATGAAGATGTTTATACAGATTGAACCAGCATCTTGATAAAATCATGCTGGGAGAAAAAAAGAAAGGGGGGGGTTAAAAATGGCTGCTGGTTTTGATTACCAGGAAGCAGAGCTAACAGGGGACAGGAGCATATCCTCTTTCGACAGGTTATGTAACCTACAGCCGGATATGAGTCATTGAACTACAAGTGGATCACGCACCACATGTGCACAGCTTGGGATTGTGTTCTGTACTATTTTTCATTTAAACTAGTGAAAAAGGTTTATTGCTTTGTTAACTTGTTACCTCTCTTTTAGAAGAGGTGGTAACACAGTATACAAATATCGAAGTGTGTATCATAGAAAACTGCATGGCAATCTCTTAAATGTGTAACAAGTACACGCAACACAGATGTAATTCACACATACTAACATACATTACGTAGCTGTTGGCCATTGTCTATATGCATTCGATGTACCAATGTTAGCTTAAGCGTGTACCATTAGGTAATGAAAAAAGTTACATTTCTATTAGCCGGTATCTACAGTACATAGGCTTAACCAAACCAGTCTGCTATTTATACCTTCTCATAGAATCTAACACGTCTGTTTACAGGTTCAAGACAAAAAGACATTTACCAAATTGTATGACTTCCATATTCAACAGAGTAACATTTTCCATCTAGTGATATCTTCAAGGGAAGCATGGGTTAAAGACAAAAATATAAATCCGTGTGATACTGTAGCACAGAATTAATGGCCCCATTTAATTAAAAACAAATATGTAACACACATATACATAAGCATACAGCCAATGGACCATATATAGAGAAAAGTACTGGCAGATGTGAAAACATCCGTAAAGTAAGAATGTGTTCATTTATTTTTGTCATCTAACAAAATCCAAAGTGAGTGAACAGAAGAAAAATCAAATCAATATTTATTGTGACCACCTTTACGTTCCAAACAGCATCAATTCTCCTAGGTACACTCGCACGTTTTTTTTTTTATGAACTTGGCAGGGAGGTTGTTCCAAACATCTTGGTGAACTGACTGCAGTACTTCTGTGGATTTAGGCACCTCATTTGCTTTTCTCTCTCCTTAAAATCCCAGACAGATTAGAACAGGGGTGTCCAACCTGCGGCCCTCCAGCTGCTGCAGGACTATATCTCCCATAATGCTCTTTCAGCTAAGGGGCTGGCTGAGGAGGATGGGAGATGTAGTCTTCCAGCATCTGGATTGGAAGATGTTGAGATCCGGGCTCTGCGAGTTCCATACCATAACTTGCAGGACTTCTTGTTCTTCCTTACACTCAAGATAGTTCTTAATGACTTTGGCTGTAAGTTTTAGGTCATGCACCTGCTGCCATTTTTCTACACCCTAGTTCCTGTGATTTTGTGAATAGTTGAGCTGTTTGGCTGTGTTTCCACGCCAGAGGCAGCAAGTTGTCCCTGAAGACTACTTCTGACCAGACTTCTCTGGACAGTATATGGGTCTCATTCTTTTCTGCCAATGCTGAGCTGATGGGACTGTTGGAGATGTTCTGATTAAGAAGGGAGGGAAGAATGATGTCTGCTACACTAAAGTTTCCTTGGATGACTACTGTATCTATTGTCCTCAATATTGCCTGTTTCATTGTGCTTCTTCAAAAGAGCTTGGACAGAACACCTGGAAATCCCTGTCTACCTTGAAATTTGTTCCTGGGACCTTGCTGATACAGTATAACTACCATGTGTCTTGATGCTGTGCTCAGTCTTGCCATGGTGGATGACTTTTGACATTAACGTGTTAGTAAGTTTGGCCAATCGTCACCCAGTTTTATTCCTTCTACGCAGCTGTTTCTGTTTCAGTTAATGATTGTGTTACAACCTACATATTAAATTGATGATCATTAGCACCTATTTTGTTTATCTGTTTAATCGTACACCTCACTAAATGCCCACAAAACATCTGACTTTGTGCAAGTGAACCTAGAAGAATTATTGCTGCTTTGAAGGCAAAAAGGTGCTAATGATCCATCATATAATACCATCAATGAGGCATCTGAATGGCCCCAAATTTATGCTGCAGCATGACAACAACCCCAAACATACAGCCAAAGTCAATAAGAACTATCTTCCATCCTGGAAGTGATGGTATGACCACCACAGAGCCCTGATCTCAACATCATTGAGTCCTAGATCTGCTCCTTTCCTATCACTGCTAATAAGAAATTCATCTACTTTTCTTTTTATCAACAAACTGAGTCCAATCCATCATGTCCTAATGCAACTGATAATACTATTTGAATATTTTTGTTCTGCAATAGACATATGATGACCATGCGACTAGCTAAAGCCAACATTGCATTTATCACATTGTCTTTAACCAGCTTTGGACATAAGGTTATGGTCATTTGCACAGTTAATGGATAAGTTATGCAGCTTTGAGAGGTTTCCTGGCAGGAATACACATCAGTAAATGATATAACTCATCAAAGGGCAACTTGTTCAACTTATTAATGTTTTCTTTTATTTATAGCACCAGGGGATTCCACAGAACTGCACAATACATTTTGGGGACAAGTTAGTGTTTAAAGGCTAGGGGAGAGTTAGGTGGAACATGGAAGAACATTCCACAGTGTGTAGAATTAGATTTTTTTCTGCAGATGGTTCTTGATCTATACTGGCTGTTAATAAATGTCGTGATCCTTGCATTGGAGGAACTGTATTTTGGCTTCCAATGCTTTGTTACAATTAGTACTGTTATTGTTGCACAAAAAAAAAAAAAAGATATACAAAAGCTACATAAATTACAACAGAACCGCCGCCTTGTTTGACATTTCTGACAAGTTTTTGACCTACACATTAAAAGTTGTTCCTTTGTCTTCCCTTATTCTCTATGAAAGATTATAGCACACATTATGGTATCTGTCCCTGGAGTTCTGTCTCATTATTGCCCACACAGGAGAGACTGGGAAGGACTTTAAAATGATAACAATATTTTATTTTCAGTATGGGTTTAACACGCTCAAGTTCCTCTGCTCCTCGACATTTAATTAATTTATTAGTATTATATATGCATATTCAAGCCAAGAGTTGGCCACCCGGGATTTGGATGCTGGAAGCAGACAAATTATTTCACTGAAGTTCCCAGGTTATGCTCCTTGCCAATATTTCAAGAAGAAACTTCTAGTGATATTTTGTCGCAAGGTTCTCACTGTTGGAATGCTTTTACTCCAGTGAGAGAAAGGACTAGTTTTACAACCAGATGTCTGGAGTGTGCCAGTGGCGCCTTGTATACCCAGAATATCAGCACATATTGCCGACAGCATACAACAAGTCACTATGTATAAGTGCGTGTCAATGTTGTTTAAGTGTAAATTTGAGAATGTTTGAGATAATCTGGGTGGTTGAAGCTGATTCATATGATGGGAGTGCTTCAGCATGGCTTATCAGTAAGGTAGGAGAGACCAAACTAAACTATCTTACAGACCCAAATAGAGGGCCGACATATAAGACAAGGAAAATAGAGACAATAATAGACAAAGAGGAATAAATTAACATACATTCTGGCTCGTGGCTACATGGAAACACTCCTCTGTACTCATGGTTCTTTATGGGCTGTAGGCTCACCTCCTTCACCAATGGCAGGATGGAAACAGATGATAGATGGTGTTTCCAGCCAATGAGAGAACTTTGAAAGAGCAGAGAGGTTGAGCCTAGTTCATCAGTACTGGTTGTACCCCTGACAGTGGCCCTGTGATTAGGTCAAATGGTAGCTGCTGGTTTACATGAATTTTGAGAACGATAATTTGCGTGTTCAGTCAGGAGCATTGAATTGCTCTTGACGTTCGTATACAGAATATTTTCTGACTACAACCACATTTTATCTGGAGCATTGAAATGAGGCCGATGCATAGCTGTCTAGCTGTTGGTAGACTGATGACTAGGGGTAGCAAATGTCACCCATGTTCTATGTTAACCATCTTTCCTGTTTATTTTCAGCCAATGGAAACAGTTTAAGTTTTTGTTGCCAATTCTATTTCTTTAACATATCGTCACAGCTTTTATATAAACTGCTAGCCTTAAAGAGGTGTTTGAAACAAGCAGCAGCATGCAATTAACTGTGAGAACAACATTCTGTTGAGTTATCAGCAGCAAACAGTTACCTTAAACAGACAACATGAGTAATTATTATAATGCATTCTGTAAGTTACCGGGTGATATTGGCTAAGTATCCATTAAAAATTAACAACACAATGAAGCCTTAAATAATTGTTAGTTCTAGAGCTAAAGTATAGTTAGGCAAAAGGAATCCGTATCCACAGTTTCTCAACTGTTATCCAACAAAGTATTGTTAAAAATGGGCTCTTAAGGACAGAGTCCATTTAGGTTGGTAACATGAATTACTTTGGGAACAGTTTAACAAAGTTCATTTGAAGTATATTTGATTTTATTTTATAAAATGAACTAGATAGCCTCCTTAAAATGTAAACATTTGGCGAAGGATGTGCTGCAGCCCCTGTGCATGTGGTTAAAGGGTATACTCCCTAAACATAGGCACGTGCACACGTATGTACACACACACAAATGTACGTACTCACACTAACAAACTTAAACAAACGTACATCAATTAGCCATAACATTATGACCACCTACCTAATACTGTGTAGGTCCCCTTTTTTCTGCCAAAAGAGCCCTGTCAGGGCATGGACTCCACTAGGCATCCTGGTGTCATATGTTCTCTAGGTAGTTGACGTACACGCAACCAGCCATCCACATGATGCAAAAGAAAACATGATTCATCAGACGTGGCCACCTTTCTCTATTTTCCAGTGGTCCAGTTTTTATGCTTACATGCCCATTGTAGGCAGTTTTGTAAGTGGACAGGGGTCAGCATGGGCACCCTGACTGGTCTGGGATTACTCAGCCACATATGCAACACTGTAATGCACTACATGTTCTGGCACCATTCTATCAGCACCATCTTTAACCTTTTTCAGCAATTTGAGCTACAGTAACTCGTCTGTTGGATTTGACCACACGGGCCAGGCTTCGCTGCCCCCCATCAATGAGCCTTGGCCACCCATGACCCCCTCGCCCATTAACCTCTTTTCCTTCCTTGGATCAATTTTAATGGGTACTGACCAGTTTTGGAGATGCTCTGACACAGTCGTCTAGCCATCATAATTTGGCCCTTGCCAAAGTTGCTCAGATCTTTACACTTGGCCATTTTTCCTACTTCTAACACAACAACTTTGAGGACAAAATGTTTACTTGTTGCCTTATATATCTCACCCACTGACAGGTGCCATGGTAACAAGATTATCAGTGTTATTCACTTCACCTGTCAGTGGTCATAATGCTATGACTGATCGGTGTACACTTTCTCATACTCACTGACACACTCATGCTAACACACACTCATGCTAACACACACTTCCTTTCACACCACTTACACATACACGTCCATACACACAAACACTTATATATTCTTGCTCACACACACAAACGCACACCATCCAAGCAGCCACGCTTACACAGCATGTAACTTAGCATGTTCCTGTCTCCTCATTCTGGCCAAAGTTCACATTCCCTCTTAAATTGTGTACCATAAGTACCATAAGTCTAGATGGCAAGCTTACGGGACATGGTTCTCAACTCCTGATGTGTCTGTATGTATTAGTGTATTTTTTATGTATGTTAACTTCCCCGTTTAAATTGTACAGTGCTGCGTAATTTGCTTGTGCTTAACCCCACCCCAAGAATCCCCTATTGTCAGGCTCCACTCAGCTGCTTCTCTCTTGTTCCCCCCCGTCTCGCTAGAGTCCCCCCCCCCCGTCTCGCTAGTTTCCCCTCTGCTGTAATCCATTCCAGGATTTCCATATCCTCTGTTCTGTGCCTCTGATTCCTTGATTCTGGTTTTGCTCTTTGCTTCAGCTCTGTTTCCTTTATAAGGTGTGCCCCACCTGTTTGTTATGTTTGTCTCAGTCTGCATTCTAAAGTTATGTCTATCTTAAAACAATAAAGTGATGTTGTGACATCACTGGCATTAATAACATGTTCAAGAGGTCCCTAAGAGGACCTCTAACCAGTTTATATATATACCGTATTGGCTCGGATATAGGCCGCCCCCGTATATAGGCCGCACCCTAAAAGTTTGGTGCTTTTTTAAAGAAAAAGTTTTTTTTCTTTAAAAAAGCACCAAAAAAAACATGCTGCCACTCTGTCCCCCCCCCGAGATATGCTGCCACTGTCCTCCCTCTCCCGAGATACGCTGCCGCTGTCCTCCCTCCCCGCGATACGCTGCCGCTGTCCTCCCTCCCCGAGATCCGCTGCCCTCCCTCCCCGAGATCCGCTGCCGCTGTCCTCCCTCCCCGAGATCCGCTGCCGCTGTCCTCCCTCCCCGAGATCCGCTGCCGCTGTCCTCCCTCCCCGCGATACGCTGCCGCTGTCCTCCCTCCCCGCGATACGCTGCCGCTGTCCTCCCTCCCCGCGATACGCTGCCGCTGTCCTCCTCTGCCCCCCCCTCCTCGACTTACCGGAGCAGACTCCCGGGTGTCTTGCGGTGCCGGCGAGGGACATCCACGCAATACGCGTATGCAACTTCCGGTACCGGAAGTTGCATGCGCGTATTGCGTAAATGTCTCCCGCCGGCCCCGCAAGACACCCGGGAGTCTGCTCCGGTAAGTCGGGGGTGGGCAGAGGTAAAACGCTTAGATAACCTCCCGTGCCGGCACCCCCCCCCGTGGGAAGTGCCGGCAGGGGAGACTGTCTGAGCGTATCGGGGAGAAGGATGCAGGTCCCCTGCACCGCTGCGGGGGATCTGTATCTTAACCCCGCTGCCTGCCCGGCGCCCGGGACTGCATGTCCCGGGCGTCGGGCGCTAGAGCCCGAATATAGGCCGCACCACCCACTTTAAAAACTTAAAGTGGGGGAAAAAAGTGCGGCCTATATTCGAGCCAATACGGTGTATATATATATATATATATATATATATATATATATATATATATATATATATATATATATATATATATATATATATATATATATATATATATATATATATATATATATAAAAATACAAAAAAAAAATTAAAAAAAATAATAAAAAAAAGAAAAACCCTTACATCACATTGCCCTAACACAACATCTACCCAGTATAACCCTCCTGCCACCGTTCACAACCCCCAAACCTGTTAAGCCATAAGCATTAAAATTCTACGAATAAAGTACACCTTATAGTATGTTCCCTATAAGTGCTGGGAAAGTATGGAAAATCTATATAAATTAGGTATTTTTTAAATCAGGACACCTGAATCGATAAACTTGGAGGGGATTTCCCATCACTTTACTTAATTTTGTGAGGATTTAGAGGGAAAATATGTCACACATTTTTTAAAATGAAAATAAACTGTCAGTGTAACCAAAGAAATGTAACATGAAAAATAAGAAAGAGAGGGTTTTCCTGGCAGCTGTGCTCATCATTATAGGTCAATCTCTAAAAGTGGTCGGCAAAGAGACCAGCAAAGCCTTCTCAATCGGCGCCGTCATTTCCTGGTGCTCAGATGCAGGCAGAGTCTGAGCAGCGAAGCATTATAGCATTGCTACCATGGTTTACAGGGTTTCTTTCTTTCTTTTTTATTTGTTCGGATATAATATGCACCCCTTTCATTATACCTGAGATATTACGGTATTAAAATAGTCACGTGGCTAACCATTACTGATATATATATAAACATTTATAGTAGTAGAGTAGAGGTTGTAGCCGTATTAGTCCAGTGGTGTCAATATCAAATAACAGATGGAATAAGTATCTTGTGATAATACCTTTTTTCATTGGACTAACAGAATTTTGGAATAACAAGCTTTCGGGAGCTCTTCTCCCTTTCTCAAGTCTAAAACAAGTCTAAAAAGTCAAGTTTTGCTCAGAAATGAAAAGTCCAATGAAAAAAGGTATTATCACAAGATACTTATTCCATCTGTTATTTGATATAAACATTTATTTATTCAAGAGTCACTAAAACACAAAATGAACCAAGGATCACTAAGAAACGCAAAACAAGAAAAGACAAGTAAAGGGAAATAAAACATGACACATAACATGCACAATTAATTAGCTGTGTTCATTTGCATGGAAATTATGAAGGGGACAGTAACAAACATAATTCTTTAGTCAGAACCCGCTCAGCTCATTCTGCTGTGTAGAAACCTCTAGTGAAAGAATTGAAAGCTAACGTAAAACAATCTGTAGAAAATGTACAATAACCCTATGGATGTAGTTGGTTTCTCCTACATCAAAAAGGATCAGAAGAGGAGGAGAGGAACCACCTTTCGTTATCTATTGGAATATGTCACAGAGGATGAAAAAAATCCCTAAACAGTTGTTAGCTTTAACATTTTAGCTTTATTACTAATTATTTCAATAACAAGAACACCCATGAAATCACTGCTTTGCCCTTATAATTGTGTTGTTTTGGAAAATCAATATACCATTTTGACCTAAATTTAGTGTAAGATCTAGTTGTTTTTAATGACTCTCTGGAAAATGCTTGAACAAAATATATATATATATATTTATTTTTTATCTAAAGGTCACCTCCAAAAGGTATAAAAAAAGCATTACAAAATGTCCTATTGGACAAAACATCAACCTTATTTACAGAACATTTGAAATTGATCAAAATGTTTGATACACAAAGAAAAACATCTAGCCATTGTATTCTTTTTTACTAGCCCTTGCCTGGTAGGATCACATCACCATATTTGTTCAGCTCTAGGTAACTGCCCATGGAGCTGAGTCTGTTGGATGCAATGCAAGTGCGTTCTTTAAAATGTTTGTGCTTGTAGAAAAAGGGAGGCCAGAGATACAGTTTGTCTAGGTTTGTTGGAATAACAAAGTCTGTATGTGTTTTCACACCAAAGTAGTGTAGCCAAAGTAGGCATAAACAAGGTACTGACATACATGTGAACCATTATTAACCACCGTTTTGCCCTAAGGTGAGCTTCCGCCCTAATCACAGCGCTTTTGCTGAGGATGTCTCCCCTGATTGGAGGATTGAGAGAGAGAGGTCAATGGAAGCACCGCCTTTTTGGCGGAAGTTCGTGTCGGGTTATGTATGCGGAGATGCAGGCGAAGATACAAGAAAATACAAATGCTTCCTGCTTTCCGTAGAGGCAGCAGGAGTAGGTGTAGGACAAATGTATGGGTAAGAGAAATGTATGGCGAGACAGATCTAGGCTCCCTGATACACAGAGAACAATTGTTTCCCTGTTGTTAAGACTAAACACCTTGAAGGGCACATATCTGTCCATTTTACCCCCAAGTGTCAACAGAAAGATGACGATGGGTATGTTAGTGTGTTTGTGTGTCTGGGTTTGTAAGCATGTGTGTGTGGATACACTAGCATGTGTATGTGGGTATGTTCACGTGAATGTGAGTATGTTAGTGTGAGTTTCTGGGTGTTTGTGTGAGCATTTGTGTGTGTTACTGTGTGTCTAAGTGGGTATGTTAGTCTTAGTGCCCCTCAGGATCAGGCTCTGGGTCTGCCACAGCTTCTAAGAGCTATCAATTTGCTATGCTAGGAACCCTCCAGCCTAAGTCTAAAACCTCATTAGTATGAGAGACCTGACTTTTAGGAGTCAGGAAATGTATGCACACTCTTTTGTAATGAAACAGGGAATAGGAATAATCATTCTAACAATGTAATTTGAAGACATAAGATAGCCTGCATTGGTGCATGAAGTTTTGTTAGCTCTCTATATGCTGAATATTTGATTTTAGCCTGGCTGAATAATTTGTTGACATGCATATCATTAAAGAAACTTGATGATTTCAATTTTAACTTACTCTTAAATTGTGACTTATTTTTTCAACCCTATTTGCAGGGGTTGGCAGGAGAATTGCATTCTCAACTCATCAGCTTCATTATGCTTTAGCATTATGAACCTCCGAGAGCTTCTCCTGCAAGAAGGGCTTGACTGGCACTTTATGTATAATTAAGACATTAATATAAATGTAGAGTCACCATACTGGTCAAGACAAATGCAAGACAAATATTATGCAAATCTTCTTGCAGGACAAAATGGCTTGGTTTCCAAACTATCAACTTTTTCTGAGGTGTATTCTGTGACGCAGGAGGTTGCAGCTGAGATGAACATGTGCACTTGCTGACTTTACTATGGATTAAGATCAGCTAAACCCAGTGAACTCCTCCTGAAAGAAGGAATAATCTTGCACTACATAATGCATACTTAAATTATTAAAATGGCTTATTAGAAATCTGACTTCTCATGTAGGGCTAGGGTATCCCTCTTGGTTCTACTCATTATAGGCACACAGGGTGCCACAATGTCTTTGATCTATAAAGAAGTATGGCATTTAATCAAACCTATTCCTCTTACTATTTTGGACTCAATGGGTCCCAAGCCCATAAGGGGAAGATCTTTAACTGATTTGGAACCCAGCTAATGTCCTAAAAACCTTTTTTTAGTATCACTCCATCTTGGAGTATTAACTCCATCTATCAGTGCTAAAGGAGTATGCACAAATTATTCATCTATATATATTTAAAAGGGAATGGGTAAACCTGTGACATGGGTCATAAAACACAAATAGTTTTTTATAGTGCCTTTCATCCTATTAAATATTATGAAAACTGCATGTGGTCTGTAGGGTTGCATATATTATGGACACTTTGTTGGGATTTGTTTACTGTGATGGAGCTACCTGAGCCATCAGTAAGGTAGCAGCGGAGCTATAGATGTGACTCAGACAACCTAACTTGCTAAAACTCAATGAAACCAAGCACAAAAGGCAGAAACACGGTAGAACTGAGTTGAGTACAATTTGAATATGTAGACATAGAAAAACATGCAATCTCAAAACAGATTAATTCAGAAGAATAATTCAATCCTTCTAGTTTGACCATATCGGTTGCAAAGACTCAAACCTTAAACAGTAATTTGTCTTGTTTTATATTTAGTATAGTCGTAAACGTTTAAGCCTCTGTCCTTCTTGTTTTAAACTATGAATTAGTGGTTCTGGTAGGGAGACAGTCCCACAGTGGCCCTCCTGGGCAGCCTCAGTCTGGATCAATGCATTGTCCTGGAATGAGAATTCTGAGTGAAGAAAGTATCAGCTAATCAGGAGAGACTTCTCAACTCTCTTAACTCTTAATTATCTGAATCTGCTCATGTCTGGTAATAGAAGGGTTAATTATCTGAAACTGCTAATGCCTGTAATGATCTATGTATATTATATAAATATATTGTTAAATCTGATGGTGTGTACATGTGAATCAGTGTGTATGTGAGATATATATATATATATATATATATATATAGATAGATATATATATAGATAGATATCTATATATATATATAGTATATGTTAAGTGTATGTGACATTGCGTATATGTGAATCATTGTGTATGTATGTATATATTATATGCTTAATGTGAACTCCCTAGGTTCTGGTGGTGTGTCCAAAAGTGTTGAATCTCTGATTGAGGAAGCCACTCTATGGACCTAGGTATTGTTGGCCTGCAGGTCTTTCCAGCTGGTCAATTACTATATGATAAGAATGGGGTTTGTAGTGCAAGAATTAAAGGTTACACTAGCTCCCAAAATAGTAATGATGGGTCTAAAGCAACAAAGACTGTTGCTTCTGCACGCTGCCTGCAGCCTTCTCAGATCTGCAGTGCAGGAAATTGCCTGTTTTAAAATTAGGAAATAAATAGTTCCTCTGCAGGTTGTGAAGTCTAAGTCAAATATAAAAGTGATTTATATACTTTTTGCACAGGGGACTTCCAGAATATATATCTGCAGGTGTCACAGTGTTTTATTTAGAAATCAAACATTGAAATAAGCAGTACAGTAGTGTGCATATTACTTTGTACCTCTGGTCCTTTACTGATAAGAGAGAATGACAAACAGATGAGTTAATGAACAATTCCAGGCAAAAGACCACATAACTTACACACACCATAAACAGGAGTGCTTATGTCTTGTAGCACAAGAACATGCTATGTAATACACTGACTACAAGAAAGTTAACCTTTTAAACTTTCTGAAAGAATACTTGCCTGCAAATAACATAAAGGGTAATTGTGTAGTAAGTTGTATTTTAAAGGCATGTTCTATCTGCTTTCATAACAAGGTTAAACTACCTAGCTCGGAGGCGTCTTCAGTCTTCTTGCATGATAAATTGGCTTTCGACACTTTTAAATGGCTTGGTCTATCTTATTGAAGCACTAAAGAATGTTGTAATGTATAATTTACCTGCTTCATAACATTATAGCAGACTGCAGAATAAGTAGCCCTCAATTCTTCAGCTAGAGGAGACAACCTCATATGGAGTTGTAAGCCACAGATGACCTTGAAATCTGTTTAAACAGAAGACAATCTGTTACTCATGGAGGAGGATTTTTTAAAAATTATTTTTAAAGCTGCCAATGTACATTACAATGCAGTGGTGTTTGTCTTGGTTTTTTTTTTAGAATATAAAGTATATGTTCTTTCCAGTTGTCAACCCAGTTCTTTTTTCCTGGACAGCTTAACAGGGGTTGTCATTGAAGAATATCAAAGTATTTTAATATGTGGACAGAGAACGTGCTCCAACTGCATTTCATTCACATCAAGCGGTATACCCAATTATTTTTCTTTTCAATATTTTTATTTGTGCCTGTCACAAAGTCACTACTAATGCAGGCAATAGGCACTCACAATGTGGACTCACAATGAGGAGGTACAAAGTATCTCAGTTAAAGGACAGGAGTCTTTCACAGTGAAGATCTCTAGTGAACAGCAGTCACCAGCGGGGATCCAAGGACATACCAAAAACAACTAAAATCAGCGAACCAAGGTTGAGATAACAAACAAGGTCAGGTGACAAGCCATGGAAACAAACACAACACCCAAGTGTTGTCATATTACCGCTCTTTGATTGTTTTGTGTGTGTGTGTATGTGTATATATATATATATATATATATATATATACCGTATTTGCTCGATAAGACAACCCCCCCAAATCTGAATATTAATTTAGGAAAAAAAAGAAGCCTGAATATAAGACAACCCTATAGGAAAAAAGTTTTACCAGTAAATGTTTATTCATATAAACTATTTTTGAGAAAAATATTTTGTTTTTATTTCCTTTTATTTTCCAACCTGCCCTCCCCCAGTTATGCACATCTGCCCCAGGCTTGCCACTCTGCCCCAGAAATGCCTTATCCCCCCTATATGCCACTGTGCCCCATGATATGTCTTTTAACCCTCTAAATACCACTGTGCCCCCCTGATATGCCTTTTAACCCTCTATATGCTACTGATTCCCCGGTGTGTAGCCTCTAAATGTCTGTTTTTATTTCTTTATGGGGGGGGGGTTCTGAACATTTGTCACTTAATGAAACGTATCTTATTTTTTTGTGTTAAAAAATAGTTACTTACTTTGTAAAATCGCTTCTCCTTTTGCTCTTTACTGCTAGCAAAACTGTTGATAATCCAGTCATGATTTAATGGACGCTGAAGAGTAGTTTATGACTGGCACCATGACACAGGGCGAGACTGATGGGTCTGAGGAGCTATAGGGTCATGTGGAAGCGGTGCTCACTTCTCATCCTGATGAAAAGTAAAACCAATCATTTTAATTTTTAATACGTCCCATTCATATTGTGACACCAGCAGGAGCAGAGCAGGCAGAATGACGGATTATTTTACTTAAACTGGTAGAATTTGATTAAAATACATCAGCAGGAACACAGTCAATGTGAAAATGTGGACTGGATCATGCTGTTTTTTGATAGCGCTTATTGGCACAGTATTTTTACATTAACTATGTGCAATGGGAGGCGCGTTCTACAAAGTATGATCATCAGGGACAGAACCCAACTTACTGCCCCCCCCCCGGTAGACTCTCTCTACTATCCTCCTGGTAGGCAATTCAGTCGTCTGCCCAGTCTCCACTTTCAACCTGTAACAGACCAGTAGGGACTCCCTACCTGTCTCGCTGATGTTTAATTACATATAACATAGTCTAGACAATGCGGGGATTCACCACCATGCTGCCTGCAGACGCCCTTCTAGCACTAGATTCATTTATAGATTGTAACCTTTCAAGTCTTCATCTCCTTCTGTACCAGTATGTCTTAACATGTGTTAATCTTCTTATCAAATTGTATATGATCGATTTTAATGTTATTGTTAATTTTCACTGCCCCATTGTAATAGTTCTACGGTATCTGCTGGCACTCTGTAAATAAATATAGGTAATATAGCTGTCTGTGTGAGGCTGTCTCATCTTATCTAAGAGCACTCCGCATCTAGGCCAGGAACTGCTTCTGAAGGCAGCTTGGCTGTAGACCTCTGCTTTGTAGTTTAAACCATGCTGCAGAGGACCAGAAGGACAGCGTTCGCTAGGGCCGCCCAAGGCCATACAGCCTACAGAGCTCCTTTATCAGCAACCATCGCTCCTGTGTTCCAGTGGACTGTTGTGTTCATTAATCCAGGTTTAAAGGCTAATTGATCATTAGAAAACCCTTTTGCAATTATGTAACAGCTAGAAATGTCCTTGTTTTCCATGACCCCGAGCTTTTCAACGGTAACGTACAGAGAATGTTACAAAAACGGGTTGAGCATTGCTAATAACAATCCCTAACTATGTGAAAGGGGCTCTTTCTACAGGTAAAATGAACCCCCTTAAGTGAATAGACATTGACTCTGCTGATCAAACACTTGATGAGGTGTTAACTTTGCAGCCATTTCCTTGGGCATTCACTGTCTCTACCCAAGAATTGTCTCAATATGTGTTCCGTTTCTATGATCATGCATAATACTGTAAAAATATCCAAAAATATTTTCTGAAAATTGATCACATGGGTCTTGAGGAATGATTTCAGGGTGACATAGAAGAATTTGTGGCAGTAATGAAGTTTTCCCAATAAAGGAGCCCTACTGTTCTTAAGGACTGATAGCATTGACCCAACGTATGATCCTTGGATAGAAAATACAGCTCTGTTGTAAAGATAATGAAGAAGCAAAATGAAACACGAGTATTAATTAGTGTCTCTGTATGTGGCATTCTACCAAATCTAATCATACAGAGGCCATGAAAACAATGCAGTACAGACTGGGAAGAAAAGAAAGTCTTAAATAGATGTTATTAGCAAGATTAATGTAGAACACCATTGTCCCCAGAGAGATAGGAACGCTAGTGTTAAATATGATATATAGGAGCCATAATAACCAGAAATTACAGGGTATAAAAAGAAAAACTGGAGCTTATTTTTTTTTACCTTAAATTTTTTTTATTTATGTATTTCAGGATTTTTAGGTACACAAACTTTACTAGTGCGGAAATGCTTTACAATTATTGCATAAAGAACACGTTTAGGGTGAATTGAATGTTCTGCATCATCTGTAACACATTATGAATACCGCACAGAAGCCTTTTATATTAAAAAAATATATAATTTTGGTGTTTTTTCTCAACAAGAAAATATAAACATTATTTTAGATAGGTAAACTTATTTTTCAAAAAAACATTTTTCAGAGGCAATAATATCATTTTGATATAAAAGATAACGCAGTGATACTTTACAGGGTACACTAATGGATATTTAATAACAACCTTATAAACCGGTTCCTGTAAAAGGCACGGGGTGCGTTTACTTGCTCTGTGTGTGTGAAAGCACATCATGCTAATTTGGAAACCAAGCAAAGAGCCACATCTGTTTTATCATTTAGGTACTTGTACTAATGCCCATGATATAAAAATAGAAAATAATTCCATTTCTCTTCACCTCTTCACTGCTGCGGGGACCCTAAGACATTAATGTTTTCAGCAAAAGTGCACGATGGAAGGAAATAGAAGGGAAAGAAGAAGGTGCCATGCTGTGAATGGGATAGCAGATGAAATAATAACGCTGTATGGTACATAGGATATCTGAGGACGCAAGCTTTTTCTGTGTCACTGAATTTGGTTGTTTGTATATGAGCAACCCTTCTATGGCTTCTAAATGTTTTTAAATTGTGACACTGTTAAAATTTTAAAAATGCTAAATATTTTTAAAGATAAATTCAAATTAAGAATAAATCTTCAAATAATGTTTGTAAATGGAAGCTATACCAAAAAATAGGATCCCTGGAAAGGATTATAGAGACTGGATGGTATCATTTATAAACATGCGTTTATGCTCGGGGTGTACCTTCTGGAAAAGTATTGCTAATTATGTTTTTCATTTTGATTTTATTTTATTTAATTGCTAATGTAATTCTCAAAAGGCTAATATCATAAAAAGTTACGTTATTGGTGGGTAACTGTAGATATGAGCAGTCACATGGATTAAGTTGACCATCATTGACAATCCAATGGGTTGTCATTGTGTGGTTAATTCTATTAGAAGGGGCCTATTAGTATAGAAGAAGGGTTTACATGCTGTTTTGCTGACTTTTTACTTTATCCAATAGCTTATTAGACCACAATTATAAAAAAAAATAATTATAAAAAAAATAAAGGGGTAAAAGTGGTAAAAAGTTGACAAATCAGCAACAACATTTAATTAATTGCTATGTTTTTTTTGACGTGATTCATTGTCTTCTGTTTTGGTTATTTATATTTCCTTTTCACAATCACCTTTTAAACTATGCATTTGTTAATTAAGAATGGAAGAATTTTAAATGTATTTTTTTAATCTATGCTTATATAGATGAAAAGGTCTATGCAAGAAAAAAAAACTTAGTAAATACTGGTAGTAAATATTTCAAAATGATGTGCATACAAAGATGTGCATCTTTAACAAAGAACATGCTATAGATAATCAATGATGTGCTCCAGAATGAGTTCTATGTGTAGTAGTAAGAGGTAGTGGCACGGTAGATGGTAAATGAGTAGCTGCATAGTTTTGCTGTACCTGACAGGTTCAATAATCACAGTGAAGCTTAACTGATGACACTTCATTAGCATAATGAGTAGAAGCTGAGAAGAGAGCCTGAGAGTCTATCATTACGCAGATCACGTCCGTGGTACATCTCTAGCTCTCAGCTTTACCAATAAAACGTGTTTTATGTCCCATTAAATATTCTTCCACAGTAAATGCTTGCATTTATGGCAGTTATGAATGCATATTTCCCCGTAAGCCAAGAAGCAGGAGTTCTTCCATATTTTTTACAAGGTCTCTACTTTATTTGGGAGACTCATACTCTTTTGTTAGCAGGGCACTCAGCAATATAATCACAGAGAAGAATGCAAGTGAAGAAAATGGAGAGTTAAAACGCGAGACAGCTTAGATAGATGCTTCAATTGCTTAGCATACCTAAAAAGTGTCCTTCTATTAAGAGGAACGCCAGCCTTTAGGGTTCACATCAACAATTTCCCATCCTGTGCATTGATTATGATTTATCTCCGGTTCTAGAATATGCTACTAGCTATGACCACCAGGAACCCCAAGCCTTAATCATGGGTAGAAAAAGGAGTATTGCAGGTGAATGCCCTACAACTTATATTGGTCAACCAAACCTGTGGGTTTACTTAAGAAAATGTTGCCTATTACTGTGGCTCTGAACCTTAAAGGGAAAATCCCGTGGAACAAAATGTTTCTTTAATTTTGGCATAAACTATCCTGCTGCATTAAGCAATACAGCGTTTTTATAGCAAGGCCGTTCCTTCATAGAATTTAATTGGCCTTAGAGTCTGGCTGTGTGATTAACAACGAAACTTTGTATTGTTTACCACAGACAGTATGATGAGGAGTCAAGGTGTTTGTCTAGTAGTTTGGGCTAAGAAAACAGCGCTGGGACACAAACAAATAGCTAGCATGACAGTGACCTGAAAATAGTTTACTAAGCGAATTTTTATAAAAAAAAAAAAAAAAAAAAAAAACACAAAGGTTTTGAAAATGTACTTTTAATCGGATACTAGTAATAAAAAATTAGAGTGCTCAGTGTTGTCCCACTTGCCTCCTCACAAAAAATGGCAATTTGAAATCGGCCGGCATGCCTTAAATGACGCAAACTGCCCCAATCTGGTTATTTTTTAATACAAGTTGAAGTTTATTTTGCAAGGACTCCAATGCCTTTCCTAATATGTATAATAGCCAAAAAATGATATTCAGATAGCTTACGTATGATTGGCTAATGCTTTTTGATGTCAGTTGGACATCAGCACCCATTCACTAAAATGAGAGTTCTACTGAGAATGTGTAGGAAACAGACTATGGTATGATCCCTGATTTGAGTAGAGGCAGCTGAGTGTGAGCATAAGCCTTTGCGTGCTGGAAGCCAGGATGCAGTCAATGTCATAAGTCTCATTTTCCAACCACAATACCTTAAGATTCATTCAAGATGGACATGCTGGAGTGCTCTGTTGCATACGTTATGAAGATGCAGGTCAGTTTGCAGGATAAAGTATATACATTTAATTTTCCACATAAGTGTTATAGACATAAAATAGTTAGGTATGATCCCTCACCTGCTTCCATACATTGAACATAAGGACAGAGTGTCAGAGTGTTCAATGGAGCCCCTTAAAATACATTAGAAAAATTATTACTTACGTTAGGGAGAAACAGCAACTCCAGAGCTGTAGCTCCCTGCCCCTCCATTTCCAGACATTTTGCACCAGTGATTGATTGTTTGAAACAGCCAATCAGTGGCTGGAACGCGCTCCCACTGAAATTAATGGAATCACTTTCCCTGCACACAAACGGTTGTCTCGTTAGACCCATGCCCTGAGCTTTCGCCTAGCAAGTGCCAGACGATGGCACATGCCAGGCGATGTCTTTGGCCGATAAATCTCCTGCATGGCAAATTGTTGGGGGTTGGGGAAAGGGCCAGTTTCATTTCCAAAGTAGACAAACCCTTTCACAGAAATAATTATTTGATCAAGTAAAATTAGCTTTTTTCATATTTTTTTTTCTAGAACACTTAATTGTCATGTGACACAAAATCAGACTGGCTATTGCCATGGAAACTGAGAAAGCTTCATTAAAGTTCCAGTGCTGTTTTATGTGTTTAAACCGTCAGTGAAAACAATAAAATTACAGATCTGCTTAGAGTCACTGGCACCTTTAATTCTCATAACTGTAAAACAATTATAAATTTAGAATCACTTACACATCATAACAGAGTCTGCTCCATTGTGTTACTAATCTGATTCATTTATTCATCTTGCCGTTATTAAGGTTTGACTATGAATTCAGTGTTTCTGGCTTGAGTTAAAATTGAGACCTGTAGGGTACTGAGACACATGCGATGGACAGCTGCAGCCCATGGTGTATTATAAAAGTTATGGCGCGTGGAAGATGCTCGATACATGATTCATATTTATCATGAATGTGTCATTATGCTATAAACCCTTCTAGCAGAAGATTGCAAAAAATCTCTCTGATGATTACCTTTCCCTGTATTTCTATTACCAGAGGTTGCTGCTGAATATTTTAATCACAAGTACTTGATCATTCGAACTGTATATCTGTCATAACACTGGAACACACATGATACCCAGTTGCTCTGTTCTCTTCCACTTGGTGAGTGTACATGGACACTTGATAGGGTAAGGATATCGTCATCCTTTTTACCCTGTCCAAAAGACTGTAAATAAGGATTTTCTTTGTCTGTCTGCTGATTGATCCAAGTTTTCAGAGGCAGCAGCAGCTAGTACTAAATGTATTCAACATGTCCCAAAAATATGTTTTGCAAGGGAACTAAGAGGGATAAATAATATTCATATATAATCCATATATAATATAGTCCTCGTCAATGAAACACTCATTTCTGAGCTATGTCAAAGTCACTTTGTTTCCTTACATCTTTACAAATTATATTTTACATATAATGTTTTCAAGATACCACCAAGCTTAGACTCTCTAGGCTTGCAGAAATGGAGGCATGGTGCTTTTGAGCAAAGATACACACAGATAGAATATACCGGTAATTGCATTAAACTCTTTGAAGTAGAACAATTAGACTTGCATTTACATGAGATGCTTCTGCAAAAACAGTTGTTTTAATGAACTCAATTTCAACCAACCAACAACTGTAGAAAGCTGATGAAAGTCCAGCGAAAGCTGGAAAGTCATAGTTTGGCCATCACAATGAAATTGGGACTTCCCATTGTACTAACTAAAATATTAACAATGGAGTCTTGATCAGGTGGTCTGACATTTTAGGACAGGCTCTGCCATACTGACACCTAAACACACACACACACACACCAGGACAGGCTCTACCACACAGACATCCAAACACACACACACCAGGACAGGCTGTCACACCCAGACACACACACCAGGAAAGGCTGTACCACACCGACACCCAAATGCACACCAGGAAAGGCTCTGCCACACCGACACCCAAACACACACCAGGACAGGCTCTACCACACCAACACACCCAAACACACACGCACACCAGGACAGTCTCTACCACACCGACACACCCAAACACACACACCAGGACAGACTCTACCACACCAACACACCCAAACACACACACCAGGACAGGCTCTACCACACCGACACACCCAAATACACACCAGGACAGGTTTTGCCACACCAACACCCACCCCCACCCCCACACACACCAGGACAGGCTCTGCCACACCAGTTCCCAAATACACAGCGGGAAAGGCTCTGCCACACTGACACCTAAACACACACATACCAGGACAGGCTCTACCACACAGACACCCAAGCACACACACACCAGGACAGGCTCTACCACACCAACACACCCAAACACACACACACACCAGGAAAGGCTCTACCACACCCACGCCCAGACACACACACACCAAGAAAGGCTCTGCCACACCCAGACACACACACCAGGAAAGGCTCTACCACACCGACACCAAAACATACACACCAGGACAGTCTCTGCCACACAGACACCCAAATACACACCAGGAAAGGCTCTGCCACACCGACACACCCAAACACACACACACCAGGACATGCTCTACCACACCAACACGCCCAAACACACACACACCAGGACAGGCTCTACCACACCAACACACCCAAACACACACCAGGACAGGCTCTGCCACACCAACACACAACAGGACAGACTCTGCCACACCAACACACACCAGGACAGGCTCTGCCACACCAACACACACCAGGACAGAATCTGTCACACAGACACACCCAAACACACACCAGGACAGGCCCTGTCACACCCAGACACACACACCAGGAAAGGCTCTACCACACCGACACCAAAACACACACCAGGACAGGCTCTGCCACACAGACACCCAAATGCACACCAGGAAAGGCTCTGCCACACCGACACCCAAACACACACACCAGGGCATGCTCTACCACACCAACACACCCACACACACCAGGACAGTCTCTACCACACCGACACACCCAAACACACACACCAGGACAGGCTCTACCACACCGACACACCCAAATACACACCAGGACTGGTTCTGCCACACCAACACCCACACACACCCAGACACACACACCAGGACAGGCTCTTCCACACCAACACCCAAATACACACCGGGAAAGGCTCCGACACACCCAAACACACACACCAGGACAGGCTCTACCACACCGACACACCCAAATACACACCAGGACAGGTTCTGCCACACCAACGCCCACCCACACACACACCAGGACAGGCTCTGCCACACCAACACACCCAAACCCACACACACACACCAGGAAAGGCTCTACCACACACACACCCAAGCACACACACACACACACACCAGGACAGACTCTGTCACACAGACACACCCAAACACACACCAGGAAAGGCTCTGCCACACCCACACCCAGACACACACACCAGGAAAGGCTCTACCACACCGACACACCCAAATACACACCAGGACAGGCGCTGCCACACCAACACACACACCAGGACAGGCTCTGACACACAGACACCCAAATACACACCAGGAAAGGCCCTGCCACACAGACACCCAAATACATACCAGGAAAGGTTCTGCCACACAGACACCCAAATACACACCGGGAAAGGCTCTGCCACACTGACACCCAAACACACACATACCAGGACAGGCTCTAGCACACCGACACACCCAAACACACACGCACCAGGACAGGCTCTACCACACCGACACACCCAAACACACACCAGGACAGGCTCTGCCACACCGACACCCAGAGACACACCAGGACATGCTCTGCCACACCGACACCCAGACACACACACACCATGACAGGCTCTACCACACCGACACACACACACACCAGGACAGGCTCTGCCACACAGACATCCAAATACATACCAGAAAAGGCTCTACCACACAGACATCCAAATACATACCAGGAAAGGCTCTTACACCCAGACACACACACCTGCCACACTGAAGTATAAAAGATGTATTTTCTACACTGCTTTGTCATTAACTCCCCCCTATTGTATTTGTGTCCCCTTGTGTATTGATGCCCCAGCCAGGTCCCCCTTTAGTATTGATTACTGTCTCCCCCCCACAACACAACCTTGTGTATTTTCCCCTTTGTGCATTTTCCCCCCCACCCTTCTGTATTGCCCCCAGCATTGATTTATGTGATGCCCCAACTAACCCCCTCCCTTGTCTATTGATGCCCCCACCACTTTTGTATAGGTGAATGTGATGCCCAAGCACACTTTTGTTTATTGTTGATGCCTCCCACTGCCATGTGTATCACCCCCAGCCACACACCCCCTGTTTATATTGATTTTGTGATACCACCCCCCTTTGTATTTTTAATTTTTAATGATATCCCAAGGCAATCCCCCCATCCCTATAATATGGGTCTGTTTTTCTTTAACCCCCTATTTTTGAGTAATACTAAAATTTTTGTGTATTTTTTTCTGCTCTCCTCCGATCCTCTC
Source organism: Spea bombifrons (assembly GCF_027358695.1). NCBI lineage: Eukaryota > Metazoa > Chordata > Amphibia > Anura > Pelobatidae > Spea > Spea bombifrons. Next base: position 28,512,044 of record NC_071095.1, on the reverse strand, counting down.
CCTGTCATGAGGAACTCTTTACAGCCGCTGAGCGTATGCGAGCCAGATTGAAAGCGGTCATCGTGCAGCTGTCAAGCCACCTCCGCCGGCGCCTAATGAAATTAAAGCGGCCAGCGCGCATGCACTGCGCCACCCAATGGCTGTTTCTCAGCGTTTTGTCCCACCCCATTTAAGATGTGGGACAAAGTGCTGAGGCACGGCCATTGGGCGGCATGGTGCGTGCACGCCGGCCCCTTTATTTTTATTAGGCGCCGCTTTCAATCCTGCTCGCAGCCGCTGAGCGGATGACTCGAACTTTGAATGTTGGTCTGCCGGCCTGCCCACTGGGAAATTTGCCGGTGGGCCACTCCGGCCCTGTTTGTGGCTGAGCTGTTGGAAAGGCACTGGAAATAGCACTTACAGTAGACAGGGGGAGATCTAGCAAGGTGGAAGTTTTATTAAAAGACTCATGGCATGCCACGTCACCAAGCTCTTTGGTACGACCCATTCTACTGCCTGTGGAGGTGGTGGCCCATGTGCTTCATTTTATACACCTCTTAGCAATGGGTGTGGCTAAAACTCCTAAACTCAATAATTAGGAGGTGATGTCCACGTACATTTGGTCATATAGTATACTACAGTCCCATAAGGGAAAACCACTGATATTCAGAATAATGGCAACAACGATGACCTAGATGACCGGAGTGATGCTTAGTGAACAATTTGTTTGTTTACAACTCTTATCTACAGCATGTAACAACTCAAGGTTCATATGATTTGCTGCTCAGCAGATACTGCATGACTAGAGTTTTTCTGAGCAAAAATACTGTTATGCCAGTATAATCTTATAATAGGACACAATTTTAATGGTGAGTGGGTTACTTAAAATAAGACTGATTGCCACCCACACAATAATACGGTGTTTTTCACCCCCTACCCTTTTGCTGGCATACACCACACGTAAGCATGGATAAAAACTTTGCTGGCTTTCTCTTATGTTTTATAAGTCACCCTGTAATAAAGTCAAACAGCTGTTTGGTGCTTAAAATTTGGAAAAGAGCCACTTGTACACAGCGTTAAAATTCCTGCTGTGTGTCACAGAATGGCATGCTGTCTCCAGGCTACTGGGGTGATTGGGAGTATATATGTCATGGGCATCAACACAATTACTCCGTTACCCTCCAGAAACACAGCCGGCTTTGGATTGTCATACGTTGGATGAGTATTGGTGTGCCTGGTCTGTAATCACAGCAATTGACCTTTACACAGCAAGTGAAAGGGTTAATCGTCAATATCCGAAATGGATAGCATTTTAGTTGCTAAAATCAGAGTGAAATATTAAAACATGGAAACCAATATTAAAAACAAAATGATTTCCTGTTCTATCCTAGCATTTCATCATGATTAGGCTGAGTGATATATGTAACAAATTTAATTGCAAACATCAGTGCTTCCAGGATTAACTTGTGAAACTTTTTATGACATAAAGTTTCACAGAGCATGTGTCATGGCATTCTGTGATATTAACTGTCTTGTTATAAAAGCACCTGTTGCTATGGTATTAGAGTCAAATCCCCATTGTGTTTACTCACTATTTAAGGAATGGAAATTGAGTTATTTACTACTGTGTAAAGGTACTAAAACTTGATTAAAGTTGGTTCAGCCACATGTGGTGTATAACAAGAATTTGACCACTAGACTTGTGCATTCGGTTTTGAACAAATTGCAAATTTACCACACTTTGGCAAACTTGCAATTCGTACAAAGCCACAAAGGCCAGGCCTTCCACGAAGTGGATAAAAAAGGAAGCTAAAAGCTGAGAATTTTCGTCCAAAATACTCGGGCCCTTTCACTCACTTTCTCACACTCTCATTCTCATTTTCATACTTTCTTTTGTATCTTCTATCTTCGTCCACATCTCTGCGAATGTAACCTGGCATGAACTTCCGCCAAAATTGATGACTAACTCTTTTTCATTCCAGGACGTCCCTGGATCCTCCAATCGGGGGAGAGAATGTCACCCACAAATGTAATAGAATGAAAAAGAGTTAGTTCTTCTCGTTTCCTTTCATGAGGGACACAAAGAAACCCACCTCCTTCAAGACAGTCTGATCCACTCAACAACAACAAGGGGAGATAAATAAATGGGGCAGAATAATAATGCAAATCCTGACAAAGTTAAGAAGGCTGTTCCCATGCTAAATACATACAATGGGGTTTTCATACCAATATATTACGTATTTAACACAATTACATGAACGAAGGCAGATCCATCTGTGGTTGCAGTCTGTGGTTGCATCCCGGTTAGATTTTTTTTACCAATATAACAAAGCAACATGGATAGACATCCACTCATAGTGTGTTGTGGCTGCCCTAGATCTAATGGTTAAGCCTTTGGGTGATAACATTTGAAGTTAACATGTGTTATATACTTACAAGTGCATGGAAATCCAGTTCCTTGACTACACAGTTGTTTGGATACATAGAAATATTCTTCTGTTTTTTCTGGAGTAAAGACTCCAACCTTATTCAGTCCTTGGTCTTGTCTTAGGAACACTCCAGCCATTGTATGCATGTTGGTGCATATAAGTGGTCCCTTTAAATTTACATGGTGTTCTTGCAAATACATAGAGAAGTTCTTCCTTTTCCTTTGTGGACTAGCAGATTGATGTCTAGAGGTCTGTGACTCCAAAGTCTATCCCCAAACATTTTAGGCAATCATTGCAGTGAAGCAACAAAAAAGGAGCAAGAGAAAGAATTCAAGACAGATCTTGCATACCCTTTTGCAGACCACAGAAAATTGCTATATATTCAATCCTTCTCTCCCGCCTAGAGAAGAAAATGAGGGAAGGGCATGCCCAGCAGTGAGCGACATCAAGCTGAGCCAGCTTCTGCTTTCTTATCCTGATTATGCTATATCCATTGCCATGTCAACATTAAGTACATTGGGTTTTAAATCCCTACTCACCTACCATTTTCTAAAACATAGCACATACATGTGTTTGTTGTTTGCAGGTGTATCAATGTCTCTGTGGCTTCCCTGCAGTTAAGAGTGTTTTCTATTATAGGAAACACGGCTTGTGTTAGGATTGCCTTTCTTGGGTCTGCAGAGATCATTGAAAACTTTGCTTCCGTTAAATCCTCTCATATGTCAACTTGTGCCTTCCTTTCCAAGAGCATCTGTGACCATTTTTTCTTTAATCCAGAAACCTAAAACCACTATTGGAAGTGTCATCAAACTTTCCCTTGGATAAGTGTGCTGTATTGACTGTTTAGTTTAAAATGAAAGTAAAGCTTTTCCTTAAATCAGATTGTTGTGGAATAGTACTTTAGTCATAGTTTACCATAGGCACTTCCATAGCTGGGAACTTTGCTAATTGTAGCTGCTTGCCAGTTGGAGCGTTTCTTGCTAGATACCCTTGACTTTCATGGAACAACCTTTTGCATACAAATATTTAAAGTTAGAATCAATCAGCTAATGAGAACCCTTGGACCATCTGATCTGCCCATTTTTGTAACAGTTTCAAAACTCTAACTGTATTTGATCCTTGACATCCTCAATTTCAAGATGGGGGTAGAGCATTGAGTAATGTTCTGGCTGGGCTCAGGTTTTCACATGGAGGTTACTGGTTACCATATTTAAGTTCTGCGGATACTAAAGGTAACATTTGGCACATTTTTAGCAAGCAACCAGCTAAAAAACTAGCACCATGAGTTTCAAATGAGTTTAGATATAAGGTATATGCTTGAGTCAAAAAATAGAACAAATCTCCAAAGTAAAAGTATATGCATATCTTCATAAAGGAACGGCTATGTAGTCTGAATGGGGAGTAATCCTTGTCAAAGGTTATGTGTAGTTAGTTTCTTGCCTGCTCACCAGCATCACCAATGGGCTGGGTGTCTGAGGATTTGTGAGTCTAAGAAACAAGCAGTCTCTGCTTGCATTGTTATTATTAGTCTTCTTGGTGTGTGATATAATGTTTGAGATTAAATGTAGATTTATACAGGCAACATTAACTATATATAACACTTCCTTTGATTTGGAAGTTCCATTTCTATGTAACCTAATTACAAATGCACAAGCATTTATGTGTGCCGAAAATTCATATTATGGCAAAATTTGACAGACGTTTGTGGCAAAATGGTTGCATGGCGAGTGTCCAAATGCCTCTAGGAAAATACACTGGGTTGTCTGCTAACCCAAATTATTCATTTTGGTGGATATTTCATAGATACTTTCATCGCTATTAGTGTTACAAACCCATTTTATTTTATTCTATTTTTGAATATATGTTAACATATGTTGAGCTATATTTTTTAAAATAGAAATCCCTATCTTTACTGGAAAAAAACAGAATATAATTTCTTGGGTGCAATAAACATGAACATGAAGAATCACGATTCAACATAGATATGGTAAAAATGGCAAAAAGGGTCTGGTCTCTTAGGGGTTAACCCCTATTACGAGGGGATAAACAGCCATCAATGTTTTTGCTTGGCCTGTATAATCAAGCTCTTTATTGTTATTTTATTGTATCCTATCAAGGTCTTCATCTAAAACAGAAATACATACGTACATTCTCTCTTTCCCCAGTAGGAACTTTTGAAGTCGTATGTTTTGCCCTGAGCAGGTGAATCCCTGCAAGGCATCGCCTGTGGCCTGCGCACCACAGGGTTGTACAAGGGAGGGAATTTCAAAGCATCTACTGTCACTTTAATAATGCAACAGCCATGTATCCTACTGCACAGCAAGAAAACAAATGGCAGTGCACTTATATCTGTGCTACTCCGGTCTCAGAAGCTTGACAAAGCTTGTGTTGTAGTTTAACCCCCGCATTGACCAAATGCATTATGGAATGAAATCAATTACTCTTTTCTGTAAATCTGATTTTTTTTTTTTTTGTCCCAAGGCCAGTGAAATAAAACTGAGTTTTTTTCACTGACCACGATTTCTGTTATAGTTTTTTTTTTTTTTTTGGGTGGGAATGACTGTTCACTGACCCACTAACATTAATGGATCAGTCACATACACAGACACTAGAATGCATGCATTTGGGTGCCTTTTATTCTATAGCTGTTGGCAGGGGAGAGTTTCCCCTTCCCCCTGGTAACTCTGATGTACACTGGCACACTGTTTTACACACACTCTCACATTTGTACAAATGTACACACACACATAAACGCACGCTTAGACATGCTCACTAACACACACACCCTTATGCTAACACACACTTACACTCATTTTAACACATACGCCCTCTCACACGTACTTACACATACACATTCATGCTTACAAACACACTTACACATTCATGCTCACGCACACTAATACATACATACATACAGTCATACATACATAGTCCACCTCCCTTACCATCTTATTCACTCACCCCCTTACGAGCAGCATCGCTTTTCACCTGGACCAGCCCTTTGTGAACAGTTTTGGACTGGCCCAGGGGAGTAATTGCCCAACGGCCCCCTGCGCTAGCCTGCCCCTTGCTGTTGGGATGAGAAGTGATCCACGTCACTGGCAGGCAGACTTGTTATATCACCGAAAGGAATGTAGCTCTTTTGCGTATAAAACCCCTGTTTTTCCCCCCAATAAACAGTTGTTTTGCATCTGATTCCTGGATGTGTTGTCACTCTGGTGGCTCATTTGGAGAAAAATCTGCCAGCTTAGAGTGTAAGGAAAGCAGCATTGATGGTCAGTGATATCCCAGTAGAACCCTGGTTTCTATTACATATTGTACATACTGTATATTGGTTATTCAGTTTAATGAATCTATTGTCTTAAATTGCCTGCCTCTGCGTCACCTCATGGGTTAATAAGATAGCCTTACCTCTTGAAATATTGACTGTGTGTTTCAGTGATCTGTGCCAAGGTGACGTGCAATCTATCTTAGGCAGACCTCCAGACAGCAGGATGCAGAGACTAAAGTAATAGAAGTGAGCTCCCAAAAGAGTTAAATGTAAGCACAGTTAAAAAGAAAAAAAAAACAATGCCGCTGGGGTCCAAAAAGTCAGTGCCACTCACCTGACAATAACAGAAAACAAAACACACAAAAGTAAAATATGCTCCCCGGCAATGGATGTAAAACTAAATGTACATACAAAATGCTGCTGGATCGATATGAAGACATCTCAGGGGTATTCTGTTGTCTATCCCTTTGTGTCTATTCATATTGCTACATTTAAAGTGCTAATATTACTTTAAAAGATTGCGTGAATAATTAATTAACTATACTACTGAAGTCATGTCCACGATAAATTGAATTATCTGATAAGATGCAATATAATAAAAAATTGACAGGGAATTATTCTAAACATGAATAATAAAGTCTTTTTACAATATTAAGATCTCTAAACATGCCTCCAGTAAATATGCCATAACAGATCTATGTTTAAAGATCTGAAAACCTGAACAAGTTGCTTTTATTTTAATCTACTGCTACTTATTTGATCTACTACATTTGTTTGTTTGTCTTTGCCGGCAATGAAAGTATTTAGTCTAGTGTGGATAGCAGATGAATTAATACATGTCTTTAGGGGAAGGGTAGAACTGTGATTACATACAGAAACACAAAATCATCAGTCCAAGACAAAATAAGCATCCAATCAATTGAAGGTGCTTATCAAGCTGATTAAATTAATTCCAGGTTGGATTTTCTTCTGGCCTTATCAGCTTTATACTTTTTTCCCCATTATTATATGCCTGCTCCACACAGCAATTTCAGAAGCAGCATGGGTTAGAAGTGAATGGGCAGGAAATCTATATAAAGGCAGAAACTGTATTTTGACCTTTTGCCGCTTCTCAGTGTTACACAGCTTTCTGTTTTTTAGATATATATCAAACGGAGTGGAGTGGCTTTACCAAAGAAATTATCTGAAAAGTACCTTATGTAGACTTATCAATGCCTGTGGTTGCCTGCCATTTTTAAACAGATGAAGAAGAAAAAAACATTAATTAAAAGCAGAACATGTAGCTTTTGTCTTTTACATATGGTATTTTAATGGTGACAAAACATTAAGATTTAAATGTAAACTCTGTACTGCAAAGTCCATATCGCAGAAATAAAATTAGAATTCAATGCAATAAGCATTGGCATCAGCCATTTCTTAGTAACGTGCCTCTCAACTGTTCCATTTTGCATGAGACAATCCTGATTTTGTAGTAGCACTGCCAGCTTCAGTGACTCTCTACCCCCTAAGAGCTGCTCCTATTGATGATCATGCTGAGGCGACGACAATAATAAAATCACTTCTACAAATTGTTCCCACAAAGTTGGAAGCATAGAGTTATCCAAAACTTCTTGGTATGTCCCCTTCAGCATATCAAGACGTTTTGGATAATGCTATGCTTCCAGCTTTTGTGGGAAGAGTTAGAGGAAGGGAGTTTTCTATTCCAGCATGACTGTGCCCCAGTGCACAAAGCAAGGCCCATACAGACGTGGTTGGATGAGCTTGGTGTGGAAGAACTTGACTGCCTCACACAGAGCTCTGACCTCAACCCAATCGAACACCTTTGGGATGAACTGTAATGGAAATTGTGAGCCAGGCCTTCTCACCCAATATCAGTGTTTGACCTCACAAATGCTCTACTGGATAAATGGGCAAATATTAGACTTTCATTGTTCAGCCCGAATACGGAAGAAACGAACATGGCAGCAAAACGTACACAAAGACAAAGTCGCACAACACAAAGAATCTTCGAGTTCGTCTTCATTAGTATCTTCTAACTAATCTCCCTGGTCCCTTCTAGCCTACCTTGTCTATGCAGCTTCGCAGAGGTTAACGGGAGTGGGAATCCGTAGGATTGCGCAAGGAGTTAAAGGTCCATGTGAGCGACTCTATTGGTTGCCTGGCATAACATAATATAACATTATTTGAAAATATCAACACAATGTCATGCTCAGCAGACCAGAGGAGACACTAGTGCAGGGTAGGACTCTATGTCCCCACGAGAAAAAGCCTGTCGATCCAACCAGTTCTTTCTTGGGTTGAGCCTTTTGAGTTAAAGCAGCGGTGGGACTTTCTGATGATCATCGGAGACCAGGGACAGACTCTAAGGGTACACAGGCAGGATTTACAAGACAAGCGTAGTCAGGGAGCCGGAGTTCAGGATCATTGATATATATCAAAGCCAAGGTCAGGAAGCCAGAGTTCAGAGTATTCAATAACTCAGACTCAAGCCAGCTCAAATACACAGGCTCAATAACAGATAATGGACTAAGACAGGATACACTATGACAAGCACAGATACGACCATCATAGGACAAGGTGCAGCAGGTTACTAGGAGTATTATAGGGCTAGGAATGAGTAAAGGACTACACCTTTGGCGCCAAAATTTGAAAGGAATGACGTTATTCCGTACCAATTTCTGCACTTCTCTTACTCAACGGGGACAGCCTTTCCTCCATTCCTGCAATCAAGGTTTTTGCAGAAGTTCACCAGGAAGCCAGGTTCACAGAGAAGTGGATGAAGAAAGAAGGCACGGGGAGAAGCAGATGAAGAAAGAAGACAGATAAACAACAAGAGTCAGGAGAAGAAGCGGAGTTGCGTAAACAGAGACAGGCACACAAAATCTGAAATTGTTAAGGTTGTTAAAAAATATATATATATATGAAATTATGAACAAGATGAAGATTGTCATGCACACTTTTTTGTGGTATATCTGGAAAGTTGGCAAATGTCCACAGGAATAATCTAATTTCAAAAAAAGCTTCATAAACTGGCCAACTGGTGGTTTGTGGAATCAGACAGAATGCATTTCATTCAGAACATTGCGTTAAGATCTTGCTTGTGTCATTGTCATGAGTGATTTGTAACACAAAATGTGGAAAGGTAAACCTTGCGGAGGAAAGAATGCATTTTATGTAAGATTCTTTTTTATTTTTTGTTGTATTATTCAGTATTATACACATGCAAAACAATTCAATTAAACTGTATACGTTCTGTACCTCCATGTGCATTTTCTGTGTCCATGAATTAAGGGTTTATTTAAACAAATTGCGAGGAGGGGGGAGGAAAGGCAATATTCTGGTTGACTGCTTGAAGAGCTGTAATCACTTTCATGTCATGTAATAATAGCCTGTGGGACTCACGCAATATATGTGAGTGCTCAGCGAGAATAAATGGAGCCTGGAAAGTTCTTTGGCATAAAACGTATTTAAAGACCACACGCAATGTTACGTGACATTCTTACAGCATCGGTCCTAACCATTTCGCTACCGGCATGCAATTCATTGACCCAAGGGACAGAATCGGACGCGTGTTGTCTAAGAATTTATAGTGCTAGGGGTGGTGGAGCCTTCATAGTTCTTTAGAAAGGTTTTTACTAGAAGAAATTAGTAAGCCCCTTGGGAGATTTTAGAGACCCCCCATTCATTTATCTAGCTACTCTAATGTATTATTACATTAGCAAATATGACAGCACCAGCATGTTATGTATAACACGTTATTACTATAACATTATTTAATAACATTACATTTATGTATATATATATATATATATATATATATATATATATATATATATATATATATATATAGTGACACATCTTATCTGCCATAAATGTCACTTTTAGGGATCCTAAGCACCCTCTTCTAGAGCAATAATGCTCAGTAACACCAATTACCAGCAAACTGTGTGGGTTACTGTATTTGCAAGTGCACAAATCAAACACCCCAAATTTATATATTATATATATAAAACATTATGAAGTTTCTCCAGATATCAATGTCCCGGGCCCCCCTTCCTTTTCCTTCATATCAACCTTCTACAGAAAAATCTATCTTCTCAATGTCCCCACGCTGACCTGTTTCATAGTAGGAAGGGCTCACAGAGCATCCTTTGAGCCAAGACCATAAATATGGAGGTTAATGACAGCTGCTCAGAGAGCGAGCCATAGAGAGGTTGGAAGAGACGTCATAAAACAGAATGATGGCTAAGGATAAAGCTCCCAAATTATGCTGGCTCAGTGAATATCAAGGATTTTCACTTTATTTCAGCGGCTTCCATATGAAAAACACCCTTTCATTGCCCTTGTGTCTACTAATACATAGTTCTGCTGTAAGCCTGTGGATTATCTACCTCCAATGTCGTATGTATAATTTGTACAATCTCTCTGCTCATCACCTGCACTGCTATGTTTTGTTTTGTCTGGAATTAAACTTACATTATTAGTATCTTCCATAAATGCTCTCTATTATTCCACAAACCTGACATTTTTATGCCAAGGCAAGACTTAGCAGAATAGTAATAGCTTTTTTATTGGAATACCAGTCAAGTTAAGGTGCAAGCGGTGTGTTAAGATAATGGCCAAATTCCATTTTTTTCCGCTGCATTTGCACCAACATGGTAATGTGGTTATCACGTGTTACAAATACATCATAAACATTATAACCTACTAAAATGTAATATGAAACCCCAGGGGTATATATCTCATTTGGGTGTCACCAGTAATGGGTTGTGTATGATGTGCAAGACCTCTGTTACATCCTAAATTTGTTTGTGTTAGTAGAGTAGATGTCCTCACTGCTGAATATGCCAATGACTTTTTGGAAGCCTAAGTAAAATTTCCTTGCCGTAACTGGATGACATCAACAAGCCTGGGACAAACGGACAGCTGAACAATAATTGTGCTTTGGCTAACGTCCAGCCCTTAGTACTTTGACAGACAAAATAACAGATCTAACAATAGCATCTTTCAAGATTCTTTTGGCTTCCCAAATCTTTGACAAAACCTACTGAATTATAATTTTGTGGGGATGGGTTTGTATTTACCAGTTCAGATGTATCATAACCTACAAATTAACATGTTTGTATTTTAAGTGGTGTAAATCAATTAGCAAACTCACAGCTTCCGCTTGAATAGTTTGCAACACATAAGGGTCCATGTCAAGAACTAAGCAATCTGGCCACAAATCGTTAAAACAGATCAGCACCACTGGCTACACGGTAAAGGTCCTTTGCTGTATAAAGGTTCTGGTCCATGTCTTCTACTAAATGGAAAACTTTTGTAAATAAATGCAGCTTTAGAAAAAAAATAATACAGAGAGGGTGGTAGATAAACTTTACAGAGAGTTAAGTAGATCCATGAAAAAGACTCCCATCAGAAGTGGTGGGGCTAATAGTGTAAGGCAATTTAGACACGCATTGGATGGGCATAAAGCTATCTGGAATATAAAACAACATGGAGGACCACTTAAGACTTAAGTTTAACTAGATGGCCCAAATGGTTCATTTGCTATCAAATTGTATACTTCTATGTTTAATGCTGAAAGCCCAAACCTTTCCCAGATATTCATTTTTACCAGGAACTATTATTGTCGTCATGTGAGACAAAAGCAGGCACTGAAAGTTTGTTTCAGTATATACGGGAAATAAAGCTCCTTAAGCAATTAATGTTTTTTCTTACAGCAACAGCATCAAAGAATTAACGTAATAGGTTAAAATAGCAGGATTTATACTTTACAATTTCTAGGGGCACATGCTACTACAAGCCAACCACTTTAGCCCTTATTCTTGTGGCAGTGATGCGACATTAAAAATTCAGCCTAACATTCTCTATGTTTATACTGCCCTCCTGTCTTACAATGCTGTTATTGCTAAACCAAGGTCCCTGTGGCCGTTTAAAGTAACCGATCACAACAGTGTCTCGAATTCCTTACGCTGTCTTTATCCATGTAATACTGTAAGTGTCACTTAATATATTCCCAGTTCTGTGTCACTACATGCTAGGATAATCTAGATGTTCTATGACACCTAGATCAGACTGAATGAAGTAGAGGCAATGGTATGCTCTCTCAGGCAGTAACCGAGTTAGCAAAACATAATGCTTGCAGAAGGGGTTCACGTGAATTTCTGGATGATTGACAAGACCATGAAGAACACTCCAATCAATGAAGGTTGGCCAGCTTTCACGAAAGGATCATCACTAAAAGTCAAGCTCCTTTCTGGTTTGCATGATGGATGTATAATAAAACCTTATTCTGGAATACTGCATCCAACCTAACAAATGTAATAGTGAGTTTAACAACTCAGCTAATAGATATGGCCAGTCAAAATACCTAAATTTAGTTGTCCACTGCTAGAACATATGGTTTGTATAAAAAGGCATTTCAGTTTAATTTATTTTTATCGGTAAGGTTTGTGTTTGATATAAATTTATTTGGGAGCTCATTGGTGGAACATGGAAGAGAAGAAACACCAACATTGCTCATGGCGGACATTTATTGAGGTCTGTGGTGGACAATTTAATTTTGTTCTATGGACCTTCACAAACCTTGCCACAGACACTGGTGTCCTCGTGTGGACACTTTCACCTATCCCTGCCTGTGGCTCCACCTTCACATAAATGCAAGTGCTTAGTTGACTTTATATGAGAATGTTCACTTCTCGACATTACAAAAAGACTCCTGAATAGAGGAATTAGTTGGGGATAGACAGGCTCAGTTTCTTATGTACGTTATGGTTGCATGTATCATTAAGGGGATAAGAGATAGTTCTGATGCTTGAGTATCAGATCAAAAAATAATAGGTATATTTAAGGTCACAAAAACTGAATGTAACGCATATCTTCCTATTGTACAGCATTTTTATTCTCATTAATCTCTTAGAGTTTACGAAAAATCTTCCAGAGGATTTTTGTTTCATAATGAAACTGCTTTTAAGCTCAGTAGAGTTTTTTTATTATAGCTGAGGGTATTTTACGTATTATAATGAGCATTTATTTTATGAGGTGTCGACGTTCCTTTGTACATCAAAGGCTTAAGCCTAAATTAGGATATAAAAAATTGAAAGGAAGACTCAAGTGTGGTTTTAAGGACCAATCACCCCGAAGACACCACCAATTACAATTGTTCTGTAAACAAATACAAGATGGGTATGTTATAGGCAGATGTCAACAACAGGGTTCTAGAAAAGAATTGGAACATAAGACTTACTAGTCTGTGATAAACCTATTGTCAACAAGAATTCTTTCCTACTCCATTTTTAAACAAAAAGCATTTTCAAATTATTTGATGGGATATACCATCATGGTTGGTTTAATTCATCTCATTCGGGGAAGTGCTTCTCCTCTCCTGTACTGAGAGCCTAGAAAGGCAGCAAAGCTTGATCATGTTGCCTTAATCAAACCGCCATATCAGCACATATCAGAATAAGAAATATTATTGACCCAACATTAAATATACAATAATTGTTTTAGTTTCCCTCTATACTGTTTGGTTATATCCTCTTGCTTTTTGCAAAATGTTGAGCAGATTCAAGGGGATTTATTTATTTCCTCTGTAGATCCATAAGGTTTGTACAATTTACTGATGATTAGATTTTGAGGATTAGTGTTATATTTTGAATGCTCACCAAAGATTGTTTCAGTATTATTTCCTATGAAAATGTCTTTGTAAATATTCAAATGTAAAGCATTTTAGTAAGTTGAATTGATTCTAAAATTGTATACTTGTCCAGAGAGAAAGAATGGATAGTTACATATGTTTTGTTCTTAATTTGGAACTCAAATCCAACAACCCTGTGTTACCTTTGTCTTATGTGATTCCTAAAAAAAAAAACAACGGGAATTGAAAAATAAATATATCCTGTATAACTAAAACTGTGGTTGTTTAAGACAGGATTTTTTAAAGAATCACTTGGGATGATTGTAGACTTTGGGTCAAAGTTTTAAATTAGTGGGGAGGTGTTAAAATATTCTTAATGGGTTTGGCAGGCTACAGGATTTTGTCAGTTACAAACATGAAATACAAGGTCTCCAAGTTCCTACAAGTAAAATGTAAGCATTGCACTACACTGATGTTGCCGGTCCAAAACACTGCTCTCTTATTACTTAACTGCTTACCCCACCATTATAAAGCTAACACAATAGTTAGCTTCTTATAATCGGGGTCGTCTTATAATCAGACCTCAAATAGAGGTCTGACTATAAGACTAGGATCCAGATCCCCCGCAGCGCTGCAGGGGACCTGGATACTCCTGTCTGGTAACCTCTGCTGCTGGTGCTTCTGACTCCCTGGTGCTGCAGCCGGAAGCAGCGTGGGTTGTCTGTGTCTATCGCGCATACACCCCCTACGGCTGTCAGAGGTTGGAAAATAAAAGGAAATAAAAAAAAAAACATAATATTTTTCTCAATCATAGCTTTTATTAAAAAAAATGTTTACATAAATTAACATTTACTAGTAAAACTTTTTCCTATAGGGTCGTCTTATATTCAAGCTTTTTCTTTCTTTCTTTCCTAAATTAATATTCAGATTTTGGGGGTCGTCTTATAATTGAGCAAATATGGTACTTTTACCAAATTTTTTTTCTGTTATTTTAGGAAATGAAATTCACAAAGACAGACATTGGTGGATGTAGTGGTGAAGTAGTTTTTTTTAATGTGTTCTTGAGGTTGGATTGTTTTGTTTTACTTATCTTACAATATGTTGGACTGTCTTTGACTCCTGATAAAACCTACCTCGAAGCCTGACACTTCTGGGAATATTAGATATATTATTATACTTCACTATCCTGATGCTCAGTTTCAACAGCTTTACAAACTTTAAAGAGGATATGAAATGAATAATATTTTTTATTAATGTAAGTCTATTTCAAACACACATGTATAATATAATAATGTGCCAATGTACAAACCTTAAGGTGCTCCATTGTAATGATGAAACATATACTGTAATTATATCTGTCAAGAGACCAAAGAGGGACATTTTTCTTTAGGCGTGTGTTTATGTAGGGAGCTTTACTGTTTTCGCTCATGGCATTTAGTATTAGAATTATGCACTTATCTACATATTCCTTGCTGTTCCTTACCTGCTGTTCACCTTAATGTGACATATAGAACTGTGACACACACACACACCCAGCACACATTCCTATTTCCAAGAAAACCGAGACAACAGGGTAGGAAAGAGGGAATTTAGTCCTAAAGAAGAACTGTCCATCCCAGAAAAAAGGGACAACACCCATTACAAACGTTTTAGGAGCACATTCAGAGTTGGAATTCCAATAGTCATGACAATGGAAAATCTTAGAACCTGATATTCACCTCTGGAAAAATAAATATTCCCAAAAGAGTATTAATCAAATAGTTCTGTTTGATCTTCTAAAAGATGTAATCTCTCCAGCTGCTTTCCCTTTTTAAGAGGTAAGTTTCTCCAATGTATGAAATCCATCAACAAATCAGCTATCCATCCCTTCCAGCAAACTAGAAAGGTAATAAACATTCTATTACCACAAGACAGGGAAATCCCATTATGAGCTTATTTGAATGGTTTTGTAGAATGATAACACATGAAATATAAATGAGTGTTATCAAAGCTAGATGTACTTCCAGTGGAACAGTCACAACATTTGGTTGTCTTCACTCTTAAGTATCCAGAAGTGGTAGAACGTACCTATTTTGATGACAGATGCCTGGTCATATTGCTATCCCACCTCCTATCTAGTATGGCAAGCAGGTATCATGCCGGACATCTTCCCAAGGCAAGAAAAGTGGGGACCTTTTAAAGGCTCCACTCACTGCAGGTAAACATGACAACCTCTGATTTGGAGGGAGAGGGTACAAAAATCTTTGAGCACTCAAACTTGGATCTATTTGTGTATACAGCTGGGTGCATTCAGAAATTCAATGGTTTGTGGGAGAAATCTACATGATAGCCGTCTAGGCCAACCCTCAGTGAGCTTCTTGGGCAAGGGCAGGGCTAACCATTTACGATGTATAGTTAAATTAGTAAAGAGACTGTTAGGAACCCTGCCAAAGTATTAGGGGGTTGGGCCCATGCATTGGGAGTATTGAGCCAGGTTCTATTCCCAAGATGACTGCTTGTGAAACTTTATTCGCCTGTGCTGCAGGGTTTAAGAATATATGTAGAGACTCATACTGTCCAGTAAAACATGAAAACTATCACTAAGAATGAATATATTTTATATAAAATGTCATTTTTTTCTATATTGTTCATAAACCAAGATTTTTTTTTAAAGTGCCTGAATCCCGGTAGCAGACAGCCCTTGATGGCAGTGAACAGACACAAATATGTATTTTCAGCGGCTACTGACTGACAAGGATTCTTTGTGTGGGGGCTGTGAATGAGCCTTCTCTCCTTTAATCACTGTTCTAAATTGGAACTTGGAGATAAAAAGAAGTTCTTTAGTGATGCCTCAGTTGTCATTGATTGCTCTCAGCAATTTCAAGCTATTCAAGAGCAAGAATAGGTAGCATAAATCTAGAGAGGGCAGCGGGGGAGGATATGGGAGTGCAAGATTACAGTAGACACCACCTGAGATAATAGTGGGAAGGTGCGTGTTACCTATGACAGTGATAATGAAGGCAGTCTGCAGGAGAGAGAATATGGGAAGACATAGGAAAGGAGTGTCTAAAATAAATAAAATTAGGATTATTTTAGGAGTATCCATATTATACGGTAACTTATTTAAGCAAAATATCTTAAACATAAGTGTTAAAGGAAAAAAAAATACCCAACAATTTAAAAAAAAATGTGTTTTGTGTAATTATTGCTGCTTATATTTTAAACTAAATAAAACAACTACAGGAAATCTATGCAGTGGGAGCGCTCCTCCAATGTTTGTGCATGGACATTCAGAAGACCTGCTGTTATTGAAGAGAGGAAGCAGCCAGCGGGACAGCAGATAAACAGTATTTCTAAGGAAAATACCACTTGTTTAAAGCTAAGACAGGGATAAGTGAAGGGAACCACTGACATCACTGCTCCTTTAAAAGGAATTATTAATGCACCCCCGATGCTGCTTTTTCTCCTCTAGCAAATGAGCTCTTTAAATCTAAGAATGTACAGAATTAGGAACTAATTGTGAAATAAATGCGTTGGAGACTTTGTATATATATTTGCAATACGTGCATGTTAAACAATACACTATTTTTGTCTTGTTTATCATAAAGATAAAGAAGATTATGAAAACACTATGTGATGAGAGATGTTAGGAATTTTAATTAGAGACTTCATTTAAAGTAAAAAAAATGTAGCTGTATTTGATTAAAGACCAATTTCTTGTGTCTCTAAAGTCAATACATAGTAATGGATTTTTAACTGAAATAAAAAAAATAAGAAAAAATTAGGTGGAAATTTGATTTGGTTTTTCAAAATAAAAAAAACACCAGTCTCTCATTCTAACATGTTCTTGTAATTTAAATATCTTTATGGGTCCATCTAAAGTGACAGTTATATATCTTTCCTCATATTAATGAGTGTTGTTATTTTGCCAATTAATGAAGGACACTGTTTAGAAATTCAACCAATAGAATGGATGGCTTGCCCGTTTCACCAAATGGGCAAGGGATCTGTTTATCTCAATTAAAGTTTAAATAACAAGTGGACCAGTTCAATGATGACCAGCTTTTCATCCCTACAAAATCAATAAAATAATTATTACCCTGTTAGATAGTAGTCAAACCGAACAGACATGCATATGCCTGGAAAGAAACACAAGTGGCTGTGCATAAGGGATTCTTTTATACAAGTTTGGAACCAACGTCTAGAAGACCAATGCATTTAGTCTAAGCATCCAACTTTAACGAGATTCCATTCAAAAATGAAATTGACTAAAACATCTATGATCCCCACCAAGGATATAGTGGTAGTAGATGGTTTTTCCGGATAAAATATATAAAAGAGTAAAAACAAGTCCAGGAGCAAGAATAACTTATTTTTAAAAAAAAACAACTATTTATTCAAGCTGGTAATAAAACCTAGTAAAAATATAAATGGCACACAACGCATTTTGCCTAACAGCAGGCCTCCTCAGGGTGTGAAAAGGGTGTTTAAAGATAACCTCCAGTGAAGGCCCTTCCAATGACATTGTCTCCCCAAGTTCACCGGGAGGTCACGTCCGTGGAGATTTAGCTCCAGTAAGAAGAAGAACCAGAAGACAAAGATCTAAAAGACAATGCTAGATAAGAAGCAGAACTGTGAAACACAGACGCATTCAGAGAGCATGAGAGACCTTTGCAATTTTTGTTACCATCTTTGTATTTTATACATTTTGTTGCTGTTTCCCTATGGTTTTTAATTTGTTTCTTTTGCATTTGTTACCCAAGGGTACATACTTATAAAGTACAGTTTGAAAATATTCCATCTATCTTCTGTGTTTCATCCTGTAAACTATTCATCCCAGTCAATTATAACCAAGGATGCCCTTAACATGTTGAATTTGGCATTCAGGGTTTTGGTAGTGCCTCTACTAGCTTGGTCACATTTTCTCAACTGGTCAATTACCAAAATATTTAACAAAAGCCCTACATAGTTAGTTATCATCAGTTCCAGACAGGTATCCTTTCTGGTTGGTGTCCCCACTAATTGCCACGTGAAGTCATTTAACAGGTTCAAAATGTGTTCCAGTATTTGATTCAATATCCGGGTAATTAAAATAACAATGATTAAAGCGTGACCCAGGTATGCAGCTTTTCCAATTTGCTTTCTTCTGTATTTGTTAAAGCATAAAACACATGAAAATATAATTGGCCAGTTAATGGCACCTTAACAGTGCACAACCTTAATAATGGGTTTGCAATAGAAGCAAGCCGGCACAATCTCTTACATAACACAACATTTATAAGTATAGTTACCCACTGTGTTTTTCACTAGGACTTGATTTAGTTCTGTGGGTACCTTGTGGCAGGTCTCTATGAAATGATGGATTTTCTCATGGAAGTAGAGGTTTGTAAGGAATGTGTGGCTATTGAGAACCGTGTTGGCATTTTATAGAGGTAGGAAATATTTGATTTGTGGCGAATCTCAAAACAAATCTACTGTTTTGAACCCATAAAAACCCAAATACTCACAATTATAACTTCTTCCCCGTGTGTATATTTCAGTTATAATCCATTCAGTGAAAAGGGAAGCCTAACACAGAGTCTGGAAAGCTGCATCTCTTTTCAACTAAACCTGATTTTCCACAAATAGAATTGGTAAACACTATTGACCCAAGCCGAATATCTATTTTGCGTCTTAATACTGCCAGCTTTATGTGGTCTGGTGTTTTCTGTCTAAAGCTCATGCCCTGGTGTTTGCAGAGAATGCGTTTACTGTTTCATTCAAATGGATTATTAATCTTGTGCTTCTGTTTACAGTCTATTTGGTTGCAGTATAAGAAATAGGATATGGAGATGACCCTTGGTCTTTAGTGGGCTCTTGAATCATATGGAACACTTTCTGAAGCATTTTTCTCCCAACAGCGGTTTAATAGCTTCTGATATTACAGACCAGGCAGAGTAATTGGCATGCCACGTTTTACAATGTTTTACACATTGTCTGTATCACAGCAGTGGGCTTTGAATGGAAAGTTGTGCATGGGAGACAGGAGGAAAATGAACCCAGTCTATAAGACGTGTGCAGAAGAAAAGCTTATACCTGTTCTGAGTAATGTAACATAGAAATATAGCATTTGACAGTCCAATTTACCTGCTCATTTTTGTCCTCCTGTAAAAACCCCCAAACCATATTCAGCCCTTAGTCAAAGACTGTTCAACCAAACTTTCAGGGGAAAAAAACTTCCTTACAATACAACTAAGCTTCTTACTTTCTAGAATAATCCAGCATGATATCAGAGAGGCGTAGAAGACAAAAATATAAAATATTTGATAAAACATAAAACGTGTTTTCCTTATAGAGACATGTAGTATGCAGTTTATCAAACTTCTTAATTCCTTACCCTTACACCCAGACCCTCACGCTAACACAACCAGACTTTCACAATAAAACACAGGCACTAACATACACAAATACAGATACACGCACCAAAATACTCACACTTACATTACCAAACACTAACACAAGTACAGACTCACAACCAGACATTTACACTAACACAGTCAGACAAGCACTCTAACCTACCCACACATTCACACTATACACACACTTACATACCCAGACACACACAACAACATTCCCAGGCACATTTATTCCCACATACATGTATTCCATACACACAAAAACAAAAGCTGTATATTTGCAATTAATTTACATGCATTAACTTTCACCTGTAAAAATAGCTGTGATGACCATGGGTAAAATGCCAGCAGTTTGCTGCAAAAACTTGCAAACTGAACTAGTTCTCTTGACAGTTTTCATTCACAAACACACAAATAAACTAGATATCATTCAGCTTAGACCTTAAATGGCACAATTAAATAAATAATTACAATCCATTCAAAAGAATGCCAAGGGCAGATGAAAGGCAAGCTAATCAACTAATGAATAATAGAGTTTGCCATTGAACAGAACATTTTAGCAAACAGCAAACTTATTGCCTCCGTTACTGGACAACGCAGCTTCCCCTTGGTCTGAGCAGGTCAAACTATTTCATTGTAGGATTTCTTTTGCTTCATTTACTTCAAGGATATGTACTACTAGCTGATGTACTCGAGTACACAAGGCAATGACATGGCTTTTATATAGTCTATATCATACTCGTATAGCCCATTCCTATGAGCATTTTGAAAGGACACATACAGGGAAGGGGCTTTATCAACATGGGCATCCGTTGCTTGCAAAATATTGTCTGCAATGACATGGTTTTAGGGGCTATGTGGGAGCCCTAACTGACAATTACGGAACTGATAATTACCTAATCTGTAATTAATCAAGACATGCTTATCTTTAAGAGGTCAGCAAAACTCAGTGCATAATGAGGCACAAAGAGGTATAAAGCCTTGTGTTCCACTCTGTTGCTGTAAACACAGTTACGTATAAAAGGTGGTACTCCATCTGATCTCAATCTAAGCAAATGTGTAACTTATCACTTGTATTGTTGCACAAGGTGCAATATTTCATTATTTAAAAATGGTCTCATTTGTAATTTGTGCCAGGAACACAATAGTCATGTGATGCAAGAGCAGCATAGTTACTGCTGGATGAGCATCAAGGCATTTAAACTGGTACATCTAATCTCTTGCAGTGGAGACATTGGCGTTACAGCCTGTGCACAGTAACACTGCCCAGGTACTGATTAAGTCTGCCAGGTAATAATTCTATCTATCGCAGACTACCAAACGTATTAATTGGTCAAGGGTTGTTGGGACTTCTTCCCTATTCCAAATTGGTAATATAAGTGGATGGTGAAATTGAACATACATACAGATATATGCTAATTAACGGTACAATTTAAAAAAATATATTTCTGTTAGACATGTGAAAGTATTATTGTTCAAAACAGACAATATAAAATACGATTGACATAGAGTTAGTGATTTGGTTTAATAATAGTATATTGCTCTATGTTCATGTTTTATGTTTTTGGAGATATAGCAAAATCATGTATTAATGCCTTAAAAGTTTTTTTTTCATGCCAACTCAATGTGATTTCCATAACAAAGATAAACTTGGGTATTTACTAAGATCATCTCAACTGTGAACTTGGAAGACAGCCAGGGTAACTTAAATATCGTCCAGCTGTCCATATTTAAGTTGCCCTGGTGTCTTCCAAGTTCCCCCCAGTAAAATCAAGCAAGTCAGTGCTACGTATAAACTTCCACTATTCCTGATCCCACTCCTTCTGCTGCTTCAATGGCAACCAGTTATCTCTCTGCTACTTCAAATAATTCACATTTTTTTAAACTTCATTATCTTTTTCATGACCCAGTAATTTCCTCTTCTATCTTTTATCTTTTTGTTTATATGTTTTTGCTGAGTTCTTCACTTTCCCCTCAATATAAACTGGTGCCGCCTCTTGCAAATTACACAAGTACACAGTTTATTGACTATATCCTGATGTTTTAGCTACATTAATTTTCCCTGCGCAGGCTGAGATAATCTACTTTTGGATTTTTATGGTGTTTAAAGTAGATTTTCATTTTTTTTCTGGACTTTCTATGCATGAAATATTTCAAGTCAGAATATACGAAGAATGACTATTCAGTACAGCCACACGCACTGCTTCCTGTAGGAAAAATATGAATATGCAGAAGGATAATTGTAAAAAATGAATCATAGGCTATGTACATAAAATGAAGTCCCCATTCTCGGGAAACAGCAACTTGATAAGCTCTTCTGTTTGTCTCCTTAAATACCTTCTGAGGCTCAGTGGATAAACATATTTTAAAAGGAACTTTTTTTTATATTTCAAATGCAACTAAAAAAAGCACTGACAATTATTAATCTTGTTTCTAAATATCACTGAAAGCTGATTGCTTTTATAAAAAAAGACTTTACAAATGTAATTTTATTTTGTAATCACTTCTGTAATCTCTAGTCAGTGATTTGGAATGTAATACATATTGTATACTTTATGTATTCATATTAAAAGTGTATAATGGATAATTAGTGCAGCTTGAGAACTTAGACTAAATCTGTTAGCTATCCGGGTTCAGTTAAGACTCTGGAGAAGAAATTAAGTGGGGTGGTCATTTGTAATGTGTTTTAAACCAGTAAATATTTTCAGAAGGGTCAAGTCCCTTAATAATACTCCTCATAGTTATTTAATACCACCATCCACACATTTGCTATATAATATATTCACAGAATTTGACACTACAAGTTTTTTGAACAATGTCCTTGATTTTTTGTATTTTTATGTTATGCTTTATTTTTTGTTTCATTTATGCACTGATAAATACTTAGTGTCTTTTTTTGTTTGTGGAGGCTTTCAAACAAAAGATACAAAAACCCAAAGCAACATAGTATCACAATCCATATAATAGAGTTAAATCCATAATAGATTAGTAATACTATATTTTCCCAGGTTGCAATATTATATTTGTACATTGATGCACAAAAGTTTTAGGCAGGTGTGAGAAAATGCTGTAAAGTAAGAATGCTTCCAAAAATAGACATAATAGTTTATTTTTATCATTTAGCAAAATACATGATTAAGTGAGTCAACAGAAGTACAATCTAAATCAAATCAATATTTAGTGTAATCGCAGCAGCAATTCTTCTTAGTATACTTGCACAAAGTTTTTTTTAACCCCTTAAGGACAATAGGGGTTTTTACTCGTAGTATATTGTGGGACAACGGCTATTTTAACATTTTTCGGTGTTACTGTTTAGCTGTGATTTTCTTCTTTCTCATTTCATGCTCCCACACATATTATATATTGTTTTTTCCAGGACAAACAGGGCTTTCTTTAGATACCATTCATTTTATCATATCATCTAATTTACTATAAAAAATGATAAAATATGGGGATTTTTTGTTAAAAAAATTACTTTTTCTCACTTTTTAAACAGAAAACTTTTACTCATCTGCAAAAACGAATGAAAAAACCTGCTAAATAGATTCTGCTATTTGTCCTGAGTTTAGAAATACCCAATGTTTTTATGTTTTTTTGCTTTTTTCTGCACATTATGGGGCAATAAGTACAGGTAGCGTTTTGCTATTTCAAAACCTTTTTTTCCAAATCTGGTAATTCTTCCCCCCATGTGCCATTTCGGGTATATTTGAAGCCGGCCAATGCAATTTACCCCATCAAATCATATATTTTTAAAAACTAGACACCCCAAGGTATCTGAAATGCTGGTATTTTAACCCTTTCCATGCACTAATTTTACCACCACCCTTTGTGAAACTTTATGGTAGTAAATTGTTTTTGTATTTTTTTTCACACATGTTGTACTTCAGGTATAAATTTATCGCTCCTGGTGTATGTCCGTGTCAAACAACACCCCAATATGTGTTCAGTAACATCTCCTGAGCGCAGTGATACCCCCCATGCATGGGTTTGTAGGGTTATTTGGGAGGTAAAATGCCGCCTTTGTGAGGTGTGTATTTTTTTGCCATTTAGACATCTGCCCCATGTCTCATATTTGGGACATCTTTGAACCCGGCCAATTCAATTTACCCCATCAACTCATATATTTTTTTAATACTAGACACCCTATGGGCATTTGTAATGCCAATATTTTAACTCTTTCCATGCTGGAATTTTTGTAAAGATAAAGAATTTTAGGACTTGCTTATTAAAAAATTTTTGGTGACAGTGGGGATTTTTACATGTTACCATATTTTTTTTATTTTTTTTAAACATTTTTGACCAATTTTTTTTTTTATTTATTTATTTTTTTATTACCAGACACTCTCATTAGTGAGCTGGGCTCCATTGACCTTGCATGGTTGGATGCAGTACCTGCATTCAACCTGCAGGAGGAGCTCCAGAGTTCTGCTTCCTAAGCAGTTTTAGCCGGGCGCCACCGCGATCTTTGATGATCGGTGCGGCGGCGGCCATTTTTCTTCCGGGGAGGGCTGCCAAGGGCTGCCCTCCCCGGATCCACGGTCAGCCTCACTTGTGAGGCTTCCGTGGACGCTGCAAAGCCGATGCAGCTATTTAACGGCAGCCCGTACATGTACGGGCATTGTCGTTAACGCGTTGCACGGCAACCCCATACATGTACGGGGATTGTCGTTAAGGGGTTAAAGGTAGGTTGTTACAAACAGTAACAGTGCCTCAGTTGCTTCTCTCTCTTCTTAACATCACTGAATCTTTCTGTGAGTACATGATCAGGACTCTGTGGGACCATACTATCACTTCCAGGAATCCTTGTTCTTCTTTACAGTGAAGATCGTTATTAATGACTTTGGCTGTATGTTTGGGGTCTTTAACATGCTACAGAATAAACTTGTGATCAGTCAGATGCCTTCCTGATGGTATTGCATGATGAATAAGTATTTGCCTATACATCTCGATATTGAGGAAAACATTGATTCTGACCAAATCCCCAACTCAATATGCAGAAATGAAGCCCAAAACTTGATCAGAACCTCCACTCCTGGGCTTTACTGTTGCCTGTCAGCACTAATTATTGTACCACTCTCCAACCCTTGGCAAACAAACTGCCTTCTGCTACAGTCAAATGTTTCACATTTTGACTCATCCGTCCAGGACACCTGCTGCCACTTTTTGGATCCCATTTCCTGTGTTTTCATAAATAGCTGAGTCGGTTGGCTTTGTTTTCATGTTGGAGGTATGGCTTTTTGACCGCAAGCCATCCTTGAAGACAACTTCTGACCAGACTTCTCAGAGAGTAGATTGGTGTACCAGGATCCCACTGTTTCCTCCCCTCTACCTATCCAGGTATACCTCTATATACTGCAGGCTGCCCTCTAAGATCCAACAATGACCTGCTCCTTGCATCTTCACTCAGTACTTCCTCCCATGCCCGCCTACAGGACTTCTCTCACGCAGCACCAACCCTCTGGAACTCTCTTCCCCGTGCTGTCTGACTCTCACCAACGCTACCCTCCTTCAAACGCTCCCAAAAAATGTTTCTCTTCAGGGAAGCCTACCACTGACATAAACATCAAAACTTCTCTCTCACCAACTTACGGCCCCTATCTCGCCCTACATTAACGTCATTCACTACCACGCAGTCCTCACCTCATGTTTCTCACCCCTTATCCACCAAGATTGTAAGTTCCTGCGGGAACAGGGCCCTTAATTCCTCTTCTATCTGTACGTCAATTGCTGTATTGTACTTGTTGTTATCTGTACAATTTTCCTCTTTGCACAGCGCTGCAGAATCTGTCGGCGCTTTATAAATAAAGTAAAATAATAATAATGCTGAGTCGATGGCACTGCTGGATATCTATTGCAAAGGGGAAGTAAGCATGATGTGTCTGTTTTCTTAGAGGAAAAAAAAGCTTGTAGAGAACATCTGGAAACACAGCACTATATATTTCCTGAATAAAAATAGAAAACATGGTTTTATGAAGCACTTAATGTATCAGACTAACTTATTTGCATTCTATGAATAGGTGAGCAAAATATTTATCTGGATATTGTAGTAGATGTTATTTATTTGGATTTCTTAAACATATTTGATATAGTTCCTCTTAAAGTGTTACTGAACAAATTAAAAGATATAGGCTTGGGCAACATTTTTTGCATCTGGATTGAAAATTGGCTAAAAAATAGAGACAATTGTTAATAGAAAATTCTCCAACTGGACAAAAGTGGTAAGTGTTGTTTATTTAATATCTCTATTAATGATCTTGCAGTGGGTATTGAAATCTATGTGCCTGCAGATGATGTAAAATTAGATATAGTAATACAGTCGGTACTAGATGTTACTTCCCTGAAAGTGGATTTGGTCAAGTCGGAGGACTGGGCAGCCAAGTGGCAGATGAGATTAAATGTTGAAAAAAGCAAAGTTATGCATTTTGGGAAAAATAAATGTGTAAATGATACCTTAAATAGTGTTGTCTGAGGGACATCATTGAATTGAAAAAGGACTTGAAAACAATTGTAGACAATTATCAACACAGTTGCTATGTTTGTCACTTGCTGCAAAGGCCGGTAAGATATTGTCATGTATAAAAATGAGGAAAGAATTAAGAGAAAGACTGCAAGACCATAATTAGCCGGAAACCTCCTGCAGTCTTTGGCACAAGAAAAACTGGTGAGTATGCACTTCACCCCTATCACTCTTTGTGTACAGGGATTAGAGCTTTCTTGTCTTTGAAAATGGATAACGTTTATAGATTAATGTTTTTCTTGGGGTCTGATGGAAGTATTGAGACTTGAACTCTAGGGTATGATCTTTTGCACCCAAGGGTTCATGGTGAGCTCTTTCCCAGGCTTTTTTGAAAATATGTACTCTTCCCCCTGCTTAGGTGGCCCTGGTACTATGTTGTACAGGCTTTGAGGAATGTAAAGTCTTCCACTGCCCCATCTGTTGTATCTTGGGCACTTGTATTCAGGACCTCTGTATTGGTTTCTAGAGGTTTGCTGGAAAGTATATGGTTACTTCTTGA
Source organism: Spea bombifrons (assembly GCF_027358695.1). Lineage (NCBI taxonomy): Eukaryota > Metazoa > Chordata > Amphibia > Anura > Pelobatidae > Spea > Spea bombifrons. The sequence continues at coordinate 28,485,339 of NC_071095.1, read as the reverse complement.
TTATACTTTACCTTGGTGCTAAGCTTTTGTATGATATAGAAGGATCTCTGGCAAAGTGCCGCCTCTTCAAAAGTGCCGCCTGGGGCAAATGCCCCATTGGCTCCATTGTAGGGTCGGCCCTGCCTTTAGCCATAGGGCACTTCACCGAGGGGATAGGTTCTAGCATTCATGCGTATAGACTCCATTGGTGCATCACATAAGAGATCTACAGCAAGTTTTTTTTGCTGAGATCTCTATTAATAGAAACATAGAAAGTGACAGCAGATAAGTATCATTCGGCCCATCCAGTCTGCCCAACATCTGAATACTATCTGGACTTATCCTATCTCTAGCTTAGCCGTATGCCTATCCCATGCTTCCTTAAATGTCTTCACTGTATTAACATCTATCACTTCTGCTGGAATGCTATTCCATCCACTACCCTTTCCATAAAGTAATATTTCCTGATGTTAACTTTAAACATTTGTCCGGCTGGCTAAAGACTATGTCCTCTTGTTGTGGTAGTACTTCTCCTTATAAATAAACTCTCTTCCTTTATCTTGTTGATTCCCTTTAAGTATTTAAATGTTTCTATCATATCCCCCATCACATCTTTCTTCCAGGCTATATATTGTGGTAAGGTGTATGGGAGAGTGGTTGATGGGATATATATCTCACCTGGTTTCCTCAGCCAGGCACAGTAGCTAACCCAGGAGCCCTCAGGTTCGGCTTCCGAAGCTCATTACTGGGGAGGAAGCCTTAAAAGAGAGGGCTGTTAGGTTTGAAGGGGAAGGAGAAACTGAATGAAGGAGCAGCTACAGCCAGCGCTGCAGCCCACCAGGTATGAAGCTTTACCCCATGCAAAACTTGTTACTTTGCTTTGCGCCAGACCTTAGGCTGCTAGAGAGGTATCCGGATGTTTAGTTAGAGCCGGACAGGCTTATAGTTTGTTTTGTTTACAAGGTGCTCTGTGACTACAACATCTAAATAAACACGCTTTTACGTTTGAAACCTGTGTGAAACTGTCATTGCCGCCCCATGCGTGAGCTGTCCCCTACAATATGTTAAGATCCTTTTAACCTTTCCTGGTAAGTTTTATCCTGTAATCCATGAACCATTTTAGTACGCCCTCTCTGAACTTTCTCCAACATATCTATATCGATACGGTCTCCAGTACTGTATACAATACTCCAAGTGAGGTCTCACCAGTGTTCTGTACAACGGTATGAACACTTCCCTCTTTCTACTGCTAATACCTCTCCCTATGCAACCAAGCAATCTGCTAGCATTTCCTGCTGCTCTATTGCATTGTCTACCTACCTTTAAATCATCAGAAATAATTATCCCTAAATCCCTTTCCTCACACGTTGAGGTTAGGACAGTATCAAATATTCTATACTCCGCCCTTGGGTTTCTATGCCCTAGATGCATTACTTTGCATTTATCCACATAATGCAAGTTGCCACAACTCTGACCATTTTTCCAGTTTACCTAAATCATTTGCCATTTGGCTTATCCCCCCAGGAACATCAACCCTGTTGCAAATGTTTGTGTCGTCAGTAAAAAGACATACCATTTTATCAAGACCTTCTGCAATATCACTAATAAAAATATTAAAGAGAATGGGTCCAAGTACAGATGCCTGAGGTACCCCACTGGTAACAAGACCTTGCTCTGAATATATGCCATTGACTACAACCCTCTGTTTTCTGTCACTCAGCCACTGCCTAATCCATTAAACAGTATTGGGATCTAAACTCAGAGATTTCAGTTTATTGATAAATCTTCTATGTGGGACAGTGTCAAAAGCCTTACTGAAATCCAGATACACAATGTCTACTGCACTACCTATATCGATTACTGTAATAAAAAAAATCAATGATTCATTTGGCATGATCTTCCAGATGTTCAACAATCCTATCCTTCAACATAGTTTCCATTCATTTCCCCACTACAGATGTAAGACTTACTGGCCTGTAGTTGCCAGACTCCTCCCTACTGCCTTTTTTGTGAATGGGCACAACATTCGCTAATTTCCAATCCCCTGGGTCGACTCCCGTTACCAATGATTCCTTAAATAAATCTGTTAATGGTTTTGTTAGTACACCACCAAGCTCTTTTAATAACTTGGGGTGTATCCCATCAGGCCCCATCGACTTATTTGCCTTCACTTTAGACAACTGAAGTAGAACCTCCGCCTCGAAAAAGTCACACGTATCAAATATCTTTTTTCCTGAGGTCCCTTTCCCTCGTTTTCATTTGTAAAAACTTAACAGACATATTCATTTAGGCAGTCAGCTAGACCTTCTACATACCTTCCTTCTTTTGTTTTTAATCTAACTAATCCTTGTTTACCCTTCCTTTTCTCATTTATATATCTAAAATGTTTTATCTCCCTTTTTTACTGACAAGGCAATTCTCTCTTGAGCTTTGCTTCTTTCTTCCTAATCTTATAAGTTATCCTGGTATTGATATGTCCAAGTCATTTCTCTCATTAGCAGCCACTATAACAACGTTCTCAGTTGACACTACTGTTAGAAGTTCATAGATCTTATTCCCTAAACTGTGAGGTATTCTCTTGGAGCTTTTTCAGCTCATTTTCCATTTAGCACAAACATGCTATGATGGCTCTAGTCACAAATGTGGAGATAATGCCAAGATGGAACCATGCTGTGGAAGCTTCAAATGCTTTTTTTATGGCCACCTCAGATTTTCTCTCCATTGCACCAGAGAAGTATGAACTGTCTTCAACAGTAAGGAAGTTTTCCTGGTTACCTTGGTGACTACTGGATCTTCTGGACTCTCCCAGGTCTGCAGAAATTCTTTATCAAATGGCAATATTTTCCTGAAAGGTTCAATGTTTATTTTTAAAAACTTTAAAATGAGGCTTAGACCGTTGGTCTTCCAGATGAATAACTGAATTTATTGCCACAATGAGTGTGCCTATTTCCTCAGCTGAGAGGAGTCACTCCCTCTTCCTCAGAAGAGTATTTTCCGGTTTTAAAAGTATCAAGTTCAGATGATGGGGAATTAAATGAGTCTGGTTCAGATAATGGTAGTTGTGCAGAGGATGCTGCCACCTGTGGAGTCTGTGGCATAGCTGGAGTGGTGGCTTAGGATTTCACCAAATCAAAAGTACCATTCATTTCTTGTCTCTACCAGGTCATAAAATCTTCGTTAGAGCTGGGAGACTTGCATCTCAAAACTGCTTTTAAACAGGCTGCACGCATTTTTTTTAGGGGTCTTGAATAGACTTGTGACACCCAGCATGTAGTCTTATCCTCTTCAGTAGGTTTGTCAGTAGACAAATCGAGGAACACTACAATCCAATGAAGCAAGAACTTAAGTGCAAAAAACATATGCATCGAGCCATAAAAAGGCAAGGAAATGACAGTTCCAAAAGAAGCAAAAAAGGTGCTCACTAGCAATATAGATGTAAAATACTGCGTCTAGCGCCTTTATCCGCTTGTTGCCTCAGGGGATGTCAGCTCTTTTCCAGAGCTTAGCGTGCGTGACTGGAATAGCCATATGGCCGTTGGAGATGACCCTCACTGGAAGCATTATCAGACTCCATTAAAGCACAGAATACTAGTTGCTTACAGAACATGAAACATAATTGGCAATAAGTGAGTAGTGGGCATATATTTTAAGTACTGTCAGCCAGTGAGGTGCTATTGACCCGACCTCGGGTGTTTTGCACTGAGTTACATGGCTCACCATAGAGCCTGAAGAAAATAGGGATGAAGGATGGCAGGGAAAATGGACCCCAAGGAGTTTATGTGCTGCATATTGAAAAACAATGCTCTAGCAACTATTAGAATAGCTCAACATCATATGATAGCTGTGTGGTCCCTTTACATGTTTGTCGAATCCACCCTTGCTAATGCATGAGGGGATTCTATAGAATATCCCCCTTATGCATTTACCCCTACTAGCCCTCAGCTATTTTCCGTGCATGAGATGTGTTCGCTTGATATACTCACCTCCAGTCAGTTCAGGATATCCCCCTTATGCATTTACCCCTACTAGCCCTCAGCTTTTTTCCGTGCATGAGATGTGTTCGCTTGATATACTCACCTCCAGTCAGTTCTGGCACTGGCTTGAAGATTGCTAAGACGCTGCGGGCGTTGTACACCCATGTAAAAAGTGCTCCCATTGATTGACTACAGAGGAGATGGGTGACTGGAGCTGCAGTTTCTACATCAGATAAGAGTGTTTAACAGACTTCTGCAATCGAATTCGGGCGAACATGAAAACGAACACGAAGGGTACCGGACATACGAACATGGCGGCGGCAAAATAATCTTTGTGTTCGTCTTTGTTTACTAATCTCCCTGGTCCCTTTCCCATCTAGCCTACCTTATGTATGCAGCATCACAGGGGTTAACTGGAGCGGAAATCCTTAGGTTCGCCGTCAGGGCCGTGCAAACGACTCTATTGGCCAATTGGTTGATGCTACAGGAGGCCCCTGCTGGCGATCAATAAAGTCGTTCTTATGGCCCTTTAACTCCTGACAGTGGAACTTGGCCTGGGCATGGTCTCCCCACTCCAAGAGTTAAAAGTCCGTATGACGATTCAATTGGTCGTTCGTACGGACCTTTAACTCTTGGATCAAATTTGTTGCTGCACCAGGATTTTAAGTCAGTACGAGCGACTCTATTGGTAGCCATCAGGGGGCTCGTCTGCCATCAACCAATGGCGGAGGAGCTTCCTGCTGGCGACCAATAGAGTCGCTTGTACAGACTTTTAACTCTTGGAGAAGGGTCTCGCGTCAGGAGTTAATAGGCCATGCGACCGACTCTATTGGTCGCCTGCAGGGACCCTGCAAACGACCAGTAAAGTCGTTCTTATGGCCCTTTAACTCCTGACGGCGAACCTCCGATTTCCACGCCCCTTAACCCCTGCGATGCAGCGTAAATAACGGGAGCGGAAATCTGTAGGTTTGCCGTCAGGAGTTAAAGACATTTAACTCTTGGAGCGGGGAGACAGGCCAAGTTCCCAGTCAGGAGTTATATGGCCGTGCAAGCCACTCTATTGGCCGCCTGCAGGGACCTCCTCTGGCATCAACTAACTGGCATTGATTGATGCCAGAGGAGGCCCCTGCAGGCGACCGATAGACTCACTCGCAAGGCCCTTTAACTCCTAACGGCGGAACTTGGTCTCCCCGCACCAAAAGTTAAAGGTCCGTACAAACGACTCTATTGGTTGTTCGTATGGACCTTTAACTCTTGGAGCGGGGAGACCAGTGGTCTCTCCCGGCCAAGTTGCGGCACCAGGATTTTACAAGTTTGTACGAGCGACTCTATTGGTCGCCAGCAGCGCACACGTCTGCAGAGGAGGCCCCTGCCGGTGACCAATAGAGTTGATCGTACGGACAGTTGAAATCCTGGCACCAAAGGTGCTGCGTAATGCGTACCGCGTAAACCTCGTATTAACCCCTTCTACAAAAATTGGCAAAAAAAAACGAACATGAAGAATGTACACGAATATTCGCCCGAACTGAACACAGAAACGGGTGAATATTTGTGGAATACAAAGATTTTTTCCCCCATGAAGAGTTGGCCAGCGCTCAAGTCTAGTGTTTAATTTGATATCTATCTGAAGAATACATACATAACTACTCAGAGTACCTGAAACAGCATTTTTCGTTGGAAGGGCTGTCGGGGACTGTCACTTTAAGACGAAATATGTTACAAAAAGCAAGGTCTACTTAACATTACCATTAAAACGCTAACACCATATCAATAAACTTACATACAGATGCATGGATCCGATATTTATGCCCGTTAGGGTCAGAGGTGCACTTTTCCTTTATGTTCCTTTCATTCATAAATGAAGGAACTGCTTCACAAAAGTGAACATGAATCCCTAAAAAAAAAACATCCTGACAGTGCATATTTGGTAACTACAGCATTTTCTAACAAAATCTGGTTGTCATAATTTATCACCAAATATTATAGGCAAGAACGTGCTGACATAATAACGCTTCCTGCCCAGCAGCGCATATCTCCTTTGCAGCACCAGCAGCAGGTACTACCGCTTTAAGAAACATCAACCTTCATCAATATAAGGCGCGAACACGTCAAGGAATAACGTCAGCAACAAAAAATATTTGTTTCCGCCTCTTGCTTGCTGATTGGCTGCTTCCTACTAGCATACGCTACCTGCCCTCTTTACACTGATTGGTCAATTCCGCTGTCTTCAGAGCGCAGCCAACTCGTGGGAAACCCCGCCTCTCATTGGTTGCGTAGAGCTAGATTGACTTGTTGCCATGGCCGGCACAATCATTTTTATGGTGCTGGTTGCGCCGTGTTGCCAGGGTCTTAAAAATAATAATACGACGGCCTTTGAGGTTTATTGCACCTTCCCGTGCGTCAAAGCATTCACACCCGTGTTTGCATAAAATAATATGCAGTCATGTCACCTCGTCTCTTAAGAACAAAATAAACAATGCTGGCCTGAAAGCAACCCAAGGGTACGATGTTAATTATACAGCAATGAGGTTCTTTTGGAATAGGCTTTTGTCTCTGTTGTTTGGCACCCTAAAATGGTTAACTTTTGCACTAACTAACTAAATAAAAAAGGTCTTTATGAGAAGGTAAATATATCATGAATTCTTATATCATGAATTAAAACAGACTGAAATATCAGTGAAATCCACTAATTAGTATATTCAGATAAGATGGGACTATACTATATATATAGATATAGATATATATATACACATATATATATATATATATATATATATATATATATATATATATATACACATATATATATATATATATATATATATATATATATATATATATATACACATATAAATATATATACAACTATATACCCCCAAATGATGTAGATTTCACTTTTGGATGGTGGAACTGGGAATAAACAATATGAAACTGAAAAGGCTGCTAGGGTTCGAGATGTGTTAGGCCTGGCGCTCTATGAAGATTCCAGCAAATATTATTTAACCCTCAATAATTAAGGCCCTTGGCAAGCAGCCCTTTCTAAAGACTTTCTTTCTTAATAACAGAGAGACACCAAATGTTGACAATAAGGAGAAAATAGAGCAAATGTAACCCTAATACAATAATGATCATATAACACCAAGAACGGTTAATTATATTAATGATGTGTGCGTTACACAAGCTTTAATCAACACTCCATACACATATAGTTAAATATGTTCAGAAGTTTGGGGGTGGGGAAACATTCATATAATCATTTTACTTTTATTTTATAGAATATCATTCTTCAAATTGTGTTCAAAGGAGATTTTTAAATGGATCAGAGCAAGTTGCATTTTAAAGAAAATATTGTAAATTATATTATAAAAGTAGCCCATGCTAGTTTTATTAAATTTTGGAATATACATATTCTTAAGCAGCTTTTCTAAAATAATTGTCCAGTTGAAATCGTTGGATTTTCAGAAAATGTAGAATTCGGTACTGTTTTACAGTTAAATATGGCCTCTGCTCATCTGGGTGTATTATGGAACATTTAGCATATTTTTATAACCTCAATTTATTAAGGTTGATTGGAACAGCAACTACAAATGGACCTGAAAGCGCAGTCTTTTAATGGGTTCACTGCTGCACTGTATTGCTGTGTTCCTTGTTTTTGTGTGTGAAGTTGATACATGTTATTTGTTTGCAAGCGTTTGTTTGTCAAAAGACACAACATGGTAGTTTGTGTAAATCAGGACTATTTAAACCCACACTAGAAGGTAGCAATATGTTAACATTATACAGGCATGTTTGTAAGCAAAATTCATTGATACATTTCAGCAGTTGCAAAGCCATCGCTTTCGCAATCATCATGCCAGTCTCTGGCCACAGAGCCATCATTTAAGTATTTACTTATGTGCCATCCAGTGGTTAACCCCCTGAATGCCAGGTGGCATTGGTAGAGCCATTTACTCACTACCCTTCTGGCATGCAAAGGGTAGCGGAGTTGGTGTGTTGAGCTGACCTATATAGGTTGGTGTAGGTAGCATAGATGCTTTGTGTGGGATGCTGGGTTGGGAATGTGCTCCAACATCCTTTATATACACAGACACTTCAGACACCAGCCAAGAGAGGACTGAAAGCACCGAGAGCAGCAGCCACATGAGAGCCAGTGCGAGCAGCAGGCAGGGGGATTATTAGAAAACAAAAGAGAGAGGAGGAGGAGGAGAGAACCAAAGGAAACAACTCGCAGCCTGCAATCAACGTTACTCCTCTCACACACACATCCACATCTCGCTCTCTTTCCTTTCTTTCCTCCTCAGCCCCTTTCTTATCCTCCTTTCCTCCACACACCCCTTCTCGCTGGCACCCTCCCCTCTACTCTCTCTCTTCATCCCAGCCACCCGCTTTATTTTCTGCCCGCCACCTCTTTCTGCTTCCCTCCCTCCTTTATCTTTCTTTCATTCCCCCAAATCGTTCACTATTATCCATCCTGTCTCTCTTCCCTGCTCACCCTCCTTGCCACCCCCACCATTCTGTACCCCTCCCCCCTATTTTTTCTTTCTCTCTCTCTTCTATTCCTCTCTCTCTTCTTTCCCCTCTCTCTCTCTCTCTTTTCTCTCCATCCCTTCCTCCCCCTCCTGGCTCCTCTTTTATTTATTTATTTAGGCTTGCTCTTCTGTGTCTGTGTTTTCTCTTTCTCTTTTCTGTTGCCGTGTCTGTAATTTTTGGAGGTGCACCAGGGGGGCTCCCATTTGCAGTGCTTGCAGTGCAGGTAGCGGGGTCCCCTAGCCCTCCTCCTACTGCCCCAGCCTGTGGCCCCCCCTCCACCCCCAGTGTCCCCCGGTGCTCCCTTGCTTGCTGCAGCCTACCAACATGATGGCGGCAACTCCCATCCAGCAAAACGGGACCCATAGCGGGGTACCCATAGACCTAGATCCTCCAGATTCTAGGAAGAGACCCCTGGAAGCGCCACCGGAGGCTGGAAGCACCAAGAGGACCAACACCGGAGGTAAGTGCTTTGGCTATAATGCACCAGATCGGGGTTATATGAATGCAGACCGCAGACACCCCTCTCCCGGCAGTGTATGCGCCCCCCCAATACGTGCAAAAACCCGAACTTTAGCGCCTTCTGTCAGGGGCTGCTTATCTAAGCCTGTCCATTGTAATCTATGGTCAAAATGGCGTCTTCATCTGTTATTATTGCGTTTTTTAAGCCTTGCGTCTTCAACCTGTCGTATTCTTTTATTGCAATAGACTTGCTATAATAAAACTGCATATCCTCCCCTATATTTTTTTTGGCCGGGGGGGGTTCAAAGAGATGGAGGAAGAGGGTGTCCTGGATGCTTGAGATGCACATTAAGGTATATTTGCAAACCAGAGGGGGGGCGGAGGAAGGAGGGGGTATTAAATTTGGGGTTTGAGGGTTAAAAACACCCCATTGCTGGATGAAGGGTGCAGAACACAGTAGCCTCACAAACACACACCCCCTCTGGCAACTAAGAGGTTAATTGCCAGTGCTGGAGGATGCATAGAGGAGGCAGGGACCAGAGCAGTCAGCTGAACATCAGTGGCTGCACCTTACGGTCCTCTCTCATTGTTCCCAGGCATCCTTTTATTCCAGGAGGCGATCCATCCCCTTCTCTGCTCCCCAGATTTCGGAATATCTCCCTGTCTCCTTTTTTTCAAATTATCCCCCAACCATCAATTGTGAATTGGGGGGAGGGGGTGGGGTGGGAGAGATAGACTCAGCTCACAGGAGCTGGGGGGGTGCTTCTTCTGCATCCTGGTGATGTGTCCCAGCATCTTCGCGTTCATTTCTATTGGAGGCATAACAATGCAACGATGCAGAGGTGAATGCATTTGCTGAGGATTTTTCAAGGAGGATCAGTGGGGTGTTTTTTGTTTTTTTTTTAAAAATTTTTCTGACTTGGATGTATGCTTCCAGCAAAGGAATCACAAATGGACCTGCACTTTTATCATAAACTGTACAGGGATATATATTTACTGGAACATGTTGAGGTTATGCAAAGTCAGTGACTCGTTATATACTAAATAAACATAACATCCAACATTCCTTCCATTTCATTCAGCAAAAACATTTTCACTTTTATTTGTGGGGGGAAAAAAAAGAATTCATCGGTCAGTTTCGGTGATTTTAGCCTTAAGTGAGATGTGACTATCATTGATGACCCTATCCCTCACCATAAATAACTGTGATTTAATCGGTAGATCGTTTAAAAATAAGGAGAGGAAATCTTCTTAAACTGCTTTAATTAATAAGCTTATAGGAGGATCACGAGAGATTGAAAGCAGCTAAAGAAATACATTGGGATTAGAAGGGGAAGTGATTCCACTGATTTTTATTTTCTTGGCAACCACTTAATGCTTTACAAATTAACCATGTTGTTCAGTGTTGGGATTTTGCGGTTCTACACATTTCTAATCCATCTTGCGTGTCGGATATTTCATTGCACCATTTTGCCATCCCATATTGCTTTTTCTTTATTTTTCTATTTATATAGTGTCCACTTTAAGCCTTTCCCATGTATGTAATTCTAACCATTATGGGCTATTTTTACATTCCAGTTTTCTTTTTAAAAAAATATATGTTCCTAAATAATTTTCAGATATGTATGATTCTTAGAGATAAAGCACAGCGGTGTGGATTTATATATATATATATATATATATATATATATATATATATATATATATATATATGTATATATGTATGTATGTATATATATATATATATATATATATATATATATATATATATATTGCATTTTAATACTTGGGTAGTCGCACATCTGAAAATATACATTTCAGTTCTACTACACTTGCTAACTGTTGATTTTCCTTTTTTTCCTTCTTTAGAAGACGGACAGTTTTTCCTGAAAGTCCTCATTCCTAGTTACGCCGCTGGATCTATTATAGGCAAAGGAGGACAGACCATTGTCCAGCTGCAGAAAGAGACAGGAGCCACCATCAAGCTTTCTAAATCCAAAGATTTTTACCCAGGTATGGTTAAGTTTGTTCCAGCAAGTGCCATGTATGTATGTTAATTTCGCAATCAGGATAAGAATGGGGTGAAGAATTGTGTTTATTGTCTACATATCTTATTTCATTTTTGTTTTAATATTGATGTGGAAATCGTGCCATTCTTTCATTGAATGTTTGAGCATGCTATATGCGACATGTAACATTTATTGACAGTTTGCTCCCAAGTGGCTCTGTTACCATGATATTAGAAAGGGTACGTGAGGAGCAGAATTGGTGGCAGTAAATTAGGAGCCAGCTTTAGGGAATTGATGGATGGGATCCTCATAAGACCATAGTGTCATTTTAATTTCAGCCGGTGGGAATGCGGACTTTCTTTTTTTACAACAAAAACATAATAGTGAAATGCAGAATTTAATATAATCAGGTTCCTTTTAGTCCTAATCAGCCCTCATTATTACACAGTTGTACGTATGTGGCATTCCACATTATGTGGAATTTATACATGTGATTTCTAGAAGAGATGAAAAAATATATATGATAACACTTGTTTATAAATAAAATAAATCTTACAATGCATTTTGTGAGTCACAGGAGTAAAGCATGTTGCATCTTTAAGTACAATACTGTGACATATTAATGTATGCTAAAAAAAAAGATAATGGGACATAATATATATAAATCTTTTTTACTGACTGCACTGTCAATAACATCAGATATATTTCACCATGAAAGCTTTACACTGGGATATTTGATTTCATATTCTGCCTTTTGGGGTCAATAAAGAAAAAGTCAGGAATTTTATTACCTGCTTCAATCAAAGGGTCATCAAGCATAGTCTTAGAAACATGCAGGGAATAAAATGTTCTAGGCCTAATTTTTTTCTGTAACCTAGAAAATGTTTTATGGTAAAAAGCCTAATCATTAATAATTAATCACTATTTGGGGGTCATTTATGAGAATGATAGTTCTGTAGGTATAACTTAAAAACATATTAAAGAGTTAAACTAAAGGGAGTTTTTAACTGTTTATTTTTGCTCTCATCCTTTTTTAACTCTTTCAATGTAGGGATGGAATGAAATTCAGTACCAATAATTTGTCTACCCTGGCAATTTAGAGGTTAAACAGCCAGGCAAGACTAAAGATCCACTTACCCCTTTTTTCCTTGGAACGGTAAAAAATTATATGTGGTATTAGCTACCGATTGCATGGGAGCCTGATGCATTATTAGTCATATGTTGGTTTATTTTAACACGTTAAATAATAAGCAATGCATTGGTAACCATCCTCCAAATGATCGTATCTGTGTACATGAGAGCTGTTGTTGGGAAGGTGTAAGAATCATGTTGTTTTATATGATCGTCAATTATAGGCTGAGTATTTATTTGACAAATATGGCTAATTTCTAGCGCAATAATAAAATAAATTCTGCAGGCCTTGTGAATCAGTGCAGTTGGAGCCTCAGAGCCTGAAAATAAGTATTGCAGGTGCTTAGATACCCAGATTCAAAATTGGCGGATGCGCAAACTCTTCAATGGAGGAACTTACATTTAAATGGAAAATGCTGATGAAAACGCGTATCCGATTATGGCCGCCTTTAAGTATACTATCGGATGAGTCTTTGAATGATAATGAGCCCGTCCTAGGATACTGCGGCACTCGCGCATAAATACCGGTTATAAAAATGGCCGTTTTCGTATTATCCCAAGACCAAACACCAACATGACTAGGAATTCAGTTTTTAAGTAGCTGAAAGATGCAGGCAATGGGATTTAGCACTGAGGTTTAATAAGGTAATATATCTGGCAAGCAGCCGCTCAGCCAAATTGAATTTTGCTGTTTAACAGCTGAAAATGAAATAGAATTTTCTTGAATTATACATGAAGTTGTATCAGATGTGCCGAGATATTATAGGAAATTGGTGTTTATAAAAGATTGTCCAAATTGTTAATTAAAAGCTTTTTTTTTGCCAAGTGCACTGTGGATTGGTGAAGGATTGGTGTCACCATCTGGTAGTTCTAACTCTCTGCTCTGTGTTTCCGTTTTAGTATTTCTTTAACACGATTATGTCTTTATCTTGTTTTTAGAATATTTTTATATTTCAACATTAACATAGTCAACAATATGTTGACTGCTTTTTTTTTTTATAGGAAAAATATAGAATTATGACCATGTTGTATTGCTTCTCGTTTGAACCTCTTTGAATTTTTCTATGCCATTATGCTCTGTTGCTTAGTGACGTCATTTTGCGTCACTTTTTCCTAGAAAGGTTTTTTTAGAAAGAGACTGAGACATTTTTGGGTGAAACTTTTAAACCAATAACGGCACACGTTATTACATTTTGTTGAACGCCTGCATTCTGAAGCTTCTACTATAAGCATAGAGAAAATCCTGTATTATATTCTTTATCATGAGAATGTATTTTATGTTTTTTTTTTTTTTTTAAATTTAAATGTAACGCCCGAATAAGCAATTTTAACTACTTTCCCAACACCTGTTAAATGTCCATTTATCTCATATGATGCGATATACAGCCACCTGTTATTCCGCAGCTGATTTGTCCTGGAATTTCAGTGAGCAGGGTTTTTTGCCTGATCTAGTTTTAGGGTTACGATTCTTTCTAGTATGTGAATGCCAAGGCAATAGCTTTTATTTCTTTATAATCATTAGGACTGCAGTTTGTAGAACCCCTTTATTCATCAATATAGCTAAAAATATTTTTTGTAAAACAAATTGTGTTATATGAAAAGGCTGAATTTATATATATATATATTATATATATATCTGTGCCAAAAGAGATGTTGTAAAAAAAAAAAAAAAAAAAAGGGTCTCAGGAATTCTGAATATACAAACCTTTTGGGTAGCGCGTATTATTTTGATGGTAAGCGTTGAATGAAAGCATATTATCTGGAAATATAGCTGATAGTATTGTAGACTGTTTCTACATTAATTTTTTTCTTTAATTAAATTTAAGCTCGTTTTCTTGGTTGTCTTTTTTTATGGTTAATACAGATCGTCATTAGCTGCAAGAAATGTAAGGGCGAATGAATACACATTATAAAATGATAGAATAGATTACAAATACGTTTGACACAGTTTGTTAAAAGTAAAATATATTTAATAAAACCAAATAACAAAGGAACTTTAAATATTTTGGTATCAATTATTTCCTAATTATCTTGTTTTAACTTTTATTTGTGAGCTATGTATAATTATGTGCTGGTGGGGGTGTTTTTTTTTAGATGCAGAGATTCATTAATGCCACTTGTTTTGTCTTGTTTTACTGGATATGTATCATTATTTAAATTTTTTTTGTTCCATTATAATTTGATTGATCAGCCATTATACACAAATTACATAAGAATGCATTACATCTTCAAGATACCCAGCAAGCTTTCATGAAGCCCTACTAAAGAATCTAAGTAGCACATGTTATGTTAATCTTACATATGGTCAGTCGTGTAATTTTGACACATAAGCAAAAACAAGTATAAATATAAGTTGGAGAAATCAAATACGCAATCAGCAAGTTTTTTTACATTTAAAAACAATGGTGATATATACTTATAAACAGATATGAATAAAATATGAATATAAATGAAATCTTTAATATATTATTACATGCATGCATTGACTTTATATCCCAACTAACAGTTGAATTATTGTATATTTAAATAATTGCACATTTAAATTATTTTTACATTGCTTAACACACACACACACACACACACATATATATATATATATATATATATATATATATATATATATACCCTATAGTAGAGGAGAATAGCATTTCAGATCTGTAATGTGTAATACATTTATGTCATAAGGGAGCACATTTCGGAGAGAACAAGTTTCTATGACAGAAAGCGGTTATCATGTTAAACATGTGATCATGTTCCAAGCTTTTCACAGACATAAGGTCATTGATATATATATAATCTAATATTTACAATATACATCTATACCAGTCAGAATTAGGTAAGTATACTAGGTTCCGCAACCGCCAGATTAACTGCATCTAGTGATAATTAGCAAATATTTACACATAAGAAGAAAGGAACATAAAATTGTGTAATTTTCGAACAAGATTTCCCAATACGACGAATTGCTAGCTACTTCCAATATTCACCTTCCAGAATGCTTGTTTCTTCAGAACGAGATTTAAATCAGGCATATCCAGCAGAATGTGCTATATCCATAAGTCCAGCGCGGAGTATCTTTTCAATTTGTTCAAGTCAATCGGAGATATTCTTAGATTGATCATGTTACTGTTTGAGCAATTAGCAAACCTTCCAACACACAAGGTGTCAGGACTTTACCTCCCCGACTGTGTTAGCGCCATGGCCGTATCCAAATCAGGACAAAGCCTCTGTTCTGAGTCATGTGTTGCTGTATAACATTACATTTTCTTTATAGAGCGCCAGCTCGTTCCGTAGCGATGTTGCAAAAGTGACAGCTAACAATATTAAAACTGACAATATACGGAACAGACTATACATTTAACACGCATAAACGCATAGTAGTACAGACAGACTTTGTGAAGCGAAAAATAACTATGATTCCATGTTGTACAACCTCGTTCAGCACTTTTTGGATCTACAGGTAAATTTGCTGACACTAGAACTACAGTAGCTTTATTTTTTAACTTCCATATGTAACAACATTTTCCAATATGTTGTGTATAGTGATGTTCCTTTATCATCCTCGGTTGTACTCAGCACTATCAAAATTGTTCAAATAAGAGAAACACATCATAATTTACATTTTGCAAAAAAAAAGTGTGGCATATCATCAGCCGCTTGGCAATCAACGTGAAGAGAGTATATGTCGTCTTATTACAAGTCATACCGGAACTATTGGCTTTATCTTTCTGTTCCATTGCAGACTCGTGTTTATACTGAATTCTGCTGCAACAACTTTCAAAAAGTCTATTTGTTTCTGTTCCAATTATTTATTTGTGTTGAGCTTTGGTTATTTACACGTCTCTGGGTCTCAGCCAGCATTATACAGACAGAGAATAAAAAATGGTTTGCGACCGACTGAGTGCTAAAGCAGGAGGAGCTCCGAGTGTGGCTGGCTCCCATTTAGAAAGCAGTGATGCCTCATCAACATCGATGACACGAATGACTGAACCCCAAAAGGTCACACCATCTTTGGCAGCTAACGGGTTAAAGGATATCAGTAAAAAGATCTTTGAGGTCCTCAGCTGTACTGTAGGCATAGAAACACCCCTTTGCAATTGTGACAATAATTGGTGATTAATGTACTAATCTCTGCACAGGACCTGTTTTGCATTCGACCAAGTCAAGTAAGAACGATATTACAATTCATACAGGGGACCTTCACCCGTCTATGCCAAAATGCTGTGTATATGTATATATACCTCCTATGGATCAATTAAGCAAGTTAAACATCAGCTATTTCACCTTTGATACGGAAGAGACCCCTTTTTACAGCCTTTAACCCTGTACCAATGCTGCAATATTACAGGTTTATTAAATTAACATCTTGTGCATGCGCAAGCATCGAGAAGCATTAGGCTGTAATGGAGCAGTAATGGCCATTTTCCAAGCAGCAGTGAGGCAAACGTGTTCTATTTATTGCACGGCCCTATGTGATGCTGCCTGTGCGTTTACAGACATTTGGGGGCACCCTTGCACACTCTCAAAGCAGTCTACCTTTAGCGGAGATGCTCAAGATTGACTCTTGCTCCCAGCCGTCCATGTCGACGACAGCCTGCAAAAGATGGAGCCAAGCAGCTCTACAGATTGTTTCACATTGAAACGGTTTTTGAGAAAAAATATGTGGGATGACTTCATGTCTCTTCCTGTAAGAAAATAAACCATAAGTAGCCATTACGAGTGTTGTAAGGTGAGCAGTTCAGCAATGAAGCGGCTGATGAAGCTCTCAGTGCCACCATCTGCGATGCATTTTTCACAAAAAGCCACCTTTGAACATGATACACTAGGATTTGTACAATTTAGTTACACTTATATCAGCAAATCTATTACCCCACCACAATTCAGCCCCCCGTTTTCTCTCCACTTAGCCTTGTGACGACAACCCCTGACAAATGCCTTTACTCCATGGGAAATGTTAGCAGAAGATGACCAGAGCATTAGATATAATGTAAGGAGGTTTTGCTTGACTGAGAAGTTCTAAAGGTTAATACAGTGAAGAAACTTGAATATGCATAGGGCAGGAATTAAGCTATCCTGAATATAAGGCCAATGGCAAAATAGGGTTTGAGGTTTTTAAACCGGAATGGACAGTGAAGACTGAGTGAAAGGTTCTTATCTGCCATACAATTCTATGTTTCTCTAGGTTGTCCCTTTTGTGTGTGTGTGTGTGTGTGTGTGTGTGTGTGCGTGTGCGGAGTGGGTGGGGGTTGGCCAACCTGAGCCTCTGCAGCTGTCGAACTAAAGTTCGAGGGCCTCAGCAAAGTAGGATCATGAGAGTTGTAGCTTCACAGCTGGACAGCTACAGATTACCAAAGGTAGGAACGATCTAAATGGGGTGAGCCTTGGACTACTGAAATATTAACCCTTTAATATCACTAATGTAAATTTTAAGATGTTTCTTTGATTTAAACAAGTGTTATTCAGCCTAGGCTATTCTTGGGGTTCACTGGGGTTGGCCCTTAATAATATCAAGTCAGTCAGTGGGATGAAACTGCAACTCTCCTGGCAATTCTCTATTGTGAACCCCAAATATTCCATTGTATTAACTGTAGCGTAGAGCCTGTTCACTGATATTTTTTAATGGGATGATGAATGACTCCGCTGCCAGTATGTATTCCCAGGCTACCCAATGTTCCCAAAGTAAGAAAATACATTTATTTTTAAACGCTCTTGTTCCTTTAGTGTAGAAACTGTATGGCTAGCGTTAGAATTGTTATGGAGCAAGGGAGAGTTACTTATGGGTTACATCAATAATACATAGAGTGTGGAGGGATTTCACTATAGCTCTTGCTAATTTATCTTAACAATGGAATTGTTCACCATTCAATGCACCATTCCCTCGATTCTGTTGTCTGCACACTCGGTTTGTGTGATTTTGACTAAGGTGAAAGCAGGAAGGCATTTTTATTATTATGAAAAGTGAAGCCGATAAGGTGCAACAAGAGCGCACCGAAAAAAATTACTTTGAGGTTGTTGAGAAGTTTCAAGCTAACAGGTGTCACTCAGGCCATACAGCACGTGCATTTTGTCACAGGTTAGTGATGTTATGTGATAAATAGTTACCATGAGCAGCAACTGTTAACCAATCACTCCTCTACAACTCTGTCACAGGACGGTTTGGTAGCACTCGAGTTAAAGTAAAGGGTCCAATATCCCCAGGTAATTGGGGCCAGCTAGTGGGAGCGTAACCACACAGGTCTCCGGTTTCACTGCAGCTGCTGTGGTCCTTAATTACCCTGACCTATAGGGCAGGAAAGGCAGTCTTTGCTAGTACCCTTCTTCTGATGCACAGGCAGCTCCTCCTTACCCAAATCCCTTTCATACCCTTAAAGGGCTGTCAAACTGGATCATTATACAGATATGTATTGCAAACAGTATATTTTTGCACAGTGAAAATTGTCACAGATTATAAATGCATGGTAAAAACTCCAGATTAGAGATTTATAGTGATATGGATAGTAATAATTAAATTTATACTATATAGGAATCAGGGCTATACAAAGTTAGGATTTAAGAGAAGAAAAAATGTTGTTACCACAGCTTGCACTTTTCACACATGGGATGATCTATCTTCACTACTTCTGAAATGCCTGGCAGATGAGGGACACATACCATTACACTGCATAGCTCCCACGCGTTCCGCGGGTTAAACAGATTGGCAGTAACCTCAGAATATCCATTGTTGATTTGTTTAATCAATGTTTTTGTCAGGGGTTACTTTTTGTTTTTCAACAAAAGGTATTAGATCACGCAGTTTTGGGACGTTTTGTTACATAGACGACAGATTCCCTGCTGTCCTGTATACAGTAAGGTTTGTTGTATGCCGAGGAACAAACATAAATCTACTGGGCTGCATGGAAGAATATTGATGCAGCCCTTGCCAGGTAGTCCCTGAAGAGAACCATGTCTCTCTGTAAAAGAAACTTGATATAACCCTGTAAAAAAAAAATGGGTTCTTGCTAAAATTCCACAACTCTCCACAGCAGGGATGCCCTGGTCTAGGAGGCAGGGGGTAACTGCCCCCCTGGGCCAATCCAGGATCTTAAAACAGGAAAAATTGTAGAGGTGGGGGCCTGGTTGAGTTACGCAATGCAATGTAATACAACGTTACATGGCCATGCTGCAGTAGTGCAAGGTAAGTGAGAGTGTGTGTGTGTGTGTGTGTGTGTGTGTGTGTGTGTGTGGGAGCACTTAACTTGCCGCCACGACAGGTGCCAGCTGCCCCTTCTCTATGCCGTTCATTTTACAGAATAAAATACTAATAAAACAGAAGGATTTCATTGATAGGCACCAACTTAATGAGGTCTTTGGTGGACAATTCATTGATGTTCTATGGACATTCATAAACCTTGCCTTGGACACTGGTGTCCCTCTAAGGACACTTTGCTTATCGCTGAATGATTTATGGATAATGGAACCTGTAATAAAGCAGTTTATCCTCTGCTCAGTCCAAAAGTGGCTAAAAGAGATAAAAGCTCTACTCGCTTTTGACAACGTCTACATTGGTGTTTAAAGTTTAAATGCCCATCTGGACTACAAGTTAATTGAAAATAAATTCCCTCCAGTCACTTTCAGTTCGCACGGACCTCCTATCTATATTCCTCTTTACCCTTGGAGAAGAAAAGTCAGATTGAACGTCTCATTAAGACACATGGACCCTGGCCAACATTCAGAGCATGTTTAAGATCCCCTCTCCTGGAAGTGAAGATATTCCTGTAATCTCTCAGCTTTTGCAAGGGAGAGATTCCTCCTGAGTATGTGCTCCGTCACCTGCCAACTAAGAGACACATTCTGTGAACAGTCTTATCGTTTCTCAGCTCCGTCGTCGTTGCAGTAATGCCAAATAAACTGCTGACAGGAAAACAACAACACTGGGGAGATAGATAGATCTGTGTAAGATGTATAGCTAGATTGACAGATAGGTAGCACCTACAGAAATACAAATTATTTATATTTTTATATATATTTTATTTATATTTTATTTTTTAGAAGTAATTTTTTATAAGGCTAATTAGTAGTAGCTCCTAAGACATATGGTATAATACAGTAAGAGCAATCATAATATATTGTTTTTATTATCTGGACGCACACCAATCAAAGAATTTAGTATGCAGTGCTACCAACAGTGACGGATTATCCATTAGGCACAATGGGCAAGGGAGCATAGCAGTAGGTGCACCGTGGCGGAAGGCGGGTATTAAGTGGCCCCGCATGACATATTTTTTTTTTTTTAAATGTATAATTTTATGGTATTGGTATACTTTGGCCTTTAAGATTTGGAGCACCAGGATATAACGTAATATTCTGGCGCACGGCATCCTACAGGTGCGCAGTGCCTTTTATGAAAGTCTATGGTATGAAAGAGCCGGTGAAAGAGCCGGTACAGCCTTCATTGCTTAAATAGGCCAGTTGGGGAGATCTCTCTTGTAACCGGCCCATTGTACGTCAGGACACTGGGGGGCTTGGTATGTATTCATGTTACTAAGACATTTAGAAAGATAATTTTATTTATTTGTAAACACATGTTCTGCTATTTCTATACACATTATTCTGTTAGGGCTGTAGAACACTGTCATAACCCATCAAACATTTTGAGCTCCTCAAGAAAAGAAGGACATCAGGGTAGAAAGAGGGACTGCTGGGTCTGGAGCTTAAAGAGGGACTAGCTAAAACGTCCAATAGCTTTGCGGGTCAGAGACAAGCAAGAGAGGAGCTAGAAGATCAATCATAAAGGAGAAAAAATGCATGGCTATTTCTTGAATTACATACCGTATATTTTGAGACATTTTTGCGCTTTCACAGAAAGGAACGTTAACAGGTTAAAAGACTTAAGTTACAATTCTTATATACTATAAACTGAAACATTTTTTTGCAGCTACTGTTGGGGTGTGACTGAAGATGCACCTGCTTTCACTAATCTAACTTATTTATCCATTTGGATATTTCAAAATTTAGGGTTGTGATTGCATGATGTGATCTCAGCCTGCCTAAGCATATGCCAGGGGTTTTATTGTATGACATCATCAGTCAACATCTCATGTAATTTGCTGTGTTAACCAAATGGCTCTAATACCAGTCCTCATGGTAAAAGTACCAATTGTGAATCTTAGATATAGCAGTCTGACCCTGAGAATCTGCTCCTTCACCCTGAGACCCTGTGACGGAGGCAAAAACCTTGAGACTCAAGGTGAAACCCTGAGAATTCCAAGATATGACCTCTATGAGAACTTAACAGGCTTTATTATATTTACCGTAATCTTGGTATGGTACTACCGGTTCTGTGCCCTGTATAAGACTTTGAGGCCATAGTAGATGCATCTTATTATGAATAGACATCTTGACCTGCAAGCCAAGGTGGCAAATATGGGTGTTGTGTTGTAGTGAACTGGTTGTGGTGACAACCAAATGCTTCTGGTAATGAAGAAAGAAACTCATGATTTATCAGGAGGTACAGATATTCTGTATTAGGTCACATGCATTCAAGCAGAGATTTTAGCTGTTATATGGCAATGAGAAAAGCACCGGTTTGAAATGTATGAATAATTTAGAGTAGAATATGAAGGGGTGAACTCTGGGCTGTGTGACCCTACAGACAGTGTCTAGATTATAAAAAAAACAACGTAATATTTTCTAGTATAACCTGTCTGTAAAATTCCTTTTAGTGTGCAATACAAATCTGCATCACAGGTTGTACCTACAATCACTTGTAGGTCTCCAGGACTATAGTATCTTCTGTGACTGTCCTTCCCGCATGTCCTCTAACAAACATTTTGGTACAGAATTGCATATAACATCGGCTCTAGCGCAGAACAGGAATTATCTTTTTAAATCCCAGGAATCTATTGAACTTGGCGTGTTTACTCCACATATTTTTTTCCATGTGTTGTTTTCCAACTGTTGTGGTTCCTCCCTGGCAGCGAAGTGGTTATATGTCTGAAGTCCAATTTCCTCAGGAAGCAGGTGATGGGTGGTCTTAGACCCCATGTATCTGCTTAGAAAATACAGGCCCTGCTGTTGGCTGGGAGACCGTCTTCTCTGGCTATTTGTACAAAGGAGAACGGGAAAAGGACGGGTATGGGGGGGGGGGCGGGGGAATGAGGGGGGTATGTGAACAGCTGAAGTGATACCAAGCGCCAGCTGGGGGATCTGAAATCAAAATAAGCTCTGTGTGTGTTGTATTAACATGCAATTAGAATGCACAATAGTGATTGTGTGGATCAAGGTCAGAATGCATTGTGGAAAAAAACTGCAAAAACACAACACTGTTTTTGCCTGTGTTTTCACAAATCTGAATTTAGATTGAACAGTCAATATCGGCTGTCTGTTATTTAAAAACGCAGTTGTCATTTTGGCATATTTCTGAGCAGGGCATGTACATTGTAGCGCGCAGTGTATGTGATCTAAATACATAGAGAAGTCATTTACTTAATAATCCTACATATTCCAAAAAGTAGCATTATTTGTGTGCCAAAATGATGTGGTGCAGGAAAAAGGCCAGTGCGATGGCCACTGTATGAATAGTCACTAGTTCCTGTCATTTACACTGTTTGAGAATTTAGAAGCCACAAAGATCCCCTTTTAGTAGCCATTCATAGATAGATAGATAGATATAGTGATTCTCTGTCTCTTGGGGTCTGTCGAGTTTTACTGTATACAGGTGAACTGCTGTTTCAGTATTCAATACTACTATGAGTAGTTAGCATAAAGTTCGGTGTGCACATGGTACTCCGTGTTAGCGCAGTTCTGAATGCTGTGTGTACATTAGGTGCTTCCCATGCCCAATAATGCTGAACAGTACAAGTGACAGGTTACCATGCAATAAGTGGAATATATAAGTGATTCCCTTCTGTAAGCGTATGTATCCTGCATACTGCAGGGTAGCACATTATATGTGCAGGAGAGGAACGTGTGAATTGTATACATGTCCTGGAAAAATGACAATACTTCGTATTCTCTGCATACTTTGAGAATATTCAGTATTCCGGGCATATTCTTTGTCTATAATACTATGTAAATGCTGTGTGGATACTCAGTTTTCTGTGAATATTTAGTATTTTTCACAAACCATGTGATGCTCGGTATTCTATGCATGCAGTGTGACTACTAGGTTCTGCAGGTATGTCATGGGTTTCTGTATTTAGTATCATTCATGTCTATTCTGATAGACCTTTCCTTACTATTCTCAGAGATGCCTTTCATTCTCTAAATATATCCCTACTTGTATTGTTTTGGTGTCTGCAAAGTACAGGAAAACACAGACGTGGCCTCTCCTGGGATGTTCTGTTTTGGCTTCTGTAATGATTTCAAAGTGTGTTAATTACGAGACGTCCTCTCTTTTCACCCAAAAATACCCAATTTTTTATTTTATTTTTTTTTTGGACCTCAACTTTGGATCAAAATGCCATGGAATTTTATATCTAAAATGTTTGACTACATATTGAAAACATCTTTCTCTTGTGTGGACAAACATTTTTAGTAGCCTTTTTAAAGTATAGGTTATATACACCTGCAAGATCTTTTAGGAAAAGTCAACCTGGTCTGGATTTCCTAGAACACTGACAAGGTCACTGCTTTGTTACAGGTGCAACAGAAGGAATAAGTATTTATGTTTTCAGCATACAATGACACTCTCTGTCCCTGATGTGGCATGCGCTATGGCCCGTATTGCATATGTAATACGCAAGGTAGGCTAAAGAGGTCTTGCCACACAAGGAATAGGACTGTTGGGAGATATAGTATAATGGCAAGTCACAAATATCTAGAGAAAGGCCGCAATGCCCTGTAGAAACAAGGCAGTGTTTATATGAAGCCAGTCTAGGAGGTGACACAAGAAAGGGAAACAACTTCAGCACATGAATTCGGCCAGGTAGTAACGGTTATGTACTTGCAGCCTCAGACCTCATATGGGGAGCGTTTAAACGAAACATCTCCTTAATAATTAAACTAATTGACAAAAGGCACAAGCTATAGGAAGTGGAAGTAAATTAATTAAAGCCATTACTGTGACAGTTCCTATACAAAACGGAACTGTTTATATTATGGCTTGCCTGTTTTGCCTCTGTCAGAGAATTGTTTCAAAATTAGTAAATGTTTTAATAGTAACAACGATATAGAAACAATTCATTCTGAATTCAAACGGTCCTTTTATATTTAAAAGGAAACACGGCTTTTGGGAAGAACTTATCCACACGTCCCAGTGCCCTGGACCCAAACCCCATATTTCTGGGCTTGTGGCAAAAGAGGGTAAACATTTTCAGGCCACAGTTTTATGCAAACTGACCACTGTAACCATTGTTGAAAACCATAACCGTGAAAGAGAGGACGTTCTGCAGGGTAAATTAGTATCTGTGACATTGTGGTTCCATGTGATTATAAGGCTTTTTGGCTGAGCGGCTAGGGGTTTCCCAGATCCCACATGCTGCTATTTGATTTCTAGCCTCCACCTCTGTTTTGAACCTTGCCAAGGCAACCTCCAACAGCTTAAGCTGTTGTAGACTACATCTCCCAGCATGTTAAGAGTGTTATTTTCTTTTGGAGCATGCTGGGTAATGTAGTTCTTATAAGCAGTGTCAAGTCGTTCCCATTGCTGCTCTTTAAGGTATGGATGTCGCTGCTGCGTTTCAAAAGATTTGAGATCTGGAATCTTTTTTTCCTACGTGTTTAAAATGTATCACTGTTAAACCAACTCTAAAAAAACCAAAAAAATAATGAATCGCTCCAAAAATTAACCCTTGATGCAAACGTTAGCCTAGCTGGGCTTGTTTTTGTTTATTAGTATTGTTGTCTGTGTTTGCTATATTAACAATATCAACATGCAGTCTCCCCTATGGTCTTTGGCAGAGTAGCCTGGCAGCGCACTTTAGGCTTGTTCGTTTACGATTGCTGGCGATGTTGTAGTAATTGCTCAATTAGCGCAATTTTTATTTTTTTTTATCTTGGCTGACTGGAGAGAGAAGAAAACATGCCATTAATTAGCAGTGTTGTGAAACCCAATGCTCATTTTGTAAGGGTCTGAGAAGCAGTTTGTGTACTTTTTATATGCTTGCATATCCTAACCATTGTACAGCGCTGCTGACTATGATGGCGCTATACAAGACAATTACTAATAATATCTCCCAGAAAATGACCAAGATTTTTTCTGTGACTGTAATCTATTGATATCTACATAAATATACATTTTTTGCTGTTTCTACAAACATTGTCATAGAGGGACCAACTCAGATCCATACTGGTGACTGGGTAAAACAGGCAAGTGCACGGTGGGTCGGTGCCCGTTGGTGCCACCTTTATGCTCATATGACAGATCCAGCCGCAAAAATGTAAGAGCATAACATGCAGCTGGGTGTATCCAGAAGGTGGCACATATGTCATTTATCGGCCTCTGGCCTTAATCCCTAGTCCGACCCTGCTTACTCTTATAATAAGGGGTCCAAAGCAAAGATACAGAGCATTAAGGATTGTGTGATGATTAATGACTGTATTTCTCCATTAACATGTGACGATTAGAAATGCATGCGCAGCTGGCTCTGTGTAGGACTGACATAATAGTGGCACAGGGATTTCAGCCTCCTTCTATCCTGCAGCTTTTCCGACGCGGAAATTCCACCTGCCGCATGACAAATCAAATGTTTTGTGTTTGACACAATAATTAATAAATACACACAAATCCATGGCGTTTCCAGCAATTAGTGCTTCAACAGATTCTGTGTTGGATGATTACAATCATCGCACTGAAATTTACAAGCCTAATTAAAGCATAGCTGTATATTCCGTGGGAGAATGATCGTGCCACAGTGTGTAACGACACTTTTTTAATACAGTTTTAACAACAATATTCCTATTGCACAGTGACGGAAATAAAAGTGTTGGCAGCCGATGTGCTCGCAGTGCACCCATGTACAGCTCAGATTCACACCAGAAAACATTTGAAAGGAAAACTATGATGATGATGATATATAGGTAGATCTTTTTCTAGAACAGAAAAAGTTAGGTGCAAATTTCTTTGGGTGGAGAGGTGTCTTATTTCATTTGCAAAAAAATTGCAATATATATATATATATATATATATATATATATATATAATGTGTGTGTATTCTTATATTTCAATGAATACCTTTTGCAAATGTCAGGTAGAAACCAAAGACATTAATTCTGTTGTGATTTGTGTGTAGGTCAAGCAACTGCAATGTTTAAGAATGCATATTAAATAATGCTCATATATATATATATATATATATATATATATTTCAATGACATTTTTATTAGTCTACTAATCACTTACTCTTATGTATCTTGACTTGAGTAGTTCTGCACAGGGTTATTCCTACAGTACTTGCCTTAATTTCAGGTAAACTCCCAAAGAAGAGCTGCTACATCTGCCAGATTATTATTATTATTATTATTTATTGTTTTATGTAGGGCCATCAAATTCCGTAGCGCTGTACAACGCCAGATAATTACTAAGGCTGGGTGTATTTTCCACAGAGTGCCGACAGTAAGCACGGAGCACACTCAGAGTATCTGCCAATAACTCATTGCCGAATTATGATGACTTAATCCCATTTATTTGCTACAAAACCATTCCAAGGGCATCTATTTGATTAAATTGATCAGAGCCTCTCAGAAGTGCATATGCATTTTCTTAAAAGAACTCTTCTGAGGACACTTTTGTCTCAGCTCGGGCCAGAATGAGGTCGGTATGACTATAGATGCTTGGCATAATGATATAGCTAATATAAAATAGAAACATAGATATTGATGGCAGATAAAAACCGATCATGTGTTTGTCGGTGGGCAAACGTACAAAATCAGCAGGGGGATCAAATAATTTTTTCCTTCACTGTACATGTAAAAGCGCTTACTCTGCAGAGGGCTTTATCAACAATCCCGTCAACACCCTTAAGAGACAACATACCTCTTCCCAAAACAGGCCCACCATAAATGGAGCCTACTAGTTTGCATCCCCTCCAGCCCATCTTCAATAATGTTGGGAAGATATGTGCTTAATGGATACTTACCAAATACCACTGATATAATATCTTTCTTGATAATTCAATATGGTTTGCACGATGGGAAAAGAATGTTGCACAATACATTTAGACCACTGCTCTGAGGTTAATGATTTTCATAGGTCTTTTTTCCCATGCCAACATGTACGGATAGGGCTCCTCTACTTCTAATTGTAAAAGTGAAGTATAGTATAGGGACTTTTTAGCTCTGGATCCCTGAAAATAAATGTGGATGATTTTATGGAACCGTTTTTGGAAGGTTTCACTAAGTGGTCAAGTTGTGGCATCAGTAGATGTCATATTTGAAGGTATTTGTAAAAAATCTGGCAACTTTTTAAACTGAAATTCTTAAAAAATAGTTGCTATTATAGAGATTAAGCGGGCCTATTTACAAACTGTATTTTAGTAGTGTTAACAAACCCAGAAGATTCTCTCACCCGTATAAATGCGATTCTATCACAGTCCAGTAACGTCTCCTACCATAAAATGAATGAGGCAGAAACGCAAGCTCTTCCTCTGTTATCCCAGAACGGCAATCTCCTCTCTCCAGAACACGTATAAATTTGATTGGAGGGAAAGCAGTGTTTCATACCTGGGCATCAAACAGGAATTACTGTTCTGGGACAAGCTTCACCTTCGTGGCTAGGCAGGGTGGCAGTGTTAAAGATGTCCTTATTACCCAAACTTTTGTACAGTCTCACTTGGATCCTAGAACCATTGCTTGGGTATACTTCTTGGTAGATCTGTGACCTCTTCCAAATAAATATGTGCTCACACTTTCACAGATAACACCAGTAACAACATTCTCCTTCAGGACTGACATCAGCTCACTCCACCAGTGCGCACCTTGGGGCTTTTTATTAGAGTCAACGCCATAGACTATTAAAGAATCTGCCTTCTCCTACAATATTAACAATCATCTTAAGCATATATATAGTAACAATGCTAATGCAATGATAAGCAGAAATACATTGAGATCTGAAATTTAGGGACTCATTAGAGAGTTATCAACATTTCTCTTCCGGCATTCTTTTGGCATAATATGCTGCTGTCAAAACATTGTATTACACAAAAAATATAAATGTTTTGAAACTGTAGGTTTTGAGCTAACTTTTGGTATTTCTATGGATTAACAGCCACATTATTTGCCTTCATACTATGGTTATCTTAGATTCACCCACCACTGCTAGAAGACTGACCCATGGAAAAAACAATTGGTGTAGATTTACAGTGAAAGCCACTAAGGCAAGGAGACATTAAGTGAGCCCAAGCTAGAGTACTAAAGTTAGGATACTGGTGTTTTCTGTTGTTGAATGCGGGTCACCTATGCGGTGGTTACCTATTCTGCATTGGTTGCGCAAGCGAGTTACAAAAAAACTCTCTTTGCCCTCTGAATGCTGAGGTGCGTAAGCTGCAGACTCTTATCTGGCAGCGCTCTTATGCTGAACAGTGATGAAAGAGAACAGTCCTCGCTAATGCAGAACAGGGAGATGTTTGTGCCATTACATAACAGCGGACAGATGTGCTTCACTTAGAGAAAAGCGAAGCCTTAACCCGTTTGTGGCCATGTCCCTAAAAAAAGGGCATTGCGCAGATTGCGGTAAAGGTGGAGTTAGTGGAAAGTCGTAATAACAGATTCTTACACAGCGAACAGGTTTCCCCGACACAGATACATGCTACAGAATTCACATACTTTGCCATCTGCTATGATGTAATATACCCCACTGTTAGCAATGCTCTGAACCTTACACACAGATATACCTGGAGGATTCAATTTAATATTTTTTATTTCTATACTGAATGTAGCACTTCTCATAAAGCTCAACACCTAATACTGGAACCAAAATTTAATTATTATTTAAATGAATTATTTAAATTCAATGATTTCAAATACATGGGTTTGGATGACACCATAAGTGCACAAAATATGAACAGTAAACCCAGATAACAAAACACATTACATTTGTTGAACCACTTAATTCATATTTTTCTGTCAAGGAAAAAAGTTTTTATTTTTGCTCCATTTACATAAGTTAGCCAAGACTTGGTTTCCAGAAAACAGGACTCAACTGTGCATAGTAGATTTGTAAGGCAGCACTTGGGTTAAGGGCGGATAAAAGCTGTTGGCCTCTAGGGCATATTTTGTTGGCTATAATAAGTCCTGCATGTAACTGACCTCCCACTGGCCTCCTCCTTCTCTTTGTCAGGGCTCCATGTTCGTATCCCAGCATCCTTCATTCTCGTGGGCTCCCATTGGTGACATCATGCTTAAAGTATGTCAGAGAGAAGTTTTTCTGCTGAGATTTAAATAGAAAAAGTCCTAATCTAGCAGCAGGCCCACTAAGATCCAGTGGAAAACATCAAACGCAGAACACTGCATCAATCTAGAAAAACTAGAATGAAGTGGTAAGTAAGGTTCAGATGAACATGAGGTGTCATGGAAGCGTGTCAGTATGGTGCAATAAATTACGGTTAGGTAACCTGAGACTGGGAGAAGGGTTTTAGAGGTTGAAAAATATATATTCTGATATATCAGTTATATAGTAATAGAAAGCGAGAAACGAATCCTTGGAAATCCCTATTAAATAACTTACCACTCCTTGAGTTCCATGACTTGGGGCACATTTTTCCCACCAGGATCAGGGCCAATTCTCCTCGTTTTGCTACAGTAACATTTAGGTGACACTCCTTTATACAGCTTACACTAGTGAGGCCAAGATATTGTTTTTTCAGGACAAGTTAAACATTCTATGAGATGATATAGGGGTAAAAACATGAAAAAAAGCCCCAAAATGCATTCCTCAAATTATTTCAGCATAATTCCATACCTAGTATTGAAAGTAACCTAAATTGAATAATTTTCTTAGCAAAAATATCCAGCAGATGTGGTTGTGTATACATGTAGATTGCACACACAGACCATGATGTTCACAGTACACAACATAGCATGGGGTAGGCACATGTATGAAGAAGTTAAGCTCCATAATCATTAAAAAAAAAAAAATAATAATAATCCCTGTGAGTATGCCAGCTTCTTGATGCAGTCCGTTTGGTTGGTTTACTATAGTAAACACCATTTGGATTTGAGAAATTGGTTCAAAAATCCTTATACTTTAAAGTGTTGCTTTTCCAAAATCCTGAGCGTTACAGTTCTATACACTATATAAACGCATGCAACAAAATAATTAAATGATGAGATACCAGCTATAATAGTAAGCAAGGAGCTAGTTAGGATCAGGATCATTACGCTCCAAAAGGATTTGGCAGAAAAGCCCACTAGCCACCAGCTTTTTGGAAAATATGGTATTGGGAGCCTTGCTACACTGGCTTAAGGTTGTAACTGGACAAATCTACATTACTACTTTTACCTAACATTTCTGTGATTGCTTTTTGTATATATATAACATGTATAATTTAAATATTGCAAATAATTAAGGGGAAATTAAGCGTCGGCAACAGTGGTACTACATTAGCATCTAACAGCTGCTTGCAACCCACACTCATCAATGAGAAATCCCTACGACAGGATAACGGAGACTCATCATGATATATATAAACACTAAAAACATGTTCTCTTTAACTACTGCTTTGTTTTAGGGCGCCTTTCAATATTTTACAATACAGCAGTGTGTACCTGACAAATTAGACAGGATATGTTTAAGAGTAAATGCCAATTGGCATGTCGCCTTAGGGTGGTAGAAAGACCCACAGCTGGACCTTCACTTACTGCTGAGTTTGTCTGGGCTCCACAAGACTTCCCTACTTTAGTTTTTTTGTGTGTTCGATAGTTATTCTTTTTATTTCATTTTTATAGTTTGTTTTTTTTTTCACGGGAATAAGAAACAAAAGTATGAGTTTCCAAAAATATGTCTTCCTAAGCACCCATAAAGAAAGTAGCCCATTCTCAGGCCCAAGTGCTGAGGAAAATGGGAATAAAGATTGGACTGTAAATAGTTAAAATTCTTTCCGACAAAGTGGGAGTAAATGGGAGTAAGTGGAAAGGAGTTGGAGCTTGTCATTTGACTCTATGGTCTGGTAGGTGCTACTGAGTAGGGAATTTGGAACAAGATTGCATTTATTTGTACAGTATAATCTATAATCTATAGAACACTGCTCTCCTGCCCAGAAAAAAAGGATAAAGATCTCTGGAAGCAGAGCTTCACCGTGAGACTCCGGGTCAAACATGTATGGACCATCATGGTAGGAAAGAGAGAGGTATTTACATCGAAAAGAGGAACTGTCTTTTTTTAAACAAGGACATTTGGAAGGTATTAAAAATGGGTGCTTTGGAGATGACCCATGCTATGTGGATCTGTGAAGTTATAAGAAGTGGCAAAAAGCATTTGTTATGATGCAACAAGGAGGCTGCTGATTTAGTAACACAACAGGATTGTGATACCTGGTCATAAATTCTTAGCCTTTCTGATCATAACCTCCGACATCACAATGCCAGTACTTTCATTGTTACTTCTATGTGATTCTCCATTGCTTTCTCCTTTCTGTAGTTAGGTTCCAGGTCTTTTCCGAGTAGCTCTATTACCTAATTTTACTGCTTGCTCGGAAGTCATGGAAACCAACCAAAAACCTTTTATTTATAGCAGTCCCAGCCACCCGGGGACCAGGCCAATTTAAACTCTCAGTGACAATAGTGTTCTTAAATTTCCCCGGGTATATGGAGAATGTAGGCCAGAGGCAGAATGCTGCTCTAATTACACAGTGCGGTTGAGAATCTTTAATATCCTTCTGCACGCTGCGCATGTATTTTGGGTCTTTTTGTGGCATTAATGCAGGACAGTGTACTAAAGGACTTCATTTCACCTCTTAGTAGAATAATTGTGGCGTCAATGCAGGACAGTGCACTAAGGGGCTTCATTTCATTTTGTTAATCTGTAGAATTCGATATAAAATCCATGTCATTGGCAATGTAACAAAAAATCATTATGCACATATATTGTCCTGATTACAGCAGGTTTTGTTTTTTTCTACTCTTAGATACACTTTACCAAAAGAACCTCATATCCAAAACTCACAAATAATGTCCGATTCAGTTAATTCATTATGTGATTTTGCTTTGGTTAAAAAAAAGCAAGAAATAAGAGCTGTTCGAGCATTAGTGACTAATGTATGTCTTACTTATGACAAAGGAATGCTTAAAGCTCCATCATGGCAGTTGGCCAAAATTAGCTGTAATAAAGACACATCTACTTTATATAGACTGCATTGTAATGAGTTCAGCGCCAGTGAAGGCCCTCCAGGAGTTTTGTTGCAGCTTTTGTGTATTATCTACTTTATAAATGTTTATTATGAGGAATATGATTTATGGGAGGGCTGGCAGAGATGCCAGCCCAGGCCAAGTGGCCCTGTGATGTAGTAACCCAAAACAAAATTGACAAACAACACACAGTACGTTAAGCATCTATCCTATTCCAATACAAATTCACCAAAGGAATTGTTCTGGAGGTTCATAAAAGGGGCAGATGATACAATCATGAGTAAAAGCTGCCTAGTTGTACGCCAGAAATGCTGGTGGTTTTATTTCCAAAAAATCTTAGTACCAGCCCGAAATCTTAAAATCAGAAAGCCTCTGGCCCTTCTGATCATCCATCCCCTTTTTAACCCTTTTCTGCTGATATTCCAGGTATTAACGCTTTTTAGATCTGAAAAGTCTGCTGTGTGGGAGCCGTTATTAAAGAAGAAAATACATGGGATCTGTTACTTTCCAGAGCAATTAGACTAATTGAAAAGTACAACCTGTAGATTGGGGTTCCCATTTCAATACACTATTTCACAAATTAATGAACAGATATTTTTAAGTTTTTAAGAAGCATTTTTTTTTTCAGCCAACTTGCAATCAAAAATAGTGTCTTTTTTTTTTTAAAGATCATTCTTTTGTGGCGGAATACAAATCGGCATTGGCAGCAATGTTACTTTCCTTTCCTAGTAACAATTTGTAGTATAGCAGGAAGATTGTTACACAACAAAGTAAAATGCGAAAATAACATGTGGTTAGTTTTAATATATTTTGTTTCAACAATTGCTCTCGCATTGTTTTGAACTTTAGAACTGACTCATTCCAACTCACCGATTGAGAAAGGCTACTGATCTAGTTTGTTTCCTTCAAAGATGGAAGATTTTCAAACATTTGTAAGTAAACCAAAATATAACATTAAATAGGAAAAAAACGCAACAACTTTCGTCTTGCCCTTCAAAGTGGAATCATGGCCTGTACCAACCTTACTTACCCTTAAGACTCGCATGCTTATCAGGGTTACTTTTATCACCAAACACACAAGCTGATCACCTCAACATCTGCTTTACCTGGCAAGAAGCCTTAACTCCTTAACATCAATTGACATCACGTGGCGAAATGAGCTTAGAAAGCGATCAACGATCACTTTGTGCGCTCAGCTGCTGGTGCTGCAATGGCTCGATATCGAGGCGTTCAGCAAAACCGCAGAAATGTTAACACAGCCATCGTCACAAAGGGTACAAAAGCAGTCTGGTCATGAAGGGGTTAAATTTTAGCTGGCAAAACACCCCCCCCCCATATATATATATACCGTATTGGCTCGAATATAGGCCGCACTTTTTTCCCCCACTTTAAGTTTTTAAAGTGGGGGTGCGGCCTATATTCGGGGTCTAGCGCCCGACGCCCGGGACATGCAGTCCCGGGCGCCGGGCAGGCAGCGGGGTTAAGATACAGATCCCCCGCAGCGGTGCAGGGGACCTGCATCCTTCTCCCCGATACGCTCAGACAGCCTCCCCTGCCAGCACTTCCCACGGGGGGGGGGGGGGTGCCGGCACGGGAGGTTATCTAAGCGTTTTACCTCTGCCCACCCCCGACTTACCGGAGCAGACTCCCGGGTGTCTTGCGGGGCCGGCGGGAGACATTTACGCAATACGCAAATGCAACTTCCGGTAACGGTACCGGAAGTTGCATACGCGTATTGCGTAGATGTCCCTCGCCGGCCCTGAAGACACCCGGGAGTCTGCTCCGGTAAGTCGAGGAGGGGGGGCAGAGGAGGACAGCGGCAGCGTATCGCGGGGAGGGAGGACAGCGGCAGCGTATCGCGGGGAGGGAGGACAGCGGCAGCGTATCGCGGGGAGGGAGGACAGCGGCAGCGTATCGCGGGGAGGGAGGGCAGCGGATCTCGGGGAGGGAGGGCAGCGGATCTCGGGGAGGGAGGGCAGCGGATCTCGGGGAGGGAGGACAGCGGATCTCGGGGAGGGAGGGCAGCGGATCTCGGGGAGGGAGGGCAGCGGATCGCGGGGAGGGAGGACAGCGGCAGCGTATCGCGGGGAGGGAGGACAGTGGCAGCGTATCTCGGGGAGGGAGGACAGCGGCAGCATATCTCGGGGAGGGAGGACAGTGGTAGCGTATCTCGGGGAGGGAGGACAGTGGCAGCATATCTCGGGGGGGGAGGACAGTGGCAGCATGTTTTTTTTGGTGCTTTTTTAAAGAAAAAAAACTTTTGCTTTAAAAAAGCACCAAACTTTTAGGGTGCGGCCTATATACGGGGGCGGCCTATATCCGAGCCAATACGGTATATATATATATATATATATATTTCTGAGCAAAGGCGGTAAGTCAGATCCCAAAATCCTCTGCAGAATTCTGCACGTTACTAGGAAGTAGGGCAAAATGTAGGGCAAGTTCTAATCTGAAACAAAATGCTTGCGGACAGGAAATGTAAGCCAGAGAGAAAGCAGATGGAAGGCAGGAAAGCCTGAGAAAATCAGGTGGTGAGCTTGCACTAAAGGCGAATTAAGCTCCTATTCACTGATCTAGTAGAATAAAGCTACCACGATGCACTTTAACATACACATAACATTTCATGTTATCGCATCTCAAACTGCAGGTTTTAGAATCAGTTCAGTATTGCAGTATTGTAGTCCTAAAGGGGACCTTCAGTGCACCCAGCTGCCTGCCCACAACCTGCAGTTTGAGGTGTGATTACGATAATTAAATAAAATGCTGTAAATTTAATGCAAATTTAGAACAACAATTCTGTTGTATTGAAATTCACTGTTCTTTTATAATGAGAAATCCAAGCATGTGTTTGAGTAGTGGGGCAAATACATGTTGTATAATTATGCTCTGCAAGTCCGTTAATGTGAAAAACAGAGAGAGAGAATATATACACCATGTAATAATCTTATATACCAAATGATACATACTTGTGGACGGCTTGTATAATATGCACCTACAGACAGGAAAAACTACTCAATAAGCATTGAGACCACCAAAAATGTATATGGCCCCTGTTTGTAAAGCCTTGATAAAAGCCATAACTCGTTCCATCTCTCTCTCTCTCTTTCGGGTTTATTCCCTAAATGGCGGATTGAGGCAAGATGAAAAATCGAATTTCGCTGCATTCACTTTGTGATATAAAATGTGTTTCTTTTCCTTCAAGGCAAATAGAGAAGTTCAAATTAGGATTCTGGCAACGCATTCACCAATCTAACAGTGGAATCAGTGAAACCGGGGTTTTGGAACAGTTAACCTCAAGTCAATCTAATTGTGATGTTTCATTAACGTCTTGGCCGCTCCAAGCTTTTGTGTTTTATTAATTGGAAAATTGATCTGGTAAAACCCTGGGGATGGATTCAGGCACTTATCCACAAAGTGCTTTGTTCAGCCACCGCACAGGGGCTGGTTAACCTTACTGTGCTTTCACTCTGCACCTTTTCTGCGTAATGCAGAATATAAATGGAGGCTTGCACAGTACTGGGTGTGTATCTAAACTATTGGTACTTCAAGTTATGAGGATATGCTCATAACCTATGTTTTCCCCCAAAATGCACCTTAGTTTGCAGTATGTATATACAGATAGAAGGAAATCAATTTCTCATTACAGCCTACATAGTTCAGAGAAACACTTTACATGTGCTAGTCAGCACCCTTTAGAATCTAAACGTTCCTTGGAGAACAAATGGACGACGCAGTCATCCTGGTGTAGGACGATTTCAAGGTGGGCGAGATCTCAGTACTGTTGACTAGTAGGGCACGATCAGAGAGTGTTGTGTTTTTATGAGACGGCGACCCCTCGTGACACCAGATTAGAAGAATATACATACAGGGCTATTTTTAATGTGTAATGTCATTTTTTTGTGCATTGGAAGGTTAGCTTAGTGTCCCTTTAGTGACACGGTGCCGTGAAGCAAATACTTGCAGTGAAGCTAAAATATGGTGGCATGCATTCACCACAATACAATTATAAGGTAATGTGAAGGGGTTCAAAGGTCATCAAGGAGGCAGGTATTCCTACCACAGATGAACTTAATCAGCAAATGCTTGGATGAGGACTGTGTCATTGAGATAAGGAACAACCCCTCATTTTAATAGCTGTGATGATTGCTTCGGAAAGAACAGCTGCCTCCTCTCTTTCTGCAGCTTAGGCTAAGGCCCTGAAATTCCCTATGGTTTTACATTCCGCAGCAGGCTACAGAACCTACAAATATAGGACAGATCATCCAGAGCAGAGAGCTGCACATTAACCCTTCAACTTGAAAAGGAAAACATTACAACCACAGGCTTCCATGTGAACCCTTATCGTTCATTCATTGTTTTTTGTGTGTATGGATGTATGCTCCAAAACATTTCTCTGTGAGTGAATGGGTCATCGGTAGAAGAGGTGTTACGATATTTTATGTCAAGCAAAATAACTCGGAATACAATTCTGACAAGCAGTTTTTTTAATTGTATGCTTGATTAAATTGTTGTTGTAGACATGATGTGAGCGTTCACTATTGGTATACCTTGTGTCTGGAGGGGAGAACACAAGGAGCAAGCACACAAATATGGTAACCTCAACTGTAATAAGGACACAAATATAAAAAAGTGGGTATGAGCTGCTCACTTCACAAGAATTATAACATAGATAATCACAAGATAAGTATTAAAGGTAGCTTGAACATTCTATTTATTCTAAATACCTGTGATACTCCCTCATTGAAGAATGAAAGGGATAATGAAATCCATGATTCTAAGGTACATAAAAGAACAAAAGAGGGGACAATCACGATAATCAGGTACCATAAATATTCCACAGATCCCTAATATACCCTACACTGATCGTAGACAATACTTTAAGGTGCAAGATGTCACTGAAAACATGTTATCTATGTTACATGCTCATACCCCCTTTTTGTAGATATTTTGAGCTATGCAACTATGAGGGTTCCCAAAGTGAAAGCACGCCACCCAGAACAAACATTTCCCTCTCTGACCATTCTAAATATTGCGAACGCTAAGTTAGGGGCACCAATCAGATCTGATCCCTAAAGATCGCAGATGCAGCAGGATAGGAGAATAATGAACCAAAAAAAGCTGCACAAGAAAATTATGAATTTGTTTAACAACAATATATTTGGAACAAAATACATCCTCAACTTGTATTTAGGGACTATGATATTACATTTAGGGTTTATTTAAGTTTCCGATGAGTTATCAGACAACAGCTACCCAACTATGGAACCAAAGAGATTTACTAGAAACAGTAAGAAATAGTATTTTATAAAAAAAAAAAAATTATTGAGACATACAAACACTCTACTATTTCTTTACATATTGTTCTGACTTGTAGAACTGTGATACTAATATAGACTAAACATTATGAGCTCCAACAAAACAGGTACATCAGGGGAAAAAAGGGGGTTAAAAATGTTTTAGCTACAATTCGGTACCTTACCATGTGCCATTTTAATTTTCTCAATTTCTAATGTCTCCAATATAAATGTTGAATTTACAATTTATAAACAAATATTACCCTGTATTTATACCCCACTTGATTTGTGAGATTTGAGAAATTGGCATACATGAGCACGTACAGGTATACCCTACGGTCCAGGGCATGTAAGTAAAACGAAAATATACTTAATGTGACTTAAGTGTATACTTAAAGCACTACAATCATCCGGTCATTTCCTCCACGAAATGCTTAAAAAGACGTGATGGCGTCATGCTGTTATCTCGCAAAGCAAGCGTACATAAACGGGAATGGTTGAGCTGCAACTACGCCCTTACTCGTAAATGTTATTAAAGTGAAAGTCCGTAGAGCGGTGTATGCCTGCAGATATTCTTACTTGTCTGGCTTAGACTTTTCAGTTTACCTTCATTGGGCGACACTAAGAAAAAACAAAGCTGGCCTAAATGTACTGCATGTAATTATACTTCCCTTCCCTCTAGTGGTGAAAGTCTGAACTCCAACACTTCGAACTCATAGGTTTCTAATAATGCTCCTAATAATAATAGTTAGAATAGGCGGGAATATTCATAATTAAGTCACCTGTAATCATGCCGTAAATATAATTCGAGTTTTTTCCATTAGAAACCTAATAGTGTTCTAACTTAAAATGTGCATTGCTGTGTTGTACTGTCACATTCTAAATTAATCCTAATCCTACTTCTTTAATATATATACAAAATATTTTTTTAATAATTTTTTTTTAGCTGTTGGTATAAGGATTCATTAAAAAGAGACTCATTATGTGTTACAAATTTGCGGTAATAATAAAAAATTTTATTTTTTACTACAGTGGCGTGGAAAGTCAAAAGAACATTTGATTTGATTAGCTTTGGCTACATATTTGATGGAGACATGAGTGATGTTGAACTATACATCTTAACCTTATGTGTCATCCTTTCTGTAAAGTAAAACTTCCTCTTATTTGTGGGATCGCTTTAAATGTTCATATCACATCTCCTCTAGTCTATACACGTTGAGATCCTTTCTGGAACCGTGCATGGTACGTCACATTCCTTAGGGGTTCTGTCAATGATAAATACTGTATTCACCCTCTTATGGTTGCATACCCGCAATTAGCCACTCAGAACAATTAGCATGTACTATATTTCTGCTAATAAGACCTTCCAGTCTTTTAGTGACTGGGGTTACACATTTCAGTCGAAAGGATTTTTTGACTGCGTTTTGTCCTGGCCTTTGACAAATTAGACCACTTTTAGACAAGGCTACAATGGTCTATACAAGAGGTGAACATTAATTAGTGGCAAGGATCGAAATAAATATGCAGCATACATACTGTAATATATATATATATATATATATATATATATATATGTATGTATATGTATATATATATATATTTATATTTATTGTTCCTTGGTCTTGCCAGCTTTTCTAAGGGTGGGATGAGGAGACAGAAGTTAACTTCCAGACAAGGAACTTTTTTTTATTATTATTATTTATTATACTGTTTTCTCACCCAATGTTAATTTTTTTTCCTTATAGTTTTTTGATACCATTAATCTTATTGCAGTGAACCATACACCATTTCTCCCATTGCTTCATCAGTATGCTGTTTTTTTGCATTGATTTTTTTTAGCATGATCTCAGAAATACAGAAAGTGTTTTTCATAATTTTGACTTTGTTACCACGTCTGAATAGTGCTTTGTGCTGCCTTGTCAGCTCAGAGAACATGATGAAGGATCCCGCTGTTACGTTTCGACACTAATGAAGCCTGTAAGCTTTAAAATTGACAACAATTTTCAAGAGGTTTACTGATTTATGTTTTTTTTTATTTTTTATTACTAGTGGTAACCACAGCCCTGGCAGCAGGGATCACCGCAGAGAATGACAGTACCACTTTGTGGGTACAAAAGCACATATAACATATAAAATACCTTTTTTTTTATTACTAGTTTCTGGCAAAAGGTATTAATTGTATCTGTCGTTTTGAGGCTTAGAACAAAAAAGAAGTTGCAAGTATCCTAATTTTAATAATGTTAATTATCTTGATTTTGTTGGGCATTTTCAACCCAGATAGCAGTTAATTGGGTTTGCCATTTCAATCATTTAAAAAAGTAATGCCACTCTTTCTGTCACTTAAATATGGCTTAGATTTAACAAATGTATGGATTATTGTTCCCTAAGCATGGACAGAAGAAGTTTTTTTACATGTGTAGAGAATAAGAGAATAAAACAACATTTTGCTTGTAGGATCCGAATAGATTGTAAGCTCACAAGAGCAGGGCCCTCTTCTCCTCTTGTACCAGTTTGTTATTGTGTGTGATTTAACATTCTTTTATTGACTCTGATGTAACAGCGATATGGAATCTGCAGGCGTAATATAATTAACTGTAAAGTAATAAATGTAATGTAATTTGCTGATTATCCACTGCTTGAAGTAGCAAGTGATCATGATATAGTTCTGCCTTGTGAATTTTATTTGAATAGCGTGTGATTTTTATTTTTCGAATGTCTTATGCTGGGTACATATCCAATTACACTATTATCGCAGAGGAAGGTTTGTCTTATGTTACATTGAGAGAAATGAAGAATACACTGCCTTCTAGGTTTCCTTGGATATTTTTTTTTGTTTGCATTTCTTTACCCAACTCAGAAATTCTAAAGAAATTAAACCAAAGCATTTGTATATAAAGTATCAAATAGGGAGTCCTTTCTGCTTAACCTACTTTTTTTACCAATAAGAACGTCTTTTTTCCTCTGTGTTTCAGGTTGACAATATTTCCAATATTTTTTTGTTTCTCTGCTTCCTTATCATTGACCCAGGTAAAAGGCTAATATATTCTTTCTGCTTCTCTACGTAGGTACCACAGAGCGGGTCTGTCTGATCCAAGGCACAGTTGAAGCCCTCAATGCTGTCCATGGGTTCATTGCAGAGAAGATCCGAGAAATGCCGCAAAATGTGGCCAAAACTGAACCGGTCAGCATCTTGCAACCTCAAACAACGGTGAATCCAGACCGCATCAAGCAAGTATGTGTAAACCCCGATGTGTGTACAAGGACATATAGATTTCTAACATATTAATGCTACCTATTAAACCCTTCTAGTTGGGAGTCTCTGTGATAAGCAGGCTAAGCTAACAGCAGGGAAAGGGAGGCAGCCCTAGTTAACCTGAGCGATTGAAAATTAGTCTTGTTTAGAACCACTAAAAATGTTAATAACTATGCCAATACTTGCTCATGCAATAGCAATTGCTCAGTCTACAGTTATGATGGGTAATGTTGATGCATGTGTAGCCATTTCTTGCCGAACTAGTTTTCCTTGGACTTGCCTAAACATTTTGCTTTGTGACATATTAAAATAGGCTATGTACTATAAGGGCCTGAATTAAAAATCTTAGTTACTATATGCTTGGAAAGGTTCCTATGTGTAGTTTTATGTTGGCATAGTTTATGAAAACCAGAAGAAGAATTTCTTCTGCCTGTTGCACAGAAGACAGGGCTCTGGGAGGTAAGAGGGAGGTGAAGGAAATCTGCACTGATGGGAGAGGGAGTGTGCGTGTGTGTGGGTGTATGGCAGGGGCGTCCAACATGCGGCCCTCCAGCTGCTGCAGGACTACATTTCCCACACTCCTCAGCCTGCCCCTTAGCAGAAAGAGCGTTATGGGAGATGTAGTCCTGCAGCAGCTGGAGGGCCGCACGTTGGACGCCCCTGGTGTATGGTGTTTGTGTGAGTTTGTTTATTGTTTAAGCATGAGTATGTGAGTGTATGGTGTTACCATGAGTCCACATGTGCTAGTGGATGTTGTTAGCACATGTGTTTTACTGTATGGTGTTAGCATGTGTATTGTGTTCGAATGAGTACGTGTGTTAGTATTTGGTGTCAGTATTTGTGTGTCTGGTGTTAGCGTGTCAGGGATGAGCCTAGGATTAGTGGTGCAAAGCAGAAGAGGGAAATTGTGTGTGAATGTATATGTAAGTGTATGATGTTAGAGTGAGTGGGTGTTAGAGTTAGTATGCTTGTTAGTATGTGCGTGTGTTCTAGTTATGGGTGGGGACACTGGAGAAATATGGCACCCAGGCACTACTAACCCTAGACTCAGCCTAAGTGGATGGTAACATACTGTTTACAAGAAGAGAGAGCACTGGTTTCCAATTTATTGACCCCAGAAAGAAACACTAAAGAACATATTGCTGCCCAGTGTGTTTCAGATTAACACAGCAGTAAAATGTTCAATGGCCAGTTTGAAAACAGCAATATTTCAGTACTAATCCACATAGTGATCACTCCTTAAAATGAGTGAGCTTCTCAGGAGTTTGGTTGGCTGTAATATAGTTAAATTAGCAAGATCTCTTCGAAGTGACCTCTGTGATTGAACCATGCATTATTGAGGGTTAACCTTTGATAATGTTTATTGAAGTGTGTTGGAACTGCAACTCTCCCACAAAATCCTGTTGAAGTGAATAAATCCCTCTGATTGGCTTAGTCTGTTTATCTCAAAGGGTATTTAAGAAATGTCCTTTTGTTTTGAGTTAAACTTGGATTTATATATGTTAAATAGCTTGTGATTCCCTCTTCCCCCTGTCTCAGGTGGTAAGGGAGTGTCTCACATACAAGAGTCTAGAGTCCAAGGCCCGCAGTTGCAACTCATGGGTCACTCTAATTACAGTCACCCTATTGTAGGGTGAGATCCTATTTGCTTGGTCTCATACAATCCACATACTACAGATTTTGCTTAGTTTTATTTTTAATTAACTTCTGTTTTCTTTTGTTGTTTACTTTTGTGCTGAAATTGTTGCTCGAATTATTGTTTAATTTATTTATTTTAATATCACTAATCCGATCTCATCCATCCTCCTCTCCACCCTTGCTCTTCCCAGGAATGCTTTTATCCTATTATTTTCTGTCCCCTTTTTTTAATTTAACCACTTCGGTGTCAGGCAGGTCCACGGTTCTGCATCATCTTGACTGTGGGCTATGGCTGGTATTGAACAGGTAACTTTATTATTATAGCTGACTGGATTTTGCTTCTGACCCTGCTTTGTTCTGCAGACATTGTCATCCTTACCACCAGCCACCAAGTCCTCTCCATCCGACCCCATGACCATCTCCAGAGCCAGCCAGGTACTGTACCATTCTCCATGTGCCATGTTACGTCACACAGAGCAGC
This sequence comes from Spea bombifrons, assembly GCF_027358695.1. Classification (NCBI taxonomy): domain Eukaryota; kingdom Metazoa; phylum Chordata; class Amphibia; order Anura; family Pelobatidae; genus Spea; species Spea bombifrons. Next base: position 28,442,332 of record NC_071095.1, on the reverse strand, counting down.
ACTCCTTCATCCACATGCTAGGTTTCATGCTCATGTGGAAGGGGATATAAGACATTAAACCAAATGAAGTATTAAAAATACACATAACTAGATGTAATTAAAATTCCAGTATAAAGATACTTGAAATATCTTATGTTAGCACATTATTCTTTGGTTCAGCAAGTTGTTCTACTACATCATAATGGATTGTAGTTATAATTATTAGCACCCACAGAACATTTTTAAGAATATGATTCTTCAAATTAGTCTTTCCCTACCACTGTACTTGTATTGTACATCACTCTAATTGTCTGATACAAATAAGCTTTTCACACAGGGTGTAATTTGTGTCAACTTCACTTCACTCAATAGTCTTCAAAAAAAAAAAAAGGCTTCTAGCAACCTTGTTTTGTTGAATTGATACGTAGAGTTGTGCAATGGAGGCTATGGTGGGGCACAAGCGAAAAAAGACTTGCCTGTGGAACGCAGGGTTCTTGCAAGCATCATACAAGGAGCTAGAGACTTTTTGGCCAGCTCAGCTCACCTTTCTCCTTTCCTGAGAGTTTGGACCAGCCAGGTGCAGCAGCAATCAGACCAACTATCTAGGATAACAGCTGTTATAGAAATGCCTTACATTCAGTTTGTGAAACTATTTGCTATTATATAATGTATATTACACCTAAGACTGTTAACCAGCATTGTGTTCTACAGAACACTTTACTTTGTTACATAAAATATTTCAGAAGAGCAGAGGACTGTGCAAAGGTATCAAACATAAAGGATTACTAACCAATCCCCCATCTTTTGAACAATAGATATGTACCATTTTCTTATCACTCTTCCCTGCTCTTTCCGGGGCACCAAATCCATGTAGTGAATGATGACAGAAGGATCTGTATCCAGATCTCCTGTTGACCTTACACAAGGACAGTATTCCTGGACTCATACCCCATACAATGTCCATGAGACAGGAGTGGAGTTGTCAGATAGAGGAAAAGGATGACTGGATGACTTTTGTAAATGTATATTAGAGGCATGCATGAAAATGTATGCTGCCCTGTATGATGTATTTTTTTCTTATAAGCATCAATTATAGGGACCAACCTGGTGACTGTATGAAAAAAAACAATATTGATTCTGGTGAAAAGTGCAGTAAAAACGGAGAGAATTCATGTGCCCTACATCTCAACGCAAGTAGGAGCAACGTAGAGATTTAACATACATGAATTCTAGAGTTTGTGGTGCAGAGCCATATTTAAGTATTACTGGATAATCTGTGCAAGCTATTAGGCCATGTTTTTTAAACATCTGGAGATATTTTGTAATCTGTTTTTTTTTTTCACTGACTGATTAGATTTATGTTTTATTTTGTGATCTGTTTGGCATCACATTATATAATTGTTTTCTCGTATTAGCATGTAACAATTCTGGGTTGTAGTACACCCTTGCCTGTTGTCTAGCCTCTGAACTATAACTAACCTGTTTCAAGGATGGAACACACAGATGTGCTTAGTATTGACTATTTGAGTTATTAATCTACATCTACCAGAATATTGACTCTCAAAGTATCCTGGATTACTAATAAATATTTAGCATAATGACCTCAGTCGTGTATTTATTTTTCCCAACCACCAAGTTTTCACTTTTGGTGCCGCAGTTAGCAGACACAACATGTAGAGAAGCAGGCGCCTTCAAAAGCCACCACATGCAGAGCGGGCAAGTGATGACCAGGCAGTACTAATTAGATCAATCATTTCATTACAATTTTTATTACAGTCAATTACACTCTACACTGTGGACCTGCAAGGGATTTTGCAATTTATTGATGTTGTCCTGCCTGTAAGCCTCTGTTAGGAACAGTTCTGAGTGGTGCAGCTGATTCTGATCCGATAGAATGTTTCAACCCTTAACCCTTTAATAAAAAACTACCATTCTCTTACTGTACAGAAGCACACTCTAATTAAATTTTTGTACGTTGGAGGTCTGGCAAGGGTAAAAAGTTTACTTGTAAGGAGGCGATTTAACCTTCCCCTGGACAGGCAGGTAACATACTCATCTTTATTTGCTTCACCAGTACGTAATAATGTGTTTTAGTGCCATCGTTTTATTTATAGCCTTAAATAGCATAGCACACATTATGTGTATATTGAAGGACCATATCCAGCTATAATTAGGAAGTTCTTAGGAAATGTTAGGTAAAATAGGAAGGTTTTCTAGTTTTACAATTTCTTTATCGTGAAGAAATTGAGAATTCTGCAGTAACACATATAGTGGCTGAATATTATAAATTGTAACATTGATAGTTATTTAGATTCAATAGGATTAGGATCGGGATTTTATATTGATTCATTAAGATTAGGATAAGGATTTTAAGGTCACCATAAAAACAGTACACCTTTGGTATATCTTGACAGCTGCCAATGTAAATATAAAACACGAAAATATCTTGTACATACACTCACTAGAAGAAAATATTGTCCCTCATTAGACATCAACATATCACACCTAGCTTACTCACCATATGTATATTATTCATACAATTTCCATCTGTCTCTCTTTTTTCTTTGGTTTCTTTCCTGTTGTCTATTTTCAACTTCAGGTGAAGATCATCGTTCCCAACAGTACAGCAGGTTTGATCATTGGTAAAGGTGGTGCCACTGTGAAGGCAGTAATGGAGCAGTCTGGTGCCTGGGTGCAGCTGTCTCAGAAGCCAGATGGCATCAACCTGCAGGAACGTGTGGTAACAGTGAGTGGGGAGCCTGAGCAGAATCGTAAAGCCGTAGAGCTAATTGTACAAAAGATCCAGGAGGACCCACAGAGCGGTAGCTGCTTGAACATCAGCTATGCCAATGTAACCGGACCTGTAGCCAACTCCAATCCCACAGGATCGCCCTATGCCAACACTGCAGAAGTCCTACCGACTGCTGCTGCAGCAGCAGGACTCCTTGGACATGCCAACCTTGCTGGGGTAGCTGCCTTCCCTGCTGTCCTGTCTGGCTTCACAGGCAATGATCTGGTCGCCATCACATCAGCCCTCAACACTCTTGCCAGTTATGGCTACAACCTCAACACTCTGGGGCTGGGATTGAGCCAGGCAGCAGCCACTGGAGCATTGGCAGCTGCTGCTGCCAGTGCAAACCCAGCTGCAGCTGCTGCAGCCAATCTGCTGGCCACATATGCCAGTGAAGCAACGGCAGGGGGTGGCACCGCAGGTGGGGCAGCTGGAACGTTTGCACTAGGAAGCCTGGCAGCTGCCACTGCAGCTACCAATGGGTACTTTGGGGCTGCTTCCCCATTAGCTGCTAGCGCTATCCTGGGCACAGAAAAATCAACGGACGGCTCCAAGGACGTGGTAGAAATTGCTGTCCCAGAGAACCTTGTAGGTGCCATCCTTGGCAAAGGCGGCAAGACATTAGTGGAGTACCAGGAGTTGACTGGCGCCAGGATACAGATTTCCAAAAAGGGGGAATTTGTCCCCGGCACTAGAAACCGCAAGGTAACCATAACAGGCACGCCAGCTGCCACACAAGCTGCCCAGTATTTAATCACGCAACGAGTCACTTATGAGCAAGGTGTCCGGGCAGCCAACCCACAAAAAGTGGGTTAAGCGCCCTAAACCCCCTCCCCCACACCCAGATGTTAACTTAATTGTCCCACCCCCTTCTTCTTTTCATGGATGTACTGTATTTTGCAGGAGCAATTTATATTTTTTTTTATTTGAATTTTGTTTTGTTTTTTGTTTCTGTTATCGGCACGGGATTTGTGCGTCGGGATATTAATATATAATTATGCAAATGAATGCAACAGTGTTGACAAAGCGCATCTGTAAATATTACATGTTCTGCGGATGTTTCAGAGAGGGAATTTTTTTAGTGTTTTTTTAATTTTTTTTTCTTTTTTATTTTGAAGGTTTTTGACAGGTTATCTCTCTCTCTCGTTAAGATTTTATTGTTTACGCGTCAAAAAGTAAAAAAAAAAAAAAAAAAAAAGTTTTTGAAGCCTGCCATTTTACCAGCATCGTTGTAGTTAAAAATGTACTGAATGTAAACCTGACAGGGCGCGTAGGTTTTTTTTTTTAAACCGTGTGAGTGCTGAAGTGTTCAGTAGTACATCGCAGAGCCACGTGCTACTCTACCTCTCAGAACCACAAGGTAATCAGTATTAGTCCTAGGTGACGCTGTAACTGAACTACTGTTTTGCTGGAAAACAGCTGGGGGTTTTTTTTTTGGGTGGGTGAGTTATCTATAAAAAAAAGGGAGTAAAATAAAATCAAAAAGCACTGTCCAACTTCGCTCGAACGTCCTGCCATGGGGTGGTGGCGTAAGAGGGAAAATATGTTTTGGAATAAAAAAGAAAAAAATAGTTTTAAATTAAAACAAAAAAGATATATATATATATTATCAAAAAGCAATATAGTTGCAAAAAAAGCACTGTAAAATATATATTAAAATGGTTAAAACTGTGGAAAAAAATAACCTTTTTGGTAAGTTTACAGATCAGTGTCTTCATAACAACCTGTATGATGGTGAATATCATGGCTGGCCAGGTTACATCTCTTTCATTCATGGATGCCATCCGATTTACCTCTTCTGACAGGCTAATTTTCATTTCACAAAGAGCTATGTCTGGTTTTTTTCCCCCTTCCATGATAAATATTTTTAAAAATCTTTTTTTTTTTCTTTTAAATTCCCCCCAAGTTCTCTTCAATATCACTTTTTTTTTTCTTCAAACTGATGGCAATTTTTGGCTACGCATTAAAGGCATTGACTATACATTCTCAGTGAGAATTCACAATGGCGGTGCTAGCTATGTCATTTTCCGCCACTGTGTAAATGTCAAGGTAGCAGAGTGGTTCCTTAAATGACATTCCTCTTCAACTAGCGTCCATAGATTGAAGTTACCAGTGATAGTTGACTTCACAATGATGTTTGCTATCAGGATGAAGAAGTAAAAAAAAACAATAAAACCCAAAACATTGACCTTTAATTAACAGTCCTCATTTGTGCCGCGTAAGAGATTTTAACCTGACTTTATAGTGCTTGGCCAGCCATGCACCACTCGGTCCATTAACATCCCCCTTTTAGACATAGTGCTGTGCTGTGAGCGTTTTGGGTGTTTTCCTGGCCAAACAACGCCCGCACACAACAAATTAAAGTGCCAACTGTTAGCTGATGAAGTTTCATTATCTGCAACGGCTTAGTGAGGGCGTTGCCTTTTAAAACTCTTCTGATTGTGTATAATTTTAACACTAGCGATCTCTTAGTGTTGTCAATGTAGATTTTACTGTGAACAGTATCTGTGATTTTTAGCTGTTTTTGATCCTTCCGGGGCATGGCTCAAGCTGCCTCCACAGGGTCTGATAGTCGTTTACCTGCATGTTCTTTTTACCGTGGGGCATCTTTATGTCGGCTTCAGTCAGTAATTCCCTGCATGCTCGTTTAGCTGAGGTAGTGTTCATTTCCGGCGTGTGTCTACCTGTCGCAGCGCAGGTTCCTCCAAGGGCCATTTTTATTATTATTTTTTTAATTTTTTTTGTTTTTGTTTTTTGAGGATAAGCCTTTTTTTTGGTTCTCTAATTTGTCACCTCCTTCATGTTTCTGAGTGCCAACTAGCCAGATCATTATGTTAACCTCTGCATTTGGGCCACTTTAAGCCACTGTTTATGTGGCTGTTCATAATCCCAGCATCTTCTCATGCTATGCATGCAGTCGTACAAAAAAAATTCAATGGACAGAATGTTACTAAAAAAAAAAAAACACAAAAAAATAGTAAATAATGCTACTAAAAATGAACAAAAAACTATAAATGCTGGCTACCTCTGGATCATCAGGCTGAGAAACCCCAAACAACAATTTTCCTTCCATCTCAACTTCAATTCATTGATAACGTCCATCATAACCAACTCAGTGACATTTTCCGCTGCTCCTCCTGTGCAACCGATAACTGAACAATGATTGTGATGTCCTTTCGTCTGGCTTCTCGTCCAACATCTCTCTTTCTGAACTGTGATTCTTTTTATTTTTGTTTCCTCTCTTTTTTCTGTTCATTGAACTTAAAAATGACCTTCATTACCATGTTAGCTTCGACAGTGTCAACTGTGTTCCCTACTTGGTGCACACTTGGGAACTTTGGAATACTGCTTTAATACACCAACCCTGTCTACTTTACTTATGTTTCGTACCCTCTCCATCCTACTCTCATTTTTCTCCTATCCAGTTTCTGTTCACTGTAACCAGTCCCTTCCATCACCAGAGGGGTCTGCGGTACATTGTTGCCTTGGGCAACAAAATGTATGGTAGACCCCCTTTAACTGGAGGGGATCAACCATTCCAATCTGATGATCAAGTCAATTCTGTTTTCTTTTTTTTCCCATTTTCACGTTCTCCTTGATTACAGAAAATCATTTTCAAGAAGAGAAAACTGATATATATATTAAACAAAAGGAATGATATTGCTTGTTTTTAAATTGGAAAGAGCAAAGCTGTCGTACAACTGTGTTTTAATTGGTAATGGTTATTTATCGTTAATAGTCTCTGTAGCTCTGTAAGTTTTTATGACAATACAGTGTAACTAGTGGTTAGCCAATGATGCGAATATATTTACTCATATCATTATAAATGTGCTTTGTTCATCATGTACCATCACTGTCTCCCGTCTCATTATTTTCCTTGCATGTCACTAGTTTCAATTCATTTATAAAACATTAACAGTGAATAATACCTGTCAGAGTTATTTCCCTCACTGTCCTGGTGTTAGCAGGGGCACCAAAACACAGGTCATCAGCTTTCCATGCTCAAAAATCCTCTAAAAATGTACATGTAACACTAGCGCTCACTCAGCGGGTGCCACCCGATTACATCACTACTGGAGCTCTGCTATTTCGTTAATACTGTGGTCATGTGAAATTCAAGCCACACAAACTCCAAGGGTCTTTGTAGTTCCAAACAGTCTAATTTTAAGTTCTCTACAGAGAATGTCTTGGAAGCTGTGTATATTGTGTATTCAATCCATATGCACAACGTAGTATTTCATATAAAAGAAGGCAGAGCTATTTTTTTACTCTGAAGTAGTAAATCCTACTTCAGCAGAGACAAAGGGCTGCAAGAGGCAGAAAGGTGACTGCCAAGAAATACAGTAAACAGTTGTTTTCCGGGTGAAACATTTAAAGGCCCCTCTTGCCATATGTATCTTCTCGGGGAACCATGCATTCCACTGGCAGATTATATCTATACCCTCAGGTTTAGACTGTGTGTGTGCGGCAGATCTTGGGCATCCTCACGGCCAATCACACCAGCTTTCTTCTTGGCATCGCTGTTGAGATGTTGCAACCACTTTTGGCAATAAGGCATTTTTTTTCTTTTTTTGATGAGTTATGGCAAATGTATTGTAGGACAAGCCATATATAAATCTTCAATCAAAACCAGCACTATCAAATTTTTACTGGTTGACTGACTTCTCCAATCCAATAATGAATCATTCACGTTGTATATTTAATTATGATGCAATCACACGAAGAACATTGAAAGTCTTTCTACAAAACATACCACCATATGTTGGTGTCATCTCAGTGTACATAGAATGGATATCAATTTTCCAAGCATTAAGAAGTAAACCATAAAAAATAAATAGGGGAAACATTTCTAAAACTGACAAATATGTAATGTTGTCAATAAGACGTTTTACCAACCAGACACGTTTTTTTAGTTATTTTGTTTAAGGGGTTAGATTGGGTGGGTATGTTTAAAAAGCATATATGTGCTTTATAGCCTCAGTATGGCCCTGCAACATGTCAACAGCAAAATCAACTCTGATGCAGAAGGGTCTTCAAAACATTTCATTGCAGCACCTCCTCTGCAGTGAGAGAGTTAAATGTCCATCTTAATGTATAGCTCATGGGTATATCAATGGATTCATTAATTTCCTTTCAGTCTAGAATATCTGGCCGAAGGGACCATGGTTCTAACTTCATCTTGAGGGAGTTGGTTCATAAAACAAGTTTTCTATACCCGTCATACTGAATCATACCAAACAGCACGTCTTGAACTGAAGAACTACCCAGGAAGCTTTTAAACGAATGCCCGATCCATTCATGTCTTGACACTGTGCTTTCTTATGGCATGACCATTAACTCAGCTTCACTCATAAGTTCTCCTGCACCCAGCACCTCCTGTACAGTCTTACCCCCTTCATCCCCCAGCTCTCTAGTAGAAATTAGTTATTTAGAAAGAGGCATTCCACAAACCTTTAATTAGCTGGCCAGCTGCAAAGAATCCTGTCACGTGTTGATATCTCGAAGCACTCTGGCTTTGTTAGCAACATTTAAATTGTAAAAAAAGAAAAAAAAAACATTTTGTGATGTGCAGTTTGGCTGTAAACTAGTGACTCACTTGACGCAATGTTTTGGCCCAAGCTTGTGATCGCATATGTGGACAACTAAGATTGGTCATAAATTTCAATGAGGGAAGAGACACTTCCGACCAACTCAGATGTATTTTAGAAAGCTCAATTCATTCTTTATGTAAAATGAAATTATTTAAATGCTAATGGTTATCTCAAACCCTTATGGACATTCAATTCGTTCTTTTAGCGATGCCAACTTTTCAAGAGAAAACAGTGGACCGCAGTTGCTAGTTCCTGTCCTCTTAGAAAGGTCTAGTGTTGGTTTGAGCAGCTTGCATTTAAAGTTGAATGGTTATGTATGTGCAGAACAAAAAGCACACAGTCCTGGCTAAGGACTCTAAATCTTTTGGTATTGCAGGCACGGGGGAAAAAAGATACATTGCTTTTAATGAAGTGGCAATTGAGGCTGGAATAAAACTCAAACATTTATATCAGACTGCAACCCTTAATATATGTACCAAGTATGGTGAACTAGACCGTTCTTGATCATTAGGTTTTTGTGACCTACATTTGTCGTTATTCTTAATCAGGTTATGACGTCAAGAGAACTCCATATTAGCTATAATTGGCTGTTACATGTTTACAGATCTCTATAACAAATTCAGGCAGGAGACCCACATTTAGATATATTATATAATACCATGCAGGGAAATAGGAATTAAAAAAAATTACCCCAGAAGCCTAGATCTAGATGTGTGGTATATTGGCATCCTTCTTTCAGGGCTCTTAGAAAAGCAAGCCAGTTTCCAAATATAACTTTTTTGCAAGCAATTCTAGAACATTTCTATCAACTACTAGTTACGATCTACCTCTAGCCAGATTAAAAATACATAACTAGAGAGGAGATCTCACAGCACTTGTCAACATGCTTGATAGGAAGTGCACAGTAACCATCTATCCAGAAAAATAAAATGTAATTCAAAATGTAATATATATTATTATTCGGATGTGTCCCTTGACCCTACAAAAACCATAAATTATTTTCATTATAAAACAAAAATCCTAAACCCCAAATCTATCTGTGCAGACATTAAATAAACAGAGGTTACTGGATTATTTTGGGGGACTACAAATTTGGGATACTTAAAAAAGACATATAATGGTGGAGTCAATATTCTCACCAGCTGATGCTAAACAGGAACAAACACTCAAACAAATCAACTCTCCGGTATAATACACATAATTCAAATGCTTTGTTGATGAAAATGCTTTTCATGCTTTAGATCCTGTGCTTCCTTAATGACTTTTTTTTCCAGGGACAATTTCAATCAATATTTAATTTACTATGTTGTGATTGAATGGGTGATATACAGCACATTTCAAACCCTCCAACCTTAACTGTTTAAGCAATCAATATCACCCTCTACATTTGTCCATAAATACAAATGAGCAAAACAGTATAAGTGCTATTAATCTGCCTGGTCCTAAAAAAAAATATACTTATAGCCATAGAATTTAATTTATATTTTAAAATGTATTATTATACCCATAGAAAATAGATGGCGTATGGGAAATGCAACGTTGAGCTTCAAAGAACGGAAGTGGCGTCACTTTGTGTCCATAGACAATGCATTTAGAACACCAACCTGCGCGATGCATTCTAGGAGCACTTTTAAGTTAAATCATCATTTTAAATCAGTTTTATAATTTGCCTGAGATATTAACTTGAGCGTCACACAAGTGTTCACACTGTAAGTTTCAGGAAAAGTTTTTGATGCCTTGTATATTTAAAATATGGGATCACTCCCACAAAAGACCGAGAGCTAGACTTCGCAAAGGATCATAATAAAATAATGAGAATATTGCCTTAAGCACCTTTAGATTACTTTTTATTTGTAGAATTTTTAAATTTTTTTATTTTAAATTTTGTTATGAGTTCTATTCCTGCCTCAAATTGGGTGCCACGATATACATTTGTAAGCAGAACACCAAGAACATCCTATGTGGATTACACTAACTCATGCCGGTATTTAATTCCATGGTAAAGTGATTTGGAATGATGAGTTTTAAGCAAACAGCAGGAGTTGGTTATTGTTATGGATAGCCAACACACATAATCCCATTTCACTTATCCCTTCACAATTACCTCTCCACTCTTCTCTTCTTCCTCTCACTCCTTTGTCTTTCAGAAAATATTCCATTCTGGATCCCTCCTGACCATGGTTGGTAAGAACGTCAAAAAAATAATTTGGTGTGACCATACAGAGCGCCAGTACCCCAAAGCTGTGATCAACCAATCAAATCTCTTAATTCAGCTAAACTCACACCACTGACTGTAGTTCTTAGAATGTTCCATTCATCCTCAATCCACGGGGAAGCAGAACTCATAAATTAATGTCAACACATGCACATTTTGTCGTTTTTACTTTATTTTGCCTTTTCCCCTCCGAAGGTTATTAGGGACAGCGGAACATACCTCAATGATAAGATGTATCTATGGAGACATGAGGTGAGTTCTAGTGTCCCTCTTCATTAATAATAAGTACCTCATTGAGTGTCACAGGGTCGTACAACACCACGTGTTGCATGGTCTTATCACTTTGAAAGGGTTAATGCCCCCTTTTCTTGCTCTACCCACAAACCTGTCTCTCATTACATCTGTAAAAGGAGTTATTTAATCTTGCCATGCCCAGTTCTCCTCAATGTACTGCAGAAAAATCATTCCATCCCAGTGGCTAACACACAGTCGCCAATTTTTTTTTCTCAACCTTCCTGTCTATCGCTTTCTTATTATATATATATATATATACAGACATATATTTAAAATATATGACAATGAATATATTCTGGTCTCGCTTTCTAAGAAAGTGCTTAGGATGTTTACGTTAAGAATGTATCGATATGGTGCTATCGGAAAAATTATGAGTGAACAAAAAGTTGCAAAATTCTAGAAAAACTAATCCCATTCATTTTCTTTTTGTGTACCACTTTGAATGTATGAGAAATATTTTTCTACTTGAAAAAATAAACAGTGTGAAAGCATTAAAATGGGTAGATATAAGTAATTTGGTTACCATATTTGAGCCCACCTTTGCAATTTTACTAGGTGGAAGGGTATAAAAAAGAAAGGAACTACAAAAGAGAGACAACCATGCATTATGAAAACTATTCTAGGGTCTATAAAACATTTCTATAAAAAAACCGCTGAGCAACAATTTATTGAGGACAGAAGCACACAGAAGATGTTCAAGAGAACTGGTCCTTACGCTTCAAACCAAACTTAGTTAATGGTACAATACGCAATTCAGATTTGACTAAATGTGTGTAAAGGTATATAAATAAGTTTTAAATCACATTTGAGCACATTAACATTTTTTTTTCCTGTGGAGATTTGTTTTTAGGTTATTTAAAGTGAAGATTTTATTAAGCAAAAGAAGAACACACCAAAAGTTTGTAATTCTTCATATGAACACGATTTTTAAAGTTGGAATTTCCAACCTGAATTGATGTTTCCTTAAACATGAGTGAACAAAAAGCAGGGGAATGATATGACGTCGTCATAAAAAAAACAACAGTTAAGAGAATCTGGATGAATTAGAAAAAGTAATTATTGAAATAGGAACGTGATATTATACATTTGAACTGTGATATCTTTAGAACATTTTTTGTTCTGTAAAGCAGTGATTGTTAACAACATGGTAAAAGAACAATTGTGCTTGAGTACACAATTTTAGGGCAATCAAAGCTCAGTGAATGGGATTTTTACAAGTTGTCACTTAGCTACAACTAAACCATTTGTTTGAAAAAAGTTGTAACTTTGACAACTTTGCTTTGAAGCTGAAACTCGGACTTGGCAATAACTCTGTATCTCTTTGGTGAAACAAATGATTCTATGATATTTTGTTCTGGAAACCCACAGTACATAGTCCATTGCACCAATAAAACCTCATCTGCTCATCATGGACACATCATAAAGCATTATTTTCCACAGCGAAAATCCTTCAAATGTAGCTAATTAGTGCCAATGAGAGGTTTAGATATCCATGCAAGCAGGGAGAGAGCAACTTTCCATGACTTCCATACACACTGCTTTACAAAAGTGTCATCATATGCAGAACACCTTAGTTCATAACCAAGTTATGTTGTGCAATAGAAAGGCGAAGATCCTCAGCTACCCCAGCTACTCTTTATGTAGTAGAAAATATACCTGTTAAATAACTTTGTGTCATAAACGTTGAATCCACCTAGGGGCACTTGTGTAAACGAAACAGAGAAGGGGCAAAATACAAAAAATTATAGTGTAGCAGAAAAAAAACAACAATTGTGGTGATAATTGCATTTAGTGTGTCTGTGTTTTCAATGTTTTTCTCAATATCCTTCACTCTAAATAAGAAGGAAAAAAAGACAAAACAGGAACCAAATGGTGTGGTATCTTCACATATGATCAATAATGTACAGAAGATTTACACTAAGAAGGGCACACTGAAATAGTGTGCTGGCAAGCCTTCAATTAGAAATCGCTTTTGTGATCCTCATGGCTTATGATTGAAGGCTTATAATTTCAGTTGTTGTTGTTGTTTTCTGCCACACTATCATTTTTTTGTATTTTTTTTTCCCTTCTCTGTTTCTTTAATAAAAATTAGTCCAAAACGTAAACCGCATATCCCTAGCTACACAGCAATTACATGTTTACATTAGCTGGTATTTTAACTGGAGAGAAATAAAAATGTATTACAGGCCATGATACCATATTTTCCTGAATATAGGCCGCACTTTCCCCCCCCACGCTTTAATGCGCAATTCGTATCGCCCGACACCCACACACACGCTAATGAAACCAGACAGTCAAAGTAACACATATGCACACGCACAAAAATACTTACCTAGTTACAAAAATATACCCAGACACACAATCACATACACACACTCACATACCCAGATGCACACACTAAGAAAATCAGATACACAGACTGCACACACATATGCACACACTTACACAAACATAGCCATAAAGACAGACGCACACAATAACAGATACATTCACTGACACTAAGTTACTAACATACAAAAGCAAAACTTTTTGCACCACCGGGGAAACGTCCCCATCTGTATATGGGAAATCATGCTGTCAGTCGACAGCCCAGGGTCTCCCCTGTGAGCAAGCGCTTGCATCATTAGCTTCCTGCTGACTGATCTGGTGTTTACACCAGAATAATGGAGAATGCTCCAAACAGAAGTCCTGACACTGATAGAAAGAATAGTAAATGTAAAAGGTTTCCAGAGGAACTGCAATTAGCAATGCAAAACAATGGAGCCCTGCTTGCTGATCACACTGTAATTATTAATAATAATAATAATAATACATGTAAAATGTAAAAAATAGGTGCCCAAACATCTTGTTCCCCTGCCACTACAATGACAGGCTATACAAAAAGTGTTATAAAGAAAAGGAAAAAAGTGTATGAGTACACTAAATATGGAAGCTGGGACACATGGGTGAATAAAGATATGCTAAAATTGACAGAAAGAGCTCCTGTCACTTAGGCACAATTAAAGTGGGAAGTAAATTTGTAAATAATGTATACACTTACAAAAGGAAATATTGGATCAAACAATTACTAGATTATTAACCCAAAAAAACTTGAAACTTGAAATGTGGGATATTATTCTACCGAGGGGATGTTGTTGAATATAAATCAGTGGGGGGGGGCTTTATCAGTGGAGTCCAAAGAAATCCTAATTTGCGGAAGTAAAATTACAAAATCTGTTTTTGGAAACCCAACATATATCATACACTAAATATGAAAATCGTGAATCACAGTTTAATAAAGATATGTTAAAAATGACAAGAAAAGCACCTGTCACTTAGGCACAACTAGAGCAGGAATGGAATTCCTAAAAATACACTTACAAAAGGAAATATTGAATAAAACATAACTTTTACTAGATCATTCAACAAAAAAATCATAAAGAGATAGACGGCTGTGAAGAGTTACTAGTTCCCGCCCGAATATAAGGTTCAAAACTGATTATATAGCAATTATATCGCCATTTTGGTGTCCTTGCATGGATATGTGGCTTAATTGAGTCAATCTCTTCAAAATTTGACACAGTGATGGGCTAAGCAATATAAAGCCATATATTGTGACAGAAAACACAATATTTATGCCTCAAATAGGTGCTCTTAAATAGTGTTTAATGGGAGTGAGCTGATTCCTAGCATTGTTGCCTATTCGTTTTAGTAGCACCCCAAAATCAGAATTTATATTCTTTTTAAGGGTGTGCTTCCCTTCTTGTATTTTTAACCACCTGCCACATAGATATATGGTGTAGTCCCACTGATTCAGATCCGTGGTAAGTAACACGGCTATTTTAGGATTAGATAGGAAACAGCACATCGTTGTGGTTTTTTATTTGTGCATTAATCTAAAATTCACTGTAAGCATCTGTCTTTTATTAAAGCCATTCATATATTTTTATATTTAACAGTGTTGTACTATTGTGCTGTCTTTTACTCGTTTATTACACAGTCACATTCTTAACTTTGTCACCTTGTCATTGAATATGTCAATTGGGTTGCGTTGTACACAAACTATAGGTTTTGCTGGTAGCGTAAATGGCCAACTGTCTTAATAAACTCTACTCAGGTACAGTATTTCAACTGAAACACAGTGTGCATACAGTCAGATACCCATGTTTTCACAATATTCTTCAAGAGTAATTGTTTTATGTTGTCCACAAACTGAGTTAATTTTTAAATTAAAAAACAGCCCTAATAAAGCCCCCGGCAGTCCACATATATCAATAATTATCGGATATAAAATACACTATAGCTTCTCAAATCCACATTTCAAATACATTTTCTGCACTACACTATTGAATTGACTTGCAGTATCAGCCATTGTAAAAATAAGTAAGGAAAAAAACACAACAGGTTGTTGGAAGGCGATTTACTTAGTAACCAGGTGGGTGGCTCTGGGGGCTTGGTCTATACAGATAATAGGCAGAAGCATATATTTTGCCCCCCAAATCAAGGACAGAAAGCCAGTAGTGTTAAACGACAAGCTAAAGGTCATGTCTACAAATGCTCGCAGTTTAGGGAATAAGATCCATGAACTTGTAACAGTTGTGGCAACTGAGAATGTTGATATAGTGGCTGTTACTGAGACATGGTATAATGAGAAAAATGACTGGGACATATCAATACCGGGGTATTTATTATATAGAAAAGACAGAAAGGTCAAGAAAGGGGAGGGGTGGCCCTGTATGTGAAAAAATAACATAAAATCTAACTTCATACAATTTGGTGAGGAGAACATAGAGTCGGTTTGGGTTACAGTACAATTAGGCAAAAGTAAAGTAACTCGTGTAGGTGTGATTTATATACCCCCAGGACAAGTAGAAGAACTCGATAATCTACTAGTGGATGAAACAGCTAAAATGAAGGGGGAAGTTATAATCATGGGTGACTTTAATCTCCCTGATGTGAACCGGAAAACAAAAGTAGCTGGTTGTACCAGGAGTGCGGATATTCTAAACTCCCTACTGGGATTATCTTTAAAACAAGTAGTTGAGGAACCAACTCATAAGAAGGCCATATTGGATTTAGTGTTCACAAATGGAGATTTGTTAACAGGTATTTCTGTAGGTGAAAGTGTGGGATCTAGTGATCATCAGTCTGTGTGGTTTAATATACGAACAGTGACTGAGTCACACCACACAAAAACAAAAGTTTTAGATTTTAGAAAAGCTGACTTTTCTAAAATGAGAATATGTGTAGAGTCATTATTCTTTATTTTACGGTCCTAACACAACAGGCATCAAAGGCAATAACTTTCCCGTAACACAAAAGTAGTGATGCTTCCGAGCCTCTTTTGATACTCCATCCCTTCTCTGGGGATAATCTTGACTGACTCTACTAAGGTGCAATTTGCACCAAGATGGACAATTTCATCTCTCCTTATAATATAAATTATGTAATGATCAGAGTCAGCGTAGGCCTTTTGGTAGAGAAACTCAGTGGTGTATTTTGCTCCCTGAAAGTCTAGAAAGTTTTATTTACTCTTTTTGAATCTTGACGTTGTATAATTAATGCGTTGGGAATTTTTTTTTATCTTGTACATCTTGCCATGGTCAGGAACCTCCTTCTAATGCGTTGTACTGGCATATAGTCCATAGAACCTCTGTCAAACAGACTGAACTGTCTAGTAAAGAAGAGTAAAGCAAATCAAGCAAGCAAATTTGAATCAAGTCTGATTTTTGCTAAAACAAAACATGCACTATGAATGTAATAATATATTCTTATTACTTGAGCTAATGTGAAAATGTTTTGACATATAACATCTTATATAAAGTAAGCTAATAGGGTTTTGCATAAAGATGTAAAATGGTATAAGTGGTGCACCATGCAGTCATCATGAAAATTATTGTTGTTTTATCTCAAAAGTCCATGCACAGGTATTAGTAGTGGAACCTTGTAGACTACTAGTACAGTGCTTCTGGACACAACCCATTTTTTTCTTAGTGAATATTGCTTCTGTTTTGGAATGTTGTTTGGAATCAGATAGGGAGAAGAACGCTCAATGTCAATGAGTCAATGTTTTTAAGTGGATTGAGTTGCAGCCATAATTTGGCCCAGTAATTTGATTTCAGCACCATGGACAGAGCTACTGCGAATGTACACTGTATAGACAAAAATATTGGGACACCAAAAGAGCCTTTGATGACACTGCATTCTAAATACAAAGACACTAATGTGTAGTTCATCCCCCCTTTGCAGCTATAACAGATTCCACTCTTCTGGTAATGCTTTCCACAAGAGTTTGGAGTGTTTCGGTGGGAATTTTTGTCTATTCATCCAGTAGAGCATTCGCGAAGTCAGGTTCTGATGTTGGATGAGAAGGCCTGGCTCACAATCTCCATTCCATTTCATCCCAAAGGTGTCCAATGGGTTGAGGTCGGGGCTCTGTGTGGGCCAGTCAAGTTCTTCCACAACAAACGCATCCAACCACGTCAATATGGACCTTTTGGTGTGCAATGGAACACAGTAATGCTACAATAGAAAATGGGCTTCCCCAAACTGTCCCCACAAAGTTGGAGGCATAGCATGTTGAAGGGTCATGTTCTAATGTTGGACTTAATCCTAATACTGCACTTGATGAAGGAGCAGAAAGTTCCATATTATTAACTAAGCATCTTGACAAGAGGCATCACTTCAAATCCACACCACACAAATCCATGCACAGGCATGAACACAGGCATTGGCCGTGCATTCTCAATCCATTGATACCTTGAGGCAGGCTTAAATTAAGGGAACATTCTGGTAAAAAAAATATTGTAGCCATGATTCTTTCAAAAAAGTGCCCTTTTTTCCACAAAGTGCTACTTTTGAATAGTTTGAACTGCATGATGACCCAGCACCTGGGTAAGAGTTTGCAGGCTGGCTGAAACCCCGCCTCCCCGTCTGCAAGTTTGCTTCTCATGCATGTGTAGGAATGCAGAAGAAAGAAGAAAAAAATCTAAGAGAAAATTTGCCTCAGCTCATAAATGGAACAATCATTTCGGTGACCTGGGACTGTGTACTGTGTGTAAGGAATTTACACTTTTAGAATACAACGTTGTAAAAAAAATGAAAACAAAAATAACGCATTCTTATAGTTATCATACAGGTGCCACCTGCCCTTGATATGGTTAATAGTCTAACCCTTAATCTGCCAGGGGAAATGAAAGCAACAATGTTGTGAATAGAAGGAAAGGTTAGTTGAAGAAGGAGCTTACCTTGTGCATTTTTCACATGGTTTTGAGACTTCCCATCCACCTCCTTGTCCTGACAATATTAGGTTGACATGGTTTTACGTTGCTTGCTGTGGTATTTCTACTTTGTCTTGTCTTTTGTCAAAGCGGGAAGTCACGACCAGCTCCTTCTCGTTGGATGATCTGGTGGTCCGAAGGTTTTGGCGAGACGAGTTCTGTGGAGGCTGACGGCACTCAGACAGAGGACTTGGTAATGAACATCTTGCTAATGTTTGGTGTATCTGTCACTGTATTCGGCAGCTGGAAGGTTTTCATGGTTTGTATGTGCTGGTTTATTTTGAGTTAACCCCAGGATTGTTTTTTATTTTTTGTATCCTTCGAAAAGTGTCTGTTTAAACATTTCTGAAGCGTTTGTGCTCAGCTGTAATTTTCTTCATTCTTATTCACCGTACCTACACAAATTATATATTGCTTTTATCAGAGCAAGAAGTACTTTCGTTAAATATCATTATTTCATCAAATAATCTTTTTTTTTATGACAGATTAATAAAATACAGTAAAAAATGAAAAAAACACCTTTTCTGCCTTTTTTTAAAAAAATCATTGTTTACTCATTTCCAAAAGCTTATGAAATAAATGCTCAATACAATATAATACCTGTATTTTTATGTTTTGTTTTTTTGCACGTTATAGGGTAATAAATACAAGTAGTGTATTGGTATTTCAAAATACACTTTTTTCAAATCGTTTTTAAAATAACCGATGTGCGCGTTTTTCAATTTGGGATTTCAACATCTGGTCATCCTGCACCTATGTCATATTTGGGACAACTTTGAACCCAAACAATTCATATTACCTAGACACCCCAGTATTTTTGGGTGTTCTTTTCACATACATTGTACTTCAGGTATGAATTTACAAATCCTGCCAAACAACACCCTGAAATGTGATCAGCAACATGTCCTGGGTACAGTGAAACCACTCAGGCATGGGTTTGCCAGATTCTTTGGAAAGTAAAATAAAATTAACTTGTTCTCTTCTGCTTTACAGAATTTGATATCACTATCTATAACTAGCAGCACCTATGAACCACATAATCATTAAACCCAAAGTGACATCTGTGTGCACCACATTAAACAATTTTACTGTTTGAACAGGGAAAAGAAAAAATGTCGGTGCGCTAAGCTAGTCACAGGCTCGAATAATACAAATGTATAATACGAGGCCTACCAAACAGGTGTAAGCATGCTGCAAAAACAGTGTATTGGCTGTACAATGTATACAAAAAAAACAAAATATATATTTATATATATATTTTTTATATATTTGTTGCCAACTTTATTAGGGTAAGAAGCGCAGACAGTTTTTGTTTTTTGTATACATTGTACAGCCAATACACTGTTTTTGCAGCATGCTTACACCTGTTTGGTAGGCCTCGTATTATACATTTGTATTATTTGAGCCTGTGACTAGCTTAGCGCAGCGACATTTTTTCTTTTCCCTGTTTGCACATATTTGAGGTTGTTGGCTCCTCATCAGTCTGGTTGCAGCTTGCTGTCCAGGGGTTAATAGGGAGGAGGTTTAATTGCACCTCCCCCAACACATTAATAAGGTTTTGGTAGCAATATAAACTGCTTTGTGTGTCCACTACGTAGGAGGTGAGAGTAGGTTCTCACCCTATTGAGAGTGTGCCTTGACGTGGCGGGTGAGCTTAATTATGCTTTGGCCAATTCATATAACCAAAACCTCTCATTTATATTATGTTTATATATTTGTTGCCAACTTTATTAGGGTAAGAAGCGCAGACAGTTTTTGTTTTTTGTATACATTGTACAGCCAATACACTGTTTTTGCAGCATGCTTACACCTGTTTGGTAGGCCTCGTATTATACATTTGTATTATTTGAGCCTGTGACTAGCTTAGAGCACCAACATTTTTTCTTTTCCCTGTTTGCACATATTTGAGGTTGTTGGCTCCTCATCAGTCTGGTTGCAGCTTGCTGTCCAGGGGTTAATAGGGAGGAGGTTTAATTGCACCTCCCCCAACATATTAATAAGGTTTTGGTAGCAGTATAAACTGCTTTGTGTGTCCACTACGTAGGAGGTGAGAGTAGGTTCTCACTCTATTGAGAGTGTTCCTTGACGTGGCGGGTGAGCTTAATTATGCTTTGGCCAATTCATATAACCAAAACCTCTCATTTATATTATGTTTATATATTTGTTGCCAACTTTATTAGGGTAAGAAGCACAGACAGTTTTTGTTTTTTGTATAAATTTTACTGTTTGATCTAGTTCTTATTAAGAACTGCTTACATTGGCAGTAGTTTCTAAAAATGTCACTGGTACAAAAACAGGGAAAAACTAGAACAATTACAATTAAGCTAACGTATAAATAGCTTTATGACTTTTTTTTGTAATCTGACAGTAACGTCAACCACTAAAACAGCAAAGGAAAAAGATCATAATTATGTCTTAAAAAGTTTTACATCTATGTTCTGGGATTTTATGCCAAAAAACTGATGGTATTTACCCCACCTCCAAAGTCAGGCAAGTATAAGGTTGGTTATTCTGTTTTATACAT
Source organism: Spea bombifrons (assembly GCF_027358695.1). Taxonomy (NCBI): domain Eukaryota; kingdom Metazoa; phylum Chordata; class Amphibia; order Anura; family Pelobatidae; genus Spea; species Spea bombifrons. The sequence goes on along the minus strand of NC_071095.1, from coordinate 28,421,679 downwards.
ATGGAACATTTTCTACTTTTCCCATACTGTAGATCATGAACAATTGTTATATGTATCCATCATTTTTTTTAGAGAACGTGAAAGACACAGATCAAACATTTAATGGAAGCCTGGTATGCTTTTAAAGTAAACAAAAACACATAGGGTCTTGCTTTAGTTATGTTGATATCTCACTGATCATTTTAGACCTTGGCATTACTAAAAAAAAACATAGGGTGGCATGAGACATGTGGGTTGCCAAGTGCATTAGCAACTTCCATGTATTTAATAGAGATTTGCCATCCCACACCTGTTATGTTAGACAATCGCATAATTGAATTTCTCATGCTAACCACTTCCTGCTAAATATATGCCAGGATGGCTACATTTTCCATATTTCCAGGGCACATACACTTTTTACATATTGTATATTTCCTGCAATGTATGAGATGTATAACAAAGTAACTGATTCCCTTCCATCAGTTTATAAATCCCACAATGCTTCAGGGCACCACTTTACCTCTTCCGGTCAGCAAAACATGAAAAATATATCATGGAAAATGTGGCTGACGTGGTCACCCTAATATAAACTGTGACGGAGACTCGTACTCAGAAAAGAGTCACTTTTTTGAGGTGATCCTGACTGAGCCGCGTCAATCCCTGGGTACCAATGGAGAGCTCAGTTTCCACAGATGTTATGATCCAAAATGCAATGTGATCTGATGTTGGGATCCTGAGTGACAGCATCGGAAACTTCCCCAGGAATAGTCCGTGCGGGATCCGGGCCAGAGTTTCATAGCCGCAGCTGTGTAAACCCCAGTCCTAAAGATTGTTAATAAAAGCAGTGTTCCCAAACAAGCTCCCTCTCTGTACCCACCACCGAGTTTTGCCCACCACAAGCTTAATGTAACATCAAAAGAGCGACGTGATAGGGCAAAGAGTGTCCGTAACGATGCTTTTCCAATAGTTGGCGGGCATCTACACGGTTCCTAACCGCCATACAGTTCCATGAATTTGCGACTAGGTCCTGGTCAGGCGCATCGAGCAAGAGTAACTTAGACATAAGAGGGGACTGTGCAGGTAGGTAAGGAGTCTCCCCAGGAATCCACCAGTGCCCCCTTCCAAAACTCAAACATGAGTTCTTAGCCTTAGAGGGTTACCATGACATAAGCATATTGAGCACCTGCATAGGACTCTTATTAATCAAAGAGCCTCTCCTAGAACTATGATGTGGAGGGTGGGTAGAGACAGCTTCCTCTTAAATTGTTTATCACTATAACACTGTGCAGCTTAGTTTGCATAGACTTATCCTTTTGATGGCCTGTACTTGAGATAAGGACCCTCTTAATATTTTCTACAAAGACAAAGAGATGTCTTTGAATGCTACCAATGCTCTCGATATGTCACATTCATGTGCATTCTGATTCTGAATACAATTAGTGGTTCAAAGAGGCTTTGTCATGCTGATATTGTTTGGTGGAATGGTCTAAGTACTATCGTTTGGGTCATATTGAGTCTGTCCTTTCTTCTTGTACTGGACGTTGTTAATGATTACTGAACCAATGGCTATGAAATAAGAACATACTGTGTATCTTACACTAATACACTAATATTAACTGCTATCACAGTGATACAATGTTGCCATTAGCATGTAAGTACTAAAATATACTTTTGATGCGGTTTTTGTCAGATCAGGGCACATGTGCTAAAGCTGAGAGATCCTGAAATTCATGTTTATATGCCGCCATTAGGGAAAAGAGTTCAACACCCATGATTTAATTGCATTTGCATTGCATTGACAGTTTTACAGTAGGTGTGCTTACCTTACACACATATAGTTTTACTGTTTGTTGTCCTTCTAAATGATAGCAATATATATTTGTATTGAATCCCCTTTTCCTGCCCCTTCCATTTTCTCTCTTCTTTAACCTACTATATATTTTGGTTTATATTGGTTTGGTTTTTTATTTGTTGGTGGACTACATATATTCAGCCTTTATTAACAACTCTATGACACATGATCAAAATGATGTCATTCCGCAGTTCCGCACACCCTCCTTGACTAATCACTGCAGCATCTTTTTGCTGTGTGAGCTAGCTTCACGTTCCGCTGAGATCCTCCCTCCCCAAGGCATCGGACAGCATTACAACCAATGCTACGATTCATTGATCAAATGAGATTGATTTCTCATCGTAAGAAGAAGCCTGGCCACGCTGCAATTTATCATTATTCCATTAGTTTCTGCTCACAACCCCTCCTGTAGAGCTTTAATAACACTCCAAATGAATAGCTGCTATGGTGAACACTGCAGTATCTCAAAGGCAGAATTTCAGTGACCTTCCTCAATGCCTTTCACTTTTGTACAATGGATAGAAGCTGAGCAAAAAGGACACATTTTTTAAAAAGCCATCCAAAGTCTGAAATGTCGTATGTACATAGTCGGGTCTTTTAGCAGAGTTGATGGAATATACTAAGGGTTGTATTTATATACAGCTCTTTAATAAGTACAGCTAAATTCACCTGGAGTCATTTTAAAGAAACAAGAATACATGATCATAAATAATAACAGTATAATACAATACTATGGATATGATTGTCTAGTGATAATGAAAACAGGAAAGATGCATCCCTATTTCATGTTTTTTTTTACTGCATGTTTATTATCTTGATGACTGGTAGGTTTATGGAAAGAAGCTGTGATGCTGGATATTTAAAAAGCAAATGAAAGGATTTGTAAACTTTGGAATTAAATGTTACACCAAAACAAATACTTTAGGCATTGTGGTGAAAGGCAAATTTCAAATTGAATATAAAAGTGATGTTCCAAACACTGACAATAGTGTCTAGCATCAGAGGTATGTGCCTCCTGTGTGATAGACCTCACACCCTTGTTCTTCAATTTGGCTTGCTCTGTCAGTCACTAATAGTGCCATTATACAATATGATAATACTGTCATCTGTTACTGCAATGTGCATATTACTGCCTCATTTGTAACTGCAGAAGTGGGCATTCAAGAGAGCAAAAGTATAGTAGAATCCAAAGCTAAACCTACAACAGTACTTTTGGATAACATTATGTTATGAGATGCTACAGTATGTTTTTTTAAAACAACATGGATTGAGGTTTGATGAACACCATGGATGTGAGCGTCACCATGACACCTGTTGGATAGCAGAGTAATGCACCAGGACTTATCAATGTCTGACCTTTCTTAACCTGTATGGGTAAAAGAAAGTTGCCAGTCCAACATGAAACGGTCACATTTCCAGGAACTTGAATGCGGCAATAGTTGTGCTGATTTTAGGGGTTCATCTTAATCCTGAAATTTACAATGATCCTCTTTTAACCTGGTCCAAGTTAATCATATCAAAGTTGAAGTCAAAGCGATGTATGATATAATTGCCAGCGTAAACCTAGTAGCAGGGTTCGTCTAACACCAGAAATAGATGTTAAGCTATTTTTTATTTTTCAGAAATGGATTATAAACATTTTTCAATTACATTATGACTAGCTGAGTCGCTGTCCACATCATGGATCCGCCTTTCTTGAGTAGAATGACAGAATCCAAATATCTGGGTCAAGAGCAAGCCAACAACAAGCCAATCAGATGTCAAGCAGGCCAAATTGCTTGACCCTGGTTGGGTCAAAAACAAATAAACAGGACAGTGTCTCTCATGCATATCCGTTCCTTTGAGTGTTGCAGTCCTAGGGCCTGTCACAATGCCTATAATGTAGTGTGATACTTTTATAAATAACTCCTTGTAAACATTTGAGGGACCCGATAGAAAGTATACCATTTTGTGGCTATTCTATGAAGAAAATATCATTATGAATGAGATCTGAAGACATGTAGAATCACTGAAGACACGGTATGCTATGATTACCGAGTGAATGATTTTGTTTTCATTTTCATTCTTGAATCCCAGTGTGCAGGCCAAAGCCATTTTGAAAATGACAACCAATGGCGTCTTGATAACAGAATCTCCATAGCAACACACATCCTTAATCCCTATGAATAAACGCTTCTCACAATCTGCATGGCATGCCAATGACACCCATTACACAACAACAGGTTAACCTAAAATAGTGCCATTCTAACAAAAGCATATTTATTTTCATAAATTCAGACAAGAAAAATACAGTATCAATTATGATGCTCTAAACATTTATGGAATTTTCAGCCAAAAAAAACAAAAACACAGAAGAGGTTGCCTCTTTGTTTTTACTGCGCTACTGAACTTCAGTTATTTGCCCTCGTGCACCCACCTACTGTCCTTGAAGTTGTTGAAGATCTCCAACTACATTTGGACAGTGTTTGCATTGTGTGTGTGTGTGGTTCTTCATATGCTCCTGGACTCTATCCAGGTAAAAGACCTCATCTTGATATAGTCCAAGAAAGTCACAGGTTGTGAAAGTCCTATGTTTTATATGCAGGGTAAGGAAGTGATGCAGGTCATTGCTTTGACTAATTATACCTTCCAATGAGAATGTCATTAGCACAATGTGTTGTGGCTGAGTTGAAAAAGAACGGCAATGAAGAAGAGTACCGTGGGGAGGGGTAAAAAATGGTATTAGGAAAAGTGATAATTATTTTCTGGCTTCTCTGGTTTTAGTCTGTTTGCAGTTCTAAATCTGATTGTTTTGTTTTAGGAAAAGAGCAACAATAAAGTCCAACACAAACACACTCTGATCTACATGGTGATTGAGGGTCTAGTATTTTACTGCCTAGTTTAAATAATACACAGTGCTAAATATATCCCAAGTCTGTCAGCTGTCCCCAATGTCATTCCTTGCCCTGGTTTTATGGACCTTCCTAGTGTTTCCAGATCTGCCCGTTGTATTTAATTTGGAATTTAGTACATTCGAGTGATAAGGGGACATCATTCCTAATACTCTGTGGTGGTAATGTTCTACAAAAGGATTTATTTAAACATTTAATGTATATATATATTTATTTTTTTAATTGTATATTTTTTTTTCACAAACCTTAGAATAGGTGTAATACCACAAAAATCTGAGATACTTGATTTTGCGGGTATGACTCTTTCAAACCATTGATAGGACGAGGCCAGAAGCTATCTTCTTCCAACAAACCTCACCACTAGAACTATGCATTTTACAGGACTACTGCTCTGCTTGCAGAATAAACCGATTTTAGAGTTTCACGCCAAACATTTTACTAATTAGATAATATTAATTCAAAGGATATGTCTGCTTCTTGACTTCACAGTCTGGTCGGAAACTCATCATATTGTATGATTTGGCTTTGTGAAGCTAATCCACCATATTTTTTTTTTAAACACACATTATTTTACAGTTAGTAACATACTCCACCTGGTGGTTTACAGAGAGTAGCTCACTTGTTTAAAGTCTTAAAACTGTTCTTATACCCCAGAGCAGGAAGAACCAGGGATTATGCTTGAGACCTCATAATGTAGGGCATGGAGCCCAATGAAATATGAAAAGATTGCATTTTAAAAATGTTAATATTTATTAAAAAAAAAAAAAACTTTTGGTTTGTGCTGTATCTGAGTAGGTATGAAAATACGTCAAGAGTAATGAACCCAGCTATCAGATCATTCTCAGCCAACATTTATACAGGTCATCATGGCCACCTTTGCAGAAAACATTTACATACATAGAGAGGAAGCAAATCCATGTAGTGATTGAGAGCCAGATGATAGGAGTCAGGATAGCAAGCGTCCATAAAAATATTAGATAATAGAATGATTTTTCCCCTTAGCTTATAACAATAGAAACATAGAAACATAGAAAGTGACGTAAAGTAATATTTTCAAAATACTAAAGTAATAGAACTGTACCTTACAAAATGTGCCATCGGCCTTTGTAAATTGTTGGAATATTTTTTATGTTTACAAAGCTGTTGTTTTATTATCCTAAAACATCTATTTTCTAGACCCTTTATGCACTTTATGACCAAATGTAAGAGAACACCCCTTAAGTTTAGCTGTTTCAGCCGCACACATTGCTAACCCTTTGGCAGTAGGATGGGTTGTACTAAAGAGAAATGTTATTGTAGCATCTAGGAGTAACCACGCACTGAAGCATATAGTGTGTAAAAATCACCTATCTTCTGTAGCAACCAATGTTTTCTTTCGGTCCAATCTACATTAAAGGCAGCCCTGGTAACATCACTTACTACACAGTTTCAAAGTGCCTCTGGAAGAAACATTAGCCCAAGGACTGTGCGTCGGAATGCCAAGCATCGGAATGGTGTAAAGCTCACTTGTCAATGTACTCTGGAGCAGTAGAGCAGTATAAACTAGACTTATGCACAAACTTTAATTTTTAATGAAATTTACCAGTTTTGTGTGTTCCTACAAATCCCTGATAGCGAGAAAGATTACTCAACAATATTTGTTGTGTGCTTTTTGGCACCATTTCAAGCCTCTTTGATAAGATTAAGTGGGAAGGGATTGTGTGTAGGAGGGTACATTTACTGTTGTTTTTTTCTTTTTTTTATACAATCTGACCAAGCATCAGTAGATATATAAGTGTGCTGAATTTTAACTTCTGAATAGCAGTTACAGACTGATGATAATTGGCGTGTGGGACAGTTGGTAGATGCTCATTGCTTATTTACCATACTGTTAGGTGAATTAAGTAGTGTAGAACATTTTCATGGGTGGATTGGAGACACTGTAGTGTATTGTATATTACTTCATTATTGATATACAGTGACCGCAGAAGCTCTTTTAGGGCTGATTTTTTTATAGGCATTTAAAGAAACCAAAATTAAAGATAAAATATAACATTCAAAAAGTCTGTAATAAAAGGAAAAAAGAACAATCAGATAGCCCCAAGTTAGCACAAGATTGTCAAACATACACCATAGAAAAACAAAATACACACAGTGCATATGGATGCACCTGATGACAATTAGTGCTGAGTTGCAACAAGTTACCTTAATTGTTAAAAAGTAACATTAAAAAGCATACACTGTATCTCCTTCAGTAGCAATCCTTGTACAAACAAGTAGTAAATTAAAATAAATCTAGATGGCACTGAATCAATTAAATTATGATAGTAATATCAATTCATGTACCATGCATAAATGACGTCACCAGCTAACTGTATACCAGACATCAATCCGTGCATCATCTTAAAACACAGAACTTCATACAGAGCGTTACCGGTAAATTGCTATCTTGATATGCACTTTGTGTTTTTTATTTTCTTCTGATGTATGTCTGATGTCCTTGTGCTACCAGGAGGGCTATCTGATTGTTCCTTTCTTTATTTTATTGGAGACTTATTCAAAGTTATATTTTATCTTAAAAATTGGATTCTTCTTGTGCTTTTTGGTCTATAAATTATTTGTGTGTTTAAGTTGAAAACTTTTCCTGAGTAGAGTTTATTAAGATAGTTGCCATTTACTCTACAAGAAAAACCTCTAGTTTGTGCAGGCATTGAAGCGCACTGGTGATAAATAATGTGTCCTGCATGACTAGTGGGGTTCAGGGAACGGGAACAGTGCATTTGGGGCTGCCCATGCATTTACAAGGGGGACACACTGTAAATTTAAAGGGACCACTATCTATCGAATGCATTAAAGAGCATATGATGGCTAGAGTTCCTCCAATTGTATATACACTCACTGTCCACTTTATTAGGTACACCTTGCTAGTACTGGGTTGGACCCCCTTTTGCCTTCAGAACTGCCTTTATTCTTCGTGGCATACTTTCTATAAGGTGCTGGAAACATTCCTCAGAGGTTTTGGTCCATATAGACCTGATGGCATCACAGTTGTTGCAGATTTGTCGGCTGCACATCCATGGTGTAAATCTCCCATTTCAGCACATCCCAAAGGTGCTCTATTGGATTGAGATGTGGTGATACTGGAGTCCATTAGAGTACAGAGAACTCATTGTCATGTTCAAGAAACCAGTTTGAGATGATGTGAGCTTTGTGACATGGTGCATTATCAGAAGATTGATAAACTGTGGTCATAAAGAGATGACATGGTCAGCAACACGACTCAGGTAGGCTGTCGCATTTAAACGATGCTCAATTGGTACTAAGGCGCCCAAAGTGTGCCAAGAAAATGTCACCTACACCATTACACTGACCCACCACCAGCCTGAACTGTTGATACAAGGCAGGATGGATCCATGCTTTCATGTTGTTTATGCCAAAGTCTGACACTGCCATCTGAATGTCGCAGCTGGAATCGAGACTCATCAGACCAGGCATCATTCTTCCAGTCTTCTATTGTCCAACTTTGTTGAGCCTGTGTGAATTGTAGCCTCGGTTTCCTGTTCTTAGCTGGCAGGAGTGACACCTGGTGCGGTCTTTTGATGCTGTAGCCCATCTGCTTTAAGGTTCGACATGTTATGCATTCAGAGATGATATTCTGCATTCCTTGGTTGTAACGAGTGGTTATTTGAGTTACTGTTGCTGTTCTGTCATCTCCAACCAGTCTGCCCATTCTCCTCTGACCTCTGACATCAACAGGGCATTTTCATCCACACAACTGCTGCTCACTGGCTATTTTCTCTTTTTCAGACCGTTCTCTGTAAACCCTAGAGATGGTTGTGCGTTAAAATCCCAGTAGATCAGCAGTTTCTGAAATACTCAGACCAGCTCATCTGGCACTAGCAATCATGCCATGTTTAAAGTCACTTAAATCCCCTTTTTACCCCATTCTGATGCTTGGTTCAAACTTTAGCAAGTTTTCTTGACCACGTCTAAATGCCTAAATGCATTGGGTTGCTGCCATGTGATTGGCTGATTAGCTATTTGTTTTAACAAGCAATTGAACAGGTTTTTTATATTTAAGTTTATTGATACAAAACTGTTAATGATAAAACAAACATTTTGTGCCTGTTTTGACAATATTACGTTATCAGTCGATAAGCAGTACTGCGACGCAGCGCAGGGCAATACACGTTACAGTATGGCTTTAGTTATGGAAAGCTCAGTAATATGCAGTAAAAGCAGTGTACAGTTACAATTCCAGATATGGCACATATGGTTAGCGCATTAGTTGAACACAGCCTGGGGAAATGGGATGGTTGGGGTGGGTGAGGGGATTGGTCGAGGAAGATGGGGCTAGTCTTCAGCCTCTAGACTGTCCTTGAGAGAGTAGTCTCTCAGCAGGCTGTGGATAAGCCTGCTGCAGTCACGGACTGTGACCTGCTCCCTCCTCAGCACCAGGCGATTCCTGGCAAACCATAGAGCGTCCTTTACACAGCACATGAGACGCCAAGCATCCTCAATGGCGCTCTCCGTGTGTGTTCCTGGAAAAGGTCCGTAAAGTACAGAGTGGTAGTAAAGGTGCTTTCTCTCGATAGAGTCCTTGAGATCCAGCTCCAGGGCTCTGAACAAAGCCTGTGCAAACGGGCACTGCCAGAACAAGCAATTGAACAGGTGTACCTAATAAAGTGGCCAGTGAGTATAATTAGTATAGCTTTTTAAGAGGGTCTGGTTTCCTAAATATGATTAAATCTGGAAAACACAAGGTGAGAGGCACATGCTAATAACATGAGGTCACCCTTTCTACTGCTGTAATACATTTGTTATTAATAAAATATAATTAACAATTATTTACATTAAGGAGAATAATTAGCCATATCCATCACAATGCATGGATTATAATATAGTGGTAGTGCTGATAAATTGCACTCACTATTAATGCAACTACATACTATTACTGTACGGTAAAATGTAAGTGTTTTAGGAAAAATATGATAATACCGTATGATATGATGACCTGAAACTATTAACACTGTTTTATCAACAACAAAAATAGTTCATTCTTAAACTAAACGTAAATATTTTATGTTACATTATTTGTTTAATTTTTGGTAGTTTATAGAAAAAAAATAGGTTCTGTATATTGAATGTTAATTACTTTGGTGGTAAACCCAGATCAACAAATCAATATGAAATAAAAATAGAACACAAAATAATATATAACTTTTATTGAATCTATAATAAAATAAAAGCGATTAATATCAAATCCCTCCACACATCTGAGGCAAACACACAAATTAATATTCCATCAAGGATGTGTACGGGATATCAGGAGCGTTCAAAATAAGACAAACAATATAAGCTCGAAAGGGTTTGTGTGATCGCCAGAATTTAGAATCCAAATTTATTCCAGCCCCATTAAAAAAGGTGACCAGATACATTCCAATAGGGACAAAATAATTTAAATCAAGTGGGACATAAACAAACAGGTCCTACTATAAATATACTGTACATAGTAAACAAATTGGAAATAGTTAAAACCCTAATCTCTTTGGATCCCAATTAGAGTAATAGACAGCTAGGATTACCTTTTCTATGAGATGAATTCAGCTGATCAATCACCAGAAAACAGAAAGAAAAACAGTTTTTCCATTATGATATGCCTTAAAACTGGAGTCTCCACCATATTGTTAACATGATTAATATGTTCTAAGATTGAATTCCTTTAATGGTTTTGCCAGTGTATTGGATGCCACATTGGCAATTGAGTAAATATACAACAAAAGTGCTTTTACAGTTTAAACTTTTCTTGATGGTGTATGTTTGCTCCTTTATTGAGCTTGAGAAAAGACTAAGAAAGGGGTGATATATTTACACGCCTTACGCTTCCCACATCTGTAGCAACCATGAGTTGGTTTAACCGGGTATGGGTTAAATATGGGTTAAATGGGTTAAATAGAATCATATACAGGAAGAAGCATATGGTATTAAAAGCTATCGTGGACATAAGAGAGTGTCACAGATTGTAAATGTGTTGACGTAGATGTGCAAGCCTATGTCTACATAGATGCTTTAACGTCATAGCCAAGCACAAAACAGCTGCTAGGGCAGGATAACTATTGAAAGTTTTGTGTATGTGTTTTTTGTTTTGTTCCTTCTCACTGAATTTAAGACCACATTTCTTCTTTACTTGTTTCAGGGATAACAGTAACATAACAACTACCTAGGATTGTTCTCTGAAACCTTGGACATCAACTAATCCCTCCCCCCCAATAAAAAAAGACTGGTGAAGGATCATGCTCTTCATATTTTCAAGGTATATTTTAGAAAATGGTGATCATTTCATATGGCTAGTTGGATGCGATATGGCTCATATTGAAGTGTTTGTGTACTCCTTACATATATCTGCAGTAAGCCTCAAATGAAATAATTATTTGATGTAATTTCTCTGCACCAAGACACACAAGGCGAGATGAATGAGAAGTAGAAAGCTCACACACAATAGGGATGAAAGGAGGCTGTTCTATGAGATGGATGCCTGATACTGCGTCACTAGCTCAAGGTGACTCTTCCCACTAATGTGCAGATAATGGATGAGGAGGAGGGAGGCCATGGTGGGAGAAAGACGTCACTGATTGCTTTGCTGCATAGTAATGGTTAGACAGTGGGGCTTTCTATGACTAACAAAGATGTGAGGCTATCCATAAAAGTGATTTTCTGCACACATACTGAATACTAGCAGGAAAATGGCTTGGCATGCTGGTCTGGTAGCAACTGTGCAAAAAAAGGAATCAAATCTGTTTCTTGCAAGCAAATGATTTTGTTGAGGCCAGCTTTCCACGGTAATGTTTTCTAGTGTCATAACTGCAGAAAGTATAGTATCAAAGTATTGGTCTGATCCAGCATAAAACTCCTAGAAATCTAGATCTGACTCCAATTTGAGCCTTTTGAAGCACAAAATATAATCTTATTAATATATCTTTATTTACAAAATTTGATTGGTTCTATCTTTATTGTAGCTAGATAGAAAATTCAATATGGACCCGACAAGTGGTTATATTTGGTCTCATGAAAAAAATATTCAATCGCTGTTTGATTCACACCAGGATTCCTACAATGTCTTTATTTAAAAATACATTTTTTTGGATATTCTTTTTTTTCCAGCAGTAACAGAATACCTCTCAGCCATGGATGGGGGGATTGGTCAGGCGCCCTAGTGATCTTGGGTGCACTGAGAACACTTTTGCTTCTTTGACCTGCTTAGTGTCCATGCTGTAGGATCAGATGTAACAATACTCCTTCTTTTATAGCTGCGTTCCTCAATGTGACATGGTAAAATCATGTTCATGACTTCATGTTGTTATGGTTTTATGGTTTATATTTAATAAAATCAATAAGATGCTTCCTTTAAAAAAAAAAAGTCTTGAAGATGTAATTTTAGATCTTTGGGATTTTTGTAAGATCTTTTGATTGTTACATTATAATGATGCATAATCGGGGCATCATCATGTAGGACGCATGTACAAAAGAGGTGTTTGTGTGTCACTACAGAGATGATTGTTTAGTTTAGCATAGCTCCTAGAACCCTATCTTTCTGTATCTTGGTGGCTGGTCTTCGAATGTAGACTGTCAAGAGAGTCTTTGCCACTTTTCCTCTCCTCCGCCAGGCCTCATAATGATCTGTAGGCAATTCTATTGGCTCCCTCCTCAATCGGTGTTGGGAGAGGGAATGCTAAGGCTGGCGTGATGCGAATTTGGCTCTACACTGGGCGGTATATACTGTATGCCCTCCAGTGCTGGCTTTGGGCTTGGCTTTCAGTGCACAGGTCTTACTTGCAGTCCCTGAACAGACAATGCCATCGAGTGTAGGCTAAAAGCTGCCTGAGGCGTCAAGAGACAGACAGAGTAAAGTTGCCCCTTCCAGTGACAAAAATGGTCACAATTGAGCTGGAGGATTTGTTTTTTTCTGAGTCGTGGTAGCCCTTGTGGGTGGCACCCTCAATCAGATGACTCCAGTGGTCCTTCCCCATGGAGAAGAAGATTCAATCTTCCTACAGGCCCTTGAGCTGGGAAGTGAAGGGCACCTTCCTTTCCTTTAATACTGAATCTTCTTTTTCATGGCCGTACATATTGTGACGCTATTTAATGACGCTTAAGTAGCATAAATAGGTTGGCTGAGGAGCAGGGGAGCAAATTGCCCCGGAGCCCCCCAGCATCACCACACACACGCAATTACACTAGCATGCTCTCACAGACAATTATACATCCATGCTCACACACACTTACACATCAATGCCCACACACACACAGTTATACATCGATGCCCGCACAAACAAGCTCACGCACAATTACACATCCATGCACACACAATTACGCATCGTTGCTTACACACGATTATGCAATTACACATCCATGCTCTCACACACATATACACAAATACACATCCATGCTCACAAACACACATACATACATACATATTGAAATACAAACAAACAAACATACAAACTCCCATGCCCGCTTACCTCTCCCCTCTCCAGCACCTTACTGTCCAGCTGCTCGCACACTGTAAAAGCAGCCTCGGTTTCACCGTGGGGTCACATGACGTTACATGATCCTCATATGTTCCTGTCTCCCTGTACCAGTTCAAATAGTTGTTTTCTAAACAATTTTGTACCTGTATGAGCAGACAGGAACAAGTGGTCGCAAGGTCCCTTGACTGGCCCCTAGAGGAACGGGCCCCATTGCAGCTGTGACTGCTGCAACCTCTGTAGTTACGCCACTGCTGGGGAGATCTCCCTTATAACAGCACAGGGAACAGGGGGGCTTGGTTTTGTGGAAAAGGGAATGTTGCCCCCTGGCCCTGTTGCCCTACGCCAGGATACGTCACTGGTCAAATATATCTTCAGGGAGTGAGGCCCTGAAAAAATAAAATTTGGGGATCTGGTGAGCGTCATGGCACTTAAATGGACACTTTTTTGCACCTTATCATCCTCTTTTTCTTTTTTTTGCACAAAAAAAGCACTGACCTCAGGGCTTCAATAAAAATGGGCATTTGCTAAGACAGCAGGAAGATAACTGGTTAGCTCTCAAGAACGGTCTGGCGAGCTCAAGACTGTTGTCAGCTACAACTTGGTTGGCATTTAAGAATCATTAATGTATAAAATACCCAGAAAATAATCAATCATTTTGCAACGCAGATAGGGGCCACATGTTTAATACTGCAACAAATAGTAAACTGTTTCATTATTCATAAAATCTTTTTTTTTCACCGAAGGCAGGTAAAAATTGTACATTGTTCAAGTAATACTATCTGCCGTTTTAAGATGCTAAAATAGAGATTTTCAAATATTCAGACTTAAAAATTTAAAGATTCAGGATATTTGTATTAGTTTGGTAGACTGGATATGATAACAGTAAGCTGAACTAAATAATATTAACTGAAACGTGGGACAAAGAGGGTCACATTTTTTTTTCTATTTTACATTTTTCTCGTTATTTTATTAATAACGGACTCGAATAAACCGCAATGCTTGATAGAACCCGTAGTCAAGCTCGGAAGGATATGCTACTACTACAACTCCCGTCGTGCTTTGTCAACATGGATCTGGTCAGATGATCCAAAACAGCCAATCAGACTGGGTGACACTTAGGGTGAGCGCTGAGGGGTTTTTAGTCAGTTATAATTGTGATGGTTTTGCGTTAAGAAGCCGTGAACGTCTCATAGGTAAAATGTTTAGAGGGTTAGTTTATCCATTATAGGTAGACATTCATAGTCTTGCTAGACGGAATTATTCAGTTTTTTGTTTTTCAATATAATTGTTTTCAAGAGGTTGAGTTTAAAATGGAGGATCGGTTTTTACCTCAGGAAACTGAGATATGTGGTGAAATTTTTTCTCCTACCTTCCACTACCAAGGCTTCCATCAAAGGAGAGAACTGACGTGATGGTGGTCTATTTGTGTAAGATTGTGTTATCTACACAATTTCATTTACATGTATATTTTCTGATTTATATACACTTTGGTGTATTTTGAGGCTGTGGAACTCTGTGGTACAATAATACCTGCCATAACTTTCTGAGCTCTTATAGGAGGGATACATCAGGTGAGGAAATAAATAGGATTACTTGAATTGGCCTAGTAAGGATGAAAATACCTGACCCCCCCCATCAGCATTGCAACCACTCATGTTCACTTTCTCTTTCCCAGTTTCCATTTTAACATCCGCACTTCTCTACTCATACCCCTCTCCATCAGTGTCCTTACTGCTCTGCCCATCAAATCTCTATGGATTTTAAGGGTATACGGTTATGATGGGAGGCAGGTCTAGACTGGGCATCTGGCACTGGGCAAATGTCTGCTGAGCCTCTGGCCACACGTGCCCCAACTCTCCACGGGGGCCATGCCCCTCTGTCCCTGCCTCCCGGGTCCATAACCCTCTGTCTCCCTCCATGCAATGTCCTTACACCTGTGTCAGTTCATCTCTGTCCCCATCAAACTTTTGCATACCCATCTTTGCCCACCATTCTTGTATTCTGTGGGCATGGTGTGGAGTGCACTCTGCGTCCATGACAAGCAAGAAAGGTGGGTACAGAGGTATAGTGCCAGCATAGCAGTACCCCTAATTCAAACTAAATTTTCATATGATTTTAGTTCATTCTTTTAACCCCTTAAGGACCGGGCTCATTTTTCGTTTTCTACCCTGTGGGACCGAGGCTGTTTTGACACTTTTGTGGTGGTTGTGTTCAGGTGTAATTTTCTCCTCACCCATTTAGTGTACCCACATAAGTTATATATTGTTTTTTTCAGGACAAGATGGGCTTTCTTCAGATACCATTATTTTGATCGTATCATCTTATTTACTATAAAAAAAATAAAAAAAACATGGTGAAAAATTGAAAAAAAAGACATTTTATGACTTTTATTTGAAAAATATTTTACTCACCTAAAAAA
The DNA here is from genome assembly GCF_027358695.1 of Spea bombifrons. Classification (NCBI taxonomy): domain Eukaryota; kingdom Metazoa; phylum Chordata; class Amphibia; order Anura; family Pelobatidae; genus Spea; species Spea bombifrons. The sequence continues at coordinate 28,406,031 of NC_071095.1, read as the reverse complement.
GCAAGTAAAAAAACTAGCTAAATAGATTCTACTACTTGTCCTGAGTTTAGAGATACCCAATGTTTTTATGTTTTTTTGCTGTTTTTTGTAAGTTATAGGGCAATAAGTACAAGCAGCGTTTTATGATTTCCAAATCTTTTTTAACAAATCTGGTCAGTCTGCCTCCATCTCCTCTTTGGAACATCTTTGAAGCCGGTTAACTCAATTTAACCCCCTCAAACCATATATTTTTGAAAACTAGACACCCCAGGGTATTCCAAATGCTGTAATTTTAACCCTTTCCATGCACCAATTATACAACTACACTTTGTCAAACTTTGTAATAGTAATTTTTTTTATTTTTTTTTCCACACAAATTGTACTTTAGTTATAGATATACAGGTTCTGGTATATACCACTGTCTAACAACACCCCAATGTGTGTTCAGGAACATCTCCTGAGTACAGCGATACCCCACATGCATGGGTTTGTCAGATTGTTTGGCTGGTAAAAGGCTACTTTTGGGGCATGCGTAATTCAGGTGGTCATTTGGTCATTCTGCCTCCATCTCCTCTTTGGAATATCTTTGAAGCCGGTTAACTAAATTTAACCCATTCAAACCATATATTATGGAAAACTAGACACCCCAGGGTATTCCGAATGCTGTTATTTTAACCCTTTCCATGCACCAATTATAGAACTACACTTTGTCAAACTTTGTAATAGTAATTTTTTTCACACAAATTGTACTTTAGTTATAGATATACAGGTTCTGGTATATGTCACTGTCAAACAACCCCCCAATATGTGTTCAGGAACATCTCCTGAGTGCAGTGATACCCCACATGCATGGGTTTGTCGGGTTGTTTCAGATTTAAAATGCCACATTTGGGAAGTGCGCTTTTTTTCTCCATTTTGGTCAGTCTGTACCTATGCCCTATCTGTGAGCTAGGCCACTCCAATTTACCCCATCAGCCATTTTTTTTATATATTAGACACCCCTTGGGTATTTGAAGTGCTTTTATTTTAACTCTTTGAGATTTTTGAGAAATTTTAGCACTTGCTCAAAATAATAAACTTTATTTTTTTATTTATTTTTATTTTTTTAATACTTTTTTTATATTTTTTTTTACACATTTTGCTGGTACTGGATGGTTCATCTAGTGACATCACTGCATAATTATTTTTAAATGTTAGCACATATTTTTTTTTTTTTTTCCATTTTTATTTTTTTTTTTAATATTTTACTAATCACATAGTGATTAGAAAGCTGGGCTCCATTGACTTGCATGGTTGAATGCAGTACCTGTATTCAACCAGCAAGTGGAGCCAGTTCTCTAGAGGGTCTGGAGACCCTCTAGCGAACTTCTTCGTCTCTCTTGTTTTATTTCCCGGGCCGCCGCCATCTTACTTGATGGCGAAGATCACCGGCAGCGGCGGCTGTGACCGCTCTCCGGAGCGGTCACAGCCCACCTAAAGGTAAGTGTTTGGTGTCGCTGGATGCCTCCTGATCGAGGCATTCCAGCGACACCATTTAAGTTTAGGAGGCGATCGTTGATCGCCTCCTAAACGCTTTTAAAACGGGCGTCCGCCGCCATACAATGTATGGCGGTTGTTGACGCCCCGGGGAGGGGCCAGACATGGCCCCCGATGCCGATCTCGGCCTTGCTGAATGCCTCGACGTCGAGGCATTGCAGCAAGGCCGTTTAAGCGAAGAAAGTGATCCTTGATCACTTTCTAAGCTTATTTAACTTGTTGACGGTTCAGGACCGTCAAAGGTCATTTAGTGACCTTCTTGTCATGACGGTCCTGAACCGGCAAAGGTCGCGAAGGGGTTAAGGAAATAAAACTGATTGGTAGCAAGAAACGCGCATCCTCACACCGCCAAGTAGGTCAGAGATTTCCATTATACTGTGTAGTATAAAAAACCATAGGCCTATTATTGGCATTATTGCGATATATATTCATTGTATGCATAATATGGTAACTGTAACAAGTCAGTACAAGATGTATGTTACCATGTCCAGAGATTCTGTGCAGGTAGTTCACAATATGCCACTAAGAATTTCAATTTAAACAGACAGTCCCACAAAACTGCATATTGAGGTACAAAACAGGTAAAAGAAAAGAAGAAAGCCCTTGCCTGAAATAGAAATCTCAACTCCTCTGTGGTCTAAGGAAGCCAATCGCTGGTTGGAATTCCAGGACAGCACTGGAGCTTACAGAAGGAGAGCATATGTTTTATTGTCGCCATGGGGGGTGCACATTGAAGACGCATAAAAGAAAACATGAATGTCTCACCAGCCTCACCAAACTTCTCCATTATTGCCACATCAATAAAAATATTTAATTTTTTGTGTTCATATTTTTTGAGGCTGCTATTGTTGGTCATTTGATAAATGGAGTGTCTTTTCAATGTCGCCACACTGAGCTGACTCTTTATGGCAATGCCAATAAAGTCCTTTTCTCTATAGACCTTTATTATTCAGCGTGTCAAGCTGGGTGATAGACTGAGCCATTGTATTCTTTACCATAGACTTTATGATTAGGAAGCAGATGTTTGTCTACTATATTGGGCTATGACGACAGAGGTAGAACATGTTGTAATAGCTAATATGCAGCTGCCTGAAACCATTATATTGTGCACCGAGCACACAACTTAGTTTTGATCTGATATTATTAATAAAACTTAGTTCCCATTTAAGTGTCGTAATGTTTTCCTTTCTCCAGGTATAATCCTCTGTTTGTCATCTTGTTATCAAATGTGGACATCTTTTCAACATGTCACTTTGTGAGGTGGAGCCTCTCTGGTTACAGAAAACAAATGTCATCCAGTCATCTGTACAGGTACTGTGTTTTTTTGGGGGGGGGGGTTATTTTTTACATGTTTGATATGTAGTGCAAAGAGCTGTTACCACAAAAAATTATAAATGTTCAAGTATATGTGTGTGCATGCAAATTATATATTTAAAAAGAAAAAAAAAAAGGACACAACACTTTATTTCAAAGTAAAACAGAATAATATATGGACCGTGCAAAATTTGTGCTGTGTAGATAGTGACTGGCTAGATTTAAGGTAATTTACAGTAAAAAGTTTTATTCCGTAAGAGGATGTTCTGCAGGAGAGTTATAGATTCAAATTCTTTTATTATGACAGTTGGTGCTAGCAGTATCTCCAGCTGGGGGGCTGAGCTGCGCCAGCATAATTAAGTAGGTGAGGAGATAGAATACATTGCACTAATGTAACTATGCATTACGTAGGTCCATCAAAGCTCTTTCTACAGCAGAACCTGTAGAAACTCAGACCTTTATCAGCCTTTGTCTCCCTTTATCATCTTGCTTAACGAAAGAGCCACCCACATACTATAAACACCCTCTCCCCCGATTGGGGTAACTAGTCCAAGAAGCCAGGATAATGTAGACGGGTTGTGTATATATTCTAAATATAGACGCTCTTATTGTATTATGTTGCTGCAACCCAAAAATAGTGTACCCTTCAAATACACCACTAAAAGTAAAACTATAACGAAAAAACACCAGTGAGGGTGCGCAAGAACAAATTCTTTTTTCTGTAAGAACAAATGATATACCGTATTTGCTCGATTATAAGACGACCCCGATTATAAGACGACCCCCCAAAATCAAAATATTAATTTAGGAAAAAAAACAAAAAGCCTGAATATAAGACGACCCTATAGGAAAAAAAGTTTTACCAGTAAATATTAATTCATGTAAATATATTTTTTAAATTTCCTTTTATTTGCCAACCTGCCCCCCCCAGTTATGCCACTCTGCCCCCAGAAATGCTTTATACCCCCCTATTTGCCACTCTGCCCCATGATATGCCTTATACCCCTATATGCCACTCTGGCATATAGGGGGTTAAAAGGCATATCATGGGGCTGAGTGGCATATAGGGGGTTAAAATGCATTTCTGGAGGTATATATGCATATCATGGGGCTGAGTGGCATATAGGGGGTTAAAATGCATTTCTGGAGGTCCAGAAATGCATTTTAACCCCCTATATGCCACTCAGCCCCATGATATGCCTTTTAACCCAGCATGTACTGGCTGCCTTGGCTTGATAGGAGTGTGATTGCTGCTAACAGCAATCACACTCCTATCAAGCCAAGGCAGCCAGTACATGCTGGAACCTGGGGATGATAGTAGTGGGATTACAGCCTCCCTATGCCATGCTACAACCCCCACCCCCCTTACACATCCATGATATCACACACAAACACACATTCACAAACATTTAAATACTCATTCATTCCATTAATCACACATACTTCACACATTAATCACACATACTTACCCAAAAACCCTCCCCCACCCCCTTACCTGAACTGCAGATCTCTCACTCGAAAACTTCTGCAGGGGACCGGCTGTACGAACAACTGCTCTGGCCCCGCCCCCAGAGGAGGGAGGGGGAGATAGAGTTCTGTGAGGAAGCTACAAGCTTCCTGTCCTCCTGCTTCTAACGGAAGAGACGCTGCTCGCCACCGGTAAGCAGCATGGCCCCAGCCATTTTTTTGGGGTCTGATTAGAAGACGACCCCGATTATAAGACGAGGGGTATTTTTCAGAGCATTTGCTCTGGAAAAAACCTCGTCTTATAATCGAACAAATACGGTATACATAGCCAGGATTGATCAATCTCCAAAGATACATATGCAACAAAAAATAAAAAGCAACATAGTATAGAGATGTTGGTAAAATTCAGCATGTATCACTATTGTATCCCTCTTGGAGTAACACTCACAGTTTAATGAGCCCTATGATCCCAGCTCAAAGATATCAGCGCTCAGTATATGTGTTTCCAGAAGAACCTTAAGGTCTGGTGGATGTGGGAGAGATTCTTAGGTGTAGGCGGAGAGATGTGCTGCATTTCTCCTGATGTACTACATCAGTGGGGTCCGGCCATATATGTGTCTTGATTGTGGTAAAACGTTCCTCTGTAGCTCACATCTTGCGTTGCACCCGAGAACTTTGATGTTAAACATCAAAGAGGTCATGCTGTGAAAAGAACACCTAGTAAAAGTTATGTTGGGGTTGTTCAGCTGGCAGATGATTTTAGAGGAAATATGTTCATTTATGTTTCACTTGCTTATCATCTAATGCCTAAAAACTCAGCAAATGAGTGTAGTACCTTTTTAAAGTACTTGATCAAAATTTTATTAAAATATATTTGTTTGTGTAAATAACCAAATTTTATGAAGAAAATGCATGGGCGTACCTGAATATTTAGCACCCGGGACTGGTTTTATGTTGTGCACCCACCATACACTTTAAAATGTAAAGACAACTACACTCTTACCCATGCTCACATTCTCTCATGCGCTCTTTCAATGTCTCCCTACTTTCTCCACAAATCGTTTCTTCTCTTGTATCTTATTTCTTCTGTTTTTGTCCTCCTCTCCCCCTTCTTTGTTCTTCCACTTCTCTGTGAACCAGGCAACTCAGAAGTGCAGTTATGCTAAAGGGTAGATCCTACAGACATAACATTTCTCCTGACTGAAGAAACACAGCCTGTGACTCCACTCTTTTGTATAAGTGAAGCGAGAGGCCAGAATAAGACAGATTTGCGGGTTAATAGCATGTCTTTACCTCTTTATTATTTAACCCCGGATGGTCATAATAGCTGTTACAGACGGCACTTATTAACCCCGGGCCGTCACACCAGGTATCCCAGAACACTTCTGGAAAAGGACAGAGCCTCCAGGCACTCTCTCTCTCTCCTCAATTGGAGGAACAGGGGAGTGGCTGTCCTTGTAGAATGCCCTTTTGTAGAAGTACTCCGAGAGGCCAGAATAATGCAGAGTCATTGAGAACCGTCCCCACTACTTACCTCCCCGGCGTTTTGAAATGGATCCTAAGAAAGTAACTGCTATTTTGCAATGGCATAAACCTACTGATCATAAAGGAATACAATGTTTTGTGGCATTTGCTAATTTTTGTTTTAGAATTCTCTGGGACTTCCCGGTGATTATTCAACCTATTATGGCTCTTTTAGCTAATAACACTACTGAGGCTGTTAAAGAGGCACACTAAAAAACAAATTCACCTCTACCCCTATATTGATTTTTCTTGAACCCAGAAAACCATACACCCTAGAATTCAATGCTTCTAATTCCATGGTAGGACCCATTCTATCCCAAAGACTAGATAAAGAACCCTAAACTCGGCAGAACGAAATTATGGTGTAGGTGAACCGCTGGCTATTAAACTAGCACTTGAGGAATAAAGACACCATCTTGAAGAAACCTTTCATCCTTTCACTGTTTTCACGGATCACAAAAACTTAGAATACTTAGGTTTGGCCAAACGGCAAACTAAAAAACTGATTCAACATGGTTTTTGTTGTCTTAACTTAGGGAAAGAGGTATCTGATTACATGCCCTCTTGTGCAGTCTGTGCCCAATCCAGGGACTTGCATAACAGACCTTCTCATTTATTGCATCCATTATCTGTTCCCACAAGACCAGGAGGGTATGACTTTGGGAACCCCATGTAGCCGGTGGAATTCGCACTTCTCCAATTTGCAAAAGAGATTATTCTCTCGTAACCTCTGTAGGACTCGGGGTACATCAGCGTGGTGGCTTTCTATGGAGGTGGAATGGATCAAAATAATGTCTAGGTATACCACCACACATTGTTGGAGCATGTCCCTTAGGACATCATTTATGAATTCCTGGAAAACCGCGGGGGCATTGCAGAGACCGAAGGGCATAACTAGGTATTCATAATGCCCGCTCCTGGTGTTAAACGCGGTTTTCCATTTGTGGCCCTCCTTTATCCTTACTAAGTTATACGCCCCTCGCAGGTCGAGCTTTGTAAATACCTTGGACCCTTTTAAGCGATCGAATAACTCGGTAATGAGTGGAATCGGGTAGGCATTTTAACCGTGATACGGTTGAGCCCCCTGTAATCTATACAGGGTCTCAGTTCGCCGCTCTTCTTTTTCACAAAAAAGAATCCGGCCCCAGCAGGGGGAAGAGGATTTACGGATGAACCCCCGGAACAGCCCATCCGCAACATACTCCTCCATGGCCTTATTCTCTGCGACAGATAATGGGTAGACTCGACCTCGAGGGGGTATGGCACCAGGTTGCAGCTCAATGGCGCAATCGTACGGGCGGTGAGGTGGGAGCTCACCAGCCCGGCCCTTATCGAAAACATCATGAAACTCTTGATACTCCTCAGGCAACAAAGAGACCGGAGAAGTGGTAAGCACCTTCACCACTCTCCCTAGGCATGTTTTGGAACAATTAGGCGACCATGCCAAGACTTCGGCCCTTACCCAATCAAACACGGGATTATGTTTGCGCAACCATGGATATCCTAAAACCACAGGATAATGAGGAGAGTGTATCACCTGAAGTTGAATAATTTCATGATGGAGAGCCCCGACAGCCATAGACAAAAGAGCGGTTTCATGGGTGACCTACGGGGGCTGTAACGGTCTGCCATCGATCGCCTCAATGGCAAGCGGAGCAGTCCGAAGCTGCAACGGAATAGAGTGCTTCTGAGCAAAGGTGCTGTCAATAAAAAGGCCCGCTGCCCCCGAGTCAATGAGTGCCTCTGAAATGACGGAAATCTTGCCCCAAGTGAGACCCACCGAGACTAGAGGTTTATCCTTCTGGACATCTGGGGACGCCGAGATGCCTCCTAAGGACTGTCCCCTCTGGAGCCTTAGGTGCAGGCGTTTTCCCGGACGTGTAGGGTAAGATCGCAGCAGGTGCCCTGTTTTACCACAGACCCTCCCTCCTCCTAAAGGCCCTCTCCTCAACCGAGAGACGGGTAAATCCAAGCTGCATGGGTTCCACAATGCCTGAAGTGTCGAGACCAGGAGGCATGGGAGGAGAGGGAGGCACGGGTGGGGATGAAAAGCTCGGGGCTAAACGTATAGGAGGCCTCCACAGGCGCTCCCGGAAGGATGGTCCTCACGGATTCGTGAGTCAATAAGGATACAAGAAGAGACCAATTCCTCCAAATCACTGGGAAGGTCCCGGGCCGCAACCTCATCCTTCAGTATATCCGAGAGCCCATTAGAAAAAGCAGCCACGAGAGCCTCATTATTCCAACCAACCTCAGCGGCCAGGGTATGAAACTCAATAGCATAGTCCGAAACCGTCCTTGTACCCTGCCGAATGGACATTAATCGTTTGGCAGCCGAAGCAGAGCGTGCCGGTACATCAAATACCCGTTTTAGAGACGCAACAAACTCAGGGTAATTGTGTACTAAATGTTTCTGTGTCTCCCAAAGGGGATTCGCCCATGCCAAGGCCCTGTCTGAGAGTAAAGAAATCACAAAGCACACCTTACTTCTGTCAGACGGAAAGGCCTGAGGTACCATCTCCTCAGGCCTTTCCGTCTGACAGGAGTCTGACCTGGTTCAGGAAACCTCTGCACAAATTAGGGTCGCCCCCATAACGCTCGGGAAGCGGGGCGGACCCTGTCAAGCCTCTGGCAGTATTAAAATCACCAGTGGCAGACGGAGCGGATGCAGCAGCAGGTATAGAGGCAGCCTGTGCTGTGGGGACCTGAGCTGGTAGAACCAGATGTGCAGTACTGAGCAACAAGGTCTGGAGAGCTAACGCAAGTTGGTCCATGCGCTGGTCTACCTGGTCCAGCCTGGTAAAAACATTTGGTGGATTGCCTGCCCCTTCTGGGTTCATGGCCCTTGTGTAATGTTAGGGACCAGGAACCAGACTGACACAAAACGTAAAAATGCAATCACCTTTATTGTAGTGACAATAGTGAACAAAGCCAAATCGTGATCCAAAAGCATATACCAAAAGACAAGCCGGGGTCAGGAACCAAGACAGGTACTCAGACAAGCCGGGGTCAGGAATACAGAGATCAGCGAAGTCAGGAACAAGCCAGGAATCAGGAGCCGGGATGGACGTCAGAGAAAGCCAGGTCGTACACAGGAATTCAGGAACACAGGAACACAGCAATAGCACTTGCAGCCGGAAACAACACAAGGGCAAGGAGGAAGTGAAGTTTAGCTGCTTAAATAGCCAAAAGGGGCTGGCTGTGGGCTGGACAATGGGCTGAGTCACAGGAGTGACAGGAGTGTAGCCATGGCAACCCAGCCAGGCTGTATAGCCTCCAGCAATGCAGCAGAAAAGCAGCTAGACCATAACACCCTATTTGTTAGAGACATATTCCGGCTCCACGGTTTACCTGACAATATAGTGTCCGATGGTGCCCAATTCAATTCACTTTTGTCAAGACCTGCACATTAATGTGTCGTTCTACTGTATTCCATTCTTAGGGTAATGGCCAAATGGAACGCACCGATCAAACTTTAGAACAATACTTTGGTTGGTTTACCACTTACCTCCAGGATGACTGGGTCCAACTTCTTTTTGAGTTTGCTTATAATAATCACACACAGCTTCATAAATATGTCTCCAACTATGGCTATCATCCATCCATGCTTCTGGGTTCTCCTACTCCTAGTGCTGTTTCTGAGAAGAACCTTGACCAGGTCACAGCAAAGTTATACATTTGTTGCTGACCAGCTTCGATCCCCAGCATCAGAGTACAAAAACAGAGGACATTGTTCAGTTGTCCACAAAGCACCTCAAACTGTCTTGTCCCACAATGAAATTAGGTCTGAAATTCCAGAGCTCCCAGATGCCACAGCAGAGACAGTTTGGACTAATGTGGCATCGAGCAGGTTGACCAATAAACAGAAAGACATGGATGGCCATTAAAGGAGGCTTTCTCCTAAGAACATTCATGTTTGCTAGGTGGCTGTGCAGGTTCAAACACTGCCTACAATGCATCATAGCAGAGGATACCTCACTACATGTAATGCAGTTTGAATGGGAAGAGATCTGTATGCAGGGTAAGGCACAGATTAATAAAGGGCAACTTAAAGATAATGTAGTGAAATCTTGACTCTCAAGGGCTTACCGACCACGAGGCCTCGTCTCCATCGAGCTCTCGGGGATCTGACGATCCAGACCCTGAGCGTTTGCCTGACGTAGTTGAACCACCTACCTGCCTAGTTGCTGTCCCTATTTTCATGGAGGGCGGATTTTAGCACCTTGCTAACGGAGTTGAAGCAGACGGTAACAGATGCCGTTGCGGGCCTCAAATCAGAGCTCGCGTGTGTGGAAGGCAGGATCTCCAGACAGGAGGAAGAGCTAGTGCAACAAGCGCTGAAAATAACTGACCTTACCGAGATCGCTTTACGTCACTAGAGGAATACAGAAGGCGGCTGGAAGACCTTGATAATAGAGGCCGCCGCCATAACATTCGTATACGTAGCCTGCCCGAAACGGATCCCCTGACACAGGACGATGTCGAGGACCTGGTGGTGCGCCTCTTTCCAGACCTCCTGGGCCTGCCAGTGGACACTGTCCTATGACTGGACAGAGCATTGCGACCTAGAGGTCCCCCGATATCTCCCCCTCGGGATGTGATATGTTGCGTGACTGATTTTCACGTTAATTTGGGGATATCCCCTTTAGCCTTCACGCGCTATCACGGAAGCCTCCGTGCCATGGGCTCCTGGAGGGGACTGAGTGTTATCCCTTTGTGTGTTATTAATAAAAATATATTTTATTATTTCCTAACTGTTTACACACAGCACACTAAGGTCTGGGAGATAATCTAATCAAGACAATGTGTATTCCTTATTTTAGTGGCGTCTGTATCCTTTTGTATTTTTAATCCCTTTACTGCCCCTGTTGTCTCTGGGAGGCAGATTAAGGGGCCGGTTTGTAGCCCAATATCTTATTTTATGTTAATGTATGTTTTGCTGGATATATCCAGCCGTCTGTGTCTAAAATGAATCAGTTCTCCTCTTGTTGTACCTAAAGACTAGTCTTGCCTGGTTATTGGGGTACTGGATAGCAATATCCCTTTACTTTGCTTAGGGATATTGCCTACGGATTGCAGGGAATTATTGTGCTGTAGGGAGAAGTCGCTCTTGGCAGAGAGGGACAACCTGAGGTCCCTGGTCGGTCCGGCACACGTGTAATCTGGAGGTACCACGATTACGCTTCGCTACCGGCTTTCCTGAGAGATCTCCGTCTCCCTGACATTTCCGTGGAGGATTGGAGCTTACCTGATCTTCGGCAAAGTCGTGGAGCTTCTACCCGGGGATCAGGCGCTACAAGAAGAAACGGTGGCTGCCCAGCGAGGCCATCCAGATGCGGAGTTGGGATACGCACCCCTTCTGCTGGTGCCGCAGTAGCCGCGGCTGAGGCATGATCCACCACTCTTGGTACGGTTACTTCCACAACGATTCCCATATCCCAGTCTGCTGATGCCCGGTACATGTGCTGCGGTATTTTAACTTTCATTTCTCTCCCCGAAGTTCTACTACGGCCGTGAGGGATGCCCCTACGATACTTCACTGGGCACTTCTCTTGTGACTTTAACGTGAGACGTGCTTTTTGTTCCCTAGGTATTTGATTCCTTTCCCTTTCCTCTTTGTCCCTTACCTTGCCCTCCCTTGCCTGTTTCTGTGTTTGTGGTCCTCCCTTCTTCCTCTCCCCACTCCCCCCTTTTTTTTTTCTTTTTCTCCGTCTTTGTTTGTCTGCACCTTTCTTTCTTCTTAACTCTTGGCTTGGTAAACATGGCTTTCCGTCCTACGGATCTAGTGCTGTTCTCACTTAATTCTCGAGGTCTTAATGTTCCTGAGAAGCGCTCTGAAACATCATCAGACATTTCTTCAAGAAACTCATTTTCGTGGCTAATCACTTTGCATATTATAGTACAAGCCCTTTGGCTCAAAGGGGGTGGTTATATTGATTTCTAAGCATTTCCCTTGGTCGGAGGTTGCCTGTCTGTCCGATGAGGAGGGTAGATTTCTTTTTGTTAAAGGGAAGGTGGCTGGAGTCATGTATACCTTCGCCAGTATTTATGTTCCCAATATCAAGCAACATTTGTGGCTTTCTAAAACTTTCCAGAGATTTTGGGATTTCCAGGAAGGAGTCCTGATTTTTGGAGGCGACCTTAACGTTGTCCTGGATCTGAGGTTAGATTCCTCTACCGGCCTGTCCCAGACCCCAGCCTCCGTGATTCAGAAGATACGGGGGCTGTATTGAGAGAGGCACAGCTGGTGGATTGCTGGAGGGCTCTACATCCCTCAGATAGGGATTTTAGTTATTTTTCAGTTCTTCATACGCGTTACTCCCGAATAGATTGTCTGTTTCTCCCGCATTACCATCTGTCCTCCCTGACGAAGGCCCATTATGGCTCTATCACTTGGTCGGACCATGCCCCTATAATGATGCCTCTTTGCTCTTTGTTACATAGACCTACTCAGCTTACCTGGCGCCTGAATGAATCCTTGCTTTCTGATACTGTGGTCTTTGATTCAATTGATTACCCTCAGAGATTACTTCAGCTCTAACTTGAAACCAGAGGTGTCCCTACCTGCTTTATCTTTCTGGTATTGATTCTGGCTTGTTCCTGACCTACGTAGTGTGCTGCCTGCCCTGACCTTTGCTTGTGACCCCGACTACTCTTTTTTTTTTTTTTAATTTCATGTTCCTGTATTATCCTTGCACCTTCTACGTTGCTATCAGTGGTGATCGGCTCACATCTCCGTTGCGCTGGTTGCTGAGAGTCCTCTCTCCGATAGAAGGCGCCTTTTCTGCAGCGCGGATCCACAGCCCGTACCTCAGTCGTGACATCTTCCTTCTAATATCACCGCGATGTTTGTTTCTTATTAGTCTGACTTTTATAACCATTCCCCCCACGCAGACGTGTCTTGAGGGTAAGGATATTCGTAGAGCGGTTCTGGCCCAATACCTGTCACAACACTTAAACCGTAAACTGACGTTGGAGGCCTCTGAGTCATGGAGAGCCCGATCAAGCTCTCTAAAACGGGGAAATGCCCTGGGCCAGACGGGTTCTCCTTGGCCTACTATAAAAAGTGTTTTTGAGTTTTGGGTACTCGTTTAACGGCAGTATATAATTCTATTTTGGAAGGGGCATCTTTCCATCCCCATACTCTTAAAAATTCCTAAAGACGGGAGAGATACTGAGATGTGCGGAAGTTATCGATCCATATCCCTAAGCAAGCTGAGGATTAGCCTGTGACAGTCTTGGACAGTGACCTGTTCTCTAACCACAATCAGACAGTTCTTGGCAAACCATAAAGTGTTCTTAACAACACATCATGCTTCTTCAATGGCAACTTCTGTGTGAATAGGAGTGGAACCTCCTCTCCATTTAGTCTTTTTGAGTTAGTTTTGCAGGGTTCTTGGCAAAGCCTGTGCAAAAAGACACTGCCAGAACAAATGTAGTGAGGTCTCCTCTGCTATAATGCACTGTGGGCAGTGTCTGAGCATGCAAAGCCCCCCAGCATGCATGAATGTACTTAGGGGATGGCCTCTGTTAATGGCCATGCTGTGTCTTTTTGTCCATTGATCAGCCTGCTCGATGCCACATTAGTCGAAAGTGTCTCAGTGAGCACTGGAATCAGTTCCATCGTGTCATTGGCTCTAACCAGTTTATAGAACCCACTTAGGGGACCACAAGTTGATGTTCCTTTACAAACTTACAAGCATCCAGGTAAAAGTGCTATAAAAAAAAAAAAAAGTTAGAGTATACTCTAAACTCTTCAAGCTGTACTACTGCGGACTTTTGGCGTTACAAGCTTTTATGCACGTATCTATGTTGTGCCCATACAGACTGTGAGTGCAATTCGATCCCTTACATCTGTTTTGTCCAAAAATACTGCACTATTGTAGTCTGCTTTTTTACAGATTCTTAACGAAGATTATTAAAAGTCGATCTTCGTTCATTTAAATTGGAAAATTGCATGACTGCGCTAGCTTTGGTCAACTATATCTGACACCAAAAGAGGACGCTGTTTTTAGAGCTGAAATAAAGAAACCGACTGTTGCAGCGTCATTTCTAAATCTCAAGCCAACAGGTGGCGCTGTATGAATAATGAAAGCAGAGTTCAAATCAAGGAAGGCGTGACAGCAACTGGGAACCAGCAAGAAGAAAAAGCCTTTACCAAGTGATGTGATCTCAAACCAATAGATGGTGCTGTATAACTAATGAAATTACAGTACACCCTCTTGAAATTCAAATATCATTTATTGTTTATATAGCGCCATCAGGGGAATAATCTTATTTCTCAGGACCAGAACTTTCCCTTCAAAATGGTAAGGCTTCTGGGGCTCCATAGCCTAATTCTCAGTCTGCCTTCCCAGTTTTTAAGAGCCACGCCATCTCTGCTGAACCAGACCCTTGGGATCTTGATGAAGTCTGTAGTGATGGCAAAAGGCAGCGGGTCGCAATGTCTCCAAAGCATGGTTTCTGACTTTACAAAGTTGACCTTTGCACCTGAAGCTTAGCCAAAGTCCTCACACATCTGCACGGTGCTTTCAGCCACAGGCGATCTGTGCAGAAGACAATGACATCATCCATGTACAGTGTGGTTTTTATCTCTGTTCTGTTTCTTCCTCCTGGTGTGGTGATTCCTCTTATCTCATGGTTCCGTCTGATGCAGTCCACAAACAGCTCTATGCAACAGTACATGAATGCTAACCTACCATGTCTGTGTAAACCACATGTGCTGAGTCACATCTGAAAGCAGTTTCAAAGTCGATCGTCGTTCATTTAAATTGGAAAATTGCATGACTGCGCTAGCTTTGGTCAACTATATCTGACACCAAAAGAGGACGCTGTTTTTAGAGCTGAAATAAAGAAACCGACTGTTGCAGCGTCATTTCTAAATCTCAAGCCAACAGGTGGCGCTGTATGAATAATGAAAGCAGAGTTCAAATCAAGGAAGGCGTGACAGCAACTGGGAACCAGCAAGAAGAAAAAGCCTTTACCAAGTGATGTGATCTCAAACCAATAGATGGTGCTGTATAACTAATGAAATTACAGTACACCCTCTTGAAATTCAAATATCATTTATTGTTTATATAGCGCCATCAGGGGAATAATCTCATTTCTCAGGACCAGAACTTTCCCTTCAAAATGGTAAGGCTTCTGGGGCTCCATAGCCTAATTCTCAGTCTGCCTTCCCAGTTTTTAAGAGCCACGCCATCTCTACTGAACCAGACCCTTGGGATCTTGATGAAGTCTGTAGTGATGGCAAAAGGCAGCGGGTCGCAATGTCTCCAAAGCATGGTTTCTGACTTTACAAAGTTGACCTTTGCACCTGAAGCTTAGCCAAAGTCCTCACACATCTGCACGGTGCTTTCAGCCACAGGCGATCTGTGCAGAAGACAATGACATCATCCATGTACAGTGTGGTTTTTATCTCTGTTCTGTTTCTTCCTCCTGGTGTGGTGATTCCTCTTATCTCATGGTTCCGTCTGATGCAGTCCACAAACAGCTCTATGCAACAGTACATGAATGCTAACCTACCATGTCTGTGTAAACCACATGTGCTGAGTCACATCTGAAAGCAGTTTCAAAGTCGATCGTCGTTCATTTAAATTGGAAAATTGCATGACTGCGCTAGCTTTGGTCAACTATATCTGACACCAAAAGAGGACGCTGTTTTTAGAGCTGAAATAAAGAAACCGACTGTTGTAGCGTCATTTCTAAATCTCAAACCAACAGGTGGCGCTGTATGAATAATGAAAGCAGAGTTCAAATCAAGGAAGGCGTGACAGCAATTGGGAAGCAGCAAGAAGAAAAAGCCTTTACCACGTGATGTGATCTGAAACCAATAGATGGTGCTGTATAACTAATGAAATTACAGTACACCCTCTTTAAATTCAATTATTATTTATTGTTTATATAGCGCCGTCAAATGCCTTAGGGCTGTACATATCAGGACAGCTGTTCCTTAGCAGGTCTAAATATTGGGTCACAAGGACCTCATATGAACAACACATGATATATAACATCGGGTTATGATTTATTCAACAAAAATAAAACCAAAATGGAGAAGCCATGTGAGAAAAACAAAGTACACCCTTACTGCTTTCATGGGAATTAAGATGTTAGCAGACAATAACTGCTAATCAAATGTCCTAGATTAATTGATCAGCAAGTGTGACTTATCCATAGCCTGCTGAGTCTAGAGGCTTAGCCCCTTCTCCCTCATCCCCTCACACTCTTCCCCTCACCCACCCTGGCCACTCCACTACCCCATTTCCCCAGACTGTTTCCACTAATGTGCTAACCATATGTGCCATGTCTGGAATTGGAATTGTATAATGCTCTTACTGTGTTTTTGAGATTTCAATTAACTGAAGTTGTACTGTAATGTGTATTGCCCTGCGCTGTGTCGCAGTCCTCTTTATCGTCTTTCTGTTTTATGAAAAAGGGGAATCAACCTGTTTTATTGTTTTCTGATTGTATTAATAAACTTAAATACAAACATTGATCAGCAAGTGTGACCACCTCTATAAAAGCAGAAGTTTTAGCAGTTTGCTGGTCTGGAACATCCCGATGTGTGTTAACACAAGACATCAGCAATGATCTTAGAGAAGCAATTGTTGCTGTCCATCAGTCTTCTGCGCAGATTATCAGTCGCAGAGAGTGCTCATCGAGACATGCAAAAACTTTGACAAAGCTTCAGGTGCAAAAATCAACTGCAGGAAGTCAGAGACCATGCTCTTCAGACACTAAGGTCCGTCTTTCGACTCTCTGCCTTTCACCATCAATGCAGACTTCACCAAGATCCTAGTGGTCTGGTTTGGCGGAGATCACACAGCCCTAAAAAGATGGGAAGGCAGACTGGACTATGGAGCCTTAGAGACCTTACCAAACTTGCGTGCAACTGTCTCCATGTCTCGCTTTTACGTCCTCTCCCTCGGAGCAGCCGGGGAATACTAACTGGAGGAAGTTAAACCAGACTTAAGGTCATGTGACAGATTGTATAGTTGTAAAGGGGGAGTTGCGCATAACCACTATCTGTAAAACGGGCCATCAGTTTAACTACCTTAGCTGTAGTCTACTGTATCTGAAACCAACAGAGGACGCTGTTGAATTGTGTAATAAAAGGAAATAAGCCATTAGATGGCGCTGTGTAACTAAAGATCGTAGACAAAAACAACAAAGAGAACATTTTGTGACGATGCGATGACAAATAATGCATCCTGCTGTATGTAGTGTTTGTGTAAGGGATATAGCTAGGTCTCCAAAAAATCCAGGGCTAGAGGCCATAGCAGATTTTGAAGTGGTCCCTTGCAAACAATTTTTGACCTGCCCTAGGAGGCCATGGATGTGTATCTGCAAGTGTGTGCATAAGTATCGTGACATCTGTATTTCCACCTTTCATGAGCAGAGGTTTATTAATGTGGGTAAATCAGCCTTTAGGACTAGAAAAGTTAATTTATCTTATTAAGACCTAGTTAGATCACAATTTGGGGATCTGCTTGTGGAGATGGAGTCAGCCAAGGAAGCTCAGGGACAACAATCAACCTGTGTGAAAGTTTTCTTTTATTGGACCCCAGTTATTGAATGCTTACACCTAAGAACTGAAAGTTTTTTAGTTGTTTCAAAGATTTTATTTATACTAGGGTACTAGTTATACTAAGGTACTAGGAACAGGTTATAAGTGGTCATCAGCTTGTCCACCCTCACCACACATGTATCAGACATGCAGTACTACTATCTTATGGACATTCTAGAGGAGGGGGCACTAGTCCTACTCCTCTCCTGTCCCACTCTCCTGAACCTCCTTATTTTCCTCCACCTTGGTCCAAGCCTACAACCCACAACTAGCCCAACCATACCACTGCCCCATCTCCCCAGGTCACTGTTTCCAATGTGCTGAAATGTAATTTTACCCAGCTATTAAAGATTTCTGAGCTTTCTGTAAATTTGAGTTTGTACTGTACATGAATTGTCCTGCACTGCATCGCTGTAGCCATATCGGTTTTTTTTCTGATTTTAGGAACGCTTGTTCTGATGATGCCTCTGTTTTTATGATATTGAATATAAAATTTCAATTATAAAATCCTGGCTACAAAATAGTAGGCAGCCAAGCACTTTGCAGGGAGAGAGTCCCTGCTCTGGTCAGTCTTGATCAAGAGAAAGCTTTTGATCATTTGTCCCATGATTTTAGGGGTTTTGTTTAGTGGATATTTTCTACATTATTTTTTCAATGAAAGGACTTTCTTTTAAAATCATTTTTAAAAGTATACAACACTATATGAATAATATATAAAAATAGGAATACCCCCCACACACACACACACACACACATTTTTCATGATTTTGCTATGATAATTATCAGTAGAGTGGTTAGGTTGACCAAAAACCATAAAATAGATTTAATATGGGTATCTTGAGTTTGGAAGTACTTAATTTCTATAGAATTCCAGTTTCTTTCTAGCAATTAAAGGGCAAATATTAAAAGACATATGAAACCGCAAAAACGAAAGCACGTACATAGCAGGGATTACCTGATAGAAAGCATAGGGTAGTAGTAGAAAACATAACTTTTATTCCAAATGTTGTCACCGGAACCGCCGCCATTTTGGTATGTATGTGCAGGTACAGATGTTGGTAGAGGATTGAAGCGCGAAAGCGGTCGGTAGAGAAGGTCGGGAAACATTTAGAGAGCGTGAGAGAGTAAACAAGAATGAGAGAGTGAATGTGGGCCCACATATTTTGGATAAAACTCAAGAGCTTTTTGCTTCATTTTCGTCTGATTCATGGAGGGTCTGGCCTTGTTTTTGGGTCTACTTACAAATCTCTGAATTTACAAAAGTTTGGTAAATTTGCAATTCGTACAAATCTGAATGCACAAGTTTAGTGCTGGTATACTTTTGGAACCTTCATTGAGAAATAATGGCTTGCTGAATCTAACATCTGTTTAATATAGATTGTTTCAAAAATATTTATAGTTTTCATTTTAACAGTTATCCTGTCTAATTGTTTAATAGTATACTTGCTTTTTATTACGTTTAATCTCTCATAATGTTTGCATAGATACATCTATTGTTCCTAAATCTGTAAATTCAGCTTATCATTACCAAAGAGGTTCATTAATCTGCTGATGTTTACATGAATACATCTATTGAGTCCAAGTCTGGACTCAATATGTAGAGACTAATTAATCTTGTTACGTTTGTCTCTTATGTATCTCACAACACATTTAAATCACATTTTCAGGCTTAGGTTGTGGAAAGCCAAGGCAACTCAGAGACAACAATTAAACCCTATAAATGTATTGTTTAGGAAGTCCAAGAGGTTGAATGTCTACATCTAAAAAATGAAAGTTTCTTGTCAGAATTATTAGAAATGTTATTTACAGTAGAGAAACATAAGATTCTACAGGGAAAAAAAAACTTATGTTGTGAAGCTTTTACCTTTACCTTATTTGTTATATTGTGTTGGAAGTTCTACCATGCTGTTTTATGACTGATGCAGATGGCCGGCACCTTGTAGTAAAAAATACAGTTTCATCTCCAATCATTCTTAAACAATCAGATGCAATGCTTTGTTATTTGAAACCAAAAGGGGGTGCTGTGTAATAAATGTTGGAATAAGAAACCTTTCTTCTTCCTGGTGTGGTGATTCCTCTTATCTCATGGTTCCGTCTGATGCAGTCCACAAACAGCTCTAGCCAACAGTACATGAATGCTAACCTACCATGTCTGTGTAAAGCACGTGTGCTGAGTTGGAAAATTGGAAAATTGCATGACTGCTCTAGCTTTGGTCAACTATATCTGACACCAAAAGAGGACGCTGTTTTTAGAGCTGAAATAAAGAAACCGACTGTTGCAGCGTCATTTCTAAATCTCAAACCAACAGGTGGCGCTGTATGAATAATGAAAGCAGAGTTCAAATCAAGGAAGGCGTGACAGCAATTGGGAACCAGCAAGAAGAAAAAGCCTTTATCATGTGATGTGATCTGAAACCAATAGATGGCGCTGTATAACTAATGAAATTATTGTACATCCTCTTGAAATTCAATTATTATTTATTGTTTATATAGCGCCATCAAATTCCCTAGTGCTGTAGAATGGTTTTACATATCAGGACATAACAATCATCTGTTCTTTAGCAGGTCTGAATATTGGGTCACAAGGACCTCATATGAACAACACATGATATATCACACCGTATCATGATTTATTCAACAAAAATAAAACCAAAATGGAGAAGCCATGTGAGAAAAACAAAGTACACCCTTACTGCTTCCATAGGAATTAAGATGCTAGCAGACAATAACTGCTAATCAAATGTCCTAGATTAATTGATCAGCAAGTGTGACTTATCCTTAGCCTGCTGAGTCTAGAGGTTTAGGACTAGCACCTTCTCCCTCATCCCCTCACACTCTTCCCCTCACCCTCTTCCCCTCACCCACCCTGGCCACTCCAATACCCCATTTCCCCAGACTGTTTCCAGTAATGTGCTAACCATATGTGCCATGTCTTGAATTGGAATTGTACATTGCTTTTACTGTATTTTTGACCTTTCATTTAACTGAAGTTGTACTGTAACATGTATTGCCCTGCGCTGCCTCACAGTACTAATTATCGTCTTTCTGTTTTATGAATTCCCAAAAAAAACAAAAAAAAACGGCCATCAACCTGTTTTATTGTTTTCTGATTATATTAATAAACTTAAATACAAACATTTATCAGCAAGTGTGACCACCTCTATAAAAGCAGATGTTTTAGCAGTTTTCTGGTCTGGAACATCCCGATGTGTGTTAACACAAGACATCAGCAATGATCTTACAGAAGCAATTGTTGCTGTCCATCAGTCTTCTGCGCAGATTACCAGTCGGAGAGAGTGCTCATCGAGACATGCAAAAACGTTGACAAAGCTTCAGGTGCCAAAGTCAACTGCAGGAAGCCCATGCTCTTCAGACGCTAGGGTCCGTCTTTCGACTCTCTGCCTTTCACCATCAATGCAGACTTCACCAAGATCCTAATGGTCTGGTTTGGCGGAGATCACACAGCCCTGAAAAGATGGGAAGGCAGACTGAACAAAGTCAAACAGAAGACTGGACTATGGAGCCTTAGAGACCTTACCAAACTTACCAACTTTATTGAGAACCTTGTTTGCGTGCAACTGTCTCCATGTCTCGCTTTTACGTGCTCTCCCTCAGGAGCAGCCGGGGAATACTAACCGGAGGAAGTTAAATCAGACTTAAGGTTATGTAACAGATTGTATAGTTGTAAAGGGGGAGTTGAGCATAACCACTATCTGTAACAAGTTAAAACGGGCAATCAGCTTAACTACCTTAGCTGTAGTCTACTGTATCTGAAACCAACAGAGGACGCTGTTGAATTGTGTAATAAAGGGAAATAAGAAAACCTCCTGTTACTTCTGCATTGCTTAATCTCTAGCCATTAGATGGTGCTGTGTAACTAAAGATCGTAGACAAAAACCACAAACATGACAGAACATTTTGTGACGATGCCATGACAAATGACGCTTCCTACTGGATGTAGTATTTGTGTAAGTGCAGGGATATAGCTAGGTCTCCAAATGATCCAGGGCTAGAGGCCATAGCAGATTTGGGAGTGGTACCTTCACACACACAGACAAATATTTGCAAAGCATTTATAAATTAACAAAATTCTGATTTCTTTATTTCCAGAAACCACTGTGAAATATGGAACCAAGTCTATCTGCTTTAGACATCCTTTTTAAACTATAATATGTACATATTATCCAAAAATGCTTACAAAGGGCTGGTCCAACCTTGCCCTTTGCAAACAATTTTTGACCTGCCCTAGGAGGCCATGGATGTGTATCTGCAAGTGTGTGACATCTGTATTTCCACCTTTCATGAGCAGAGAGGTTTATTAATGTGGGTAAAGTTACTTTATCTTATTAAGACCTAGTTAAATTACAATTTGGGGATCTGCTTGTGGAGATGGGGTCAGCCAAGGAAGCTCAGGGACAACAATCAACCTGTGTGAATGTTTTCTTTTATTGGACCCCAGTTGTTGAATGCTTACACCTAAGAACTGAAAGGTTTTTTTAGATTTTATTTCTAGACAGTCATTTTTTAATGCAAAAGACACAAGGTTTATCATTTTCTATTGGGAAAAGAAAAAAAACGGAAGCTCTCACGTCTTGCACATCTCATTATGATCTAGAATGTAGGTAAAAGAAGGGGGCCAAGTCTTTGACCACTAGAAGGATCTCTGCTCTCCTAAGGCAAAAGACCCATCAGAGACAGATAGGTTCCTGGCAGGGGTCTTTCACGCAGGTGACCTAGTAGACGCTCGTGTATTTAAGTTGTCTGTGTTAAGATTGGCTATCCTGTGATTCCCCTACCTTCTACCTTCTGCTTTGGCAGCATGGTCTGCCTCCTCCAAAGATCTTGGAGTGAAATATCTTTGGGCTCTGCTGCTTCCTCCAGCCACGTTATGACACTTGGCATGTCTGCCTGCTTTGGCAGGGGTTGCTGCTTGTTGCTTATCCTGCTGAAGGGGAGGCAATGAAACTTCCATAAAAGTCCTGCAGGGTTGAGATGCAGAAAATCATGTTGCCCTTGCGGTTCTCTTCAAAAAAGGGCACATGTCTTTAGACCTTACCTCCCTTGCTGAACTCTTCTTTCTCAGTCTGGGGTCAGAGTGTTTTCGGTTCCTTTGGCTTGGTCAGTGTAGGCGATCGTTGAAGATTTTCTTTAGCTGCAATCTGTGTTATTTGAAACCAAAAGGGGGTGCTGTGTGATACAAGTGTTGGCCCAGCATACCTAATCCTCAAAGCAGTAGATGGCGCTGTACAAAAAAATAATTGTAGAGAATACCGACGGACAAAAGACAGCACAGTGAGATTCAAAATATAAACAAAGGAACAAAAGACTTGTTACTTTTGTAACAGTTATTGCAATTCAAACTCATTTTACTGGTCTCGCTAAGTATCCTATTGATGAATTCTGTGTTATACAGTTTGTCACAGAGCCTTTTTGTCACAGTGGAGCCGAGTCCCCAATCTTCGTCTTCTGGGGCTGCACACCCCGAAGGGATATGCAACCTATTCCTTCCTACCCAGGCAAAAGCCTTATGTGGGCTGGATCTTCTAGGATCTCCCAGTGGAGATGCCAGTGGGCAAAAAGTTAAAGGCTATTAGGCTGTTCAAAATCAGTTAAGTTGACTCCAATGTAGTAAATTTCTAATTATTATTATTATCTTTTATTAATTTAGCTCTAACAAAATTTACGCTGCACTTCTTAGAATACATATATTCAAGGGGTATGACAAGACTAGAATTGACTGACTAAAACCGATACATTAGGTGCTCGCAAGTTAACTATCTTGATTAATCAAAACCAGTTGACCAATTGGGCTATTAAAATAAGCAATTGGATAAAGTAAAATCTAGATCTTTGAAAACGTATCCCATTATTATCTAAAGGCCAGATAATCAAGCTTTCCCTCTCTCAAAGGTACTTACTTGATCTTCGCAAAAAGCCTTAACAGAGCAACGTTATTCATGTCAGAAAGAAACTACAGAGAAAATAAAAGCAGTTTGAAAGTTAATTTGAGTTGGGAAAATTGCATGACTACTTTAGCTGTAGTTAAATATCTCTGAAACCAACAGAGGATAACAAATAATATAAACTTAAATTAGAAAAGTGACTGTTTCCATATCTCAAACCAGTAGATGGCCTTGTACTACTAATGATCATAGAGTTAAACCTGACGGAAAAGAGTTGGTATACTTCTGGAAGCTGAACTGAGAAATAATGTTTCCCACAGTTTAATAGAGATTATTTAAAATATACTTATTTTAAATTCATGTAACAAATATTTTGTCTAATTGTTTAATAGGATACTTGTTTTATTACCATAAATTATTATTTTTACCATAAATCTCAAAATGTTTTCATAGATACATCTATTGTTCTCGAATCTGTGTTTCAGCCTTTCAACACCAAAGAGGCTCATTAGCCTCTTGATGTTTAAATAAATACTTCCATTGTTTTCAAGTTTGTATTTTAGCCCTTTGTGTGTGGAGAGGGTAATTAATCTTGTTATGCTTGTCTCTTATGTATCTTACAACCTATTTAAATCACGTAATCATATATTCAGGCTTAGGTTGTGAAAAGCCAAGGCAACTCAGAGACAACAAAGAACCCCTACAAGGGTAATGTTTTTGAAGTCCAAGAGGGTGAAAGTCTACATCTAAAAAATGAAAGATTTTTGTCAGTGCTGAAATATAATTTAATCCTCCTTCTCAAGACTGCCAATGATGGAGCCATCTCTGATCAAGTTGAGGATCAGCCCTTGACAGTCTGGGACAATGCCCCTGTTGGCTAAGCATAATAAGGCGGTTCCTGGCAAACCATATCCTTAACACAACACGCTAGGAGACGTGCTTCTTCAATGGCAAGCCTCTATGTGAGTTCCTGGAAAGAGTCCATAGAAAAGTGAACGGTAGGAGAGGAAGTTCCTCTCCAGCGGAAGATATCTTGGGGCTCTGCTGCTTCCTCCGGCCACACTGCATGATCTGGAAGGTTAGTCTGTGTAAGGTGAGGAGTCCGGTATGCTGGATATACCAAATGCAGAAGGTGAAGGCAGGGTCTGATTCGTTAAATACAGCAAGTCCAATAACATAGCCGAGGTCAGGGTCACAGAAGGCAGCGTAGTCCGAAAAACAATAGCCGAGGTCGTGGTACAGAAGGCAGCGAAGTCAATGGATAATCCGGGTTCAATAACAGGAATCAACAGCAACACTAGGAAGAGCTCTATTAGGCACAATAACTGAGCACTGAGTGATACTCGGTGCCGGTTTTTAAATCTACCACCAGGGGGAGCTCGGCCTGCGTGCGCGACGTCATTGAAGCACGTTCCCCGCCGTCTTCGTTCGGAGGATTGCTGAAGTTCTCCTTTAGCTATAATCGAAGTTTTCTGAAACCAGAAGGGGGTGCTGTGTAATAAATGTTGAAATGTCAGCATTTAATGTAGATAAACAGAAGATTTCGTTTTGGGAAAGAAAAACAGTCCCTTAGATGTAATCTAAGCTATCTGAAACCAAAAAGGGCTGTTGTGTAATAAATGTTGGAATAAGAAATCCAAATGTTGCTGCAGTATTTCTAATCCCCAAAACAATAGATGGCGCTGTGCAAATAATCATCATAGACAGTTCCGACGGGCAGAGGACAGCACAATGATTATTATACTATTATAGTGGTAAAAGGATCGACAGACTTGTTACTTTTGTAACAATTGTTGCAATTCATACCCACTTTACAGGTTTTATTAAGTATCCAATTAATCAATGTCTCAGGAGAATCCAAGATCTAGTAGCAAATGCCTGCTGAAGCTGTCTATGTTAAAATTGGCTATCCTGATATTCACCTCCTTCAGCTTTAGAAGCATGGTCTGCCTCATCTAGGGCTTTTGGAATGAAAAAGGGCTTCTTCTGCTTCCTCTGTCCATATTGCTGGGTCAGGAAGGGCAGTCTGGCCCAGAGCTTGGGGTGGTGGGACAGTCCTGTTGCTTTCAGAGCTTGAGGCCTTGCTCTGGGCACCTTTCTTCTGTGTTGTGAGGGTATTCTTCTTGCATCTCAACACTTGACAGGTCTGATTTTTCTGGCAGTGCCTGTTTGCACAGGCTTTGTTCAGAGCCTTGGAGCTGGATCTCAAGGACTCTATCGAGAGAAAGTACCTGTCTTACCACTCTGTACTTTACAGACTTTTTCCAGGAACACACATGGAGAGCGCCATTGAAGATGCTTGGCGTCTTATGTGCTGTGTAAAGGACACACTGTGGTTTGCCAGGAACCATCTGGTGCTGAGGAGGGAGCAGGTCACAGTCTGTGACTGCAGCAGGCTTATCCACAGCCTGCTGAGAGACTACCCTCTCAAGCACAGTCTAGAGGCTGAAGATTAGCCCCGTTCTCCTCGGCTCCCTTTATTCTCCCCCTCACCCACCCTGACCATCCCATTTCCCCAGGTTGTGTTCCACTAATGTGCTAACCATATTTGCCATGTCTGGAAATGTAATTGTACACTGCTTCTACTGTATATCACTGAGCTTTCCGTATACTGAAGTCGTACTGTAACGTGTATTGCCCTGCGATGCGTCACAGTACTGCTTATTGACTATCTGAATAGATCTATGTACTATCTGAATAGATCTGAATAGATCTATGTATTCCTGTTAAAACAGAACATCAACCTGTTTTATCTTAAACTGTATTAATAAATATTAAATACAAAACATGACATGTCTGATTGCTGGGGCAGGAGTTGCTGCTTCCTACTGATCCTAATAATAATGATCCTGCCAGAGGGGAGGCAATATAGCTTCCCCCGTAAGTCCTACAGGTCTTAGACACAGAAAATTATTTTGCCCTTGTGCTCTTCAAAAGGGTTGCATATCTGTAGACCTTCCGTCTTTGTTGGTCTTGCTGAAATCGTTGGCTTCTTTCTCATTCTGGGGTCAGCGTCTTTTCACTTCCTCTGCCTTCGTTGTTGCAGAGGATTGCTGAAGCTCTCCTTTCGGAAACCAAAAGGGGGTGCTGTGTAATAATTGTTGAAATAAGAAAAACAAGTCTTTTTGTCAAGAATTCTTTTTGGGAAAGACAAAACACTCTGATTTTATGAAGCTTTTACCTTTACCTTATATGTTATATTCTGCTGGAATTTCCACGTTGCTTGTTTAGGACCCTCGTGTTTTATGTCTAATGCAGATGGCCAGGCCCTGGTTCTACAACTACTGTGAATTAGACTTCTCTTCATCTCCTATTAATTATAACAGAGATACAATACTCTGAGTTATACTGAGTTATATGGCAAGCATATCAATGCATTTTAAGTTTCTAAAGATTTTTTTAAATTATTGAGCAAACTGGCCTTAAAAGTCAGATTTGTTTGCTTCAACCATTTACAAGTTGTAAAGGCCATCTCCTTTTACATAACAGTTTGGCAATCCAATCTAGCATAAGCATACATTAAGTCAATTTAGCTCCAACCAACATAATTATTTCAATACAATCCATATGGATTAACTTGCTGATTAGTTAACAGAGAGCTGTAGTAAGATAAAAGCTCCTTAGGGGTAGTCTAATTTGCTTCAAACTAGACAGTTTTTAATTAAATAAAGCCTCCTTTTAGTTAAGAGTCAAGTAGCTATAAAGTTTGTAGAGTGATAACTCAATCAACTGGTACATTCATAAATAAGGCCAGTTCATCTTTGAACTAAATATGGTTTGCCAGCCTATTTCCAATAGACCTTTGGACTGGTAAGTGCTAACTGATTACAGACAGAATGCTCTTACTATGCAAGTTTAAAGCAAACAAAATAATTCTGAGAGAAAAAAAAGAAGCGCTATAAGAAATAAGCCTAAAATAAAAATCCCTATAGGTAACGTGATTTGCCCTATCGGTAGATTTGAGTACACTCTTAACTCTTGATCCTGACATAGATTGAATGGGGTCCAAAGAGTCTGCCTAGCGAAAGATGAAGTTAAATGATCATAAAGTCAATAACGTATGACAAGGCGTTTAATAAATGTTGAGTCCTTGGGAGTATAACTTTTGACAATTTAACACATACGGTTAAATGGAAATCTAGGAAGGGAAAACCGTTCTGGTCACAGTTATAGTACACCATTGCAATTGAAAGATTTCTACAAAAGCATGTCTTTACACGTTCCCTCTTTGCTGGTCTTGCGGAAATCACTGGCTTCTTTCTCATTCTGGGGCCTGAGTCTTTCTGGTTCTTCTGCCATTTTCCTTGCTGCAGATCGCTGAAGTTCTCCCTTAGATTACAGCTAAATTATCTGAAACCAAAAGGGGGTGCTGTGTAATAAATGTTGAAATACTAAAACCAATGTTGCCACAGCATTCCTCATGCTCAAAACAATAGATGGCGCTGTACATCAAATACAGCATTAGATGTAATTGAAGTTATCCGAGGGTTATTTTTGATTTGTCTGTAATTCAGTGTGTTATGTGGTTCACTTTCTTCTGTGACAATTTGTAAGCGCAGGTTACTCTCTCACTATCTCTTGACCTGGAGTCTTCCCCTTGAGATTTTTCAGAAGGGAGTTCATCCAGTAACTCTGTGTTTTGTATTCTAACTATTGTGCTGACATCTTTACTTCAGCCTTTCATAGACCGGTTTATCTTTGATAGATATACCTAATGTTCTCAGACGCCCTTTTCAGCCATTGATAAGCAGAGAGGTTTATTAATTGGAGAATGGCGACACAGATACACCTATTGTTGATCTGTATTTCAACCTTTCAGGAGTACAGAAAGATACTAATCTTCTTAACTATGTCTTATGTTTAATCAATCCTAGCTAATCACAATTTCAGGCTCTGTTTGTGGAAAAGGAGCCAAAAAGGCCCATGGACAATTAACCTTTGGAGATTTTTTTTAGTCTCAGTGATTAAATGTTTACACCTAAGTACTGAAAGTTTTGGGTTTTTTTGGGGGGGGCAGATTTCAGTCATACATAGTTGCATTTTTAAGAATAGACACAAGGTTCAATATTTTATTTTGGGTAAGAAAAAAGCAATGTTATGAAGCTATTCAACAAGTTTATTCCAAGCCAGTCAGTCTCTAAGTGTATAAAACCAGTTGGCCAATTAGACTACAACATATAAAGAATTGGATAAAAATATAATTTGAAAAAGCAAAATACAGAGTTTAGAAAAATATCCCAAGGCCAGAGGATTAATTTTTCCTTTTCTTGATCTTAGCAAAAAGCCTCAACAGAGACATATGATTAAAACTAGAAAGCAACTACAGAGGAACTAAAAGCAGTTTGAGAGTTAATTTGATTTGGTACAATTGCATGACTCTTAAAGCTGTAGTCAACTTTATCTGATGTTGTCAACTATATCTGAAGCCAACAGAGGACGCTAAGTCATAAAAGTTGAAATAAGAAATGCGTTTGCATCTCAAACCAATAGATGGCCCTGTGCTACTAATGAACATAAAGTTAAACTCGACGAAAAAGGGTTGGTATACTTTTGGAAGCTGCATTGAGAAATGTTTCCCACTGAATGTAATAACAGTTTAATAGAGATTATTTTAAATTAATTTAACAAATATATTTGATATAAATAAATATATAATTATTTAATATTACACTTGTTTTTATTTTTCTCTCATAATTAATCTCTTATAATGTTTGCATATATACGTCTATTGTTCCCAAATCTAGGGAGAGGGTAGATCGTGAGAAGGGGGTTAGGGAGAGGGTCGATCGTGAGAAGGGGGGTAGGGAGGGGGTAGATAGTGAGAATGGGGGGTAGGGAGAGGGTAGCTAATGAGAAGGGAGGGAGAGGGGTAGATAGCCTGAGAAGGGGGGGAGAGGGGGGAGATGGTGTGAGAAGGGGGTAGATTGGGTTGGGGGTGATCCTGACATAGCGCTATAGATTGAATGGGGTTTAAAGCAATTAGTACCCATGCTTAGCAGCTACATAATCCAAAGAGTCTGCCTAGCGAAAGATGAAGTTAAATGATCATAAAGTCAATAACGTATGACAAGGCTTTTAATAAATGTTGAGTCCTTGGGAGTATAACTTTTGACAATTTAACACATACGGTTAAATGAAAATCTAGGAAGTGAAAACCGTTCCGGTCACAGTTATAGAACACCATTGCAATTGAAAGATTTCTACAAAAGCATGTCTTTACACGTCCCCTCTTTGCTGGTCTTGCTGACATCACTGGCTTCTTTCTCATTCTGGGGCCTGAGTTTTTCCGGTTCTTCTGCCATTTTCCTTGCTGAAGATCGCTGAAGTTCTCCCTTAGATTACAGCTAAATTATCTGAAACCAAAAGGGGGTGCTGTGTAATAAATGTTGAAATACTAAAACCAATGTTGCCACAGCATTCCTCATGCTCAAAACAATAGATGGCGCTGTACAGCAAATGATCATAGACTGTCCCGACGGATAGAAGACAGCGCAGTGTGATGCAAAACACAAGTAACAGATACCTCCACTATTATAGTGGTAAAGGCATCGATAGACTTACTTGTTTCTTTTGTAACAATTGTTGCAAATTATACTGATTTTACTTACTACGTATTCAGTTGATTAATGTCTCAGAGGAGGAGCATCAACAATCTAGTAGCAAATGCCTGCTCAAGTTGTCCTTGTTACAAATCCTGAGATTCACCCACTTCAGCTTTAAAAGCATGGCCTTCCTCTTAGAATGCTCCTTCCTCTGACCACATTGCTGGGTCTGGAAAGGAAGTCTGGCCCAGAGCTTCGGGTGGTGGAGGAGTCCTGTTGCGCTAGGAGGTCAAAGCTGTTCCCTGGGTCACTTTTTCATGTGCTGTGATGGTATCCTTCTTTGCCTTTATCTCAACCCTTGGCATGTCTCCTTGCTGGGGCAGGGGTTGCTGCTGATCCTTGTGACGGATCGTCCTGTGTCCCAGACTGGACACATCCGCCCGTCAGCTCCTTCCCTCTCCCAGTAAGCGGACACGCTGTGGCTGTCCGAAGAAAGCAGTCACAGACCAGCACTTCCCTCAATCATGAGACAGAACTTCATGCTTTGAGGTTAAAACAGAACTCTCTTTATTACAAACACACAGAACTTATATACAATCTCCA
Source organism: Spea bombifrons (assembly GCF_027358695.1). Lineage (NCBI taxonomy): Eukaryota > Metazoa > Chordata > Amphibia > Anura > Pelobatidae > Spea > Spea bombifrons. The sequence continues at coordinate 28,375,597 of NC_071095.1, read as the reverse complement.
TTCACTGTGCACGGAATCCAACCCCCAATCCCATCAGCCACATCCCCTCACAAATCCCATCGGTATACAGGGGATGTATCAGGTGAGGGGATTAAGGGATACAATGGGTTTCCCCCACCTGTGTTATCCCCCCTGTAGTGCGGGTGCCGTCTGGGCAGATAGGGCTGTGCTGGCTGATTAAGAGCCCCAGCCAGATTATAGGATCGTCTCTTTGAAGGCTGGAGCTGCAGCCACATTCAGACCGGGTACACATAAATATAATAATAATAATAACAGTGAAGATCAGACATAGGTTCTTCACATTCCTAATATTAATAATTATCCTGCTGGAGGGGAGGCAAGGTAACTTCCCTGAAAGTCCTGCAGGGCTGATAGGCAGAAACCCCTTTTGTTCTTGTGATCTTCAAAAGGGGTGCATGTCTTTACACCTTCCCTCTTTGCCGGTCTTGCTGAAATCGCTGGCTTCTTTCTCACTGAGATCTTTCTGGTTCCTCTGCCTTCATCGTTCCAGAAGATCGCTGAAGTTCTGTGTTAGATGTAATCGAAGTTATCTGAGTGAGGCCCATGGACAATTAACCTTCGGAGATTTTTTTGGTCCCAGTGATTAAATGTTTACACATTGTTTACACATTAAGTGCATTAAGTTGGCAGATTTCAGTCATGCATAGTTGCATTTTTTAAGAATAGACACAAGGTTCAATATTTTATTTTGGGTAAGAAAAAAAGCAATGTTATGAAGCTATTCAACAAGTTTATTCCAAGCCAGTCAATCTCTAAGTGTATAAAACCAGTTGACCAATTAGACTACAACATATAAAACTTTTTTTGAAAACGCAAAATACAGAACTTAGAAAAATATCCCATTATTATCCCAAGGCCAGAGGATTAATTTTTCCTTTTCTTGATCTTAGCAAAAAGCCTCAACAGAGACATTATGATTAAAACTAGAAAGCAACTACAGAGGAACTAAAAGCAGTTTGAGAGTTAATTTGATTTGGTACAATTGCATGACTCTTAAAGCTGTAGTCCGCTATATCTGATGTAGTCAACTATATCTGAAGCCAACAGAGGACGCTAAGTCATAAAAGTTGAAATTAGAAATGCGTTTGCATCTCAAACCAATAGATGGCCCTGTGCTACTAACGAACATAAAGTTAAACTCGACAAAAAACGGTTGGTATACTTTTGGAAGCTGCATTGAGAAATGTTTCCCACTGAATGTAATAACAGTTTAATAGAGATTATTTTAAATTCATTTAACAAATATATTTGTTTAATAATTATTTAATAGTACACTTGTTTTTATTTTTCTCTCATAATTAATCTCTCATAATGTTTACATATACGTCTATTGTTCCCAACTCTATAATTCTGCCTTTCAACAAAAAAACAGTCTGATGTTATGAAGCTTTTACCGTTACCTTATTTGTTATATTCTGTCTGAATTCCTACATTACCCGTTTAGGACCATCCTATTTTATGGCTATTGGAGATGGCCAGCCCCTGGTTCTACAACTACTGTGAATAAGACTTCTCTTCAAACCCATCCAGTTTAATCTCCCATCAAGTTATATATTGCAAGCATATTAATGCGTTTTAAGTTTCTGAAGATTTTTTTTTAATTGTGCAAACTGGCCTTAAAAATCAGATTTGTTTGTTTCAACCATGTACAAGTTGTAAAGGCCACCTTGACCTCTTTCATCTGTGTTTAGGAGTGTGGTAACCTTCTCTCCTTTCACTCATAACCATACTTTTAATTGAGCTCCAAGCAACATAACTTGCAAACTATCCAGAATTTACCTTGCTAGTAAATGCTTCATGTTTTATTAAAGACGGAATGGCCATATTATGCAAGTTTAAAGCAAACAAAGTTATTTTGTGATATTATAATTAGGCCTAAAATAAAAATCCAGATAGGTAACTTCAAGTGGCGCTATAGATTGAATAGGGTTTAAAGCAATTAGTATCAATGTCTAACAGCTACATAATCCAAAGAATCTACCTATCTGAAGATGAAACTGTGGTAAATGGTTTTTGAAAAGAAGTCAATAATGTATAACGATAAGGTTTTCAAAAAAAAATTCAGTCCTCGGAATATAACTTTGCAAACAATCTACAACACAAATGGTTAAAAAAAAATCTGTGATGGAAAACAGTTCTGGTTGTGGTACACCATTGGGATTGAAAGATTTATTATTGATGCCACGGGCACATACATGTGAGATGCACTACAAGATACTAAGCAAAATGGAATCATATGCTTTAGGGAAAGATGTTTTAAAGATAGCAGAAAGATGAATGTTGATGGTTCTCTAGGCTTTGTCCTTGGCTCTGATGAGCTTATTGATCGCTCTAGGGGACCGCAAGTCCGGTTTCACTCCCTCCAGTTCATTTTCCTTTTCAAATTTGATAACATCCTGGTAGAACCAGAGTGTATAACATGAAAGTATGAAAGTCTTGTGTAGCTTCACACTATCAAAGGTGCTATGCCCCCCCTACCTCAATTGGGTAACATGGTTTGTTGGTGCCCTTTTCTGAAGAGAGACCTTGAGGGGTTCTTGTCATTGTCTTACACCTCATTTTCCCTGCTGTGCATTCTCTTTTTGCTGACTCTCTTCAATTTTGGCTCCAGAGGGGTGCCTGCTACAGATGAAAGAGGAGGGAAAGGGTCTTGAGAGAGTGGGCTGCAGTGGTGGAGGAAGAGGTTTGTGCCACTAGAGGGGTTCGTGGGTGGCTGAAGGTGGAGGTCGGACAACAGGAGGAATCAGGATTTCTGTCTCTGTAGGGGGTTGGGGAGTTGAGCAAAAAGGGGGGAGGTGCTGCTGACTTATGGCTCTTAGCATTTGGCTTCGGGATGGCCACTCTTTTCTTGTGCCGTGCTGGCGCTCTTGCCGCTGCTTGGGCATATCTCCTTGATTGTTGGGGCAGTTATTATAGATATGACCTGCATCCTAACAGAGCTTGCAGGACATTCCCTTAGGACAGTTCTTTGTTTTATGACCAACAACTTTACAGTTTCTGCACACTTAATTCTTCCATTCCTTTCTCTGGTGTCCAGGCTTACTGCATTTGCAGCTGGTTGTAGGCTATATGAAGAGCTTTGGTCTTGCCTCAGACAGACTAAAAGGGACAGTCCTTTCCTGTCCAAAAAAACATAGAAACATATAAGGTGGTGGCAAATAAGAACTATTCGGCCCATCTAGTTTGTCCAACCTCTGAATGCTTTCCATAGTCCCTGGCCTTATCTTATGTCTAGTTTAGCCTTTTGCTTATCCTGTGCTTGCTTAAACTTCTTCACTGTATTTCTACCGCTTCTGCTAGAAGGCCATTCCATGCATCCACTACCCCATTAAGTAAAATAATATTTCATGATATTACTGTTAAACCTTTGCCCCTCTAGTATAAGACTAAGTCCTCTTGCTATGGTAGTATTTATCATGTTTCTATCATATCCCAGGCTATGTATGTTAAGATCATTTAACCTTTCCTGGTAAGGTCTGAAGGTCTACACTGCAACCCATAAACCATTTTAGTAGCCCTTCTCAGAATTTCTCCAAAGTATCTATATCCTTCTAGAGATTTGATCTCCAGTACTGTACACAATACTCCAAGTGAGGTCTCACCAGTGATCTGTACAACCTCATGAGCACTTTTTACTGCTAATACCTCTCCCTAAACAACCAAGCATTCTGCTAGTATTTCCTGCCACTCCATTGCATTGCCTACATACCTTTAAATCCTCAGAAATAATTACCCCTAAATCCCATTCCTCTGATGTTGAGGTTAGGACAGTATCAAATATTCCATACTCCGCCCTTGGGGTTTTATGCCCTTATGGCATTGCTTTGCATTTATCCACATAAAGTTATTTGCCATTTGGCTTATCCTTCCAGCCAAATGTTGCAAATCCTTTGTGTTATCAGCAAAAAAGACATATCTTACCATCAAGACCTTCTGCAATATCACTAATAAATATATTAAGGAGGATGGGTCCAAGTACAGATCCCTGGGGTCCACTGCTGGTAACAAGACCGTGTTCTAAATATACTCCATTACAACCCTCTATTACCCAGTCACTGTTCATATATTAATCCACACAGACTGATGATCACTAGATCCCAAACGTTCACATACAGAAATATCCAATATGAGTTTTTGAGTTATGGTTCTTTAATTGCTTGACAGTAGTATGTGTACCACATTTAAACCGTTACCTGCATTTCCCTTCTTTGAATAGGGCAGTTTCACACAAATGAATAAAAGGGTATTCGGATGTTGCCCCTGTCAAAGACTCTCAGGATCATCTACAGGCTGCAAATGAAAGAAAGATTTTCTACAATAGACCCCCAAAAAGCCCTGGTTACTTAGTGTCTCAAAGGGGCGGCTGATCTTGCTGACATTGTTGGCTTCGTTCTTGCTCTGGGGTCAGATTATTTCTGCTTCCTCTCACTGAAGTTATGCTTTTAGCTGTAATCTAAATTATCTGAAACCAAAAGGGGGTGCTGTGTAATACATGTCAGAATAAGAAAACCAACTGTTTCCACGGCATTCCTAAAGCTTAAAGTTTTTTTTTATTATTGAATGTTTATTTTCAATAGACAACAAATCGATACAGCTATTCATAAAATCAGAAAGACGATAAGCAGTACTGTGATGTAGCACAGTGAAATACACGTTCTACTACAACTTAAGGTAACTGAAAGCTCAACAATACAGTAAAAACAGTGTACGATTACAATTCCAGGCGTGGCACATATGGATAGGACATTAGTGGAAACAGCCTAAGGAAAAGGGGTAGTGGAGTGGCCAGGGTGGCTGAGGGGAAGAGTGGAGGGTCCTAAATCTCAAACCAATAGATGGCGCTGTACAACAAATGATCGGAGACGATGCTGACGGGGACAGCACAGTGAAAATCAGTAGCGTACCAAGGTGGGGGGGATCTTCCTGGGTGCATCCCTAGAATTTTCATTTCGGTGAATCTTTGCTATATACTAAGCCAGACACTGAAGTGGTAGGCCTACACCACATCAAGGTGTTATGCTGTACCCCCGTCAATGTCTGCTTCAATATATAATGATAAGTTATGTTGTACCCCCGTCAATGTTTGTCTACTGATAGAAGCTATACAATTTTAAAGTGTGTGTGGGGGATGCCACATACAGGGTACGCCCCTGGTGAGAATCATAGAAACATAGAAACATAGAAACATAGAAAGTGACGGCAGATAAGAGCCAGAAGGCCCATCCAGTCTGCCCAACCTCTGAGTACTCTCCTTTAGTACTTGCCCTTATCCTATATCTAGCTTGGCATTATGCCTATCCCATGCTTGCTTAAATGACTTTACTGTATTAACATCTACCACTTCCACTGGGAGGCTATTCCATGCGTCCACTACCCTTTCCGTAAAGTAATATTTTCTGATGTTACCATTAAACCTTTGCCCCTCTAGTTTATGCTTGTGTCCTCTTCTTGCGGTTTTATTTCTTCTTTTAAATAAACTTTCTTCCTTTACTTTGTTGATTCCCTTTAAGTATTTAAATGTTTCTATCATATCCCCCCTGTCCCGTCTTTTTTCCAGGCTATATAGGTTAAGATCCTTTAACCTGTCCTGGTAAGGTTTATTTTGTAATCCATAAACCATTTTAGTAGCCCTTCTCTGCACTTTCTCCAACATATCTATATCCTTCTGGAGATCCGGTCTCCAGTACTGTACACAATACTCCAAGTGAGGTCTCACCAGTGATCTGTACAGCGGCATGAGCACTTCCCTCTTCCTACTGCTAATACCTCTCCCTATACAACCAAGCATTCTGCTAGCATTACCTGCTGCTCTACTGCATTGTCTACCTACCTTTAAATCCTCAGAAATAGTTACCCCTAAATCCCTTTCCTCACACGTTGAGGTTAGGACAGTACCAAATAGTCTATGCTCTGCCCTTGGGTTTTTATGCCCCAGGTGCATTACTTTGCATTTATCCATGTTAAATGCCAATTGCCACAGCTCTGACCATTTTTCCAGCTTACCTAGATCGTTTGCCATTTGGCTTCTTCCTCCAGGAACATCAACCCTGTTGCAAATTTTTGTGTCGTCGGCAAATAAACATACCTTTCCATCAACACCATCTGCAATATCACTAATGAAAATATTAAAGAGAATGGGTCCAAGTACAGATCCCTGAGGTATCCCACTGGTAACAAGACCTTGTTCTGAATATACGCCATTGACTACAACCCTCTGTTTTCACTCAGCCACTCCTTAATCCATTCAACAACATTGGGATCTAAACCCAGAGATTGCAGTTTATTTATAAGTCTTCTATGTGGGACAGTGTCAAAGGCCTTACTGAAATCCAGATACGCAATGTCTACTGCACCACCTTGATCACCCAATCAAAAAAATCAATAAGATTTGTTTGGCAAGATCTTCCTGAGGAAAACCCATGTTGTTTTTGATCTTGAAAGCCATGTGACTTCAGATGTTCAATCAAAATACAAATAATGAATACCTCCGATATTATAGTGGTAAAGGCAACGATAGACTTTCTTACTTTTGTAACAATTGCTGCAAATTATACTGACTTTACTTACTACGTATTCAGTTGATTAATGTCCTGGTGTGTGTGTTTTGGTGTCGGTGTGTTAGAGCCTTTCCTGGTGTGTGTCTGGGTGTGGCAGAGCCTGTCCTGGTGCGTGTTTGGCTGTGTCTGTGTGACAGATTCTTTCCTGGTGTGTGTGTGTTTTGGTGTCTGTGTGGTAGAGCCTGTCCTGGTGTGTTCTTAGGTGTTGGTGTGGCAGAGCCTGTCCTTGTGTGCGTGCCTGGGTGTCTGTGTGGCAAAGCCTGTCCTGGTGTGTGTGTCTGGGTGTCGGTGGCAGAGGCTGTCCTGGTGTGGGTGTCTAGGTGTTGGTGTGTGCACTGTACTTACTGTAGTAATAAATTGATGTATTTAATGTTTACTTATAAAACGCCCTCCTGAATTTGTAGTCACTTCAGAGGACAAAACTTTCTAGGCCCAGAAATCAGTGAGAGGAAAAGTAAAGGTATTGTGTTATTTACTCTTATTTTAATCTGCATATTTTATCACAAAGGATTAATCGCAGAATCTTGAATGGTCGTTGGGATCTTCAGTGAAACCCAATTTAGTTGTAAGAGCTGATTTCATTATTCCTGTTGGTTTCACAGACCTTCCTCCTTAAGAGAGGGCCTTTTAAAATACTGGGAGACCACTTTGCACCATGAACTGTGTGCATTTAAAAAAAAAATAATAATAATGTATCTGGGTCGAGGTATTCATTGGATGATGCCAGTTGTGGTGGTGTTAATAGCCAAAAGTTTCTTAAAAGAATATTGTAAGGAATAATGTGATCACTGTTTTGTTCAACTGAATAAAATGGAACTTTTTCATCTAAAAATGTTTGCAGTTGCTAATGTTTTGATTCCTTTATGTCTAATTTATTTAATTTATTAGGGCCTTTTAACACTTTTGCTTTCTGGCATTTCCATACAAATAATGTGATAAAAAGAATGTTTAGTTATTTCTATGGCAAATAGTGTGACTCGGATATGTATAAGGGGTGCGTGTGGGTACAAGAGCTCGACCACGAGATACAATACATGGGGCTGGTCTTCAAATGTTTCCAGGGCTGCTTTTCATTCCCATTCCGGCCCTGCAAACCCTTGGCATGTCTCCATGCTGGGGCAGGGGTTGCTGCCTAACCCTAATAATAATAATCCTGCTGGCGAGGCAATAGCTGAGACGCAGAAAATCATGTAGCCCTTGCGGTTTTCTTCAAAAGGGGCGAATGTCCTTAGACCTTCCCTCTTTGCTTGACTTGCTGAAATCGCTGGCTTCCTTCTCACTCTGCCTTTCTCATTGCAGAACATCGCTGAAATTCTGCTTTAGCTGTAATTTAAGTTACCTGAAACCAACAGGGGGTGCTGTGTAAAAAATGCTGGAATAAGAAAACCAAAAGTTGGTGCAGCATTGATAAACAATAGATGGTGCTGTACAACAAATGATCGTAGACTATACTGACTGACGGAAGACAGCACAGCGAGATTCAAAATACTAATGAGGATAATGAATGCCTCCGCTATTACCAGAGACTTATTTTCCGTAAGCACTGTTTACTCTCTTACTCTGTCTTTACCTGGAGTCTTCCCCACAGACCAGATTTTTCAGAGGGGAGTTCAGCCAGTGTGTTTTTGTTTTGCAACTATCATACTGACATCTTTATTTCAGCCTTTCATGAGGTTTCAAAGAGGTTTATCTTTGAAATACACCTAATGTTGTCAGACGTCCTTTTCAGCCATTGATAAGCAGAGAGGTTTATTCGTTGGAGAATGTTGACACAGATACACCTATTGTTCATGTATTTCACACATAGCTGAAGTTTGAAGAATAGACACAATGTTCAATATTTTCTTCTGACAAAGATATAGTCAACTATATTTCATTTCTAATTAGCTTCAATGAACATGACTACTGGGAAATGTTGTGGTGGGTTGACATGGCAGACTGGTTGATCAATGTGTCTGGCAAGTTAAAAGCTGTTAGGCTCATTGGAAAGGGTTAAGTTGTCTTCAAACTAGTCAATCTCTTATTTGGTTGAACCAGTTGACCAATTAGAATACTTAACCTGGTTACCAACACAACAGCCATTAATTCCCACCATTATTTGAACCTACCTTTAGCAAAGAGTCAATTTGTGTACATTGGTATATAGGCGATCTGGAAATAAACAAAATTTGGGTCTGTGTGTCAACTTTCCTTTATGAAAGGATGGATGTTTCAGTCAGTTTTACCAAGCTTTTGGCACTGGTGAATATTATGGTGGAATGAATACATCCCAGTATATTGATGCCAGATTTCTACCATTTTCCAAAAAGGTGAGGAAACATACTTTTTGAAAAGCAAAATATATAGCTTGGGAATATTGTCCCATTTTCATGGACAAATCATTTTCTATGTGCTATATTCTCCAACATAGGGGATGGTAGTAGAGATTAATGGTATATATTACATATTAACACATATTACTCTATATTTAGGTGGTTAGACTGAGCTCTTGTGGCCAAAGAGCTGCCCTCGGTTTGGTCCTCATAAATGTTATTTTTTTGTAATGTGGGATACATTTAAACTTAACAGATAGTGATTAAAGTGTGTCACACATGGCTTACTAGACCATATGAGATAAAAGAAGGCAGTCTTCAAAGGTTTCCCCTTGCTTTTCCCTTTTGATATTCGGCCTTACAGAACAAATTATGTGAGTAGCAGTTTTTTTAGCCTGTCTGTACTAATGCTCAATGCAATGATTCAGATCGGAAAGTAACTGTAAAAGTATAAAAGTAGTGTGAATGGTAATCACAGTTCATTTAATATAGCTCTTTTTCATGGCTGCTTTAACCTGTAGTCAACTGAAAGAAACCAACAGGGGATGCCATTTATTAAAAGTTAACATAAGAAAACAGACTGTGGCTGCAGCGTTCCTAACCCTCAAACCAATAGATGGTGCTGTACAAATGATCGCAGGCAAAAAACTGAAGACAGCAAATCTGGAGCAGCCCTGACGAGGGATAATGCTTCCTGCTATATGTAATGTTTGTGTAACAGAGAGTATGACAAAAATACACTTATTTTTTACATTTTTTATAACGTTCATTTTATCTAATTGCCTATTCAATTTATGTTCCTTTAAAAGCATAGTATACTTGTTTTTATTAATACCATTAAACTCTGATAGTGTTTACATACGTACTGTGTTCTGACAAATGCTCTTCGGGAATTCAACAAGTACTTATTGTTCACTAGTCGAAAAAGTTAATAACTCTTCATACTTACGTATGCCTCTTAACACCTAGTTAAATGTCAGGATCTGCTTGTGGATGAGGAGTTAGCCAAGGAGGCACAAAGACAACTGTAAGGTCCTATGCAGGTTTTTATTTATTGGGACCCAATGAATAACTGTTTACACTTGGAAGAACTGAAATTTTACATATTCAAGGTTTTAAGGAGAAACGCAATGATCGAGATTTTGAGAAAGCAAAACAAAATAGGAAAATTTAATTTGTTCACTTTATTTGTTTTATTCTGTTCAAATTCTTATTGATTTTTTACATCGACCATAATTTAAGACAACTCATCTTCACTCAACATGGCTAATGGCAAAATGTGATGGCGTACATTAATCTTTAATTAAATAAAACCACTTCACCAGCTAGACTTAAAAACCTGGTCACACAAGCACATCAGAGCCAAGAACAATGTTCAGTCCAGGGCTACCAACATGTATAAGGACATTCTCTCGATGGCCATTCAGGAAGGCCTCCCCCTAAGGACATTTATGCACGGGAGGGGGTTGTGCAGATACATGCATTGCCAAAAGTACATTGTGGAGGAGAACAGATCTCTTCATGAACTCTGGTATTAGCCATTGGGTAGGGGCATAACTAGAAACCACCGGGCCCCCCATCTTCAACAGCTAGTCTGTGCCATCACTGCCCCCACACAACTGGTCTGTGCCCCCCACACAAATTATGCACACTTACTCATACTCACTAACATGTACTCAAGTGCACATGCATGCTCACTCACGCACTCACTCAAGTACACATGCATGCTCTCTCACACACACACAAAGTACACATGCATGCTCTCTCACACAAACACAAGTTCACATGCATGCTCACACACATCCATTGTCATGTACCTACCTCTCGTTGCCGCCACACCTCCATGGCACGCACTAGGAGGGGCGGCATGGGCATGACGCGGGATGCCGGTTCTTCTGGCGACAGTGGTCTTCCTTCACCCCAGTTATTCACTCCCTGCACCTGTACATGTACTGTACGGGCTCAAAATTGTTTTCAATGGGTTTAGGGACCGCCCATTGTCCTTAAGGGGATAACAGAGGAGGCGCAGCTGTTAACAGAGGAGGCTGTGCTTCTGTGTGCCTTAAAGAAGCCGCCTCCCTTAACCCCATTCATTGCCAGAACAGGCTGGGGTCAGTGTTTCTCCATTAACCCCTCCGTTGCTGGAAGAAGCGAGGGGTTTAGCAACGGGGGAGGTGCCTGCCACTCCTATAAAAGCCCCTGGAACCATGATGGCGGTGCTCAGGTATTAAGGTGTCATCCTGCTGCTGTTATCCTGTCCTTGTGAAGCCTGCTTCTTGACCCGGTTTGCACCCCGTCTTCTGCCTTTTGCTGCCTGCCTTGGACCGTGATCTGGATTACTTCTTGTCTGCCACCTGCCTCTGACCCTTGGAGCCTGACCCAGATTGCTCTTGTCTGCTGCCTGCCCTTGAACCCTGGACTGTGACCTGGATTAGTTATATTTGCTGTTTAACCTATTACCATTTGAGCTGGTTCCTGTTCTCGGTTTCACCACATTGTGGTGCCTCCTTCATTGTCTCCAAGCTCTCTCCTGCATAGTGGGTTCCTACTCATGATACCTTCCCAGGTTGTTACATCCATCTGTGTGTGTGTGTATATATATATATATATATATATACACATACATACATACATACATACACAAACACATATATCCTGCCCCCACTTACCTCTAGAGGGGGAGGGTTCCCTACTCCTTTCCTGACCCACTTGCTTCTTCAAGTCTTTCATTTACTCCACCTTGTCCCAAGGCCTAATATCAAGTTAATACCTATAGAAAGGGGAAAAACGGTCTTCTGGCCATTAGGCTGAAAACATCTATGTCTGTGAGGCCAAAAAAGCATGTTTTCTTTTTTGTTTTTAGCACACTAGCACGTCATGCACCTCTGGACTTTTCAGGCACTTTTGTTTTTACTAGCTTCAGGCTTTTTAGGCTAGGTGGTAGAATAGGATTTTTTATGACACCTATCCAAAGAAGGTTGTGTCTTTGGCACATTTTGTTTTTTACACTTTTTTTCACTTTTTTTGTGTTTTTGCACGGAGCACATTTTTTAATTTCTTAATCACCAAACATAGCAATTATGGCTCCCATGCAAATTAGATTTTCTTTGTGAAGATGATTTGGACCAGAGCTTTCACTGTCTCATAGGTGCTCACATGATCTTAGCAAATAGACTCAAGGAAATGACATTATTCAAGTAAATAAAAGCAGTTTGAAAGTCAATCATAGTTCTTTTAACCTGGAAGAAACGCATGGCTGCTTTGGCTGTAGACAACTATGTTTGAAACCAACAGAGGTCACTGTTTTTAGAACTGTTGCTGCAGCATTTCTAAATTTCAAACCAATAGATGGTGCTGTATAACTAATGAAAAAGGAGTTCATAGTCAAAGAACAAGAGATTCATGTTATTGTGTGGGAAGCAACATTCCCAACCCCGGTAGCACTCTGAGGTTCAGAGTTGAGGCCACAAGTGCCCCATCCCCAGAAGCAGACACAAGGATGCAGAGTGCAACAGTCCCATCCCCCACAGCAAACAAAGAAGTAGAAATGCTGGGTGAAGAGGAACCTTATCTCCAAGACTTTTACAGGCAGTTCAGAAATAGCAGCCAAATCACTCTAGACTCCAATTTTTTCATGGAAGATTCCATTAAGGCAAATCATTTTTCTAAGAAACCCCTTGGTTAGCATCCATTTATTAGTTAGCTATTGGGATTGCGGGGAACGTAAGAAAGGGGTTGTGTAATCCTTTTGAGGAGCACGACAACCAGAGACAAAGATTGGAGATCTGGTGTCTGCCTTGGCCCTTACTGAACACCAGCACATCTTTCACCTTTTATTTTTGTCTTCATATTGGCGCTCCAATAAAGAACAAAAGGTCAATTCATTTCTTTTAATCAATAATGAATCAATAAATTGTAATAAATATATGCAAATATATAATAATAATAGTTAATGATCAACAAATAGTAAATAAATAGAAACAAAGAAAACATAAATCAAGCAGATTAAGTGTAAAATGAAAATGTATCAATATTTGGTGTAAAAAAAGTATTAACAATGAAATTAACAACATTAAAAAATAAAGATACAAAAGTAATATATAAAAAAGAGTAACAATTAATACTTTTCTGCATGAGAGTTGCAAAAAGGAGTTGGAAGGCTTACTGGTTGCTGCTATGGGATAATACGAGACTCTCAATAATAAAATCCTGATAATGCATGAATTTCAAATGATCCGCCACGTCCAAATCTTGTTTCTCACGAAACTCTGCCCTAGGGCAGAAAGCACTGGGAGTAATTTGTCTGCGCAAGCCTTTGTGTCGCTACTCAATGGATCAACATGATCCAAGTCAGGAAGAAGAAAAGCACTTCCCAAGTCATTGTTCATTTAACAATTGCATGACTGCTATGGCGGTAGCCAACTGTATCTGAAACCAACAGGGGACACTGTGCAACAAAAGTTTAGATAGGAAATCCGACGGTTGCTACAGCATTTCTAAACCAATAGGTGACGCTGTATAACTTGTTTGGAAAAGATGATAGCTTCATTGGCTAACTGACGTATAATGGATTGGAAGCTTTCAAGACCATCTAGGTCTTCTTTTCAGACATATTATACCATAATATAATATAAGTATGATATGCCTGATGGTCTTGAAAGCTTGCAATTTTTTATACGTCAGCCAACAAAGGTATCATCTTTACCTGTTTCTATGGCTAACAAGGTACAATGATCGTAGACAAAACAGACCTGTTAACTACTAGCATTAAAATGTTCTTCTTTTAAAAGTATAGTATAACTCTTTTTATAAACACCATTACACTCTGATTATGTTTAGATAGATACAACTTTTGTTCTGACATTTTTAATTCAGCCTTTCATGAGCAGGGAAGTTTATCAGTCTGGTAATATTTTTATAGATTCACCTATTGTTCTAAGTTCTCTTTATCAGTCATTCAGTGACAGAGGAGTTTATTAATCTGAGAATGTTTACATAGAAAATCTTGTTTTGGGGTGGTGTGTTTAATCTTGTTACCACATCTGAATATTTTCTTTAAGTAAATCTCAGTTTATTAAGCACCAATAAAAAAAAACAGACAGTGTGGTATACATGTACAAGCATGACACAATGCAAACTACACAAATCGTGTAAAGAGTACATAGCAAAGCGTACGAAGGTGGCAAAAATAGTCGGTCAGCAGTGGAGAGACGACATCGGGACAATCACACGGAAAGACCATGTATCAAAGAAAAGATCCATAGCGTACAGCATCGCCTTGCCATAAACTGAGATAAAACAGAGGCACATGAGGCCCGTATAACGAACGAAAACAAAATAAGGAAAAGAAAACCAAAGGCGAGGATCGCAGAAACCAGTCCGGTGGAGCACTGACAGAAAACCTGTAACATCTGAATATTTTCTATTCTGAACCTCAGCCCTAGGTTGACAAAACATGCAACAGGCCGACCCAAAAAGTCTGTTTAAGCTGTATTCGTAAGATAAGCATGTATTCTGAATACATAGATAGCGATCCCTGAAACCAACAGAGGACGCTGTGATTTTAAGCCTGAAATAACACTGTTGAAGCTGCATTTCAGCCTCAAACCAATAGACTGCGCTGTATAACTAATGAAAGAGTTAAAATCGACGAGTAGGTCACGGCATACTTAGTGAAGCTGAACGGAGAGTATTTCAACTTCCTTTCATAGCATAATATCAGATAATGTTTACATAGTTACACCAATTTGTTCTTAGATCTGTATTTCAGCCTTTCGTGACCAGAGAGTTTAATTAACCCCTTCTTCATTGAGGTTACTTTGTACCTGAAAACATGGAGTTTTCTTTCATCTTTTCATTTGATTTATTTAATTGTTCAGCTACCATTCCTGAGTTTCATTCTTAGTTCATCTACAAAGTATACATTGCTGTTTTTTTCCAAATATGTTCAGTCTTTTATTATGAATAATATATACAAAAAGGAATACAAAAGTAATTGTGCATGACAATTTAAGCAAAATATACCAAAATATATTAATATGAGTGTCTTGTGTTTGGAAACAATTTAAATTCCTAACCTCGACATGTGAGAAAAGGATTTTAGGGGTAATTATTTGTGATGATTTAAAGGGTGTTAGATGATGCAGTAGAGCAGCAGGTAATGCTAGCAGAACGCTTGGTTGCATAGGGAGAGGTATTCGCAGTAGAAAGAGGGAAGAGCTCATACCGTTGTACAGAACACTGGTGAAACATCACTTGGAGTATTGTGCACAGTACTGGAGACCGGATCTCAACATATATAGCCTGGAAGAAAGACGGGACAGGAGGGATATGATAGAAAAATTTAAATACTTAAAGGGAATCAACACCAAAAAGGAAGAGAGTTTATTTAAAATGAGAAATACTACCACAACAAGAGGACATAGTTGTAAGCCAGAGGGGCAAAGGTTTAAAAGTAACATCAGGAAATATGACTTTACTAAAAGGGTAGTGGATGCATGGAATAGCCTTCCTGCAGCAATGGTAGATGTTAATACAGTGAAGGCGTTTGAGCAAGCATGGGACAGGCATATGGCTAAGGTAGATATAAGATAAGGTCAGGGACTAAGGAAAGTATTCAGAGGTTGGAAGTCTGGATGGGCAGATGGGCAGGTTCTGCCGTCACTGTCTATGTAAGAATTCCAAGATATCTCTAGCTATTAAAAGGCTAATATTAGAGGGTATACGTTGCTGTACCAGTGTCTTGTATTATTTTCCCGTTAGTAAATTGGTTTGTAACGTGACCAAAATAAAGCTAATAAATAAATCACAATTTCTTGAAAATGTAGGGGGTTCCAGTAGGACTTATCAGTCAGCTATTGTGTTTATTCTCTGCCAAAGTTAACCATGATATTATTATTATTAATTGTTTTATACAGCACCATCATATTCTATAGTGCTGTACAATGGGTAGATAGGACATAAGAAGTAGAATATAGCAAAACTATTTGACTTACAGAAACAACAGGTGAGGAGGGTCCTGTTCAAAGGAACATAGAGGATTCATTTTTTGTGATCGTTTTGTAAAATGATGCTTGCAAGTGCGAGTTTCTATAATATTCTATTGGGAATGATAATAAAAAGACTGACATTATGAAGCTCACTTTTTTACTTCATGTTCTATTGGAATTCATATTAATATTTTAAATCACCCATGTTTCAAGTTGACTCAGCGCCAATCAACACAACTACTGGCAAGATCTTGTGGTGAACTGACTTTGCAGATTAGTTTATAAATGCGTCTTAGATAAATGTGACTAGGCTTCTCAAAAGGAGTTAAGTTAATTCTGAACTTGTCAGTCTGTCATTTAAAATAAATACAGTTAACCAATTAGATTACTAAACCTGGTTGTCAACATAACAGCCATTGAGTCAGACTAACAAGTCCCACCAACTTAATGTTCTGATACTTTGGTGGATAGGGCTGTTGCTCATTAAAATAACAATGTATCACTATTCCTCAAAAAAAAAAAAAAAAAAAAATTAAGTCTGTAGCAAAGTTCAGTAAAAACTGTAGCTGGTGCTGGTGCTGTTACTGTATTACTGTGTTATTCCTGTAACAGCAAATGCCCCAATCCCAGTGGAAGTCAGACATTAAAGAATGAGGCCACACCAGCCCCATCCCCAACAATTCTCAGAAGTTCATGGATGAGGCCACAACAGCCCCATCCCCAACAATTCTCAGAAGTTCATGGATGAGGCCACAACAGCCCCATCCCCAACAACAGTCAAAAGTTCAGGGATGAAGCCACAACAGCCCCATCCCCAACAATAGTCAGATGTTAAGGGATGAGGCCACAACAGCCCCATCTGTCACGGTCAGAACTACTTGCCAAGCCGTGGGGGGGTTAATAGCACCAGGCCTCTGGATTTACTAACTTTGCTCCTTAACAAGGCATAAATTATACCAAATTAACCCCTAAATCCTGCCTGTATCCCCCCAGGTAGTCTGCCACCAGTCATGATGTTGATACCGGATTCGTGAGAAATCCGAATTAGAATATCTATCTCTATATATATGTATCCACAGAAAAAAAAGGTTGAAATACAGCACTCAGTAGTGAGAAGGTGCACGAGTTAGTAAATCCAGAGGCCTGGTGCTATTAACCCCTTCATGCCCACGCCCTCCACACAGTCACGGCTTGGCAAGTAGTCCTGAGTGGCCCAGCTGGAACGAGCCAGGGTACCACCAAGTCCTTTAATAAATCCAAAATAAAGAAGCAGAGGCTCAGCACTCAAATGGTTAGGTGATTTTATTTCACAAAGGCAACGTTTCCACACACAGGTCTTTCTCAAGGCTTGAAATGGTTAATTGAGCAAGGGAGGGGGTGGGGGCTGGTCTCCACACTCATGTGGAGACAGAAAAACCCTGTCCCTGAAGCCGCCTCTGGCTGCTGGGGCACAATCTCCTGTAGACTGGAGATTGCAGGGAGGAGTCACTAGAGTGACTCCTACAGGACTGATCAAAGGGCTTGTGGGGGCTGCTTTTTTTGCTGTTGCTGGTCTGCCTGGGCTTCCGGGCAGACCACCAGCAGCAGAGCCCCATACAAAATGGCTAACCCCTAAAATGCCACGATTGCGGCATTGAACGCAGGGTTAACGCTTCACTGGCGCTCTCATTGAGCAATCAGGCAGCAGGGGAATGTTGTGGCAGGTCCCCACACTTGCCTGAAGCTGCCTGTTCGCTCCATGAGAGCGTCAGTGCAGAGTTAACCCCTTCAATGCCATTTTATGAAAAGCAGATTTTGAGCCGAAAAATCACTCCGTGGGAGTGATCTAAGGCTCGGAGGCAGGCTCTGGGTTACTGTGATGTCTGTTCAGACACCCGGGCAGACAGCAGCGCCCCCATGATCATCGCGATTGTGTCAAAGTGGGGACATTTTTTTGAGATGACATACCTGATACGTCCCCGTCTGATGCTGACATGTGATCAGGAAGTACCAGGTACGTCCCGGTCTGGAAGGGGTTAAACACGGGGGGTAAAACACAGGCACTCACGGGTTTCTCCAATAAGTAGGCCTGTGGGAACTCCTTAAGTCCAGGCGGTTTCTTATGATGTTGTTCCGATCGGAGTATATCATGGAGTTCTGCTTTGAGGTGGCTGCATTGCCCCTAAATCAGGCTCTTTTGCAAGAAAGACCACATGGCCAATTATATGACACTTTCCCCAACATTTGGTTCCCATCTTTGATCTTCCAATAAGTTTTGGTGGGGTAGGGGTGATGGAAAACCCCTCCATGTAAGATAGGAATGGAATTCCTATAACTAAGGATCCTTATCTGTCATGAATCACCACAGGGGTCCTTTGGGAAAATGACACCTCAGATTAACTCATTGAATTCTTAAACAAAGAAATTAACCACCTCTGCTGGGTTAGTCTTCCATGCATCCACTATATTCCACGAGTCAATCATGACACCATCCCCAATAATAGTTAGATGTTCAGGGATGAGGCCACAACAGCCCCATCCTCAATAATAGTCAGAAGTTCAGGGGTGAGGCCACAAGAGCTCCATCCCCAACAATAGTCAGAAGTTCATGAATGAGGCCATAAAAGCACCATCCCCCACGGCAAGCAAAGATGTAAAAATGCTGGGTGGAGGGGCCTTATCTACAGCACTTTTACTGGCAGTTCAGCTATGTATGATAAGCCTTCAAAGAACTCTGCAGCAGAATCGTAGAGCACATTTACTCAATCTGTACCTAATAGAAACAAATGCACCCCAAATCCCCGTCATGTTTGTAAATGTCACAAGTGCAACTCCTCTTGACTTAAATTCATAGTCATTGAAAGTATAAAAGCCTCTCCATGGAAAGAGGATATAAACAGAATATTACTACAACAGGAGATTATTATTATTATTTATTGTTTGATATAGCGCTATCAAATTCCGTAGCGCTGTACAATGGGTGGACAAGACACAAAAAGTAGTACGTAACATAACAATTTGACTTACAGAGACAACAGGCGACGAGGGCCCTGTGCACAGGAGCTTACAATCTAGAGGGATTTAGGATGTAAAGTGCCGTTGTTAGGGATGGAGCAGCCACACTAGTAAAAGTATTGCAGGAGAGGGACTAGGAAAGGTGAGATAAAGGAATATGGGGGGTGTTAATGTGCTATGTTGTAAGCGTCCTTAAAGAAGTGGGTCTTGAGGGATTTTTTGAAACAATAAAGGCAGGGGGAGAGACGGATAGGCCATGGGAGGGCATTCCAGAGGATAGGGGCAGCTCTTGAGAAATCTTGTAAGCATGCATGAGAGCAAGAAATCAAGGGAGATGACAGAAGGAGATCATTGGATAGGTGGAGAGACGGGTTAGAACTTTATTTAGAGATGAGTGAGGGAGGGGAACCGCTATGAAGGGCTTTGAAAGTAAGAGTAAGGATTTTGAAATGAATCCTGAAGCGCACAGGCAGCCAGTGAAGAGACAGAGGGGAGAGGTTTTAGTGAAGCAATGGAAGATTCTCTGGATCTATAAAAGATCTTTCTGCCTTATATTGAATAAGCTAATGGAGTATTATAAAAACATGGTTATCCATTTTTTAGGTTGAGCAATAGCCCACCTATAAGAAGTACTGAGCCGTAAGCCAACGAGCAAACAGTATGTGTCAAATTTTATGTATTTTATTCTGTAAAATTCGGGCGCCGGGCAGGCAGCGGGGTTAGGATACAGATCCCCCGCAGCGGTGCAGGGGACCTGTATCCTACTCTCTGATACGCTCAGACAGCCTCCCCTGCCAGCACTTTCCATGGGGGGGGCGGCACGGGAGGTTGTCTGCAGTTGTGCGGATGGTCACCGGCTGCGGCGATGCAGGTAAACAGCCTCCGCTGCCGGCACGTTTGCACGATGTGCTTTAACAATCTCCCTTGCCGGGAATTCCCGCGGGGGGAGTCCCGGCAAGGGAGATTGTTAAAGCACATCATGCAGATGTCCCGGCAGCGGAGGTTGTTTACCCGCATCGCCGCAGCCGGTGACCATCCGCACGATGCGTTTTACCTCTGCCCCCAAGACTTACCAGAGCAGACTCCCAGGTGTCTTGTGGGGCCGCTGAGTGCCAGCACCGGATGTTGTATACGCGTATTGCGTAGATGTCCCCCGCCGGCCCTGCCAGACACCCAGGAGTCTGCTCTGGTAAGTCGGGGGGGGGGGGCAGTGGCAGCATATCTCGGGGGGGGGGGGAGGACAGTAGCAGCATATCTCGGGGGGGGGGGAGACAGAGTGGCAGCATGTTTTTTTTGTGCTTTTTTAAAGAAAAAAACTTTTTCTTTAAAAAAGCACCAAACTTTTAGGGTGCGGCCTATATACGGGGGCGGCCTATATCCGAGCCAATATGGTAATTGAAGGATGATACCCTATACTAAAAACTAGAAGGTTTCTTTTTTACATTTTTTTTTTGTTTTTTTTTTTTCCACTTTCCTGTTTTTTGTCATGTAGTAAGTGTATACTTTGGAACTACCATTAAGCCCTTCAGCCCCAGGGGGTTTGGTACCTCAAAGCTCAGAGCCATTTTTGCGGTGTGACGGTTCAGCAATTATTCTTTCTTTCCTGTGAATAGTGTACCCATGTAAACTATACATTGTTTTTTCAAGGAGAGATAGAGATTTCTTTTGATACCATAGTTAGATGATTAGCTGAAAATTTAGTTTGAGAAATTTAGTAAAAACTAGAGAAAATTTGAAACAAAATCCTAATTTTTTTTATATTTTTTCCCTCTGAATCCTCACAAAATTAGGTAAAGTGGTGGAAAATCCCCTCCAAGTTTATCAATTCAGGTGTCCTGATTTCAGAAATACCTAATTTATATAGATTTTCCATACTTTCCCAGCACCTATAGGGAACATACTATAAGGTGTACGTTATTCGTAGAATTTTTATGCCTATGGTTTAACAGGATTGGGGTTTGTGAATGGGAGCAGGAGGGTTTTACTTTTTAGATGTTACGTTAGGGCAAAGGGATGTTATTAATGCCAGTGACGTCACAATGACATCACTTAGATCACTTTATTCTTTTTTTATTATTATTATTATTTATTGTATTTTTTTAGTGATTTTATTATTTTATTTTTTTTGACAGCCTGATTTCCCGTGTAGCTGCACGTACCAGTACGTCCATAAGGGATTTTTGGGATGCATTTTTTGGAAGTACCGGTACGTCCGTAGGGGACTGAAGGGGTTAAATTAAATGTGTGTTGGATCCTGCTTGGTTTGAGTGTAGTTGTGTAGTTACTGTATGTGTTATGCTACATAAATCGTTACCTACGTGTGTTACAATACTGTTTGTTTTTGACATATAGTAATAAAGCATTAGCGCAAAATATGTGCATCCTCCCTAGTGGTTTATAGCAACTACCTAGGAGAGAACAGATATGACACAAAGGCAAATATGGAGAAAAACGAAAATAGACCACCATGGAGGAGGCTTAGAGGCTGTTAATGATTGTATTAAAGTTTTCTTTTATCAACTTTTTTGTAACAATTGCAATAAAAGCATTTACCAGTTTAAACTCAGGAAAACGTTATGAGCTTTGTTGTTGCTGCCTGGCATTGAAATCTGTTTTTTGATTTAAAAAAAAAAAACAATTATTTTTTTTCCACATGATCTAATAAAATAATAATTAAGTTCTCTGAAATATTAACTCTTATTCTTAACTATCTTGAGGGAAATATTCAACTTTATCAGTTATATTGCAAAGTTGGATTGGTAATATAAAGTCTTATTTATAAATCATTTTGTGACATATGATATTGCTGTCAATTCAAATTGTGATTCAAATAATTTTTTAAACCGCCTTTTATAAATAAAGCAGCTTTTCCTCTCAATAAAATGTATCCCTTCTTGTGTCATATTATATTTCCATGTATTATATCAGTAGCATGAGTTCGAGGGTATGCTTTTAAATGATACTGGAGCCCATGTTTTCGGAAGGCCCTCCTTAGTGTCTTCAGGTCAATGTTGTCTGGATGATTTATAGCTCTGAATGTGAATTTCTGAAGCAGAGAGGTGAGGAACAGGAAGGTTTCTATACGTGCTACTTCTTCCCCCGGACATATTCGTTTTCCTGTAGGACATAATTTTGAGAAAGTTAAAACAAACCTTGTGCTTCCAGATCTTACCTCCATGACTCCAATGCTCTATGCTGAGAACCTGGGTATGATGTCACATCCCAGCACTCTGACTCTTAAGGACACGTGGTGTCACGTATGGTTATAATGAAGGCTCTGCCAACTTTTTACAGACTTCCATATTGTCATTTGACCAGTTTAAAACCGGTCTACACAGCTTCAGTACACTACAGGACCTCTTCGTTCAAGAGGGTAATCTTTCCTCATTTACAAGGCAGAGGAGCTGCAGCCCCATTGGACTTCCCACTCCAACCCTAGTTGGCCTAGGCCAGAATATACCAATACAGGTCCTAAAGTCAGTTTATGTAAAACATTCCATATTAGTGCATTTCTGGATAGTCTTGTGTTGATCACCCAACACAAGACACATTTTCAAGAGTAGGATATAAGCATTTCTTACAAAATTAACTTGTTCAACTCTGTGCACTTTGTAATAGGGTTACTCCTTTTGAGCTGTCAGAATTCTATACGTTAGGGATCTTAGCTTCATTGTCAGTGTGCATGACATTGCATTTATATATGTAGCAAAATAACGTGAAAAGTTATTGATGTTCTACAACTGCAATGACTGACAGATGATCCCTAAAACAAAATGGGTTGTCCACTATACAGGAACCTAATGAAAATCATTGCACCTATTTACTTTGTATTTCGTTATCCTTTGTTTTTCGTCCATTCCAAATCTTTTTCTTGTAATCAATAAGTAACCCTATTACAAAACATACATGTCTTTTAGAACTGTATGCTTTTCAATGTCCTTTGTCCTCTCCTCTATGGTATTGCACCTTTCCTATGTTATTTAAAACACACAATATTTTATTCTACAAATATGTATTTGCTTTGTACCCGCTGAAAAGGGAATAAATGCATCATTCATGCAGAATTGTCCATTGTGGTCCAAAAAGTGTCCTGGGTTAAATTTGTCAGGAGTCTCCCAGCAGGCAGGGTCAGATAATACAGAACCAAGAACAGGAAAAATAGTTGTTCCCTATCAGAGAATAGAAAACAACACATTTGTGCTTGATTTTTGCTCACAGACAAAAGGCATAGGCATTTATTGACATTCTGAGCTACAAACTAATCAAGATTACAGCAGCATTATTCTTAGTAGCCCACTAGGCTACTCAAAATAGACATCTATGATTAAGCACAATTGATAAAGCTACTAATTTGCCTTTCAAACAACAAAGCCATCTTTAATGATTGGGGCCATAGTTAAACCCTTGCCAGTGACCACATACACTTTTGTTCATCTTTTTATAATATCAGACCCCTTCCTCTCTCTTAATAGCAATTCTCCTCGCCCTCTATGTTAGTACGCACCCCCCCTGGTTTTTCCCTATCTTGGCCCTCATGAACTGATTAAGCTGCCTTAAACATAACCATTGAAGAAGTCTGTACAGTCGCCACATAGATCTCCCCCATCTCATTAATATTATCATTTCTGTGTAAACATTTAATTGTAATGATTCATTGAATTTCTCACCCTAGGAATATTGAAACCTCTATAGAATATGTCCTCCATCACTACATGAGGCAGTGCCAATGGCACTAGATCCAAGAACCTCAGGATTTCATGCAGCACGGCATTTGTATAAGGCATCTGGATGCGGTCTGCCAGTTTAGGTAAACGTTCTGTGCCAATAACTGAATCTATTTCTTTTTGTACACGTTCTAAAAAAAAAGCGCATAAACATTATATAACAAGATCTCCCTGCATGGCTGCAGAACATTGTAATGTTCGTAATGTAACTAATGCAGCTTTCAGGTTTGCTGGTCATAGATGGTCTTGTTATGGAAATGATTGTACAATTAAATGCCTGTCCATTAGTGTCTGCAATAAAACATGATCTCATTCCATTATATTGCATTGTTTCAACAGAGTCAGTAAAATAATTTAAAATCACACACAATAACCAACTGGTAAAAAATGAGAAAATGACCCCGCTCTGTAGATGTTGTTGGTCATTAACATGGCTTAATTAGGATGCTTGTTGAGTCTTACTCATTGTTATCTTTCTTTTGACATGCCTAATTTTATTGAGAACATTTTCTATTGCCAGAAGTCTGATTGTAAAATTCAATAGGTTTGAGAAGCATATAATACCTCTATCTCTACCACTTGCCTCCAGACTAATGTGTAAAATAACACGTAAGCGGAAATTCTCTTGACACCATTTAAATTGTTTTCCAATATTTTTACAGTTGTAGTCTGAATGAGTTAAAGGCATTCAAACAGCAAATACAAGGAGTGGTTTTATTTACACAATTGTTTGAATTCATATAAACTAGACATAAAATGTGTTTCTAAATTTTATCGATGAGAGTAAATTATTTTGAAACTGCAAAGGGATCTTTGAATAAGTTAAAAAGGAGACATTGGGACAAAAATAATTAAATATGTGGCACCGTTGCGAGGGTTCCTGGTCACCTCTACTCCCAGTCACAAGCTCCCTGGCTCACTTAGTAAGCTCAGTATGTCTGAAATGACCTGTCCTGTTCAATCATTCCATCACATTTACTTAGTTACTATAAGCTGGTCTTGTGATGGTGAATATGGTGCAGTTAATAAATATCCCAAAATCGCAGTAAGCGCGCATAAAAAAAAAAATCTATTTATTTGGCTATGTCACTTTGACAGCGCATGATTTCGGCTGCCACATTGTACTTTACAAGACGTAAAAACACATAACTCTATTAGATCTGATGTTTTAATCTCACCTTGGACATGTGGAAATTTTATCATAACCAGAAGACCGAACTGAAGGGTGTTGGCTGTAGTTTCAGTCCCAGCCATGAACAGTTCAAAAACTAAACTGATCAAATTTTCTATACAGAACTCACTCTCCTGGAGCCACTGTTCCTGAAATACATAGTCAAGCACATAGGAGGTATGAATGTTGACTTAATGTCAGAATCACAAAACGAGTTACCAAAAAAAGGTAAATCGTGCTTAATATTTGCTTTAAAACACTCCAATTCTGCACACATTGAATTGGGTCGGAAATACTAGCAATTCTTATAGGATAATTCAATATAAATCAGAGAAATTAACACAAATGCTAGTAAAATTTAATACGGGGTCTCATTATATTCGAAAAACCATCCTTTATCTGCACACACGGAGGCTGTTATGGCTGCCCCTTGTGATATTTTAGGTAACCTTTCCTACTTAAACCCCCACTGAGCTCATTCTTTAGCAATGGTAATGAAGTCTGTTGATCAATAGACTTTAATTAGTCAGCGTGTCCTTCTGGGTGATAAACACGGAACCATTGTATTGTTTACCACAAGAATTATGGTAAGGATTTTAAAAAGGGGTACATCAAATATGGAAAAAACCAAACATATGGTAAAAATCACTTGTTTAATCTGATGCTAATAATCGTTATAGCTCACCTTGTTAGCCCTAATGAGAAAGCAGTCAATATAGTCTCGAGGTGAATCCTCATCCAATGTTTCTCTGTGTGAGTTGATTTGGTCCTGGATTAAAGATTTCATATGTTCACAATCTTGGAATATCTTCTGGTGAGAGCCTGGTAGGTATTGCATTACCTTCTGAAATGCACTATATGCCTGCAAGAGACATATCGGTATGTGGTGTCACTCAAGTACATCGCAGCTGATGTTAACTGTCAGTACAGAATTGAGATAAGATGCTCATTGCAAAGGCCATTGGTTTCTGGCATTGGGGATAATTACATTTTTCTTTGGCTAATTTCTACAAATATCATTGTAAAAGTTAAATCCTTAACTTTTTATTGGGCCGGTATAGAAAAATATATAAAGTAACTTAAACTCTGATGTCATAAACCTTATGTAACTTTACATCTTTGTCAATGTTGGGTCAACCACCAGTAAACAACTTCAACTAGGAAAGAGATATACATTTCCCTTTAACTATACCATTATTCATAAAGGTACTTGTATATTTTAATTGTAATAAAGAAACAGCACTGACCACTCCTATTGGTGCTCGAATGAAGTTAAACAAATTGTTAGTTGTTTCAAGGAACTTCAGGAATTGTTCATCTTCATACTGCCAACGTTTGCCAAACACAGTCAAGTTGATAACATTGTTAACCGACCTCCCGAGAAGTGTATGAGGATCGAATGCATCCCCTGTCCAAAAAAATATGTTTGTGTTTACAAAAGTAGAAAATCAAATTTAATAGCAAATGTTAACCAGAATACCTTTGGGTACTGGCAGATAAATGATCAGCAACTAACATTATTAAAAACATCATCGAGCAAGGGTATGGAGAATTCTGAGTGGGATCTTGTTAACAGAGCTACTGTGCATTTAGCAATGTCTTCTCTTCAGGTCCTGTTCAAAATCCCTGAAATAGGGCCGGTCTAACAGTGCAATAACAGTTAAAATGAAAGGCTCCAGGCAAGGTGTGATGTGTAAATGTGAGATGTGAATGATAGCATGATGTGAGTGTTTGTCTTATAGTAGGTATGTGTATCTGTAAGCGTGTATGTATGTGTGCTAGTGTGTAAGTTAGCCACTAGGGTGGGGGCAACGGCCCAGGGGGCCCTTCAGCTATATCTGCCACTAAGCCAGAAGGTGTCAACCCTCCCCTGCTTCTTGTGTAGGTCATCTAATGTGCTATAATAAAAAGGGGAATAGCTTTGGAAATAAAATAAAAAAAACAAACTAATTTAATGATATAATAATGCTTTTGGGCGTATGGCAGTGTTGTCGATTGTGAATTGTACCATGTTTATCTGATATAGCTTGGACAAGGAATACAGCCTCTTCTTGTATTCTTTGTTCCATGGACCTCTTTCCCATTCCAGAATTCCTGAGAGTAAGTGCTGTAAATTTTCGCATTTGATGCCAACGTTTACCATTAGTGGTTATGATACCTAAGTAAAAGAAATAGATGGTATTTAACTGTTTGCACCCCACACCTTACTGTGCCCGAGACAGTTGCCCTTCTTGTCCCACAGAAGTTACGGCTCTGCAATACTTATGCCAAACCAAATATTAAATGAAACATATCTCTCACGCTCCTTTCTATTTTACCACTAACTCTAGGCTCACCCCTTACACTGTAGTACCATATGTTGAGTAAATCATCCCCCCCAAATGGTGGAGCCTAGGACACTATCAGTCATAGGTTGTGCTATATAATCTTCCATTTGCTATTGTTCATTTCATGATTATATATCATTTGAATTCTATCCGATAAAAGGCGTTGTTTTTTGTGAATGAATGTTCATAAGTTATAATATTACTTTGTAACAGTGACATGAAACCCTGTAGGAGGGGACTTGAGATGAGTCACTGTCTCCATGGTCAATAACTAGCAATGAGCCTTTATTGATTTGTCGATTTCCTTACTGGGAGATTTAAGCAAGATTATTTCTATCCCGATACTTTATCAATACAAAGACCAAATGAAATGTTTGTGTCAAGCTATATACCTATATAGTTGTATGAACTAACTTGTGCCAGTATATGCTGTTAGTATAATGAGGAAGTCCAATGTAAAAATGGCTGTGTTTTGCACTTACCATATCCCTTGCTGAGTGTTTCTGATATTGGAATGGATCCCCGAAAACTGAATTGCTGAGAACACTTAATTAATGCATCTTTGACAACATCATACCCACAGAGTGCCACCACTGGTGAAGTACCCAGCCATACAGTGAAAACTGGGCCATACTGCTTACTGAACTGAAAAAAAACAGATCAGTACAATAATACATCTCAGCTACTATGTATTTCTATACTAATATGTATTTCTATATCACTGCTCCATCTCCAGTAAACCTTTTTACTAAAAATGTAAACTTTTTTAAAAAAATTATTTTATCCTAAATATATCTCTGATTCTAAACATCTATTTTACCATAGAATATATTTACAGTTTATTTTGAAAAATTCCTTAATCTATTTGTGACATTTGCACAATTTTATTTTTGTACTGTAATAGCCTACAAAAAAACAACTATTTTTGAAAAGCAACATAACATTCTGTCGGTACATCTGCATTATTCATTACAAATCGTTGGACTACATGCTCTATCTTAACGTCTTGTGTGATGCACATTTGACAGCAATCACCAGGAAAGAATGACAGTTTTTGGTCTTCAGGCAGATAAAAACCTTAATGCGATCATAGGCAGGGTGTTTTTTGCATAGCGCAAAACAGGCAGTCACTTTACATGACCCAGCAGTAGAAGCACGTTAGTGTGAGCTGCCTGAAGAATGGACTCATGTAAGGAAAGAGGGAGGGGGAAATGTAAAGCCATAAGAGTGGGAGACAGACAGACAGAAAGAACAAGAGCTGCAAGGGGAGGAGCAGAGGGAAAATGAAGGCATTGATAGGAGAACTGAGGTAGAGGGAAAGCTGTGAAGGGGGTCTCTGAAGGAGAGTGAGTATGTATGTGCAGGTGTACGGTATTAGTGAGTGTATGGTGTTAGCATGTGTGAGTGCTACTGTATGCTGGAATATGTGTGGTAATGAATGGTGTGTCAGCATATTGTGTTAGTGTATGGCGTTTACATGAGTGTGTGTCAGTGTTTTGTGCTGTCAGGGGTAAAGGCAGGGTTACTGTAGTCTGGGAGAGGAGAAGTATGGGACAGAGTTTTTGTGTCCTCAGTAGTTTTGTTGTCTCTTATACAGTGAGCTTGTTCCTGTGCAGTGTTTTATTTGTTTATTTTTGCCTCATAACTCTGATTTTGACCTTGACCCTGTTTTGATCTGTGAATCTTGCTGTCTGCCTACCAAACTGTTTACCACGTAAGAACTCTGCTTCTTGCCTACCGCCCTTTTTCTATTTACAATGTGTGCTGCCTGCCTACTGTATATGAACTTTGGTACCTGCTCATTGTACCCAGGGTTATCCCTATTACTGGCTTGGTGCTCCCGCTGCTCTTCAGAAGTCTAATTGGTTTATCACACCCTGTGGTCAGTGGTATTCAGCAAGTCGTGTGGATGTTAGAGTGTTTTGTGGGTACTTGTGTCTAATGCTGGAGTGCGTGAGTGAGTGTTAGAGCAACAAAGAACACCAATCTATAGGGTGTCATATTTCTCTACCTCCCTACTCAGCAGCATAGGACACTGTAGAGACATGGACATCTGGATACTCCTGCAGGCTAGCTGTGATATAAGCGGTCACACTTTGATATGAGGAAGTAACCTACAATCACCCAAGTAAGTTAAAAAGCAGCTAAGTAAAGGTATATATGGCAAACTACTAATGACATAGAAATAAAGGATACAGACATTGGTATTATAGCGTTAAATAGTGCTGATCACCCTGGTTATTGATGCATCCATCAGTAATTGGTATGTTTGTATTATCCTCTAAGAATAGCTCTCAAAGATTTGACCTTTATAACACACGAAATGGGACAGTTTAAAGTTCCACTTGTTCTCTGCTATATTCTATTTAGTTAAATGTTAGCCACTCTAACTTATTTTGCTGAAATGTGTTATCTATTTGACCAATGTTTTTCATTTTGCTTTGTTATTAATATGAAGTCCATGTTACTTGTTTACTGCAGTTGAAAGAGAAGTCTAGTGAAGATCAAAAGACCATAGTCAACTAAGAGTTGGCATTGGCTCAGCTGTGGCTTGCAGTTCTCCACTCTTGACAAGCTTCCCTGCCTTAAAACTGCTATGTTTAGCACTAGATAACGATATGAAATGTAAACATTTGATATAAACCAACCTATGTAAACATATTAGAAATTAGTAGACAAAGTTTACACGGCACAGATACTTTAATGAAACTTTGGAAATGATGGATGTTAACATATCATAACAATTTCCCTAATATGTAATATAAAAGGTTGTGTATTTATAAACTTAATCCACAACTATAAAAAAGTTTCTTCTTTAGATGGAGCACGAATGTTACATTAACTAAAATCTTAGTAAATTAGTGCCTAAAGGATCTTTCCAACTATCTGAAAGTAGCCTTACCTTATTGTGAGTTTCATACAGTTTAGTTGCCCCTTGCAACAGGTTTCCCAGAAGTGGCAACGGTAAGGGTCCTGGTGGTAAACGCCATCTTCTCTTGTACATTTTCCATGTTGAAATGATAAATGAAATGAGGAGGAAAAGGCAAACAGAAAGCTGGATAGTGTCCATATCCAAAGCGAAGATAAAAAACAGAGAAGAAGTCAATAGTGGATATGTTTGGAAGAAAGAAAAGGTATGTGTATATATATTTTTTTGTTGGTCTGTTAGCTAGCTGGTTACACATTAACCAGAGATCCAAATAGAACATATTTTCACACCAGAAGTCCCACAGTAAACAGTATCATCTTCATGAAACTATTGCCAACAGTTAGGACCAAGGTAAAGGTAAGCTGAGTGAGCTGCTTCAAAGAATCTCTAAGGAATCCTGCAAATTATTTCAATTTACTTTTATCTCTAAACCCATCTAAGGCTTTAGAGAGGGAGAAGGACAACCCATCCCAATGACCTCCAATTGCACTTAAGTAAGATGAGCTTTAGAAAGATTCACTCGATCTACTCTTGTATTCCCCCATATAAAATTCCAAGGAAAGATTCCTGAAAAATTCATTTTTTCCCACTTTTCTCTCTTTCTTTCTCGTTCCCTTTGAAGAATATACTAGAATACCTGTATAGGCGTGATAAATACCGTATCTCTGAATGTCTCTTTATTAACGTTTGAATTAAAAACATTTGAATTAAAAAAACTAATGTACTTTGCTATATAATCACCCATGTGAATAAATGTAATTGAAAACAATATTATAAAAGAAATAAACCTTGCCGACCCCTGTGACAGTTGTATATACAAATTCGAAGCATCTTATCCTTGGTGGGGTTCTAGACCACAAGAAAGAAAATGTTGCTTAAATTGTTTCAGGAGTCTACCCCTGTATTTAGACAGATCTGATTTTAAAGAACTGAAAAAAATCAACCCAAAATTTGGAATCAATATAAAAAAATGACCAGAAAAAAATAAATATTTTATTTAAAAATACATCCAGCTATAATGGCAGAAAATTAATAGCAGTGAACTGCACACTCATGAAGTAAAATATTGCATGTACTTGAAATGAGAAATAACCACTTTTGAAAAAATATATAATGCGCCCCCTAGTTGGGATCACCATAGAACACTTAGATTGGGTAACGACAACTAAATAAATAATATTGTTTGCCAGAAAAGAAGCTCCTCCATGTCTATGCTGCTGCTTACCAGATGCTCGTAAGAGGTCAGTGCAGACAGCTTTCAGTTGGCCGCAGGCAATGCGCAGCACCTCAAAAACGGTGCTATTTATAGAGCATTTGCGGGCGCGAGGCACCCCCGAGAGCACAAGGCACCCTCTACCTTTTTTTCTGAACTTTTGACCTGTCCTGCTCTACCTGACTGACCTTTGCATGAGCCTTTATCCCCACAACCACATTCCGCCCTGATTGCTCAATTGAGCCAGGGCTATCCCAGTGAATAATTATTAGCCACATGTTAATAAGCTAAAAGCCCCAGAGGCAGTCGCAAGACTGAGCCAATCCGAGCATGCCTGACGCCGGCCTGTGCGGACCACAATGTGCTCCCGCCGACACGGAGCGAGTGGCTCCACCCCCTGCCCCCACGCTGACTGTGGTGGTACACCACAGGAGCCCTACATCAGAATTGAGGTAAGGGGTCTCCCCGGGCGCCATGACAATTTTTGAACCTCAATATCACATTCAAACGTCATCTTAAACTATCAAAGAGACCAACTTAAGTGAATATTCAGCTAAAATTTCCTTTATTTTTAAAGGGGTAAGATTCAAGTATTGATCGTCCCTCAAGCACGTAATAATCTTAACTCTTGTTTTGGTATTTAATGTATTTATTAGAAAATCAGAACAAAATCATTAAAAAGTGAGCTTTCTCTCCCCCTCCTTTTCTAAAATTGAAAGAAAGTGATCAGTGGTAGAAGTTTCTAGGATGAGGGCTTTCTGCACCAACTAAAAATAGCATATCTAGCAACCTCATCCAAGAAATTTGTACAATCTGTCCTTTTTTTTTGTAACAATTTAATTTAATACATGTGAGGCCATACTACATAGTGTATAGAAAATGTAGACAATCATCTTAAAAAATTATATAGGAATAAAAGTAAAATCCAAAATGTTAATTTGGTAATTATCGGTTACCTTTTTAATGGAGGATAAAAAATGTGTGTAGTGCATACATGAATTTGCAATCTGGTAGAGATGGTATGTCCAATTTCAGCATGAAATCCTCTTTTGAAGCTGGGACTCCAACCCTCTGCAAGGTGTGAAATGTCACAGACGAGGAGCTGTCTCTAAGTCTCGCTTCAATGTAGACTGGCTGTCTAATCCACTATATGCCTGGATCCCCTCACAGCATTCATGATTTTATTATAAATTCTATCCTGATCCCATTCATAATCCCTCTGCACTCATCCAGGCACCATTAATCCTTTAAACTCTGTCTGTCACACTGTCCCACACTGTTAGTAGATTAACGCTTCATTTAATCCCATTCGGCCACCGTCTACTTCTATTTACATTGCAAGAATTTAAGACATTATCAGAAACGATAGACTGCGCTTAAAGGTAAAACCATTAACAAAAAAACAAAAACACAAGGTTTGGATGATTGCAACATTGACCACTTCACAGGATCATCCAGCCTGGCATCCCTCTTGTGTTCATTGCTGATTCATCAATCAATGTAAGTTTGTGTGAGGTTCTAGGTGGAGATCCATTAGCAAAGTAGCAAACTAGCAGATGTTTTATAAAGTTTAATAAAGTATCAGTTGGTTTTATTTTGACAAATAAACCACATCACAGACCACAAAGCATCATAGTCATGGCAGCAGCATTAAAGTTGGGTTTTTTAAGCATTACTAGTTAAAGGGAACTCATAGTTATACCACCATGAAAGAGAGAGAAAACAAAGCATTTTAAAGACAAATATTGAAAATAATAATTATAATAATAATACATTAAAAAAATAGCACTATAATACCACAATATAATTCCCAATGAGCACGCTTAAGCCAAGGTTTTTAATTATTATAGCTGAGAAATAAAGCTTTCAACTTAGAAATAGAAGCTTATTTAAGTCAATAACATATATAGGAACTCAAGAATAAAAAATACTTAAAAAGAATAATTATTTAATTAGAATCTCACTCTGTGTTAATACAGATTTTGCTAAGGTTTGCCAAAGGGTAGATATTCCTGGTGGAATACGTTCTAATTACTTCACTTTGAAGAAGTATTTTTATAGTATTTATATATAATATATAACACTTTATAGTTTACGCTATTTATTCATGGCATCCGCTGGCGCTATATAAATACATTTAATGTAATTTAGGATTGAAGAAGTTCCTTAACTTCGGCCGAGATCAAAGAGTGGCGAATACAATGTTATCTGTCGTGAATAATTCATTGTAAAATTAGTTATATTACATTTCCTGGTTTAAAACCACACTGTTCAACAATTCAACACGAAACTACAACAAGAAAAAACAGTCAGCACACAATATAGACTCGATTAATATCGAACGCTGTTTGTAGATTTCCTAATATGTACGCTAAAAAAGATTTAACTTAACCAGCGAGAACGAATACTCGGTTATTAATCATTTTAGGGAACCAGTTTCATTTCGGTGCGTTCCAAGCCTCGATCTGTTTCAACGAGTAGAGTGTTCAGGTTCGTCATGTGATCTGCCTGGAGCATCTCGGGAATTGTGGTTTAACGGTCGCTTTCTGTGAACTGGCGCGGAAAGCGCAGCTGCAAGAGGTGAGTCGAAGTGAGCTGTGTTGTGCTTATGCAGTTGCCTAAACAAACGTGTTTAATGTGTCATAGCGAAAGATACGTAAATATGAATAATATGACGACGAGTACTTTTAAATGTGCTCTTCTGTAACTACTCATTTTCTAACCCAATGTGCCATAGTGTACCTCTATCCATTAATACATTTACGGCTTGCTGATCTCAGCCCTTATGGAATCAGTTTAAGATCTTAATGCTGGGGATCTGTAGATCACAATAACAATGTTCACTGATATCTAAAACCGAATTCACAATCGGGGTCATCTATATAGAGAGAGAGGAAAACTAACATCATAACAGGTAATACCCCCCCCCTTTTTCCATTTTTTTGGGGGGGTCTACAATGCAGGGCATGAGGATCCTGATCATCCTATGATCTGTTCTGGTGCTCCCCTACATATGTGAAGCACTGGGCTTAGCATTTGTAGCTGAAGTACTTAGCAGAAGTAGCTTGCCATTTATTAATAACTTTTTTTTGTTTTTAATTTTATCTCCATTTGTTGCCTACATCACCCTATTATTACAGCATTGGGTGGTTGTAATAACAAATATAACAAAATCAAATAATTAACAATAAGTGTAAAGTAAAGTGCAACTTATAACACACCTCGTGAAAAAAACACTTTAAATTTCCACTAAAATAATACAAATAACAATAAACATAAAGGTGTAAGCGCACATGCTCCAATACACAACCTTAGAGTAAATCTGTATATATACTTGCATAAAATGTGGTATATATGTGTCTATACCACATTTTATGCAAGTATATATACAGATTTACTCTAAGGTTGTGTATTGGGGCATGTGCGCTTACACCTTTATGTTTAATGTTATTGGGTGGTTGTGATGTTTGCTTTGGTGGGTGCAATCATTTGATTATTTTTTATGGCTCTTGTAATACAACAATGTAATAATAACGTGCCTGTTCATATGGACTGTGCAAATCAGGTAATTGCTGTTATGTCATTGTTATATTTGCAAATTTAAGTCGTGTTGAATAATGAAAGTGTCCTTTGGTATTCAGTAACGGTATGATTTTTATGTGGTGTATCTAGCTATGTCTGTGGGATTTTAAATTGTAGAAGGTGGTAGATACATGAAACAGTCACCAGAAGTGGTAGAGGCTAATACAGTGACATAATTTAAACATGCATATGATGGGCATTAAGTTATCCTTAATCTAAGACAAGACCAAATAATGATTAAGGTCTGAGCCTTTACATAACCAAAAATGGGGAAACTAGATGGGCCGAGTGATCCTTTTCTAGCATCAAGTTCTATGTGTATATATCTTCCAAACGACGGAAAGTTAACTGCTTTTAACTCTTTATATAGATAAGGCTGGCCTTGATCATACTTTCTGCTCCTTCAGAGCCCATACAGGTCCTAAGTGGTCATTAAAGGGACATATTACAGCTGAGTGTCCCCATGAATATTTTTGTGCTGTCCCCTCAGAGGTATTCTTTAGAATCTCCCCAAATGCATTGTTAATCTTTTCCTACCCTCTTGGTCCTTGACTGGTTGGGTACCCGCCTCCAGTCATCTTCAGCTCTGGCTTGGGGAGTTGTCTGCTGGGGTTAGAAAATGTCAACACAACTGAAGTGCAGTCTTAGTCTAAAGTGTAAAATTCCCATTAAGTACCTTCGCTATGCCAACTGGATATATAAACGGGCCAACAGCATCTTATAATTTTACTTCAAATGTAATTTAAAAAAATAACTTGTGGCAAACTGTGGCCACCACAGTTTTTATGATAACCTACTTGACTTAATAAAGCTACCTATACCTTGCATCTTTTATCTTCCATTCAGTCTTTGAAGTTGAGATGTTCTTTTGAGGCTGCGTAGTTTTTTTTGTGTGATTAACAGTTTATAGTGAACAGTAATGCTATGTTTTAACTATCAGAAATTAAATATAATATTGTCATGTATTTGAAGCTGTTGATAGTAAAGAATATTTAATGTTACTTTTTGGATGACCATCAAGTCAGTTGTTGTTGTTATGAAGGATGTTGCTAAACAAGTAAACTATAATTTGGAGTCGATTAACAATTAGATGTTAAATAATAAAAATAAATCTTGTTTGTTTTGTTCTTATATAGACTAGTAATTTCAGAAGACTTGGTCAAGTAATCCAATGGTTCTAACACAAGAGTCAGGTATGCGGATGAATGGTATGTTTTCTAGTTGTGTATGTCACTGAACAATGAGTGGATGAACGTTAGTCGTTTTAAAAAAAAATATTTTCAAAATTATTGTTTTTACTTGTTTCAACAGTAGAGTATTGCCATGTAAATTAGCAAAACTTCTTCTTTGTCTCTGTACAGATGCCTGTCTTATAACAAGGATATATGGAAAGTGAGTTAACATTTTTTTCTGTCATGGAAGAAATGTGGTTTGTTCCAGCATCTTGCTCTTATTCAGACTGATAACATTCACATATATTTTATTCTTCCTAGCTATATTTACCTTATCCAAAATGTTGTTTCCTCCTTAATCATTTCTGTTCTTTCCTTTCTTCTTGTCTTTATTGTTGTTGTATCTTGTACCATTGGCATACCAGTTGTCCATCTGTGCTATTCATTTGTTCTTTTAATTCTTTCCACACTTGCATATCTTTATCTTAGCAAACTGTATTTAATGGAGACCATAACGGAATATATCCAAAATGTGTGTTCATTCATTCACTGTTGTAGGCTACTTCATTAGCCACCCTTAAAGACAATCTGTATATAATAAATGGGTTTGCTCTGATGCGTCAGTTTGGAGGCTCATACTCCCCTGTAGTATGGCTGACCTCCTTGATCACCATCTGCAATGGCAAAGCACAGGAGAGTCGCCTAAAGATCAATGACAGAAGGATTAAAATTTGTAATATGTTTGAAGCTTGGGTGGCAAAAAAGGTTTGTAAATGGTTCACAAAACATGAAGAGGTGACATGATGACTTACATGCGATTTAGCATGCTTTTAATATCTCTTATACTGGGCCAGTCAGACTATTCCTGCCATAGAAGTTCAGTGGATTTGTCTAATCAAGGAGTGGAGAGGACAACTTTCCTGTAAATTCTCATGGCAGCCCTTGTTTTCATTAATGGAACCCCATTATATTTCTATATTCACATTACCCTATTTTAAACACTAAATCAAACAGTCTACGAATATTCTTCAAACATTCTTGTTATGGGTTTGGTTATATATATCTATATGTATATATCCTGTATAGTATTAATTTCCCCCTATCACAATCAGAACTGTTAGATCATTGATTAAATTTATTTTTTGGAACACCACTTTTCGATGGCACAGTTATTCTTATGTAGAATTTTAAATCAAGGATTACATTCGAAATATAATCAATCTAAAACATGATACTTGTACTGATGTCTAGCCTCACAAATATATTCACCAGTTTAAAGTTTGTTACTTTTGATGTACGTTGCTACATTGACGTTTTAGGTCAACGACCTACATAAGAGAGATACCCTTTGCTTCTATACAAATTATAAAAATGATTATTATTATTATGTAACATACAGTACTTAACAGTTGTATGTTACCGCATAAAACAATACCATCTATTCCTTTAATTTTAATATCTGACACTACACCTACAGTGTACTTTTTCCTAGGTCCGAGATATTTGAATTCAATATCCCTAGATTGACTTATCTACTATACTACTTGCCTAGTATATCTTCCATACTACTGTGTGTAAACTTGAAACTAATCCATGTGATTCTACGTGATTTTTAAGAAGTATACTACACTTCTTAAAACATGGACTTTTTGTATATGTCTATCAGTTTTAGGAAATTATTAAGTTAAGTGTGTGAGATGGAAGTTTTCACTTGTTTAACTATGCCATTGTCTAATCTTGATGTTTAATTGCCTAATATAATTTCTCTCATATTTGTCATACTACTGCTATTTTTTTTTTTACCAGACACAATGTCGTCCCTTTTGAGTATCATTATTCTAATCAAATCACACCACAATTGTTTCTTTTACCTATGTTATGTGTATATATAAAAAGCCTGTAAAAACTCAATAAAGGATTTCACCGCTTTTAAGACATATTTTGTTTGCTTTCTTGTGAACTGATGAGCTAAGTGCTATCTATCTGTATCTTCAGCCGATTCTAAAGTGGCTCTACCTGTAGCTCTGTCCCACAAAATCTCACCACACTTCTTTACTGTTACGAGCCTGCAGGATTTACTTTACAAACCTTACCCAAGGGTTTGGAACCGGAGGCATCTCCATAAGTGGCCTTTCTGAAGCCTTGCCACTTGTGTTCCCTTAGAGTCGTCCAGTGGCTCTTATCAATACACTCTTGGTATGTGAAGGATGGTAACTTCGATGTAGCTTTTTTGTGTTTGAGTACTCTCTTGATCTCATCAATAAGCACAACAGCTTTTTTATTAGTTTGCATAGTTCATGTAATGGCAATAATTGTAGAATTCCAAAATCTAAATTTTTACGTATTTATACTCATTGTTAGGAATATCTCTATCTCATTAATAGCAAAATCTGCACAAAATATTTGTTGAGTTCTTGGCACATTCTTTTTTAAACAACCAACATGGGTTTCTGACAGCTCTGTTGTAGATGAAATCTCTGAGGGCTTTATTTAAAATTTAAAGAATTGACTATTTACCACCAGAGACTTAGGAAGGAGCTTGTGGAGCATTAGTAGGGCACTGGGCTTGGGCAGATACTGGCAGACGGACACAAACAGCCACTTGATACCCAGCTTAATTTCTGTAATATTTTATGAATTATCCCCCAGAGTAAGGAAGGTGAGAGAGGAGCAGTAGTATTAGTTGGGATTGTGGCCTTGGCAAGCACTGACAGATGACACTGACTCATGCATCCGCTTGGTGCGGTTCTGAATTTCCCCAATATTAAATAAATTACAAAAAAAAAGATCCATCAGATTAAGGCTGGTGAGAGAATGGCAGCTGCATTAGGGAATTCGGCTGGTAATACGGCGCTGGCAGATCATAGAGCCCCTTGGCACCGCACCAATATTATTGAAAATAAGATATTTATCCATACTGACATGATAAATATACAATTTACAGGACACATATAACTTTTACATATTGCTGTCCAGACCAGATAAAACAACAATAATGTTGACTTTGGGACATTTAGGCTTATGTGCACGGCGATTGCTACTGTGCCATATACAACTGTAAGTGCATTCTGACCCTTTACACCATTTTACCAGAGATACCACACCACTGGAGTCTGTTTGTCTTTTAGATTTTATGAAGCTATTAAACAGAATTTCACACTGAATCATTGGATGGGCTTGATATTTTTAATTTGTTTGGATTTTACTCTTCATGTTTTTTTACCTAGTTATTTTGCATTATTGCACTATTGCAGATTGGCACTTATAATGGGCTGATTTGGTTGCACAATGGGCTACTTGACTAGACTGTCTCTCCCCAACTCCCCCCCCCCCCGGTAGTAAATAACATGGACCCCATGCAAATGAGATGGCATGATCAATAGACAAAATTAGAAACTGTCTAAAATGGCAAGGCACATGTCAATGATCCAAAGAGAAAATTAAACCAGGGTCAAAGGCAAACCAAGTAATTCAATAGACAAGCAATAGGTCAGATACTAGGTAATCCAAAATAGACATGGTAACACATGAACGAGGTTAGATCTGCAGACTAGAGTTCTAGGACACACATGAACTAAAGCTCTGGAACACTGGAGCAATGAGGAAGAAGGCGTTTTATTTTTTATACTGTTACAGGTGTCCATTTCTTCCCTATCTTGACTTTGGCATTTATTAGATTGGAGTGAGTTTCTATTACACATACCCCTCTGCTAGCTTGATTACAGTGTATATATATATATTTATATTACTCTATTGTATTTAGCCCACCCTTGTTCTGGACATGTATTGGAGGGTGGGTCCACTGCAGCTTTAGTTTGCTTTGTCCTATACTGTGGCCATTGAGCTTTGAAGCATGAGAAAGGCAGAAGGGACACCTGAGCATGCCAAGTAAGGGCCAATGGGACTTGACCGGACCTCCCTCCAACGTGCCACATCTGTGTCTAATGAGATGTGGCACTTTCCAGGTGAGCACGGTGAAAGGCTTTGATTTGAGCAGGGGCATGGAAATAGTATGCCTCCTATTACCATTCTTCAGACCATAGCCCTTCCAGTGTACTAGATACACCAACAGTCACCATGGAAGAGAACTTCACTTTGTCGAAGGAAAGATCCCTAACTGTCACAGATTCACTCCTGAATCTTAAATTGCAAATAACCGTGTTGCTGGACATCCCTTGTAATTTGTTAGGGCCAATCAATTCAGCATGGATTATTATAGATTTATGATATTAAGTAAGTTAACTCCTTACCATAGAATACAGCCACCACAGCTGTCTATCCAGTTTGCTGTTGTAGTTCAAGCCATTTCATGTTAGCTTCCTTATTTTTAACAATGTTTAGCTCACTCTTTACTAACTGAAATTATCACAAAGATCACTTACCATATTGTTAGACACAATATGCCGCTTAGACATCATAATATATATATATATATATATATATATATATATATATACCGTATTGGCTCGGCCTATATTCGGGGTCTAGCACCTGACGCCCGGGACATGCAGTCCCGGGCGCCGGGCAGGCAGCGGGGTTAGGATACAGATCCCCCGCAGCGGTGCAGGGGACCTGTATCCAACTCCCCGATACGCTCAGACAGCCTCCCCTGCCAGCACTTCCCACGGGGGGGGTGCCGGCACGGGAGGTTGTCTAAGCGCATCGTGCGGATGCGTTTTACCTCTGCACCCCCCCGGACTTACCGGAGCAGACTCCCGGGTGTCTTGCGGGGTCGGCGGGGGACGTCTACGCAATACAACTTCCGGTGCCGGATGTGCCGGTACTGGAAGTTGTATTGCGTAGATGTCCCCCGCCGGCCCCGCAAGACACCCGGGAGTCTGCTCCGGTAAGTTGGGGAGGGGGGGCAGAGGAGGACAGTGGTAGCATATCTCGGGGAGGGAGGACAGTGGCAGCATATCTCGGGGAGGGAGGACAGTGGCAGTATATCTCGGGGAGGGAGGACAGTGGCAGTATATCTCGGGGAGGGAGGACAGTGGCAGCGTATCTCGGGGAGGGAGGACAGTGGCAGCGTATCTCGGGGAGGGAAGACAGTAGCAGCGTATCTCGGGGAGGGAGGACAGTGGTAGCATATCTCGGGGGGCGGGGGGGGACAGAGTGGCAGTATGTTTTTTTGGTGCTTTTTTAAAGAAAAAAACTTTTTCTTTAAAAAAGCACCAAACTTTTAGGGTGCGGCCTATATACGGGGGCGGCCTATATCCGAGCCAATACGGTATATATATATATATATATATATATATATATATATTAGTATCAATAACAGAGATACATTACATGTATGTTAAACAGTTATCTTATGTCAGTCTAAAAAATCCAAATCCCAACTAATACACCTGGGATGTTGACGAAGAAAACGTGTACATGGTTTCTTTTATACTTTTTTTATATATATTTTTTTTATATATATATTTTATTACTATTCATGCACATTGTATTTTGAAATGTCTCAGTCCCACCTAACAGGCAAAATACTACTTTGTAGCTCTTCATAAACTTTTGAGGAAGGAAGGAAGGAAGGAAGGATGGATGGATGGATATGGAGAGGAGATGAGAGATTTTAGGTTGAGCTCTTCATATTTATATTCCTAGCAGCTATATAATTAAATAATATATCTACCTATTTCATCTTCACTCCTTTACCATTGTTGTTTGTTCCTCAATGTACTCTAATATTTTTGTTATAATTTTCCCTTTTTTTTTCATGGAAATATAGGTCTTTATTTATATTTGAACATTTTTATGTATAGTCCATGAATTACATTATTAGTATGTTAATCTTTTTTTAAAAAAAATATAGGTGACAAGTAGAGTTTGAATGATACCTTTATTGGCTAACTGAGTAAATATAGACTGCAAGCTTTCAAGACCTCTCAGGTCCCATCATCAGGCATGTTATACAACAGTGTTAAAAACCTCTATTTAAGTATCAGTCAAATAGCATGATTAAGGATGGGAAACAGATAACATCAAAATGTCTAAGGCAGGGGTAGGCAATCTTCGGCTCTCCAGATGTTGTGAACTACATTTCCCTTGATGTTTTGCCAGCATTATGACTGTAAGAGCATTATGGGAGATGTAGTTCACAACATCAGGAGTGCCGAAGATTGCCTACCCCTGGTCTAAGGCAAGCAAGTTTCTTTGATCAGTCAATAATGTTAAAATCAGAGGTGGATTGCAGTCATAAAAGGAGGTGTCAGGAGGTATTCACAACTCTAATGGGGCCAGGTTGTGTGCCTGTCTGGTTTGTTAATCTACAAAGTGATAATGGTATACAAATTCCCTATCCCGGTTGAGGCCAACATTTAAAGAGTTAAATTTGATTATAACTTTAACCTCCTATATTTTTCTCTCCCTCTGAGTTTTGAACAGTCCCATTAATACAGCCAGTCTGATGTCTCTGATACTATGTCTTTT
The DNA here is from genome assembly GCF_027358695.1 of Spea bombifrons. Taxonomy (NCBI): domain Eukaryota; kingdom Metazoa; phylum Chordata; class Amphibia; order Anura; family Pelobatidae; genus Spea; species Spea bombifrons. Next base: position 28,333,174 of record NC_071095.1, on the reverse strand, counting down.
TTAGCAAAAATGTTCTCCCACTGGTGTCTCTGCTCTCTTGTTGTCGATGTTGAATCTGTGTGAATTAAACCTTTTATGCAACGGCTGGCCTGTTTCACCCACGTAGAGGGCTGTTGGACACTTTGCAGGAGAAGGCACCATTGATCTTATGGTGTGTATTTGAATTTGGTATAGGCACCATGTCCACGCTGTGGATGTGTGTGCATGTTTTACACCTTTCTTGTAGGCAGGGGAAAGTGCCGTTTTTTGTGTACTTGTTCAGGGCACTCCTAGTTATCATTTGTTTAAGATTGGGGGGCTGTCCACTGTCCCCTTAACCCTTTATGTTGATGCTCTGCATGAATAAAAAACCGGTAGCTTGATGATCCCTTTTGGTTATGTGACTGCCTAATGCTTTTCTACAGCTCAAGTAGCCCAACTTCGGTGACTAAATATCCATGTGACATCTAGTAGGGATGAAATGCTCAAATTCAGTTTGCTCTTCAGAACCACCCATTTTCTTCAGAAATGTTTTTCAATTTTTATTCATATTTTGTATAATCAGGCATGTGTTCTTTTATATGTCCCAAATGAGTATTATTGCAAGATTTTATTTTTGCCGGAAGGTTGTTATAAACCTGTTTTCTTAATTTTTTTTGTCCAGTTCACCTCCCCCTATGGCCCACTAAAACTTTATACATCCTCTTTTCCATGCTGAAACAACTCAGCCTTAATTAATGCTACAAGACAGATACTAACCCCTCTTTTCACCTTTCACTCTTACCCCTTTAAATAGTAAGCTGTTGGAAACTTTGTTTAAAATTACCATAAGCTTATGGCCAACATTCTCAACTTCTGATGTGTCTGTATGTATTAATGTATATTTCTTATCTATGTGTTAACGGCTCCATTTAAATTGTACAGCACTCTTTAATATGTGTGCGCTTAATAAATAAAAGTTAGTAATAATAAATGCATAGTGGACGGCTAGGTGATGGATACAGCTGATATGATTCTATACACCTGTGGTAATGTTTTTGGTGAAACACCAGAATGAAAGCTAGCCCCCTGCCCCCATAAACAACCTGCTTGTTCCACCTCTGCCCCTCTTTTGAACTGTGAGTAATTATTTTTTTGGTTTAAATAAAAAAAGTGTTTTACATTTTTTCTGTAGTATCCTAAATGTTTTCCATGATTAAACATAATTTTTTATTATTTTTTATATTCTGAACATGTCCTGATATCGTTTCTGCGGGTTTCCTTTCTTAAAAAAAAAAAAAAAAACTATTTTATTACATTTAAGGTTTTGTGATTTTTTTTTTTTTTTACTTTACAACACTGGTGCAACTCATTTGAAATGCAGAAACTCTAAATAGACTAATTTGTCTCTTAATCTGTAAACATATTATTTAAGGCTGGCTTAATTAGCAATTTTTATCGCATAATAGAACACAATGGGGGTACTTATGTTCAATCCAATAAGGGCAGGACTGCAAGACTAATCCCCATGTTTCTAATTTATATTGTTAAAGACTGATGTCTTATTTCAAGGTGTGACTGATTTAATGTCTCAGACGCCATGTATTTTTAATGTATGTAAATTCTTATTGTTGAAGTTATACCTGCAATGGCCAGATTGCCTCCTGTTCACTTTTCAGCAGACGCCAGAGGAGTAAATGTTGTGTGCCAAACTACCGGACTTAGCCATTGGAGCGTGCCAGACCAGGTTGGGTTCCGCTGGGGACATTAGAAGGACTTGTGGCTCAAATTGTCATCGACCATAGGGCTCCTGGACCAAGCCTTTTCAATTTCACCGATCTTTCCCAAAGTTTTTACAAAGTCATCGGTAAGTTTTATCAGCCACATGTGCTTTTTATGTGTATGTCTTCATTTGCTGAAGTATAAATGTAAGCACTCGCCTTTTTATTGTGTATATATAATTTGTGTGTGAATTAAAAATAATTATTTTTCTAATGATGGTTAAATGAGCTATTGTTTTGGTGTTGTACAATTCTTATTGATGAAAGTCTTGAAATGTTGGTGTATACAATGTATATAAAGAGTAAAGAATTATGCACATTTGTGTGTTATTCTTATGTTATAGCGCTTGCTAGGAAATCAAGAAATCGATTATTGGAATGTTAAAATTGTATGCCTTAGATTAATTTCATATGTCAGCTTTGTTGAGAAGTCGCTAAATGCCTGTCGTTGTATATATTTGGTTATATGTGTAGAATTAACTAACTGTAGTATTATTTGTTATATTTTTAGTATTGTATTGAACGATTTGGCATGTGAATGAGCATACTAATAAGTGTAAAATGGAAAAACAAACATTTATAACCTATGTTTAATGCACTCTCCTATATTTAACGGTGCTAAAGTATTTGAGAATTCATATTTAAAATGTTTCAATTTTATCTGAAGGTTTTGTAGATGTAACAAATATTGGCAAACCGCATTTTGCAGGTCCGAATTGATTTAATGTTTTTTTAATATGAATAATATATCCATAATATTTTTTATTAATATTTTATTGAATCAGAACAAATCGTCTTTATGAAACAAAAACAATCCTACTTCAATGTTAAGATGTTGATTGGTGCAGTTCGAATAGCCATAATTAAAGCACCTTAGTAACATGTATGTGAGCTACAACACTTGATGGGCTATATTTGTCGTGTATTCATTGTCTCTTCATCATTTATATGTTTCATCTTTTAATATTTTTTTTCTGTTTTTTCCTGTTTATTCTTAAAATGAACGTATTTACTCTTAGTTTCATTTTTATGTGTATTGCAAAAGTCTCACTGTCTAGTCTACCTTTTAATTCTTAATTCCATAATCCTCTTACTTTTATTGGGTAGTTGCCATTGATGTCTCTATGATCAGATTATTTCGATCCACTTCTTTTCTTGGTAAACCCTTGTCAGTGAGTTAATTATTTTTAATCAGTTCCTGTGCTATTGAAGGCCAACTATACACTTTTCTTGAATGTTATCTATTTAACATTAAAAATTCTATGTAAAGTTGCTTTTATAAAACATTTTATGTACTTTGAATCTTTCCACTATAATCTCTAAAAGGAGGTTCATTATATAATTTTCAGTATTTTATTAACACTATTTTTTAAAATATCCAGCAGCAGTGCAATGAATGATGAAAAGTATTTCTTGATAAAGGAGCAGGCTTTAGAGGAATGTTTTATTATCCTTAAATTGTATCAAAAGAATATTATAACGTGTTAGACATTTTCTTTATAACTGGTTTGTGAAAAAAAAAAAACTTTATCACTGTAGGCTATTGTAAAATGCATTCTAGATTTTTATTCTTGTCCATTTACCAATGGACTCATATTTGAAAAGTAATCTAGTTAGATATTTTTTGGTAACATTTTGTGTCTGTCATAGCACTGAAGTTACAAATTAGTTGAACTCTTTCTTTAACGTGATAATTATGGTACAATATGTTTCTATATTTTTATAAGTTATGAATTATTCATTCAAGTGACACATGTTATTATACAATGGCATCCTATATTTCTCTAATAATACTCAGTAAATTGTTGCCTGTCTTGTTTAAATTGACTTGTGCTTGTAAAATTGAACAAAATACAGCTTTTTCTATTTGCTTTAGCAATTAGTTCCTGGTATGGGTGTAGCTGCTTTGGTATACTGCTAGACCATATCTAAACCATTATCTGTCTATTGAAACATAGGTGTCCAATATGGAATATAATATACAATATCATCATATAATATAATTTATCTTTTCTATAATTTAAAGATATAAATTGTATTGTATAAAATCAATACTTGTATTTTAGAGAGAGGTTTTTTTAAAGTTACAATCTGTATATTTTAAAAGCAGAATTTAACTAGTCCAAATAATCTCTATGTGTTATGGAAATAAATTCAGTTTTATATACTGTATATCTATACTCACTGGCCACTTTAAAGGGTACAACTGCTCAATTGCTTGTTAACACAAATAGCTAATCAGCCAACCTCATGGCAGTAACTCAATGCTTTTAGCCATGTAGACTTGGCCAAGAAAAATTGCTCAAGTTGAAACCCCAGCATCAGAAATAGGATTTAAGTGACTTTGAACGTGGTATGGTTCTTGCCATTTGTGTTGGTCTGAGTATGATATAAATTGCTGATCAGCAGGCATTTTCATGCACAACCATCTCTAGGGTTTACAGAAAATGGTCCAAAAAAGAGAAAAAAATCCAGTGATTGGCAGTTTTGTGGATGAAAATGCCTTGTTGATGTCAGAGGTCAGAGGAAAATGGGCAGATTGTCTTGAGATGGCAGAAAGGGGAACACTAACTCAAAAAACCACTTGTTACAATCAAGGTATGGAGAATAAAATATCTGAATGCATTAGACGTTGAACTTTCAAGCACATGGTCTACAGCAGGAGAAGACCACACCAAGTGACTTTCCTCTCAGGTAAGTGCAGTAAATTGAGGCTTTAATTGGCAAAGGTGCGCCAAATTTAGACATTCCAGCTGTGACATTCTGATGGCAGGGTCAGACTTTAGCATAAACAACGTGAAAGCATGGATTTATTTTGCCCTGTACCAATACTTAGGCTGGCTGGTGGTGTAATGGTGTTGTACATTTTCTTGGCACACTTTGGTCCCCAATAGAGCATCTTTTGAACAAGACAGCCTACCCGAGTATTGTTGCTGACCACCTCAATCCCTTTATGTCCTCAGTGTACCTCAGTATATCTTTTTTGGGATATGGTGGAATGGGAGATTTGTATCATGGATGTGCATCTGACAAATCTGCAGCAACTGTGTGATGTCATAATTTCCATACGGACCAAAATCTTTCATTAATTATTTCCAGCACAATGTATAAAGTATACTACCAAGAATGAAGGCAGTTATGAGGTCAAAAGTGGGTCTAACGTGGTACTAGCAAGGTGTACATATTAAAGTGGCTATTCAATGTATACCTTGTTCTTTTGAGGAAATTAATTCTCTACTTTCTTTTGATTGTATTCTGAACTCTAGATTTAAGTCAGCTATATTTTTATATACTAATTTAAAGTGCGACCTGTATGTTGCATATTATCTTGTACATTTTTTTTATTTATTAAATATTTTTTAATTATGATACCTAGCTAATTTGTCTTTAGAGATGCATTTGTAATATACCAAAGTGATGTGTTATTTGTGTGAGACCTTATATTTAATGCTCACATTTTACCAGCTGTTGCTTAGAAATTGCTTTCCAGATCTTGTACCTGATTTATATAACCATATTTTATTGTAGTTTCATTATCTGAAAAAAGTGCTTAAAATCTGTTTTGAAAGCCAACTTTGAAATATAGTTTTTAGTTATTAATAATCTATCATTTTTTTTTTAATTCTAAAAACCTTTTTGAAAGCTATGCCATCTGTTAACATTTAGTGTGACTGGTTCTGCATCAGCCTCTATTCAATTTCTAAGTTTATTTACCTAAAAGTACCCACCTTAGATATGATATGTTGGTGTACAATGTATATATGAAAAAAGATAAGCTGGTATTATAAAAAAGGCGAAGTGATTCATATGGTATATTATGCAATTGTCTCAACATACCAGTGAAGGTAATCCAGATATTGTTTAAATTCTGTAAGTGTTTACGTCCCTTCCTAAAGTATGAGCAAGCTTGGAGTTCGTATCATGCTAGATGTATGCATGCTTGGAACAGCATTTGCTGGGTCCGCTGTGGCAAGTGTGAACAATTGGTCTCTCTGGAAGGTGAGGTTGGTGCTCTGAAGAGGCACTTTGAAACACTGAGAGCAGTCTCTTGCTCACTGACCAGAATTTAGATGTTGCCCCTAGCAAGAGGGAGGAGATCAGTCATAAGGGAGTCAGGCACATAGCTTGGTGACAGTAAGATATGTTTGCAGCGCGGGAGGGAAGAGGGAAACCAGGCCAGAGTTTGTCCATCCCAACAACTTTGCCCATTTAAGTCAGCATGTTGGGTAGGCAGACTCAACAACTGGTAGAGCAGTTCATCAAGTGTGCTTGAGATTCTCAAGGAAGGGAAGCCCAGGCAGAAACCAAATGGTTTGTTGTTTCACGGGTTCCCAGGAGTTGCACACATAGTGTATAGAGGGGCTGGTGAGGATCCAGCTCTCTTCGTGCACATTGGCAGCAATGACATAGTGAAATGAAGATGGAGCTAATTTAAGGTAGTAAGATTAAAAAAAGGAACTCCAATGTAGTATTCTCAGAGATATTACCTGTGTCCTGTGCTACACCAGAAAGTCTTGATGTAAGGAGGAGGGCTTTGAATGTTTAGAGCACTGTGCTGATTTTGGTTTGTGGTATGATCTCTATATTCGTAATGGATTGCACCTAAATGCAACAGGGTCCAATGTGCTTGAGAAGAGAATGGCTAGGTGGTTGGAGGAAATTTAAAACTAGTAATGGGAGGGAATAAATACTGGGCTAGACGCTATAGAAAGGGAAGGTAATACAGAAAGTGATTGAAGCATTAGTGTTATTTTTATCACATTATTTGTATTAAAATGGCAGAAAGGAAAATTGATAAAAGGCCCTAATAAATGAAATATATTAGACGTAAAGGAGTCAAAACATTTGCTACAGCAAAAATTTTGAGATGGAAAAAGTTCCATTTTATTCAGTGGAACAAAACACTGATCACATAATTCTTCACAATATTCTTGTAAGAAATGTTTATTTCATAATTAATTCATATTTAAGAAAAGGCGATTGAGAAAAATATATTTTTGTTTTTATTTCCTTTTATTAGGCAACCTGCCCCTCCAGTTATGAACATCTGCTCCAAGGCTTGCTACTCTGCCCCCAAAAATGCCTTATGTCCCCATCTATGCCACTCTTCCTCCCTGATATGCAATGTTCCATCTAAATTTTGTGCGCACAATATCCCCGCTGCATAAAGTTTTTTAAAAAAATGTTATTTTTTTTTCTTTTTTGGGGAAAAACTTGTTGTGCGCACAATTTTTGGACGTGTGCGCTCTCTAAAAAAGCTATGTGCGCGCACACAAGCGCACAGCTTAGAGGGAACACTGCTGATATGCCTTATAGCCTCCTATATGCCACTCTGCCTTGTTATATGACTTTTAACCCCCTATATGCCACTCTGCCCCATGATATGCCTTTTAACCCCCTATATACCACTCTGGCTCTAGAAATGCCTTATACCCCTATTTGCCATGCTGTTTAGGAAAACGCACTGAGGTATTTCAAATATGTGTGTAGGTTCTACTTCAGTTGTCTAAGGTAAAGACAACTAAGTTGATGTTGCCTGATGGGATATACCCCTAGTTATTAAAAGAGCTTCGTGGTGTACAAGCAAAATCATTAATAGATATTTTTATTAAATTATTGGTAATGGGAGTTGTTTTTGGGATTGGAAATTAGTGAATGTTGTGCCAGTTTACAAGAAAGGCATTAGGGATGAGTTGGGTAACTACAGGCCAGTAAGTCTTTTATCATTAGTGGTGAAATTATTTGAAACTATGTTTAAAGCCAAACAGCACCCTGAGTAAGAGTGTTTGTTTGGAAGCTGCTTACATTGAGGGGAGTATTCATTTGTTCTATTTCACGTGAGATTTTGGGTTCTTTTTTATTTATTTTTTAAACTATGTTTAAAAGGACATGCTTGTTTAACATCTGAAGTCTCTTGGGTTTCAAGATTAAAAACAACCTCAGGAAGATCATGCTAAACAAATGTTATGTTTTTATTTTTGATTGGTTGACAAAAGTTATTGATGAAGTTGGTTCAGTAGACATTGCGTATCTGGATTTCAGTAAGGCCTTTGACACTGTGCCACATAGAAGACTTATAAACAAACTGCAATCTCTGATATCAGATTCCAATGCCAAAATATGCAACAGGGTTGATGTTCCTGGAGGAATAAGCCAAATGGGAAATGATTTTGATAAACTGATAAACTGCTCAGAGCTGTGGCAACTGGCATTTAATACATTCATAGTAATGCATCTAGGGCATAGAAACCCAAGGACAGAGTATATAATATTTGATGCCTTCTAACCTCAACGTGTGAGGAAAGGGATTTAGCGGTAATTATTTGTGATGATTTAAAGGTAGGTAGATGATGCAGTAGAGCAGCAGGTAATGCTAGCAGAATGCTTGGTTGTGTAGCGAGTGGTATTCGCAGTAGAAAGAGGGAAGTGCTCATGCGATAGTACAGATCACTGGTGAGACCTCATTTGGAGTATTGTGTACAGTAATGGAGACCGTATCTCTTGAAGGATGTAGATATGTTTTAAAATTTAATCAACAAGATAAAAGAAGAGAGTTTATTTCAAAGAAGAAATACTACCACAGCAAGAGGACATAGTCATAAGTTAGAGTGGCATAGCTTTATAGTTAACATCATTTATTACTAAAAAAATAATCAATATTATTTTACGAAAAGCGTAGTGGACACATTGAATAACCTTCTAGTAGAAGTGGTTGATGTTAATATAGTGAAGACATTTAAGCAAGCATGGTATAGGCATAAGGTCAAGCTAGATATAGGATAAGGTCAGGTACTCAAAAAAAAGTACTTACAGGTTGGATGGACTGGATGGGCCTGATGGTTCTAATCTGCTTTAACTTGCTATGTTTCTATCTTGCATTTAAATAATGCATTATATATGTAGCTAAATCCTGAAGGTTGTAATTGGAAATGGCACATTATTGTTTTATGAACTTATTTATAATGTAGTTTTTCCTTATGTGTAATAGCTATCTCTGTGAATAATTTTTCTTAAAATACTCTTGTGCTTATAATTGTTTTTCATAATTTCTGATACTTAAAAAATGTTATGTATTGAAATATTAATGAAAACTTATTTATAAACCAAAGTAATGATATGATAAAAGATATTTAATAATAATAATCACTAAGCTGTAAGTGAAGAAATTATGATAATTTGGAAATAACTCTTCTTTGTGGAGGAGACTACATTCTAAATTATAATCAGTTGGTCATATAATTTATTGAAGATATGATAATAGTGTGTGACTTTATAGTTTTAATTGAAATTTTTATTACATTTAATAAGAACAGTTTTACTCTTTTTTTTTTAATTGAAATTAACAATAAACTTTGAAGACTTAAAAATCAAATAAGTATTTTCAACAAGACATGATGAATCTAATTTAAATTATTCAAAATTATAGCTAAACCGAATTTATAATCTTTGGGTTCTTTCACAATCTTTACATGAAAGACAGAGAAAACGATGCTCTGAGAAAATTGAAGACATTAAATAAAAAATCAAATATAATTTAACAAATTTGAAATGTAATTTAAAGTTTACTAATAGTCACAATAACTGAAAACAAATCAAAAGGCACATACTAAACTAGAATTGGAAAACACAAAAAATACATGGCATTATAGCCTAAATTATTAAATGAAAAGATATTGTTGTTTTAAAATGTTACTGTAACTTTTCTTTTGAGAACGTCGTCGTCGTCGCCGCCGCTAAGATCAAGTGTAGTATCTGTTCTTATCAGTTTAATATCTGATACGTCCCCTATCTGGGGACCATATATTAAATGGATTTTTAGAACAGGGAGATGGAAGAAGAGCTTGCTCTGTCCACTCCACGCATTGACCTGGTATTGCAGTACCTCCAGGACCGGTGCACCTCTCTTATTTGTGACCAAAAGCAGAACCCAAGCAAAGCCGAGCAACGAGCAGAGCAACGAGCCGAGGAAGGGCCGAGCGACCTGGGGAGCAGCGGCAGCAGTCCAGGGTCGGTCGGTTGGTCGGTCGGTTGCTTCCTTCCTTTCTTTCCTCCCAGCTCGTTGCTTCTGCAGGCGAGTGAGTGCGCGGCGTCTTGGTCGCGACATGTAACGTAAGGTAACGTAACTGAACTGTGCTGCGGTAGGTAATGTCCGTTGTAACGTAACGTAACTTTCGATGTCCTGTCCTGTCCTGTCGTGCCATGCCATGCCATGCCATGCCATGCCATGCCATGTGTGTGGCTGGCCTTGGTCATGAAGGCACATGCTGGTTGAGGGTGCATTGAAGGGTTAAAGTGCTAGTGTGTTTGCTTGCTTGAAGGTAGCATGGCCAGCTGACGGCTGTGCTGCTGCTGCTGCAGCAGCAGCTGCAGCTGCTGCCTGGCTCCTGTGGTTCTTTTGCATGCCTTGGTTTGTGTCTCCCTCTGATGGTGGCTTTGGAGCCAGTGAGCCAGCACTGTGCTGGGTGGCTGACGAGGACGAGGACAAGAGAGTGAGCGAGTGAGTGTTGTTCACAGCAGCAGCAGCAGCAGCAGCAGCCGGCAGGCAGCGCTTAAGAGGATTAGATGAGATTACAGTAAGGCCTGCTACGTCTGTCAGGTGCTTAGGTGGGTCCAGTCAATCAGCGGGACGGAGCCGCAGCAGCTGATCTCGTTGAGCGGGAGGCGGAGGTGCGAAGCGGGGGGGCCCCCGATCCCCCCTTGGGGGCGGACCCATGCAAATGTTTCAGGCCGCGCCGCCTCGATCCCGGCGGGCCTCGTTGAGATAGATAGACAGGCAGGCGGAGGGAGGGAAAGAAAGAGAGAGGAGAGTGTGCGAGCCAGGGGTGCTGGGCTTGGACGCAGGGGTGGTGCAGGCCGTCCCTTCCAGCTGTGGTTGCCGGCGCAGGGCTGCAGTCCGGCGCGGGGATCCGCAGAGGGAGTGCCCTGGGGGGTGGGGGTGGTGGGTGTGCAGCGGGCGGATGGCCCAGGGGCCCGGGCGCGCATGGCAGCTCGCTGCGACTGTGCGGAGTGAGGGTGGCGGGCCCGGGCCGGGCCCGGCGCCCAGTTCGGGTTATCGCTTCTCGGCCTTTTGGCTAAGATCAAGTGTAGTATCTGTTCTTATCAGTTTAATATCTGATACGTCCCCTATCTGGGGACCATATATTAAATGGATTTTTAGAACAGGGAGATGGAAGAAGAGCTTGCTCTGTCCACTCCACGCATTGACCTGGTATTGCAGTACCTCCAGGACCGGTGCACCTCTCTTATTTGTGACCAAAAGCAGAACCCAAGCAAAGCCGAGCAACGAGCAGAGCAACGAGCCGAGGAAGGGCCGAGCGACCTGGGGAGCAGCGGCAGCAGTCCAGGGTCGGTCGGTTGGTCGGTCGGTTGCTTCCTTCCTTTCTTTCCTCCCAGCTCGTTGCTTCTGCAGGCGAGTGAGTGCGCGGCGTCTTGGTCGCGACATGTAACGTAAGGTAACGTAACTGAACTGTGCTGCGGTAGGTAATGTCCGTTGTAACGTAACGTAACTTTCGATGTCCTGTCCTGTCCTGTCGTGCCATGCCATGCCATGCCATGCCATGCCATGCCATGTGTGTGGCTGGCCTTGGTCATGAAGGCACATGCTGGTTGAGGGTGCATTGAAGGGTTAAAGTGCTAGTGTGTTTGCTTGCTTGAAGGTAGCATGGCCAGCTGACGGCTGTGCTGCTGCTGCTGCAGCAGCAGCTGCAGCTGCTGCCTGGCTCCTGTGGTTCTTTTGCATGCCTTGGTTTGTGTCTCCCTCTGATGGTGGCTTTGGAGCCAGTGAGCCAGCACTGTGCTGGGTGGCTGACGAGGACGAGGACAAGAGAGTGAGCGAGTGAGTGTTGTTCACAGCAGCAGCAGCAGCAGCAGCAGCCGGCAGGCAGCGCTTAAGAGGATTAGATGAGATTACAGTAAGGCCTGCTACGTCTGTCAGGTGCTTAGGTGGGTCCAGTCAATCAGCGGGACGGAGCCGCAGCAGCTGATCTCGTTGAGCGGGAGGCGGAGGTGCGAAGCGGGGGGGCCCCCGATCCCCCCTTGGGGGCGGACCCATGCAAATGTTTCAGGCCGCGCCGCCTCGATCCCGGCGGGCCTCGTTGAGATAGATAGACAGGCAGGCGGAGGGAGGGAAAGAAAGAGAGAGGAGAGTGTGCGAGCCAGGGGTGCTGGGCTTGGACGCAGGGGTGGTGCAGGCCGTCCCTTCCAGCTGTGGTTGCCGGCGCAGGGCTGCAGTCCGGCGCGGGGATCCGCAGAGGGAGTGCCCTGGGGGGTGGGGGTGGTGGGTGTGCAGCGGGCGGATGGCCCAGGGGCCCGGGCGCGCATGGCAGCTCGCTGCGACTGTGCGGAGTGAGGGTGGCGGGCCCGGGCCGGGCCCGGCGCCCAGTTCGGGTTATCGCTTCTCGGCCTTTTGGCTAAGATCAAGTGTAGTATCTGTTCTTATCAGTTTAATATCTGATACGTCCCCTATCTGGGGACCATATATTAAATGGATTTTTAGAACAGGGAGATGGAAGAAGAGCTTGCTCTGTCCACTCCACGCATTGACCTGGTATTGCAGTACCTCCAGGACCGGTGCACCTCTCTTATTTGTGACCAAAAGCAGAACCCAAGCAAAGCCGAGCAACGAGCAGAGCAACGAGCCGAGGAAGGGCCGAGCGACCTGGGGAGCAGCGGCAGCAGTCCAGGGTCGGTCGGTTGGTCGGTCGGTTGCTTCCTTCCTTTCTTTCCTCCCAGCTCGTTGCTTCTGCAGGCGAGTGAGTGCGCGGCGTCTTGGTCGCGACATGTAACGTAAGGTAACGTAACTGAACTGTGCTGCGGTAGGTAATGTCCGTTGTAACGTAACGTAACTTTCGATGTCCTGTCCTGTCCTGTCGTGCCATGCCATGCCATGCCATGCCATGCCATGCCATGTGTGTGGCTGGCCTTGGTCATGAAGGCACATGCTGGTTGAGGGTGCATTGAAGGGTTAAAGTGCTAGTGTGTTTGCTTGCTTGAAGGTAGCATGGCCAGCTGACGGCTGTGCTGCTGCTGCTGCAGCAGCAGCTGCAGCTGCTGCCTGGCTCCTGTGGTTCTTTTGCATGCCTTGGTTTGTGTCTCCCTCTGATGGTGGCTTTGGAGCCAGTGAGCCAGCACTGTGCTGGGTGGCTGACGAGGACGAGGACAAGAGAGTGAGCGAGTGAGTGTTGTTCACAGCAGCAGCAGCAGCAGCAGCAGCCGGCAGGCAGCGCTTAAGAGGATTAGATGAGATTACAGTAAGGCCTGCTACGTCTGTCAGGTGCTTAGGTGGGTCCAGTCAATCAGCGGGACGGAGCCGCAGCAGCTGATCTCGTTGAGCGGGAGGCGGAGGTGCGAAGCGGGGGGGCCCCCGATCCCCCCTTGGGGGCGGACCCATGCAAATGTTTCAGGCCGCGCCGCCTCGATCCCGGCGGGCCTCGTTGAGATAGATAGACAGGCAGGCGGAGGGAGGGAAAGAAAGAGAGAGGAGAGTGTGCGAGCCAGGGGTGCTGGGCTTGGACGCAGGGGTGGTGCAGGCCGTCCCTTCCAGCTGTGGTTGCCGGCGCAGGGCTGCAGTCCGGCGCGGGGATCCGCAGAGGGAGTGCCCTGGGGGGTGGGGGTGGTGGGTGTGCAGCGGGCGGATGGCCCAGGGGCCCGGGCGCGCATGGCAGCTCGCTGCGACTGTGCGGAGTGAGGGTGGCGGGCCCGGGCCGGGCCCGGCGCCCAGTTCGGGTTATCGCTTCTCGGCCTTTTGGCTAAGATCAAGTGTAGTATCTGTTCTTATCAGTTTAATATCTGATACGTCCCCTATCTGGGGACCATATATTAAATGGATTTTTAGAACAGGGAGATGGAAGAAGAGCTTGCTCTGTCCACTCCACGCATTGACCTGGTATTGCAGTACCTCCAGGACCGGTGCACCTCTCTTATTTGTGACCAAAAGCAGAACCCAAGCAAAGCCGAGCAACGAGCAGAGCAACGAGCCGAGGAAGGGCCGAGCGACCTGGGGAGCAGCGGCAGCAGTCCAGGGTCGGTCGGTTGGTCGGTCGGTTGCTTCCTTCCTTTCTTTCCTCCCAGCTCGTTGCTTCTGCAGGCGAGTGAGTGCGCGGCGTCTTGGTCGCGACATGTAACGTAAGGTAACGTAACTGAACTGTGCTGCGGTAGGTAATGTCCGTTGTAACGTAACGTAACTTTCGATGTCCTGTCCTGTCCTGTCGTGCCATGCCATGCCATGCCATGCCATGCCATGCCATGTGTGTGGCTGGCCTTGGTCATGAAGGCACATGCTGGTTGAGGGTGCATTGAAGGGTTAAAGTGCTAGTGTGTTTGCTTGCTTGAAGGTAGCATGGCCAGCTGACGGCTGTGCTGCTGCTGCTGCAGCAGCAGCTGCAGCTGCTGCCTGGCTCCTGTGGTTCTTTTGCATGCCTTGGTTTGTGTCTCCCTCTGATGGTGGCTTTGGAGCCAGTGAGCCAGCACTGTGCTGGGTGGCTGACGAGGACGAGGACAAGAGAGTGAGCGAGTGAGTGTTGTTCACAGCAGCAGCAGCAGCAGCAGCAGCCGGCAGGCAGCGCTTAAGAGGATTAGATGAGATTACAGTAAGGCCTGCTACGTCTGTCAGGTGCTTAGGTGGGTCCAGTCAATCAGCGGGACGGAGCCGCAGCAGCTGATCTCGTTGAGCGGGAGGCGGAGGTGCGAAGCGGGGGGGCCCCCGATCCCCCCTTGGGGGCGGACCCATGCAAATGTTTCAGGCCGCGCCGCCTCGATCCCGGCGGGCCTCGTTGAGATAGATAGACAGGCAGGCGGAGGGAGGGAAAGAAAGAGAGAGGAGAGTGTGCGAGCCAGGGGTGCTGGGCTTGGACGCAGGGGTGGTGCAGGCCGTCCCTTCCAGCTGTGGTTGCCGGCGCAGGGCTGCAGTCCGGCGCGGGGATCCGCAGAGGGAGTGCCCTGGGGGGTGGGGGTGGTGGGTGTGCAGCGGGCGGATGGCCCAGGGGCCCGGGCGCGCATGGCAGCTCGCTGCGACTGTGCGGAGTGAGGGTGGCGGGCCCGGGCCGGGCCCGGCGCCCAGTTCGGGTTATCGCTTCTCGGCCTTTTGGCTAAGATCAAGTGTAGTATCTGTTCTTATCAGTTTAATATCTGATACGTCCCCTATCTGGGGACCATATATTAAATGGATTTTTAGAACAGGGAGATGGAAGAAGAGCTTGCTCTGTCCACTCCACGCATTGACCTGGTATTGCAGTACCTCCAGGACCGGTGCACCTCTCTTATTTGTGACCAAAAGCAGAACCCAAGCAAAGCCGAGCAACGAGCAGAGCAACGAGCCGAGGAAGGGCCGAGCGACCTGGGGAGCAGCGGCAGCAGTCCAGGGTCGGTCGGTTGGTCGGTCGGTTGCTTCCTTCCTTTCTTTCCTCCCAGCTCGTTGCTTCTGCAGGCGAGTGAGTGCGCGGCGTCTTGGTCGCGACATGTAACGTAAGGTAACGTAACTGAACTGTGCTGCGGTAGGTAATGTCCGTTGTAACGTAACGTAACTTTCGATGTCCTGTCCTGTCCTGTCGTGCCATGCCATGCCATGCCATGCCATGCCATGTGTGTGGCTGGCCTTGGTCATGAAGGCACATGCTGGTTGAGGGTGCATTGAAGGGTTAAAGTGCTAGTGTGTTTGCTTGCTTGAAGGTAGCATGGCCAGCTGACGGCTGTGCTGCTGCTGCTGCAGCAGCAGCTGCAGCTGCTGCCTGGCTCCTGTGGTTCTTTTGCATGCCTTGGTTTGTGTCTCCCTCTGATGGTGGCTTTGGAGCCAGTGAGCCAGCACTGTGCTGGGTGGCTGACGAGGACGAGGACAAGAGAGTGAGCGAGTGAGTGTTGTTCACAGCAGCAGCAGCAGCAGCCGGCAGGCAGCGCTTAAGAGGATTAGATGAGATTACAGTAAGGCCTGCTACGTCTGTCAGGTGCTTAGGTGGGTCCAGTCAATCAGCGGGACGGAGCCGCAGCAGCTGATCTCGTTGAGCGGGAGGCGGAGGTGCGAAGCGGGGGGGCCCCCGATCCCCCCTTGGGGGCGGACCCATGCAAATGTTTCAGGCCGCGCCGCCTCGATCCCGGCGGGCCTCGTTGAGATAGATAGACAGGCAGGCGGAGGGAGGGAAAGAAAGAGAGAGGAGAGTGTGCGAGCCAGGGGTGCTGGGCTTGGACGCAGGGGTGGTGCAGGCCGTCCCTTCCAGCTGTGGTTGCCGGCGCAGGGCTGCAGTCCGGCGCGGGGATCCGCAGAGGGAGTGCCCTGGGGGGTGGGGGTGGTGGGTGTGCAGCGGGCGGATGGCCCAGGGGCCCGGGCGCGCATGGCAGCTCGCTGCGACTGTGCGGAGTGAGGGTGGCGGGCCCGGGCCGGGCCCGGCGCCCAGTTCGGGTTATCGCTTCTCGGCCTTTTGGCTAAGATCAAGTGTAGTATCTGTTCTTATCAGTTTAATATCTGATACGTCCCCTATCTGGGGACCATATATTAAATGGATTTTTAGAACAGGGAGATGGAAGAAGAGCTTGCTCTGTCCACTCCACGCATTGACCTGGTATTGCAGTACCTCCAGGA
This sequence comes from Spea bombifrons, assembly GCF_027358695.1. Lineage (NCBI taxonomy): Eukaryota > Metazoa > Chordata > Amphibia > Anura > Pelobatidae > Spea > Spea bombifrons. Next base: position 28,316,866 of record NC_071095.1, on the reverse strand, counting down.
CCGGTGCACCTCTCTTATTTGTGACCAAAAGCAGAACCCAAGCAAAGCCGAGCAACGAGCAGAGCAACGAGCCGAGGAAGGGCCGAGCGACCTGGGGAGCAGCGGCAGCAGTCCAGGGTCGGTCGGTTGGTCGGTCGGTTGCTTCCTTCCTTTCTTTCCTCCCAGCTCGTTGCTTCTGCAGGCGAGTGAGTGCGCGGCGTCTTGGTCGCGACATGTAACGTAAGGTAACGTAACTGAACTGTGCTGCGGTAGGTAATGTCCGTTGTAACGTAACGTAACTTTCGATGTCCTGTCCTGTCCTGTCGTGCCATGCCATGCCATGCCATGCCATGCCATGTGTGTGGCTGGCCTTGGTCATGAAGGCACATGCTGGTTGAGGGTGCATTGAAGGGTTAAAGTGCTAGTGTGTTTGCTTGCTTGAAGGTAGCATGGCCAGCTGACGGCTGTGCTGCTGCTGCTGCAGCAGCAGCTGCAGCTGCTGCCTGGCTCCTGTGGTTCTTTTGCATGCCTTGGTTTGTGTCTCCCTCTGATGGTGGCTTTGGAGCCAGTGAGCCAGCACTGTGCTGGGTGGCTGACGAGGACGAGGACAAGAGAGTGAGCGAGTGAGTGTTGTTCACAGCAGCAGCAGCAGCAGCAGCGCGGCAGGCAGCGCTTAAGAGGATTAGATGAGATTACAGTAAGGCCTGCTACGTCTGTCAGGTGCTTAGGTGGGTCCAGTCAATCAGCGGGACGGAGCCGCAGCAGCTGATCTCGTTGAGCGGGAGGCGGAGGTGCGAAGCGGGGGGGCCCCCGATCCCCCCTTGGGGGCGGACCCATGCAAATGTTTCAGGCCGCGCCGCCTCGATCCCGGCGGGCCTCGTTGAGATAGATAGACAGGCAGGCGGAGGGAGGGAAAGAAAGAGAGAGGAGAGTGTGCGAGCCAGGGGTGCTGGGCTTGGACGCAGGGGTGGTGCAGGCCGTCCCTTCCAGCTGTGGTTGCCGGCGCAGGGCTGCAGTCCGGCGCGGGGATCCGCAGAGGGAGTGCCCTGGGGGGTGGGGGTGGTGGGTGTGCAGCGGGCGGATGGCCCAGGGGCCCGGGCGCGCATGGCAGCTCGCTGCGACTGTGCGGAGTGAGGGTGGCGGGCCCGGGCCGGGCCCGGCGCCCAGTTCGGGTTATCGCTTCTCGGCCTTTTGGCTAAGATCAAGTGTAGTATCTGTTCTTATCAGTTTAATATCTGATACGTCCCCTATCTGGGGACCATATATTAAATGGATTTTTAGAACAGGGAGATGGAAGAAGAGCTTGCTCTGTCCACTCCACGCATTGACCTGGTATTGCAGTACCTCCAGGACCGGTGCACCTCTCTTATTTGTGACCAAAAGCAGAACCCAAGCAAAGCCGAGCAACGAGCAGAGCAACGAGCCGAGGAAGGGCCGAGCGACCTGGGGAGCAGCGGCAGCAGTCCAGGGTCGGTCGGTTGGTCGGTCGGTTGCTTCCTTCCTTTCTTTCCTCCCAGCTCGTTGCTTCTGCAGGCGAGTGAGTGCGCGGCGTCTTGGTCGCGACATGTAACGTAAGGTAACGTAACTGAACTGTGCTGCGGTAGGTAATGTCCGTTGTAACGTAACGTAACTTTCGATGTCCTGTCCTGTCCTGTCGTGCCATGCCATGCCATGCCATGCCATGCCATGTGTGTGGCTGGCCTTGGTCATGAAGGCACATGCTGGTTGAGGGTGCATTGAAGGGTTAAAGTGCTAGTGTGTTTGCTTGCTTGAAGGTAGCATGGCCAGCTGACGGCTGTGCTGCTGCTGCTGCAGCAGCAGCTGCAGCTGCTGCCTGGCTCCTGTGGTTCTTTTGCATGCCTTGGTTTGTGTCTCCCTCTGATGGTGGCTTTGGAGCCAGTGAGCCAGCACTGTGCTGGGTGGCTGACGAGGACGAGGACAAGAGAGTGAGCGAGTGAGTGTTGTTCACAGCAGCAGCAGCAGCAGCCGGCAGGCAGCGCTTAAGAGGATTAGATGAGATTACAGTAAGGCCTGCTACGTCTGTCAGGTGCTTAGGTGGGTCCAGTCAATCAGCGGGACGGAGCCGCAGCAGCTGATCTCGTTGAGCGGGAGGCGGAGGTGCGAAGCGGGGGGGCCCCCGATCCCCCCTTGGGGGCGGACCCATGCAAATGTTTCAGGCCGCGCCGCCTCGATCCCGGCGGGCCTCGTTGAGATAGATAGACAGGCAGGCGGAGGGAGGGAAAGAAAGAGAGAGGAGAGTGTGCGAGCCAGGGGTGCTGGGCTTGGACGCAGGGGTGGTGCAGGCCGTCCCTTCCAGCTGTGGTTGCCGGCGCAGGGCTGCAGTCCGGCGCGGGGATCCGCAGAGGGAGTGCCCTGGGGGGTGGGGGTGGTGGGTGTGCAGCGGGCGGATGGCCCAGGGGCCCGGGCGCGCATGGCAGCTCGCTGCGACTGTGCGGAGTGAGGGTGGCGGGCCCGGGCCGGGCCCGGCGCCCAGTTCGGGTTATCGCTTCTCGGCCTTTTGGCTAAGATCAAGTGTAGTATCTGTTCTTATCAGTTTAATATCTGATACGTCCCCTATCTGGGGACCATATATTAAATGGATTTTTAGAACAGGGAGATGGAAGAAGAGCTTGCTCTGTCCACTCCACGCATTGACCTGGTATTGCAGTACCTCCAGGACCGGTGCACCTCTCTTATTTGTGACCAAAAGCAGAACCCAAGCAAAGCCGAGCAACGAGCAGAGCAACGAGCCGAGGAAGGGCCGAGCGACCTGGGGAGCAGCGGCAGCAGTCCAGGGTCGGTCGGTTGGTCGGTCGGTTGCTTCCTTCCTTTCTTTCCTCCCAGCTCGTTGCTTCTGCAGGCGAGTGAGTGCGCGGCGTCTTGGTCGCGACATGTAACGTAAGGTAACGTAACTGAACTGTGCTGCGGTAGGTAATGTCCGTTGTAACGTAACGTAACTTTCGATGTCCTGTCCTGTCCTGTCGTGCCATGCCATGCCATGCCATGCCATGCCATGTGTGTGGCTGGCCTTGGTCATGAAGGCACATGCTGGTTGAGGGTGCATTGAAGGGTTAAAGTGCTAGTGTGTTTGCTTGCTTGAAGGTAGCATGGCCAGCTGACGGCTGTGCTGCTGCTGCTGCAGCAGCAGCTGCAGCTGCTGCCTGGCTCCTGTGGTTCTTTTGCATGCCTTGGTTTGTGTCTCCCTCTGATGGTGGCTTTGGAGCCAGTGAGCCAGCACTGTGCTGGGTGGCTGACGAGGACGAGGACAAGAGAGTGAGCGAGTGAGTGTTGTTCACAGCAGCAGCAGCAGCAGCCGGCAGGCAGCGCTTAAGAGGATTAGATGAGATTACAGTAAGGCCTGCTACGTCTGTCAGGTGCTTAGGTGGGTCCAGTCAATCAGCGGGACGGAGCCGCAGCAGCTGATCTCGTTGAGCGGGAGGCGGAGGTGCGAAGCGGGGGGGCCCCCGATCCCCCCTTGGGGGCGGACCCATGCAAATGTTTCAGGCCGCGCCGCCTCGATCCCGGCGGGCCTCGTTGAGATAGATAGACAGGCAGGCGGAGGGAGGGAAAGAAAGAGAGAGGAGAGTGTGCGAGCCAGGGGTGCTGGGCTTGGACGCAGGGGTGGTGCAGGCCGTCCCTTCCAGCTGTGGTTGCCGGCGCAGGGCTGCAGTCCGGCGCGGGGATCCGCAGAGGGAGTGCCCTGGGGGGTGGGGGTGGTGGGTGTGCAGCGGGCGGATGGCCCAGGGGCCCGGGCGCGCATGGCAGCTCGCTGCGACTGTGCGGAGTGAGGGTGGCGGGCCCGGGCCGGGCCCGGCGCCCAGTTCGGGTTATCGCTTCTCGGCCTTTTGGCTAAGATCAAGTGTAGTATCTGTTCTTATCAGTTTAATATCTGATACGTCCCCTATCTGGGGACCATATATTAAATGGATTTTTAGAACAGGGAGATGGAAGAAGAGCTTGCTCTGTCCACTCCACGCATTGACCTGGTATTGCAGTACCTCCAGGACCGGTGCACCTCTCTTATTTGTGACCAAAAGCAGAACCCAAGCAAAGCCGAGCAACGAGCAGAGCAACGAGCCGAGGAAGGGCCGAGCGACCTGGGGAGCAGCGGCAGCAGTCCAGGGTCGGTCGGTTGGTCGGTCGGTTGCTTCCTTCCTTTCTTTCCTCCCAGCTCGTTGCTTCTGCAGGCGAGTGAGTGCGCGGCGTCTTGGTCGCGACATGTAACGTAAGGTAACGTAACTGAACTGTGCTGCGGTAGGTAATGTCCGTTGTAACGTAACGTAACTTTCGATGTCCTGTCCTGTCCTGTCGTGCCATGCCATGCCATGCCATGCCATGCCATGTGTGTGGCTGGCCTTGGTCATGAAGGCACATGCTGGTTGAGGGTGCATTGAAGGGTTAAAGTGCTAGTGTGTTTGCTTGCTTGAAGGTAGCATGGCCAGCTGACGGCTGTGCTGCTGCTGCTGCAGCAGCAGCTGCAGCTGCTGCCTGGCTCCTGTGGTTCTTTTGCATGCCTTGGTTTGTGTCTCCCTCTGATGGTGGCTTTGGAGCCAGTGAGCCAGCACTGTGCTGGGTGGCTGACGAGGACGAGGACAAGAGAGTGAGCGAGTGAGTGTTGTTCACAGCAGCAGCAGCAGCAGCCGGCAGGCAGCGCTTAAGAGGATTAGATGAGATTACAGTAAGGCCTGCTACGTCTGTCAGGTGCTTAGGTGGGTCCAGTCAATCAGCGGGACGGAGCCGCAGCAGCTGATCTCGTTGAGCGGGAGGCGGAGGTGCGAAGCGGGGGGGCCCCCGATCCCCCCTTGGGGGCGGACCCATGCAAATGTTTCAGGCCGCGCCGCCTCGATCCCGGCGGGCCTCGTTGAGATAGATAGACAGGCAGGCGGAGGGAGGGAAAGAAAGAGAGAGGAGAGTGTGCGAGCCAGGGGTGCTGGGCTTGGACGCAGGGGTGGTGCAGGCCGTCCCTTCCAGCTGTGGTTGCCGGCGCAGGGCTGCAGTCCGGCGCGGGGATCCGCAGAGGGAGTGCCCTGGGGGGTGGGGGTGGTGGGTGTGCAGCGGGCGGATGGCCCAGGGGCCCGGGCGCGCATGGCAGCTCGCTGCGACTGTGCGGAGTGAGGGTGGCGGGCCCGGGCCGGGCCCGGCGCCCAGTTCGGGTTATCGCTTCTCGGCCTTTTGGCTAAGATCAAGTGTAGTATCTGTTCTTATCAGTTTAATATCTGATACGTCCCCTATCTGGGGACCATATATTAAATGGATTTTTAGAACAGGGAGATGGAAGAAGAGCTTGCTCTGTCCACTCCACGCATTGACCTGGTATTGCAGTACCTCCAGGACCGGTGCACCTCTCTTATTTGTGACCAAAAGCAGAACCCAAGCAAAGCCGAGCAACGAGCAGAGCAACGAGCCGAGGAAGGGCCGAGCGACCTGGGGAGCAGCGGCAGCAGTCCAGGGTCGGTCGGTTGGTCGGTCGGTTGCTTCCTTCCTTTCTTTCCTCCCAGCTCGTTGCTTCTGCAGGCGAGTGAGTGCGCGGCGTCTTGGTCGCGACATGTAACGTAAGGTAACGTAACTGAACTGTGCTGCGGTAGGTAATGTCCGTTGTAACGTAACGTAACTTTCGATGTCCTGTCCTGTCCTGTCGTGCCATGCCATGCCATGCCATGCCATGCCATGTGTGTGGCTGGCCTTGGTCATGAAGGCACATGCTGGTTGAGGGTGCATTGAAGGGTTAAAGTGCTAGTGTGTTTGCTTGCTTGAAGGTAGCATGGCCAGCTGACGGCTGTGCTGCTGCTGCTGCAGCAGCAGCTGCAGCTGCTGCCTGGCTCCTGTGGTTCTTTTGCATGCCTTGGTTTGTGTCTCCCTCTGATGGTGGCTTTGGAGCCAGTGAGCCAGCACTGTGCTGGGTGGCTGACGAGGACGAGGACAAGAGAGTGAGCGAGTGAGTGTTGTTCACAGCAGCAGCAGCAGCAGCCGGCAGGCAGCGCTTAAGAGGATTAGATGAGATTACAGTAAGGCCTGCTACGTCTGTCAGGTGCTTAGGTGGGTCCAGTCAATCAGCGGGACGGAGCCGCAGCAGCTGATCTCGTTGAGCGGGAGGCGGAGGTGCGAAGCGGGGGGGCCCCCGATCCCCCCTTGGGGGCGGACCCATGCAAATGTTTCAGGCCGCGCCGCCTCGATCCCGGCGGGCCTCGTTGAGATAGATAGACAGGCAGGCGGAGGGAGGGAAAGAAAGAGAGAGGAGAGTGTGCGAGCCAGGGGTGCTGGGCTTGGACGCAGGGGTGGTGCAGGCCGTCCCTTCCAGCTGTGGTTGCCGGCGCAGGGCTGCAGTCCGGCGCGGGGATCCGCAGAGGGAGTGCCCTGGGGGGTGGGGGTGGTGGGTGTGCAGCGGGCGGATGGCCCAGGGGCCCGGGCGCGCATGGCAGCTCGCTGCGACTGTGCGGAGTGAGGGTGGCGGGCCCGGGCCGGGCCCGGCGCCCAGTTCGGGTTATCGCTTCTCGGCCTTTTGGCTAAGATCAAGTGTAGTATCTGTTCTTATCAGTTTAATATCTGATACGTCCCCTATCTGGGGACCATATATTAAATGGATTTTTAGAACAGGGAGATGGAAGAAGAGCTTGCTCTGTCCACTCCACGCATTGACCTGGTATTGCAGTACCTCCAGGACCGGTGCACCTCTCTTATTTGTGACCAAAAGCAGAACCCAAGCAAAGCCGAGCAACGAGCAGAGCAACGAGCCGAGGAAGGGCCGAGCGACCTGGGGAGCAGCGGCAGCAGTCCAGGGTCGGTCGGTTGGTCGGTCGGTTGCTTCCTTCCTTTCTTTCCTCCCAGCTCGTTGCTTCTGCAGGCGAGTGAGTGCGCGGCGTCTTGGTCGCGACATGTAACGTAAGGTAACGTAACTGAACTGTGCTGCGGTAGGTAATGTCCGTTGTAACGTAACGTAACTTTCGATGTCCTGTCCTGTCCTGTCGTGCCATGCCATGCCATGCCATGCCATGCCATGTGTGTGGCTGGCCTTGGTCATGAAGGCACATGCTGGTTGAGGGTGCATTGAAGGGTTAAAGTGCTAGTGTGTTTGCTTGCTTGAAGGTAGCATGGCCAGCTGACGGCTGTGCTGCTGCTGCTGCAGCAGCAGCTGCAGCTGCTGCCTGGCTCCTGTGGTTCTTTTGCATGCCTTGGTTTGTGTCTCCCTCTGATGGTGGCTTTGGAGCCAGTGAGCCAGCACTGTGCTGGGTGGCTGACGAGGACGAGGACAAGAGAGTGAGCGAGTGAGTGTTGTTCACAGCAGCAGCAGCAGCAGCCGGCAGGCAGCGCTTAAGAGGATTAGATGAGATTACAGTAAGGCCTGCTACGTCTGTCAGGTGCTTAGGTGGGTCCAGTCAATCAGCGGGACGGAGCCGCAGCAGCTGATCTCGTTGAGCGGGAGGCGGAGGTGCGAAGCGGGGGGGCCCCCGATCCCCCCTTGGGGGCGGACCCATGCAAATGTTTCAGGCCGCGCCGCCTCGATCCCGGCGGGCCTCGTTGAGATAGATAGACAGGCAGGCGGAGGGAGGGAAAGAAAGAGAGAGGAGAGTGTGCGAGCCAGGGGTGCTGGGCTTGGACGCAGGGGTGGTGCAGGCCGTCCCTTCCAGCTGTGGTTGCCGGCGCAGGGCTGCAGTCCGGCGCGGGGATCCGCAGAGGGAGTGCCCTGGGGGGTGGGGGTGGTGGGTGTGCAGCGGGCGGATGGCCCAGGGGCCCGGGCGCGCATGGCAGCTCGCTGCGACTGTGCGGAGTGAGGGTGGCGGGCCCGGGCCGGGCCCGGCGCCCAGTTCGGGTTATCGCTTCTCGGCCTTTTGGCTAAGATCAAGTGTAGTATCTGTTCTTATCAGTTTAATATCTGATACGTCCCCTATCTGGGGACCATATATTAAATGGATTTTTAGAACAGGGAGATGGAAGAAGAGCTTGCTCTGTCCACTCCACGCATTGACCTGGTATTGCAGTACCTCCAGGACCGGTGCACCTCTCTTATTTGTGACCAAAAGCAGAACCCAAGCAAAGCCGAGCAACGAGCAGAGCAACGAGCCGAGGAAGGGCCGAGCGACCTGGGGAGCAGCGGCAGCAGTCCAGGGTCGGTCGGTTGGTCGGTCGGTTGCTTCCTTCCTTTCTTTCCTCCCAGCTCGTTGCTTCTGCAGGCGAGTGAGTGCGCGGCGTCTTGGTCGCGACATGTAACGTAAGGTAACGTAACTGAACTGTGCTGCGGTAGGTAATGTCCGTTGTAACGTAACGTAACTTTCGATGTCCTGTCCTGTCCTGTCGTGCCATGCCATGCCATGCCATGCCATGCCATGTGTGTGGCTGGCCTTGGTCATGAAGGCACATGCTGGTTGAGGGTGCATTGAAGGGTTAAAGTGCTAGTGTGTTTGCTTGCTTGAAGGTAGCATGGCCAGCTGACGGCTGTGCTGCTGCTGCTGCAGCAGCAGCTGCAGCTGCTGCCTGGCTCCTGTGGTTCTTTTGCATGCCTTGGTTTGTGTCTCCCTCTGATGGTGGCTTTGGAGCCAGTGAGCCAGCACTGTGCTGGGTGGCTGACGAGGACGAGGACAAGAGAGTGAGCGAGTGAGTGTTGTTCACAGCAGCAGCAGCAGCAGCCGGCAGGCAGCGCTTAAGAGGATTAGATGAGATTACAGTAAGGCCTGCTACGTCTGTCAGGTGCTTAGGTGGGTCCAGTCAATCAGCGGGACGGAGCCGCAGCAGCTGATCTCGTTGAGCGGGAGGCGGAGGTGCGAAGCGGGGGGGCCCCCGATCCCCCCTTGGGGGCGGACCCATGCAAATGTTTCAGGCCGCGCCGCCTCGATCCCGGCGGGCCTCGTTGAGATAGATAGACAGGCAGGCGGAGGGAGGGAAAGAAAGAGAGAGGAGAGTGTGCGAGCCAGGGGTGCTGGGCTTGGACGCAGGGGTGGTGCAGGCCGTCCCTTCCAGCTGTGGTTGCCGGCGCAGGGCTGCAGTCCGGCGCGGGGATCCGCAGAGGGAGTGCCCTGGGGGGTGGGGGTGGTGGTGGGTGTGCAGCGGGCGGATGGCCCAGGGGCCCGGGCGCGCATGGCAGCTCGCTGCGACTGTGCGGAGTGAGGGTGGCGGGCCCGGGCCGGGCCCGGCGCCCAGTTCGGGTTATCGCTTCTCGGCCTTTTGGCTAAGATCAAGTGTAGTATCTGTTCTTATCAGTTTAATATCTGATACGTCCCCTATCTGGGGACCATATATTAAATGGATTTTTAGAACAGGGAGATGGAAGAAGAGCTTGCTCTGTCCACTCCACGCATTGACCTGGTATTGCAGTACCTCCAGGACCGGTGCACCTCTCTTATTTGTGACCAAAAGCAGAACCCAAGCAAAGCCGAGCAACGAGCAGAGCAACGAGCCGAGGAAGGGCCGAGCGACCTGGGGAGCAGCGGCAGCAGTCCAGGGTCGGTCGGTTGGTCGGTCGGTTGCTTCCTTCCTTTCTTTCCTCCCAGCTCGTTGCTTCTGCAGGCGAGTGAGTGCGCGGCGTCTTGGTCGCGACATGTAACGTAAGGTAACGTAACTGAACTGTGCTGCGGTAGGTAATGTCCGTTGTAACGTAACGTAACTTTCGATGTCCTGTCCTGTCCTGTCGTGCCATGCCATGCCATGCCATGCCATGCCATGTGTGTGGCTGGCCTTGGTCATGAAGGCACATGCTGGTTGAGGGTGCATTGAAGGGTTAAAGTGCTAGTGTGTTTGCTTGCTTGAAGGTAGCATGGCCAGCTGACGGCTGTGCTGCTGCTGCTGCAGCAGCAGCTGCAGCTGCTGCCTGGCTCCTGTGGTTCTTTTGCATGCCTTGGTTTGTGTCTCCCTCTGATGGTGGCTTTGGAGCCAGTGAGCCAGCACTGTGCTGGGTGGCTGACGAGGACGAGGACAAGAGAGTGAGCGAGTGAGTGTTGTTCACAGCAGCAGCAGCAGCAGCCGGCAGGCAGCGCTTAAGAGGATTAGATGAGATTACAGTAAGGCCTGCTACGTCTGTCAGGTGCTTAGGTGGGTCCAGTCAATCAGCGGGACGGAGCCGCAGCAGCTGATCTCGTTGAGCGGGAGGCGGAGGTGCGAAGCGGGGGGGCCCCCGATCCCCCCTTGGGGGCGGACCCATGCAAATGTTTCAGGCCGCGCCGCCTCGATCCCGGCGGGCCTCGTTGAGATAGATAGACAGGCAGGCGGAGGGAGGGAAAGAAAGAGAGAGGAGAGTGTGCGAGCCAGGGGTGCTGGGCTTGGACGCAGGGGTGGTGCAGGCCGTCCCTTCCAGCTGTGGTTGCCGGCGCAGGGCTGCAGTCCGGCGCGGGGATCCGCAGAGGGAGTGCCCTGGGGGGTGGGGGTGGTGGGTGTGCAGCGGGCGGATGGCCCAGGGGCCCGGGCGCGCATGGCAGCTCGCTGCGACTGTGCGGAGTGAGGGTGGCGGGCCCGGGCCGGGCCCGGCGCCCAGTTCGGGTTATCGCTTCTCGGCCTTTTGGCTAAGATCAAGTGTAGTATCTGTTCTTATCAGTTTAATATCTGATACGTCCCCTATCTGGGGACCATATATTAAATGGATTTTTAGAACAGGGAGATGGAAGAAGAGCTTGCTCTGTCCACTCCACGCATTGACCTGGTATTGCAGTACCTCCAGGACCGGTGCACCTCTCTTATTTGTGACCAAAAGCAGAACCCAAGCAAAGCCGAGCAACGAGCAGAGCAACGAGCCGAGGAAGGGCCGAGCGACCTGGGGAGCAGCGGCAGCAGTCCAGGGTCGGTCGGTTGGTCGGTCGGTTGCTTCCTTCCTTTCTTTCCTCCCAGCTCGTTGCTTCTGCAGGCGAGTGAGTGCGCGGCGTCTTGGTCGCGACATGTAACGTAAGGTAACGTAACTGAACTGTGCTGCGGTAGGTAATGTCCGTTGTAACGTAACGTAACTTTCGATGTCCTGTCCTGTCCTGTCGTGCCATGCCATGCCATGCCATGCCATGCCATGTGTGTGGCTGGCCTTGGTCATGAAGGCACATGCTGGTTGAGGGTGCATTGAAGGGTTAAAGTGCTAGTGTGTTTGCTTGCTTGAAGGTAGCATGGCCAGCTGACGGCTGTGCTGCTGCTGCTGCAGCAGCAGCTGCAGCTGCTGCCTGGCTCCTGTGGTTCTTTTGCATGCCTTGGTTTGTGTCTCCCTCTGATGGTGGCTTTGGAGCCAGTGAGCCAGCACTGTGCTGGGTGGCTGACGAGGACGAGGACAAGAGAGTGAGCGAGTGAGTGTTGTTCACAGCAGCAGCAGCAGCAGCCGGCAGGCAGCGCTTAAGAGGATTAGATGAGATTACAGTAAGGCCTGCTACGTCTGTCAGGTGCTTAGGTGGGTCCAGTCAATCAGCGGGACGGAGCCGCAGCAGCTGATCTCGTTGAGCGGGAGGCGGAGGTGCGAAGCGGGGGGGCCCCCGATCCCCCCTTGGGGGCGGACCCATGCAAATGTTTCAGGCCGCGCCGCCTCGATCCCGGCGGGCCTCGTTGAGATAGATAGACAGGCAGGCGGAGGGAGGGAAAGAAAGAGAGAGGAGAGTGTGCGAGCCAGGGGTGCTGGGCTTGGACGCAGGGGTGGTGCAGGCCGTCCCTTCCAGCTGTGGTTGCCGGCGCAGGGCTGCAGTCCGGCGCGGGGATCCGCAGAGGGAGTGCCCTGGGGGGTGGGGGTGGTGGGTGTGCAGCGGGCGGATGGCCCAGGGGCCCGGGCGCGCATGGCAGCTCGCTGCGACTGTGCGGAGTGAGGGTGGCGGGCCCGGGCCGGGCCCGGCGCCCAGTTCGGGTTATCGCTTCTCGGCCTTTTGGCTAAGATCAAGTGTAGTATCTGTTCTTATCAGTTTAATATCTGATACGTCCCCTATCTGGGGACCATATATTAAATGGATTTTTAGAACAGGGAGATGGAAGAAGAGCTTGCTCTGTCCACTCCACGCATTGACCTGGTATTGCAGTACCTCCAGGACCGGTGCACCTCTCTTATTTGTGACCAAAAGCAGAACCCAAGCAAAGCCGAGCAACGAGCAGAGCAACGAGCCGAGGAAGGGCCGAGCGACCTGGGGAGCAGCGGCAGCAGTCCAGGGTCGGTCGGTTGGTCGGTCGGTTGCTTCCTTCCTTTCTTTCCTCCCAGCTCGTTGCTTCTGCAGGCGAGTGAGTGCGCGGCGTCTTGGTCGCGACATGTAACGTAAGGTAACGTAACTGAACTGTGCTGCGGTAGGTAATGTCCGTTGTAACGTAACGTAACTTTCGATGTCCTGTCCTGTCCTGTCGTGCATGCCATGCCATGCCATGCCATGCCATGTGTGTGGCTGGCCTTGGTCATGAAGGCACATGCTGGTTGAGGGTGCATTGAAGGGTTAAAGTGCTAGTGTGTTTGCTTGCTTGAAGGTAGCATGGCCAGCTGACGGCTGTGCTGCTGCTGCTGCAGCAGCAGCTGCAGCTGCTGCCTGGCTCCTGTGGTTCTTTTGCATGCCTTGGTTTGTGTCTCCCTCTGATGGTGGCTTTGGAGCCAGTGAGCCAGCACTGTGCTGGGTGGCTGACGAGGACGAGGACAAGAGAGTGAGCGAGTGAGTGTTGTTCACAGCAGCAGCAGCAGCAGCCGGCAGGCAGCGCTTAAGAGGATTAGATGAGATTACAGTAAGGCCTGCTACGTCTGTCAGGTGCTTAGGTGGGTCCAGTCAATCAGCGGGACGGAGCCGCAGCAGCTGATCTCGTTGAGCGGGAGGCGGAGGTGCGAAGCGGGGGGGCCCCCGATCCCCCCTTGGGGGCGGACCCATGCAAATGTTTCAGGCCGCGCCGCCTCGATCCCGGCGGGCCTCGTTGAGATAGATAGACAGGCAGGCGGAGGGAGGGAAAGAAAGAGAGAGGAGAGTGTGCGAGCCAGGGGTGCTGGGCTTGGACGCAGGGGTGGTGCAGGCCGTCCCTTCCAGCTGTGGTTGCCGGCGCAGGGCTGCAGTCCGGCGCGGGGATCCGCAGAGGGAGTGCCCTGGGGGGTGGGGGTGGTGGGTGTGCAGCGGGCGGATGGCCCAGGGGCCCGGGCGCGCATGGCAGCTCGCTGCGACTGTGCGGAGTGAGGGTGGCGGGCCCGGGCCGGGCCCGGCGCCCAGTTCGGGTTATCGCTTCTCGGCCTTTTGGCTAAGATCAAGTGTAGTATCTGTTCTTATCAGTTTAATATCTGATACGTCCCCTATCTGGGGACCATATATTAAATGGATTTTTAGAACAGGGAGATGGAAGAAGAGCTTGCTCTGTCCACTCCACGCATTGACCTGGTATTGCAGTACCTCCAGGACCGGTGCACCTCTCTTATTTGTGACCAAAAGCAGAACCCAAGCAAAGCCGAGCAACGAGCAGAGCAACGAGCCGAGGAAGGGCCGAGCGACCTGGGGAGCAGCGGCAGCAGTCCAGGGTCGGTCGGTTGGTCGGTCGGTTGCTTCCTTCCTTTCTTTCCTCCCAGCTCGTTGCTTCTGCAGGCGAGTGAGTGCGCGGCGTCTTGGTTCGCGACATGTAACGTAAGGTAACGTAACTGAACTGTGCTGCGGTAGGTAATGTCCGTTGTAACGTAACGTAACTTTCGATGTCCTGTCCTGTCCTGTCGTGCCATGCCATGCCATGCCATGCCATGCCATGTGTGTGGCTGGCCTTGGTCATTGGTCATGAAGGCACATGCTGGTTGAGGGTGCATTGAAGGGTTAAAGTGCTAGTGTGTTTGCTTGCTTGAAGGTAGCATGGCCAGCTGACGGCTGTGCTGCTGCTGCTGCAGCAGCAGCTGCAGCTGCTGCCTGGCTCCTGTGGTTCTTTTGCATGCCTTGGTTTGTGTCTCCCTCTGATGGTGGCTTTGGAGCCAGTGAGCCAGCACTGTGCTGGGTGGCTGACGAGGACGAGGACAAGAGAGTGAGCGAGTGAGTGTTGTTCACAGCAGCAGCAGCAGCAGCAGCGCGGCAGGCAGCGCTTAAGAGGATTAGATGAGATTACAGTAAGGCCTGCTACGTCTGTCAGGTGCTTAGGTGGGTCCAGTCAATCAGCGGGACGGAGCCGCAGCAGCTGATCTCGTTGAGCGGGAGGCGGAGGTGCGAAGCGGGGGGGCCCCCGATCCCCCCTTGGGGGCGGACCCATGCAAATGTTTCAGGCCGCGCCGCCTCGATCCCGGCGGGCCTCGTTGAGATAGATAGACAGGCAGGCGGAGGGAGGGAAAGAAAGAGAGAGGAGAGTGTGCGAGCCAGGGGTGCTGGGCTTGGACGCAGGGGTGGTGCAGGCCGTCCCTTCCAGCTGTGGTTGCCGGCGCAGGGCTGCAGTCCGGCGCGGGGATCCGCAGAGGGAGTGCCCTGGGGGGTGGGGGTGGTGGGTGTGCAGCGGGCGGATGGCCCAGGGGCCCGGGCGCGCATGGCAGCTCGCTGCGACTGTGCGGAGTGAGGGTGGCGGGCCCGGGCCGGGCCCGGCGCCCAGTTCGGGTTATCGCTTCTCGGCCTTTTGGCTAAGATCAAGTGTAGTATCTGTTCTTATCAGTTTAATATCTGATACGTCCCCTATCTGGGGACCATATATTAAATGGATTTTTAGAACAGGGAGATGGAAGAAGAGCTTGCTCTGTCCACTCCACGCATTGACCTGGTATTGCAGTACCTCCAGGACCGGTGCACCTCTCTTATTTGTGACCAAAAGCAGAACCCAAGCAAAGCCGAGCAACGAGCAGAGCAACGAGCCGAGGAAGGGCCGAGCGACCTGGGGAGCAGCGGCAGCAGTCCAGGGTCGGTCGGTTGGTCGGTCGGTTGCTTCCTTCCTTTCTTTCCTCCCAGCTCGTTGCTTCTGCAGGCGAGTGAGTGCGCGGCGTCTTGGTCGCGACATGTAACGTAAGGTAACGTAACTGAACTGTGCTGCGGTAGGTAATGTCCGTTGTAACGTAACGTAACTTTCGATGTCCTGTCCTGTCCTGTCGTGCCATGCCATGCCATGCCATGCCATGCCATGTGTGTGGCTGGCCTTGGTCATGAAGGCACATGCTGGTTGAGGGTGCATTGAAGGGTTAAAGTGCTAGTGTGTTTGCTTGCTTGAAGGTAGCATGGCCAGCTGACGGCTGTGCTGCTGCTGCTGCAGCAGCAGCTGCAGCTGCTGCCTGGCTCCTGTGGTTCTTTTGCATGCCTTGGTTTGTGTCTCCCTCTGATGGTGGCTTTGGAGCCAGTGAGCCAGCACTGTGCTGGGTGGCTGACGAGGACGAGGACAAGAGAGTGAGCGAGTGAGTGTTGTTCACAGCAGCAGCAGCAGCAGCGCGCGGCAGGCAGCGCTTAAGAGGATTAGATGAGATTACAGTAAGGCCTGCTACGTCTGTCAGGTGCTTAGGTGGGTCCAGTCAATCAGCGGGACGGAGCCGCAGCAGCTGATCTCGTTGAGCGGGAGGCGGAGGTGCGAAGCGGGGGGGCCCCCGATCCCCCCTTGGGGGCGGACCCATGCAAATGTTTCAGGCCGCGCCGCCTCGATCCCGGCGGGCCTCGTTGAGATAGATAGACAGGCAGGCGGAGGGAGGGAAAGAAAGAGAGAGGAGAGTGTGCGAGCCAGGGGTGCTGGGCTTGGACGCAGGGGTGGTGCAGGCCGTCCCTTCCAGCTGTGGTTGCCGGCGCAGGGCTGCAGTCCGGCGCGGGGATCCGCAGAGGGAGTGCCCTGGGGGGTGGGGGTGGTGGGTGTGCAGCGGGCGGATGGCCCAGGGGCCCGGGCGCGCATGGCAGCTCGCTGCGACTGTGCGGAGTGAGGGTGGCGGGCCCGGGCCGGGCCCGGCGCCCAGTTCGGGTTATCGCTTCTCGGCCTTTTGGCTAAGATCAAGTGTAGTATCTGTTCTTATCAGTTTAATATCTGATACGTCCCCTATCTGGGGACCATATATTAAATGGATTTTTAGAACAGGGAGATGGAAGAAGAGCTTGCTCTGTCCACTCCACGCATTGACCTGGTATTGCAGTACCTCCAGGACCGGTGCACCTCTCTTATTTGTGACCAAAAGCAGAACCCAAGCAAAGCCGAGCAACGAGCAGAGCAACGAGCCGAGGAAGGGCCGAGCGACCTGGGGAGCAGCGGCAGCAGTCCAGGGTCGGTCGGTTGGTCGGTCGGTTGCTTCCTTCCTTTCTTTCCTCCCAGCTCGTTGCTTCTGCAGGCGAGTGAGTGCGCGGCGTCTTGGTCGCGACATGTAACGTAAGGTAACGTAACTGAACTGTGCTGCGGTAGGTAATGTCCGTTGTAACGTAACGTAACTTTCGATGTCCTGTCCTGTCCTGTCGTGCCATGCCATGCCATGCCATGCCATGCCATGTGTGTGGCTGGCCTTGGTCATGAAGGCACATGCTGGTTGAGGGTGCATTGAAGGGTTAAAGTGCTAGTGTGTTTGCTTGCTTGAAGGTAGCATGGCCAGCTGACGGCTGTGCTGCTGCTGCTGCAGCAGCAGCTGCAGCTGCTGCCTGGCTCCTGTGGTTCTTTTGCATGCCTTGGTTTGTGTCTCCCTCTGATGGTGGCTTTGGAGCCAGTGAGCCAGCACTGTGCTGGGTGGCTGACGAGGACGAGGACAAGAGAGTGAGCGAGTGAGTGTTGTTCACAGCAGCAGCAGCAGCAGCAGCGGCAGGCAGCGCTTAAGAGGATTAGATGAGATTACAGTAAGGCCTGCTACGTCTGTCAGGTGCTTAGGTGGGTCCAGTCAATCAGCGGGACGGAGCCGCAGCAGCTGATCTCGTTGAGCGGGAGGCGGAGGTGCGAAGCGGGGGGGCCCCCGATCCCCCCTTGGGGGCGGACCCATGCAAATGTTTCAGGCCGCGCCGCCTCGATCCCGGCGGGCCTCGTTGAGATAGATAGACAGGCAGGCGGAGGGAGGGAAAGAAAGAGAGAGGAGAGTGTGCGAGCCAGGGGTGCTGGGCTTGGACGCAGGGGTGGTGCAGGCCGTCCCTTCCAGCTGTGGTTGCCGGCGCAGGGCTGCAGTCCGGCGCGGGGATCCGCAGAGGGAGTGCCCTGGGGGGTGGGGGTGGTGGGTGTGCAGCGGGCGGATGGCCCAGGGGCCCGGGCGCGCATGGCAGCTCGCTGCGACTGTGCGGAGTGAGGGTGGCGGGCCCGGGCCGGGCCCGGCGCCCAGTTCGGGTTATCGCTTCTCGGCCTTTTGGCTAAGATCAAGTGTAGTATCTGTTCTTATCAGTTTAATATCTGATACGTCCCCTATCTGGGGACCATATATTAAATGGATTTTTAGAACAGGGAGATGGAAGAAGAGCTTGCTCTGTCCACTCCACGCATTGACCTGGTATTGCAGTACCTCCAGGACCGGTGCACCTCTCTTATTTGTGACCAAAAGCAGAACCCAAGCAAAGCCGAGCAACGAGCAGAGCAACGAGCCGAGGAAGGGCCGAGCGACCTGGGGAGCAGCGGCAGCAGTCCAGGGTCGGTCGGTTGGTCGGTCGGTTGCTTCCTTCCTTTCTTTCCTCCCAGCTCGTTGCTTCTGCAGGCGAGTGAGTGCGCGGCGTCTTGGTCGCGACATGTAACGTAAGGTAACGTAACTGAACTGTGCTGCGGTAGGTAATGTCCGTTGTAACGTAACGTAACTTTCGATGTCCTGTCCTGTCCTGTCGTGCCATGCCATGCCATGCCATGCCATGCCATGCCATGTGTGTGGCTGGCCTTGGTCATGAAGGCACATGCTGGTTGAGGGTGCATTGAAGGGTTAAAGTGCTAGTGTGTTTGCTTGCTTGAAGGTAGCATGGCCAGCTGACGGCTGTGCTGCTGCTGCTGCAGCAGCAGCTGCAGCTGCTGCCTGGCTCCTGTGGTTCTTTTGCATGCCTTGGTTTGTGTCTCCCTCTGATGGTGGCTTTGGAGCCAGTGAGCCAGCACTGTGCTGGGTGGCTGACGAGGACGAGGACAAGAGAGTGAGCGAGTGAGTGTTGTTCACAGCAGCAGCAGCAGCAGCAGCAGCCGGCAGGCAGCGCTTAAGAGGATTAGATGAGATTACAGTAAGGCCTGCTACGTCTGTCAGGTGCTTAGGTGGGTCCAGTCAATCAGCGGGACGGAGCCGCAGCAGCTGATCTCGTTGAGCGGGAGGCGGAGGTGCGAAGCGGGGGGGCCCCCGATCCCCCCTTGGGGGCGGACCCATGCAAATGTTTCAGGCCGCGCCGCCTCGATCCCGGCGGGCCTCGTTGAGATAGATAGACAGGCAGGCGGAGGGAGGGAAAGAAAGAGAGAGGAGAGTGTGCGAGCCAGGGGTGCTGGGCTTGGACGCAGGGGTGGTGCAGGCCGTCCCTTCCAGCTGTGGTTGCCGGCGCAGGGCTGCAGTCCGGCGCGGGGATCCGCAGAGGGAGTGCCCTGGGGGGTGGGGGTGGTGGGTGTGCAGCGGGCGGATGGCCCAGGGGCCCGGGCGCGCATGGCAGCTCGCTGCGACTGTGCGGAGTGAGGGTGGCGGGCCCGGGCCGGGCCCGGCGCCCAGTTCGGGTTATCGCTTCTCGGCCTTTTGGCTAAGATCAAGTGTAGTATCTGTTCTTATCAGTTTAATATCTGATACGTCCCCTATCTGGGGACCATATATTAAATGGATTTTTAGAACAGGGAGATGGAAGAAGAGCTTGCTCTGTCCACTCCACGCATTGACCTGGTATTGCAGTACCTCCAGGACCGGTGCACCTCTCTTATTTGTGACCAAAAGCAGAACCCAAGCAAAGCCGAGCAACGAGCAGAGCAACGAGCCGAGGAAGGGCCGAGCGACCTGGGGAGCAGCGGCAGCAGTCCAGGGTCGGTCGGTTGGTCGGTCGGTTGCTTCCTTCCTTTCTTTCCTCCCAGCTCGTTGCTTCTGCAGGCGAGTGAGTGCGCGGCGTCTTGGTCGCGACATGTAACGTAAGGTAACGTAACTGAACTGTGCTGCGGTAGGTAATGTCCGTTGTAACGTAACGTAACTTTCGATGTCCTGTCCTGTCCTGTCGTGCCATGCCATGCCATGCCATGCCATGCCATGCCATGTGTGTGGCTGGCCTTGGTCATGAAGGCACATGCTGGTTGAGGGTGCATTGAAGGGTTAAAGTGCTAGTGTGTTTGCTTGCTTGAAGGTAGCATGGCCAGCTGACGGCTGTGCTGCTGCTGCTGCAGCAGCAGCTGCAGCTGCTGCCTGGCTCCTGTGGTTCTTTTGCATGCCTTGGTTTGTGTCTCCCTCTGATGGTGGCTTTGGAGCCAGTGAGCCAGCACTGTGCTGGGTGGCTGACGAGGACGAGGACAAGAGAGTGAGCGAGTGAGTGTTGTTCACAGCAGCAGCAGCAGCAGCAGCAGCCGGCAGGCAGCGCTTAAGAGGATTAGATGAGATTACAGTAAGGCCTGCTACGTCTGTCAGGTGCTTAGGTGGGTCCAGTCAATCAGCGGGACGGAGCCGCAGCAGCTGATCTCGTTGAGCGGGAGGCGGAGGTGCGAAGCGGGGGGGCCCCCGATCCCCCCTTGGGGGCGGACCCATGCAAATGTTTCAGGCCGCGCCGCCTCGATCCCGGCGGGCCTCGTTGAGATAGATAGACAGGCAGGCGGAGGGAGGGAAAGAAAGAGAGAGGAGAGTGTGCGAGCCAGGGGTGCTGGGCTTGGACGCAGGGGTGGTGCAGGCCGTCCCTTCCAGCTGTGGTTGCCGGCGCAGGGCTGCAGTCCGGCGCGGGGATCCGCAGAGGGAGTGCCCTGGGGGGTGGGGGTGGTGGGTGTGCAGCGGGCGGATGGCCCAGGGGCCCGGGCGCGCATGGCAGCTCGCTGCGACTGTGCGGAGTGAGGGTGGCGGGCCCGGGCCGGGCCCGGCGCCCAGTTCGGGTTATCGCTTCTCGGCCTTTTGGCTAAGATCAAGTGTAGTATCTGTTCTTATCAGTTTAATATCTGATACGTCCCCTATCTGGGGACCAGAGCTTGCTCTGTCCACTCCACGCATTGACCTGGTATTGCAGTACCTCCAGGACCGGTGCACCTCTCTTATTTGTGACCAAAAGCAGAACCCAAGCAAAGCCGAGCAACGAGCAGAGCAACGAGCCGAGGAAGGGCCGAGCGACCTGGGGAGCAGCGGCAGCAGTCCAGGGTCGGTCGGTTGGTCGGTCGGTTGCTTCCTTCCTTTCTTTCCTCCCAGCTCGTTGCTTCTGCAGGCGAGTGAGTGCGCGGCGTCTTGGTCGCGACATGTAACGTAAGGTAACGTAACTGAACTGTGCTGCGGTAGGTAATGTCCGTTGTAACGTAACGTAACTTTCGATGTCCTGTCCTGTCCTGTCGTGCCATGCCATGCCATGCCATGCCATGCCATGTGTGTGGCTGGCCTTGGTCATGAAGGCACATGCTGGTTGAGGGTGCATTGAAGGGTTAAAGTGCTAGTGTGTTTGCTTGCTTGAAGGTAGCATGGCCAGCTGACGGCTGTGCTGCTGCTGCTGCAGCAGCAGCTGCAGCTGCTGCCTGGCTCCTGTGGTTCTTTTGCATGCCTTGGTTTGTGTCTCCCTCTGATGGTGGCTTTGGAGCCAGTGAGCCAGCACTGTGCTGGGTGGCTGACGAGGACGAGGACAAGAGAGTGAGCGAGTGAGTGTTGTTCACAGCAGCAGCAGCAGCAGCCGGCAGGCAGCGCTTAAGAGGATTAGATGAGATTACAGTAAGGCCTGCTACGTCTGTCAGGTGCTTAGGTGGGTCCAGTCAATCAGCGGGACGGAGCCGCAGCAGCTGATCTCGTTGAGCGGGAGGCGGAGGTGCGAAGCGGGGGGGCCCCCGATCCCCCCTTGGGGGCGGACCCATGCAAATGTTTCAGGCCGCGCCGCCTCGATCCCGGCGGGCCTCGTTGAGATAGATAGACAGGCAGGCGGAGGGAGGGAAAGAAAGAGAGAGGAGAGTGTGCGAGCCAGGGGTGCTGGGCTTGGACGCAGGGGTGGTGCAGGCCGTCCCTTCCAGCTGTGGTTGCCGGCGCAGGGCTGCAGTCCGGCGCGGGGATCCGCAGAGGGAGTGCCCTGGGGGGTGGGGGTGGTGGGTGTGCAGCGGGCGGATGGCCCAGGGGCCCGGGCGCGCATGGCAGCTCGCTGCGACTGTGCGGAGTGAGGGTGGCGGGCCCGGGCCGGGCCCGGCGCCCAGTTCGGGTTATCGCTTCTCGGCCTTTTGGCTAAGATCAAGTGTAGTATCTGTTCTTATCAGTTTAATATCTGATACGTCCCCTATCTGGGGACCATATATTAAATGGATTTTTAGAACAGGGAGATGGAAGAAGAGCTTGCTCTGTCCACTCCACGCATTGACCTGGTATTGCAGTACCTCCAGGACCGGTGCACCTCTCTTATTTGTGACCAAAAGCAGAACCCAAGCAAAGCCGAGCAACGAGCAGAGCAACGAGCCGAGGAAGGGCCGAGCGACCTGGGGAGCAGCGGCAGCAGTCCAGGGTCGGTCGGTTGGTCGGTCGGTTGCTTCCTTCCTTTCTTTCCTCCCAGCTCGTTGCTTCTGCAGGCGAGTGAGTGCGCGGCGTCTTGGTCGCGACATGTAACGTAAGGTAACGTAACTGAACTGTGCTGCGGTAGGTAATGTCCGTTGTAACGTAACGTAACTTTCGATGTCCTGTCCTGTCCTGTCGTGCCATGCCATGCCATGCCATGCCATGCCATGTGTGTGGCTGGCCTTGGTCATGAAGGCACATGCTGGTTGAGGGTGCATTGAAGGGTTAAAGTGCTAGTGTGTTTGCTTGCTTGAAGGTAGCATGGCCAGCTGACGGCTGTGCTGCTGCTGCTGCAGCAGCAGCTGCAGCTGCTGCCTGGCTCCTGTGGTTCTTTTGCATGCCTTGGTTTGTGTCTCCCTCTGATGGTGGCTTTGGAGCCAGTGAGCCAGCACTGTGCTGGGTGGCTGACGAGGACGAGGACAAGAGAGTGAGCGAGTGAGTGTTGTTCACAGCAGCAGCAGCAGCAGCCGGCAGGCAGCGCTTAAGAGGATTAGATGAGATTACAGTAAGGCCTGCTACGTCTGTCAGGTGCTTAGGTGGGTCCAGTCAATCAGCGGGACGGAGCCGCAGCAGCTGATCTCGTTGAGCGGGAGGCGGAGGTGCGAAGCGGGGGGGCCCCCGATCCCCCCTTGGGGGCGGACCCATGCAAATGTTTCAGGCCGCGCCGCCTCGATCCCGGCGGGCCTCGTTGAGATAGATAGACAGGCAGGCGGAGGGAGGGAAAGAAAGAGAGAGGAGAGTGTGCGAGCCAGGGGTGCTGGGCTTGGACGCAGGGGTGGTGCAGGCCGTCCCTTCCAGCTGTGGTTGCCGGCGCAGGGCTGCAGTCCGGCGCGGGGATCCGCAGAGGGAGTGCCCTGGGGGGTGGGGGTGGTGGGTGTGCAGCGGGCGGATGGCCCAGGGGCCCGGGCGCGCATGGCAGCTCGCTGCGACTGTGCGGAGTGAGGGTGGCGGGCCCGGGCCGGGCCCGGCGCCCAGTTCGGGTTATCGCTTCTCGGCCTTTTGGCTAAGATCAAGTGTAGTATCTGTTCTTATCAGTTTAATATCTGATACGTCCCCTATCTGGGGACCATATATTAAATGGATTTTTAGAACAGGGAGATGGAAGAAGAGCTTGCTCTGTCCACTCCACGCATTGACCTGGTATTGCAGTACCTCCAGGACCGGTGCACCTCTCTTATTTGTGACCAAAAGCAGAACCCAAGCAAAGCCGAGCAACGAGCAGAGCAACGAGCCGAGGAAGGGCCGAGCGACCTGGGGAGCAGCGGCAGCAGTCCAGGGTCGGTCGGTTGGTCGGTCGGTTGCTTCCTTCCTTTCTTTCCTCCCAGCTCGTTGCTTCTGCAGGCGAGTGAGTGCGCGGCGTCTTGGTCGCGACATGTAACGTAAGGTAACGTAACTGAACTGTGCTGCGGTAGGTAATGTCCGTTGTAACGTAACGTAACTTTCGATGTCCTGTCCTGTCCTGTCGTGCCATGCCATGCCATGCCATGCCATGCCATGTGTGTGGCTGGCCTTGGTCATGAAGGCACATGCTGGTTGAGGGTGCATTGAAGGGTTAAAGTGCTAGTGTGTTTGCTTGCTTGAAGGTAGCATGGCCAGCTGACGGCTGTGCTGCTGCTGCTGCAGCAGCAGCTGCAGCTGCTGCCTGGCTCCTGTGGTTCTTTTGCATGCCTTGGTTTGTGTCTCCCTCTGATGGTGGCTTTGGAGCCAGTGAGCCAGCACTGTGCTGGGTGGCTGACGAGGACGAGGACAAGAGAGTGAGCGAGTGAGTGTTGTTCACAGCAGCAGCAGCAGCAGCCGGCAGGCAGCGCTTAAGAGGATTAGATGAGATTACAGTAAGGCCTGCTACGTCTGTCAGGTGCTTAGGTGGGTCCAGTCAATCAGCGGGACGGAGCCGCAGCAGCTGATCTCGTTGAGCGGGAGGCGGAGGTGCGAAGCGGGGGGGCCCCCGATCCCCCCTTGGGGGCGGACCCATGCAAATGTTTCAGGCCGCGCCGCCTCGATCCCGGCGGGCCTCGTTGAGATAGATAGACAGGCAGGCGGAGGGAGGGAAAGAAAGAGAGAGGAGAGTGTGCGAGCCAGGGGTGCTGGGCTTGGACGCAGGGGTGGTGCAGGCCGTCCCTTCCAGCTGTGGTTGCCGGCGCAGGGCTGCAGTCCGGCGCGGGGATCCGCAGAGGGAGTGCCCTGGGGGGTGGGGGTGGTGGGTGTGCAGCGGGCGGATGGCCCAGGGGCCCGGGCGCGCATGGCAGCTCGCTGCGACTGTGCGGAGTGAGGGTGGCGGGCCCGGGCCGGGCCCGGCGCCCAGTTCGGGTTATCGCTTCTCGGCCTTTTGGCTAAGATCAAGTGTAGTATCTGTTCTTATCAGTTTAATATCTGATACGTCCCCTATCTGGGGACCATATATTAAATGGATTTTTAGAACAGGGAGATGGAAGAAGAGCTTGCTCTGTCCACTCCACGCATTGACCTGGTATTGCAGTACCTCCAGGACCGGTGCACCTCTCTTATTTGTGACCAAAAGCAGAACCCAAGCAAAGCCGAGCAACGAGCAGAGCAACGAGCCGAGGAAGGGCCGAGCGACCTGGGGAGCAGCGGCAGCAGTCCAGGGTCGGTCGGTTGGTCGGTCGGTTGCTTCCTTCCTTTCTTTCCTCCCAGCTCGTTGCTTCTGCAGGCGAGTGAGTGCGCGGCGTCTTGGTCGCGACATGTAACGTAAGGTAACGTAACTGAACTGTGCTGCGGTAGGTAATGTCCGTTGTAACGTAACGTAACTTTCGATGTCCTGTCCTGTCCTGTCGTGCCATGCCATGCCATGCCATGCCATGCCATGTGTGTGGCTGGCCTTGGTCATGAAGGCACATGCTGGTTGAGGGTGCATTGAAGGGTTAAAGTGCTAGTGTGTTTGCTTGCTTGAAGGTAGCATGGCCAGCTGACGGCTGTGCTGCTGCTGCTGCAGCAGCAGCTGCAGCTGCTGCCTGGCTCCTGTGGTTCTTTTGCATGCCTTGGTTTGTGTCTCCCTCTGATGGTGGCTTTGGAGCCAGTGAGCCAGCACTGTGCTGGGTGGCTGACGAGGACGAGGACAAGAGAGTGAGCGAGTGAGTGTTGTTCACAGCAGCAGCAGCAGCAGCCGGCAGGCAGCGCTTAAGAGGATTAGATGAGATTACAGTAAGGCCTGCTACGTCTGTCAGGTGCTTAGGTGGGTCCAGTCAATCAGCGGGACGGAGCCGCAGCAGCTGATCTCGTTGAGCGGGAGGCGGAGGTGCGAAGCGGGGGGGCCCCCGATCCCCCCTTGGGGGCGGACCCATGCAAATGTTTCAGGCCGCGCCGCCTCGATCCCGGCGGGCCTCGTTGAGATAGATAGACAGGCAGGCGGAGGGAGGGAAAGAAAGAGAGAGGAGAGTGTGCGAGCCAGGGGTGCTGGGCTTGGACGCAGGGGTGGTGCAGGCCGTCCCTTCCAGCTGTGGTTGCCGGCGCAGGGCTGCAGTCCGGCGCGGGGATCCGCAGAGGGAGTGCCCTGGGGGGTGGGGGTGGTGGGTGTGCAGCGGGCGGATGGCCCAGGGGCCCGGGCGCGCATGGCAGCTCGCTGCGACTGTGCGGAGTGAGGGTGGCGGGCCCGGGCCGGGCCCGGCGCCCAGTTCGGGTTATCGCTTCTCGGCCTTTTGGCTAAGATCAAGTGTAGTATCTGTTCTTATCAGTTTAATATCTGATACGTCCCCTATCTGGGGACCATATATTAAATGGATTTTTAGAACAGGGAGATGGAAGAAGAGCTTGCTCTGTCCACTCCACGCATTGACCTGGTATTGCAGTACCTCCAGGACCGGTGCACCTCTCTTATTTGTGACCAAAAGCAGAACCCAAGCAAAGCCGAGCAACGAGCAGAGCAACGAGCCGAGGAAGGGCCGAGCGACCTGGGGAGCAGCGGCAGCAGTCCAGGGTCGGTCGGTTGGTCGGTCGGTTGCTTCCTTCCTTTCTTTCCTCCCAGCTCGTTGCTTCTGCAGGCGAGTGAGTGCGCGGCGTCTTGGTCGCGACATGTAACGTAAGGTAACGTAACTGAACTGTGCTGCGGTAGGTAATGTCCGTTGTAACGTAACGTAACTTTCGATGTCCTGTCCTGTCCTGTCGTGCCATGCCATGCCATGCCATGCCATGCCATGTGTGTGGCTGGCCTTGGTCATGAAGGCACATGCTGGTTGAGGGTGCATTGAAGGGTTAAAGTGCTAGTGTGTTTGCTTGCTTGAAGGTAGCATGGCCAGCTGACGGCTGTGCTGCTGCTGCTGCAGCAGCAGCTGCAGCTGCTGCCTGGCTCCTGTGGTTCTTTTGCATGCCTTGGTTTGTGTCTCCCTCTGATGGTGGCTTTGGAGCCAGTGAGCCAGCACTGTGCTGGGTGGCTGACGAGGACGAGGACAAGAGAGTGAGCGAGTGAGTGTTGTTCACAGCAGCAGCAGCAGCAGCCGGCAGGCAGCGCTTAAGAGGATTAGATGAGATTACAGTAAGGCCTGCTACGTCTGTCAGGTGCTTAGGTGGGTCCAGTCAATCAGCGGGACGGAGCCGCAGCAGCTGATCTCGTTGAGCGGGAGGCGGAGGTGCGAAGCGGGGGGGCCCCCGATCCCCCCTTGGGGGCGGACCCATGCAAATGTTTCAGGCCGCGCCGCCTCGATCCCGGCGGGCCTCGTTGAGATAGATAGACAGGCAGGCGGAGGGAGGGAAAGAAAGAGAGAGGAGAGTGTGCGAGCCAGGGGTGCTGGGCTTGGACGCAGGGGTGGTGCAGGCCGTCCCTTCCAGCTGTGGTTGCCGGCGCAGGGCTGCAGTCCGGCGCGGGGATCCGCAGAGGGAGTGCCCTGGGGGGTGGGGGTGGTGGGTGTGCAGCGGGCGGATGGCCCAGGGGCCCGGGCGCGCATGGCAGCTCGCTGCGACTGTGCGGAGTGAGGGTGGCGGGCCCGGGCCGGGCCCGGCGCCCAGTTCGGGTTATCGCTTCTCGGCCTTTTGGCTAAGATCAAGTGTAGTATCTGTTCTTATCAGTTTAATATCTGATACGTCCCCTATCTGGGGACCATATATTAAATGGATTTTTAGAACAGGGAGATGGAAGAAGAGCTTGCTCTGTCCACTCCACGCATTGACCTGGTATTGCAGTACCTCCAGGACCGGTGCACCTCTCTTATTTGTGACCAAAAGCAGAACCCAAGCAAAGCCGAGCAACGAGCAGAGCAACGAGCCGAGGAAGGGCCGAGCGACCTGGGGAGCAGCGGCAGCAGTCCAGGGTCGGTCGGTTGGTCGGTCGGTTGCTTCCTTCCTTTCTTTCCTCCCAGCTCGTTGCTTCTGCAGGCGAGTGAGTGCGCGGCGTCTTGGTCGCGACATGTAACGTAAGGTAACGTAACTGAACTGTGCTGCGGTAGGTAATGTCCGTTGTAACGTAACGTAACTTTCGATGTCCTGTCCTGTCCTGTCGTGCCATGCCATGCCATGCCATGCCATGCCATGTGTGTGGCTGGCCTTGGTCATGAAGGCACATGCTGGTTGAGGGTGCATTGAAGGGTTAAAGTGCTAGTGTGTTTGCTTGCTTGAAGGTAGCATGGCCAGCTGACGGCTGTGCTGCTGCTGCTGCAGCAGCAGCTGCAGCTGCTGCCTGGCTCCTGTGGTTCTTTTGCATGCCTTGGTTTGTGTCTCCCTCTGATGGTGGCTTTGGAGCCAGTGAGCCAGCACTGTGCTGGGTGGCTGACGAGGACGAGGACAAGAGAGTGAGCGAGTGAGTGTTGTTCACAGCAGCAGCAGCAGCAGCAGCAGCCGGCAGGCAGCGCTTAAGAGGATTAGATGAGATTACAGTAAGGCCTGCTACGTCTGTCAGGTGCTTAGGTGGGTCCAGTCAATCAGCGGGACGGAGCCGCAGCAGCTGATCTCGTTGAGCGGGAGGCGGAGGTGCGAAGCGGGGGGGCCCCCGATCCCCCCTTGGGGGCGGACCCATGCAAATGTTTCAGGCCGCGCCGCCTCGATCCCGGCGGGCCTCGTTGAGATAGATAGACAGGCAGGCGGAGGGAGGGAAAGAAAGAGAGAGGAGAGTGTGCGAGCCAGGGGTGCTGGGCTTGGACGCAGGGGTGGTGCAGGCCGTCCCTTCCAGCTGTGGTTGCCGGCGCAGGGCTGCAGTCCGGCGCGGGGATCCGCAGAGGGAGTGCCCTGGGGGGTGGGGGTGGTGGGTGTGCAGCGGGCGGATGGCCCAGGGGCCCGGGCGCGCATGGCAGCTCGCTGCGACTGTGCGGAGTGAGGGTGGCGGGCCCGGGCCGGGCCCGGCGCCCAGTTCGGGTTATCGCTTCTCGGCCTTTTGGCTAAGATCAAGTGTAGTATCTGTTCTTATCAGTTTAATATCTGATACGTCCCCTATCTGGGGACCATATATTAAATGGATTTTTAGAACAGGGAGATGGAAGAAGAGCTTGCTCTGTCCACTCCACGCATTGACCTGGTATTGCAGTACCTCCAGGACCGGTGCACCTCTCTTATTTGTGACCAAAAGCAGAACCCAAGCAAAGCCGAGCAACGAGCAGAGCAACGAGCCGAGGAAGGGCCGAGCGACCTGGGGAGCAGCGGCAGCAGTCCAGGGTCGGTCGGTTGGTCGGTCGGTTGCTTCCTTCCTTTCTTTCCTCCCAGCTCGTTGCTTCTGCAGGCGAGTGAGTGCGCGGCGTCTTGGTCGCGACATGTAACGTAAGGTAACGTAACTGAACTGTGCTGCGGTAGGTAATGTCCGTTGTAACGTAACGTAACTTTCGATGTCCTGTCCTGTCCTGTCGTGCCATGCCATGCCATGCCATGCCATGCCATGTGTGTGGCTGGCCTTGGTCATGAAGGCACATGCTGGTTGAGGGTGCATTGAAGGGTTAAAGTGCTAGTGTGTTTGCTTGCTTGAAGGTAGCATGGCCAGCTGACGGCTGTGCTGCTGCTGCTGCAGCAGCAGCTGCAGCTGCTGCCTGGCTCCTGTGGTTCTTTTGCATGCCTTGGTTTGTGTCTCCCTCTGATGGTGGCTTTGGAGCCAGTGAGCCAGCACTGTGCTGGGTGGCTGACGAGGACGAGGACAAGAGAGTGAGCGAGTGAGTGTTGTTCACAGCAGCAGCAGCAGCAGCCGGCAGGCAGCGCTTAAGAGGATTAGATGAGATTACAGTAAGGCCTGCTACGTCTGTCAGGTGCTTAGGTGGGTCCAGTCAATCAGCGGGACGGAGCCGCAGCAGCTGATCTCGTTGAGCGGGAGGCGGAGGTGCGAAGCGGGGGGGCCCCCGATCCCCCCTTGGGGGCGGACCCATGCAAATGTTTCAGGCCGCGCCGCCTCGATCCCGGCGGGCCTCGTTGAGATAGATAGACAGGCAGGCGGAGGGAGGGAAAGAAAGAGAGAGGAGAGTGTGCGAGCCAGGGGTGCTGGGCTTGGACGCAGGGGTGGTGCAGGCCGTCCCTTCCAGCTGTGGTTGCCGGCGCAGGGCTGCAGTCCGGCGCGGGGATCCGCAGAGGGAGTGCCCTGGGGGGTGGGGGTGGTGGGTGTGCAGCGGGCGGATGGCCCAGGGGCCCGGGCGCGCATGGCAGCTCGCTGCGACTGTGCGGAGTGAGGGTGGCGGGCCCGGGCCGGGCCCGGCGCCCAGTTCGGGTTATCGCTTCTCGGCCTTTTGGCTAAGATCAAGTGTAGTATCTGTTCTTATCAGTTTAATATCTGATACGTCCCCTATCTGGGGACCATATATTAAATGGATTTTTAGAACAGGGAGATGGAAGAAGAGCTTGCTCTGTCCACTCCACGCATTGACCTGGTATTGCAGTACCTCCAGGACCGGTGCACCTCTCTTATTTGTGACCAAAAGCAGAACCCAAGCAAAGCCGAGCAACGAGCAGAGCAACGAGCCGAGGAAGGGCCGAGCGACCTGGGGAGCAGCGGCAGCAGTCCAGGGTCGGTCGGTTGGTCGGTCGGTTGCTTCCTTCCTTTCTTTCCTCCCAGCTCGTTGCTTCTGCAGGCGAGTGAGTGCGCGGCGTCTTGGTCGCGACATGTAACGTAAGGTAACGTAACTGAACTGTGCTGCGGTAGGTAATGTCCGTTGTAACGTAACGTAACTTTCGATGTCCTGTCCTGTCCTGTCGTGCCATGCCATGCCATGCCATGCCATGCCATGTGTGTGGCTGGCCTTGGTCATGAAGGCACATGCTGGTTGAGGGTGCATTGAAGGGTTAAAGTGCTAGTGTGTTTGCTTGCTTGAAGGTAGCATGGCCAGCTGACGGCTGTGCTGCTGCTGCTGCAGCAGCAGCTGCAGCTGCTGCCTGGCTCCTGTGGTTCTTTTGCATGCCTTGGTTTGTGTCTCCCTCTGATGGTGGCTTTGGAGCCAGTGAGCCAGCACTGTGCTGGGTGGCTGACGAGGACGAGGACAAGAGAGTGAGCGAGTGAGTGTTGTTCACAGCAGCAGCAGCAGCAGCCGGCAGGCAGCGCTTAAGAGGATTAGATGAGATTACAGTAAGGCCTGCTACGTCTGTCAGGTGCTTAGGTGGGTCCAGTCAATCAGCGGGACGGAGCCGCAGCAGCTGATCTCGTTGAGCGGGAGGCGGAGGTGCGAAGCGGGGGGGCCCCCGATCCCCCCTTGGGGGCGGACCCATGCAAATGTTTCAGGCCGCGCCGCCTCGATCCCGGCGGGCCTCGTTGAGATAGATAGACAGGCAGGCGGAGGGAGGGAAAGAAAGAGAGAGGAGAGTGTGCGAGCCAGGGGTGCTGGGCTTGGACGCAGGGGTGGTGCAGGCCGTCCCTTCCAGCTGTGGTTGCCGGCGCAGGGCTGCAGTCCGGCGCGGGGATCCGCAGAGGGAGTGCCCTGGGGGGTGGGGGTGGTGGGTGTGCAGCGGGCGGATGGCCCAGGGGCCCGGGCGCGCATGGCAGCTCGCTGCGACTGTGCGGAGTGAGGGTGGCGGGCCCGGGCCGGGCCCGGCGCCCAGTTCGGGTTATCGCTTCTCGGCCTTTTGGCTAAGATCAAGTGTAGTATCTGTTCTTATCAGTTTAATATCTGATACGTCCCCTATCTGGGGACCATATATTAAATGGATTTTTAGAACAGGGAGATGGAAGAAGAGCTTGCTCTGTCCACTCCACGCATTGACCTGGTATTGCAGTACCTCCAGGACCGGTGCACCTCTCTTATTTGTGACCAAAAGCAGAACCCAAGCAAAGCCGAGCAACGAGCAGAGCAACGAGCCGAGGAAGGGCCGAGCGACCTGGGGAGCAGCGGCAGCAGTCCAGGGTCGGTCGGTTGGTCGGTCGGTTGCTTCCTTCCTTTCTTTCCTCCCAGCTCGTTGCTTCTGCAGGCGAGTGAGTGCGCGGCGTCTTGGTCGCGACATGTAACGTAAGGTAACGTAACTGAACTGTGCTGCGGTAGGTAATGTCCGTTGTAACGTAACGTAACTTTCGATGTCCTGTCCTGTCCTGTCGTGCCATGCCATGCCATGCCATGCCATGCCATGCCATGTGTGTGGCTGGCCTTGGTCATGAAGGCACATGCTGGTTGAGGGTGCATTGAAGGGTTAAAGTGCTAGTGTGTTTGCTTGCTTGAAGGTAGCATGGCCAGCTGACGGCTGTGCTGCTGCTGCTGCAGCAGCAGCTGCAGCTGCTGCCTGGCTCCTGTGGTTCTTTTGCATGCCTTGGTTTGTGTCTCCCTCTGATGGTGGCTTTGGAGCCAGTGAGCCAGCACTGTGCTGGGTGGCTGACGAGGACGAGGACAAGAGAGTGAGCGAGTGAGTGTTGTTCACAGCAGCAGCAGCAGCAGCCGGCAGGCAGCGCTTAAGAGGATTAGATGAGATTACAGTAAGGCCTGCTACGTCTGTCAGGTGCTTAGGTGGGTCCAGTCAATCAGCGGGACGGAGCCGCAGCAGCTGATCTCGTTGAGCGGGAGGCGGAGGTGCGAAGCGGGGGGGCCCCCGATCCCCCCTTGGGGGCGGACCCATGCAAATGTTTCAGGCCGCGCCGCCTCGATCCCGGCGGGCCTCGTTGAGATAGATAGACAGGCAGGCGGAGGGAGGGAAAGAAAGAGAGAGGAGAGTGTGCGAGCCAGGGGTGCTGGGCTTGGACGCAGGGGTGGTGCAGGCCGTCCCTTCCAGCTGTGGTTGCCGGCGCAGGGCTGCAGTCCGGCGCGGGGATCCGCAGAGGGAGTGCCCTGGGGGGTGGGGGTGGTGGGTGTGCAGCGGGCGGATGGCCCAGGGGCCCGGGCGCGCATGGCAGCTCGCTGCGACTGTGCGGAGTGAGGGTGGCGGGCCCGGGCCGGGCCCGGCGCCCAGTTCGGGTTATCGCTTCTCGGCCTTTTGGCTAAGATCAAGTGTAGTATCTGTTCTTATCAGTTTAATATCTGATACGTCCCCTATCTGGGGACCATATATTAAATGGATTTTTAGAACAGGGAGATGGAAGAAGAGCTTGCTCTGTCCACTCCACGCATTGACCTGGTATTGCAGTACCTCCAGGACCGGTGCACCTCTCTTATTTGTGACCAAAAGCAGAACCCAAGCAAAGCCGAGCAACGAGCAGAGCAACGAGCCGAGGAAGGGCCGAGCGACCTGGGGAGCAGCGGCAGCAGTCCAGGGTCGGTCGGTTGGTCGGTCGGTTGCTTCCTTCCTTTCTTTCCTCCCAGCTCGTTGCTTCTGCAGGCGAGTGAGTGCGCGGCGTCTTGGTCGCGACATGTAACGTAAGGTAACGTAACTGAACTGTGCTGCGGTAGGTAATGTCCGTTGTAACGTAACGTAACTTTCGATGTCCTGTCCTGTCCTGTCGTGCCATGCCATGCCATGCCATGCCATGCCATGCCATGTGTGTGGCTGGCCTTGGTCATGAAGGCACATGCTGGTTGAGGGTGCATTGAAGGGTTAAAGTGCTAGTGTGTTTGCTTGCTTGAAGGTAGCATGGCCAGCTGACGGCTGTGCTGCTGCTGCTGCAGCAGCAGCTGCAGCTGCTGCCTGGCTCCTGTGGTTCTTTTGCATGCCTTGGTTTGTGTCTCCCTCTGATGGTGGCTTTGGAGCCAGTGAGCCAGCACTGTGCTGGGTGGCTGACGAGGACGAGGACAAGAGAGTGAGCGAGTGAGTGTTGTTCACAGCAGCAGCAGCAGCAGCAGCCGGCAGGCAGCGCTTAAGAGGATTAGATGAGATTACAGTAAGGCCTGCTACGTCTGTCAGGTGCTTAGGTGGGTCCAGTCAATCAGCGGGACGGAGCCGCAGCAGCTGATCTCGTTGAGCGGGAGGCGGAGGTGCGAAGCGGGGGGGCCCCCGATCCCCCCTTGGGGGCGGACCCATGCAAATGTTTCAGGCCGCGCCGCCTCGATCCCGGCGGGCCTCGTTGAGATAGATAGACAGGCAGGCGGAGGGAGGGAAAGAAAGAGAGAGGAGAGTGTGCGAGCCAGGGGTGCTGGGCTTGGACGCAGGGGTGGTGCAGGCCGTCCCTTCCAGCTGTGGTTGCCGGCGCAGGGCTGCAGTCCGGCGCGGGGATCCGCAGAGGGAGTGCCCTGGGGGGTGGGGGTGGTGGGTGTGCAGCGGGCGGATGGCCCAGGGGCCCGGGCGCGCATGGCAGCTCGCTGCGACTGTGCGGAGTGAGGGTGGCGGGCCCGGGCCGGGCCCGGCGCCCAGTTCGGGTTATCGCTTCTCGGCCTTTTGGCTAAGATCAAGTGTAGTATCTGTTCTTATCAGTTTAATATCTGATACGTCCCCTATCTGGGGACCATATATTAAATGGATTTTTAGAACAGGGAGATGGAAGAAGAGCTTGCTCTGTCCACTCCACGCATTGACCTGGTATTGCAGTACCTCCAGGACCGGTGCACCTCTCTTATTTGTGACCAAAAGCAGAACCCAAGCAAAGCCGAGCAACGAGCAGAGCAACGAGCCGAGGAAGGGCCGAGCGACCTGGGGAGCAGCGGCAGCAGTCCAGGGTCGGTCGGTTGGTCGGTCGGTTGCTTCCTTCCTTTCTTTCCTCCCAGCTCGTTGCTTCTGCAGGCGAGTGAGTGCGCGGCGTCTTGGTCGCGACATGTAACGTAAGGTAACGTAACTGAACTGTGCTGCGGTAGGTAATGTCCGTTGTAACGTAACGTAACTTTCGATGTCCTGTCCTGTCCTGTCGTGCCATGCCATGCCATGCCATGCCATGCCATGCCATGTGTGTGGCTGGCCTTGGTCATGAAGGCACATGCTGGTTGAGGGTGCATTGAAGGGTTAAAGTGCTAGTGTGTTTGCTTGCTTGAAGGTAGCATGGCCAGCTGACGGCTGTGCTGCTGCTGCTGCAGCAGCAGCTGCAGCTGCTGCCTGGCTCCTGTGGTTCTTTTGCATGCCTTGGTTTGTGTCTCCCTCTGATGGTGGCTTTGGAGCCAGTGAGCCAGCACTGTGCTGGGTGGCTGACGAGGACGAGGACAAGAGAGTGAGCGAGTGAGTGTTGTTCACAGCAGCAGCAGCAGCAGCAGCCGGCAGGCAGCGCTTAAGAGGATTAGATGAGATTACAGTAAGGCCTGCTACGTCTGTCAGGTGCTTAGGTGGGTCCAGTCAATCAGCGGGACGGAGCCGCAGCAGCTGATCTCGTTGAGCGGGAGGCGGAGGTGCGAAGCGGGGGGGCCCCCGATCCCCCCTTGGGGGCGGACCCATGCAAATGTTTCAGGCCGCGCCGCCTCGATCCCGGCGGGCCTCGTTGAGATAGATAGACAGGCAGGCGGAGGGAGGGAAAGAAAGAGAGAGGAGAGTGTGCGAGCCAGGGGTGCTGGGCTTGGACGCAGGGGTGGTGCAGGCCGTCCCTTCCAGCTGTGGTTGCCGGCGCAGGGCTGCAGTCCGGCGCGGGGATCCGCAGAGGGAGTGCCCTGGGGGGTGGGGGTGGTGGGTGTGCAGCGGGCGGATGGCCCAGGGGCCCGGGCGCGCATGGCAGCTCGCTGCGACTGTGCGGAGTGAGGGTGGCGGGCCCGGGCCGGGCCCGGCGCCCAGTTCGGGTTATCGCTTCTCGGCCTTTTGGCTAAGATCAAGTGTAGTATCTGTTCTTATCAGTTTAATATCTGATACGTCCCCTATCTGGGGACCATATATTAAATGGATTTTTAGAACAGGGAGATGGAAGAAGAGCTTGCTCTGTCCACTCCACGCATTGACCTGGTATTGCAGTACCTCCAGGACCGGTGCACCTCTCTTATTTGTGACCAAAAGCAGAACCCAAGCAAAGCCGAGCAACGAGCAGAGCAACGAGCCGAGGAAGGGCCGAGCGACCTGGGGAGCAGCGGCAGCAGTCCAGGGTCGGTCGGTTGGTCGGTCGGTTGCTTCCTTCCTTTCTTTCCTCCCAGCTCGTTGCTTCTGCAGGCGAGTGAGTGCGCGGCGTCTTGGTCGCGACATGTAACGTAAGGTAACGTAACTGAACTGTGCTGCGGTAGGTAATGTCCGTTGTAACGTAACGTAACTTTCGATGTCCTGTCCTGTCCTGTCGTGCCATGCCATGCCATGCCATGCCATGCCATGCCATGTGTGTGGCTGGCCTTGGTCATGAAGGCACATGCTGGTTGAGGGTGCATTGAAGGGTTAAAGTGCTAGTGTGTTTGCTTGCTTGAAGGTAGCATGGCCAGCTGACGGCTGTGCTGCTGCTGCTGCAGCAGCAGCTGCAGCTGCTGCCTGGCTCCTGTGGTTCTTTTGCATGCCTTGGTTTGTGTCTCCCTCTGATGGTGGCTTTGGAGCCAGTGAGCCAGCACTGTGCTGGGTGGCTGACGAGGACGAGGACAAGAGAGTGAGCGAGTGAGTGTTGTTCACAGCAGCAGCAGCAGCAGCAGCCGGCAGGCAGCGCTTAAGAGGATTAGATGAGATTACAGTAAGGCCTGCTACGTCTGTCAGGTGCTTAGGTGGGTCCAGTCAATCAGCGGGACGGAGCCGCAGCAGCTGATCTCGTTGAGCGGGAGGCGGAGGTGCGAAGCGGGGGGGCCCCCGATCCCCCCTTGGGGGCGGACCCATGCAAATGTTTCAGGCCGCGCCGCCTCGATCCCGGCGGGCCTCGTTGAGATAGAT
Organism: Spea bombifrons; assembly: GCF_027358695.1. Classification (NCBI taxonomy): domain Eukaryota; kingdom Metazoa; phylum Chordata; class Amphibia; order Anura; family Pelobatidae; genus Spea; species Spea bombifrons. The sequence goes on along the minus strand of NC_071095.1, from coordinate 28,281,456 downwards.
AGACAGGCAGGCGGAGGGAGGGAAAGAAAGAGAGAGGAGAGTGTGCGAGCCAGGGGTGCTGGGCTTGGACGCAGGGGTGGTGCAGGCCGTCCCTTCCAGCTGTGGTTGCCGGCGCAGGGCTGCAGTCCGGCGCGGGGATCCGCAGAGGGAGTGCCCTGGGGGGTGGGGGTGGTGGGTGTGCAGCGGGCGGATGGCCCAGGGGCCCGGGCGCGCATGGCAGCTCGCTGCGACTGTGCGGAGTGAGGGTGGCGGGCCCGGGCCGGGCCCGGCGCCCAGTTCGGGTTATCGCTTCTCGGCCTTTTGGCTAAGATCAAGTGTCTTGCCTGAGGTTCGTGACGATTGGTTGTTGTTGGACCTCGGCCTTTCTACTTATGTAGACATGCTGCTATTGGGGTTCTAACTGATGCCTTTCTGAACGAAACGAGATTCGGTCACGGTTGCGTTCGCTCGCTACTCGGCCTCCGGGCCTGCAGACCCTAGGAAACCCGTTGTGGACTCCCCAACACCGAGTGGATGCATGCTGGAGAAATCCTAACACTCGTGAGGCTTGAGCGCACGGTCTACCTTTGGGTGCTGGGAAAGACTCCCCCTCTTCCTGAGGCGGTCTTCTCCCCTACTTTTGGCCTTTTTTAGTGCCTTTTCCCTCTTTTTGGCCTTTTTTAGTGCCTTCCCCTGCCCCTCTTTTTGGCCTTTTTTAGTGCCTTCCCCTGCCCCTCTTTTTGGCCTTTTTTAGTGCCTTCCCCTGCCCCTCTTTTTGGCCTTTTTTAGTGCCTTCCCCTGCCCCTCTTTTTGGCCTTTTTTAGTGCCTTCCCCTGCCCTTCTTTTTGGCCTTTTTTAGTGCCTTCCCCTGCCCTTCTTTTTGGCCTTTTTTAGTGCCTTCCCCTACCCCTCTTTTTGGCCTTTTTTAGTGCCTTCCCCTGCCCCTCTTTTTGGCCTTTTTTAGTGCCTTCCCCCTGCCCCTCTTTTTGGCCTTTTTTTTTTTTTTTTTTTTTTTTTTTAGTGCCTTCCCCTGCCCCTCTTTTTGGCCTTTTTTAGTGCATCCCCCTGCCTTCCCCCCTGTGCTTTTAAATCTCTCCCTCTTCTCTTTTCCAGTTCTCTACGCTTTCCCAGCCAGACCCGACGAGGAGCGAAAATGGCAACCCAGACCTCTGAAGCCCAACAACCCAGCCAGGCCACCGGAAGCCGAGTCCAGCCTGCAGCGACCCCAGGGAGCCCACCTCCCCTGGAGACCTGGATGAGGCAGACGGTGGTCCTAAAGTTAAAGGAAGTGGAGGGCCGCACCCCTGACATGGATGTGGACACCTTCAGCAAGAAGGTAGTGCACGAGGGAGCAGGCTTCAGCCCAGCAGAAACCCTGAGCGTCCAGTCGTTTTTGAAGGGAATGTTCTACGTAACGTTCATTTCAGCGGCGGTCTGCAAAAGGTTCTGGGAAGCCTTCAGGTCGGCGAAACCGGATCAGGTCCTCTCCCGTTTCTACGGAAACAGCCCCATCCACAGGGAGGAGAGACCCGTGACGGTCTCGATGCGGAACCCCCACACCCCAGGAAAAGACGTGGCAACTTTTCTGGGAAGATACTGCCACATCGTGAAAGAACCGACCAAGATCCTCAATCAATACGGCTTCTGGACAGGAAGATGGTCCCTCGTGATCCGTCTGAAGGCAGACTCCACCTCGCCGGACGGGCTCCAACACCTCCCGCAGAGCTTCGCCCTGGGGAATTCTACAGGCATGCTCTTCTACCCTGGTCAGCCCACAACCTGCAGACGATGCAGCCAACTGGGTCACAAGGCGGAGGAATGCCAACAGAAATCCTGCAGGCACTGCAGGGTGGTGGGGCACGAGACCAAAGACTGTCCACGAAAGAAGACCTGTAACCTGTGCGGCGATCCTGACCACATCTACAAGGATTGCCCCAAAAGATCAAGGTCATACGCAGCGGTAGCAGCAGCCAAGGCCCCGGCCAAGGTCCCCTCGTCGGCCCCGACCAAGGCTCCAGCCAAGGCGCCGGCACCGCAGACACCCTCTCCGGCAACCCCGAAAGCGAAACCCAGGAAAGGTAAGAAAGCAGCTCCCCCCCCTGCCGAGACTGTCGTGGCCCTGCCCGCTGTCAAGGCTCCCCCTCCTCCCCCAGAGGCAGCGCCATCCCTCCCCTGCGCTGCCTCCGACCCTCCCTGCTTCACCCCCTTCTCCCTCCCCCCACTCCTCCCCCTCTCTGCAGCAGCTCTAACCCCGTCCCTAGCTGCTGCAGACCCCGACCCTTTCCCCCCTCTTGTTTCCGCTGCAGACAACCACCTGGAGATGCCGCCAAAAGGAGCCGGAGCCAGAAAACGCAAACACAGCGGCAAGAAGGAGGAGGAGGACGAGGACAGCGAGACTGAGACGAGCCCCACCAGGATCTCTGTCCAGAAGAGGGCGCCACCACCAGCCCCCACCGTTCCCTCTCCCTCTCCTCCCGAGCCCGAAAAAGACAACGACGACACGCTCGAAAAGATGGTCCAGGACCTGACCCCGTCGGATGAGCCAGCCACCGAGACCGAGGCTCTGATCCTCAACCAGTTGGACATCGACAACCAGGTCTCCCTCCTGGAACAGCTGCTAGACGAGGCGGTCTGGACCCCCGTGAACCCCATCGACCACGGCGGGGAAGATCCTCCCCCACCAGGGGGAGGAGGCGGTAACTAGTGCCTCTGTTTGAGCTAACCTTCTTTTTACTCCCAACTAATGGCGTCAATTTCTATTTTCTCCATTAATGTGAGGAGCATGAAGGACCAGTTCCGGAGGCGCGGTTTACTAACCTTCCTTTCTTCCCAGCAGTGTGATGTATATATGTTGCAGGAATGTGCTTTACCCTTCTCTCGTTCTTATCGCCATCTATGCAGGGAATGGTCCCACGGCCCGTCCTTTTGGTCCGGTGGGAACGGCTGCAAGTCGGCGGGGGTTGCTATCCTGATCCGAGGAGGCAACTTCACGGTGGACGCTGTCCAGGAGATGGTCTGCGGCAGACTTCTGGTCGTGGACGGATCCTGGGCGGGGGAGCCTGTCAGGCTCATCGCCGTGTACGCCTCCCCGGAGAAGAAGCAACGCCTGGAGCTTCTCCAGAACCTGCGGACCCAGCTGACAACCACCAGGGCCATAGTGATGGGCGGGGACTTCAACTGCCCGATCGAGGAAGGAGGGCGCACTTCCACCCACGCAACAAACCTGGACGTGACTTCGAAACTGCTCAGAGAGATTGTCACAGAGGCATCCTTAAAGGACGCTATGGGCTCCATCGGGACCGGCTCCGTGAACTATTCTTGGAGCCGGCCGGATGGCTCTGTGCGTTCCCGGATAGACTTTGTGTTCACCTCTCGAGCGGTAGAGCATCAGCAGTGCTCCATGGTGCCCTGCTACTTCTCAGACCACAGGGCTGTTCGGCTCCAGTGTGCCCTGGGCAAAGGGTTTCCTCCCGGTCCAGGCTCCTGGAAGCTGAACTGTGCCCTGTTAGAGAGGCAGGAAATCGTGGATGAGCTGCGTAATGTATATTCTGATTGTGTCAGTACCAAGTATCTGTTCCCCACTGTAGCTCAGTGGTGGGAGTTTACTAAAGTAAAGCTGCGCTCTTTCTTTCAGGCTAAAGGAAGACTCCAGGCGTGTGAGAGGAAGAGGAAATTCAGACGGCTGCAGCGCAAGCTGCAGTCCCTGTTGGACCTCCAACAGTGCGGATGGGACGTGGACGAGGAGCTGGAGGAGACCAAGGAGGGCCTGAAAAGGCACTTTGAGGAGGAATCCAAGCAAATCGTCTTCCGTTCCAAGGTGGAGAACCTGGAGAAGGGTGAGAAATGTAACTCTTTCTTTTTCAGGAAGCTCCACTCCGCCCACACGCCCCTGACGGAAATGAGAGACAGCGAAGGTGTGGTACGACAGGGGAAGGAAGAGGTCCAGAAAGTGGTCGTCGACTACTACCGAGATCTCTACTCCCCCAAAGACACAGACCCGGAGGCTGCTGAACGGTTCCTGTCAGGTATCACTAACACCATTGATCCCGCAGGTCGTGCAGCCATGGACGCCCCCTTGACGCTGGAGGAGCTGCACTCTGCCGCCAAATCCTTCAGGAAGGGCAGGACACCGGGCAGTGACGGCCTCCCAGCCGAGTTGTACACAACGCTGTGGGACCTCATTGGCCCGGACCTCCTCGACCTGTACGAGGAGATGGTGGTGGAGGGCAGGATGCCCCCCACGCTGAGAGAGGGAATGATCACGATCCTGTATAAGCGGAAGGGGGAGAGATGCGACCTGAAAAATTGGCGTCCCATCTCTCTCCTGAACGTGGACTACAAGATCCTCGCCAAGGTACTAGCCACCAGGTTGAAGAAAGTCATCGGGCAGATCGTCCACCCCGACCAGACCTGCGGCATCCCAGGGCGCCGGATCGCGGACAGCCTGGCCCTCATCAGGGACACGATCTACTACATCAAGGACCGCAACGTCCGTGCCGCTCTGGTCACCCTAGACCAAGAGAAGGCATTTGATCGGCTGTCTCATGGTTTTATGGGTCAGGTACTGCGGAGGTTTGGGCTGGGGGAGATGTTCTGTTCTTATGCTAACCTGATGTACCTTGATATCCGCAGCTCGGTGCTGGTGAACGGCTGGAAGACTGACCCCTTCCAGGTCCTCTCTGGGGTCAGACAAGGCTGCCCTCTTTCACCTCTTCTTTTTGTCTGTTGTATAGAGCTCTTCGCCGAGTGCATCAGACGAAATCCAGAGATCAGAGGGATCACCGCGCCGGGCAGAGACAAGAAAGAGATAAAGTGCTCGCTCTACATGGACGACGTGACCATCTTCTGCGCGGATCGCCGGTCGGTGAGAGCGCTCGTCCAGACGTGCGAGGACTTCAGCCGGGCTTCAGGCGCAAAGGTCAACTGCGGGAAGTCGGAGACCATGCTGTTCGGGCAGTGGGACCTGACTTCTGAGCCGATCCCGTTTCCCGTCAAAACCGACTTCCTAAAGATCCTGGGAGTCTGGTTCGGCAGAGACGGCGCGGCCCTGAAAAGCTGGGAGGAGAGACTCAACAAGGTAAAGCAGAAATTTGGGCTGTGGAGCCTCAGAGACCTTACCATCGAAGGGAAAGTGCTGGTGCTGCGCAACGAGATTCTTCCCGTGCTGCAGTACGTGGCTCAGGCGTGGCCCTTGCTGGTCACCATTCACCGAGCCATCAACCGAGCAGTTTTCCACTTCATCTGGGGCTCCAAAATGGACAGAGTAAAGCGCGCAGTGATGTACAAGGAACCCGGCAAGGGAGGCAAAGGAGTGCCTGACATCCCCACCATGCTGAGGACCTTCTTTGTGTGCAACTGCGTGCGCAGGACTCTCAGAGACGTAGTGAAAGGCTCTGCTGGAAACTCCATGTCTCGCTTCTTCCTGCTGCCCCTGTGGAGGCAGCTCAAGTGGGAAAAGTGGGACAGCTCCATCCCTTACAATTGGACCATGCCCTGGTTCTACTCGGACGTGGGCAAATTTGTAAGGGAGCACCAACTGGAGGGAGTTAAACCAGACCTGTGGTTACCCCGTGTGATCCACAAGTTCATCAGAGCCAAAGACACTATCGAGAACATCCCAGGGCTCCCCGACGCCACAGCCAAGACTGTCTGGGCTAACGTGTCGTCGAGCAGGCTAACCAACAGACATAAAGACATGGCATGGATGGCCATTCAGGGAGGCCTCCCCCTAAGGACATTTATGCATGCCAGGGGGCTGTGCAGATATAGACACTGCCCACAGTGCATTGTGGAGGAGGAGACTTCCCTCCACTTGTTCTGGCAGTGCCCGTTTGCACAGGCTTTGTTCAGAGCCCTGGAGCTGGATCTCAAGGACTCTATCGAGAGAAAGTACCTGTCCTACCATTCGGTACTTTACGGACTTTTCCCAGGGACACACACGGAGAGCGCCATTGAGGATGCTTGGCGCCTCATGTGCTGCGTAAAGGACGCTTTATGGTTTGCCAGGAACCGCCTGGTGCTGAGGAGGGAGCAGGTCACAGTCCGTGACTGCCGCAGGCTTATCCACAGCCTACTGAGAGACTACTCTCTCAAGGACAGTCTAGAGGCTGAAGACTAGCCCCGTTCTCCTCGGCCCCCCTTTCCCCCCCCACTTCCCCAGGTTATGTTCCACTAAGTGCTAACCATATGCGCCACGTCTGGGAATGTAATTGTACACTGCTTCTACTGAGCTTTCCGTAAACTGAAGTCGTACTGTAACGTGTATTGCCCTGCGCTGCGTCGCAGTACTGCTTATCGTCTATCTGTGCTAATATTACTGTCCTATGTATTCCTGCTAAAACAGATTGATGTCTGTTTTACCATAAGCAGTTTTGTATAATAAACTTAAATACAAAAAAAAAATCTGTTCTTATCAGTTTAATATCTGATACGTCCCCTATCTGGGGACCATATATTAAATGGATTTTTAGAACAGGGAGATGGAAGAAGAGCTTGCTCTGTCCACTCCACGCATTGACCTGGTATTGCAGTACCTCCAGGACCGGTGCACCTCTCTTATTTGTGACCAAAAGCAGAACCCAAGCAAAGCCGAGCAACGAGCAGAGCAACGAGCCGAGGAAGGGCCGAGCGACCTGGGGAGCAGCGGCAGCAGTCCAGGGTCGGTCGGTTGGTCGGTCGGTTGCTTCCTTCCTTTCTTTCCTCCCAGCTCGTTGCTTCTGCAGGCGAGTGAGTGCGCGGCGTCTTGGTCGCGACATGTAACGTAAGGTAACGTAACTGAACTGTGCTGCGGTAGGTAATGTCCGTTGTAACGTAACGTAACTTTCGATGTCCTGTCCTGTCCTGTCGTGCCATGCCATGCCATGCCATGCCATGCCATGCCATGTGTGTGGCTGGCCTTGGTCATGAAGGCACATGCTGGTTGAGGGTGCATTGAAGGGTTAAAGTGCTAGTGTGTTTGCTTGCTTGAAGGTAGCATGGCCAGCTGACGGCTGTGCTGCTGCTGCTGCAGCAGCAGCTGCAGCTGCTGCCTGGCTCCTGTGGTTCTTTTGCATGCCTTGGTTTGTGTCTCCCTCTGATGGTGGCTTTGGAGCCAGTGAGCCAGCACTGTGCTGGGTGGCTGACGAGGACGAGGACAAGAGAGTGAGCGAGTGAGTGTTGTTCACAGCAGCAGCAGCAGCAGCAGCCGGCAGGCAGCGCTTAAGAGGATTAGATGAGATTACAGTAAGGCCTGCTACGTCTGTCAGGTGCTTAGGTGGGTCCAGTCAATCAGCGGGACGGAGCCGCAGCAGCTGATCTCGTTGAGCGGGAGGCGGAGGTGCGAAGCGGGGGGGCCCCCGATCCCCCCTTGGGGGCGGACCCATGCAAATGTTTCAGGCCGCGCCGCCTCGATCCCGGCGGGCCTCGTTGAGATAGATAGACAGGCAGGCGGAGGGAGGGAAAGAAAGAGAGAGGAGAGTGTGCGAGCCAGGGGTGCTGGGCTTGGACGCAGGGGTGGTGCAGGCCGTCCCTTCCAGCTGTGGTTGCCGGCGCAGGGCTGCAGTCCGGCGCGGGGATCCGCAGAGGGAGTGCCCTGGGGGGTGGGGGTGGTGGGTGTGCAGCGGGCGGATGGCCCAGGGGCCCGGGCGCGCATGGCAGCTCGCTGCGACTGTGCGGAGTGAGGGTGGCGGGCCCGGGCCGGGCCCGGCGCCCAGTTCGGGTTATCGCTTCTCGGCCTTTTGGCTAAGATCAAGTGTAGTATCTGTTCTTATCAGTTTAATATCTGATACGTCCCCTATCTGGGGACCATATATTAAATGGATTTTTAGAACAGGGAGATGGAAGAAGAGCTTGCTCTGTCCACTCCACGCATTGACCTGGTATTGCAGTACCTCCAGGACCGGTGCACCTCTCTTATTTGTGACCAAAAGCAGAACCCAAGCAAAGCCGAGCAACGAGCAGAGCAACGAGCCGAGGAAGGGCCGAGCGACCTGGGGAGCAGCGGCAGCAGTCCAGGGTCGGTCGGTTGGTCGGTCGGTTGCTTCCTTCCTTTCTTTCCTCCCAGCTCGTTGCTTCTGCAGGCGAGTGAGTGCGCGGCGTCTTGGTCGCGACATGTAACGTAAGGTAACGTAACTGAACTGTGCTGCGGTAGGTAATGTCCGTTGTAACGTAACGTAACTTTCGATGTCCTGTCCTGTCCTGTCGTGCCATGCCATGCCATGCCATGCCATGCCATGCCATGTGTGTGGCTGGCCTTGGTCATGAAGGCACATGCTGGTTGAGGGTGCATTGAAGGGTTAAAGTGCTAGTGTGTTTGCTTGCTTGAAGGTAGCATGGCCAGCTGACGGCTGTGCTGCTGCTGCTGCAGCAGCAGCTGCAGCTGCTGCCTGGCTCCTGTGGTTCTTTTGCATGCCTTGGTTTGTGTCTCCCTCTGATGGTGGCTTTGGAGCCAGTGAGCCAGCACTGTGCTGGGTGGCTGACGAGGACGAGGACAAGAGAGTGAGCGAGTGAGTGTTGTTCACAGCAGCAGCAGCAGCAGCAGCCGGCAGGCAGCGCTTAAGAGGATTAGATGAGATTACAGTAAGGCCTGCTACGTCTGTCAGGTGCTTAGGTGGGTCCAGTCAATCAGCGGGACGGAGCCGCAGCAGCTGATCTCGTTGAGCGGGAGGCGGAGGTGCGAAGCGGGGGGGCCCCCGATCCCCCCTTGGGGGCGGACCCATGCAAATGTTTCAGGCCGCGCCGCCTCGATCCCGGCGGGCCTCGTTGAGATAGATAGACAGGCAGGCGGAGGGAGGGAAAGAAAGAGAGAGGAGAGTGTGCGAGCCAGGGGTGCTGGGCTTGGACGCAGGGGTGGTGCAGGCCGTCCCTTCCAGCTGTGGTTGCCGGCGCAGGGCTGCAGTCCGGCGCGGGGATCCGCAGAGGGAGTGCCCTGGGGGGTGGGGGTGGTGGGTGTGCAGCGGGCGGATGGCCCAGGGGCCCGGGCGCGCATGGCAGCTCGCTGCGACTGTGCGGAGTGAGGGTGGCGGGCCCGGGCCGGGCCCGGCGCCCAGTTCGGGTTATCGCTTCTCGGCCTTTTGGCTAAGATCAAGTGTAGTCTCTCTTACTGGGAGGAGAGATGACACTGATCCTCTGGCCTTAGGGCTGGGAATGCATGGAGCCCGAGGTGCTTTGATTGCCCTGACTTAAATGTCGGAGTCACCATGTGCAGTATTGCACGCCGCTGCCATGGTGAGCGCACGTCTCTGCACAGGCGGCCATCTATGCACATTCCTCCATAGCACCATTCGGGCATGGAGTGAATTTATTTTTGTACCTGGCTGGGTCATTTTATGGCCTGCCCTTATTTATTTATTTATTTAATCACTATGTGTGAGAACACGTGTGCCTATTAATTTGATTTGATTTTCACGGTCACCAAACCTTCTTGCGAGGCCACGTTCACCCTTTTGTTTTTTGATTTGGCACTTTCGTTTTTGACCACTGCCTTATGGCGGTGAAGCCTAAGGGGGTTTCTCCCTTATGGGAGTACCCCAAAGGAAAGGGTTCTCACCCTTCGGGGTGAGTCCCATAGATCCGACCCTCCCATGGGGGGGGGGAGGAACCAGTCTGGGTACCTTTTCGGAGGTCTCAGAATTCGTATAGGGCTTCTGCTGCCATGTGCACGGAATGCAGCACCAAGGAGCACGCACCTCGGGCTCTAAAAAAAAAAAAAAAAAAAAAAAAAAAAAAAAAAAAAAAAAAAAAAAAAAAAAAAAAAAAAAAAAAAAAAAAAAAAAAAAAAAAAAAATCTGTTCTTATCAGTTTAATATCTGATACGTCCCCTATCTGGGGACCATATATTAAATGGATTTTTAGAACAGGGAGATGGAAGAAGAGCTTGCTCTGTCCACTCCACGCATTGACCTGGTATTGCAGTACCTCCAGGACCGGTGCACCTCTCTTATTTGTGACCAAAAGCAGAACCCAAGCAAAGCCGAGCAACGAGCAGAGCAACGAGCCGAGGAAGGGCCGAGCGACCTGGGGAGCAGCGGCAGCAGTCCAGGGTCGGTCGGTTGGTCGGTCGGTTGCTTCCTTCCTTTCTTTCCTCCCAGCTCGTTGCTTCTGCAGGCGAGTGAGTGCGCGGCGTCTTGGTCGCGACATGTAACGTAAGGTAACGTAACTGAACTGTGCTGCGGTAGGTAATGTCCGTTGTAACGTAACGTAACTTTCGATGTCCTGTCCTGTCCTGTCGTGCCATGCCATGCCATGCCATGCCATGCCATGCCATGTGTGTGGCTGGCCTTGGTCATGAAGGCACATGCTGGTTGAGGGTGCATTGAAGGGTTAAAGTGCTAGTGTGTTTGCTTGCTTGAAGGTAGCATGGCCAGCTGACGGCTGTGCTGCTGCTGCTGCAGCAGCAGCTGCAGCTGCTGCCTGGCTCCTGTGGTTCTTTTGCATGCCTTGGTTTGTGTCTCCCTCTGATGGTGGCTTTGGAGCCAGTGAGCCAGCACTGTGCTGGGTGGCTGACGAGGACGAGGACAAGAGAGTGAGCGAGTGAGTGTTGTTCACAGCAGCAGCAGCAGCAGCAGCCGGCAGGCAGCGCTTAAGAGGATTAGATGAGATTACAGTAAGGCCTGCTACGTCTGTCAGGTGCTTAGGTGGGTCCAGTCAATCAGCGGGACGGAGCCGCAGCAGCTGATCTCGTTGAGCGGGAGGCGGAGGTGCGAAGCGGGGGGGCCCCCGATCCCCCCTTGGGGGCGGACCCATGCAAATGTTTCAGGCCGCGCCGCCTCGATCCCGGCGGGCCTCGTTGAGATAGATAGACAGGCAGGCGGAGGGAGGGAAAGAAAGAGAGAGGAGAGTGTGCGAGCCAGGGGTGCTGGGCTTGGACGCAGGGGTGGTGCAGGCCGTCCCTTCCAGCTGTGGTTGCCGGCGCAGGGCTGCAGTCCGGCGCGGGGATCCGCAGAGGGAGTGCCCTGGGGGGTGGGGGTGGTGGGTGTGCAGCGGGCGGATGGCCCAGGGGCCCGGGCGCGCATGGCAGCTCGCTGCGACTGTGCGGAGTGAGGGTGGCGGGCCCGGGCCGGGCCCGGCGCCCAGTTCGGGTTATCGCTTCTCGGCCTTTTGGCTAAGATCAAGTGTAGTATCTGTTCTTATCAGTTTAATATCTGATACGTCCCCTATCTGGGGACCATATATTAAATGGATTTTTAGAACAGGGAGATGGAAGAAGAGCTTGCTCTGTCCACTCCACGCATTGACCTGGTATTGCAGTACCTCCAGGACCGGTGCACCTCTCTTATTTGTGACCAAAAGCAGAACCCAAGCAAAGCCGAGCAACGAGCAGAGCAACGAGCCGAGGAAGGGCCGAGCGACCTGGGGAGCAGCGGCAGCAGTCCAGGGTCGGTCGGTTGGTCGGTCGGTTGCTTCCTTCCTTTCTTTCCTCCCAGCTCGTTGCTTCTGCAGGCGAGTGAGTGCGCGGCGTCTTGGTCGCGACATGTAACGTAAGGTAACGTAACTGAACTGTGCTGCGGTAGGTAATGTCCGTTGTAACGTAACGTAACTTTCGATGTCCTGTCCTGTCCTGTCGTGCCATGCCATGCCATGCCATGCCATGCCATGCCATGTGTGTGGCTGGCCTTGGTCATGAAGGCACATGCTGGTTGAGGGTGCATTGAAGGGTTAAAGTGCTAGTGTGTTTGCTTGCTTGAAGGTAGCATGGCCAGCTGACGGCTGTGCTGCTGCTGCTGCAGCAGCAGCTGCAGCTGCTGCCTGGCTCCTGTGGTTCTTTTGCATGCCTTGGTTTGTGTCTCCCTCTGATGGTGGCTTTGGAGCCAGTGAGCCAGCACTGTGCTGGGTGGCTGACGAGGACGAGGACAAGAGAGTGAGCGAGTGAGTGTTGTTCACAGCAGCAGCAGCAGCAGCAGCCGGCAGGCAGCGCTTAAGAGGATTAGATGAGATTACAGTAAGGCCTGCTACGTCTGTCAGGTGCTTAGGTGGGTCCAGTCAATCAGCGGGACGGAGCCGCAGCAGCTGATCTCGTTGAGCGGGAGGCGGAGGTGCGAAGCGGGGGGGCCCCCGATCCCCCCTTGGGGGCGGACCCATGCAAATGTTTCAGGCCGCGCCGCCTCGATCCCGGCGGGCCTCGTTGAGATAGATAGACAGGCAGGCGGAGGGAGGGAAAGAAAGAGAGAGGAGAGTGTGCGAGCCAGGGGTGCTGGGCTTGGACGCAGGGGTGGTGCAGGCCGTCCCTTCCAGCTGTGGTTGCCGGCGCAGGGCTGCAGTCCGGCGCGGGGATCCGCAGAGGGAGTGCCCTGGGGGGTGGGGGTGGTGGGTGTGCAGCGGGCGGATGGCCCAGGGGCCCGGGCGCGCATGGCAGCTCGCTGCGACTGTGCGGAGTGAGGGTGGCGGGCCCGGGCCGGGCCCGGCGCCCAGTTCGGGTTATCGCTTCTCGGCCTTTTGGCTAAGATCAAGTGTAGTATCTGTTCTTATCAGTTTAATATCTGATACGTCCCCTATCTGGGGACCATATATTAAATGGATTTTTAGAACAGGGAGATGGAAGAAGAGCTTGCTCTGTCCACTCCACGCATTGACCTGGTATTGCAGTACCTCCAGGACCGGTGCACCTCTCTTATTTGTGACCAAAAGCAGAACCCAAGCAAAGCCGAGCAACGAGCAGAGCAACGAGCCGAGGAAGGGCCGAGCGACCTGGGGAGCAGCGGCAGCAGTCCAGGGTCGGTCGGTTGGTCGGTCGGTTGCTTCCTTCCTTTCTTTCCTCCCAGCTCGTTGCTTCTGCAGGCGAGTGAGTGCGCGGCGTCTTGGTCGCGACATGTAACGTAAGGTAACGTAACTGAACTGTGCTGCGGTAGGTAATGTCCGTTGTAACGTAACGTAACTTTCGATGTCCTGTCCTGTCCTGTCGTGCCATGCCATGCCATGCCATGCCATGCCATGCCATGTGTGTGGCTGGCCTTGGTCATGAAGGCACATGCTGGTTGAGGGTGCATTGAAGGGTTAAAGTGCTAGTGTGTTTGCTTGCTTGAAGGTAGCATGGCCAGCTGACGGCTGTGCTGCTGCTGCTGCAGCAGCAGCTGCAGCTGCTGCCTGGCTCCTGTGGTTCTTTTGCATGCCTTGGTTTGTGTCTCCCTCTGATGGTGGCTTTGGAGCCAGTGAGCCAGCACTGTGCTGGGTGGCTGACGAGGACGAGGACAAGAGAGTGAGCGAGTGAGTGTTGTTCACAGCAGCAGCAGCAGCAGCAGCCGGCAGGCAGCGCTTAAGAGGATTAGATGAGATTACAGTAAGGCCTGCTACGTCTGTCAGGTGCTTAGGTGGGTCCAGTCAATCAGCGGGACGGAGCCGCAGCAGCTGATCTCGTTGAGCGGGAGGCGGAGGTGCGAAGCGGGGGGGCCCCCGATCCCCCCTTGGGGGCGGACCCATGCAAATGTTTCAGGCCGCGCCGCCTCGATCCCGGCGGGCCTCGTTGAGATAGATAGACAGGCAGGCGGAGGGAGGGAAAGAAAGAGAGAGGAGAGTGTGCGAGCCAGGGGTGCTGGGCTTGGACGCAGGGGTGGTGCAGGCCGTCCCTTCCAGCTGTGGTTGCCGGCGCAGGGCTGCAGTCCGGCGCGGGGATCCGCAGAGGGAGTGCCCTGGGGGGTGGGGGTGGTGGGTGTGCAGCGGGCGGATGGCCCAGGGGCCCGGGCGCGCATGGCAGCTCGCTGCGACTGTGCGGAGTGAGGGTGGCGGGCCCGGGCCGGGCCCGGCGCCCAGTTCGGGTTATCGCTTCTCGGCCTTTTGGCTAAGATCAAGTGTAGTATCTGTTCTTATCAGTTTAATATCTGATACGTCCCCTATCTGGGGACCATATATTAAATGGATTTTTAGAACAGGGAGATGGAAGAAGAGCTTGCTCTGTCCACTCCACGCATTGACCTGGTATTGCAGTACCTCCAGGACCGGTGCACCTCTCTTATTTGTGACCAAAAGCAGAACCCAAGCAAAGCCGAGCAACGAGCAGAGCAACGAGCCGAGGAAGGGCCGAGCGACCTGGGGAGCAGCGGCAGCAGTCCAGGGTCGGTCGGTTGGTCGGTCGGTTGCTTCCTTCCTTTCTTTCCTCCCAGCTCGTTGCTTCTGCAGGCGAGTGAGTGCGCGGCGTCTTGGTCGCGACATGTAACGTAAGGTAACGTAACTGAACTGTGCTGCGGTAGGTAATGTCCGTTGTAACGTAACGTAACTTTCGATGTCCTGTCCTGTCCTGTCGTGCCATGCCATGCCATGCCATGCCATGCCATGCCATGTGTGTGGCTGGCCTTGGTCATGAAGGCACATGCTGGTTGAGGGTGCATTGAAGGGTTAAAGTGCTAGTGTGTTTGCTTGCTTGAAGGTAGCATGGCCAGCTGACGGCTGTGCTGCTGCTGCTGCAGCAGCAGCTGCAGCTGCTGCCTGGCTCCTGTGGTTCTTTTGCATGCCTTGGTTTGTGTCTCCCTCTGATGGTGGCTTTGGAGCCAGTGAGCCAGCACTGTGCTGGGTGGCTGACGAGGACGAGGACAAGAGAGTGAGCGAGTGAGTGTTGTTCACAGCAGCAGCAGCAGCAGCAGCCGGCAGGCAGCGCTTAAGAGGATTAGATGAGATTACAGTAAGGCCTGCTACGTCTGTCAGGTGCTTAGGTGGGTCCAGTCAATCAGCGGGACGGAGCCGCAGCAGCTGATCTCGTTGAGCGGGAGGCGGAGGTGCGAAGCGGGGGGGCCCCCGATCCCCCCTTGGGGGCGGACCCATGCAAATGTTTCAGGCCGCGCCGCCTCGATCCCGGCGGGCCTCGTTGAGATAGATAGACAGGCAGGCGGAGGGAGGGAAAGAAAGAGAGAGGAGAGTGTGCGAGCCAGGGGTGCTGGGCTTGGACGCAGGGGTGGTGCAGGCCGTCCCTTCCAGCTGTGGTTGCCGGCGCAGGGCTGCAGTCCGGCGCGGGGATCCGCAGAGGGAGTGCCCTGGGGGGTGGGGGTGGTGGGTGTGCAGCGGGCGGATGGCCCAGGGGCCCGGGCGCGCATGGCAGCTCGCTGCGACTGTGCGGAGTGAGGGTGGCGGGCCCGGGCCGGGCCCGGCGCCCAGTTCGGGTTATCGCTTCTCGGCCTTTTGGCTAAGATCAAGTGTAGTATCTGTTCTTATCAGTTTAATATCTGATACGTCCCCTATCTGGGGACCATATATTAAATGGATTTTTAGAACAGGGAGATGGAAGAAGAGCTTGCTCTGTCCACTCCACGCATTGACCTGGTATTGCAGTACCTCCAGGACCGGTGCACCTCTCTTATTTGTGACCAAAAGCAGAACCCAAGCAAAGCCGAGCAACGAGCAGAGCAACGAGCCGAGGAAGGGCCGAGCGACCTGGGGAGCAGCGGCAGCAGTCCAGGGTCGGTCGGTTGGTCGGTCGGTTGCTTCCTTCCTTTCTTTCCTCCCAGCTCGTTGCTTCTGCAGGCGAGTGAGTGCGCGGCGTCTTGGTCGCGACATGTAACGTAAGGTAACGTAACTGAACTGTGCTGCGGTAGGTAATGTCCGTTGTAACGTAACGTAACTTTCGATGTCCTGTCCTGTCCTGTCGTGCCATGCCATGCCATGCCATGCCATGCCATGCCATGTGTGTGGCTGGCCTTGGTCATGAAGGCACATGCTGGTTGAGGGTGCATTGAAGGGTTAAAGTGCTAGTGTGTTTGCTTGCTTGAAGGTAGCATGGCCAGCTGACGGCTGTGCTGCTGCTGCTGCAGCAGCAGCTGCAGCTGCTGCCTGGCTCCTGTGGTTCTTTTGCATGCCTTGGTTTGTGTCTCCCTCTGATGGTGGCTTTGGAGCCAGTGAGCCAGCACTGTGCTGGGTGGCTGACGAGGACGAGGACAAGAGAGTGAGCGAGTGAGTGTTGTTCACAGCAGCAGCAGCAGCAGCAGCCGGCAGGCAGCGCTTAAGAGGATTAGATGAGATTACAGTAAGGCCTGCTACGTCTGTCAGGTGCTTAGGTGGGTCCAGTCAATCAGCGGGACGGAGCCGCAGCAGCTGATCTCGTTGAGCGGGAGGCGGAGGTGCGAAGCGGGGGGGCCCCCGATCCCCCCTTGGGGGCGGACCCATGCAAATGTTTCAGGCCGCGCCGCCTCGATCCCGGCGGGCCTCGTTGAGATAGATAGACAGGCAGGCGGAGGGAGGGAAAGAAAGAGAGAGGAGAGTGTGCGAGCCAGGGGTGCTGGGCTTGGACGCAGGGGTGGTGCAGGCCGTCCCTTCCAGCTGTGGTTGCCGGCGCAGGGCTGCAGTCCGGCGCGGGGATCCGCAGAGGGAGTGCCCTGGGGGGTGGGGGTGGTGGGTGTGCAGCGGGCGGATGGCCCAGGGGCCCGGGCGCGCATGGCAGCTCGCTGCGACTGTGCGGAGTGAGGGTGGCGGGCCCGGGCCGGGCCCGGCGCCCAGTTCGGGTTATCGCTTCTCGGCCTTTTGGCTAAGATCAAGTGTAGTATCTGTTCTTATCAGTTTAATATCTGATACGTCCCCTATCTGGGGACCATATATTAAATGGATTTTTAGAACAGGGAGATGGAAGAAGAGCTTGCTCTGTCCACTCCACGCATTGACCTGGTATTGCAGTACCTCCAGGACCGGTGCACCTCTCTTATTTGTGACCAAAAGCAGAACCCAAGCAAAGCCGAGCAACGAGCAGAGCAACGAGCCGAGGAAGGGCCGAGCGACCTGGGGAGCAGCGGCAGCAGTCCAGGGTCGGTCGGTTGGTCGGTCGGTTGCTTCCTTCCTTTCTTTCCTCCCAGCTCGTTGCTTCTGCAGGCGAGTGAGTGCGCGGCGTCTTGGTCGCGACATGTAACGTAAGGTAACGTAACTGAACTGTGCTGCGGTAGGTAATGTCCGTTGTAACGTAACGTAACTTTCGATGTCCTGTCCTGTCCTGTCGTGCCATGCCATGCCATGCCATGCCATGCCATGCCATGTGTGTGGCTGGCCTTGGTCATGAAGGCACATGCTGGTTGAGGGTGCATTGAAGGGTTAAAGTGCTAGTGTGTTTGCTTGCTTGAAGGTAGCATGGCCAGCTGACGGCTGTGCTGCTGCTGCTGCAGCAGCAGCTGCAGCTGCTGCCTGGCTCCTGTGGTTCTTTTGCATGCCTTGGTTTGTGTCTCCCTCTGATGGTGGCTTTGGAGCCAGTGAGCCAGCACTGTGCTGGGTGGCTGACGAGGACGAGGACAAGAGAGTGAGCGAGTGAGTGTTGTTCACAGCAGCAGCAGCAGCAGCAGCCGGCAGGCAGCGCTTAAGAGGATTAGATGAGATTACAGTAAGGCCTGCTACGTCTGTCAGGTGCTTAGGTGGGTCCAGTCAATCAGCGGGACGGAGCCGCAGCAGCTGATCTCGTTGAGCGGGAGGCGGAGGTGCGAAGCGGGGGGGCCCCCGATCCCCCCTTGGGGGCGGACCCATGCAAATGTTTCAGGCCGCGCCGCCTCGATCCCGGCGGGCCTCGTTGAGATAGATAGACAGGCAGGCGGAGGGAGGGAAAGAAAGAGAGAGGAGAGTGTGCGAGCCAGGGGTGCTGGGCTTGGACGCAGGGGTGGTGCAGGCCGTCCCTTCCAGCTGTGGTTGCCGGCGCAGGGCTGCAGTCCGGCGCGGGGATCCGCAGAGGGAGTGCCCTGGGGGGTGGGGGTGGTGGGTGTGCAGCGGGCGGATGGCCCAGGGGCCCGGGCGCGCATGGCAGCTCGCTGCGACTGTGCGGAGTGAGGGTGGCGGGCCCGGGCCGGGCCCGGCGCCCAGTTCGGGTTATCGCTTCTCGGCCTTTTGGCTAAGATCAAGTGTAGTATCTGTTCTTATCAGTTTAATATCTGATACGTCCCCTATCTGGGGACCATATATTAAATGGATTTTTAGAACAGGGAGATGGAAGAAGAGCTTGCTCTGTCCACTCCACGCATTGACCTGGTATTGCAGTACCTCCAGGACCGGTGCACCTCTCTTATTTGTGACCAAAAGCAGAACCCAAGCAAAGCCGAGCAACGAGCAGAGCAACGAGCCGAGGAAGGGCCGAGCGACCTGGGGAGCAGCGGCAGCAGTCCAGGGTCGGTCGGTTGGTCGGTCGGTTGCTTCCTTCCTTTCTTTCCTCCCAGCTCGTTGCTTCTGCAGGCGAGTGAGTGCGCGGCGTCTTGGTCGCGACATGTAACGTAAGGTAACGTAACTGAACTGTGCTGCGGTAGGTAATGTCCGTTGTAACGTAACGTAACTTTCGATGTCCTGTCCTGTCCTGTCGTGCCATGCCATGCCATGCCATGCCATGCCATGCCATGTGTGTGGCTGGCCTTGGTCATGAAGGCACATGCTGGTTGAGGGTGCATTGAAGGGTTAAAGTGCTAGTGTGTTTGCTTGCTTGAAGGTAGCATGGCCAGCTGACGGCTGTGCTGCTGCTGCTGCAGCAGCAGCTGCAGCTGCTGCCTGGCTCCTGTGGTTCTTTTGCATGCCTTGGTTTGTGTCTCCCTCTGATGGTGGCTTTGGAGCCAGTGAGCCAGCACTGTGCTGGGTGGCTGACGAGGACGAGGACAAGAGAGTGAGCGAGTGAGTGTTGTTCACAGCAGCAGCAGCAGCAGCAGCCGGCAGGCAGCGCTTAAGAGGATTAGATGAGATTACAGTAAGGCCTGCTACGTCTGTCAGGTGCTTAGGTGGGTCCAGTCAATCAGCGGGACGGAGCCGCAGCAGCTGATCTCGTTGAGCGGGAGGCGGAGGTGCGAAGCGGGGGGGCCCCCGATCCCCCCTTGGGGGCGGACCCATGCAAATGTTTCAGGCCGCGCCGCCTCGATCCCGGCGGGCCTCGTTGAGATAGATAGACAGGCAGGCGGAGGGAGGGAAAGAAAGAGAGAGGAGAGTGTGCGAGCCAGGGGTGCTGGGCTTGGACGCAGGGGTGGTGCAGGCCGTCCCTTCCAGCTGTGGTTGCCGGCGCAGGGCTGCAGTCCGGCGCGGGGATCCGCAGAGGGAGTGCCCTGGGGGGTGGGGGTGGTGGGTGTGCAGCGGGCGGATGGCCCAGGGGCCCGGGCGCGCATGGCAGCTCGCTGCGACTGTGCGGAGTGAGGGTGGCGGGCCCGGGCCGGGCCCGGCGCCCAGTTCGGGTTATCGCTTCTCGGCCTTTTGGCTAAGATCAAGTGTAGTATCTGTTCTTATCAGTTTAATATCTGATACGTCCCCTATCTGGGGACCATATATTAAATGGATTTTTAGAACAGGGAGATGGAAGAAGAGCTTGCTCTGTCCACTCCACGCATTGACCTGGTATTGCAGTACCTCCAGGACCGGTGCACCTCTCTTATTTGTGACCAAAAGCAGAACCCAAGCAAAGCCGAGCAACGAGCAGAGCAACGAGCCGAGGAAGGGCCGAGCGACCTGGGGAGCAGCGGCAGCAGTCCAGGGTCGGTCGGTTGGTCGGTCGGTTGCTTCCTTCCTTTCTTTCCTCCCAGCTCGTTGCTTCTGCAGGCGAGTGAGTGCGCGGCGTCTTGGTCGCGACATGTAACGTAAGGTAACGTAACTGAACTGTGCTGCGGTAGGTAATGTCCGTTGTAACGTAACGTAACTTTCGATGTCCTGTCCTGTCCTGTCGTGCCATGCCATGCCATGCCATGCCATGCCATGCCATGTGTGTGGCTGGCCTTGGTCATGAAGGCACATGCTGGTTGAGGGTGCATTGAAGGGTTAAAGTGCTAGTGTGTTTGCTTGCTTGAAGGTAGCATGGCCAGCTGACGGCTGTGCTGCTGCTGCTGCAGCAGCAGCTGCAGCTGCTGCCTGGCTCCTGTGGTTCTTTTGCATGCCTTGGTTTGTGTCTCCCTCTGATGGTGGCTTTGGAGCCAGTGAGCCAGCACTGTGCTGGGTGGCTGACGAGGACGAGGACAAGAGAGTGAGCGAGTGAGTGTTGTTCACAGCAGCAGCAGCAGCAGCAGCCGGCAGGCAGCGCTTAAGAGGATTAGATGAGATTACAGTAAGGCCTGCTACGTCTGTCAGGTGCTTAGGTGGGTCCAGTCAATCAGCGGGACGGAGCCGCAGCAGCTGATCTCGTTGAGCGGGAGGCGGAGGTGCGAAGCGGGGGGGCCCCCGATCCCCCCTTGGGGGCGGACCCATGCAAATGTTTCAGGCCGCGCCGCCTCGATCCCGGCGGGCCTCGTTGAGATAGATAGACAGGCAGGCGGAGGGAGGGAAAGAAAGAGAGAGGAGAGTGTGCGAGCCAGGGGTGCTGGGCTTGGACGCAGGGGTGGTGCAGGCCGTCCCTTCCAGCTGTGGTTGCCGGCGCAGGGCTGCAGTCCGGCGCGGGGATCCGCAGAGGGAGTGCCCTGGGGGGTGGGGGTGGTGGGTGTGCAGCGGGCGGATGGCCCAGGGGCCCGGGCGCGCATGGCAGCTCGCTGCGACTGTGCGGAGTGAGGGTGGCGGGCCCGGGCCGGGCCCGGCGCCCAGTTCGGGTTATCGCTTCTCGGCCTTTTGGCTAAGATCAAGTGTAGTATCTGTTCTTATCAGTTTAATATCTGATACGTCCCCTATCTGGGGACCATATATTAAATGGATTTTTAGAACAGGGAGATGGAAGAAGAGCTTGCTCTGTCCACTCCACGCATTGACCTGGTATTGCAGTACCTCCAGGACCGGTGCACCTCTCTTATTTGTGACCAAAAGCAGAACCCAAGCAAAGCCGAGCAACGAGCAGAGCAACGAGCCGAGGAAGGGCCGAGCGACCTGGGGAGCAGCGGCAGCAGTCCAGGGTCGGTCGGTTGGTCGGTCGGTTGCTTCCTTCCTTTCTTTCCTCCCAGCTCGTTGCTTCTGCAGGCGAGTGAGTGCGCGGCGTCTTGGTCGCGACATGTAACGTAAGGTAACGTAACTGAACTGTGCTGCGGTAGGTAATGTCCGTTGTAACGTAACGTAACTTTCGATGTCCTGTCCTGTCCTGTCGTGCCATGCCATGCCATGCCATGCCATGCCATGCCATGTGTGTGGCTGGCCTTGGTCATGAAGGCACATGCTGGTTGAGGGTGCATTGAAGGGTTAAAGTGCTAGTGTGTTTGCTTGCTTGAAGGTAGCATGGCCAGCTGACGGCTGTGCTGCTGCTGCTGCAGCAGCAGCTGCAGCTGCTGCCTGGCTCCTGTGGTTCTTTTGCATGCCTTGGTTTGTGTCTCCCTCTGATGGTGGCTTTGGAGCCAGTGAGCCAGCACTGTGCTGGGTGGCTGACGAGGACGAGGACAAGAGAGTGAGCGAGTGAGTGTTGTTCACAGCAGCAGCAGCAGCAGCAGCCGGCAGGCAGCGCTTAAGAGGATTAGATGAGATTACAGTAAGGCCTGCTACGTCTGTCAGGTGCTTAGGTGGGTCCAGTCAATCAGCGGGACGGAGCCGCAGCAGCTGATCTCGTTGAGCGGGAGGCGGAGGTGCGAAGCGGGGGGGCCCCCGATCCCCCCTTGGGGGCGGACCCATGCAAATGTTTCAGGCCGCGCCGCCTCGATCCCGGCGGGCCTCGTTGAGATAGATAGACAGGCAGGCGGAGGGAGGGAAAGAAAGAGAGAGGAGAGTGTGCGAGCCAGGGGTGCTGGGCTTGGACGCAGGGGTGGTGCAGGCCGTCCCTTCCAGCTGTGGTTGCCGGCGCAGGGCTGCAGTCCGGCGCGGGGATCCGCAGAGGGAGTGCCCTGGGGGGTGGGGGTGGTGGGTGTGCAGCGGGCGGATGGCCCAGGGGCCCGGGCGCGCATGGCAGCTCGCTGCGACTGTGCGGAGTGAGGGTGGCGGGCCCGGGCCGGGCCCGGCGCCCAGTTCGGGTTATCGCTTCTCGGCCTTTTGGCTAAGATCAAGTGTAGTATCTGTTCTTATCAGTTTAATATCTGATACGTCCCCTATCTGGGGACCATATATTAAATGGATTTTTAGAACAGGGAGATGGAAGAAGAGCTTGCTCTGTCCACTCCACGCATTGACCTGGTATTGCAGTACCTCCAGGACCGGTGCACCTCTCTTATTTGTGACCAAAAGCAGAACCCAAGCAAAGCCGAGCAACGAGCAGAGCAACGAGCCGAGGAAGGGCCGAGCGACCTGGGGAGCAGCGGCAGCAGTCCAGGGTCGGTCGGTTGGTCGGTCGGTTGCTTCCTTCCTTTCTTTCCTCCCAGCTCGTTGCTTCTGCAGGCGAGTGAGTGCGCGGCGTCTTGGTCGCGACATGTAACGTAAGGTAACGTAACTGAACTGTGCTGCGGTAGGTAATGTCCGTTGTAACGTAACGTAACTTTCGATGTCCTGTCCTGTCCTGTCGTGCCATGCCATGCCATGCCATGCCATGCCATGCCATGTGTGTGGCTGGCCTTGGTCATGAAGGCACATGCTGGTTGAGGGTGCATTGAAGGGTTAAAGTGCTAGTGTGTTTGCTTGCTTGAAGGTAGCATGGCCAGCTGACGGCTGTGCTGCTGCTGCTGCAGCAGCAGCTGCAGCTGCTGCCTGGCTCCTGTGGTTCTTTTGCATGCCTTGGTTTGTGTCTCCCTCTGATGGTGGCTTTGGAGCCAGTGAGCCAGCACTGTGCTGGGTGGCTGACGAGGACGAGGACAAGAGAGTGAGCGAGTGAGTGTTGTTCACAGCAGCAGCAGCAGCAGCAGCCGGCAGGCAGCGCTTAAGAGGATTAGATGAGATTACAGTAAGGCCTGCTACGTCTGTCAGGTGCTTAGGTGGGTCCAGTCAATCAGCGGGACGGAGCCGCAGCAGCTGATCTCGTTGAGCGGGAGGCGGAGGTGCGAAGCGGGGGGGCCCCCGATCCCCCCTTGGGGGCGGACCCATGCAAATGTTTCAGGCCGCGCCGCCTCGATCCCGGCGGGCCTCGTTGAGATAGATAGACAGGCAGGCGGAGGGAGGGAAAGAAAGAGAGAGGAGAGTGTGCGAGCCAGGGGTGCTGGGCTTGGACGCAGGGGTGGTGCAGGCCGTCCCTTCCAGCTGTGGTTGCCGGCGCAGGGCTGCAGTCCGGCGCGGGGATCCGCAGAGGGAGTGCCCTGGGGGGTGGGGGTGGTGGGTGTGCAGCGGGCGGATGGCCCAGGGGCCCGGGCGCGCATGGCAGCTCGCTGCGACTGTGCGGAGTGAGGGTGGCGGGCCCGGGCCGGGCCCGGCGCCCAGTTCGGGTTATCGCTTCTCGGCCTTTTGGCTAAGATCAAGTGTAGTCTCTCTTACTGGGAGGAGAGATGACACTGATCCTCTGGCCTTAGGGCTGGGAATGCATGGAGCCCGAGGTGCTTTGATTGCCCTGACTTAAATGTCGGAGTCACCATGTGCAGTATTGCACGCCGCTGCCATGGTGAGCGCACGTCTCTGCACAGGCGGCCATCTATGCACATTCCTCCATAGCACCATTCGGGCATGGAGTGAATTTATTTTTGTACTTGGCTGGGTCATTTTATGGCCTGCCCTTATTTATTTATTTACTCTATTTATTTAATCACTATGTGTGAGAACACGTGTGCCTATTAATTTGATTTGATTTCCACGGTCACCAAACCTTCTTGCGAGGCCACGTTCACCCTTTTGTTTTTCGATTTGGCACTTTCGTTTTTGACCACTGCCTTATGGCGGTGAAGCCTAAGGGGGTTTCTCCCTTATGGGAGTACCCCAAAGGAAAGGGTTCTCACCCTTCGGGGTGAGTCCCATAGATCCGACCCTCCCATGGGGGGGGGGAGGAATCAGTCTGGGTACCTTTTCGGAGGTCTCAGAATTCGTATAGGGCTTCTGCTGCCATGTGCACGGAATGCTGCACCAAGGAGCACGCACCTCGGGCTCAGTAAAAAAAAATAAAAAAAAAAAAAAAATCTGTTCTTATCAGTTTAATATCTGATACGTCCCCTATCTGGGGACCATATATTAAATGGATTTTTAGAACAGGGAGATGGAAGAAGAGCTTGCTCTGTCCACTCCACGCATTGACCTGGTATTGCAGTACCTCCAGGACCGGTGCACCTCTCTTATTTGTGACCAAAAGCAGAACCCAAGCAAAGCCGAGCAACGAGCAGAGCAACGAGCCGAGGAAGGGCCGAGCGACCTGGGGAGCAGCGGCAGCAGTCCAGGGTCGGTCGGTTGGTCGGTCGGTTGCTTCCTTCCTTTCTTTCCTCCCAGCTCGTTGCTTCTGCAGGCGAGTGAGTGCGCGGCGTCTTGGTCGCGACATGTAACGTAAGGTAACGTAACTGAACTGTGCTGCGGTAGGTAATGTCCGTTGTAACGTAACGTAACTTTCGATGTCCTGTCCTGTCCTGTCGTGCCATGCCATGCCATGCCATGCCATGCCATGCCATGTGTGTGGCTGGCCTTGGTCATGAAGGCACATGCTGGTTGAGGGTGCATTGAAGGGTTAAAGTGCTAGTGTGTTTGCTTGCTTGAAGGTAGCATGGCCAGCTGACGGCTGTGCTGCTGCTGCTGCAGCAGCAGCTGCAGCTGCTGCCTGGCTCCTGTGGTTCTTTTGCATGCCTTGGTTTGTGTCTCCCTCTGATGGTGGCTTTGGAGCCAGTGAGCCAGCACTGTGCTGGGTGGCTGACGAGGACGAGGACAAGAGAGTGAGCGAGTGAGTGTTGTTCACAGCAGCAGCAGCAGCAGCAGCCGGCAGGCAGCGCTTAAGAGGATTAGATGAGATTACAGTAAGGCCTGCTACGTCTGTCAGGTGCTTAGGTGGGTCCAGTCAATCAGCGGGACGGAGCCGCAGCAGCTGATCTCGTTGAGCGGGAGGCGGAGGTGCGAAGCGGGGGGGCCCCCGATCCCCCCTTGGGGGCGGACCCATGCAAATGTTTCAGGCCGCGCCGCCTCGATCCCGGCGGGCCTCGTTGAGATAGATAGACAGGCAGGCGGAGGGAGGGAAAGAAAGAGAGAGGAGAGTGTGCGAGCCAGGGGTGCTGGGCTTGGACGCAGGGGTGGTGCAGGCCGTCCCTTCCAGCTGTGGTTGCCGGCGCAGGGCTGCAGTCCGGCGCGGGGATCCGCAGAGGGAGTGCCCTGGGGGGTGGGGGTGGTGGGTGTGCAGCGGGCGGATGGCCCAGGGGCCCGGGCGCGCATGGCAGCTCGCTGCGACTGTGCGGAGTGAGGGTGGCGGGCCCGGGCCGGGCCCGGCGCCCAGTTCGGGTTATCGCTTCTCGGCCTTTTGGCTAAGATCAAGTGTAGTCTCTCTTACTGGGAGGAGAGATGACACTGATCCTCTGGCCTTAGGGCTGGGAATGCATGGAGCCCGAGGTGCTTTGATTGCCCTGACTTAATTGTCGGAGTCACCATGTGCAGTATTGCACGCCGCTGCCATGGTGAGCGCACGTCTCTGCACAGGCGGCCATCTATGCACATTCCTCCATAGCACCATTCGGGCATGGAGTGAATTTATTTTTGTACCTGGCTGGGTCATTTCATGGCCTGCCCTTATTTATTTATTTATTTAATCACTATGTGTGAGAACACGTGTGCCTATTAATTTGATTTGATTTTCACGGTCACCAAACCTTCTTGCGAGGCCACGTTCACCCTTTTGTTTTTCGATTTGGCACTTTCGTTTTTGACCACTGCCTTATGGCGGTGAAGCCTAAGGGGGTTTCTCCCTTATGGGAGTACCCCAAAGGAAAGGGTTCTCACCCTTCGGGGTGAGTCCCATAGATCCGACCCTCCCATGGGGGGGGGGAGGAATCAGTCTGGGTACCTTTTCGGAGGTCTCAGAATTCGTATAGGGCTTCTGCTGCCATGTGCACGGAATGCTGCACCAAGGAGCACGCACCTCGGGCTCTAAAAAAAAAAAAAAAAAAAAAAAAAAAAAAAAAAAAAAAAAAAAAAAAAAAAAAAAAAATCTGTTCTTATCAGTTTAATATCTGATACGTCCCCTATCTGGGGACCATATATTAAATGGATTTTTAGAACAGGGAGATGGAAGAAGAGCTTGCTCTGTCCACTCCACGCATTGACCTGGTATTGCAGTACCTCCAGGACCGGTGCACCTCTCTTATTTGTGACCAAAAGCAGAACCCAAGCAAAGCCGAGCAACGAGCAGAGCAACGAGCCGAGGAAGGGCCGAGCGACCTGGGGAGCAGCGGCAGCAGTCCAGGGTCGGTCGGTTGGTCGGTCGGTTGCTTCCTTCCTTTCTTTCCTCCCAGCTCGTTGCTTCTGCAGGCGAGTGAGTGCGCGGCGTCTTGGTCGCGACATGTAACGTAAGGTAACGTAACTGAACTGTGCTGCGGTAGGTAATGTCCGTTGTAACGTAACGTAACTTTCGATGTCCTGTCCTGTCCTGTCGTGCCATGCCATGCCATGCCATGCCATGCCATGCCATGTGTGTGGCTGGCCTTGGTCATGAAGGCACATGCTGGTTGAGGGTGCATTGAAGGGTTAAAGTGCTAGTGTGTTTGCTTGCTTGAAGGTAGCATGGCCAGCTGACGGCTGTGCTGCTGCTGCTGCAGCAGCAGCTGCAGCTGCTGCCTGGCTCCTGTGGTTCTTTTGCATGCCTTGGTTTGTGTCTCCCTCTGATGGTGGCTTTGGAGCCAGTGAGCCAGCACTGTGCTGGGTGGCTGACGAGGACGAGGACAAGAGAGTGAGCGAGTGAGTGTTGTTCACAGCAGCAGCAGCAGCAGCAGCCGGCAGGCAGCGCTTAAGAGGATTAGATGAGATTACAGTAAGGCCTGCTACGTCTGTCAGGTGCTTAGGTGGGTCCAGTCAATCAGCGGGACGGAGCCGCAGCAGCTGATCTCGTTGAGCGGGAGGCGGAGGTGCGAAGCGGGGGGGCCCCCGATCCCCCCTTGGGGGCGGACCCATGCAAATGTTTCAGGCCGCGCCGCCTCGATCCCGGCGGGCCTCGTTGAGATAGATAGACAGGCAGGCGGAGGGAGGGAAAGAAAGAGAGAGGAGAGTGTGCGAGCCAGGGGTGCTGGGCTTGGACGCAGGGGTGGTGCAGGCCGTCCCTTCCAGCTGTGGTTGCCGGCGCAGGGCTGCAGTCCGGCGCGGGGATCCGCAGAGGGAGTGCCCTGGGGGGTGGGGGTGGTGGGTGTGCAGCGGGCGGATGGCCCAGGGGCCCGGGCGCGCATGGCAGCTCGCTGCGACTGTGCGGAGTGAGGGTGGCGGGCCCGGGCCGGGCCCGGCGCCCAGTTCGGGTTATCGCTTCTCGGCCTTTTGGCTAAGATCAAGTGTCTTGCCTGAGGTTCGTGACGATTGGTTGTTGTTGGACCTCGGCCTTTCTACTTATGTAGACATGCTGCTATTGGGGTTCTAACTGATGCCTTTCTGAACGAAACGAGATTCGGTCACGGTTGCGTTCGCTCGCTACTCGGCCTCCGGGCCTGCAGACCCTAGGAAACCCGTTGTGGACTCCCCAACACCGAGTGGATGCATGCTGGAGAAATCCTAACACTCGTGAGGCTTGAGCGCACGGTCTACCTTTGGGTGCTGGGAAAGACTCCCCCTCTTCCTGAGGCGGTCTTCTCCCCTACTTTTGGCCTTTTTTAGTGCCTTTTCCCTCTTTTTGGCCTTTTTTAGTGCCTTCCCCTGCCCCTCTTTTTGGCCTTTTTTAGTGCCTTCCCCTGCCCCTCTTTTTGGCCTTTTTTAGTGCCTTCCCCTGCCCCTCTTTTTGGCCTTTTTTAGTGCCTTCCCCTGCCCCTCTTTTTGGCCTTTTTTAGTGCCTTCCCCTGCCCTTCTTTTTGGCCTTTTTTAGTGCCTTCCCCTGCCCTTCTTTTTGGCCTTTTTTAGTGCCTTCCCCTACCCCTCTTTTTGGCCTTTTTTAGTGCCTTCCCCTGCCCCTCTTTTTGGCCTTTTTTAGTGCCTTCCCCCTGCCCCTCTTTTTGGCCTTTTTTTTTTTTTTTTTTTTTTTTTTTAGTGCCTTCCCCTGCCCCTCTTTTTGGCCTTTTTTAGTGCATCCCCCTGCCTTCCCCCCTGTGCTTTTAAATCTCTCCCTCTTCTCTTTTCCAGTTCTCTACGCTTTCCCAGCCAGACCCGACGAGGAGCGAAAATGGCAACCCAGACCTCTGAAGCCCAACAACCCAGCCAGGCCACCGGAAGCCGAGTCCAGCCTGCAGCGACCCCAGGGAGCCCACCTCCCCTGGAGACCTGGATGAGGCAGACGGTGGTCCTAAAGTTAAAGGAAGTGGAGGGCCGCACCCCTGACATGGATGTGGACACCTTCAGCAAGAAGGTAGTGCACGAGGGAGCAGGCTTCAGCCCAGCAGAAACCCTGAGCGTCCAGTCGTTTTTGAAGGGAATGTTCTACGTAACGTTCATTTCAGCGGCGGTCTGCAAAAGGTTCTGGGAAGCCTTCAGGTCGGCGAAACCGGATCAGGTCCTCTCCCGTTTCTACGGAAACAGCCCCATCCACAGGGAGGAGAGACCCGTGACGGTCTCGATGCGGAACCCCCACACCCCAGGAAAAGACGTGGCAACTTTTCTGGGAAGATACTGCCACATCGTGAAAGAACCGACCAAGATCCTCAATCAATACGGCTTCTGGACAGGAAGATGGTCCCTCGTGATCCGTCTGAAGGCAGACTCCACCTCGCCGGACGGGCTCCAACACCTCCCGCAGAGCTTCGCCCTGGGGAATTCTACAGGCATGCTCTTCTACCCTGGTCAGCCCACAACCTGCAGACGATGCAGCCAACTGGGTCACAAGGCGGAGGAATGCCAACAGAAATCCTGCAGGCACTGCAGGGTGGTGGGGCACGAGACCAAAGACTGTCCACGAAAGAAGACCTGTAACCTGTGCGGCGATCCTGACCACATCTACAAGGATTGCCCCAAAAGATCAAGGTCATACGCAGCGGTAGCAGCAGCCAAGGCCCCGGCCAAGGTCCCCTCGTCGGCCCCGACCAAGGCTCCAGCCAAGGCGCCGGCACCGCAGACACCCTCTCCGGCAACCCCGAAAGCGAAACCCAGGAAAGGTAAGAAAGCAGCTCCCCCCCCTGCCGAGACTGTCGTGGCCCTGCCCGCTGTCAAGGCTCCCCCTCCTCCCCCAGAGGCAGCGCCATCCCTCCCCTGCGCTGCCTCCGACCCTCCCTGCTTC
Organism: Spea bombifrons; assembly: GCF_027358695.1. Classification (NCBI taxonomy): domain Eukaryota; kingdom Metazoa; phylum Chordata; class Amphibia; order Anura; family Pelobatidae; genus Spea; species Spea bombifrons. The sequence continues at coordinate 28,252,535 of NC_071095.1, read as the reverse complement.
ACCCCCTTCTCCCTCCCCCCACTCCTCCCCCTCTCTGCAGCAGCTCTAACCCCGTCCCTAGCTGCTGCAGACCCCGACCCTTTCCCCCCTCTTGTTTCCGCTGCAGACAACCCCCTGGAGATGCCGCCAAAAGGAGCCGGAGCCAGAAAACGCAAACATAGCGGCAAGAAGGAGGAGGAGGACGAGGACAGCGAGACTGAGACGAGCCCCACCAGGATCTCTGTCCAGAAGAGGGCGCCACCACCAGCCCCCACCGTTCCCTCTCCCTCTCCTCCCGAGCCCGCAAATGACAACGACGACACGCTCGAAAAGATGGTCCAGGACCTGACCCCGTCGGATGAGCCAGCCACCGAGACCGAGGCTCTGATCCTCAACCAGCTGGACATCGACAACCAGGTCTCCCTCCTGGAACAGCTGCTAGACGAGGCGGTCTGGACCCCCGTGAACCCCATCGACCACGGCGGGGAAGATCCTCCCCCACCAGGGGGAGGAGGCGGTAACTAGTGCCTCTGTTTGAGCTAACCTTCTTTTTACTCCCAACTAATGGCGTCAATTTCTATTTTCTCCATTAATGTGAGGAGCATGAAGGACCAGTTCCGGAGGCGCGGTTTACTAACCTTCCTTTCTTCCCAGCAGTGTGATGTATATATGTTGCAGGAATGTGCTTTACCCTTCTCTCGTTCTTATCGCCATCTATGCAGGGAATGGTCCCACGGCCCGTCCTTTTGGTCCGGTGGGAACGGCTGCAAGTCGGCGGGGGTTGCTATCCTGATCCGGGGAGGCAACTTCACGGTGGACGCTGTCCAGGAGTTGGTCTGCGGCAGACTTCTGGTCGTGGACGGATCCTGGGCGGGGGAGCCTGTCAGGCTCATCGCCGTGTACGCCTCCCCGGAGAAGAAGCAACGCCTGGAGCTACTCCAGAACCTGCGGACCCAGCTGACCACCACCAGGGCCATAGTGATGGGCGGGGACTTCAACTGCCCGATCGAGGAAGGAGGGCGCACTTCCACCCACGCAACAAACCTGGACGTGACTTCGAAACTGCTCAGAGAGATTGTCACAGAGGCATCCTTAAAGGACGCTATGGGCTCCATCGGGACCGGCTCCGTGAACTATTCTTGGAGCCGGCCGGATGGCTCTGTGCGTTCCCGGATAGACTTTGTGTTCACCTCTCGAGCGGTAGAGCATCAGCAGTGCTCCATGGTGCCCTGCTACTTCTCAGACCACAGGGCTGTTCGGCTCCAGTGTGCCCTGGGCAAAGGGTTTCCTCCCGGTCCAGGCTCCTGGAAGCTGAACTGTGCCCTGTTAGAGAGGCAGGAAATCGTGGAGGAGCTGCGTAATGTATATTCTGATTGTGTCAGTACCAAGTATCTGTTCCCCACTGTAGCCCAGTGGTGGGAGTTTACTAAAGTAAAGCTGCGCTCTTTCTTTCAGGCTAAAGGAAGACTCCAGGCGTGTGAGAGGAAGAGGAAATTCAGACGGCTGCAGCGCAAGCTGCAGTCCCTGTTGGACCTCCAACAGTGCGGATGGGACGTGGACGAGGAGCTGGAGGAGACCAAGGAGGGCCTGAAAAGGCACTTTGAGGAGGAATCCAAGCAAATCGTCTTCCGTTCCAAGGTGGAGAACCTGGAGAAGGGTGAGAAATGTAACTCTTTCTTTTTCAGGAAGCTCCACTCCGCCCACACGCCCCTGACGGAAATGAGAGACAGCGAAGGCGTGGTACGACAGGGGAAGGAGGAGGTCCAGAAAGTGGTCGTCGACTACTACCGAGATCTCTACTCCCCCAAAGACACAGACCCGGAGGCTGCTGAACGGTTCCTGTCAGGTATCACTAACACCATTGATCCCGCAGGTCGCGCAGCCATGGACGCCCCCTTGACGCTGGAGGAGCTGCACTCTGCCGCCAAATCCTTCAGGAAGGGCAGGACACCGGGCAGTGACGGCCTCCCAGCCGAGTTGTACACAACGCTGTGGGACCTCATTGGCCCGGACCTCCTCGACCTGTACGAGGAGATGGTGGTGGAGGGCAGGATGCCCCCCACGCTGAGAGAGGGAATGATCACGATCCTGTATAAGCGGAAGGGGGAGAGATGCGACCTGAAAAATTGGCGTCCCATCTCTCTCCTGAACGTGGACTACAAGATCCTCGCCAAGGTACTAGCCACCAGGTTGAAGAAAGTCATCGGGCAGATCGTCCACCCCGACCAGACCTGCGGCATCCCAGGGCGCCGGATCGCGGACAGCCTGGCCCTCATCAGAGACACGATCTACTACATCAAGGACCGCAACGTCCGTGCCGCTCTGGTCACACTAGACCAAGAGAAGGCATTTGATCGGCTGTCTCATGGTTTTATGGGTCAGGTACTGCGGAGGTTTGGGCTGGGGGAGATGTTCTGTTCTTATGCTAACCTGATGTACCTTGATATCCGCAGCTCGGTGCTGGTGAACGGCTGGAAGACTGACCCCTTCCAGGTCCTCTCTGGGGTCAGACAAGGCTGCCCTCTTTCACCTCTTCTTTTTGTCTGTTGTATAGAGCTCTTCGCCGAGTGCATCAGACGAAATCCAGAGATCAGAGGGATCACCGCGCCGGGCAGAGACAAGAAAGAGATAAAGTGCTCGCTCTACATGGACGACGTGACCATCTTCTGCGCGGATCGCCGGTCGGTGAGAGCGCTCGTCCAGACGTGCGAGGACTTCAGCCGAGCTTCAGGCGCAAAGGTCAACTGCGGGAAGTCTGAGACCATGCTGTTCGGGCAGTGGGACCTGACTTCTGAGCCGATCCCGTTTCCCGTCAAAACCGACTTCCTAAAGATCCTGGGAGTCTGGTTCGGCAGAGACGGCGCGGCCCTGAAAAGCTGGGAGGAGAGACTCAACAAGGTAAAGCAGAAATTTGGGCTGTGGAGCCTCAGAGACCTTACCATCGAAGGGAAAGTGCTGGTGCTGCGCAACGAGATTCTTCCCGTGCTGCAGTACGTGGCTCAGGCGTGGCCCCTGCTGGTCACCATTCACCGAGCCATCAACCGAGCAGTTTTCCACTTCATCTGGGGCTCCAAAATGGACAGAGTAAAGCGCGCAGTGATGTACAAGGAACCCGGCAAGGGAGGCAAAGGAGTGCCTGACATCCCTACCATGCTGAGGACCTTCTTTGTGTGCAACTGCGTGCGCAGGACTCTCAGAGACGTAGTGAAAGGCTCTGCTGGAAACTCCATGTCTCGCTTCTTCCTGCTGCCCCTGTGGAGGCAGCTCAAGTGGGAAAAGTGGGACAGCTCCGTCCCTTACAATTGGACCATGCCCTGGTTCTACTCGGACGTGGGCAAATTTGTAAGGGAACACCAACTGGAGGGAGTTAAACCAGACCTGTGGTTACCCCGTGTGATCCACAAGTTCATCAGAGCCAAAGACACTATCGAGAACATCCCAGGGCTCCCCGACGCCACAGCCAAGACTGTCTGGGCTAACGTGTCGTCGAGCAGGCTAACCAACAGACATAAAGACATGGCATGGATGGCCATTCAGGGAGGCCTCCCCCTAAGGACATTTATGCATGCCAGGGGGCTGTGCAGATATAGACACTGCCCACAGTGCATTGTGGAGGAGGAGACTTCCCTCCACCTGTTCTGGCAGTGCCCGTTTGCACAGGCCTTGTTCAGAGCCCTGGAGCTGGATCTCAAGGACTCTATCGAGAGAAAGTACCTGTCCTTCCATTCGGTACTTTACGGACTTTTCCCAGGGACACACACGGAGAGCGCCATTGAGGATGCTTGGCGCCTCATGTGCTGCGTAAAGGACGCTTTATGGTTTGCCAGGAACCGCCTGGTGCTGAGGAGGGAGCAGGTCACAGTCCGTGACTGCCGCAGGCTTATCCACAGCCTGCTGAGAGACTACTCTCTCAAGGACAGTCTAGAGGCTGAAGACTAGCCCCATTCTCCTCGGCCCCCTTCCCCCCCCCCATTTCCCCAGGTTATGTTCCACTAAAGTGCTTACCATATGCGCCACGTCTGGGAATGTAATTGTACACTGCTTCTACTGAGCTTTCCGTAAACTGAAGTCGTACTGTAACGTGTATTGCCCTGCGCTGCGTCGCAGTACTGCTTATCGTCTATCTGTACCAATATTACTGACCTTTGTATTCCTGCTAAAACAGGTTGATGTCTGTTTTACCATAACCAGTTTTGTATAAATAAACTTAAATACAAAAAAAAAATCTGTTCTTATCAGTTTAATATCTGATACGTCCCCTATCTGGGGACCATATATTAAATGGATTTTTAGAACAGGGAGATGGAAGAAGAGCTTGCTCTGTCCACTCCACGCATTGACCTGGTATTGCAGTACCTCCAGGACCGGTGCACCTCTCTTATTTGTGACCAAAAGCAGAACCCAAGCAAAGCCGAGCAACGAGCAGAGCAACGAGCCGAGGAAGGGCCGAGCGACCTGGGGAGCAGCGGCAGCAGTCCAGGGTCGGTCGGTTGGTCGGTCGGTTGCTTCCTTCCTTTCTTTCCTCCCAGCTCGTTGCTTCTGCAGGCGAGTGAGTGCGCGGCGTCTTGGTCGCGACATGTAACGTAAGGTAACGTAACTGAACTGTGCTGCGGTAGGTAATGTCCGTTGTAACGTAACGTAACTTTCGATGTCCTGTCCTGTCCTGTCGTGCCATGCCATGCCATGCCATGCCATGCCATGTGTGTGGCTGGCCTTGGTCATGAAGGCACATGCTGGTTGAGGGTGCATTGAAGGGTTAAAGTGCTAGTGTGTTTGCTTGCTTGAAGGTAGCATGGCCAGCTGACGGCTGTGCTGCTGCTGCTGCAGCAGCAGCTGCAGCTGCTGCCTGGCTCCTGTGGTTCTTTTGCATGCCTTGGTTTGTGTCTCCCTCTGATGGTGGCTTTGGAGCCAGTGAGCCAGCACTGTGCTGGGTGGCTGACGAGGACGAGGACAAGAGAGTGAGCGAGTGAGTGTTGTTCACAGCAGCAGCAGCAGCAGCAGCCGGCAGGCAGCGCTTAAGAGGATTAGATGAGATTACAGTAAGGCCTGCTACGTCTGTCAGGTGCTTAGGTGGGTCCAGTCAATCAGCGGGACGGAGCCGCAGCAGCTGATCTCGTTGAGCGGGAGGCGGAGGTGCGAAGCGGGGGGGCCCCCGATCCCCCCTTGGGGGCGGACCCATGCAAATGTTTCAGGCCGCGCCGCCTCGATCCCGGCGGGCCTCGTTGAGATAGATAGACAGGCAGGCGGAGGGAGGGAAAGAAAGAGAGAGGAGAGTGTGCGAGCCAGGGGTGCTGGGCTTGGACGCAGGGGTGGTGCAGGCCGTCCCTTCCAGCTGTGGTTGCCGGCGCAGGGCTGCAGTCCGGCGCGGGGATCCGCAGAGGGAGTGCCCTGGGGGGTGGGGGTGGTGGGTGTGCAGCGGGCGGATGGCCCAGGGGCCCGGGCGCGCATGGCAGCTCGCTGCGACTGTGCGGAGTGAGGGTGGCGGGCCCGGGCCGGGCCCGGCGCCCAGTTCGGGTTATCGCTTCTCGGCCTTTTGGCTAAGATCAAGTGTAGTCTCTCTTACTGGGAGGAGAGATGACACTGATCCTCTGGCCTTAGGGCTGGGAATGCATGGAGCCCGAGGTGCTTTGATTGCCCTGACTTAAATGTCGGAGTCACCATGTGCAGTATTGCACGCCGCTGCCATGGTGAGCGCACGTCTCTGCACAGGCGGCCATCTATGCACATTCCTCCATAGCACCATTCGGGCATGGAGTGAATTTATTTTTGTACCTGGCTGGGTCATTTTATGGCCTGCCCTTATTTATTTACTTTATTTATTTAATCACTATGTGTGAGAACACGTGTGCCTATTAATTTGATTTGATTTCCACGGTCACCAAACCTTCTTGCGAGGCCACGTTCACCCTTTTGTTTTTCGATTTGGCACTTTCGTTTTTGACCACTGCCTTATGGCGGTGAAGCCTAAGGGGGTTTCTCCCTTATGGGAGTACCCCAAAGGAAAGGGTTCTCACCCTTCGGGGTGAGTCCCATAGATCCGACCCTCCCATGGGGGGGGGGAGGAATCAGTCTGGGTACCTTTTCGGAGGTCTCAGAATTCGTATTGGGCTTCTGCTGCCATGTGCACGGAATGCTGCACCAAGGAGCACGCACCTCGGGCTCTAAAAAAAAAAAAAAAAAAAAAAAAAAAAAAAAAAAAAATCTGTTCTTATCAGTTTAATATCTGATACGTCCCCTATCTGGGGACCATATATTAAATGGATTTTTAGAACAGGGAGATGGAAGAAGAGCTTGCTCTGTCCACTCCACGCATTGACCTGGTATTGCAGTACCTCCAGGACCGGTGCACCTCTCTTATTTGTGACCAAAAGCAGAACCCAAGCAAAGCCGAGCAACGAGCAGAGCAACGAGCCGAGGAAGGGCCGAGCGACCTGGGGAGCAGCGGCAGCAGTCCAGGGTCGGTCGGTTGGTCGGTCGGTTGCTTCCTTCCTTTCTTTCCTCCCAGCTCGTTGCTTCTGCAGGCGAGTGAGTGCGCGGCGTCTTGGTCGCGACATGTAACGTAAGGTAACGTAACTGAACTGTGCTGCGGTAGGTAATGTCCGTTGTAACGTAACGTAACTTTCGATGTCCTGTCCTGTCCTGTCGTGCCATGCCATGCCATGCCATGCCATGCCATGCCATGTGTGTGGCTGGCCTTGGTCATGAAGGCACATGCTGGTTGAGGGTGCATTGAAGGGTTAAAGTGCTAGTGTGTTTGCTTGCTTGAAGGTAGCATGGCCAGCTGACGGCTGTGCTGCTGCTGCTGCAGCAGCAGCTGCAGCTGCTGCCTGGCTCCTGTGGTTCTTTTGCATGCCTTGGTTTGTGTCTCCCTCTGATGGTGGCTTTGGAGCCAGTGAGCCAGCACTGTGCTGGGTGGCTGACGAGGACGAGGACAAGAGAGTGAGCGAGTGAGTGTTGTTCACAGCAGCAGCAGCAGCAGCAGCCGGCAGGCAGCGCTTAAGAGGATTAGATGAGATTACAGTAAGGCCTGCTACGTCTGTCAGGTGCTTAGGTGGGTCCAGTCAATCAGCGGGACGGAGCCGCAGCAGCTGATCTCGTTGAGCGGGAGGCGGAGGTGCGAAGCGGGGGGGCCCCCGATCCCCCCTTGGGGGCGGACCCATGCAAATGTTTCAGGCCGCGCCGCCTCGATCCCGGCGGGCCTCGTTGAGATAGATAGACAGGCAGGCGGAGGGAGGGAAAGAAAGAGAGAGGAGAGTGTGCGAGCCAGGGGTGCTGGGCTTGGACGCAGGGGTGGTGCAGGCCGTCCCTTCCAGCTGTGGTTGCCGGCGCAGGGCTGCAGTCCGGCGCGGGGATCCGCAGAGGGAGTGCCCTGGGGGGTGGGGGTGGTGGGTGTGCAGCGGGCGGATGGCCCAGGGGCCCGGGCGCGCATGGCAGCTCGCTGCGACTGTGCGGAGTGAGGGTGGCGGGCCCGGGCCGGGCCCGGCGCCCAGTTCGGGTTATCGCTTCTCGGCCTTTTGGCTAAGATCAAGTGTAGTATCTGTTCTTATCAGTTTAATATCTGATACGTCCCCTATCTGGGGACCATATATTAAATGGATTTTTAGAACAGGGAGATGGAAGAAGAGCTTGCTCTGTCCACTCCACGCATTGACCTGGTATTGCAGTACCTCCAGGACCGGTGCACCTCTCTTATTTGTGACCAAAAGCAGAACCCAAGCAAAGCCGAGCAACGAGCAGAGCAACGAGCCGAGGAAGGGCCGAGCGACCTGGGGAGCAGCGGCAGCAGTCCAGGGTCGGTCGGTTGGTCGGTCGGTTGCTTCCTTCCTTTCTTTCCTCCCAGCTCGTTGCTTCTGCAGGCGAGTGAGTGCGCGGCGTCTTGGTCGCGACATGTAACGTAAGGTAACGTAACTGAACTGTGCTGCGGTAGGTAATGTCCGTTGTAACGTAACGTAACTTTCGATGTCCTGTCCTGTCCTGTCGTGCCATGCCATGCCATGCCATGCCATGCCATGCCATGTGTGTGGCTGGCCTTGGTCATGAAGGCACATGCTGGTTGAGGGTGCATTGAAGGGTTAAAGTGCTAGTGTGTTTGCTTGCTTGAAGGTAGCATGGCCAGCTGACGGCTGTGCTGCTGCTGCTGCAGCAGCAGCTGCAGCTGCTGCCTGGCTCCTGTGGTTCTTTTGCATGCCTTGGTTTGTGTCTCCCTCTGATGGTGGCTTTGGAGCCAGTGAGCCAGCACTGTGCTGGGTGGCTGACGAGGACGAGGACAAGAGAGTGAGCGAGTGAGTGTTGTTCACAGCAGCAGCAGCAGCAGCAGCCGGCAGGCAGCGCTTAAGAGGATTAGATGAGATTACAGTAAGGCCTGCTACGTCTGTCAGGTGCTTAGGTGGGTCCAGTCAATCAGCGGGACGGAGCCGCAGCAGCTGATCTCGTTGAGCGGGAGGCGGAGGTGCGAAGCGGGGGGGCCCCCGATCCCCCCTTGGGGGCGGACCCATGCAAATGTTTCAGGCCGCGCCGCCTCGATCCCGGCGGGCCTCGTTGAGATAGATAGACAGGCAGGCGGAGGGAGGGAAAGAAAGAGAGAGGAGAGTGTGCGAGCCAGGGGTGCTGGGCTTGGACGCAGGGGTGGTGCAGGCCGTCCCTTCCAGCTGTGGTTGCCGGCGCAGGGCTGCAGTCCGGCGCGGGGATCCGCAGAGGGAGTGCCCTGGGGGGTGGGGGTGGTGGGTGTGCAGCGGGCGGATGGCCCAGGGGCCCGGGCGCGCATGGCAGCTCGCTGCGACTGTGCGGAGTGAGGGTGGCGGGCCCGGGCCGGGCCCGGCGCCCAGTTCGGGTTATCGCTTCTCGGCCTTTTGGCTAAGATCAAGTGTAGTATCTGTTCTTATCAGTTTAATATCTGATACGTCCCCTATCTGGGGACCATATATTAAATGGATTTTTAGAACAGGGAGATGGAAGAAGAGCTTGCTCTGTCCACTCCACGCATTGACCTGGTATTGCAGTACCTCCAGGACCGGTGCACCTCTCTTATTTGTGACCAAAAGCAGAACCCAAGCAAAGCCGAGCAACGAGCAGAGCAACGAGCCGAGGAAGGGCCGAGCGACCTGGGGAGCAGCGGCAGCAGTCCAGGGTCGGTCGGTTGGTCGGTCGGTTGCTTCCTTCCTTTCTTTCCTCCCAGCTCGTTGCTTCTGCAGGCGAGTGAGTGCGCGGCGTCTTGGTCGCGACATGTAACGTAAGGTAACGTAACTGAACTGTGCTGCGGTAGGTAATGTCCGTTGTAACGTAACGTAACTTTCGATGTCCTGTCCTGTCCTGTCGTGCCATGCCATGCCATGCCATGCCATGCCATGCCATGTGTGTGGCTGGCCTTGGTCATGAAGGCACATGCTGGTTGAGGGTGCATTGAAGGGTTAAAGTGCTAGTGTGTTTGCTTGCTTGAAGGTAGCATGGCCAGCTGACGGCTGTGCTGCTGCTGCTGCAGCAGCAGCTGCAGCTGCTGCCTGGCTCCTGTGGTTCTTTTGCATGCCTTGGTTTGTGTCTCCCTCTGATGGTGGCTTTGGAGCCAGTGAGCCAGCACTGTGCTGGGTGGCTGACGAGGACGAGGACAAGAGAGTGAGCGAGTGAGTGTTGTTCACAGCAGCAGCAGCAGCAGCAGCCGGCAGGCAGCGCTTAAGAGGATTAGATGAGATTACAGTAAGGCCTGCTACGTCTGTCAGGTGCTTAGGTGGGTCCAGTCAATCAGCGGGACGGAGCCGCAGCAGCTGATCTCGTTGAGCGGGAGGCGGAGGTGCGAAGCGGGGGGGCCCCCGATCCCCCCTTGGGGGCGGACCCATGCAAATGTTTCAGGCCGCGCCGCCTCGATCCCGGCGGGCCTCGTTGAGATAGATAGACAGGCAGGCGGAGGGAGGGAAAGAAAGAGAGAGGAGAGTGTGCGAGCCAGGGGTGCTGGGCTTGGACGCAGGGGTGGTGCAGGCCGTCCCTTCCAGCTGTGGTTGCCGGCGCAGGGCTGCAGTCCGGCGCGGGGATCCGCAGAGGGAGTGCCCTGGGGGGTGGGGGTGGTGGGTGTGCAGCGGGCGGATGGCCCAGGGGCCCGGGCGCGCATGGCAGCTCGCTGCGACTGTGCGGAGTGAGGGTGGCGGGCCCGGGCCGGGCCCGGCGCCCAGTTCGGGTTATCGCTTCTCGGCCTTTTGGCTAAGATCAAGTGTCTTGCCTGAGGTTCGTGACGATTGGTTGTTGTTGGACCTCGGCCTTTCTACTTATGTAGACATGCTGCTATTGGGGTTCTAACTGATGCCTTTCTGAACGAAACGAGATTCGGTCACGGTTGCGTTCGCTCGCTACTCGGCCTCCGGGCCTGCAGACCCTAGGAAACCCGTTGTGGACTCCCCAACACCGAGTGGATGCATGCTGGAGAAATCCTAACACTCGTGAGGCTTGAGCGCACGGTCTACCTTTGGGTGCTGGGAAAGACTCCCCCTCTTCCTGAGGCGGTCTTCTCCCCTACTTTTGGCCTTTTTTAGTGCCTTTTCCCTCTTTTTGGCCTTTTTTAGTGCCTTCCCCTGCCCCTCTTTTTGGCCTTTTTTAGTGCCTTCCCCTGCCCCTCTTTTTGGCCTTTTTTAGTGCCTTCCCCTGCCCCTCTTTTTGGCCTTTTTTAGTGCCTTCCCCTGCCCCTCTTTTTGGCCTTTTTTAGTGCCTTCCCCTGCCCTTCTTTTTGGCCTTTTTTAGTGCCTTCCCCTGCCCTTCTTTTTGGCCTTTTTTAGTGCCTTCCCCTACCCCTCTTTTTGGCCTTTTTTAGTGCCTTCCCCTGCCCCTCTTTTTGGCCTTTTTTAGTGCCTTCCCCCTGCCCCTCTTTTTGGCCTTTTTTTTTTTTTTTTTTTTTTTTTTTAGTGCCTTCCCCTGCCCCTCTTTTTGGCCTTTTTTAGTGCATCCCCCTGCCTTCCCCCCTGTGCTTTTAAATCTCTCCCTCTTCTCTTTTCCAGTTCTCTACGCTTTCCCAGCCAGACCCGACGAGGAGCGAAAATGGCAACCCAGACCTCTGAAGCCCAACAACCCAGCCAGGCCACCGGAAGCCGAGTCCAGCCTGCAGCGACCCCAGGGAGCCCACCTCCCCTGGAGACCTGGATGAGGCAGACGGTGGTCCTAAAGTTAAAGGAAGTGGAGGGCCGCACCCCTGACATGGATGTGGACACCTTCAGCAAGAAGGTAGTGCACGAGGGAGCAGGCTTCAGCCCAGCAGAAACCCTGAGCGTCCAGTCGTTTTTGAAGGGAATGTTCTACGTAACGTTCATTTCAGCGGCGGTCTGCAAAAGGTTCTGGGAAGCCTTCAGGTCGGCGAAACCGGATCAGGTCCTCTCCCGTTTCTACGGAAACAGCCCCATCCACAGGGAGGAGAGACCCGTGACGGTCTCGATGCGGAACCCCCACACCCCAGGAAAAGACGTGGCAACTTTTCTGGGAAGATACTGCCACATCGTGAAAGAACCGACCAAGATCCTCAATCAATACGGCTTCTGGACAGGAAGATGGTCCCTCGTGATCCGTCTGAAGGCAGACTCCACCTCGCCGGACGGGCTCCAACACCTCCCGCAGAGCTTCGCCCTGGGGAATTCTACAGGCATGCTCTTCTACCCTGGTCAGCCCACAACCTGCAGACGATGCAGCCAACTGGGTCACAAGGCGGAGGAATGCCAACAGAAATCCTGCAGGCACTGCAGGGTGGTGGGGCACGAGACCAAAGACTGTCCACGAAAGAAGACCTGTAACCTGTGCGGCGATCCTGACCACATCTACAAGGATTGCCCCAAAAGATCAAGGTCATACGCAGCGGTAGCAGCAGCCAAGGCCCCGGCCAAGGTCCCCTCGTCGGCCCCGACCAAGGCTCCAGCCAAGGCGCCGGCACCGCAGACACCCTCTCCGGCAACCCCGAAAGCGAAACCCAGGAAAGGTAAGAAAGCAGCTCCCCCCCCTGCCGAGACTGTCGTGGCCCTGCCCGCTGTCAAGGCTCCCCCTCCTCCCCCAGAGGCAGCGCCATCCCTCCCCTGCGCTGCCTCCGACCCTCCCTGCTTCACCCCCTTCTCCCTCCCCCCACTCCTCCCCCTCTCTGCAGCAGCTCTAACCCCGTCCCTAGCTGCTGCAGACCCCGACCCTTTCCCCCCTCTTGTTTCCGCTGCAGACAACCACCTGGAGATGCCGCCAAAAGGAGCCGGAGCCAGAAAACGCAAACACAGCGGCAAGAAGGAGGAGGAGGACGAGGACAGCGAGACTGAGACGAGCCCCACCAGGATCTCTGTCCAGAAGAGGGCGCCACCACCAGCCCCCACCGTTCCCTCTCCCTCTCCTCCCGAGCCCGAAAAAGACAACGACGACACGCTCGAAAAGATGGTCCAGGACCTGACCCCGTCGGATGAGCCAGCCACCGAGACCGAGGCTCTGATCCTCAACCAGTTGGACATCGACAACCAGGTCTCCCTCCTGGAACAGCTGCTAGACGAGGCGGTCTGGACCCCCGTGAACCCCATCGACCACGGCGGGGAAGATCCTCCCCCACCAGGGGGAGGAGGCGGTAACTAGTGCCTCTGTTTGAGCTAACCTTCTTTTTACTCCCAACTAATGGCGTCAATTTCTATTTTCTCCATTAATGTGAGGAGCATGAAGGACCAGTTCCGGAGGCGCGGTTTACTAACCTTCCTTTCTTCCCAGCAGTGTGATGTATATATGTTGCAGGAATGTGCTTTACCCTTCTCTCGTTCTTATCGCCATCTATGCAGGGAATGGTCCCACGGCCCGTCCTTTTGGTCCGGTGGGAACGGCTGCAAGTCGGCGGGGGTTGCTATCCTGATCCGAGGAGGCAACTTCACGGTGGACGCTGTCCAGGAGATGGTCTGCGGCAGACTTCTGGTCGTGGACGGATCCTGGGCGGGGGAGCCTGTCAGGCTCATCGCCGTGTACGCCTCCCCGGAGAAGAAGCAACGCCTGGAGCTTCTCCAGAACCTGCGGACCCAGCTGACAACCACCAGGGCCATAGTGATGGGCGGGGACTTCAACTGCCCGATCGAGGAAGGAGGGCGCACTTCCACCCACGCAACAAACCTGGACGTGACTTCGAAACTGCTCAGAGAGATTGTCACAGAGGCATCCTTAAAGGACGCTATGGGCTCCATCGGGACCGGCTCCGTGAACTATTCTTGGAGCCGGCCGGATGGCTCTGTGCGTTCCCGGATAGACTTTGTGTTCACCTCTCGAGCGGTAGAGCATCAGCAGTGCTCCATGGTGCCCTGCTACTTCTCAGACCACAGGGCTGTTCGGCTCCAGTGTGCCCTGGGCAAAGGGTTTCCTCCCGGTCCAGGCTCCTGGAAGCTGAACTGTGCCCTGTTAGAGAGGCAGGAAATCGTGGATGAGCTGCGTAATGTATATTCTGATTGTGTCAGTACCAAGTATCTGTTCCCCACTGTAGCTCAGTGGTGGGAGTTTACTAAAGTAAAGCTGCGCTCTTTCTTTCAGGCTAAAGGAAGACTCCAGGCGTGTGAGAGGAAGAGGAAATTCAGACGGCTGCAGCGCAAGCTGCAGTCCCTGTTGGACCTCCAACAGTGCGGATGGGACGTGGACGAGGAGCTGGAGGAGACCAAGGAGGGCCTGAAAAGGCACTTTGAGGAGGAATCCAAGCAAATCGTCTTCCGTTCCAAGGTGGAGAACCTGGAGAAGGGTGAGAAATGTAACTCTTTCTTTTTCAGGAAGCTCCACTCCGCCCACACGCCCCTGACGGAAATGAGAGACAGCGAAGGTGTGGTACGACAGGGGAAGGAAGAGGTCCAGAAAGTGGTCGTCGACTACTACCGAGATCTCTACTCCCCCAAAGACACAGACCCGGAGGCTGCTGAACGGTTCCTGTCAGGTATCACTAACACCATTGATCCCGCAGGTCGTGCAGCCATGGACGCCCCCTTGACGCTGGAGGAGCTGCACTCTGCCGCCAAATCCTTCAGGAAGGGCAGGACACCGGGCAGTGACGGCCTCCCAGCCGAGTTGTACACAACGCTGTGGGACCTCATTGGCCCGGACCTCCTCGACCTGTACGAGGAGATGGTGGTGGAGGGCAGGATGCCCCCCACGCTGAGAGAGGGAATGATCACGATCCTGTATAAGCGGAAGGGGGAGAGATGCGACCTGAAAAATTGGCGTCCCATCTCTCTCCTGAACGTGGACTACAAGATCCTCGCCAAGGTACTAGCCACCAGGTTGAAGAAAGTCATCGGGCAGATCGTCCACCCCGACCAGACCTGCGGCATCCCAGGGCGCCGGATCGCGGACAGCCTGGCCCTCATCAGGGACACGATCTACTACATCAAGGACCGCAACGTCCGTGCCGCTCTGGTCACCCTAGACCAAGAGAAGGCATTTGATCGGCTGTCTCATGGTTTTATGGGTCAGGTACTGCGGAGGTTTGGGCTGGGGGAGATGTTCTGTTCTTATGCTAACCTGATGTACCTTGATATCCGCAGCTCGGTGCTGGTGAACGGCTGGAAGACTGACCCCTTCCAGGTCCTCTCTGGGGTCAGACAAGGCTGCCCTCTTTCACCTCTTCTTTTTGTCTGTTGTATAGAGCTCTTCGCCGAGTGCATCAGACGAAATCCAGAGATCAGAGGGATCACCGCGCCGGGCAGAGACAAGAAAGAGATAAAGTGCTCGCTCTACATGGACGACGTGACCATCTTCTGCGCGGATCGCCGGTCGGTGAGAGCGCTCGTCCAGACGTGCGAGGACTTCAGCCGGGCTTCAGGCGCAAAGGTCAACTGCGGGAAGTCGGAGACCATGCTGTTCGGGCAGTGGGACCTGACTTCTGAGCCGATCCCGTTTCCCGTCAAAACCGACTTCCTAAAGATCCTGGGAGTCTGGTTCGGCAGAGACGGCGCGGCCCTGAAAAGCTGGGAGGAGAGACTCAACAAGGTAAAGCAGAAATTTGGGCTGTGGAGCCTCAGAGACCTTACCATCGAAGGGAAAGTGCTGGTGCTGCGCAACGAGATTCTTCCCGTGCTGCAGTACGTGGCTCAGGCGTGGCCCTTGCTGGTCACCATTCACCGAGCCATCAACCGAGCAGTTTTCCACTTCATCTGGGGCTCCAAAATGGACAGAGTAAAGCGCGCAGTGATGTACAAGGAACCCGGCAAGGGAGGCAAAGGAGTGCCTGACATCCCCACCATGCTGAGGACCTTCTTTGTGTGCAACTGCGTGCGCAGGACTCTCAGAGACGTAGTGAAAGGCTCTGCTGGAAACTCCATGTCTCGCTTCTTCCTGCTGCCCCTGTGGAGGCAGCTCAAGTGGGAAAAGTGGGACAGCTCCATCCCTTACAATTGGACCATGCCCTGGTTCTACTCGGACGTGGGCAAATTTGTAAGGGAGCACCAACTGGAGGGAGTTAAACCAGACCTGTGGTTACCCCGTGTGATCCACAAGTTCATCAGAGCCAAAGACACTATCGAGAACATCCCAGGGCTCCCCGACGCCACAGCCAAGACTGTCTGGGCTAACGTGTCGTCGAGCAGGCTAACCAACAGACATAAAGACATGGCATGGATGGCCATTCAGGGAGGCCTCCCCCTAAGGACATTTATGCATGCCAGGGGGCTGTGCAGATATAGACACTGCCCACAGTGCATTGTGGAGGAGGAGACTTCCCTCCACTTGTTCTGGCAGTGCCCGTTTGCACAGGCTTTGTTCAGAGCCCTGGAGCTGGATCTCAAGGACTCTATCGAGAGAAAGTACCTGTCCTACCATTCGGTACTTTACGGACTTTTCCCAGGGACACACACGGAGAGCGCCATTGAGGATGCTTGGCGCCTCATGTGCTGCGTAAAGGACGCTTTATGGTTTGCCAGGAACCGCCTGGTGCTGAGGAGGGAGCAGGTCACAGTCCGTGACTGCCGCAGGCTTATCCACAGCCTACTGAGAGACTACTCTCTCAAGGACAGTCTAGAGGCTGAAGACTAGCCCCGTTCTCCTCGGCCCCCCTTTCCCCCCCCACTTCCCCAGGTTATGTTCCACTAAGTGCTAACCATATGCGCCACGTCTGGGAATGTAATTGTACACTGCTTCTACTGAGCTTTCCGTAAACTGAAGTCGTACTGTAACGTGTATTGCCCTGCGCTGCGTCGCAGTACTGCTTATCGTCTATCTGTGCTAATATTACTGTCCTATGTATTCCTGCTAAAACAGATTGATGTCTGTTTTACCATAAGCAGTTTTGTATAATAAACTTAAATACAAAAAAAAAATCTGTTCTTATCAGTTTAATATCTGATACGTCCCCTATCTGGGGACCATATATTAAATGGATTTTTAGAACAGGGAGATGGAAGAAGAGCTTGCTCTGTCCACTCCACGCATTGACCTGGTATTGCAGTACCTCCAGGACCGGTGCACCTCTCTTATTTGTGACCAAAAGCAGAACCCAAGCAAAGCCGAGCAACGAGCAGAGCAACGAGCCGAGGAAGGGCCGAGCGACCTGGGGAGCAGCGGCAGCAGTCCAGGGTCGGTCGGTTGGTCGGTCGGTTGCTTCCTTCCTTTCTTTCCTCCCAGCTCGTTGCTTCTGCAGGCGAGTGAGTGCGCGGCGTCTTGGTCGCGACATGTAACGTAAGGTAACGTAACTGAACTGTGCTGCGGTAGGTAATGTCCGTTGTAACGTAACGTAACTTTCGATGTCCTGTCCTGTCCTGTCGTGCCATGCCATGCCATGCCATGCCATGCCATGCCATGTGTGTGGCTGGCCTTGGTCATGAAGGCACATGCTGGTTGAGGGTGCATTGAAGGGTTAAAGTGCTAGTGTGTTTGCTTGCTTGAAGGTAGCATGGCCAGCTGACGGCTGTGCTGCTGCTGCTGCAGCAGCAGCTGCAGCTGCTGCCTGGCTCCTGTGGTTCTTTTGCATGCCTTGGTTTGTGTCTCCCTCTGATGGTGGCTTTGGAGCCAGTGAGCCAGCACTGTGCTGGGTGGCTGACGAGGACGAGGACAAGAGAGTGAGCGAGTGAGTGTTGTTCACAGCAGCAGCAGCAGCAGCAGCCGGCAGGCAGCGCTTAAGAGGATTAGATGAGATTACAGTAAGGCCTGCTACGTCTGTCAGGTGCTTAGGTGGGTCCAGTCAATCAGCGGGACGGAGCCGCAGCAGCTGATCTCGTTGAGCGGGAGGCGGAGGTGCGAAGCGGGGGGGCCCCCGATCCCCCCTTGGGGGCGGACCCATGCAAATGTTTCAGGCCGCGCCGCCTCGATCCCGGCGGGCCTCGTTGAGATAGATAGACAGGCAGGCGGAGGGAGGGAAAGAAAGAGAGAGGAGAGTGTGCGAGCCAGGGGTGCTGGGCTTGGACGCAGGGGTGGTGCAGGCCGTCCCTTCCAGCTGTGGTTGCCGGCGCAGGGCTGCAGTCCGGCGCGGGGATCCGCAGAGGGAGTGCCCTGGGGGGTGGGGGTGGTGGGTGTGCAGCGGGCGGATGGCCCAGGGGCCCGGGCGCGCATGGCAGCTCGCTGCGACTGTGCGGAGTGAGGGTGGCGGGCCCGGGCCGGGCCCGGCGCCCAGTTCGGGTTATCGCTTCTCGGCCTTTTGGCTAAGATCAAGTGTAGTATCTGTTCTTATCAGTTTAATATCTGATACGTCCCCTATCTGGGGACCATATATTAAATGGATTTTTAGAACAGGGAGATGGAAGAAGAGCTTGCTCTGTCCACTCCACGCATTGACCTGGTATTGCAGTACCTCCAGGACCGGTGCACCTCTCTTATTTGTGACCAAAAGCAGAACCCAAGCAAAGCCGAGCAACGAGCAGAGCAACGAGCCGAGGAAGGGCCGAGCGACCTGGGGAGCAGCGGCAGCAGTCCAGGGTCGGTCGGTTGGTCGGTCGGTTGCTTCCTTCCTTTCTTTCCTCCCAGCTCGTTGCTTCTGCAGGCGAGTGAGTGCGCGGCGTCTTGGTCGCGACATGTAACGTAAGGTAACGTAACTGAACTGTGCTGCGGTAGGTAATGTCCGTTGTAACGTAACGTAACTTTCGATGTCCTGTCCTGTCCTGTCGTGCCATGCCATGCCATGCCATGCCATGCCATGCCATGTGTGTGGCTGGCCTTGGTCATGAAGGCACATGCTGGTTGAGGGTGCATTGAAGGGTTAAAGTGCTAGTGTGTTTGCTTGCTTGAAGGTAGCATGGCCAGCTGACGGCTGTGCTGCTGCTGCTGCAGCAGCAGCTGCAGCTGCTGCCTGGCTCCTGTGGTTCTTTTGCATGCCTTGGTTTGTGTCTCCCTCTGATGGTGGCTTTGGAGCCAGTGAGCCAGCACTGTGCTGGGTGGCTGACGAGGACGAGGACAAGAGAGTGAGCGAGTGAGTGTTGTTCACAGCAGCAGCAGCAGCAGCAGCCGGCAGGCAGCGCTTAAGAGGATTAGATGAGATTACAGTAAGGCCTGCTACGTCTGTCAGGTGCTTAGGTGGGTCCAGTCAATCAGCGGGACGGAGCCGCAGCAGCTGATCTCGTTGAGCGGGAGGCGGAGGTGCGAAGCGGGGGGGCCCCCGATCCCCCCTTGGGGGCGGACCCATGCAAATGTTTCAGGCCGCGCCGCCTCGATCCCGGCGGGCCTCGTTGAGATAGATAGACAGGCAGGCGGAGGGAGGGAAAGAAAGAGAGAGGAGAGTGTGCGAGCCAGGGGTGCTGGGCTTGGACGCAGGGGTGGTGCAGGCCGTCCCTTCCAGCTGTGGTTGCCGGCGCAGGGCTGCAGTCCGGCGCGGGGATCCGCAGAGGGAGTGCCCTGGGGGGTGGGGGTGGTGGGTGTGCAGCGGGCGGATGGCCCAGGGGCCCGGGCGCGCATGGCAGCTCGCTGCGACTGTGCGGAGTGAGGGTGGCGGGCCCGGGCCGGGCCCGGCGCCCAGTTCGGGTTATCGCTTCTCGGCCTTTTGGCTAAGATCAAGTGTAGTATCTGTTCTTATCAGTTTAATATCTGATACGTCCCCTATCTGGGGACCATATATTAAATGGATTTTTAGAACAGGGAGATGGAAGAAGAGCTTGCTCTGTCCACTCCACGCATTGACCTGGTATTGCAGTACCTCCAGGACCGGTGCACCTCTCTTATTTGTGACCAAAAGCAGAACCCAAGCAAAGCCGAGCAACGAGCAGAGCAACGAGCCGAGGAAGGGCCGAGCGACCTGGGGAGCAGCGGCAGCAGTCCAGGGTCGGTCGGTTGGTCGGTCGGTTGCTTCCTTCCTTTCTTTCCTCCCAGCTCGTTGCTTCTGCAGGCGAGTGAGTGCGCGGCGTCTTGGTCGCGACATGTAACGTAAGGTAACGTAACTGAACTGTGCTGCGGTAGGTAATGTCCGTTGTAACGTAACGTAACTTTCGATGTCCTGTCCTGTCCTGTCGTGCCATGCCATGCCATGCCATGCCATGCCATGCCATGTGTGTGGCTGGCCTTGGTCATGAAGGCACATGCTGGTTGAGGGTGCATTGAAGGGTTAAAGTGCTAGTGTGTTTGCTTGCTTGAAGGTAGCATGGCCAGCTGACGGCTGTGCTGCTGCTGCTGCAGCAGCAGCTGCAGCTGCTGCCTGGCTCCTGTGGTTCTTTTGCATGCCTTGGTTTGTGTCTCCCTCTGATGGTGGCTTTGGAGCCAGTGAGCCAGCACTGTGCTGGGTGGCTGACGAGGACGAGGACAAGAGAGTGAGCGAGTGAGTGTTGTTCACAGCAGCAGCAGCAGCAGCAGCCGGCAGGCAGCGCTTAAGAGGATTAGATGAGATTACAGTAAGGCCTGCTACGTCTGTCAGGTGCTTAGGTGGGTCCAGTCAATCAGCGGGACGGAGCCGCAGCAGCTGATCTCGTTGAGCGGGAGGCGGAGGTGCGAAGCGGGGGGGCCCCCGATCCCCCCTTGGGGGCGGACCCATGCAAATGTTTCAGGCCGCGCCGCCTCGATCCCGGCGGGCCTCGTTGAGATAGATAGACAGGCAGGCGGAGGGAGGGAAAGAAAGAGAGAGGAGAGTGTGCGAGCCAGGGGTGCTGGGCTTGGACGCAGGGGTGGTGCAGGCCGTCCCTTCCAGCTGTGGTTGCCGGCGCAGGGCTGCAGTCCGGCGCGGGGATCCGCAGAGGGAGTGCCCTGGGGGGTGGGGGTGGTGGGTGTGCAGCGGGCGGATGGCCCAGGGGCCCGGGCGCGCATGGCAGCTCGCTGCGACTGTGCGGAGTGAGGGTGGCGGGCCCGGGCCGGGCCCGGCGCCCAGTTCGGGTTATCGCTTCTCGGCCTTTTGGCTAAGATCAAGTGTAGTATCTGTTCTTATCAGAGCACACAAAACTGTTCTTGTTAGAACACACAACTGTTCTTATTAGAACACACAACTGTTCTTTCCAGAACAATCACTGCTGTTCTTGTCAGAACAGATTCTTCTCTTTTTCAGATTTCCACACCTTCCCAGCCAGACCCGACGAGAAGCGAGAATGGCGACCCAGACCTCCGAAGCCCAACGACCCAGCCAGCCCACCGGAAGCCGAGTCCAGCCTGCTGCGACCCCAGGAAGCCCACCTCCCCTGGAGAACTGGATGAGGCAGACGGTGGTCCTGAAGCTGAAGGAAGTGGAGGGCCGCACCCCCGACCTGGATGCAGACACCTTCAGCAAGAAGGTGGTGCACGAAGGAGCAGGCTTCAGCCCAGCAGAGACCCTGAGCGTCCAGTCGTTTTTGAGGGGAATGTTCTACGTAACATTCATCTCGGCGGCGGTCTGCAAAAGGTTCTGGGAGGCCTTCAGGGCGGCGAAACCGGACCAGGTCCTCTCCCGTTTCTACGGAAACAGCCCTATCCACAGGGAGGAGAGACCCGTGACGGTCTCGATGCGGAACCCCCACACCCCAGGAAAAGACGTGGCAACTTTTCTGGGAAGATACTGCCACATCGTAAAAGAACCGACCAAGATCCTCAACCAGTACGGCTTCTGGACAGGAAAATGGTCCCTCGTGATCCGTCTGAAGGCAGACTCCACCTCGCCGGACGGGCTCCAACACCTCCCGCAGAGCTTTGCCCTGGGAAATTCTACAGGCATGCTTTTCTACCCTGGTCAGCCCACAACCTGCAGACGATGCAGCCAACTGGGTCACAAGGCGGAAGAATGCCAACAGAATTCCTGCAGGCACTGCAGGGTGGTGGGGCACGAGACCAAAGACTGTCCACGAAAGAAGACCTGTAACCTGTGCGGCGATCCTGACCACATCTACAAGGATTGCCCCCAAAGATCAAGGTCATACGCAGCGGTAACAGCAGCCAAGGCCCCGGCCAAGGTCCCCTCGTCGGCCCCGACCAAGGCTCCAGCCAAGGCGCCGGCACCGCAGACACCCTCTCCGGCAACCCCGAAAGCGAAACCCAGGAAAGGTAAGAAAGCAGCTCCCCCCCCTGCCGAGACTGTCGTGGCCCTGCCCGCTGTCAAGGCCCCCCCTCCTCCCCCAGAGGCAGCGCCATCCCTCCCCTGCGCTGCCTCCGACCCTCCCTGCTTCACCCCCTTCTCCCTCCCCCCACTCCTCCCCCTCTCTGCAGCAGCTCTAACCCCGTCCCTAGCTGCTGCAGACCCCGACCCTTTCCCCCCTCTTGTTTCCGCTGCAGACAACCCCCTGGAGATGCCGCCAAAAGGAGCCGGAGCTAGAAAACGCAAGCATAGCGGCAAGAAGGAGGAGGAGGAGGACGAGGACAGCGAAACTGAGATGAGCCCCACCAGGATCTCTGTCCAGAAGAGGGTGCCACCATCAGCCTCCACCGTCCCCTCTCCCTCTCCTCCCGAGCCCGCAAATGACAACGACGACACGCTAGAAAAGATGGTCCAGGACCTGACCCCGTCGGACGAGCCAGCCACCGAGACCGAGGCCCAGATCTTCAACCAGCTGGAGATCGACAACCAGGTCTCCCTCCTGGAACAGATGCTAGACGAGGCGGTCTGGACCCCCGTGAACCCCATTGACCACGGCGAGGAAGATCCTCCCCCACCAGGGGGAGGAGGCGGTAACTAGTGCCTCTGTTTGAGCTGACCTTCTTTTTTCTCCCAACTAATGGCGTCAATTTCTATTTTCTCCATTAATGTGAGGAGCATGAAGGACCAGTTCCGGAGGCGCGGTTTACTAACCTTCCTTTCTTCCCAGCAATGTGATGTATATATGTTGCAGGAATGTGCTTTACCCTTCTCTCGTTCTTATCGCCATCTATGCAGGGAATGGTCCCACGGCCCGTCCTTTTGGTCCGGTGGGAACGGCTGCAAGTCGGCGGGGGTTGCTATCCTGATCCGAGGAGGCAACTTCACGGTGGACGCTGTCCAGGAGATGGTCTGCGGCAGACTTCTGGTCGTGGACGGATCCTGGGCGGGGGAGCCTGTCAGGCTCATCACCGTGTACGCCTCCCCGGAGAAGAAGCAACGCCTGGAGCTTCTCCAGAACCTGCGGACCCAGCTGACAACCACCAGGGCCATAGTGATGGGCGGGGACTTCAACTGCCCGATCGAGGAAGGAGGGCGCACTTCCACCCACGCAACAAAACTGGACGTGACTTCGAAACTGCTCAGAGAGATTGTCACAGAGGCATCCTTAAAGGACGCTATGGGCTCCATCGGGACCGGCTCCGTGAACTATTCTTGGAGCCGGCCGGATGGCTCTGTGCGTTCCCGGATAGACTTTGTGTTCACCTCTCGAGCGGTAGAACATCAGCAGTGCTCCATGGTGCCCTGCTACTTCTCAGACCACAGGGCTGTTCGGCTCCAGTGTGCCCTGGGCAAAGGGTTTCCTCCCGGTCCAGGCTCCTGGAAGCTGAACTGTGCCCTGTTAGAGAGGCAGGAAATCGTGGACGAGCTGCGTAATGTATATTCTGATTGTGTCAGTACCAAGTATCTGTTCCCCACTGTAGCCCAGTGGTGGGAATTTACTAAAGTAAAGCTGCGCTCTTTCCTCCAGGCTAAAGGAAGACTCCAGGCGTGTGAGAGGAAGAGGAAATTCAGACGGCTGCAACGCAAGCTGCAGTCCCTGTTGGACCTCCAACAGTGCGGATGGGACGTGGACGAGGAGCTGGAGGAGACCAAGGAGGGCCTGAAAAGGCACTTTGAGGAGGAATCCAAGCAAATCGTCTTCCGTTCCAAAGTGGAGAACCTGGAGAAGGGTGAGAAATGTAACTCTTTCTTTTTCAGGAAGCTCCACTCCGCCCACACGCCCCTGACGGAAATGAGAGACAGCGAAGGTGTGGTACGACAGGGGAAGGAGGAGGTCCAGAGAGTGGTCGTCGACTACTATCGAGATCTCTACTCCCCCAAAGACACAGACCCGGAGGCTGCTGAACGGTTCCTGTCAGGTATCACTAACACCATTGATCCCGCAGGTCGCGCAGCCATGGACGCCCCCTTGACGCTGGAGGAGCTGCACTCTGCCGCCAAATCCTTCAGGAAGGGCAGGACACCGGGCAGTGACGGCCTCCCAGCCGAGTTGTACACAACGCTGTGGGACCTCATTGGCCCGGACCTCCTCGACCTGTACGAGGAGATGGTGGTGGAGGGCAGGATGCCCCCCACGCTGAGAGAGGGAATGATCACGATCCTGTATAAGCGGAAGGGGGAGAGATGCGACCTGAAAAATTGGCGTCCCATCTCTCTCCTGAACGTGGACTACAAGATCCTCGCCAAGGTACTAGCCACCAGGTTGAAGAAAGTCATCGGGCAGATCGTCCACCCCGACCAGACCTGCGGCATCCCAGGGCGCCGGATCGCGGACAGCCTGGCCCTCATCAGGGACACGATCTACTACATCAAGGACCGCAACGTCCGTGCCGCTCTGGTCACCTTAGACCAAGAGAAGGCATTTGATCGGCTGTCTCATGGTTTTATGGGTCAGGTACTGCGGAGGTTTGGGCTGGGGGAGATGTTCTGTTCTTATGCTAACCTGATGTACCTTGATATCCGCAGCTCGGTGCTGGTGAACGGCTGGAAGACTGACCCCTTCCAGGTCCTCTCAGGGGTCAGACAAGGCTGCCCTCTTTCACCTCTTCTTTTTGTCTGTTGTATAGAGCTCTTCGCCGAGTGCATCAGACGAAATCCAGAGATCAGAGGGATCACCGCGCCGGGCAGAGACAAGAAAGAGATAAAGTGCTCGCTCTACATGGACGACGTGACCATCTTCTGCGCGGATCGCCGGTCGGTGAGAGCGCTCGTCCAGACGTGCGAGGACTTCAGCCGGGCTTCAGGCGCAAAGGTCAACTGCGGGAAGTCGGAGACCATGCTGTTCGGGCAGTGGGACCTGACTTCTGAGCCGATCCCGTTTCCCGTCAAAACCGACTTCCTAAAGATCCTGGGAGTCTGGTTCGGCAGAGACGGCGCGGCCCTGAAAAGCTGGGAGGAGAGACTCAACAAGGTAAAGCAGAAATTTGGGCTGTGGAGCCTCAGAGACCTTACCATCGAAGGGAAAGTGCTGGTGCTGCGCAACGAGATTCTTCCCGTGCTGCAGTACGTGGCTCAGGCGTGGCCCTTGCTGGTCACCATTCACCGAGCCATCAACCGAGCAGTTTTCCACTTCATCTGGGGCTCCAAAATGGACAGAGTAAAGCGCGCAGTGATGTACAAAGAACCCGGCAAGGGAGGCAAAGGAGTGCCTGACATCCCTACCATGCTGAGGACCTTCTTTGTGTGCAACTGCGTGCGCAGAACTCTCAGAGACGTAGTGAAAGGCTCTGCTGGAAACTCCATGTCTCGCTTCTTCCTGCTGCCCCTGTGGAGGCAGCTCAAGTGGGAAAAGTGGGACAGCTCCGTCCCTTACAATTGGACCATGCCCTGGTTCTACTCGGACGTGGGCAAATTTGTAAGGGAGCACCAACTGGAGGGAGTTAAACCAGACTTGTGGTTACCCCGTGTGATCCACAAGTTCATCAGAGCCAAGGACACTATCGAGAACATCCCAGGGCTCCCCGACGCCACAGCCAAGACTGTCTGGGCCAACGTGTCGTCGAGCAGGCTAACCAACAGACATAAAGACATGGCATGGATGGCCATTCAGGGAGGCCTCCCCCTAAGGACATTTATGCATGCCAGGGGGCTGTGCAGATATAGACACTGCCCACAGTGCATTGTGGAGGAGGAGACTTCCCTCCACTTGTTCTGGCAGTGCCCGTTTGCACAGGCCTTGTTCAGAGCCCTGGAGCTGGATCTCAAGGACTCTATCGAGAGAAAATACCTGTCCTACCATTCGGTACTTTACGGACTTTTTCCAGGGACACACACGGAGAGCGCCATTGAGGATGCTTGGCGCCTCATGTGCTGCGTAAAGGACGCTTTATGGTTTGCCAGGAACCGCCTGGTGCTGAGGAGGGAGCAGGTCACAGCCCGTGACTGCCGCAGGCTTATCCACAGCCTGCTGAGAGACTACTCTCTCAAGGACAGTCTAGAGGCTGAAGACTAGCCCCGTTCTCCTCGGCCCCCTTTCCCCCCCCATTTCCCCAGGTTATGTTCCACTAAGTGCTAACCATATGCGCCACGTCTGGGAATGTAATTGTACACTGCTTCTACTGAGCTTTCCGTAAACTGAAGTCGTACTGTAACGTGTATTGCCCTGCGCTGCGTCGCAGTACTGCTTATCGTCTATCTGTGCTAATATTAATGTCCTATGTATTCCTGCTAAAACAGATTGATGTCTGTTTTACCATAAGCAGTTTTGTATAATAAACTTAAATACAAAAAAAAATCTGTTCTTATCAGTTTAATATCTGATACGTCCCCTATCTGGGGACCATATATTAAATGGATTTTTAGAACAGGGAGATGGAAGAAGAGCTTGCTCTGTCCACTCCACGCATTGACCTGGTATTGCAGTACCTCCAGGACCGGTGCACCTCTCTTATTTGTGACCAAAAGCAGAACCCAAGCAAAGCCGAGCAACGAGCAGAGCAACGAGCCGAGGAAGGGCCGAGCGACCTGGGGAGCAGCGGCAGCAGTCCAGGGTCGGTCGGTTGGTCGGTCGGTTGCTTCCTTCCTTTCTTTCCTCCCAGCTCGTTGCTTCTGCAGGCGAGTGAGTGCGCGGCGTCTTGGTCGCGACATGTAACGTAAGGTAACGTAACTGAACTGTGCTGCGGTAGGTAATGTCCGTTGTAACGTAACGTAACTTTCGATGTCCTGTCCTGTCCTGTCGTGCCATGCCATGCCATGCCATGCCATGCCATGCCATGTGTGTGGCTGGCCTTGGTCATGAAGGCACATGCTGGTTGAGGGTGCATTGAAGGGTTAAAGTGCTAGTGTGTTTGCTTGCTTGAAGGTAGCATGGCCAGCTGACGGCTGTGCTGCTGCTGCTGCAGCAGCAGCTGCAGCTGCTGCCTGGCTCCTGTGGTTCTTTTGCATGCCTTGGTTTGTGTCTCCCTCTGATGGTGGCTTTGGAGCCAGTGAGCCAGCACTGTGCTGGGTGGCTGACGAGGACGAGGACAAGAGAGTGAGCGAGTGAGTGTTGTTCACAGCAGCAGCAGCAGCAGCAGCCGGCAGGCAGCGCTTAAGAGGATTAGATGAGATTACAGTAAGGCCTGCTACGTCTGTCAGGTGCTTAGGTGGGTCCAGTCAATCAGCGGGACGGAGCCGCAGCAGCTGATCTCGTTGAGCGGGAGGCGGAGGTGCGAAGCGGGGGGGCCCCCGATCCCCCCTTGGGGGCGGACCCATGCAAATGTTTCAGGCCGCGCCGCCTCGATCCCGGCGGGCCTCGTTGAGATAGATAGACAGGCAGGCGGAGGGAGGGAAAGAAAGAGAGAGGAGAGTGTGCGAGCCAGGGGTGCTGGGCTTGGACGCAGGGGTGGTGCAGGCCGTCCCTTCCAGCTGTGGTTGCCGGCGCAGGGCTGCAGTCCGGCGCGGGGATCCGCAGAGGGAGTGCCCTGGGGGGTGGGGGTGGTGGGTGTGCAGCGGGCGGATGGCCCAGGGGCCCGGGCGCGCATGGCAGCTCGCTGCGACTGTGCGGAGTGAGGGTGGCGGGCCCGGGCCGGGCCCGGCGCCCAGTTCGGGTTATCGCTTCTCGGCCTTTTGGCTAAGATCAAGTGTAGTATCTGTTCTTATCAGTTTAATATCTGATACGTCCCCTATCTGGGGACCATATATTAAATGGATTTTTAGAACAGGGAGATGGAAGAAGAGCTTGCTCTGTCCACTCCACGCATTGACCTGGTATTGCAGTACCTCCAGGACCGGTGCACCTCTCTTATTTGTGACCAAAAGCAGAACCCAAGCAAAGCCGAGCAACGAGCAGAGCAACGAGCCGAGGAAGGGCCGAGCGACCTGGGGAGCAGCGGCAGCAGTCCAGGGTCGGTCGGTTGGTCGGTCGGTTGCTTCCTTCCTTTCTTTCCTCCCAGCTCGTTGCTTCTGCAGGCGAGTGAGTGCGCGGCGTCTTGGTCGCGACATGTAACGTAAGGTAACGTAACTGAACTGTGCTGCGGTAGGTAATGTCCGTTGTAACGTAACGTAACTTTCGATGTCCTGTCCTGTCCTGTCGTGCCATGCCATGCCATGCCATGCCATG
This sequence comes from Spea bombifrons, assembly GCF_027358695.1. Classification (NCBI taxonomy): domain Eukaryota; kingdom Metazoa; phylum Chordata; class Amphibia; order Anura; family Pelobatidae; genus Spea; species Spea bombifrons. The sequence continues at coordinate 28,225,062 of NC_071095.1, read as the reverse complement.
CCATGCCATGTGTGTGGCTGGCCTTGGTCATGAAGGCACATGCTGGTTGAGGGTGCATTGAAGGGTTAAAGTGCTAGTGTGTTTGCTTGCTTGAAGGTAGCATGGCCAGCTGACGGCTGTGCTGCTGCTGCTGCAGCAGCAGCTGCAGCTGCTGCCTGGCTCCTGTGGTTCTTTTGCATGCCTTGGTTTGTGTCTCCCTCTGATGGTGGCTTTGGAGCCAGTGAGCCAGCACTGTGCTGGGTGGCTGACGAGGACGAGGACAAGAGAGTGAGCGAGTGAGTGTTGTTCACAGCAGCAGCAGCAGCAGCAGCCGGCAGGCAGCGCTTAAGAGGATTAGATGAGATTACAGTAAGGCCTGCTACGTCTGTCAGGTGCTTAGGTGGGTCCAGTCAATCAGCGGGACGGAGCCGCAGCAGCTGATCTCGTTGAGCGGGAGGCGGAGGTGCGAAGCGGGGGGGCCCCCGATCCCCCCTTGGGGGCGGACCCATGCAAATGTTTCAGGCCGCGCCGCCTCGATCCCGGCGGGCCTCGTTGAGATAGATAGACAGGCAGGCGGAGGGAGGGAAAGAAAGAGAGAGGAGAGTGTGCGAGCCAGGGGTGCTGGGCTTGGACGCAGGGGTGGTGCAGGCCGTCCCTTCCAGCTGTGGTTGCCGGCGCAGGGCTGCAGTCCGGCGCGGGGATCCGCAGAGGGAGTGCCCTGGGGGGTGGGGGTGGTGGGTGTGCAGCGGGCGGATGGCCCAGGGGCCCGGGCGCGCATGGCAGCTCGCTGCGACTGTGCGGAGTGAGGGTGGCGGGCCCGGGCCGGGCCCGGCGCCCAGTTCGGGTTATCGCTTCTCGGCCTTTTGGCTAAGATCAAGTGTAGTCTCTCTTACTGGGAGGAGAGATGACACTGATCCTCTGGCCTTAGGGCTGGGAATGCATGGAGCCCGAGGTGCTTTGATTGCCCTGACTTAATTGTCGGAGTCACCATGTGCAGTATTGCACGCCGCTGCCATGGTGAGCGCACGTCTCTGCACAGGCGGCCATCTATGCACATTCCTCCATAGCACCATTCGGGCATGGAGTGAATTTATTTTTGTACCTGGCTGGGTCATTTCATGGCCTGCCCTTATTTATTTATTTATTTAATCACTATGTGTGAGAACACGTGTGCCTATTAATTTGATTTGATTTTCACGGTCACCAAACCTTTTTGCGAGGCCACGTTCACCCTTTTGTTTTTCGATTTGGCACTTTCGTTTTTGACCACTGCCTTATGGCGGTGAAGCCTAAGGGGGTTTCTCCCTTATGGGAGTACCCCAAAGGAAAGGGTTCTCACCCTTCGGGGTGAGTCCCATAGATCCGACCCTCCCATGGGGGGGGGAGGAATCAGTCTGGGTACCTTTTCGGAGGTCTCAGAATTCGTATAGGGCTTCTGCTGCCATGTGCACGGAATGCTGCACCAAGGAGCACGCACCTCGGGCTCTAGCAGAAAAAAAAAAAGTTAAAAAAAAAAATAAAAAATCTGTTCTTATCAGTTTAATATCTGATACGTCCCCTATCTGGGGACCATATATTAAATGGATTTTTAGAACAGGGAGATGGAAGAAGAGCTTGCTCTGTCCACTCCACGCATTGACCTGGTATTGCAGTACCTCCAGGACCGGTGCACCTCTCTTATTTGTGACCAAAAGCAGAACCCAAGCAAAGCCGAGCAACGAGCAGAGCAACGAGCCGAGGAAGGGCCGAGCGACCTGGGGAGCAGCGGCAGCAGTCCAGGGTCGGTCGGTTGGTCGGTCGGTTGCTTCCTTCCTTTCTTTCCTCCCAGCTCGTTGCTTCTGCAGGCGAGTGAGTGCGCGGCGTCTTGGTCGCGACATGTAACGTAAGGTAACGTAACTGAACTGTGCTGCGGTAGGTAATGTCCGTTGTAACGTAACGTAACTTTCGATGTCCTGTCCTGTCCTGTCGTGCCATGCCATGCCATGCCATGCCATGCCATGCCATGTGTGTGGCTGGCCTTGGTCATGAAGGCACATGCTGGTTGAGGGTGCATTGAAGGGTTAAAGTGCTAGTGTGTTTGCTTGCTTGAAGGTAGCATGGCCAGCTGACGGCTGTGCTGCTGCTGCTGCAGCAGCAGCTGCAGCTGCTGCCTGGCTCCTGTGGTTCTTTTGCATGCCTTGGTTTGTGTCTCCCTCTGATGGTGGCTTTGGAGCCAGTGAGCCAGCACTGTGCTGGGTGGCTGACGAGGACGAGGACAAGAGAGTGAGCGAGTGAGTGTTGTTCACAGCAGCAGCAGCAGCAGCAGCCGGCAGGCAGCGCTTAAGAGGATTAGATGAGATTACAGTAAGGCCTGCTACGTCTGTCAGGTGCTTAGGTGGGTCCAGTCAATCAGCGGGACGGAGCCGCAGCAGCTGATCTCGTTGAGCGGGAGGCGGAGGTGCGAAGCGGGGGGGCCCCCGATCCCCCCTTGGGGGCGGACCCATGCAAATGTTTCAGGCCGCGCCGCCTCGATCCCGGCGGGCCTCGTTGAGATAGATAGACAGGCAGGCGGAGGGAGGGAAAGAAAGAGAGAGGAGAGTGTGCGAGCCAGGGGTGCTGGGCTTGGACGCAGGGGTGGTGCAGGCCGTCCCTTCCAGCTGTGGTTGCCGGCGCAGGGCTGCAGTCCGGCGCGGGGATCCGCAGAGGGAGTGCCCTGGGGGGTGGGGGTGGTGGGTGTGCAGCGGGCGGATGGCCCAGGGGCCCGGGCGCGCATGGCAGCTCGCTGCGACTGTGCGGAGTGAGGGTGGCGGGCCCGGGCCGGGCCCGGCGCCCAGTTCGGGTTATCGCTTCTCGGCCTTTTGGCTAAGATCAAGTGTAGTATCTGTTCTTATCAGTTTAATATCTGATACGTCCCCTATCTGGGGACCATATATTAAATGGATTTTTAGAACAGGGAGATGGAAGAAGAGCTTGCTCTGTCCACTCCACGCATTGACCTGGTATTGCAGTACCTCCAGGACCGGTGCACCTCTCTTATTTGTGACCAAAAGCAGAACCCAAGCAAAGCCGAGCAACGAGCAGAGCAACGAGCCGAGGAAGGGCCGAGCGACCTGGGGAGCAGCGGCAGCAGTCCAGGGTCGGTCGGTTGGTCGGTCGGTTGCTTCCTTCCTTTCTTTCCTCCCAGCTCGTTGCTTCTGCAGGCGAGTGAGTGCGCGGCGTCTTGGTCGCGACATGTAACGTAAGGTAACGTAACTGAACTGTGCTGCGGTAGGTAATGTCCGTTGTAACGTAACGTAACTTTCGATGTCCTGTCCTGTCCTGTCGTGCCATGCCATGCCATGCCATGCCATGCCATGCCATGTGTGTGGCTGGCCTTGGTCATGAAGGCACATGCTGGTTGAGGGTGCATTGAAGGGTTAAAGTGCTAGTGTGTTTGCTTGCTTGAAGGTAGCATGGCCAGCTGACGGCTGTGCTGCTGCTGCTGCAGCAGCAGCTGCAGCTGCTGCCTGGCTCCTGTGGTTCTTTTGCATGCCTTGGTTTGTGTCTCCCTCTGATGGTGGCTTTGGAGCCAGTGAGCCAGCACTGTGCTGGGTGGCTGACGAGGACGAGGACAAGAGAGTGAGCGAGTGAGTGTTGTTCACAGCAGCAGCAGCAGCAGCAGCCGGCAGGCAGCGCTTAAGAGGATTAGATGAGATTACAGTAAGGCCTGCTACGTCTGTCAGGTGCTTAGGTGGGTCCAGTCAATCAGCGGGACGGAGCCGCAGCAGCTGATCTCGTTGAGCGGGAGGCGGAGGTGCGAAGCGGGGGGGCCCCCGATCCCCCCTTGGGGGCGGACCCATGCAAATGTTTCAGGCCGCGCCGCCTCGATCCCGGCGGGCCTCGTTGAGATAGATAGACAGGCAGGCGGAGGGAGGGAAAGAAAGAGAGAGGAGAGTGTGCGAGCCAGGGGTGCTGGGCTTGGACGCAGGGGTGGTGCAGGCCGTCCCTTCCAGCTGTGGTTGCCGGCGCAGGGCTGCAGTCCGGCGCGGGGATCCGCAGAGGGAGTGCCCTGGGGGGTGGGGGTGGTGGGTGTGCAGCGGGCGGATGGCCCAGGGGCCCGGGCGCGCATGGCAGCTCGCTGCGACTGTGCGGAGTGAGGGTGGCGGGCCCGGGCCGGGCCCGGCGCCCAGTTCGGGTTATCGCTTCTCGGCCTTTTGGCTAAGATCAAGTGTCTTGCCTGAGGTTCGTGACGATTGGTTGTTGTTGGACCTCGGCCTTTCTACTTATGTAGACATGCTGCTATTGGGGTTCTAACTGATGCCTTTCTGAACGAAACGAGATTCGGTCACGGTTGCGTTCGCTCGCTACTCGGCCTCCGGGCCTGCAGACCCTAGGAAACCCGTTGTGGACTCCCCAACACCGAGTGGATGCATGCTGGAGAAATCCTAACACTCGTGAGGCTTGAGCGCACGGTCTACCTTTGGGTGCTGGGAAAGACTCCCCCTCTTCCTGAGGCGGTCTTCTCCCCTACTTTTGGCCTTTTTTAGTGCCTTTTCCCTCTTTTTGGCCTTTTTTAGTGCCTTCCCCTGCCCCTCTTTTTGGCCTTTTTTAGTGCCTTCCCCTGCCCCTCTTTTTTGGCCTTTTTTAGTGCCTTCCCCTGCCCCTCTTTTTGGCCTTTTTTAGTGCCTTCCCCTGCCCCTCTTTTTTGGCCTTTTTTAGTGCCTTCCCCTGCCCTTCTTTTTGGCCTTTTTTAGTGCCTTCCCCTACCCCTCTTTTTGGCCTTTTTTAGTGCCTTCCCCTGCCCCTCTTTTTGGCCTTTTTTAGTGCCTTCCCCCTGCCCCTCTTTTTGGCCTTTTTTTAGTGCCTTCCCCTGCCCCTCTTTTTGGCCTTTTTTAGTGCATTCCCCTGCCTTCCCCCCTGTGCTTTTAATCTCTCCCTCTTCTCTTTTCCAGTTCTCTACGCTTTCCCAGCCAGACCTGACGAGGAGCGAAAATGGCAACCCAGACCTCTGAAGCCCAACAACCCAGCCAGGCCACCGGAAGCCGAGTCCAGCCTGCAGCGACCCCAGGGAGCCCACCTCCCCTGGAGACCTGGATGAGGCAGACGGTGGTCCTAAAGTTAAAGGAAGTGGAGGGCCGCACCCCTGACATGGATGTGGACACCTTCAGCAAGAAGGTAGTGCACGAGGGAGCAGGCTTCAGCCCAGCAGAAACCCTGAGCGTCCAGTCGTTTTTGAAGGGAATGTTCTACGTAACGTTCATTTCAGCGGCAGTCTGCAAAAGGTTCTGGGAAGCCTTCAGGTCGGCGAAACCGGATCAGGTCCTCTCCCGTTTCTACGGAAACAGCCCCATCCACAGGGAGGAGAGACCCGTGACGGTCTCGATGCGGAACCCCCACACCCCAGGAAAAGACGTGGCAACTTTTCTGGGAAGATACTGCCACATCGTGAAAGAACCGACCAAGATCCTCAATCAATACGGCTTCTGGACAGGAAGATGGTCCCTCGTGATCCGTCTGAAGGCAGACTCCACCTCGCCGGACGGGCTCCAACACCTCCCGCAGAGCTTCGCCCTGGGGAATTCTACAGGCATGCTCTTCTACCCTGGTCAGCCCACAACCTGCAGACGATGCAGCCAACTGGGTCACAAGGCGGAGGAATGCCAACAGAAATCCTGCAGGCACTGCAGGGTGGTGGGGCACGAGACCAAAGACTGTCCACGAAAGAAGACCTGTAACCTGTGCGGCGATCCTGACCACATCTACAAGGATTGCCCCAAAAGATCAAGGTCATACGCAGCGGTAGCAGCAGCCAAGGCCCCGGCCAAGGTCCCCTCGTCGGCCCCGACCAAGGCTCCAGCCAAGGCGCCGGCACCGCAGACACCCTCTCCGGCAACCCCGAAAGCGAAACCCAGGAAAGGTAAGAAAGCAGCTCCCCCCCCTGCCGAGACTGTCGTGGCCCTGCCCGCTGTCAAGGCTCCCCCTCCTCCCCCAGAGGCCGCGCCATCCCTCCCCTGCGCTGCCTCCGACCCTCCCTGCTTCACCCCCTTCTCCCTCCCCCCACTCCTCCCCCTCTCTGCAGCAGCTCTAACCCCGTCCCTAGCTGCTGCAGACCCCGACCCTTTCCCCCCTCTTGTTTCCGCTGCAGACAACCCCCTGGAGATGCCGCCAAAAGGAGCCGGAGCCAGAAAACGCAAACATAGCGGCAAGAAGGAGGAGGAGGACGAGGACAGCGAGACTGAGACGAGCCCCACCAGGATCTCTGTCCAGAAAAGGGCGCCACCACCAGCCCCCACCGTTCCCTCTCCCTCTCCTCCCGAGCCCGCAAATGACAACGACGACACGCTCGAAAAGATGGTCCAGGACCTGACCCCGTCGGATGAGCCAGCCACCGAGACCGAGGCCCAGATCTTCAACCAGCTGGAGATCGACAACCAGGTCTCCCTCCTGGAACAGCTGCTAGACGAGGCGGTCTGGACCCCCGTGAACCCCATTGACCACGGCGGGGAAGATCCTCCCCCACCAGGGGGAGGAGGCGGTAACTAGTTCCTCTGTTTGAGCTGACCTTCTTTTTTCTCCCAACTAATGGCGTCAATTTCTATTTTCTCCATTAATGTGAGGAGCATGAAGGACCAGTTCCGGAGGCGCGGTTTACTAACCTTCCTTTCTTCCCAGCAGTGTGATGTATATATGTTGCAGGAATGTGCTTTACCCTTCTCTCGTTCTTATCGCCATCTTTGCAGGGAATGGTCCCACGGCCCGTCCTTTTGGTCCGGTGGGAACGGCTGCAAGTCGGCGGGGGTTGCTATCCTGATCCGGGGAGGCAACTTCACGGTGGACGCTGTCCAGGAGATGGTCTGCGGCAGACTTCTGGTCGTGGACGGATCCTGGGCGGGGGAGCCTGTCAGGCTCATCGCCGTGTACGCCTCCCCGGAGAAGAAGCAACGCCTGGAGCTTCTCCAGAACCTGCGGACCCAGCTGACAACCACCAGGGCCATAGTGATGGGCGGGGACTTCAACTGCCCGATCGAGGAAGGAGGGCGCACTTCCACCCACGCAACAAACCTGGACGTGACTTCGAAACTGCTCAGAGAGATTGTCACAGAGGCATCCTTAAAGGACGCTATGGGCTCCATCGGGACCGGCTCCGTGAACTATTCTTGGAGCCGGCCGGATGGCTCTGTGCGTTCCCGGATAGACTTTGTGTTCACCTCTCGAGCGGTAGAGCATCAGCAGTGCTCCATGGTGCCCTGCTACTTCTCAGACCACAGGGCTGTTCGGCTCCAGTGTGCCCTGGGCAAAGGGTTTCCTCCCGGTCCAGGCTCCTGGAAGCTGAACTGTGCCCTGTTAGAGAGGCAGGAAATCGTGGATGAGCTGCGTAATGTATATTCTGATTGTGTCAGTACCAAGTATCTGTTCCCCACTGTAGCCCAGTGGTGGGAGTTTACTAAAGTAAAGCTGCGCTCTTTCTTTCAGGCTAAAGGAAGACTCCAGGCGTGTGAGAGGAAGAGGAAATTCAGACGGCTGCAGCGCAAGCTGCAGTCCCTGTTGGACCTCCAACAGTGCGGATGGGACGTGGACGAGGAGCTGGAGGAGACCAAGGAGGGCCTGAAAAGGCACTTTGAGGAGGAATCCAAGCAAATCGTCTTCCGTTCCAAGGTGGAGAACCTGGAGAAGGGTGAGAAATGTAACTCTTTCTTTTTCAGGAAGCTCCACTCCGCTCACACGCCCCTGACGGAAATGAGAGACAGCGAAGGCGTGGTACGACAGGGGAAGGAGGAGGTCCAGAAAGTGGTCGTCGACTACTACCGAGATCTCTACTCCCCCAAAGACACAGACCCGGAGGCTGCTGAACGGTTCCTGTCAGGTATCACTAACACCATTGATCCCGCAGGTCGTGCAGCCATGGACGCCCCCTTGACGCTGGAGGAGCTGCACTCTGCCGCCAAATCCTTCAGGAAGGGCAGGACACCGGGCAGTGACGGACTCCCAGCCGAGTTGTACACAACGCTGTGGGACCTCATTGGCCCGGACCTCCTCGACCTGTACGAGGAGATGGTGGTGGAGGGCAGGATGCCCCCCACGCTGAGAGAGGGAATGATCACGATCCTGTATAAGCGGAAGGGGGAGAGATGCGACCTGAAAAATTGGCGTCCCATCTCTCTCCTGAACGTGGACTACAAGATCCTCGCCAAGGTACTAGCCACCAGGTTGAAGAAAGTCATCGGGCAGATCGTCCACCCCGACCAGACCTGCGGCATCCCAGGGCGCCGGATCGCGGACAGCCTGGCCCTCATCAGGGACACGATCTACTACATCAAGGACCGCAACGTCCGTGCCGCTCTGGTCACCCTAGACCAAGAGAAGGCATTCGATCGGCTGTCTCATGGTTTTATGGGTCAGGTACTGCGGAGGTTTGGGCTGGGGGAGATGTTCTGTTCTTATGCTAACCTGATGTACCTTGATATCCGCAGCTCGGTGCTGGTGAACGGCTGGAAGACTGACCCCTTCCCGGTCCTCTCTGGGGTCAGACAAGGCTGCCCTCTTTCACCTCTTCTTTTTGTCTGTTGTATAGAGCTCTTCGCCGAGTGCATCAGACGAAATCCAGAGATCAGAGGGATCACCGCGCCGGGCAGAGACAAGAAAGAGATAAAGTGCTCGCTCTACATGGACGACGTGACCATCTTCTGCGCGGATCGCCGGTCGGTGAGAGCGCTCGTCCAGACGTGCGAGGACTTCAGCCGAGCTTCAGGCGCAAAGGTCAACTGCGGGAAGTCTGAGACCATGCTGTTCGGGCAGTGGGACCTGACTTCTGAGCCGATCCCGTTTCCCGTCAAAACAGACTTCCTAAAGATCCTGGGAGTCTGGTTCGGCAGAGACGGCGCGGCCCTGAAAAGCTGGGAGGAGAGACTCAACAAGGTAAAGCAGAAATTTGGGCTGTGGAGCCTCAGAGACCTTACCATCGAAGGGAAAGTGCTGGTGCTGCGCAACGAGATTCTTCCCGTGCTGCAGTACGTGGCTCAGGCGTGGCCCCTGCTGGTCACCATTCACCGAGCCATCAACCGAGCAGTTTTCCACTTCATCTGGGGCTCCAAAATGGACAGAGTAAAGCGCGCAGTGATGTACAAGGAACCCGGCAAGGGAGGCAAAGGAGTGCCTGACATCCCTACCATGCTGAGGACCTTCTTTGTGTGCAACTGCGTGCGCAGGACTCTCAGAGACGTAGTGAAAGGCTCTGCTGGAAACTCCATGTCTCGCTTCTTCCTGCTGCCCCTGTGGAGGCAGCTCAAGTGGGAAAAGTGGGACAGCTCCGTCCCTTACAATTGGACCATGCCCTGGTTCTACTCGGACGTGGGCAAATTTGTAAGGGAACACCAACTGGAGGGAGTTAAACCAGACCTGTGGTTACCCCGTGTGATCCACAAGTTCATCAGAGCCAAAGACACTATCGAGAACATCCCAGGGCTCCCCGACGCCACAGCCAAGACTGTCTGGGCTAACGTGTCGTCGAGCAGGCTAACCAACAGACATAAAGACATGGCATGGATGGCCATTCAGGGAGGCCTCCCCCTAAGGACATTTATGCATGCCAGGGGGCTGTGCAGATATAGACACTGCCCACAGTGCATTGTGGAGGAGGAGACTTCCCTCCACTTGTTCTGGCAGTGCCCGTTTGCACAGGCCTTGTTCAGAGCCCTGGAGCTGGATCTCAAGGACTCTATCGAGAGAAAGTACCTGTCCTTCCATTCGGTACTTTACGGACTTTTCCCAGGGACACACACGGAGAGCGCCATTGAGGATGCTTGGCGCCTCATGTGCTGCGTAAAGGACGCTTTATGGTTTGCCAGGAACCGCCTGGTGCTGAGGAGGGAGCAGGTCACAGTCCGTGACTGCCGCAGGCTTATCCACAGCCTGCTGAGAGACTACTCTCTCAAGGACAGTCTAGAGGCTGAAGACTAGCCCCGTTCTCCTCGGCCCCCTTTCCCCCCCCATTTCCCCAGGTTATGTTCCACTAAGTGCTAACCATATGCGCCACGTCTGGGAATGTAATTGTACACTGCTTCTACTGAGCTTTCCGTAAACTGAAGTCGTACTGTAACGTGTATTGCCCTGCGCTGCGTCGCAGTACTGCTTATCGTCTATCTGTACCAATATTACTGACCTTTGTATTCCTGCTAAAACAGGTTGATGTCTGTTTTACCATAACCAGTTTTGTATAAATAAACTTAAATACAAAAATCTGTTCTTATCAGTTTAATATCTGATACGTCCCCTATCTGGGGACCATATATTAAATGGATTTTTAGAACAGGGAGATGGAAGAAGAGCTTGCTCTGTCCACTCCACGCATTGACCTGGTATTGCAGTACCTCCAGGACCGGTGCACCTCTCTTATTTGTGACCAAAAGCAGAACCCAAGCAAAGCCGAGCAACGAGCAGAGCAACGAGCCGAGGAAGGGCCGAGCGACCTGGGGAGCAGCGGCAGCAGTCCAGGGTCGGTCGGTTGGTCGGTCGGTTGCTTCCTTCCTTTCTTTCCTCCCAGCTCGTTGCTTCTGCAGGCGAGTGAGTGCGCGGCGTCTTGGTCGCGACATGTAACGTAAGGTAACGTAACTGAACTGTGCTGCGGTAGGTAATGTCCGTTGTAACGTAACGTAACTTTCGATGTCCTGTCCTGTCCTGTCGTGCCATGCCATGCCATGCCATGCCATGCCATGCCATGTGTGTGGCTGGCCTTGGTCATGAAGGCACATGCTGGTTGAGGGTGCATTGAAGGGTTAAAGTGCTAGTGTGTTTGCTTGCTTGAAGGTAGCATGGCCAGCTGACGGCTGTGCTGCTGCTGCTGCAGCAGCAGCTGCAGCTGCTGCCTGGCTCCTGTGGTTCTTTTGCATGCCTTGGTTTGTGTCTCCCTCTGATGGTGGCTTTGGAGCCAGTGAGCCAGCACTGTGCTGGGTGGCTGACGAGGACGAGGACAAGAGAGTGAGCGAGTGAGTGTTGTTCACAGCAGCAGCAGCAGCAGCAGCCGGCAGGCAGCGCTTAAGAGGATTAGATGAGATTACAGTAAGGCCTGCTACGTCTGTCAGGTGCTTAGGTGGGTCCAGTCAATCAGCGGGACGGAGCCGCAGCAGCTGATCTCGTTGAGCGGGAGGCGGAGGTGCGAAGCGGGGGGGCCCCCGATCCCCCCTTGGGGGCGGACCCATGCAAATGTTTCAGGCCGCGCCGCCTCGATCCCGGCGGGCCTCGTTGAGATAGATAGACAGGCAGGCGGAGGGAGGGAAAGAAAGAGAGAGGAGAGTGTGCGAGCCAGGGGTGCTGGGCTTGGACGCAGGGGTGGTGCAGGCCGTCCCTTCCAGCTGTGGTTGCCGGCGCAGGGCTGCAGTCCGGCGCGGGGATCCGCAGAGGGAGTGCCCTGGGGGGTGGGGGTGGTGGGTGTGCAGCGGGCGGATGGCCCAGGGGCCCGGGCGCGCATGGCAGCTCGCTGCGACTGTGCGGAGTGAGGGTGGCGGGCCCGGGCCGGGCCCGGCGCCCAGTTCGGGTTATCGCTTCTCGGCCTTTTGGCTAAGATCAAGTGTCTTGCCTGAGGTTCGTGACGATTGGTTGTTGTTGGACCTCGGCCTTTCTACTTATGTAGACATGCTGCTATTGGGGTTCTAACTGATGCCTTTCTGAACGAAACGAGATTCGGTCACGGTTGCGTTCGCTCGCTACTCGGCCTCCGGGCCTGCAGACCCTAGGAAACCCGTTGTGGACTCCCCAACACCGAGTGGATGCATGCTGGAGAAATCCTAACACTCGTGAGGCTTGAGCGCACGGTCTACCTTTGGGTGCTGGGAAAGACTCCCCCTCTTCCTGAGGCGGTCTTCTCCCCTACTTTTGGCCTTTTTTAGTGCCTTTTCCCTCCTTTTGGCCTTTTTTAGTGCCCTTTTCCCCTCTTTTTGGCCTTTTTTAGTGCCTTCCCCTGCCCCTCTTTTTGGCCTTTTTTAGTGCCTTCCCCTGCCCCTCTTTTTGGCCTTTTTTAGTGCCTTCCCCTGCCCTTCTTTTTTGGCCTTTTTTAGTGCCTTCCCCTGCCCCTCTTTTTGGCCTTTTTTAGTGCCTTCCCCTTCCCCTCTTCTTGGCCTTTTTTAGTGCCTTCCCCTGCCCCTCCTTTTGGCCTTTTTTAGTGCCTTCCCCTGCCTTCCCCCCTGTGCTTTTAATCTCTCCCTCTTCTCTTTTCCAGTTCTCTACGCTTTCCCAGCCAGACCCGACGAGGAGCGAAAATGGCAACCCAGACCTCTGAAGCCCAACGACCCAGCCAGGCCACCGGAAGCCGAGCCCAGCCTGCAGCGACCCCAGGGAGCCCACCTCCCCTGGAGACCTGGATGAGGCAGACGGTGGTCCTAAAGTTAAAGGAAGTGGAGGGCCGCACCCCTGACATGGATGTGGACACCTTCAGCAAGAAGGTAGTGCACGAGGGAGCAGGCTTCAGCCCAGCAGAAACCCTGAGCGTCCAGTCGTTTTTGAAGGGAATGTTCTACGTAACGTTCATTTCAGCGGCGGTCTGCAAAAGGTTCTGGGAAGCCTTCAGGTCGGCGAAACCGGATCAGGTCCTCTCCCGTTTCTACGGAAACAGCCCCATCCACAGGGAGGAGAGACCCGTGACGGTCTCGATGCGGAACCCCCACACCCCAGGAAAAGACGTGGCAACTTTTCTGGGAAGATACTGCCACATCGTGAAAGAACCGACCAAGATCCTCAACCAGTACGGCTTCTGGACAGGAAGATGGTCCCTCGTGATCCGTCTGAAGGCAGACTCCACCTCGCCGGACGGGCTCCAACACCTCCCGCAGAGCTTCGCCCTGGGGAATTCTACAGGCATGCTTTTCTACCCTGGTCAGCCCACAACCTGCAGACGATGCAGCCAACTGGGTCACAAGGCGGAGGAATGCCAACAGAAATCCTGCAGGCACTGCAGGGTGGTGGGGCACGAGACCAAAGACTGTCCACGAAAGAAGACCTGTAACCTGTGCGGCGATCCTGACCACATCTACAAGGATTGCCCCAAAAGATCAAGGTCATACGCAGCGGTAGCAGCAGCCAAGGCCCCGGCCAAGGTCCCCTCGTCGGCCCCGACCAAGGCTCCAGCCAAGGCGCCGGCACCGCAGACACCCTCTCCGGCAACCCCGAAAGCGAAACCCAGGAAAGGTAAGAAAGCAGCTCCCCCCCCTGCCGAGACTGTCGTGGCCCTGCCCGCTGTCAAGGCTCCCCCTCCTCCCCCAGAGGCAGCGCCATCCCTCCCCTGCGCTGCCTCCGACCCTCCCTGCTTCACCCCCTTCTCCCTCCCCCCACTCCTCCCCCTCTCTGCAGCAGCTCTAACCCCGTCCCTAGCTGCTGCAGACCCCGACCCTTTCCCCCCTCTTGTTTCCGCTGCAGACAACCCCCTGGAGATGCCGCCAAAAGGAGCCGGAGCCAGAAAACGTAAACATAGCGGCAAGAAGGAGGAGGAGGACGAGGACAGCGAGACTGAGACGAGCCCCACCAGGATCTCTGTCCAGAAGAGGGCGCCACCACCAGCCCCCACCGTTCCCTCTCCCTCTCCTCCCGAGCCCGCTAATGACAACGACGACACGCTCGAAAAGATGGTCCAGGACCTGACCCCGTCGGATGAGCCAGCCACCAAGACCGAGGCTCTGATCCTCAACCAGCTAGACATCGACAACCAGGTCTCCCTCCTGGAACAGCTGCTAGACGAGGCGGTCTGGACCCCCGTGAACCCCATCGACCACGGCGGGGAAGATCCTCCCCCACCAGGGGGAGGAGGCGGTAACTAGTGCCTCTGTTTGAGCTGACCTTCTTTTTACTCCCAACTAATGGCGTCAATTTCTATTTTCTCCATTAATGTGAGGAGCATGAAGGACCAGTTCCGGAGGCGCGGTTTACTAACCTTCCTTTCTTCCCAGCAGTGTGATGTATATATGTTGCAGGAATGCGCTTTACCCTTCTCTCGTTCTTATCGCCATCTATGCAGGGAATGGTCCCACGGCCCGTCCTTTTGGTCCGGTGGGAACGGCTGCAAGTCGGCGGGGGTTGCTATCCTGATCCGGGGAGGCAACTTCACGGTGGACGCTGTCCAGGAGATGGTCTGCGGCAGACTTCTGGTCGTGGACGGATCCTGGGCGGGGGAGCCTGTCAGGCTCATCGCCGTGTACGCCTCCCCGGAGAAGAAGCAACGCCTGGAGCTACTCCAGAACCTGCGGACCCAGCTGACCACCACCAGGGCCATAGTGATGGGCGGGGACTTCAACTGCCCGATCGAGGAAGGAGGGCGCACTTCCACCCACGCAACAAACCTGGACGTGACTTCGAAACTGCTCAGAGAGATTGTCACAGAGGCATCCTTAAAGGACGCTATGGGCTCCATCGGGACCGGCTCCGTGAACTATTCTTGGAGCCGGCCGGATGGCTCTGTGCGTTCCCGGATAGACTTTGTGTTCACCTCTCGAGCGGTAGAGCATCAGCAGTGCTCCATGGTGCCCTGCTACTTCTCAGACCACAGGGCTGTTCGGCTCCAGTGTGCCCTGGGCAAAGGGTTTCCTCCCGGTCCAGGCTCCTGGAAGCTGAACTGTGCCCTGTTAGAGAGGCAGGAAATCGTGGAGGAGCTGCGTAATGTATATTCTGATTGTGTCAGTACCAAGTATCTGTTCCCCACTGTAGCCCAGTGGTGGGAGTTTACTAAAGTAAAGCTGCGCTCTTTCTTTCAGGCTAAAGGAAGACTCCAGGCGTGTGAGAGGAAGAGGAAATTCAGACGGCTGCAACGCAAGCTGCAGTCCCTGTTGGACCTCCAACAGTGCGGATGGGACGTGGACGAGGAGCTGGAGGAGACCAAGGAGGGCCTGAAAAGGCACTTTGAGGAGGAATCCAAGCAAATCGTCTTCCGTTCCAAAGTGGAGAACCTGGAGAAGGGTGAGAAATGTAACTCTTTCTTTTTCAGGAAGCTCCACTCCGCCCACACGCCCCTGACGGAAATGAGAGACAGCGAAGGTGTGGTACGACAGGGGAAGGAGGAGGTCCAGAGAGTGGTCGTCGACTACTATCGAGATCTCTACTCCCCCAAAGACACAGACCCGGAGGCTGCTGAACGGTTCCTGTCAGGTATCACTAACACCATTGATCCCGCAGGTCGCGCAGCCATGGACGCCCCCTTGACGCTGGAGGAGCTGCACTCTGCCGCCAAATCCTTCAGGAAGGGCAGGACACCGGGCAGTGACGGCCTCCCAGCCGAGTTGTACACAACGCTGTGGGACCTCATTGGCCCGGACCTCCTCGACCTGTACGAGGAGATGGTGGTGGAGGGCAGGATGCCCCCCACGCTGAGAGAGGGAATGATCACGATCCTGTATAAGCGGAAGGGGGAGAGATGCGACCTGAAAAATTGGCGTCCCATCTCTCTCCTGAACGTGGACTACAAGATCCTCGCCAAGGTACTAGCCACCAGGTTGAAGAAAGTCATCGGGCAGATCGTCCACCCCGACCAGACCTGCGGCATCCCAGGGCGCCGGATCGCGGACAGCCTGGCCCTCATCAGGGACACGATCTACTACATCAAGGACCGCAACGTCCGTGCCGCTCTGGTCACCTTAGACCAAGAGAAGGCATTTGATCGGCTGTCTCATGGTTTTATGGGTCAGGTACTGCGGAGGTTTGGGCTGGGGGAGATGTTCTGTTCTTATGCTAACCTGATGTACCTTGATATCCGCAGCTCGGTGCTGGTGAACGGCTGGAAGACTGACCCCTTCCAGGTCCTCTCAGGGGTCAGACAAGGCTGCCCTCTTTCACCTCTTCTTTTTGTCTGTTGTATAGAGCTCTTCGCCGAGTGCATCAGACGAAATCCAGAGATCAGAGGGATCACCGCGCCGGGCAGAGACAAGAAAGAGATAAAGTGCTCGCTCTACATGGACGACGTGACCATCTTCTGCGCGGATCGCCGGTCGGTGAGAGCGCTCGTCCAGACGTGCGAGGACTTCAGCCGGGCTTCAGGCGCAAAGGTCAACTGCGGGAAGTCGGAGACCATGCTGTTCGGGCAGTGGGACCTGACTTCTGAGCCGATCCCGTTTCCCGTCAAAACCGACTTCCTAAAGATCCTGGGAGTCTGGTTCGGCAGAGACGGCGCGGCCCTGAAAAGCTGGGAGGAGAGACTCAACAAGGTAAAGCAGAAATTTGGGCTGTGGAGCCTCAGAGACCTTACCATCGAAGGGAAAGTGCTGGTGCTGCGCAACGAGATTCTTCCCGTGCTGCAGTACGTGGCTCAGGCGTGGCCCTTGCTGGTCACCATTCACCGAGCCATCAACCGAGCAGTTTTCCACTTCATCTGGGGCTCCAAAATGGACAGAGTAAAGCGCGCAGTGATGTACAAAGAACCCGGCAAGGGAGGCAAAGGAGTGCCTGACATCCCTACCATGCTGAGGACCTTCTTTGTGTGCAACTGCGTGCGCAGAACTCTCAGAGACGTAGTGAAAGGCTCTGCTGGAAACTCCATGTCTCGCTTCTTCCTGCTGCCCCTGTGGAGGCAGCTCAAGTGGGAAAAGTGGGACAGCTCCGTCCCTTACAATTGGACCATGCCCTGGTTCTACTCGGACGTGGGCAAATTTGTAAGGGAGCACCAACTGGAGGGAGTTAAACCAGACTTGTGGTTACCCCGTGTGATCCACAAGTTCATCAGAGCCAAGGACACTATCGAGAACATCCCAGGGCTCCCCGACGCCACAGCCAAGACTGTCTGGGCCAACGTGTCGTCGAGCAGGCTAACCAACAGACATAAAGACATGGCATGGATGGCCATTCAGGGAGGCCTCCCCCTAAGGACATTTATGCATGCCAGGGGGCTGTGCAGATATAGACACTGCCCACAGTGCATTGTGGAGGAGGAGACTTCCCTCCACTTGTTCTGGCAGTGCCCGTTTGCACAGGCCTTGTTCAGAGCCCTGGAGCTGGATCTCAAGGACTCTATCGAGAGAAAATACCTGTCCTACCATTCGGTACTTTACGGACTTTTTCCAGGGACACACACGGAGAGCGCCATTGAGGATGCTTGGCGCCTCATGTGCTGCGTAAAGGACGCTTTATGGTTTGCCAGGAACCGCCTGGTGCTGAGGAGGGAGCAGGTCACAGCCCGTGACTGCCGCAGGCTTATCCACAGCCTGCTGAGAGACTACTCTCTCAAGGACAGTCTAGAGGCTGAAGACTAGCCCCGTTCTCCTCGGCCCCCTTTCCCCCCCCATTTCCCCAGGTTATGTTCCACTAAGTGCTAACCATATGCGCCACGTCTGGGAATGTAATTGTACACTGCTTCTACTGAGCTTTCCGTAAACTGAAGTCGTACTGTAACGTGTATTGCCCTGCGCTGCGTCGCAGTACTGCTTATCGTCTATCTGTGCTAATATTAATGTCCTATGTATTCCTGCTAAAACAGATTGATGTCTGTTTTACCATAAGCAGTTTTGTATAATAAACTTAAATACAAAAAAAAAAAAAAAAAAAAAAAAAAAAAAAAAAAAAAAATCTGTTCTTATCAGTTTAATATCTGATACGTCCCCTATCTGGGGACCATATATTAAATGGATTTTTAGAACAGGGAGATGGAAGAAGAGCTTGCTCTGTCCACTCCACGCATTGACCTGGTATTGCAGTACCTCCAGGACCGGTGCACCTCTCTTATTTGTGACCAAAAGCAGAACCCAAGCAAAGCCGAGCAACGAGCAGAGCAACGAGCCGAGGAAGGGCCGAGCGACCTGGGGAGCAGCGGCAGCAGTCCAGGGTCGGTCGGTTGGTCGGTCGGTTGCTTCCTTCCTTTCTTTCCTCCCAGCTCGTTGCTTCTGCAGGCGAGTGAGTGCGCGGCGTCTTGGTCGCGACATGTAACGTAAGGTAACGTAACTGAACTGTGCTGCGGTAGGTAATGTCCGTTGTAACGTAACGTAACTTTCGATGTCCTGTCCTGTCCTGTCGTGCCATGCCATGCCATGCCATGCCATGCCATGCCATGTGTGTGGCTGGCCTTGGTCATGAAGGCACATGCTGGTTGAGGGTGCATTGAAGGGTTAAAGTGCTAGTGTGTTTGCTTGCTTGAAGGTAGCATGGCCAGCTGACGGCTGTGCTGCTGCTGCTGCAGCAGCAGCTGCAGCTGCTGCCTGGCTCCTGTGGTTCTTTTGCATGCCTTGGTTTGTGTCTCCCTCTGATGGTGGCTTTGGAGCCAGTGAGCCAGCACTGTGCTGGGTGGCTGACGAGGACGAGGACAAGAGAGTGAGCGAGTGAGTGTTGTTCACAGCAGCAGCAGCAGCAGCAGCCGGCAGGCAGCGCTTAAGAGGATTAGATGAGATTACAGTAAGGCCTGCTACGTCTGTCAGGTGCTTAGGTGGGTCCAGTCAATCAGCGGGACGGAGCCGCAGCAGCTGATCTCGTTGAGCGGGAGGCGGAGGTGCGAAGCGGGGGGGCCCCCGATCCCCCCTTGGGGGCGGACCCATGCAAATGTTTCAGGCCGCGCCGCCTCGATCCCGGCGGGCCTCGTTGAGATAGATAGACAGGCAGGCGGAGGGAGGGAAAGAAAGAGAGAGGAGAGTGTGCGAGCCAGGGGTGCTGGGCTTGGACGCAGGGGTGGTGCAGGCCGTCCCTTCCAGCTGTGGTTGCCGGCGCAGGGCTGCAGTCCGGCGCGGGGATCCGCAGAGGGAGTGCCCTGGGGGGTGGGGGTGGTGGGTGTGCAGCGGGCGGATGGCCCAGGGGCCCGGGCGCGCATGGCAGCTCGCTGCGACTGTGCGGAGTGAGGGTGGCGGGCCCGGGCCGGGCCCGGCGCCCAGTTCGGGTTATCGCTTCTCGGCCTTTTGGCTAAGATCAAGTGTAGTCTCTCTTACTGGGAGGAGAGATCACACTGATCCTCTGGCCTTAGGGCTGGGAATGCATGGAGCCCGAGGTGCTTTGATTGCCCTGACTTAAATGTCGGAGTCACCATGTGCAGTATTGCACGCCGCTGCCATGGTGAGCGCACGTCTCTGCACAGGCGGCCATCTATGCACATTCCTCCATAGCACCATTCGGGCATGGAGTGAATTTATTTTTGTACCTGGCTGGGTCATTTTATGGCCTGCCCTTATTTATTTACTTTATTTATTTAATCACTATGTGTGAGAACACGTGTGCCTATTAATTTGATTTGATTTCCACGGTCACCAAACCTTCATGCGAGGCCACGTTCACCCTTTTGTTTTTCGATTTGGCACTTTCGTTTTTGACCACTGCCTTATGGCGGTGAAGCCTAAGGGGGTTTCTCCCTTACGGGAGTACCCCAAAGGAAAGGGTTCTCACCCTTCGGGGTGAGTCCCATAGATCCGACCCTCCCATGGGGGGGGGGAGGAACCAGTCTGGGTACCTTTTCGGAGGTCTCAGAATTCGTATAGGGCTTCTGCTGCCATGTGCACGGAATGCAGCACCAAGGAGCACGCACCTCGGGCTCTAAAAAAAAAAAAAAAAAAAAAAAAAAAATCTGTTCTTATCAGTTTAATATCTGATACGTCCCCTATCTGGGGACCATATATTAAATGGATTTTTAGAACAGGGAGATGGAAGAAGAGCTTGCTCTGTCCACTCCACGCATTGACCTGGTATTGCAGTACCTCCAGGACCGGTGCACCTCTCTTATTTGTGACCAAAAGCAGAACCCAAGCAAAGCCGAGCAACGAGCAGAGCAACGAGCCGAGGAAGGGCCGAGCGACCTGGGGAGCAGCGGCAGCAGTCCAGGGTCGGTCGGTTGGTCGGTCGGTTGCTTCCTTCCTTTCTTTCCTCCCAGCTCGTTGCTTCTGCAGGCGAGTGAGTGCGCGGCGTCTTGGTCGCGACATGTAACGTAAGGTAACGTAACTGAACTGTGCTGCGGTAGGTAATGTCCGTTGTAACGTAACGTAACTTTCGATGTCCTGTCCTGTCCTGTCGTGCCATGCCATGCCATGCCATGCCATGCCATGCCATGTGTGTGGCTGGCCTTGGTCATGAAGGCACATGCTGGTTGAGGGTGCATTGAAGGGTTAAAGTGCTAGTGTGTTTGCTTGCTTGAAGGTAGCATGGCCAGCTGACGGCTGTGCTGCTGCTGCTGCAGCAGCAGCTGCAGCTGCTGCCTGGCTCCTGTGGTTCTTTTGCATGCCTTGGTTTGTGTCTCCCTCTGATGGTGGCTTTGGAGCCAGTGAGCCAGCACTGTGCTGGGTGGCTGACGAGGACGAGGACAAGAGAGTGAGCGAGTGAGTGTTGTTCACAGCAGCAGCAGCAGCAGCAGCCGGCAGGCAGCGCTTAAGAGGATTAGATGAGATTACAGTAAGGCCTGCTACGTCTGTCAGGTGCTTAGGTGGGTCCAGTCAATCAGCGGGACGGAGCCGCAGCAGCTGATCTCGTTGAGCGGGAGGCGGAGGTGCGAAGCGGGGGGGCCCCCGATCCCCCCTTGGGGGCGGACCCATGCAAATGTTTCAGGCCGCGCCGCCTCGATCCCGGCGGGCCTCGTTGAGATAGATAGACAGGCAGGCGGAGGGAGGGAAAGAAAGAGAGAGGAGAGTGTGCGAGCCAGGGGTGCTGGGCTTGGACGCAGGGGTGGTGCAGGCCGTCCCTTCCAGCTGTGGTTGCCGGCGCAGGGCTGCAGTCCGGCGCGGGGATCCGCAGAGGGAGTGCCCTGGGGGGTGGGGGTGGTGGGTGTGCAGCGGGCGGATGGCCCAGGGGCCCGGGCGCGCATGGCAGCTCGCTGCGACTGTGCGGAGTGAGGGTGGCGGGCCCGGGCCGGGCCCGGCGCCCAGTTCGGGTTATCGCTTCTCGGCCTTTTGGCTAAGATCAAGTGTAGTCTCTCTTACTGGGAGGAGAGATGACACTGATCCTCTGGCCTTAGGGCTGGGAATGCATGGAGCCCGAGGTGCTTTGATTGCCCTGACTTAAATGTCGGAGTCACCATGTGCAGTATTGCACGCCGCTGCCATGGTGAGCGCACGTCTCTGCACAGGCGGCCATCTATGCACATTCCTCCATAGCACCATTCGGGCATGGAGTGAATTTATTTTTGTACCTGGCTGGGTCATTTTATGGCCTGCCCTTATTTATTTACTTTATTTATTTAATCACTATGTGTGAGAACACGTGTGCCTATTAATTTGATTTGATTTCCACGGTCACCAAACCTTCTTGCGAGGCCACGTTCACCCTTTTGTTTTTCGATTTGGCACTTTCGTTTTTGACCACTGCCTTATGGCGGTGAAGCCTAAGGGGGTTTCTCCCTTATGGGAGTACCCCAAAGGAAAGGGTTCTCACCCTTCGGGGTGAGTCCCATAGATCCGACCCTCCCATGGGGGGGGGGAGGAATCAGTCTGGGTACCTTTTCGGAGGTCTCAGAATTCGTATTGGGCTTCTGCTGCCATGTGCACGGAATGCTGCACCAAGGAGCACGCACCTCGGGCTCTAAAAAAAAAGAAAAAAAAAAAAAAATCTGTTCTTATCAGTTTAATATCTGATACGTCCCCTATCTGGGGACCATATATTAAATGGATTTTTAGAACAGGGAGATGGAAGAAGAGCTTGCTCTGTCCACTCCACGCATTGACCTGGTATTGCAGTACCTCCAGGACCGGTGCACCTCTCTTATTTGTGACCAAAAGCAGAACCCAAGCAAAGCCGAGCAACGAGCAGAGCAACGAGCCGAGGAAGGGCCGAGCGACCTGGGGAGCAGCGGCAGCAGTCCAGGGTCGGTCGGTTGGTCGGTCGGTTGCTTCCTTCCTTTCTTTCCTCCCAGCTCGTTGCTTCTGCAGGCGAGTGAGTGCGCGGCGTCTTGGTCGCGACATGTAACGTAAGGTAACGTAACTGAACTGTGCTGCGGTAGGTAATGTCCGTTGTAACGTAACGTAACTTTCGATGTCCTGTCCTGTCCTGTCGTGCCATGCCATGCCATGCCATGCCATGCCATGCCATGTGTGTGGCTGGCCTTGGTCATGAAGGCACATGCTGGTTGAGGGTGCATTGAAGGGTTAAAGTGCTAGTGTGTTTGCTTGCTTGAAGGTAGCATGGCCAGCTGACGGCTGTGCTGCTGCTGCTGCAGCAGCAGCTGCAGCTGCTGCCTGGCTCCTGTGGTTCTTTTGCATGCCTTGGTTTGTGTCTCCCTCTGATGGTGGCTTTGGAGCCAGTGAGCCAGCACTGTGCTGGGTGGCTGACGAGGACGAGGACAAGAGAGTGAGCGAGTGAGTGTTGTTCACAGCAGCAGCAGCAGCAGCAGCCGGCAGGCAGCGCTTAAGAGGATTAGATGAGATTACAGTAAGGCCTGCTACGTCTGTCAGGTGCTTAGGTGGGTCCAGTCAATCAGCGGGACGGAGCCGCAGCAGCTGATCTCGTTGAGCGGGAGGCGGAGGTGCGAAGCGGGGGGGCCCCCGATCCCCCCTTGGGGGCGGACCCATGCAAATGTTTCAGGCCGCGCCGCCTCGATCCCGGCGGGCCTCGTTGAGATAGATAGACAGGCAGGCGGAGGGAGGGAAAGAAAGAGAGAGGAGAGTGTGCGAGCCAGGGGTGCTGGGCTTGGACGCAGGGGTGGTGCAGGCCGTCCCTTCCAGCTGTGGTTGCCGGCGCAGGGCTGCAGTCCGGCGCGGGGATCCGCAGAGGGAGTGCCCTGGGGGGTGGGGGTGGTGGGTGTGCAGCGGGCGGATGGCCCAGGGGCCCGGGCGCGCATGGCAGCTCGCTGCGACTGTGCGGAGTGAGGGTGGCGGGCCCGGGCCGGGCCCGGCGCCCAGTTCGGGTTATCGCTTCTCGGCCTTTTGGCTAAGATCAAGTGTAGTATCTGTTCTTATCAGTTTAATATCTGATACGTCCCCTATCTGGGGACCATATATTAAATGGATTTTTAGAACAGGGAGATGGAAGAAGAGCTTGCTCTGTCCACTCCACGCATTGACCTGGTATTGCAGTACCTCCAGGACCGGTGCACCTCTCTTATTTGTGACCAAAAGCAGAACCCAAGCAAAGCCGAGCAACGAGCAGAGCAACGAGCCGAGGAAGGGCCGAGCGACCTGGGGAGCAGCGGCAGCAGTCCAGGGTCGGTCGGTTGGTCGGTCGGTTGCTTCCTTCCTTTCTTTCCTCCCAGCTCGTTGCTTCTGCAGGCGAGTGAGTGCGCGGCGTCTTGGTCGCGACATGTAACGTAAGGTAACGTAACTGAACTGTGCTGCGGTAGGTAATGTCCGTTGTAACGTAACGTAACTTTCGATGTCCTGTCCTGTCCTGTCGTGCCATGCCATGCCATGCCATGCCATGCCATGCCATGTGTGTGGCTGGCCTTGGTCATGAAGGCACATGCTGGTTGAGGGTGCATTGAAGGGTTAAAGTGCTAGTGTGTTTGCTTGCTTGAAGGTAGCATGGCCAGCTGACGGCTGTGCTGCTGCTGCTGCAGCAGCAGCTGCAGCTGCTGCCTGGCTCCTGTGGTTCTTTTGCATGCCTTGGTTTGTGTCTCCCTCTGATGGTGGCTTTGGAGCCAGTGAGCCAGCACTGTGCTGGGTGGCTGACGAGGACGAGGACAAGAGAGTGAGCGAGTGAGTGTTGTTCACAGCAGCAGCAGCAGCAGCAGCCGGCAGGCAGCGCTTAAGAGGATTAGATGAGATTACAGTAAGGCCTGCTACGTCTGTCAGGTGCTTAGGTGGGTCCAGTCAATCAGCGGGACGGAGCCGCAGCAGCTGATCTCGTTGAGCGGGAGGCGGAGGTGCGAAGCGGGGGGGCCCCCGATCCCCCCTTGGGGGCGGACCCATGCAAATGTTTCAGGCCGCGCCGCCTCGATCCCGGCGGGCCTCGTTGAGATAGATAGACAGGCAGGCGGAGGGAGGGAAAGAAAGAGAGAGGAGAGTGTGCGAGCCAGGGGTGCTGGGCTTGGACGCAGGGGTGGTGCAGGCCGTCCCTTCCAGCTGTGGTTGCCGGCGCAGGGCTGCAGTCCGGCGCGGGGATCCGCAGAGGGAGTGCCCTGGGGGGTGGGGGTGGTGGGTGTGCAGCGGGCGGATGGCCCAGGGGCCCGGGCGCGCATGGCAGCTCGCTGCGACTGTGCGGAGTGAGGGTGGCGGGCCCGGGCCGGGCCCGGCGCCCAGTTCGGGTTATCGCTTCTCGGCCTTTTGGCTAAGATCAAGTGTAGTATCTGTTCTTATCAGTTTAATATCTGATACGTCCCCTATCTGGGGACCATATATTAAATGGATTTTTAGAACAGGGAGATGGAAGAAGAGCTTGCTCTGTCCACTCCACGCATTGACCTGGTATTGCAGTACCTCCAGGACCGGTGCACCTCTCTTATTTGTGACCAAAAGCAGAACCCAAGCAAAGCCGAGCAACGAGCAGAGCAACGAGCCGAGGAAGGGCCGAGCGACCTGGGGAGCAGCGGCAGCAGTCCAGGGTCGGTCGGTTGGTCGGTCGGTTGCTTCCTTCCTTTCTTTCCTCCCAGCTCGTTGCTTCTGCAGGCGAGTGAGTGCGCGGCGTCTTGGTCGCGACATGTAACGTAAGGTAACGTAACTGAACTGTGCTGCGGTAGGTAATGTCCGTTGTAACGTAACGTAACTTTCGATGTCCTGTCCTGTCCTGTCGTGCCATGCCATGCCATGCCATGCCATGCCATGCCATGTGTGTGGCTGGCCTTGGTCATGAAGGCACATGCTGGTTGAGGGTGCATTGAAGGGTTAAAGTGCTAGTGTGTTTGCTTGCTTGAAGGTAGCATGGCCAGCTGACGGCTGTGCTGCTGCTGCTGCAGCAGCAGCTGCAGCTGCTGCCTGGCTCCTGTGGTTCTTTTGCATGCCTTGGTTTGTGTCTCCCTCTGATGGTGGCTTTGGAGCCAGTGAGCCAGCACTGTGCTGGGTGGCTGACGAGGACGAGGACAAGAGAGTGAGCGAGTGAGTGTTGTTCACAGCAGCAGCAGCAGCAGCAGCCGGCAGGCAGCGCTTAAGAGGATTAGATGAGATTACAGTAAGGCCTGCTACGTCTGTCAGGTGCTTAGGTGGGTCCAGTCAATCAGCGGGACGGAGCCGCAGCAGCTGATCTCGTTGAGCGGGAGGCGGAGGTGCGAAGCGGGGGGGCCCCCGATCCCCCCTTGGGGGCGGACCCATGCAAATGTTTCAGGCCGCGCCGCCTCGATCCCGGCGGGCCTCGTTGAGATAGATAGACAGGCAGGCGGAGGGAGGGAAAGAAAGAGAGAGGAGAGTGTGCGAGCCAGGGGTGCTGGGCTTGGACGCAGGGGTGGTGCAGGCCGTCCCTTCCAGCTGTGGTTGCCGGCGCAGGGCTGCAGTCCGGCGCGGGGATCCGCAGAGGGAGTGCCCTGGGGGGTGGGGGTGGTGGGTGTGCAGCGGGCGGATGGCCCAGGGGCCCGGGCGCGCATGGCAGCTCGCTGCGACTGTGCGGAGTGAGGGTGGCGGGCCCGGGCCGGGCCCGGCGCCCAGTTCGGGTTATCGCTTCTCGGCCTTTTGGCTAAGATCAAGTGTAGTATCTGTTCTTATCAGTTTAATATCTGATACGTCCCCTATCTGGGGACCATATATTAAATGGATTTTTAGAACAGGGAGATGGAAGAAGAGCTTGCTCTGTCCACTCCACGCATTGACCTGGTATTGCAGTACCTCCAGGACCGGTGCACCTCTCTTATTTGTGACCAAAAGCAGAACCCAAGCAAAGCCGAGCAACGAGCAGAGCAACGAGCCGAGGAAGGGCCGAGCGACCTGGGGAGCAGCGGCAGCAGTCCAGGGTCGGTCGGTTGGTCGGTCGGTTGCTTCCTTCCTTTCTTTCCTCCCAGCTCGTTGCTTCTGCAGGCGAGTGAGTGCGCGGCGTCTTGGTCGCGACATGTAACGTAAGGTAACGTAACTGAACTGTGCTGCGGTAGGTAATGTCCGTTGTAACGTAACGTAACTTTCGATGTCCTGTCCTGTCCTGTCGTGCCATGCCATGCCATGCCATGCCATGCCATGCCATGTGTGTGGCTGGCCTTGGTCATGAAGGCACATGCTGGTTGAGGGTGCATTGAAGGGTTAAAGTGCTAGTGTGTTTGCTTGCTTGAAGGTAGCATGGCCAGCTGACGGCTGTGCTGCTGCTGCTGCAGCAGCAGCTGCAGCTGCTGCCTGGCTCCTGTGGTTCTTTTGCATGCCTTGGTTTGTGTCTCCCTCTGATGGTGGCTTTGGAGCCAGTGAGCCAGCACTGTGCTGGGTGGCTGACGAGGACGAGGACAAGAGAGTGAGCGAGTGAGTGTTGTTCACAGCAGCAGCAGCAGCAGCAGCCGGCAGGCAGCGCTTAAGAGGATTAGATGAGATTACAGTAAGGCCTGCTACGTCTGTCAGGTGCTTAGGTGGGTCCAGTCAATCAGCGGGACGGAGCCGCAGCAGCTGATCTCGTTGAGCGGGAGGCGGAGGTGCGAAGCGGGGGGGCCCCCGATCCCCCCTTGGGGGCGGACCCATGCAAATGTTTCAGGCCGCGCCGCCTCGATCCCGGCGGGCCTCGTTGAGATAGATAGACAGGCAGGCGGAGGGAGGGAAAGAAAGAGAGAGGAGAGTGTGCGAGCCAGGGGTGCTGGGCTTGGACGCAGGGGTGGTGCAGGCCGTCCCTTCCAGCTGTGGTTGCCGGCGCAGGGCTGCAGTCCGGCGCGGGGATCCGCAGAGGGAGTGCCCTGGGGGGTGGGGGTGGTGGGTGTGCAGCGGGCGGATGGCCCAGGGGCCCGGGCGCGCATGGCAGCTCGCTGCGACTGTGCGGAGTGAGGGTGGCGGGCCCGGGCCGGGCCCGGCGCCCAGTTCGGGTTATCGCTTCTCGGCCTTTTGGCTAAGATCAAGTGTCTTGCCTGAGGTTCGTGACGATTGGTTGTTGTTGGACCTCGGCCTTTCTACTTATGTAGACATGCTGCTATTGGGGTTCTAACTGATGCCTTTCTGAACGAAACGAGATTCGGTCACGGTTGCGTTCGCTCGCTACTCGGCCTCCGGGCCTGCAGACCCTAGGAAACCCGTTGTGGACTCCCCAACACCGAGTGGATGCATGCTGGAGAAATCCTAACACTCGTGAGGCTTGAGCGCACGGTCTACCTTTGGGTGCTGGGAAAGACTCCCCCTCTTCCTGAGGCGGTCTTCTCCCCTACTTTTGGCCTTTTTTAGTGCCTTTTCCCTCTTTTTGGCCTTTTTTAGTGCCTTCCCCTGCCCCTCTTTTTGGCCTTTTTTAGTGCCTTCCCCTGCCCCTCTTTTTGGCCTTTTTTAGTGCCTTCCCCTGCCCCTCTTTTTGGCCTTTTTTAGTGCCTTCCCCTGCCCCTCTTTTTGGCCTTTTTTAGTGCCTTCCCCTGCCCTTCTTTTTGGCCTTTTTTAGTGCCTTCCCCTGCCCTTCTTTTTGGCCTTTTTTAGTGCCTTCCCCTACCCCTCTTTTTGGCCTTTTTTAGTGCCTTCCCCTGCCCCTCTTTTTGGCCTTTTTTAGTGCCTTCCCCCTGCCCCTCTTTTTGGCCTTTTTTTTTAGTGCCTTCCCCTGCCCCTCTTTTTGGCCTTTTTTAGTGCATCCCCCTGCCTTCCCCCCTGTGCTTTTAAATCTCTCCCTCTTCTCTTTTCCAGTTCTCTACGCTTTCCCAGCCAGACCCGACGAGGAGCGAAAATGGCAACCCAGACCTCTGAAGCCCAACAACCCAGCCAGGCCACCGGAAGCCGAGTCCAGCCTGCAGCGACCCCAGGGAGCCCACCTCCCCTGGAGACCTGGATGAGGCAGACGGTGGTCCTAAAGTTAAAGGAAGTGGAGGGCCGCACCCCTGACATGGATGTGGACACCTTCAGCAAGAAGGTAGTGCACGAGGGAGCAGGCTTCAGCCCAGCAGAAACCCTGAGCGTCCAGTCGTTTTTGAAGGGAATGTTCTACGTAACGTTCATTTCAGCGGCGGTCTGCAAAAGGTTCTGGGAAGCCTTCAGGTCGGCGAAACCGGATCAGGTCCTCTCCCGTTTCTACGGAAACAGCCCCATCCACAGGGAGGAGAGACCCGTGACGGTCTCGATGCGGAACCCCCACACCCCAGGAAAAGACGTGGCAACTTTTCTGGGAAGATACTGCCACATCGTGAAAGAACCGACCAAGATCCTCAATCAATACGGCTTCTGGACAGGAAGATGGTCCCTCGTGATCCGTCTGAAGGCAGACTCCACCTCGCCGGACGGGCTCCAACACCTCCCGCAGAGCTTCGCCCTGGGGAATTCTACAGGCATGCTCTTCTACCCTGGTCAGCCCACAACCTGCAGACGATGCAGCCAACTGGGTCACAAGGCGGAGGAATGCCAACAGAAATCCTGCAGGCACTGCAGGGTGGTGGGGCACGAGACCAAAGACTGTCCACGAAAGAAGACCTGTAACCTGTGCGGCGATCCTGACCACATCTACAAGGATTGCCCCAAAAGATCAAGGTCATACGCAGCGGTAGCAGCAGCCAAGGCCCCGGCCAAGGTCCCCTCGTCGGCCCCGACCAAGGCTCCAGCCAAGGCGCCGGCACCGCAGACACCCTCTCCGGCAACCCCGAAAGCGAAACCCAGGAAAGGTAAGAAAGCAGCTCCCCCCCCTGCCGAGACTGTCGTGGCCCTGCCCGCTGTCAAGGCTCCCCCTCCTCCCCCAGAGGCAGCGCCATCCCTCCCCTGCGCTGCCTCCGACCCTCCCTGCTTCACCCCCTTCTCCCTCCCCCCACTCCTCCCCCTCTCTGCAGCAGCTCTAACCCCGTCCCTAGCTGCTGCAGACCCCGACCCTTTCCCCCCTCTTGTTTCCGCTGCAGACAACCCCCTGGAGATGCCGCCAAAAGGAGCCGGAGCCAGAAAACGCAAACATAGCGGCAAGAAGGAGGAGGAGGACGAGGACAGCGAGACTGAGACGAGCCCCACCAGGATCTCTGTCCAGAAGAGGGCGCCACCACCAGCCCCCACCGTTCCCTCTCCCTCTCCTCCCGAGCCCGCAAATGACAACGACGACACGCTCGAAAAGATGGTCCAGGACCTGACCCCGTCGGATGAGCCAGCCACCGAGACCGAGGCTCTGATCCTCAACCAGCTGGACATCGACAACCAGGTCTCCCTCCTGGAACAGCTGCTAGACGAGGCGGTCTGGACCCCCGTGAACCCCATCGACCACGGCGGGGAAGATCCTCCCCCACCAGGGGGAGGAGGCGGTAACTAGTGCCTCTGTTTGAGCTAACCTTCTTTTTACTCCCAACTAATGGCGTCAATTTCTATTTTCTCCATTAATGTGAGGAGCATGAAGGACCAGTTCCGGAGGCGCGGTTTACTAACCTTCCTTTCTTCCCAGCAGTGTGATGTATATATGTTGCAGGAATGTGCTTTACCCTTCTCTCGTTCTTATCGCCATCTATGCAGGGAATGGTCCCACGGCCCGTCCTTTTGGTCCGGTGGGAACGGCTGCAAGTCGGCGGGGGTTGCTATCCTGATCCGGGGAGGCAACTTCACGGTGGACGCTGTCCAGGAGTTGGTCTGCGGCAGACTTCTGGTCGTGGACGGATCCTGGGCGGGGGAGCCTGTCAGGCTCATCGCCGTGTACGCCTCCCCGGAGAAGAAGCAACGCCTGGAGCTACTCCAGAACCTGCGGACCCAGCTGACCACCACCAGGGCCATAGTGATGGGCGGGGACTTCAACTGCCCGATCGAGGAAGGAGGGCGCACTTCCACCCACGCAACAAACCTGGACGTGACTTCGAAACTGCTCAGAGAGATTGTCACAGAGGCATCCTTAAAGGACGCTATGGGCTCCATCGGGACCGGCTCCGTGAACTATTCTTGGAGCCGGCCGGATGGCTCTGTGCGTTCCCGGATAGACTTTGTGTTCACCTCTCGAGCGGTAGAGCATCAGCAGTGCTCCATGGTGCCCTGCTACTTCTCAGACCACAGGGCTGTTCGGCTCCAGTGTGCCCTGGGCAAAGGGTTTCCTCCCGGTCCAGGCTCCTGGAAGCTGAACTGTGCCCTGTTAGAGAGGCAGGAAATCGTGGAGGAGCTGCGTAATGTATATTCTGATTGTGTCAGTACCAAGTATCTGTTCCCCACTGTAGCCCAGTGGTGGGAGTTTACTAAAGTAAAGCTGCGCTCTTTCTTTCAGGCTAAAGGAAGACTCCAGGCGTGTGAGAGGAAGAGGAAATTCAGACGGCTGCAGCGCAAGCTGCAGTCCCTGTTGGACCTCCAACAGTGCGGATGGGACGTGGACGAGGAGCTGGAGGAGACCAAGGAGGGCCTGAAAAGGCACTTTGAGGAGGAATCCAAGCAAATCGTCTTCCGTTCCAAGGTGGAGAACCTGGAGAAGGGTGAGAAATGTAACTCTTTCTTTTTCAGGAAGCTCCACTCCGCCCACACGCCCCTGACGGAAATGAGAGACAGCGAAGGCGTGGTACGACAGGGGAAGGAGGAGGTCCAGAAAGTGGTCGTCGACTACTACCGAGATCTCTACTCCCCCAAAGACACAGACCCGGAGGCTGCTGAACGGTTCCTGTCAGGTATCACTAACACCATTGATCCCGCAGGTCGCGCAGCCATGGACGCCCCCTTGACGCTGGAGGAGCTGCACTCTGCCGCCAAATCCTTCAGGAAGGGCAGGACACCGGGCAGTGACGGCCTCCCAGCCGAGTTGTACACAACGCTGTGGGACCTCATTGGCCCGGACCTCCTCGACCTGTACGAGGAGATGGTGGTGGAGGGCAGGATGCCCCCCACGCTGAGAGAGGGAATGATCACGATCCTGTATAAGCGGAAGGGGGAGAGATGCGACCTGAAAAATTGGCGTCCCATCTCTCTCCTGAACGTGGACTACAAGATCCTCGCCAAGGTACTAGCCACCAGGTTGAAGAAAGTCATCGGGCAGATCGTCCACCCCGACCAGACCTGCGGCATCCCAGGGCGCCGGATCGCGGACAGCCTGGCCCTCATCAGAGACACGATCTACTACATCAAGGACCGCAACGTCCGTGCCGCTCTGGTCACACTAGACCAAGAGAAGGCATTTGATCGGCTGTCTCATGGTTTTATGGGTCAGGTACTGCGGAGGTTTGGGCTGGGGGAGATGTTCTGTTCTTATGCTAACCTGATGTACCTTGATATCCGCAGCTCGGTGCTGGTGAACGGCTGGAAGACTGACCCCTTCCAGGTCCTCTCTGGGGTCAGACAAGGCTGCCCTCTTTCACCTCTTCTTTTTGTCTGTTGTATAGAGCTCTTCGCCGAGTGCATCAGACGAAATCCAGAGATCAGAGGGATCACCGCGCCGGGCAGAGACAAGAAAGAGATAAAGTGCTCGCTCTACATGGACGACGTGACCATCTTCTGCGCGGATCGCCGGTCGGTGAGAGCGCTCGTCCAGACGTGCGAGGACTTCAGCCGAGCTTCAGGCGCAAAGGTCAACTGCGGGAAGTCTGAGACCATGCTGTTCGGGCAGTGGGACCTGACTTCTGAGCCGATCCCGTTTCCCGTCAAAACCGACTTCCTAAAGATCCTGGGAGTCTGGTTCGGCAGAGACGGCGCGGCCCTGAAAAGCTGGGAGGAGAGACTCAACAAGGTAAAGCAGAAATTTGGGCTGTGGAGCCTCAGAGACCTTACCATCGAAGGGAAAGTGCTGGTGCTGCGCAACGAGATTCTTCCCGTGCTGCAGTACGTGGCTCAGGCGTGGCCCCTGCTGGTCACCATTCACCGAGCCATCAACCGAGCAGTTTTCCACTTCATCTGGGGCTCCAAAATGGACAGAGTAAAGCGCGCAGTGATGTACAAGGAACCCGGCAAGGGAGGCAAAGGAGTGCCTGACATCCCTACCATGCTGAGGACCTTCTTTGTGTGCAACTGCGTGCGCAGGACTCTCAGAGACGTAGTGAAAGGCTCTGCTGGAAACTCCATGTCTCGCTTCTTCCTGCTGCCCCTGTGGAGGCAGCTCAAGTGGGAAAAGTGGGACAGCTCCGTCCCTTACAATTGGACCATGCCCTGGTTCTACTCGGACGTGGGCAAATTTGTAAGGGAACACCAACTGGAGGGAGTTAAACCAGACCTGTGGTTACCCCGTGTGATCCACAAGTTCATCAGAGCCAAAGACACTATCGAGAACATCCCAGGGCTCCCCGACGCCACAGCCAAGACTGTCTGGGCTAACGTGTCGTCGAGCAGGCTAACCAACAGACATAAAGACATGGCATGGATGGCCATTCAGGGAGGCCTCCCCCTAAGGACATTTATGCATGCCAGGGGGCTGTGCAGATATAGACACTGCCCACAGTGCATTGTGGAGGAGGAGACTTCCCTCCACCTGTTCTGGCAGTGCCCGTTTGCACAGGCCTTGTTCAGAGCCCTGGAGCTGGATCTCAAGGACTCTATCGAGAGAAAGTACCTGTCCTTCCATTCGGTACTTTACGGACTTTTCCCAGGGACACACACGGAGAGCGCCATTGAGGATGCTTGGCGCCTCATGTGCTGCGTAAAGGACGCTTTATGGTTTGCCAGGAACCGCCTGGTGCTGAGGAGGGAGC
Source organism: Spea bombifrons (assembly GCF_027358695.1). NCBI lineage: Eukaryota > Metazoa > Chordata > Amphibia > Anura > Pelobatidae > Spea > Spea bombifrons. Next base: position 28,192,646 of record NC_071095.1, on the reverse strand, counting down.
AGGTCACAGTCCGTGACTGCCGCAGGCTTATCCACAGCCTGCTGAGAGACTACTCTCTCAAGGACAGTCTAGAGGCTGAAGACTAGCCCCATTCTCCTCGGCCCCCTTCCCCCCCCCCATTTCCCCAGGTTATGTTCCACTAAAGTGCTTACCATATGCGCCACGTCTGGGAATGTAATTGTACACTGCTTCTACTGAGCTTTCCGTAAACTGAAGTCGTACTGTAACGTGTATTGCCCTGCGCTGCGTCGCAGTACTGCTTATCGTCTATCTGTACCAATATTACTGACCTTTGTATTCCTGCTAAAACAGGTTGATGTCTGTTTTACCATAACCAGTTTTGTATAAATAAACTTAAATACAAAAAATCTGTTCTTATCAGTTTAATATCTGATACGTCCCCTATCTGGGGACCATATATTAAATGGATTTTTAGAACAGGGAGATGGAAGAAGAGCTTGCTCTGTCCACTCCACGCATTGACCTGGTATTGCAGTACCTCCAGGACCGGTGCACCTCTCTTATTTGTGACCAAAAGCAGAACCCAAGCAAAGCCGAGCAACGAGCAGAGCAACGAGCCGAGGAAGGGCCGAGCGACCTGGGGAGCAGCGGCAGCAGTCCAGGGTCGGTCGGTTGGTCGGTCGGTTGCTTCCTTCCTTTCTTTCCTCCCAGCTCGTTGCTTCTGCAGGCGAGTGAGTGCGCGGCGTCTTGGTCGCGACATGTAACGTAAGGTAACGTAACTGAACTGTGCTGCGGTAGGTAATGTCCGTTGTAACGTAACGTAACTTTCGATGTCCTGTCCTGTCCTGTCGTGCCATGCCATGCCATGCCATGCCATGCCATGCCATGTGTGTGGCTGGCCTTGGTCATGAAGGCACATGCTGGTTGAGGGTGCATTGAAGGGTTAAAGTGCTAGTGTGTTTGCTTGCTTGAAGGTAGCATGGCCAGCTGACGGCTGTGCTGCTGCTGCTGCAGCAGCAGCTGCAGCTGCTGCCTGGCTCCTGTGGTTCTTTTGCATGCCTTGGTTTGTGTCTCCCTCTGATGGTGGCTTTGGAGCCAGTGAGCCAGCACTGTGCTGGGTGGCTGACGAGGACGAGGACAAGAGAGTGAGCGAGTGAGTGTTGTTCACAGCAGCAGCAGCAGCAGCAGCCGGCAGGCAGCGCTTAAGAGGATTAGATGAGATTACAGTAAGGCCTGCTACGTCTGTCAGGTGCTTAGGTGGGTCCAGTCAATCAGCGGGACGGAGCCGCAGCAGCTGATCTCGTTGAGCGGGAGGCGGAGGTGCGAAGCGGGGGGGCCCCCGATCCCCCCTTGGGGGCGGACCCATGCAAATGTTTCAGGCCGCGCCGCCTCGATCCCGGCGGGCCTCGTTGAGATAGATAGACAGGCAGGCGGAGGGAGGGAAAGAAAGAGAGAGGAGAGTGTGCGAGCCAGGGGTGCTGGGCTTGGACGCAGGGGTGGTGCAGGCCGTCCCTTCCAGCTGTGGTTGCCGGCGCAGGGCTGCAGTCCGGCGCGGGGATCCGCAGAGGGAGTGCCCTGGGGGGTGGGGGTGGTGGGTGTGCAGCGGGCGGATGGCCCAGGGGCCCGGGCGCGCATGGCAGCTCGCTGCGACTGTGCGGAGTGAGGGTGGCGGGCCCGGGCCGGGCCCGGCGCCCAGTTCGGGTTATCGCTTCTCGGCCTTTTGGCTAAGATCAAGTGTAGTATCTGTTCTTATCAGTTTAATATCTGATACGTCCCCTATCTGGGGACCATATATTAAATGGATTTTTAGAACAGGGAGATGGAAGAAGAGCTTGCTCTGTCCACTCCACGCATTGACCTGGTATTGCAGTACCTCCAGGACCGGTGCACCTCTCTTATTTGTGACCAAAAGCAGAACCCAAGCAAAGCCGAGCAACGAGCAGAGCAACGAGCCGAGGAAGGGCCGAGCGACCTGGGGAGCAGCGGCAGCAGTCCAGGGTCGGTCGGTTGGTCGGTCGGTTGCTTCCTTCCTTTCTTTCCTCCCAGCTCGTTGCTTCTGCAGGCGAGTGAGTGCGCGGCGTCTTGGTCGCGACATGTAACGTAAGGTAACGTAACTGAACTGTGCTGCGGTAGGTAATGTCCGTTGTAACGTAACGTAACTTTCGATGTCCTGTCCTGTCCTGTCGTGCCATGCCATGCCATGCCATGCCATGCCATGCCATGTGTGTGGCTGGCCTTGGTCATGAAGGCACATGCTGGTTGAGGGTGCATTGAAGGGTTAAAGTGCTAGTGTGTTTGCTTGCTTGAAGGTAGCATGGCCAGCTGACGGCTGTGCTGCTGCTGCTGCAGCAGCAGCTGCAGCTGCTGCCTGGCTCCTGTGGTTCTTTTGCATGCCTTGGTTTGTGTCTCCCTCTGATGGTGGCTTTGGAGCCAGTGAGCCAGCACTGTGCTGGGTGGCTGACGAGGACGAGGACAAGAGAGTGAGCGAGTGAGTGTTGTTCACAGCAGCAGCAGCAGCAGCAGCCGGCAGGCAGCGCTTAAGAGGATTAGATGAGATTACAGTAAGGCCTGCTACGTCTGTCAGGTGCTTAGGTGGGTCCAGTCAATCAGCGGGACGGAGCCGCAGCAGCTGATCTCGTTGAGCGGGAGGCGGAGGTGCGAAGCGGGGGGGCCCCCGATCCCCCCTTGGGGGCGGACCCATGCAAATGTTTCAGGCCGCGCCGCCTCGATCCCGGCGGGCCTCGTTGAGATAGATAGACAGGCAGGCGGAGGGAGGGAAAGAAAGAGAGAGGAGAGTGTGCGAGCCAGGGGTGCTGGGCTTGGACGCAGGGGTGGTGCAGGCCGTCCCTTCCAGCTGTGGTTGCCGGCGCAGGGCTGCAGTCCGGCGCGGGGATCCGCAGAGGGAGTGCCCTGGGGGGTGGGGGTGGTGGGTGTGCAGCGGGCGGATGGCCCAGGGGCCCGGGCGCGCATGGCAGCTCGCTGCGACTGTGCGGAGTGAGGGTGGCGGGCCCGGGCCGGGCCCGGCGCCCAGTTCGGGTTATCGCTTCTCGGCCTTTTGGCTAAGATCAAGTGTAGTATCTGTTCTTATCAGTTTAATATCTGATACGTCCCCTATCTGGGGACCATATATTAAATGGATTTTTAGAACAGGGAGATGGAAGAAGAGCTTGCTCTGTCCACTCCACGCATTGACCTGGTATTGCAGTACCTCCAGGACCGGTGCACCTCTCTTATTTGTGACCAAAAGCAGAACCCAAGCAAAGCCGAGCAACGAGCAGAGCAACGAGCCGAGGAAGGGCCGAGCGACCTGGGGAGCAGCGGCAGCAGTCCAGGGTCGGTCGGTTGGTCGGTCGGTTGCTTCCTTCCTTTCTTTCCTCCCAGCTCGTTGCTTCTGCAGGCGAGTGAGTGCGCGGCGTCTTGGTCGCGACATGTAACGTAAGGTAACGTAACTGAACTGTGCTGCGGTAGGTAATGTCCGTTGTAACGTAACGTAACTTTCGATGTCCTGTCCTGTCCTGTCGTGCCATGCCATGCCATGCCATGCCATGCCATGCCATGTGTGTGGCTGGCCTTGGTCATGAAGGCACATGCTGGTTGAGGGTGCATTGAAGGGTTAAAGTGCTAGTGTGTTTGCTTGCTTGAAGGTAGCATGGCCAGCTGACGGCTGTGCTGCTGCTGCTGCAGCAGCAGCTGCAGCTGCTGCCTGGCTCCTGTGGTTCTTTTGCATGCCTTGGTTTGTGTCTCCCTCTGATGGTGGCTTTGGAGCCAGTGAGCCAGCACTGTGCTGGGTGGCTGACGAGGACGAGGACAAGAGAGTGAGCGAGTGAGTGTTGTTCACAGCAGCAGCAGCAGCAGCAGCCGGCAGGCAGCGCTTAAGAGGATTAGATGAGATTACAGTAAGGCCTGCTACGTCTGTCAGGTGCTTAGGTGGGTCCAGTCAATCAGCGGGACGGAGCCGCAGCAGCTGATCTCGTTGAGCGGGAGGCGGAGGTGCGAAGCGGGGGGGCCCCCGATCCCCCCTTGGGGGCGGACCCATGCAAATGTTTCAGGCCGCGCCGCCTCGATCCCGGCGGGCCTCGTTGAGATAGATAGACAGGCAGGCGGAGGGAGGGAAAGAAAGAGAGAGGAGAGTGTGCGAGCCAGGGGTGCTGGGCTTGGACGCAGGGGTGGTGCAGGCCGTCCCTTCCAGCTGTGGTTGCCGGCGCAGGGCTGCAGTCCGGCGCGGGGATCCGCAGAGGGAGTGCCCTGGGGGGTGGGGGTGGTGGGTGTGCAGCGGGCGGATGGCCCAGGGGCCCGGGCGCGCATGGCAGCTCGCTGCGACTGTGCGGAGTGAGGGTGGCGGGCCCGGGCCGGGCCCGGCGCCCAGTTCGGGTTATCGCTTCTCGGCCTTTTGGCTAAGATCAAGTGTAGTATCTGTTCTTATCAGTTTAATATCTGATACGTCCCCTATCTGGGGACCATATATTAAATGGATTTTTAGAACAGGGAGATGGAAGAAGAGCTTGCTCTGTCCACTCCACGCATTGACCTGGTATTGCAGTACCTCCAGGACCGGTGCACCTCTCTTATTTGTGACCAAAAGCAGAACCCAAGCAAAGCCGAGCAACGAGCAGAGCAACGAGCCGAGGAAGGGCCGAGCGACCTGGGGAGCAGCGGCAGCAGTCCAGGGTCGGTCGGTTGGTCGGTCGGTTGCTTCCTTCCTTTCTTTCCTCCCAGCTCGTTGCTTCTGCAGGCGAGTGAGTGCGCGGCGTCTTGGTCGCGACATGTAACGTAAGGTAACGTAACTGAACTGTGCTGCGGTAGGTAATGTCCGTTGTAACGTAACGTAACTTTCGATGTCCTGTCCTGTCCTGTCGTGCCATGCCATGCCATGCCATGCCATGCCATGCCATGTGTGTGGCTGGCCTTGGTCATGAAGGCACATGCTGGTTGAGGGTGCATTGAAGGGTTAAAGTGCTAGTGTGTTTGCTTGCTTGAAGGTAGCATGGCCAGCTGACGGCTGTGCTGCTGCTGCTGCAGCAGCAGCTGCAGCTGCTGCCTGGCTCCTGTGGTTCTTTTGCATGCCTTGGTTTGTGTCTCCCTCTGATGGTGGCTTTGGAGCCAGTGAGCCAGCACTGTGCTGGGTGGCTGACGAGGACGAGGACAAGAGAGTGAGCGAGTGAGTGTTGTTCACAGCAGCAGCAGCAGCAGCAGCCGGCAGGCAGCGCTTAAGAGGATTAGATGAGATTACAGTAAGGCCTGCTACGTCTGTCAGGTGCTTAGGTGGGTCCAGTCAATCAGCGGGACGGAGCCGCAGCAGCTGATCTCGTTGAGCGGGAGGCGGAGGTGCGAAGCGGGGGGGGCCCCCGATCCCCCCTTGGGGGCGGACCCATGCAAATGCTTCAGGCCGCGCCGCCTCGATCCCGGCGGGCCTCGTTGAGATAGACAGGGAGGGAAAGAAAGAGAGAGGAGAGTGTGCGAGCCAGGGGTGCTGGGCTTGGACGCAGGGGTGGTGCAGGCCGTCCCTTCCAGCTGTGGTTGCCGGCGCAGGGCTGCAGTCCGGCGCGGGGATCCGCAGAGGGAGTGCCCTTGGGGGTGGGGGGGGTGGGTGTGCAGCGGGCGGATGGCCCAGGGGCCCGGGCGCGCATGGCAGCTCGCTGCGACTGTGCGGAGTGAGGGTGGCGGGCCCGGGCCGGGCCCGGCGCCCCATTCGGGTTATCGCTTCTCGGCCTTTTGGCTAAGATCAAGTGTAGTCTCTCTTACTGGGAGGAGAGATGACACTGATCCTCTGGCCTTAGGGCTGGGAATGCATGGAGCCCGAGGTGCTTTGATTGCCCTGACTTAATTGTCGGAGTCACCATGTGCAGTATTGCACGCCGCTGCCATGGTGAGCGCACGTCTCTGCACAGGCGGCCATCTATGCACATTCCTCCATAGCACCATTCGGGCATGGAGTGAATTTATTTTTGTACCTGGCTGGGTCATTTCATGGCCTGCCCTTATTTATTTATTTATTTAATCACTATGTGTGAGAACACGTGTGCCTATTAATTTGATTTGATTTTCACGGTCACCAAACCTTCTTGCGAGGCCACGTTCACCCTTTTGTTTTTCGATTTGGCACTTTCGTTTTTGACCACTGCCTTATGGCGGTGAAGCCTAAGGGGGTTTCTCCCTTATGGGAGTACCCCAAAGGAAAGGGTTCTCACCCTTCGGGGTGAGTCCCATAGATCCGACCCTCCCATGGGGGGGGGGAGGAATCAGTCTGGGTACCTTTTCGGAGGTCTCAGAATTCGTATAGGGCTTCTGCTGCCATGTGCACGGAATGCTGCACCAAGGAGCACGCACCTCGGGCTCTAAAAAAAAAAAAAAAAAAAAAAAAAAAAAAAATCTGTTCTTATCAGTTTAATATCTGATACGTCCCCTATCTGGGGACCATATATTAAATGGATTTTTAGAACAGGGAGATGGAAGAAGAGCTTGCTCTGTCCACTCCACGCATTGACCTGGTATTGCAGTACCTCCAGGACCGGTGCACCTCTCTTATTTGTGACCAAAAGCAGAACCCAAGCAAAGCCGAGCAGAGCAGAGCAACGAGCCGAGGAAGGGCCGAGCGACCTGGGGAGCAGCGGCAGCAGTCCAGGGTCGGTCGGTCGGTTGGTTGCTTCCTTCCTTTCTTTCCTCCCAGCTCGTTGCTTTTGCAGGCGAGTGAGTGCGCGCGCGGCGTCTTGGTCGCGACATGTAACGTAAGGTAACGTAACTGAACTGTGCTGCGGTAGGTAATGTCCGTTGTAACGTAACGTAACTTTCCATGTCCTGTCCTGTCGTGCCGTGCCGTGCCATGCCATGTGTGTGGCTGGCCTTGGTCATGAAGGCACATGCTGGTTGAGGGTGCATTGAAGGGTTAAAGTGCTAGTGTGTTTGCTTGCTTGAAGGTAGCATGGCCAGCTGACGGCTGTGCTGCTGCAGCAGCAGCAGCAGCAGCTGCAGCAGCTGCTGCCTGGCTCCTGTGGTTCTTTTGCATGCCTTGGTTTGTGTCTCCCTCTGATGGTGGCTTTGGAGCCAGTGAGCCAGCACTGTGCTGGGTGGCTGACGAGGACGAGGACAAGAGAGTGAGTGAGTGTTGTTCACAGCAGCAGCAGCAGCCGGCAGGCAGCGCTTAAGAGGATTAGATGAGATTACAGTAAGGCCTGCTACGTCTGTCAGGTGCTTAGGTGGGTCCAGTCAATCAGCGGGACGGAGCCGCAGCAGCTGATCTCGTTGAGCGGGAGGCGGAGGTGCGAAGCGGGGGGGGGCCCCGATCCCCCCTTGGGGGCGGACCCATGCAAATGTTTCAGGCCGCGCCGCCTCGATCCCGGCGGGCCTCGTTGAGATAGACAGGCAGGCGGAGGGAGGGAAAGAAAGAGAGAGGAGAGTGTGCGAGCCAGGGGTGCTGGGCTTGGACGCAGGGGTGGTGCAGGCCGTCCCTTCCAGCTGTGGTTGCCGGCGCAGGGCTGCAGTCCGGCGCGGGGGATCCGCAGAGGGAGTGCCCTGGGGGGTGGGGGCGGTGGGTGTGCAGCGGGCGGATGGCCCAGGGGCCCGGGCGCGCATGGCAGCTCGCTGCGACTGTGCGGAGTGAGGGTGGCGGGCCCGGGCCGGGCCCGGCGCCCAGTTCGGGTTATCGCTTCTCGGCCTTTTGGCTAAGATCAAGTGTAGTCTCTCTTACTGGGAGGAGAGATGACACTGATCCTCTGGCCTTAGGGCTGGGAATGCATGGAGCCCGAGGTGCTTTGATTGCCCTGACTTAAATGTCGGAGTCACCATGTGCAGTATTGCACGCCGCTGCCATGGTGAGCGCACGTCTCTGCACAGGCGGCCATCTATGCACATTCCTCCATAGCACCATTCGGGCATGGAGTGAATTTATTTTTGTACTTGGCTGGGTCATTTTATGGCCTGCCCTTATTTATTTATTTACTCTATTTATTTAATCACTATGTGTGAGAACACGTGTGCCTATTAATTTGATTTGATTTCCACGGTCACCAAACCTTCTTGCGAGGCCACGTTCACCCTTTTGTTTTTCGATTTGGCACTTTCGTTTTTGACCACTGCCTTATGGCGGTGAAGCCTAAGGGGGTTTCTCCCTTATGGGAGTACCCCAAAGGAAAGGGTTCTCACCCTTCGGGGTGAGTCCCATAGATCCGACCCTCCCATGGGGGGGGGGAGGAATCAGTCTGGGTACCTTTTCGGAGGTCTCAGAATTCGTATAGGGCTTCTGCTGCCATGTGCACGGAATGCTGCACCAAGGAGCACGCACCTCGGGCTCTTGGAAAAAAAAAAAAAAAAAAAAAAAAAAAAAAAAAAAAATCTGTTCTTATCAGTTTAATATCTGATACGTCCCCTATCTGGGGACCATATATTAAATGGATTTTTAGAACAGGGAGATGGAAGAAGAGCTTGCTCTGTCCACTCCACGCATTGACCTGGTATTGCAGTACCTCCAGGACCGGTGCACCTCTCTTATTTGTGACCAAAAGCAGAACCCAAGCAAAGCCGAGCAGAGCAGAGCAACGAGCCGAGGAAGGGCCGAGCGACCTGGGGAGCAGCGGCAGCAGTCCAGGGTCGGTCGGTTGGTTGCTTCCTTCCTTTCTTTCCTCCCAGCTCGTTGCTTTTGCAGGCGAGTGAGTGCGCGGCGTCTTGGTCGCGACATGTAACGTAAGGTAACGTAACTGAACTGTGCTGCGGTAGGTAATGTCCGTTGTAACGTAACGTAACTTTCCATGTCCTGTCCTGTCGTGCCGTGCCGTGCCATGCCATGTGTGTGGCTGGCCTTGGTCATGAAGGCACATGCTGGTTGAGGGTGCATTGAAGGGTTAAAGTGCTAGTGTGTTTGCTTGCTTGAAGGTAGCATGGCCAGCTGACGGCTGTGCTGCTGCAGCAGCAGCAGCAGCAGCTGCAGCAGCTGCTGCCTGGCTCCTGTGGTTCTTTTGCATGCCTTGGTTTGTGTCTCCCTCTGATGGTGGCTTTGGAGCCAGTGAGCCAGCACTGTGCTGGGTGGCTGACGAGGACGAGGACAAGAGAGTGAGTGAGTGTTGTTCACAGCAGCAGCAGCAGCCGGCAGGCAGCGCTTAAGAGGATTAGATGAGATTACAGTAAGGCCTGCTACGTCTGTCAGGTGCTTAGGTGGGTCCAGTCAATCAGCGGGACGGAGCCGCAGCAGCTGATCTCGTTGAGCGGGAGGCGGAGGTGCGAAGCGGGGGGGGGCCCCGATCCCCCCTTGGGGGCGGACCCATGCAAATGTTTCAGGCCGCGCCGCCTCGATCCCGGCGGGCCTCGTTGAGATAGACAGGCAGGCGGAGGGAGGGAAAGAAAGAGAGAGGAGAGTGTGCGAGCCAGGGGTGCTGGGCTTGGACGCAGGGGTGGTGCAGGCCGTCCCTTCCAGCTGTGGTTGCCGGCGCAGGGCTGCAGTCCGGCGCGGGGGATCCGCAGAGGGAGTGCCCTGGGGGGTGGGGGCGGTGGGTGTGCAGCGGGCGGATGGCCCAGGGGCCCGGGCGCGCATGGCAGCTCGCTGCGACTGTGCGGAGTGAGGGTGGCGGGCCCGGGCCGGGCCCGGCGCCCAGTTCGGGTTATCGCTTCTCGGCCTTTTGGCTAAGACCAAGGGTACTTTGTACAGGCGGTCTGGTCAGGAGGTCCTAGTGTTAGCGGAGTTCGGCCCTCGGCCTCCCGGCATCGGCCCCTTAAATGGGGTCTTAAGCCGGGTGCTGCTATTGGGGGCCCCGACAGAGCTGACATTAGGAACGAGTTGCGATCGTGGAGATGGCGGTACCGAACTTTCCCAATACGGTACGGATCTGCATCGAGGATGAAGAACGTCGGAGGAGGATTTCGCTGGAGGAGGTGCAGATGCAAATCGTGGAAGGTCTTCTTCAGATGCCTCGTGGGGAGATCTTTTGCCTTCAAGATTTTGGATACCGCGGTTTTTTTGACGTCACTTTCAAGTCTATCTGGGGAGCGCGACATCTGATGGAGCGGAGTCTGACCCAAGCGGAGCACCCATTACTTCGTGGTATTGTATTTCGTCCTTCGATGGCAGTTCGGAAGGTGTGTATAACTGTACATATGTACAACCCTTTTGTTCCGGATGATGCTATCGGGGCCTTTCTCAGCCGTTATGCGTCGAAGGTAGGAGAACCTGAATATGTGAGGAACCCTTTCGGAGTGTATAACGGTAGGAGGAGGTTTTGGGTAACTCTAAAGCCAGATGAAAAGGGATACGGAGGGATGATACATCCTCCGCAGAACTTTTCTATCGGGGGGAATCAGGGGTACCTTTTTTACCCCAATTGTCCTGAATTTTGTCGCAAGTGTTTTAAGTTTGGGCATACTGGGGAGCACTGCGTCGAAGATCAGAAGTTCTGCCGCAATTGCAAGCAGAAGGGGCATATAGCCTTTGAATGTCCTAATCCCAGAAAATGTGATATATGTGGTGATGTGGGACATGGGGCATGGTCATGCCCCGTGCTTAGAGAGCAGCGCAAGAAGGCTGCTGAAAGGCAGGAGGAGGAGGAGAGGAGGATAGAGGCGGAGCGGTCGGCGCACGTGGATAGATTGGTGGAGCAATTCTCTCTTGCGTCCGGAGCGGCTGTCAAACCGCCGCCGGAAGATCAGCCTGCGGTTGCTGTGGTGTCGGAGGAAGCGGTTGTTAAGGTGGCTATGAGTGTGGTACAAAGTGCCGTTGTGGATCCTGGGATGGATATCACGCCCCAGCAGGAAGTGTCACTGTTGGAGGTAATCCAGGATCCTCCACTTGGTGCCGCGGAGTTGCCAGATATTGGCCGGATAGAGCAGGAACCCGGGCAGGCGGGAGGTAGGTTTGTAGAAGCCGCGATGATGGATGCAGGAGAGGGCTGCAGTACCGAAAAAAGAGTTCGGGAGTGCGAAAGTGTGTCCTCACCTGATTCCCCCCGGTTGGATGTATTTTCGGAAGGCGACGGAAGTTGTTCTCCACTTTCTGTTTGTTCTGAGGAGCCTGAAGGTGGCTTTAGTCGTAGAGTGGCAGACTCCGCGAAGAGTTTTTCGGAGGTGGTGGAGGAGACGTTGACTAAAAAGTTCCGATCTGGGACATGAGGGGTGTAGTATGAAGAGTGCTGATGAGTATTAAATATGAGGTCTCTTTGTATTGCATCCCTCAATGTTAGAAGCATTCAGGGAGCTCCAAGGCGTGTGGTAGTTTTCAAGGCGTTGGAGGTTCAAAAGGCGGATATCTTTTGTCTGCAAGAGTGTAATCTATCGGGACCGTTGCAGAGCCAGCCTTGGACATTGGGTCCTTCGGTCTTTTCTTTTGGGGTTAGACGGAATTGTGGGGTGGCAGTACTATTCCGAAGTTTTGACTTTCAAGTAGTCAGGGTGGTGGAGGTGGAAAAGGGAAGGGTGATGGTGGTTTTCTTCAGGTATGGGGGTGTATGTTTTAAGTTAATTAATGTTTATGCACCAGTGGAGAGGAAGGAGAGGGTGACATTATTCCAACATGTCAAGTTATGGTTGCCAGGGAGGGAGATGGTCTTTTTGGTAGGTGATTTCAATTGCGTACTTAAGACGGAGGATAGGGTGGGGGGTAGGAAGGGAGCACAGTTAGATGGATCTAGTAGGGAATTGGGACAAATGGTGGAGGATTTTTGTTTAATTGATTCGGTTAGGTTGTGTAAGTCGTCTGAAAGGTTTTTTTCTTTTTTCAGTGAGGATGGGAGGGTGTGTTCAAGGATCGATTTTATTTTCTTTTCAAAACGTATGAATGGGGTAGAATTGATTGGGGTAAGATTGCCTTTTACGGATCATGCTTGTTTGTTATGTAAGGTGGAATTTGCAGAAGAAATTATGATGGGGAGGGGACAGTGGAAGTTGAATGTGGGATTGATGGATGATGAGTGGGTGGTTAAAAGTTTTGAAAGGTTTTATTTAGGTTTGCGTAGGAGGAAAAGGTGGTTTATGTCGGTGGGTCGATGGTGGGAATATGTTAAAGTGCAAGTGAGGTTATTTTTTGTGAATATGGGGCGAGCTAGGGCAAAGAAGGAAAGGAGGGAGTTGGTTATGTGGCAGACACGATTGGAGTATTTACGGAAGTTGAGGGTGCTTGGTATGGATGTTACGAATGAGTTGAGAGAAGCAAGACAACAGGTTAATCAATATGTTGAGACGAAAGGTAAAAAGATTATGTTTCATGCTAGGGTGAAAGTTTTGGAAGAAGATGAGAAGTGCACTAGGTTCTTTTTTAAGAAGGCGTTTGGTGGGAAGAGTTTAATGGAATGTGTGTTTGATAAGGATGGGGGTGTTGTGAATGGGGTAGGGATAGTGGATGTGGTGGTGGATTTTTATAAGGATTTATATATGGAGAAAGTTAGAGATTTAAAGGTAGAGAGTGAGATCTTGGATGGTGTAGAAAAGAGAATAGATAGTATAGATGCTGAGGATTTGGTAAGGGAAATAACGAAGGATGAATTAGAATGTGTGGTGAAGAGTATGGCTAAAGGGAAGACGCCTGGATGTGATGGGTTGCCTGTCGAGTTTTATTGCAAGTTTTGGGATATAGTTGGCAGTGATTTTATGGAAGTTTGTGTGGAAGTGTTGCGTAAGAATGTGTTGCTAGATTCAATGAAAGAAGGTGTGATTGTGTTATTATTTAAAAAAGGTGATAGAAGGGATTTGAGAAACTGGAGACCGATTACATTGTTGAATGTGGATTACAAGGTGATTGCAAAAGTGTTAGCGAATCGGTTGAGGATGGTTGTTACTAGTTTGGTTGGGGAGGAACAAGTGTGTGCGGTGCCTGGGAGACAGATTAGTGATAGTTTGATTGTGTTACGGGATGCTTTGTGGTATTGTATGGACAGGAAGATGGAAGTAGCGATTGCAACGATTGATTTTGAGAAGGCATATGATAGGGTGGTGCATGGGTTTTTGTTTAGGATATTGGAAAGATTAGGGATACCTGCAGGAATGTTGAGGTGGTTGCGAAGTTTGTATGAGGGAATTAGTAGTAAAGTGATGGTGAATGGTTGTTTGTCAGAGAGTTTTTGTGTAAAGTCAGGGGTAAGGCAGGGTTGTCCATTGTCACCTATTTTGTTTATTTGTGTGATTGAACCTTTGTTAAGAATGATTAGAAGTGATAAGGTTGTGAGAGGAGTAGAAATACCAGGTAGTGATGGGAGGAGTTTGAAAGTTTTAGGCTATATGGACGATGTAACGGTAGTATGCAGAACGCAAGCTGGGTTGAGAAGGGTTAAGTTGTTGGTGGATGGGTTTTGTATGGGGAGTGGGTTTAAGGTTAATTGGGGTAAGTGTGCGTGCAAAGCGTTTGGTGCTTGGAGGGAATTGGAGCTGTGTGGATGGCCTGTGAAGAAGGATGAGATTGAGGTACTAGGGGTTAAGTTTGATGAAAGATTGGATGGACGTGAGAGTTGGGATAAGGTGGTAAGTAAGGTTAATCAAAAGTTAGGTTTGTGGTCATCTAGGACTTTATCCTTTTCTGGGAGAGTGTTAATTGTGAAAGTGGTGATTGTTCCGTTGTTGTTGTATTTAAATGTGGTTTTTCCTGGTAGTGCGAGTGTGATTAGGAAGTTAGTAAGACGTTTGTTTTTGTTTTTTTGGAATTCTAGGATGGAGCGTTTGAAAAGGGAGAAAGTGATCTTACAAGTAGAGAAAGGGGGTATGGATATGCCTGAGATTGAACGTTTTTTGATGATACAGTATATACGGGTATGTATGAAGGTGTGCAAGAAGGAGTCAATGGTAGGTTGCATGTTGAGATACGCGGCGGGTGTTTTGTTGAGGAGGTATGGGTTGTATGTGTTGGATCGTAAGAAACCGGTATGTTTCAGAGTGCCTTGGTTTTATGAGAGGATTGAGTGTGGAATTAAGAAGTATGAGTTGCAGGGTGTGACTGTGGCTATGTGGGAGGAGAAGAGGTGTGTGTTAAGGATGATTAGGGATCGGGAGTTGGGTGTTAGGTTGGGTGGTTTGACAGAAAGTCAAAGTCAGTTGGTGTGGAAGATGGTATCAGATAGGGAGTTAGCTAATAGACAGAGGGATGTGAGTTGGATGGCGGTACACGGATGTTTGCCAACTAGGGAGTTTCAGAGAGTGAGAAAGTTGTGTGTTGCTGAAGTTTGTCCTAGGGATAGGTGTGGTAGAGTGGAAAGTGTGGTGCATGTGTTTTGGGTTTGTGAATATGCAGTACAAGTGTGGCAGAGAATGGGGAGGTTTATTAAGGAGTTAGTAGGGATGGATAGATGGGGGTTTGAAGTAGGGCTGCAACTAACGATTATTTTAATAATCGATTAGTTGGCCGATTATTTTTTCGATTAATCGATTAATCGGATAAAAAAAATGAATGTAAATTTTTCATTTATTTAAAATAATTTACGAAACAAATGATGTTAAATACAAACAGCAGAATAAAAAAACTTTGATAATACGTTTCTTGTCTTTATTTCCCAACCAGCCCCCCAATATATGCACATTTGAGCCCAGGCTTGCTACGCTGCCTCCCAGACATGCCATGCTGCCCCCCCACATATGCCACGCTGCCTACCACAGTACTCCACGCTGCCTCCCACATCTGCCACTCCACGCTGCCTCCCACATCTGCTACTCCACTCTACCCCCCACATGCCACTGTGCCTGATACGCCTTATACCCCCTGAAACACCACTCCATCCTCCCCAGACATGCCACCCTGCCCTCCCCACATATGCCATGCTGCCTCCCACATCTGCCACTCCACGCTGCCTCCCACATCTGCCACTCCACGCTGCCTCCCACATCTGCCACTCCACGCTGCCTCCCACATCTGCCACTGTGCCTGATACGCCTTATATCCCCACTCCATCCTCCCCAGACATGCCACCCTGCCTCCCAGACATGCCACTTCTCTACCCCCAGATATGCCACTCTACCCCCAGATATGCCTTATACACCCTGATACACCACTCCGTCCTCCTCAGACATGCCACACTGCCCTCCCCACATATGCCTTATATACTGTATATGCCTTATACCCCCAGATATGTCACTTCACTGCCCCCAGGATTTAGATTCCCCTAAATTAACCCTAAACTCCCCATTAACCATAACTGCCCCTAAATTAACCCTTAACACCCCCTTAACCACAGCATCCCCTAAATTAACCCTAAAGACCCCATCAACCACAGCATTCCCTAAATTAACCCTAAACACACCATTAACCACAACTGCCTCAAATTAACCCCAAACACCCCATTAACCACAGCTGCTCCTAAATTAACCCTAAACACCCTATTAACATAACTGCCCCTAAATTAACCCTAAACACCCAATTAACCATAACTGCCCCTAAATTAACCCTAAACACCCCACTAACCATAACTGCCCCTAAATTAACCCCCACCTCCCCTAACTTTCAGTAGCCCAAATATATATATATATATATATATATATATATATATATATATATATATATATATATTACATACATATATACACCATATATATATATATATATATATATATATATATATATATATACACATTATATATATATATATATATATATATATATATATATATATATAATATACATATACTTACAGTTAGATGAGTGTCACAGCCATGTGGTTCTGGCCTGGAGAAGGAAGGGCGGGGCCAGTTGTCACAGTGATTACAGGGAGGGGGAGTAAGTAGGAGCTGCTGCTGTGAGACGGTGAGTCAGACTAAACGGATTATATAATGAGGGGGATTTTTCAGAGCGTTTGCTCTGAAAAAACCCTCATTTTATAATCGATAATAATCGATTCAACTAATCGATAATGAAATTCGTTGCCAACGAATTTCATTATCGATTATTATCGATTTTATCGATTAGTTGTTGCAGCCCTAGTTTGAAGAGGTGTTTTTTGGGTTATGTGACTTAGATAAGAAGAGGAGACGTTTGTTTTGGATGTTGATAAGTTGTGTGAAGGAAGCATTGTGGGATGTGAGGAATTTGTTAATATTTAAGAAGGATTTGGTTGAGGTTGATGGTTGTGTTAGGATGATTCGGGGACGAATGTATGTGTATTTTTTGAGGGATTTACGGAAGTTTGGGGAGGTTGATGCGGAAGGGGTTTGGAAAACTAAGAAATGGAGGGAATGGGGTGGGGGTTGAGAGATGTTCTTGGGCGTGAGGTTGGTTAGGGAGGTGATGACGTAGGGTTGGGGGAGGGAGGGAGGGGGCGAGGTTGGTTGTTATGGCTGGTCACGGGAGGATTTTGGAGTATGGGTTTAGTTGAGGTCGGCGGGGGTTTGGGGTTTTTGTATATATTTGTATATATGTGTTTTATGTTGCACTAAGAGGTGAGGGATTATTTGGAAAAATATACCATGAGGATGTTGCCCTATTGCCGTCCGGAATACCATCTGAGGGATGTGCGTGGACTGAGTGGTATAAAAAAAAAAAAAAAAAAAAAAAAAAATCTGTTCTTATCAGTTTAATATCTGATACGTCCCCTATCTGGGGACCATATATTAAATGGATTTTTAGAACAGGGAGATGGAAGAAGAGCTTGCTCTGTCCACTCCACGCATTGACCTGGTATTGCAGTACCTCCAGGACCGGTGCACCTCTCTTATTTGTGACCAAAAGCAGAACCCAAGCAAAGCCGAGCAGAGCAGAGCAACGAGCCGAGGAAGGGCCGAGCGACCTGGGGAGCAGCGGCAGCAGTCCAGGGTCGGTCGGTTGGTTGCTTCCTTCCTTTCTTTCCTCCCAGCTCGTTGCTTTTGCAGGCGAGTGAGTGCGCGGCGTCTTGGTCGCGACATGTAACGTAAGGTAACGTAACTGAACTGTGCTGCGGTAGGTAATGTCCGTTGTAACGTAACGTAACTTTCCATGTCCTGTCCTGTCGTGCCATGCCATGTGTGTGGCTGGCCTTGGTCATGAAGGCACATGCTGGTTGAGGGTGCATTGAAGGGTTAAAGTGCTAGTGTGTTTGCTTGCTTGAAGGTAGCATGGCCAGCTGACGGCTGTGCTGCTGCTGCTGCTGCAGCAGCAGCTGCAGCTGCTGCCTGGCTCCTGTGGTTCTTTTGCATGCCTTGGTTTGTGTCTCCCTCTGATGGTGGCTTTGGAGCCAGTGAGCCAGCACTGTGCTGGGTGGCTGACGAGGACGAGGACAAGAGAGTGAGTGAGTGAGTGAGTGTTGTTCGCAGCAGCAGCAGCCGGCAGGCAGGCAGCGCTTAAGAGGATTAGATGAGATTACAGTAAGGCCTGCTACGTCTGTCAGGTGCTTAGGTGGGTCCAGTCAATCAGCGGGACGGAGCCGCAGCAGCTGATCTCGTTGAGCGGGAGGCGGAGGTGCGAAGCGGGGGGGGGCCCCCGATCCCCCCTTGGGGCGGACCCATGCAAATGTTTCAGGCCGCGCCGCCTCGATCCCGGCGGGCCTCGTTGAGATAGACAGGGAGGGAAAGAAAGAGAGAGGAGAGTGTGCGAGCCAGGGGTGCTGGGCTTGGCCGCAGGGGTGGTGCAGGCCGTCCCTTCCAGCTGTGGTTGCCGGCGCAGGGCTGCAGTCCGGCGCGGGGATCCCCAGAGGGAGTGCCCTGGGGGGTGGGGGTGGGGGGTGTGCAGCGGGCGGATGGCCCAGGGGCGCGGGCGCGCATGGCAGCTCGCTGCGACTGTGCGGAGTGAGGGTGGCGGGCCCGGGTCGGGTTATCGCTTCTCGGCCTTTTGGCTAAGATCAAGTGTCTTGCCTGAGGTTCGTGACGATTGGTTGTTGTTGGACCTCGGCCTTTCTACTTATGTAGACATGCTGCTATTGGGGTTCTAACTGATGCCTTTCTGAACGAAACGAGATTCGGTCACGGTTGCGTTCGCTCCTCGGCCTCCGGGCCTGCAGACCCTAGGAAACCCGTTGTGGACTCCCCAACACCGAGTGGATGCATGCTGGAAAAATCCTAACACTCGTGAGGCTTGAGCGCACGGTCTACCTTTGGGTGCTGGGAAAGACGCCCCCTCTTCCTGAGGCGGCCTTCTCCCCCTACTTTTGGCCTTTTTTAGTGCCTTTTCCCTCTTTTTGGCCTTTTTTAGTGCCTTCCCCTGCCCCTCTTTTTGGCCTTTTTTAGTGCCTTCCCCTGCCCCTCTTTTTGGCCTTTTTTAGTGCCTTCCCCTGCCCCTCCTTTTGGCCTTTTTTAGTGCCTTCCCTTGCCCCTCTCTTTTTGGCCTTTTTTAGTGCCTTCCTCTGCCCCTCTTTTTGGCCTTTTTTAGTGCCTTCCCCTGCCCCTCTTTTTGGCCTTTTTTAGTGCCTTCCCCTGCCCATCTTTTTGGCCTTTTTTAGTGCCTTCCCCTGCCTTCTCCCCTCTGTGCTTTTAATCTCTCCCTCTTCTCTTTTCCAGTTCTCCACGCTTTCCCAGCCAGACCCGACGAGGAGTGAAAATGGCAACCCAGACCTCTGAAGCCCAACGACCCAGCCAGGCCACCGGAAGCCGAGTCCAGCCTGCAGCGAACCCAGGGAGCCCACCTCCCCTGGAGACCTGGATGAGGCAGACGGTGGTCCTAAAGCTAAAGGAAGTGGAGGGCCGCAACCCTGACATGGATGTGGACACCTTCAGCAAGAAGGTAGTGCACGAGGGAGCAGGCTTGAGCCCAGCAGAGACCCTGAGCGTCCAGTTGTTTTTGAAGGGAATGTTCTAAGTCACGTTCGTTTCAGCGGCGGTCTGCAAAAGGTTCTGGGAAGCCTTCAAGTCGGCGAAACCGGATCAGGTCCTCTCCCGTTTCTACGGAAACAGCCCCATCCACAGGGAGGAGAGACCTGTGACGGTCTCGATGCGGAACCCCCACACCCCAGGAAAAGACGTGGCAACTTTTCTGGGAAGATACTGCCACATCGTAAAAGAATCGACCAAGATCCTCAACCAGTACGGCTTCTGGACAGGAAGATGGTCCCTCGTGATCCGTCTGAGGGCAGACTCCACCTCACCAGACGGGCTCCAACACCTACCGCAGAGCTTCGCCCTGGAAAATTCTACAGGCATGCTATTCTACCCTGGTCAGCCCACAACCTGCAGACGATGCAGCCAACTGGGTCACAAGGCAGAAGAATGCCAACAGAAATCCTGCAGGCACTGCAGAGTGGTGGAACACGAGACCAAAGACTGTCCACGAAAGAAGACCTGTAACCTGTGCGGCGATCCTGACCACATCTACAAGGATTGCCCCAAAAGATCAAGGTCATACGCAGCGGTAGCAGCAGCCAAGGCCCCGACCAAGGCTCCAGCCAAGGTGCCGGCACCGCAGACACCCCCTCTGGCAACCCCGAAAACGGCACCCAGGAAAGGTAAGAAAGCAGCTCCCCTCCCTGCCAAGACTGGCCCTGCCCGCTGTCCAGGCTCCCCCTCCCCCCCAGAGGCAGCGCCATCCCTCCCCTGTCCTGCCTCCAACCCTCCCTGCTTCACCCCCTTCTCTCTCCCCCCACTCCTCCCTCTCTCTGCAGCAGCTCTAACCCCGTCCCTAGCTGCTGCAGACCCCGACCCTTTCCCCCTCTTGTTTCCACTGCAGAAAACCCCCTGGAGATGCCGCCAAAAGGAGCCGGAGCCAGAAAACGTAAACATAGCGGCAAGAAGGAGGAGGAGGACGAGGACAGCGAGACTGAGACGAGCCCCACCAGGATCTCTGTCCAGAAGAGGGCGCCACCACCAGCCCCCACCGTTCCCTCTCCCTCTCCTCCCGAGCCCGCTAATGACAACGACGACACGCTCGAAAAGATGGTCCAGGATCTGACCCCGTCGGATGAGCCAGCCACCGAGACCGAGGCTCTGATCCTCAACCAGCTGGACATCGACAACCAGGTCTCCCTCCTGGAACAGCTGCTAGACGAGGCCGTCTGGACCCCCGTGAACCCCATCGACCACGGCGGGGAAGATCCTCCCCCACCAGGGGGAGGAGGCGGTAACTAGTGCCTCTGTTTGAGCTGACCTTCTTTTTACTCCCAACTAATGGCGTCAATTTTAAGGCAAGAAAGGAGGCTTCCTATTTTGCATATCTTCCTCTACTCTCACCAACAGCAGCAAAGAAAGAGTTAATAACACAAGTGAAAACAACCAATAGAAACAGTACACAGGTGGTATATAAACCCCTTAACTATCTTTCTCTTTCTTTGCTGCTCACCAAAGCTGCAGGTCAGTCCTCTTCCTACCTACATTTATTGCTGATTTATTGAATATTATCCGTTTATTATTCATTACATATTGCTTTTTTCACCTAATTCTAGATAATTAGGTGGGTATGCACATTTATTTACGTTATAGATTTCTGGTAGATATATATGTGTATGTATGTATATTTTTTACTTGTCTTTCATTATTTATATTCATTGTTTCTTTGCATCTGTGCATTTTGGGGGAGAGGGTTTCCCCGTCTTTTTTTCCCTATCCGGGACCCCTTTTTATATGAGTTCCGGGCGCTATTTTCTTCAGTTATTTTCTAGATCATTACAGTAACGTTGTGTGTTCTGTGTGTGGAAGCGATTTTGAACCATACATCGCCGGCATTGCTTTAAAGAGCTTCTTCTCATCTGTGCCTCACTGGAGTGGTTATAGGGTGAGCCCTGCATTATTTTCAATATTCGTTGGGGATTTTCTGGAATTGCATCTCCCAGGCTGAGTCCATGTGGTTTTGCACATTATATACAGGCTGCGTCCATGTGGTTTTGCACATTATATACAGGCTGCGTCCATGTGGTTTTGCACATTATATACAGGCTGCGTCCATGTGGTTTTGCACAATATATATGGGCTGAGTCCCTGTGGCCTTGCACAATATATACGGGCTGAGTCCCTGTGGCCTTGTACAATACGGGCTGATTCCCTGTGGCCTTGCACATTATATACAGGCTGAGTCCCTGTGGTTTTGCACATTATATACAGGCTGAGTCCATGTGGTTTGCGCATTATATACAGGCTGAGTCCCTGTGGTTTTGCACATTATATACGGGCTGAGTCCCTGTGGCCTTGCACAATATATACGGGCTGAGTCCCTGAGGCCTTGCACATTATATACGGGCTGAGTCCCTGAGGCCTTGCACATTATATACGGGCTGAGTCCCTGAGGCCTTGCACATTATATACGGGCTGAGTCCCTGAGGCCTTGCACATTATATACGGGCTGAGTCCCTGTGGCCTTGCACAATATATACGGGCTGAGTCCCTGTGGCCTTGCACATTATATACAGGCTGAGTCCCTGTGGTTTTGCACATTATATACAGGCTGAGTCCATGTGGTTTGCGCATTATATACAGGCTGAGTCCCTGTGGTTTTGCACATTATATACGGGCTGAGTCCCTGTGGCCTTGCACAATATATACGGGCTGAGTCCCTGAGGCCTTGCACATTATATACGGGCTGAGTCCCTGAGGCCTTGCACATTATATACGGGCTGAGTCCCTGAGGCCTTGCACATTATATACGGGCTGAGTCCCTGTGGCCTTGCACAATATATACGGGCTGAGTCCCTGTGGTTTTGCACATTATATACAGGCTGCGTCCATGTGGTTTTGCACAATATATATGGGCTGAGTCCCTGTGGCCTTGCACAATATATACGGGCTGAGTCCCTGTGGCCTTGCACAATATATACGGGCTGAGTCCCTGTGGCCTTGCACAATATATACGGGCTGAGTCCCTGTGGCCTTGCACAATATATACGGGCTGAGTCCCTGTGGCCTTGCACATTATATACGGGCTGAGTCCCTGTGGTTTTGCACATTATATACAGGCTGAGTCCCTGTGGTTTTGCACATTATATACGGGCTGAGTCCCTGTGGCCTTGCACAATATATACGGGCTGAGTCCCTGTGGCCTTGCACAATATATACGGGCTGAGTCCCTGTGGCCTTGCACAATATATACGGGCTGAGTCCCTGTGGCCTTGCACAACATATACGGGCTGAGTCCCTGTGGCCTTGCACAATATATACGGGCTGAATCCCTGTGGCCTTGCACAATATATACGGGCTGAGTCCCTGTGGCCTTGCACAATATATACGGGCTGAGTCCCTGTGGCCTTGCACAATATATACCAAAAGCAAGAAGGAGGAGGATGACGAGGACAGCGAGACTGAGACGAGCCCCACCAGGATCTCTGTCCAGAAGAGGGCGCCACCACCAGCCCCCACCGTTCCCTCTCCCTCTCCTCCCGAGCCCGCTAATGACAACGACGACACGCTCGAAAAGATGGTCCAGGATCTGACCCCGTCGGATGAGACAGCCACCGAGACCGAGGCTCTGATCCTCAACCAGCTGGACATCGACAACCAGGTCTCCCTCCTGGAACAGCTGCTAGACGAGGCCGTCTGGACCCCCGTGAACCCCATCGACCACGGCGGGGAAGATCCTCCCCCACCAGGGGGAGGAGGCGGTAACTAGTGCCTCTGTTTGAGCTAACCTTCTTTTTACTCCCAACTAATGGCGTCAATTTTAAGGCAAGACAGGAGGCTTCCTATTTTGCATATCTTCCTCTACTCTCACCAACAGCAGCAAAGAAAGAGTTAATAACACAAGTGAAAACAACCAATAGAAACAGTACACAGGTGGTATATAAACCCCTTAACTACCTTCCTCTTTCTTTGCTGCTCACCAAAGCTGCAGGTCAGTTCTCTTCCTACCTACATTTATTGCTGATTTATTGAATATTATCCGTTTATTATTCATTACATACTGCTTTTTTCACCTAATTCTAGATAATTAGGTGGGTATGCACATTTATATACAGTATAGATTTCTGGTAGATATATATATGTGTATGTATGTATATTTTTTACTTGTCTTTCATTATTTATATTCATTGTTTCTTTGCATCTGTGCATTTTGGGGGGGAGGGTTTCCCCGTCTTTTTTTCCCTATCCGGGACCCCTTTTTATATGAGTTCCGGGCGCTATTTTCTTCAGTTATTTTCTAGATCATTACAGTAACGTTGTGTGTTCTGTGTGTGGAAGCGATTTTGAACCATACATCGCCGGCATTGATTTAAAGAGCTTCTTCTCATCTGTGCCTCACTGGAGTGGTTACAGGGTGAGCCCTGCATTATTTTCAATATTCGTTGGGGATTTTCTGGAATTGCATCTCCCAGGCTGAGTCCATGTGGTTTTGCACATTATATACAGGCTGCGTCCATGTGGTTTTGCACATTATATACAGGCTGAGTCCATGTGGCCTTGCACAATATATACGGGCTGAGTCCCTGTGGCCTTGTACATTATATACAGGCTGAGTCCCTGTGGTTTTGCACATTATATACAGGCTGAGTCCCTGTGGTTTTGCACATTATATACAGGCTGCGTCCCTGTGGCCTTGCACATTATATACAGGCTGCGTCCCTGTGGCCTTGCACATTATATACGTGCTGAGTCCCTGTGGCCTTGCACATTATATACGGGCTGAGTCCCTGTGGCCTTGCACATTATATACGGGCTGAGTCCCTGTGGCCTTGCACATTATATACGGGCTGAGTCCCTGTGGCCTTGCACATTATATACGGGCTGAGTCCCTGTGGCCTTGCACAATATATACGGGCTGAGTCCCTGTGGCCTTGCACAATATATACGGGCTGAGTCCCTGTGGCCTTGCACAATATATACGGGCTGAGTCCCTGTGGCCTTGCACAATATATACGGGCTGAGTCCCTGTGGCCTTGCACAATATATACGGGCTGAGTCCCTGTGGCCTTGCACATTATATACAGGCTGAGTACATGTGGTTTTGCACGTTATATACAGGCTGAGTGCCTGAGGCCTTGCACATTATATACGGGCTGAGTGCCTGAGGCCTTGCACATTATATACGGGCTGAGGCCTTGCACATTATATACGGGCTGAGTCCCTGAGGCCTTGCACAATATATACGGGCTGAGTCCCTGTGGCCTTGCACAATATATACGGGCTGAGTCCCTGTGGCCTTGCACAATATATACGGGCTGAGTCCCTGTGGCCTTGCACAATATATACGGGCTGAGTCCCTGTGGCCTTGCACAATATACGGGCTGCGTCCCTGTGGCCTTGCACATTATACAGGCTGAGCCTCTGTTCTCATCACCTACCTTATACAGACATAATGTCTCAGGATAATGTGCCATCCCAGGATGCCTTTATGGCCTGGTTAGGGGCAAAGTTTTCCAGGGGATATCCTGTACTCCGATGACCTTCCGGGTTACGTCAGCAGTGACGCAACCCGGAAGGGAATGCCCGATCGCACATTTGCAACTGCGTGATCGGGCGCTTTCAACTGTAACAGCTTACCGGCTTTCATGCCGGAAGCTGTTACAGGAGATCGGGCAGCAGAAAGCCGGCGATGCCGGCTTCTGCTGCCAGGAGGGAGTCCAGGCTGTCAAACGACAGCCTGGTCTCCTGTGCAGCGGCAGGGATGTGTCCCTGACGCTGCACGAAGGGCTGGACGTACCGGGACGTCCATAGGGGTTTCTTTGTGGGCGTTTTTTGGACGTCCCGGTACGTCTATAGGGGAATGAAGGGGTTAAGGGGTTTATATACCACTTGTGTACTGTTCTATTGGTTGTTTTCACTTGTGTTATTAACTCTTTCTTTGCTGCTGTTGGTGAGAGTAGAGGAAGATATGCAAAATACTCGCCTCCTGTCTTTATTAAAATTATAATTATTCGGGCACCAAGGCTAGAATAATTTCAAATTTCTATTTTCTCCATTAATGCGAGGAGCATGAAGGACCAGTTCCGGAGGCGCGGTTTACTAACCTTCCTTTCTTCCCAGCAGTGTGATGTATATATGTTGCAGGAATGTGCTTTACCCTTCTCTCGTTCTTATCGCCATCTATGCAGGGAATGGTCTCACGGCCCGTCCTTTTGGTCCAGCGGGAACGGCTGCAAGTCGGCGGGGGTTGCTATCCTGATCCGAGGAGCCAACTTCACGGTGGACGCTGTCCAGGAGATGGTCTGCGGCAGACTTCTAGTCGTGCACGGATCCTGGGCGGGGGAGCCTGTCAGGCTCATCACCGTGTACGCCTCCCCGGAAAAGAAGCAACGCCTGGAGCTACTCCAGAACCTGCGGACCCAGCTGACCACCACCAGGGCCATAGTGATGGGCGGGGACTTCAACTGCCCTCGATGAAGGAGGGCGCACTTCCACCCAAGCAACAACTGTGAACTATTCTAGGAGCCGGCCGGATGGCTCTGTGCGTTCCCGGATAGTCTCTTAGAGTCAGAGACTACTCGGCTGACTGGAGACAGGTCTCGGTCAGCTTGCCTGGGAGCCCGTACGGGCTACGGCGGCAGGCGTCTGTTGCCTGTTAAAGGTGGAGCTGGAGTTTGTGGCATATGAGAGATGGCTACTCCTAATCTCCGAAATACAGTAAGGCTGTTAATTCGTAAGGATAAATTGGACGACGTAAGTTTGCAGACAATTCAGATCGACATTATTGAAAATTTATTGGAAGTACCACGCCGCTGTATCTTCTGTGTCCAGGCTTTCAAATCGCTGGGATTTTATGATGTGTCTTTCGTAACAGCTGCTTGGATGATGACAGCTTTAGAGCGCTGGAAACAAAGGTGTGAAGGTAACCCCTTGGTGGAGGGAATAAACTTGGTGCCTCACAATTGTACCGAGAAGAGACCTATCACAGTACACATGTACAACCCCTTTGTATCGGATGAGGAACTGCGGGTCTTTCTGTCTAGATACTGTACAGACATTTCCAGACCAAAATATCTGGAAAACGAATTCGGCACATTCAATGGCAAACGCAGATTTTGGGCAGTTTTGAAAGAGGACAGAACTGGAATTGGAGGGAAAATGCACCCCCCCCCCCAAAATTTCTCCATAGGGGGTAACCGGGGATATTTGTTTTACCCGAACCAGCCAAGATTTTGCCGTACATGCCAGCGTTTTGGGCACGTTAAAGAGGACTGCACCGTTGGCCCCTGCTGCAGAATCTGTGGTTCCGTTAACCACTTTGCTGCTGAGTGCACAAAACAGAAGACCTGTGACTTGTGTGGTTCGGAGAATCATTTTGCTAGGAGTTGCCCCAAGTTGTACCCTAGAAGACCTGACTGGGTAGACCCTAATGCCGGCGTTTCTACTGTGCAAGGGGGAACTGCAGTTGCCAACCCTACTGCTACGCGGAGCGCTGTACAAACTACTACCGTCGCTGCTATTTTGGAACGAGTGGTGGAGTGCGTCGTGGACTCCCTGGAAAAGGAGGCATCGGGTGTCACGCCTCCTGAGGAAAAAGTATTTGAGGAAACTGGAACAAAAGTCCCAGACGAGCCTGCTGTAGAGGACCCTGCAGGGACTCTGCTCCTGATGGAGGACACTACCTCAGATCCAGGTAGATTAGAGGAAGACCTGGGTGTATCAGCCTCTGAGTCCGAAAGCGACGACTTTGTGCCTGCAACAGCTTTTATTGTGGAACCAAAAGCAGAAAAACGGAAGCTTGAATCATCACACTCGGCTGAGAGTCATAGGGAGGATGATAATCCATCCCCCGAAGCCAAAACTCTGGGAGCCTATCTCAGCGAACAGGCTGTCTTATCGATGGCTGGGATGATGGGCATGAAGCCGAAAAGAAACAAACGACAAAGGCGGGCGCTTAAAAGGCTGAATGAAGTAACATGAAGAGACTAAATTTATTTGAATGGCTCTACATATTGCCTCGCAAAATGTGAGGAGCATAAAAGGGGCTGCACGTAGAGCTCTTTTGTTTGACTTTTTCTCCTCAAAAGGTTGTGACTTTTTGTTTGCAAGACACTAATTTGCAGGAACTACCACGGTCTGCCGTTTGGACCAAGGGACCTTGTTGTTTTTCCTACAGTTTGAATAAGAATAGTGGGGTGGGAATTTTGTTTTAAAACAACTTGTTTACTGTTTTGAAAGAAATGGAAATTGAAAAGGGGAGGGCTTTATTGGTTTATTTTAAATTCAGGGTTACAGTTTTTAGAGTCATAAATGTATATGTCCCAGTTGAAAATAACGACAGGTTGTCTCTTTTTAAAAATCCTGGAAGGGAACCTACCTTTTTGTTGGGGGATTTTAACTGTATTCTGAAGGAAGGTGATAGAGTAGGCGTTGGGGGGGGGGTGTAGATAGTTCTGGGAAAGAATTGCAGACAATTGTTGGGGATTTTAGTTTATTGGATACGGTAAAGTATCTCAAACAAAAGAATGCCGAATGTTTTACTTTCTTTAGTGAAAATGGTAGTGTACAATCTAGAATTGATTATTTTTTCGTCACCTTGGGCGTGAATGTAATAGAAGTGTCGTACGATGCAGTTTCCTTTTCTGACCACGTGTGCCTGGTATGTAAAGTGAGTCTGAATTTAAAAATTGAGTACGGAAAGGTGTGTGGAAGCTGAACACCTCCTTGCTAGAGGATGCCAAAATCGGCTCTCGGTATGCCCGCTGCTATGAGAGATGGCGAGGCAAAATTGAATGTTTCGAGAGTGTATGTGAGTGGTGGGAATGGGTAAAAAAGAAGACAAAAACCTTTTTCCTTAGAGAAGGCAGAATGAGAGCACGCACCCTAAGAAATGAATATGAAACATGGAACAAGAGATTAACCTATTTGCAAAACTTGAAGCGCCAGGGACTGGATGTGAGTGATGAGATTGCGGATGCAAAGGAGCATGTGAGAAAGTATATGAGCGAGCGTGGTAAACAAATCATTTTCCAGGCGCGAATTGACTCGGTAGAAAAGGATGAACAATGTACCAGATTTTTCTTTAAGAAAGCTTTTACACGGAAGGAAAGCATAGAGTGTGTAAGGGATGGTGACGGACATGTGGTGGAGGGCAAAGAAAATGTCCTCTCAGAGGTATGGAAGTTTTATGATAGTTTGTATGGTGAAAATCGTTTTGATAAGCAGTTGCTTGAGGATGTTCTGATGAACATTAATGACACATTTAACAGCATGGAAAAGGAATGCCTAGTTGCGGATGTATGCAAGCGAGAAGTCGAAATGGTGGTTAAAAGTTTCCCCAAGAATAAAACCCCCGGTAGCGATGGTCTGCCAATTGAATTTTATTGTACATTTTGGGATGTGATGGGAGAGGATTTCCTAAATGTCTGTAAATTCTGTATGGAACAGGAGAGATTAGTGAAATCTATGAGAGAAGGGGTGATTCTTAGTTTTTAAAAAAGGCGAGAGAATGGATTAAAAAAATTGGAGACCCATCTCCTTGTTGAATGTCGATTATAAGATCTTGGCGAAACTAATAGCAAACAGATTTAAAGACGTGGCGGACAAATTAGTAGGCGAGGAACAGGCATGTGCTGTACCCAGCAGACAAATTGGAGAATGTTTAAAGGATGCAATTTGGTACTGCAATGAAAGGATGCTGCCTGTAGCAGTGGCCAAAATTGACTTTGAGAAAGCATACGATAGGGTCGTGCATGAATTTGTTTAAAGTCCTAGAAAAAAATGGGAGTGCCGGACCGTTTAATAAAGTGGATCCAGGTTTTGTATAGCGACATTGAAAGCTACGTACAAGTAAATGGATGGATGACCGACCGTATAAAAATCCGATCCGGTGTCCGACAAGGATGCCCTCTGTCCCCGATTTTGTTTATTTGTGTTATTGAACCCCTATTGCAGAGTATTCGAAAGGAGAAAGTAGTGAGAGGTGTGGAAATCCCGGGAAGCGGAAGAACCTCTTAAAAGTCATTGGTTATATGGATGACGTAACGGTTGTATGTCGGAGTATGTATAGCTTGAGGAGAGTGAAACTTTTGACTGATGTTTTCTGTATGGCGAGCGGTTTGAATGTCAACTGGAATAAATGCAAGTGCAAACTTTTTGGCAAATGAGAGGAAATGACCTCGAGAGGCTGGTCAATTGAACATGGAAACATTGAAGTTCTGGGCATTCAATTTGATGCCGAACTGAAGGGTGTCAGCAATTGGGAAAAAGTTGTAAACAAATTGCAACAAAATATTGGTTTGTGGTCCTCGAGAAACTTATCCTTTGGAGGAAGAGTTCTTGTTATCAAGGCTGCCCCCCCCCTATTTTATTATACGTGTGTTGTCTTTCCACCTAATGACAGATATATGAAGAGAGTAGTGAGAATTATCTTTATCTTTTTTTGGAAATCCAAGCTGGAGAAATTGAGACGTGACGTCATGAAAGATGGAGTGAATGGTGGGATGCACATGCCAAATGTAGAGAGATTTCTACTAGTCAAGTACGTAGAGGGGTGTGTTAAGAGCAGCTTAAAAGAAAATATGGCTGGGTGCATGACAAGATATATGGCTGGAAACATAATGCGCAGATATGGACTGTGCGTATTAGACAACAGTAAACCAGTCTGCTTCACTGTCGCCTGGTTCTATGGCAGAATAGAAAAGTGTGTCCGAAATTACAATTTAAAAGGTATTAGTCGCTCAATGGTGCGATAAACGACAGGTGACTAACCTGCTCAAGCAACGTGAAAAAGTGGAAGTTATTGATGGCTTATCTGAGAACGAGAGCGAGAATGTATGGAAGAGAGTGTAAGACAAAACAATTGTCCGTAGACAAAAAGATGTGGTTTGGATGAACATTCTGCAGTGTTTGCCAACCAGAGCTTTCCAATACGCTAGAGGGCTCGGTAGAACAGCAATATGTCCAAGGACTGGCTGTGGTGGCGAAGAGAGTGTGATACATGTTTACTGGAACTGCCAATATGTGAAAAGTGTTTGGAATAAAATGGCAAAACTCTTTAAAGGGCTGACTGGGTTGAATTCCATCAGCTTTCCTATAATGATGTATGGGTTATGCAAGCTAGAGAAAGAAAAACAGAGGGTTTTGTGGTTACTCCTATGCTGCTTTAAAGAGGTAATATGGGATGTCCGAAATTTTCTAATTTTTCACAAACCGGAGATAAATGTAGAAGACTGTGTTAGGATGATTAAAGGGAAAGCATACTTCTACTTTAGGATAGATATAAGAAGGTTAGGTGAATTAGATGCAGAAGGAATCTGGAAGACAAAAAAGTGGAAGAAATGGTGCTCTTGATTTCCCTATTAACTGTTTATTCTTCTCATGTGAATATATTATGTAACAATGTTTCACTGTTAAAACACACTTTGTGATGTTAACAATGTTGCAGCTTTATTGTGAATGTATTTTTGTGCTGTTCATTTTAATAAAAAAAAAAATAAAAAAAATCTGTTCTTCTCAGTTTAATATCTGATACGTCCCCTATCTGGGGACCATATATTAAATGGATTTTTAGAAGAAGAGCTTGCTCTGTCCACTCCACGCATTGACCTGGTATTGCAGTACCTCCAGGACCGGTGCACCTCTCTTATTTGTGACCAAAAGCAGAACCCAAGCAAAGCCGAGCAGAGAAACGAGCCGAGGAAGGGCCGAGCGACCTGGGGAGCAGCGGCAGCAGTCCAGGGTCGGTCGGTTGGTTGCTTCCTTCCTTTCTTTCCTCCCAGCTCGTTGCTTTTGCAGGCGAGTGAGTGAGTGCCTGCGTGCGCGGCATCTTGGTCGCGACATGTAATGTAACTGAACTGTGCTGCGGTAATGTCCATTGTAACGTAACTGTGATGTCCTGTCCTGTCGTGTGGCTGGCCTTGGTCATGAAGGCACATGCTGGTTGAGGGTGCATTGAAGGGTAAAAGTGTTTGTGTGTTTGGTTGCTTGAAGGTAGCATGGCCAGCTGACGGCTGTGCTGCTACAGCAGCTGCCTGGCTCCTGTGGTTCTTTTGCATGCTTTGGTTTCTGCTACATCTGTCAGGTGCTTAGGTGGGTCGAGTCAATCAGCGGGACAGAGCCGCAGCAGCTGACCTCGTTGAGACAGACTGAGGGAGCGAAAGAGAGAGGAGAGTGTGCGAGCTAGTGGTGCTCGGCTTGGACGAAGGGGTGGTGCAGGCCGTCCCTTCCAGCTGTGGTTGCCGGCGCAGTGCTGCAGTCCGGCACGGGGATCCGCAGAGGGAGTGCCCTGGGGGCGGGGGTGGTGGATGTGCAGCGGGCGGAAGGCCTGGGCGCGCATGGCAGCTCGCTGTGACTTGTTTGGGTTATCGCTTCTCGGCCTTTTGGTTAAGATCAAGTGTCTTGCCTGAGGCTCGTAACGATTGGTTGTTGTTGGACCTCGGCCTTTCTACTTATGTAGACATGCTGCTATTGGGGTTCTAACTGATGCCTTTTTGAACGAAACGAGATTCGGTCACGGTTGTGTTCGCTCCTCGGCCTCTGGGCCTGCAGACCCTAGGAAACCCGTTGTGGACTCCCCAACACCGAGCGGATGCATGCTGGAGAAATCCTAACACTCGTGAGGCTTGAGCGCACGGTCTACCTTTGGGTGCTGGGAAAGACTCTCCCTCTTCTTGAGGCGGCCTTCTCCCCTACTTTTGGCCTTTTTTAGTGCCTCCCCCCCTCTTTTTTGGCCTTTTTTAGTGCCTTCCCCTGCCCCTCTTTTTGGCCTTTAGTGCCTTCCCCAGCCCCTCTTTTTGGCCTTTTTTAGTGCCTTCCCCTGCCCCTCTTTTTGGCCTTTTTCCAGTGCCTTCCCCTGCCCCTCTTTTTGGCCTTTTTTAGTACCTTCCCCTGCCTTCTCCCCCCTGTGCCTTTAATCTCTCCCTCTTCTCTTTTTCAGTTCTCCACACTTTCCCAGCCAGACCCGACGAGGAGCGAAAATGGCAACACAGCCCTCCGAAGCCCAACGACCCAGCCAGGCCACCGGAAGCCGAGTCCAGCCTGCTGCGACCCCAGGGAGCCCACCTCCCCTGGAGACCTGGATGAGGCAGACGGTGGTCCTAAAGCTAAAGGAAGTGGAGGGCCGCACCACTGACATGGACGTGGACACCTTCAGCAAGAAGGTAGTGCACGAGGCAGCAGGCTTCAGCCCAGCAGAGACTCTGAGCGTCAAGTCGTTCTTCAAAGGCATGTTCTACTTAACGTTCATTTCAGCGGCGGTCTGCAAAAGGTTCTGGGAAGCCTTCAGGTCAGCGAAACCGGATCAGGTCCTCTCCGTTTCTACGGAAACAGCCCCATCAACAGGGAGGAGAGACCCGTGACGGTCTCGATGCGGAACCCCCACACCCCAGGAAAAGACATGGCAACTTTTCTGGGAAGATACTGCCACATCGTAAAAGAACCGACCAAGATCCTCAACCAGTACGGCTTCTGGACAGGACTCCACCGACTCCTGAGGAAGCCACATTCCAGGCGAAACGCGTAGAGAGAAGGACGGATAGAGCTCCCGTCCCCACACTTTGGACTTTGTTACTTTATTTGATTTGTTTTTTATTTTTAAACATTATCTTTTTAAAAACGGTATTGGCATAGCCTTTGCACATAGTGTATTTTACCGTATAGGGCAAATGCCCAGAATAAATCCAGATTTTATACATATATACTTCTTCGTGGACCCATTTATATACTACCTGCACAGACAAGCACGTGACCAGGAAGGATTGAGGACATCCAACTCCTATGTGCCAGACACATCAGTGGTTAACTGTAAGTGTAAATCTGTTCTGGCGTGCCAGAAGCCTGTCGAAAATACCACACCGTTGTGTCCTTTATATTTCAGTTTTTTCTCTATATATACACCACGGACCGCAGTGGGTTTATATACAAGGCCTGATCATCTCATTTAAAGTGTGAGTGCATACACACCATTCTTTATACAAAGAGTTATCGTGACATATTACACTATTATAAGCTATATTTTTGTTTGTTTCAAATTGAAAAACCGATCAAAACACAAGCGCCCCCTAGTGGATCAAAATTATCTTTCTAACACCGGGAGAGTGTTATTACGGGTTTGCAGCGGTGTATCCGGTTTTAAAAGAAAGGAAAGTATCTTTTATATTTTTTCTTGTACGCTTTTTTGACACTGGTTTTTCACAATTCTTTTGTACCTATACAGGACTCCACCTCACCAGACGGGCTCCAACACCTACCGCAGAGCTTCGCCCTGGGAAATTCTACAGGCATGCTTTTCTACCCTGGTCAGCCCACAACCTGCAGACGATGTAGCCAACTGGGTCACAAGGCAGAAGAATGCCAACGGAAATCCTGCAGGCACTGCAGAGTGGTGGGGGCACGAGACCAAAAACTGTCCACGAAAGAAGACCTGTAATCTGTGCGGCGATCCTGACCACATCTACAAGGATTGCCCCAAAAGATCAAGGTCATACGCAGCGGTAGCAGCAGCCAAGGCCCAGGCCAAGGTCCCCTCATCGGCCCCGACCAAGGCTCCAGCACCGCAGACACCCCCTCCGGCAACCCCGAAAGCGGCACCCAGGAAAGGTAAGAAAGCAGCTTCCCTCCCTGCCAAGACTGTCGTGGCCCTGCCCGCTGTCAAGCCTCCGACCCTGCCTGCTTCACCCCCTCCTCCCTCTCTCTGCAGCAGCTCTAACCCTGTCCCTAGCTGCTGCAGACCCCGACCCTTTCCCCTCTTGTTTCCACTGCAGACAACCCCCTGGAGATGCTGCCAAAAGGAGCCGGAGGCAGAAAACGTAAACGTAGCGGCAAGAAGGAGGAGGAGGATGAGGACAGCGAGACTGAGACGAGCCCCACCAGGATCTCTGTCCAGAAGAGGGTGCCACCACCAGCCCCCACCGTTCCCTCTCCCTCTCCTCCCGAGCCCGCTAATGACAATGACAACACGCTCAAAAAGATGGTCCAGGACCTGACCCCGTCGGATGAGCCAGCCACCGAGACCGAGGCTCTGATCCTCAACCAGCTGGACATCGACAACCAGGTCTCCCTCCTGGAACAGCTGCTAGACGAGGCCGTCTGGACCCCCGTGAACCCCATCGACCACGGCGGGGAAGATCCTCCCCCACCAGGGGGAGGAGGCGGTAACTAGTGCCTCTGTTTGAGCTAACCTTCTTTTACTTCCAACTAATGGCGTCAATTTCTATTTTCTCCATTAATGTGAGGAGCATGAAGGACCAGTTCCGGAGGCGTGGTTTACTAACCTTCGTTTCTTCCCAGCAGTGTGATGTATATATGTTGCAGGAATGTGCTTTACCCTTCTCTCGTTCTTATCGCCATCTATGCAGGGAATGGTCTCACGGCCCGTCCTTTTGGTCCAGCGGGAACGGCTGCAAGTCGGCGGGGGTTGCTATCCTGATCCGAGGAGCCAACTTCACGGTGGACGCTGTCCAGGAGATGGTCTGCGGCAGACTTCTAGTCGTGCACGGATCCTGGGCGGGGGAGCCTGTCAGGCTCATCACCGTGTACGCCTCCCCGGAAAAGAAGCAACGCCTGGAGCTACTCCAGAACCTGTGGACCCAGCTGACCACCACCAGGGCCATAGTGATGGACGGGGACTTCAACTGCCCGATCGATGAAGGAGGGCGCACTTCCACCCACGCAACAACTGTGAACTATTCTTGGAGCCGGCCGGATGGCTCTGTGCGTTCCCGGATAGTCTCTTAGAGTCGGAGACTACTCGGCTGACTGGAGACAGGTCTCGGTCAGCTTGCCTGGGAGCCCGTACGGGCTACGGCGGCAGGCGTTTGTTGCCTGTTAAAGGTGGAGCTGGAGTTTGTGGCATATGAGAGATGGCTACGCCTAATCTCCGAAATACAGTACGGCTGTTGATTCGTAAGGATAAATTGGAAGACGTAAATTTGGAGACAATTCAGATTGAGATTATTAAAAATTTATTGGAAGTACCACGCCGCTGTATCTTCTGTGTACAGGCTTTCAAAACGCTGGGATTATATGACGTCTCTTTTGTAACAGCTGCTTGGATGATGACAACTTTAGAGCGCTGGAAATGTTGTGAAGGTAACCCCTTGGTGGAGGGAATAAACTTGGTGCCGCACAATTGTACTGAGAAAAGACCTATCACAGTACACATGTACAATCCCTTTGTATCGGATGAGGAACTGTGGGTCCGGCGGGAATGGCTGCAAGTCAGCAGGGGTTGCTATCCTGATCCGAGGAGCTAACTTCACGGTGGATGCTGTCCAGGAGATGGTCTGCGGCAGACTTCTAGTCGTGGACGGATCCTGGGCGGGGGAGTCTGTCAGGCTCATCACCGTGTACGCCTCCCCGGAAAAGAAGCAACGCCTGGAGCTACTCCAGAACCTGCGGACCCAGCTGACCACCGCCAGGGCCATAGTGATGGGCGGAGACTTCAACTGCCCGATCGAGGAAGGAGGGAGCACGTCCACCCATGCAACAAACCTGGACGTGACTTCGAAACTGCTCAGAGAGATTGTCACAGAGGCATCCTTAAAGGACGCTATGGGCTCCATCGGGACCGGCTCCGTGAACTATTCTTGGAGCCGGCCAGATGGCTCTGTGCGTTCCCGGATAGACTTTGTGTTCACCTCTCGAGCGGTAGAGCATCAGCAGTGCTACTTCTCAGACCACAGGGCTGTTCGGCTCCAGTGTGCCCTGGGCAAAGGGTTTCCTCCCGGTCCAGGTTCCTGGAAGCTGAACTGTGCCCTGTTAGAGAGGCAGGAAATCGTGGATGAGCTGCGTAATGTATATTCTGATTGTGTCAGTACCAAGTATCTGTTCCCCACTGTAGCCCAGTGGTGGGAGTTTACTAAAGTAAAGCTGCGCTCTTTCCTTCAGGCAAAAGGAAGACTCCAGGCGTGTGAAAGGAAGAGGAAATTCAGACGGCTGCAACGCAAGCTGCAGTCCCTGTTGGACCTCCAACAGCGCGGATGGGACGTGGAGCTGGAGGAGACCAAGGAGGGCCTGAAAAGGCACTTTGAGGAGGAATCCAAGCAAATCGTCTTCCGTTCCAAGGTGGAGAACCTGGAGAAGGGTGAGAAATGTAACTCTTTCTTTTTCAGGAAGCTCCACTCCGCCCACACGCCCCTGACGGAAATGAGAGACAGCGAAGGTGTGGTACGACAGGGGAAGGAGGAGGTCCAGAAAGTGGTCGTCGACTACTACCGAGATCTCTACTCCCCCAAAGACACAGACCCGGAGGCTGCTGAACGGTTCCTGTCAGGTATCACTAACACCATTGATCCCGCAGGTCGCGCAGCCATGGACGCCCCCTTGACCCTGGAGGAGCTGCACTCTGCCGCCAAATCCTTCAGGAAGGGCATGTACACAACGCTGTGGGACCTCATCGGCCCGGACCTCCTCGACCTGTACGAGGAGATGGTGGTGGAGGGCAGGATGCCACCCGCGCTGAGAGAGGGAATGATCACGATCCTGTATAAGCGGAAGGGGGAGAGATGCGATCTGAAAAATTGGCGTCCCATCTCTCTCTCCTGAACGTGGACTACAAGATCCTCGCCAAGGTACTAGCCACCAGGTTGAAGAAAGTCATCGGGCAGATGGTCCACCCCGACCAGACCAGCGGCATCCCAGGGCGCCGGATCGCGGACAGCCTGGCCCTCATCAGGGACACGATCTACTACATCAAGGACCGCAACGTCCGTGCCGCTCTGGTCACCCTAGACCAAGAGAAGGCATTTGATCGGCTGTCTCATGGTTTTATGGGTCAGGTACTGCGGAGGTTTGGGCTGGGGGAGATGTTCTGCTCTTACGCTAACCATGCTGTTCGGGCAGTGGGACCTGACTTCTGAGCCGATCCTGTTTCCCGTCAAAACCGACTTCCTAAAGATCCTGGGAGTCTGGTTCGGCAGAGACGGCGCGGCCCTGAAAAGCTGGGAGGAGAGACTCAACAAGGTAAAGCAGAAATTTGGGCTGTGGAGCCCCAGAGACCTTACCATCGAAGGGAAAGTGCTGGTGCTGCGCAACGAGATTCTTCCCGTGCTGCAGTACGTGGCTAAGACGTGGCCCTTGCTGGTCACCATTCACCGAGCCATCAACCGAGCAGTTTTCCACTTCATCTGGGGCTCCAAAATGGACAGAGTAAAGCGCGCAGTGATTTACAAGGAACCCGGCAAGGGAGGCAAAGGAGTGCTTGACATCCCTACCATGCTGAGGACCTTCTTTGTGTGCAGGACTCTCAGAGAATTAGTGAAAGGCTCTGCTGGAAACTCCATGTCTCGCTTCTTCCTACTGCCCCTGTGGAGGCAGCTCAAGTGGGAAAAGTGGGACAGCTCCGTCCCTTACAATTGGACCATGCCCTGGTTCTACTCGGACGTGGGCAAATTTGTAAGGGAGCACCAACTGGAGGGAGTTAAACCAGACTTGTGGCTACCCCGTGTGATCCACAAGCTCATCAGAGCCAAAGACACTATCGAGAACATCCCAGGGCTCCCCGACGCCACAGCCAAGACTGTCTGGGCTAACGTGCCGTCGAGCAGGCTAACCAACAGGCATAAAGACATTGCATTGATGGCCATTCAGGGAGGCCTCCCCCTAAGGACATTTATGCATGCCAGGGGGCTGTGCAGATATAGACACTGCCCACAGTGCATTGTGGAGGAGACTTCCCTTCACTTGTTCTGGCCGTGCCCGTTTGCACAGGCTTTGTTCAGAGCCTTGGAGCTGGACCTCAAGGTCTCTATCGAGAGAAAGTACCTGTCTTACCATTCTGTACTTTACAGACATTTTCGAGGAACACACACGGAGAGCGCCATTGACGATGCTTGGCGTCTCATGTGCTGTGTGGTTTGCCAGGAACTGCCTGGTGTTGAGGGAGTAGCAGGTCACAGTCCGCTGAGAGACTATGCTCTCAAGGACAGTCTAGAGGCTGAAGATTAGTCTCATCTTCCTTGATCCCCGAACATTCCATTTCCCCAGTCTGTTTCCACTAACGTGCTAACCATATGTGTCATGTCTGGAATTGTAATCGTACGCTGCTGTTACTGTATATTACTAAGCTTTCCATAACTCAAGTCGTACCGTAACGTGTATTGCCCTGCACTGCGTCTCGGTACTGCTTATCAACTGAATCTTGTACCCTTGTAAAAACATCAACCGGTTTTTGTCTGAATCTGTTTGTATTAATAAAGATATTCAATACAAAAAAAATTTGCACTGGTCAGGGGGTGCTGGAGGTAGCTATGGACGGTCCCTCGCCCTATTGGCATTGGTGTCTTAGGTCATCTTAAGCCGATGTTCTGCTATTGGGGGTCCAAGCATTGCTGCTTCTGGCAACGGGAAGGTGATCAGGTTTTGACAACATGGATTTGACAAAGATGATCCTGAATGGACCGCGTACTATGCAGGTGTGTGTTATTGAAAGTTTACGGGAGAAATTTGATTTGGCTTATGTTATGTATTGGAGTATTATACAGTCTGTTTTGACAATAGGTGGCAGCATAATGGAAATGTGCACTTGTTCTGTTGTGTTAGGTCTCTTGTATATATATATCTTTGTGTTGCATGTGGTTAATGAAGCAAAGAAAAGAGTTATGTTCCACTGCTTGTCTGTGTTTGTGAGCAACATCTACACAACATTCAAATACACAAAAGCTTATATCTGGAGGAAATTGTTTCAAGGTTATCTTCATCTATATCCGGCAGCGATTATTTTTATATTTTTTTGTCTACAAGATTTTCCGTCTAAAGGTTTTTATGACTTTACGATTGCTGCAAAGTATGACAAATTTGCTTGGCCGCGTGGCCCCAATGCCGACGGGCCTCGTTAAGACAGAGGGAGGAAAGAGTGTGCGAGCGCGAGCCAGTGGTGCTTGGCTTGGGCGCAGGGGTGGTGCAGGCCGTCCTTCGCAGCTGTGGGTGCCGCCAGCGGGGCTGCAGTCCGGCTTGGAGTTCCGCAGAGGGAGTGCCGTAGGAGGGGGGTGTCCGGTGGAGGCGGAAGGCCCAGGTCCTGAGTGCCGGCGCTGGGGGCGTGGGAGCTCGCTGTGACTCTGCGGAGAGAGAATGGTGTCCCCGGGCCGCTTTTTGGCCTTCTGGCTAAGATCAAGTGTAGTTTCTGCACTGGTCTTGGTCAGGGGGTGCTGGAGGTGAGATTGTATTGAAGTTTATTGTGGAAGAAGTAGAGGAAAGGTTTCTTATGTGTATTATGAAGTGTTTGTTTTGTGTCCAGGAATTTCCATCTCGAGGTATTTATGACATTACTTTTCGTGATTTAGATAGTTTGACGTCTGAGCAGTTTGGAAGAATGCAGCCTTTATTGCGGAAGCCGTGTTTTCGTGGGTTTGAAGTTATTCCTAATGACTGGGGTCAGAGATGTGCAGTTACTGTGCTTAAATTTAATCATTTTGTTGAAGAGTCAATTATTATGGCCTTTTTGTCTCATTCTTCATCAGTATGTCCACCTGTTAATTGAATGAAATCGGGATTTATAATGACAAACGTCTCTTTCGAGTGGAGTTGAAGTCACATAGAGAGGGGTTTGTTCACCCTCCGCAAGCCTTTTCTTTGGTTGGTAATAGGAGGTATCTTTATCACCCAAATCAAGGTACCCAAAACAAACTGAAGTTTTGTAGATCGTATCTTCGTTTTGGGAACATGAAAGACTTTTGTAGTAAGTAAGTTTGTTCGAACTGTTCTTTGTTTAACTGCTGCATGTCCAGAAAGGACACCACCCCCGCAATGTCCCCGTAACCCAAAACTGGGGTTTCAGGGTGATCCTGAGGGAGTGGCGACGATCCCTGGGCACTGATGGGTAGCTCGGAGTTTTGAGAGTATTCTGTCCAAAAAGGGACACAATCCACTGGGGGGACCCCGAGCTGAAGCTGTTCTAAGTTTCCCCGGGACGTACCGCGAGATAGCCTCCCTCTCTGAACCACCCCTGGTCCGCACTCCACCACCTGTGTGCCAACTCCACAAAAGAGCGCTCTGGTGGAGTCGATGGTGTCCGGGTTATGAGGGGTTAAAGTCTGTGGGCAGGGCATGTAAAACATGGACAGGACAATAAGTGGGGGAGAACAAGAATCACAACTATAATCACAACATACACTGAGAAATACCTGAGGGGGAACAGGGATCACAAACAATAACTACTACAAACTGTACACATTAACCCAGAGTTTGTGACATGTCTCATTAGAGATTTTTACCTTTAGCTCAAAGCAGCAAGGTGAATTAAGTGTAGGACTCGCCTAAGAGGTTTGCCGTGATGTGGCAGGCACGCTTACACTTTAAATGGCTATTGGAGTAAAACTAAAAACCTCCATTTGTCTAAATAAGCAGAGGGATTTGGCATAGTGCGCAGGTAACTATTTTTTTGGTGTTTATTCTATGTGTTTTGGGCTGATGAATACTATAGCCATTGCTGCCACCCTAGAGTGATGGGAGTGTGAGCACAGGGCTTTCTTATGTGTTTGTATTCCACAGCCAGGTTACAAATGCTGCCGCGCCCACCCCATGTGGTCCCTATTAAGGTCTAATAAGTGTGTTGGGTGTTTTGATACCTCCTATGCATAGATTGATGCACTCTCAGTTAAGGGTAAAACAGGCTTCTTTATTATGCATAGCTTCATAACATAAACTGCCATGCTGAGCTGGTTAGCTCCAAACTCCAGTTACTACAACTCACACTGAACTCTCTAGCAGCCTCTGCAGGTTGCTTGTATAACATTGCTACATCTTTTCTCTTAAAGAAACAAAAACAACATTAGTAAATATAAACATGTATAATACAGAAAAGATATATGATTTCAAATGGTGTCCTAAATTAGCTAAAATCAGACATAATCTTTCAGATGAACTGGCTTTTTGCATATTCTGCCAGATCTGGTTGTATATTGGTCTTCTGCATTGCTCCCTGGAATATTTGCATTGTCTGTCCCTTGTACTCCAGTGTTCCATGCTTCTGGTGTTCTTGGTTCCTGCACATTTCGCATGGGGCTTTCGCCTGGTCGAGTGTTGATAGGTGACACTTCTGGTAGAGTAACTTCAAGATCCCCACCGGGTTCCCTATTGGGCAGTTCTCTTGTTCTCCTTAGGTGCCGACGATTTCTTCTAAACAATCGACCGTCTTGGGTTTGTACTACATATGAGCGGGGTCCCACTTGCCGACAGACAGTTGCCTTTTGCCAATATTTGTTGTAGTTATCCACCGGCTGTATTCGCACAGAATCATTTCTTTGGAGCACTGGCAGATCTCTTGCACCTTTGTTATAATAATGTTCCTGTCGTTTTTGGTTTTCGTGTAACCTGACTCGAGTCTGCTCCAGAAGTTTGGGTTTTAGTAGCTGTTCACTCATTGGCAGAAGAGTCTTCGTTCGCCTGCTCATAAGCCTTTGTACTGGACTACTGGACAAACCCTGGCTTGGTGTATTGCGTTGATCCAATAAAGACAGATATATATCTGTCCCTGCTTGCTTTGCCTTCTGCATCAGCCCCTTTACAGTTTTCACTGCAGACTCTGCTTTCCCATTACTTTGCGGGTATCCTGGGGATGAAGTCTGATGGTCAAACTCCCACTTTGTACTGAAATCTTTAAATTCCGCTGATGAAAATTGTGCAGCATTGTCTGAAAACACAATGTCTGGAATGCCATATCGTGCAAAATGGGCTTTTAATTTTCTAATAACTGTGTTAGATCTGGTGTCCTTTCCACTTCCCAAAAATTTGAAAAATAGTCCACAGTTATTAAAAAGTCCTTGTTATCCCAAGTAAACAAATCTGTACCGATTTTTTTTTTCCCAGGGTCTTTTCGGAATTTCATGTGAGTGCAGTGTTTCCTTACTTTGTTTGTCTTCCCAACATCGGCATATACTACACTTCTCGATAAAGGTTCTTAACTGTTCATTCATACCAGGCCAATAAACACACTCTCTTGCTCTCCGTAAACAACCCTCTATGCCAATATGTGAGGCATGTATTCTGTGCATTATGTCTTGTCTCAGACCTTCAGGTATAACTGCTCTTTCCCCCTTAAAGATTATTCCATGCTGTACTGACAACTCATCTCGTATATGGAAAAAAGGAGAAACATCCACTGGGACATATTGTTTACATTTAGGCCAGCCTTCCAGAATTACTTCTTTCAAAAGTTTCAGTGTCTTGTCATTTTCTGTGTATGTTTGTATTGATTGTAGACGTTCTTGTGTCAAGGGCAAATATTCGACCATATTGATAGTCTCGATGTCTTGAGCTATTCCTTCGTCAGTTGTTATTGGTAAATAAGCTCTACTGAGGGCATCTGCA
The DNA here is from genome assembly GCF_027358695.1 of Spea bombifrons. Taxonomy (NCBI): domain Eukaryota; kingdom Metazoa; phylum Chordata; class Amphibia; order Anura; family Pelobatidae; genus Spea; species Spea bombifrons. Next base: position 28,150,769 of record NC_071095.1, on the reverse strand, counting down.
ATAAGTAAGTCTTTTCCTGGACAGTAGCAGATGGTGAAGTCATATTTCTGCAGTCTGAGCAGCATACGCTGCAACCTCTTTGGAGCCATTAGTAATGCTTTCTTTGTTATACTTTCTAACGGCTTGTGATCAGAATGCACTACTACAGGTCGACCATAAGTATACTGATGAAACTTTTCCATCCCGAACAACACAGCTAACAATTCTTTTTCAATTTGCGCATATCCACATTCTGTTATAGTCAGTGCTCGACTTGCAAATGCAACAGGCATCTTCTCCTGCATGAGTGTTGCCCCCAGGCCTTTCTTGGATGCATCACATTGTAAAACTAGTTCCTGTTCTGGGTTATAGTACTTCAGAATTGTGATTTCTGCAATTGCCTGCTTTATAGACTCAAATGTCATTTGCTGTATCTCCGTCCATTCCCATAGTGCATCTTTGTGTGTCAGCTGTCGTAGTGGTTCACACATTTCTGGCAAAATTTAGACAGATAATTTACCATGCCCAGGAAGCGCTGGACCCCACGCACATCTGTAGGTGAGGGCATTCCTTGAATTGCCTTGACTTTTTCTGGATCCACTTTCAATCCCTGAGATGTTAGGAGATGTCCAATGTATGGTACTTCCGTCAACTTAAGTTGCAATTTTTCTAAATTTAGTTTGATATTGTGTTTCCTACATCTTTCTAAAAATAGAGTCATTTTTTGATCATGATCCTGTATTGCAGACTCCATATTTTCACCTTCTCCTATCACCAGTATATCATCTGCTATTGTTTTGATTCCTGGAAGTCCCTCCAGAGCTTGGTTGAGCTTCTGCTGAAACACTTCAGGGGCCCATAGGCATTCGAATCCACCTATATCGCCCAAATGGTGTAGCAAAAGTTGTCAAATAGCTAGATTGCTCATCTAACTCTACGTGCCAAAATCCATTTTTGACGTCACAGACAGAAAATATTTTAGCCTTTGAAAGATCTGGTAAAATATCATCAATTGTAGGCAATGGGTAATGGTTTCTTTTCAGTGCCCTATTAAGAGGTTTTGGGTCAATACAGATTCTTAATTTTCCCGATGGTTTCTTGACTATCACTAGGCTGCTTATCCAATCTGTGCTCTGTTGTACTGGTGCTATTATACCTCTTTTCTGAAGGTCTTGTAGTTCTGCTTTCAGAGGGTTTACCATGGACACAGGCACCCTCCTTTTGGGTAGTTTTGTTGGCTCAATTCTATTATTCACTTCTAATTTATATCTACCTTCCAGACATCCATCTCCCTCAAACACATCTGAGAATCGTGCTTGTAAGGTATGCAAATCAATAGGTGCCTGGCTGTCAGTTTGCTGTGGCCCTGTGTGACAATCCATTGCCATAATGTTGTGAAACTGCACTTGTATTAAATTCATTGCCTGAACAGCTTTTATTCCCAGCAGAGGAACATGGTCACCCTCCTTTACCACTGTAAATTCCAGTCTATAACGTTTGTTGTTACGTGGGTTTTTCAGTTTAAGTCTGCACTTACCCACAGGTTTAAGAATGCTTTTATTGTACATCATTAGGACTTGATCTGTAGGTTCTATGTCTACGGTCTGATTCAGCAGATGAGATGGAATAACATTGCAGCTTGCCCCACAATCTAACTGAAATCGGATGGGCTTTTTATCCAGCATCATAGTGGCAAAGAGCTGGGTTGCTCTGTTTGTAGTTGGTTGTTGTATTACATTTACACTGTCTGCTTCAGGTTGTAACTGAATCCACATCACATCCTCATAACTATCTGATTCTGCATCCTCTGTGACTGCATGTACTTTCATGTGCTTAATGTTTTCTTTCAGCTTACACTGTGTAGAAAAATGGTTGCTTTTGCCACAACTCCTGCATGTCTGTCCATAAGCTGGGCATTTCTCTTTGTTTCTCTCATGTCTTTTGCCACAGTATTTACACAGCAGTAGATATCCAGTACTCTTACTTGCATTAGCATGTGCCTTTCTTACTTTTGATGTTACAACATGCACCATGGAATGAGAAGGACTCTCTATCATTTTCACACTTTCTCTTGTCAGTTGTGAGGCTCTACATATTTGGAGACATTTTTCAAGATTCAGCTCATCTTCTCTTAATAGTCTCTCTCTTAATTGGGAATCACTTATACCACAGACTATTCTGTCCCTGATTAAAGAGTCTCTTATATCTCCAAACTCACAGGTTGTTGCTAACCTTTTCAAATGTGTGACATATGAGTCCATTTTCTCCTCTGGCTCCTGATTCCTTGAAAAAAACATATCTTTCCACAGTTTCATTCTTTCTTGGGTCACAGTATTTATCAAATGCTTGTATAATGTCTCTCAGTGCAGGGGTCTCTGTATCACCTGGGATGCTTAATGTCTTGGCTATTTCTCTACCTTCCACACCAATCAAATAATAAAATAGTTTTACCTTCTTGCTCTCATCTCTTGCTGTCAGTGTCAGATCCACATACAGTGTAAACTCCTCTTTCCAGCTTCTCCAAGCTTGTGACAAGTTAGCAGCACTGAGATTCAAGCTTTCTGGTGGTTTTAGAACAGCTTCCATGATATACTCAATAAGCTTACTTACAGTGTTCTCTGCTGTATATAAGTTTGCTACTCAAACAGGCTTCACAGTGCTCTGAAGGCCTCTCTGTGCCTCTGCTGTTTTTTGCTCAAAAGCTCCAGGTTTTCTTTTACAGTTCAGAAATTCAGTATTATCCACATACCGCTGCCACCATGTTTTGATACCTCCTATACATAGATTGATGCACTCTCAGTTAAGGGTACAACAGGCTTCTTTATTATGCATAGCTTCATAACATAAACTGTCATGCTGAGCTGGTTAGCTCCAAACTCCAGTTACTACAACTCACACTGAACTCTCTAGCAGCCTCTGCAGGTTGCTTGTATAACATTGCTACATAGGGGTTCAGAGAATACCGCTTTCTGTCTCATTAGAGATTTTTACCTTAAGCTCAAAGCCGCAAGGTGAATTGTTCAGTGTAGGACAAGCTTAAGAGATTTGCTGTGATGTGGCAGGTGAGCTTCCACTTTAAAAGGCCATTGGAGTGAAACTCAAAACCTCCATTTGTCTAAATAAGCAGAGATTTGGGATAGTGCACAGGTAACTATTTGTTGGGTGTTTATTCTATGTATTTTGGGCTGATGAATACTATAGCCATTGCTGCCGCCCCAGAGTGATGGGATTTTGAGTGCAGGGCTTTCTTCTTTGTGCATTGTACATGGAGTTAGAGTGGCTGTGTGTGTATATGTATGTATGTATACGTGCATGGATTTAGAGTGGCTGTGTATATGTATGTATGTATTGTCACAAAAGCTGTGGTAAAGTGATAGATGGCAGGTATATTAGACCAGCCTTGGTCAATAGTAGCCTGCTTTAACTCCTTCGTGACAAAGGCTGATTTTACTTTTTGTACCCTTCGTGACAATCGCCGTTTTAACATTTCTGCGCTGCTCGTGTTTAGCTGTAATTTTCTTCTTTCCCGTTTACTGAACCCACACACATTATATATTGTTTTTTTCAGGACAAGAAGGGCTTTCTTTAGATGACATTGTTTTGATTGTATCATATTATTTACTATTAAAAAAAGTATAAAATATGGTGAAAAATTTAGAAAAAAAATCACTGTTTCTAACTTTTAGTTGAAAAATCTTTTACTCATCTATAAAAGGTAATGAAAAAACCTGCTAAATAGATTCTACTATTTGTCCTGAGTTTAGAAAAAACCAATGTTTTTATGTTTTTTTGCTTTTTTCTACACATTATGGAGCAATAAGTACAGGTAGCGTTTTGCTATTTCAAAGCCATTTTTTCCAAATCTGGTAATTCTTCCCCCCATGTGCCATTTCGGGTATCTTTGAAGCCGGCCAATGCAATTTACCCTATCAAGTTATATATTTTTGAAAACTAGACAGCCAAGGGTATTCCAAATGCTAGTATTTTAACCCTTTCCAAGCACTAATTCTACCATCAGACTTTGTCAAACTTTATGGTAGTAATTTTGTTTTGCATTTGTTTTTTCACACACATTTTACTTCAGGTATGAAGTACAGCGATACCTCACATGAGTGATTTTGCCTGGCTGTTTGGGGGCAAAAGGGCCACATTTGGGGCATGCGCATTTTCAATGTTGAACTTTGGCGTTTGGCGATCAACTGCCCATGCCCTATTTGGTACATCTTTGAGCCGGGCCATTTCAGTATGCCCAATAAAGCCATATATTTTTGAATACTAGACACACCAGGGTATTTCAAATGCTAGTATTTTAACTCTTTCCATGCACCATATCTACCAACAGTCTTTGTCAAACTTTGTGGTAGTCATTTTTTTGCATTTGTTTTGTCACACACATTTTACTTCAGGTATGAATTAAAAGGTTCTTGTATATGTCACTATCACAAAACACCCCAATATGTGTTCGGCAACATCTCCTGAGTACAGTGATACCTCACATGAATGATTTTGCCTGGCTTTGGGGGCAAAAGGGCCACATTTGGGACATGCGCATTTTTCAATGTTGAACTTTGGCATTTGGGGATCCACTGCCCATGCCCTATTTGGTACATCTTTGAGCCGGGTCATTTCAGTGTGCCCAACAAAACCATATATTTTTGAAAACTAGACACACCAGGGTATTTTAAATGCTGGTATTTTAACTCTTTGCATGCTCACATTTTACCACCAGAATTTTTTGAAAGTTTGCAGTAGTATTCTTTTGTGTGTATTTTTCCCCCACACACCTATGTTATATGTGAATTTACAGCTCCTGGTATATGCCGCTGTCACACGACACCCCAATATGTGTTCAGCAACATCTCCTGAGTACAGTGATACCCCACATGCATGGGTTTGTCATTTTTTGGGGGGAACTAAAAGGCCACATTTGGTACGTGTGCATTTTTCTATTTGGAAATTAGATGTGTGGCCATCCTTCCCCCCCCCCCGTGTTAATTGGGACATTGTTGAACCCGGCCAATTCAATTTACCCCATCAAATCATACATTTTTTAAAAGTAGACACCCCATGGGCATTTAATATGCCAGTATTTTAACTCTTTCCATGCGAGAATTGTTTTAAGCTAATGTGCTAATTTTAGGACTTGCTCACAAAAATATATTTTTTATATATATATATATTATTTTTTTTAAAAAATTTTTCAACTTGAAGGTTCCCCTGACATCAGTGGGAAATTATTTTTACATTTTACTGGTTTTTTTTACTATTTTTTTCTAATTATTATTAATTTTATTTTATTTTTTTAGTTATTTTTACTAATCACACTGTGATTAGAAAGCTGTGATTAGAAAGCTGGGCTCCATTGACTTGCATGGTTGAATGCAGTACCTGTATTCAACCTGCAAGTGGAGCCAGAGTTCACTAGAGGGTCTGGAGACCGTCTAGCAAACTTTTTCATCTTTATTATTTCTTTTCCCGGAGCGGTCACAGTCCATCCCGAGGTAAGTGTTTGGTGTCGCTGGATGCCTCCTGATCGAGGCATTCCAGCGACACCATTTAAGTTTAGGAGGTGATCGTTGATCGCCTCCTAAACGCTTTTAAAACGGGCGTCCGCCGCCATACAATGTATGGCGGTTGTTGACGCCCCGGGGATGCATTACAGCAACGCCGTTTGTGTGCAGAAAGCGAACGTCATTTGTCGTAAACGACATTTTTTTCCGTGCCGTGCCAGAACTGGCAATTGTGGGGTTAAAATATGTCCCAGGGAAAGATGTTTGTTTACAAACTGCACTACTGGCAGTTTGCAAAACATGGTAAGGGTCCCTGGGGCGGAGCATCTGGAAGAGCAGGGTGGGCCAGTGCTCCAACAGCACTAATTGCTGTTTTGATCCAGTCCAGAGCCTGCATTCTGGACAGGAGCTCCACAGGTGTGGACTAAGTAGCAGCTCACCTGTGGCTGATTAATTAGCAGGCAGAAGGTAAAATGGATTGAGCCTGATTCAGAGGAGAAGCCACTGTTATGCCAGCCAGGAGAGCTGATGAACTGAGGGGTGGTTTCTCTCTGCAAAGCCGTGTTGATGGTAACTTGTGACCTGTTTTGTCCTAAGCAAGTGCTAAAGCAAAGACTGTAATTCTGCTTATAACGGCTGCTGTTTATTCCTTTAAAATAAACATTGAAGCTGAGCTGGATGTGTCCTGGACTTCATTTACCCTAGAAGACTATGGTTACAGCCAAGATCCTTGACAAAAATCCCAAGGAAAAGGGAGACCTGTCACAGTATGTATACGTGCATGGAGTTAGAGTGGCTTTGTGTACATCTGCGAAGTAGCCAGTACAGGGGCAAACCTAGGTAAATGGAACAGGCTTCCATCAGAAGGTAATACAGCGAGGGATTCTAAACGTGCATGGGATAGGCATATGGCTCCTGAATTTAAGACCAAGCGCCGAGTCTCTACATAAGGAAAAATGATCTTATCTGCTGACAAATTCTATATTTCTAGCCGCTAAACTGTAGGTGCAATAATTACGAGAGGCTGGTGATGGTCTACAACCCCTCCGTGAGCCGGCTTACGTTGGTAGGACTGCCATCTAACAATGATGGAAGTGCCACAGGATGTTTACCCCTGCTTTAAGCGACCCCTTCAAGCGAAGCATAACGCGCTTTGATTTCAGCTCATGCAATGTCTAGTTGCTTCAAGAAGCGATTGCTCATTTATTTAGTCAACTATGCTGAATAATTGAGAGTAGTTGTTATCTAGATTGATGAAGAGGAGCTGATAGAGCCCCAAATCTGCTGTTAAATGCAATCCCTTGTGTTACAACTTGACTAAGGTAGCGCCGATGTGGCTCCCTCTTTTGCCCCCGCCCCATAAAGACACAAAACACCATAGTCATTTAACAATGCTTTATTATAAAGTGGATTATTTAGGCCACGGTGAGGTCCGCTTTTCGCCTTCCACACCGTGACACGGATATAAAATAACTTTATTATAATACAAAATACAATATTTGAAAACACATGATAACGTGAAACAATATGGCAATGCGCGTGCTGCACCACATGACCCACTTGTAAACATGTGCAAGCCCTGAAACATAATTATAAAGTGTTAATTGTTAAAACAACCACTTAATAACCATAAACTTCACCAAACCAGCTGGTACAGACATAAAACCGTAACACTGAAGAGACCACCGGCAGCCCTTGTCACGACTGGATTCACTCAGGCACGAGCCCAAAGAGTGTCCTGCACTTAGGCCGAGGGCCTGTGCACCATGCGTTAAAACAAACCTAAAGGTGGTTAACCCTTGCTATATGCCAGCCCAAGAGCCAACCGAAAAGTACCAGAAAACCGGGTCGAGAGGGAGGGAAAAGCTTCGCAGGTCAGTAAAATGAATGACCTAAGTGGGGTGGATTTACATTTTTATAGTGACCTACACCCCCTAAGCCCGCAGGGATGACACCTGCCTACAACCCACTAGCTCAGGCTGTCAATCATTCCCTGACCACCATGACTAGGCAGAAAAATTATTATAACAGGAAAAGGGGGGGGGCTGCCTGTCGTCCCCTCAGTGATGTGCCCCTCCTGCTCCATACTCCTGCCCAGGGCTTTCTGGAGTGAAACTCTACGCTCCGGCCTTGCTAAGATTACTGATGCGCATACGGGACGCAACCTGGCTAGAACCACTAAGCTTGACAGGTTTTTGCAGAATCTCTTAGCTTTTCATCAAGGAAAACCTGGTTGTATTAGATGTTGTGAAATAGTCAGGCCCAGTGTGTATATAAACTAATACACGTGTAATAATAGAATTAAGGAATGGCAACCTATGGAAGAATTGTGAAAGACTTGTTGATGTGATCTGGATCCGACTGAAGAAAAAAATCTGCCTTTAACGTTTCTTAATTGTGTCTGGAAGCGTTCAAATGCTATGCTACAGAGCAGAACATGTAAATTCACCTACATAAAATCAGAGACATGGAGGCCTTTGGGCAGCGAAAATTCACCTAATCCTCCTAGGGTGAGAAGATCATTTTTGTTTTTTTTTGTTTAAGCCTAGTTTTCTGTAGTTCTTGAACAAGTTGTGATGGAGTATCGTGTTATATGTATACAAAAGGCAGGAATATATTATGTATTTTTAGAGAATTTGTTGATTTCCTTACAGTTGTTAAAGATTTCCAGGACTATGCGGAACCAGAAAGTTTACCTGAAGGGGACCTACAGCTACTGGGACAGAAGATGACTACATCATCCACTCGGTGACAATGTCCTGACTCATGACCTCAGCATTCCAGAACAGCCCCGCAGGTAAAGCATTGGATCCAGGGGTAACCAGACTGAGGTGACAACAGGCAGTCCTCCCTGTCTATGGAGTGATTATGCTGATGGGGCACCAAAGGCACTAATCTGCAGCCCCAGAGTAGTGTTTGCTGGATTTGACAGCCTGTGACAAAACGTGATACCATACTGACTACTTGTCATTAATGCATGTTTTCCAAGACAAAAAGGCTTTATTTTTGAGTGTCTACTCACCATGGGAGATGTTGGCCAGTTGCATCAGCACCTGAAGGCCCTTGGCTGGTGGATCCAGAGGAGACTAGCTGAGCAAGAAGTTGGCCCAGGGCTTCTAATGGGCCTACCAAGAGCCCAGGGACTTGTTTCACCATTGAGATCCACAGGATCAGGCAAGGAGTGGACTCTTCCTACACAATACGCCACATCCAGTATGGTGCCGACAGGAGCCACAAGGTCTGCTAAAGCAGGCTTTTGGCCTGCTGTGAAGTCCCACGCCAACCCCAATATGAAGCTCACTAGGAATATACTTGATGGCGCTACCACATCAGCCGTGCGTGGGGGCAGGTGGATGCACAAAGGCTTTTGAAGATTCCTTGTTGTGGACACCTGCTGTTTTCAGGTAGTTTGACTGCTTCACCCCATCCTTTGGCTAGACATGTGATATCCACCTTGGCTTGGGGGCTGAGTACAAGGTAGCATGGCCCTTCTCCCTTCTTTATTTTCCTCTTTCTCTCCACTTACAGGGGTACCCATAGTGGTAGAAATTCTAAAGCAGCAAATCTTTTCCAAAGACTACCTAATGGCTCGTTTGCTCCGTTAGTGACCATCGCTTTTTACACAGTGAAGCCAAACCGTTTATTTCCACATAAAGAATGTTCACATTTCTGTCTGGCATCAAATAAATCATTTATATCATATGTAACTGTATGTCGTGAAAATGCTTACCCCTGTTGGTCACTTGTGCGCATGACAGTTCCATTAACAATATTAAGTTGGAATTTGCTGTGCTTTGGTGCCGTCGTGTGGACATACTGTGTAATTACATGTCTGCTTTAATGGTGTGACGCTGTGATTTGACATCCTTTGGCGTCATCATGTGGAGTGAGCGTGAGTGAAGGGCAGTGAGTGTAGCACGCTTAAGAAGATGCTGAGTACGTGTAACAAAATCAACATGACAACATGAGGGAGGAGAGTTGTGTGAGTGACATCACAATGTTGCAGGTGAGTGTGAGTAAAATATTCTTAATATTTTATGTTGTTTCCTAGCAAATCGAAATGTTTCCCCATTCAGCTGGACACCGGCAAGAACAGCTGCTAAATAATCACACTATTTCCATTATCTGAATTTTGAGGGATTTCATCCCGTTTCGGAATATATACCGCGACAGCTTATGAGACGGTAGCTGATATCCTGAAACCACGGCAACGCTGAGCGCGGTAATTAGCGGAGAATTTAGTGTGTGCAGATTGCCAATATTTCTGTCTAGTAATATCCGGATAATCTGGAAATATCGTGTCTTTATTAATTGCCGTTACTAGTAACATTAGAACGGACTAGTACATTCCATTTTTGGCTTCATTATTGCTGAGTACACGTGGTGATGACATTTTGATGAGTGTGACATGTTTCTGCGCTGTGATGTAATTCCTGTGCTGCATGTCGGTATGAGTTGGACCATAACCCAGCGAGCTCTAGCCGCTACCTGATGAATAATAGCCAACTTATGGGATCTTTTTCATGTTGAGAAGGTAAATGCACGTTTTCACAATAAATTCTCTCTCCATGACCTTCCGCCATGATGTCATTTATCGGCTGGATTTTGGGGGGATTTGAAAGAATTTCAGATCAGAGATAAAACATGGAATCACTCTTTGTGTTGTTGTGGCTGCGCTCCTATTAAGTGGAAATGCCCCACAATCTGCATATGCATTACAACATTAATGCCCCATTCATATCCCTAACAGTGTGATTCCTTTTGGTTGAAGAGCCGGTGTGTGGAGTTGCTGTTTTCCTGCAGAGGAAATTGGGGCAGCAGAAGCAGGCACGGCACCTCTCTCAGGGGCGGCAGCAGACGATGAGCAAGGGGCAACAGGAGCAGGCAGGGGACAGAGGGCAGCAGGAGCAGGCAAGGGCAGCTGACAGAGGGCAAATATGACACACAGGGCTTCCCAGGCGACAGGTCCCGCTCGGGGTTTATGCTACCGCTGCCGCTAAGTTCTCCTCCGGCTACACTGGCCTGCACTTCCGGAGACACCCACACGGGGCTGTCCCCTGAGTGTGACGGCCAGGGGGAGGAGCTATACCAACAAGCTACACTACACCCAGACGAATGATTGGGCAGGGAGGGGTCAGTCTCAGGGTATTGCACCATGAGTGGAATGGCAGGGGGCGGAGACATACTGACACGCTACACCCTAATGGTTGATTGGACGGGAAGTGGCCAGTAGTAGAGTGTGATTGGTAGGGGGCGGAAACAAACAAATGCACGCACTGCGAACTGTTACTTCGGCTACTGTAAATGTACGTGGCAACCAACATCAAGTTCAGCCATGCCACCGTGGATTTGCCTCGCGTTATGGGTCCCACAGTTGTTTGATATTCCCCGTGGAGTACTGTGTGCCCAGGACAAAGTCCGGCCGTGATTGGGCTTTATTTACTAAACAGGGAGCTCTTTTCAGATGGTAATAGCCCCCTCCGTTATCATGGAGGGGTATTAATGGCAGGGTTCACCCTGTATTAAAAGAACATCTTTATTCCAACCCCATAAGAGTGCAGCGAGCACCCAGAGCCTGGATTGGAGAAAATGTTCCGAATTGCTGGAACTCCCCGTGCGGAGCGCATCGAGGTTTAGTACACCAGCAAATGGTGTCCTGTGACAGAAGTGTAAGTGTGAATTATATTATGAGTGCAGCCTGGCCCTCCGAGCGGGGTCTGCGATCTGACTTGTTGTTGTTGGTGGCCCTGTTGCGCCGACAGCCGTTATCATTGAAAATCTTATTTATGTCCGTAAGCTCCATGTGTTCACTGTCAGTGGGAGAATGATTTCTGAAGGCAAAATTTTATTTTGGACGTAAAACCCCTTTATTTGATGGAGCATTGAGAGCAGCAGAAGGCGTAATGCGTTTGCAGCCCTATAACTGATAACGGGGGCTATTATTATCCTGCATTTTACGTATATATATATAATATATATATACATACATACATACATACATAGTGTGTGTGCATATTGGTTCAGAACCCTTACCATATATGACAGGCATGTCCAAAGTCCGGCCCGCGTTCCGGACTGATACGGCCCCCCAAGTGAGCCACGGGACTTGGCGTCATCGGCCGGCGCAGGGAGAAGGAAAGCGTGAGATTTGGGCTCTAAATCTAACCCTCCCCTACACAATTTCTTCATCAGATGTCCTTGTGGGTGTGTGTGCCGGCGCAGGGGGAAGGAAAGCCCAAATCTTGCAATCTCGGACGTCGCTAGATTTGGGCTTTCCTTCTCCCTGCGCCTGCACACACAGCCACAAGGGCATCTGATAAAGAAATTGTAGGCAGTGGCGGAACTACCGGGGTCGCGACTGCGACCGGGCCCTGGAGTTCTGCCAGTCAGGGGGGCCCAAGGGGTGCCGAGCGGTTGCTGAAAACGACCACTCGGCACCTCTTGGGCCCCCCTGACTGACAGAAATCCAGGACTCCTCTGCTCGCTGCCGCCGCTGCCGCCTGCCTCTGCGCTGCCCAGAGTGCAGTGTTGGAAGCGTGAGGCGTTTGTCTCGGGTGCCGGAGCTTCACGCTGAGCACCGGCGTATGATGTCATATGCCGGCACTCAGCTGTGAAGCGCCGGCACCCGAGACAAACGCTTCACGCTCCCAACACAGGAGTTGACGGTAAGTGACCTAGGGAGGGAGTGGGTAGATCGTGAGAAGGGGGGGTAGGGAGGGAGAGGGTAGATCGTGAGAAGGGGGGGTAGGGAGGGAGAGGGTAGATCGTTAAAAGGGGGGAAGGGAGGGAGAGGGGAGATTGTGAGAAGGGGGGAGGGAGAGGGGAGATTGTGAGAAGGGGGTAGGGAGGGAGAGGGGAGATTGTGAGAAGGAGGGGTAGGGAGGGAGAGGGGAGATTGTGAGAAGGGGGGGTAGGGAGGGAGAGGGGAGATTGTGAGAAGGGGGGGTAGGGAGGGAGAGGGGAGATTGTGAGAAGGGGGGGTAGGGAGGAAGAGGGGAGATTGTGAGAAGGAGGGGTAGGGAGGAAGAGGGGAGATTGTGAGAAGGAGGGGTAGGGAGGAAGAGGGGAGATTGTGAGAAGGGGGGTAGGGAGGAAGAGGGGAGATTGTGAGAAGGGGGTAGGGAGGGAGAGGGGGGATTGTGAGAAGGGGAGGGAGAGGAGAGATTGTGAGAAGGGGGGGTAGGGAGGAAGAGGGGAGATTGTGAGAAGGGGGGTAGGGAGGAAGAGGGGAGATTGTGAGAAGGGGGGTAGGGAGGGAGAGGGGGGATTGTGAGAAGGGGGGGTAGGGAGGGAGAGGGCAGATTGTGAGAAGGGGGGGTAGGGAGGGAGAGGGGAGATTGTGAGAAGGGGGGGGAGGGAGAGGGGAGATAGTGAGAAAGGGATAGATGTGGTATGCCGTTTTCAATAAACTGCATAAAATAGTTAATTTGTATTTAATTTTAATGGTTCAGAAAATGTCAGGCAAAATGGTCGGCCCTCGCACATGTTCACTTCATCAAATCTGGCACTCTTCGAAAAAAGTTTGGACATGCCTGATATATGATATTGAAACTAAGTTGTATCATAAATTGCCCTCACCTTGCCCTCTTCAGCAGGTAATTGCAGCTTGATTTAGGATAATGATTCTAAGTTAGCCCCCAGGTGATTTCCTGGCTAGTCGTGTTTTAGGAGAAGTCAAACTACTGACTGAGACGCATGAGAGGTCTTTATTTCATTTGCTTTTCTACTGTAAGTAATAATGATTGGGCTTATAAAATGTATGGGTCAAACGGAAGAGGCAGATTTTCTGTGTATGTATATATATAATATATATGTGTGTGTATATATATGTTGTGTATCTGTAAATACATATATATATATTGTGACAGAAAGCAGGGGATGATAATGGAGGGAGTGTATATATCCCCTTATATTTTGCAGGGTGGTTACCCACAATAGTTTTACTAGCCCCAGGGAGATGTATTGTTAATATTGGAAATTATTAACGTCTGTTGTTATTTGTGTGTTTTGGGTCCCTGGGGTGAAGCATTTGGAGAGTAGGGCGGGCCAGTGCTCCACTCCACAGTTTATGAGCAGCCGAAGACCAGCAGGTGGGAATCCAGTCCGGAGATTATCGGGTACTCTCCTAGTACTCACCTGGTTCCACTAATAAATGGGAGAGGCAGTTAAGTAGCCTCCTGATCTGAGAGCAAGAGAGAGATCATTTGGCTCCCTGAGAAAGAGCTGCTAAAATACTGAGTGCTGCCAATAATACATGCAATTTTGTTATTTTGTTTGTTGCAACGGATAAGCCGCCCGACTGTTAGATTAAGAATCCTGTATTAGTTAGTGCTCACGAGAGCAAGGCTTTTTGTTTTGATTTATTTATTTTCTGTAATGCCTGTGGTGACAAAATAAAACAGGCCCAGCCTTTTTATTTTACCCTCCTCATGTCTGAGCCGTCTCTGCAGCCTGGAAGACTGTGTGTAAGTAAAGATTCCCGGACTATATATATATATATATATATATATATATACTGTATGTAATCGTGACTTGATGGCCGGCCGGGGTGCAGTTATTATTCTCGTGGTCCGTCTGGGTGACGTGGTTGCCGGGGGCAGTTATTATTCACGTGGTCTGTCTGGGTGACATTGTTGCCGGGGGTGGTTATTATTCACGTGGTCCGTCTGGGTGACGTGGTTGCCGGGGTACAGTTATTCTCGTAGTTGTCGGGGTGAAGTTATTATTCTTGTGGTGTGTCTGGGTGACGTGGTTGCCGGGGGGGAAGTTATTATTCTCGTGGTCCGTCTGGGTGATTTGGTGGCCGGCAAGGGTGCAGTTATTATTCACGTGGTCTGTCTGGGTGACGTGGTTCCCGGGGGCAGTTATTATTCACGTGGTCCGTCTGGGTGATTTGGTTGCCGGAGTGCAGTTATTATTTACGTGGTTGTCGGGCTGCAGTTATTATTCTCGTGGTCCGTCTGGGTGACTTGGTGGCCGGCGAGGGTGCAGTTATTATTCTCGTGGTCCATCTGTGTGCTGTGGTTCCCAGGGGGCAGTTATTATTCTCGTGGTCCGTCTGGGTGACGTGGTTGTCGGGGTGCAGTTATTATTCTCGTGGTCCGTCTGGGTGACGTGGTTGTCGGGGTGCAGTTATTATTCTCGTGGTCCGTCTGGGTGGCGTGGTTGTCGGGGGGCAGTTATTATTCACGTGGTTGTCGGGGGGCAGTTATTCTCATGGTCCGTCTGGGTGACGTGGTTCCCGGGGGGCAGTTATTATTCTCGTGGTCCATCTGTGTGCTGTGGTTCCCGGGGGGCAGTTATTATTCTCGTGGTTGCCGGGGGGCAGTTATTGTTCTCAGGGTCCATCTGCGTGACGTGGTTGCTGGGGGCGGTTACTATTCACGTGGTCTGTCTGGGTGACGTGGTTGCCGGGGGCGGTTACTATTCTCGTGGTCCGTCTGGGTGACTTGGTTGCTGTACTAGTAGCCTTTCTCTGTTTTTTGTGTGATTAATGTTACGTTGAATATATAAATGTTCCCACCGGTGACCTGTGGGATGTATGTTCTGTGCTGTATACGGCGTTACTTTGTAGCGAGTGTCACACAGGCAGTGTGTTCGGAGTCCATTTGTGGGCTGTAGGTTACCACCAATTGTACGCAATCTCCTTTTTGTGGCTGCTGGTATCTCAGGAGGTTTTCTCTGGGCATATTGAAGGCTTTCTGTATTTGAGGGTCTGTGATTTTTATACGGAAACCACGGTTGCTGAACTCCTTCCTGAGGTTCTGAAGATGTTTATCCCGGTTTGTAGAATCTGAACGCATGCAATGATATCTGGCGGCTTGGCTGTAGATGATTGGGTTTTGGGGTTGTCTGTGGTGTTTCAGGTAGGTTGGTCTATCTGTTGGTTTGTGGTTCTTCATGTAAATGGTTATGTCTACAAATTGGATGTTTGTGTGAAAGTAGCTCAGCTTTAAGTTTTTGTTGGGATCGAAGGCATTAAAGTCTTCGAGAAATCTGATGGGTCTCTGTCGTTCTTTATTTGTTAGAGATCTGTGTCCTAAACCGGGATGGAATGTTGGCCCTCTGGTAGCCCCCAAAACTTCTTGCTACACAAGTGAACCCTTTGAAGCCGACACTAATAACATCTGCTGCTTCCTAGTAACTCATTATAAGAACTACACTTTTATTTGTTCCATAAAAGAATCACGTGATTGCGGTTTGCAGACATGCACACTAAGGTGTTCTGTGACGCGGTCATTGAGATCAGCAACATCTGGATGACGTTCTGCTTGGTGTGGAATCCTTGGGCGTTCCTTTGGAACATCTGCAGCTATATTTTCCTAGAATGAAAAGTTTGATGCCTTAGACAGGTGATTTCTTGCATTTGCTGTTGAGTTTCTTGGTTCAGCAGCACCCCGGAATCTGAATGTCTATGTCCAAAATTGCCCCCCCTCCGAATTATGTTTTTAGATTACCCCCCAGGCAGTAAGTTAAAGGATGTTTATTGGGGCAAAAGACTCAGGCTTTTTGTGTTTTAGTGTGACTGCCAAAGATCCAATTCCTTCAAGGTCTTCTATCCGGCACCCTGTGCTTTCCTGTACAGGGTCACATAACATGCGCTACGTGACCCCGCTTCCTTCACCGCAAGGAAAACATAGGGTGCCGGATTCCCGATGGGTCCCCCTCTGTGGTTTGTTGAGCTCTTTTTTAGGGGTTTGCTTCCCTTTCTGTGTTTTCTTTTTTTTTTTTTTTTTTGGGGGGGGGGGCAAGAATAAGTTGGCCACGCTCAGATTTTCTAGTCGAGCATTTTATCACAAGGACAACATGATGTGGGGTGTTTGTATGTGTTTATATTTGATGACATGTATGTGTTTATATTTGATGACGTGACCTGTCTTGTGGCTGGCATCGGTTCTACCAAAGGGGCACACAGAGCTGATCAGACGGACTTCGCATGTTAACACGGCTTATAGGCTTTTGGATTTTATGGGTTCATGTAAAATGTTTAAACTTCTAGGCTCGAGGATCATTCTATAGTTTCCCAGAAACATTCAAATGGCTCATATGCTGCTGCCTTAAAAACTGTGTTCTTACACCGAGAAAACAATTCAATAATTTTTTTTTAAAATGTGTTTTGCGTCAATAATTAAATAATCAGATGGTTGTTTCGTTTTTATTTAAAAGCAACTTGATGTTATGTGTAGTATTAGTATTATCACGCTGTATACTTGAAGAACTGTGTTTGAAGTAAATGTAAATCATCTAATTCCATAATAATAGCGATTCTTCTTTTTGTATTTTATACACCGCAGGTAATGGAAATTGTAACCAGAAGTCGTATCATAGAAGATTGTCCCAAATCCTGCAAGCAGAGAGACGTCTTAAAGCCGGTATGTGGAGTGATTCTTACTCTGACGTAGAAGGACGGCTTTGGCCAGGTATGGACACTTTATACACGCAGTTGTCATTATTGTTTGCGGTGTTCGCCGTTACTTAACTGCCCAAATAATTCTACATCTAAGCTTTTGCTATATTTGGTGTGTTTTGTATTAGTATGACATCATTTAAATGTTTAAGCTTTCATGATATTTTTTACATCATTCAAATATTTACACGTTCATTTTATTTCTGTTTTGTATTGGGTACTTTTCTATTAGTATGACATCATTCAAATGTTTACACGTTCATTTTATTTGTGTGTTTTGTATTGGGTACTTTTCTATTAGTATGACATTATTCAAATATTTACATGTTCATTTTATTTGTTTGTATTTGTATGACATTATTTAAATATTTCAATTGAGCTGTCTGTTCTCCGTTTGCTTATAAAATCTACTTCGAACTGTTCTTTTTGTCCCAAAATAGTGATGAATAAACGCATGTTTGGGTCAGCTGTGTTTATAATACTGTGTATTATGTATAATATCTTTTTCATAAGCATATTTCTTTCAATCTCCATGTTATAAAACTGCAGCTTGAGTGAATATTTTATGTCTAAAATCTGGTCTTGATAGTTTATATTTTTTGATTGAATTTTTAAACCTGTTTTTAATCGTGTATAAGGCTTAAAAAAGTTTGACAGTGCTATTTCCTGCTTTAAAATGTAACGTTTTCAATCTTTTCTGTGCTTTGATGATTTCTAGCTAGAAACTTGTGTTCAAGAACATATAAAAAATGTATTCTGGAACTTCCTTTCGCAACCAAGTGTCTAAAAGGTGGACATTTCTATACATTGAAACAATCGTTCGCGTCCTAATCTAATCCCGATGTGTTGACTTTTATACCGCGTACGTGTGATCGGAAAAATGGTGCTCCAAATAGTGTCTAAAACTGCTTTCTAATCCATGGTTTTTTGAAGAAATGTGAAATTATTATGTCTAATAATCCAAGTGGTGAACTGGCGTCTAAAATGTGTTTTTACTAATCCAAGCAAATCCAAATGTTACATTATTTTGAAAATTGTGATTTCAACAACTCCTTACTAATCCGCAATGTACATTTCTCAAACTGACATCAAATTGTATTATCTGTGAAATCCAGATTAAAGGAAAACCGAATGTCTAAAATGACGTGTTTAAGAGTTGATGATATATTTAAAGGCTATCAAACGTATTCTGTGACTCTTTCAAAACCAAATCTCTAAAAGATTGACATTTCCGTACTTTCCAACGCTTGTTCGCGTCCTAATCTAAATACGATGCGTTTACCTCGTACGTGTCATAGGATAAAATGCTGCTCGCGTCTGAAAATTGTGTCTGTAACTGCTTTCTAAACCAAGGCTTTTGAATAAATGTGAAATTCTGGTGTTTTAAAGAGAAATGTGTCTAAAAGGGGTTTTAAACATTGTGGGGGGTTTTGGTAACCACAGTGTCTACATTTTCTACGATTTGGGTTCATGACAAATGCATAAAACGATGATGAAAGGGTTGGTGTTCTTCTTAGTCCTCGTCGGCGTATTTTTAGGGCTCTTTAAAATAATCTTCCTGCTCTATCAAAAACAAACTGGTTTTATATCGAAACGGCCAATAAAATGTTCACTTTTACCACGTCGTAAAAACAACAAATACGGGACTTCAAATGGTGTTTCCAGAATTCTAATCCCAGCGTCAAACAATCTATTAATCCGTTTATCGCTCATTTAACGTAAATTGGGTTTTCTGTTCCGATAAATGTGTTTGAAATGAATTGCCTGTCTTTTACAATGCAGGTTACCTCTAGATTGTAAGCTCTTTCGAGCAGGGTCCGTTTTACCTTTTGTATCAAATCAAATGATGTCCTGGTTACCCATTGTACAACACCGCGGAATGTGATGGCGCTATATAATACAATAATAATGGAGGTTACCTTTTAGATTGTAAGCTTTTTCAAGCAGGGTCCG
Source organism: Spea bombifrons (assembly GCF_027358695.1). NCBI lineage: Eukaryota > Metazoa > Chordata > Amphibia > Anura > Pelobatidae > Spea > Spea bombifrons. The sequence continues at coordinate 28,131,920 of NC_071095.1, read as the reverse complement.
TCTTCCCTATTCTTTCAAATCGAATTATGTCCTGGTTACCCATTGTACAACACCACGGAATGTGATGGTGCTATATGAAACAATAACAATGCAGGTTACCTCTAGATTGTAAACTCTTTCGAGCAGGGTCCGTTTTACCTCTTCTTTCAAATCAAATGATGTCCTGGTTACCCATTGTACAACGCTGTGGAATGTAATGGCGCTATATAAAACAATAATAATGAGGGTTACCTCTAGATTGTAAACTCTTTTGAGCAGGGCCCATCTTGCCTGTTGTATCTCTAAACCTAATGATGTCCTGATATCCATTGTACAACGCTGCGGAATGTGATGGCGCTATATGAAACAAATAATAACAATGCAGGCGTTTCTAATAAGAGACGTGAGTTGAAATTTGTGCTAAAACTGTCTAAAATTTAAAAGAAATTCCTACTAAAAATGGTCTCTGTTTTAACCAAATGACAGATTGTGTTCTGCTTCAAATTGTTTGATTCCCCTCTTTTTGGTTTTATTTCCTTTATTTTCTTATTGGTGTTCAAAAATCCAAATGTGTTACTAAAAAAACAAAGAATTCTGTTTTCAACCATTTGTCACATTATCTGTGAAATAGTTTTGAAATCCAATTACAGTTCAGTGGGACTGCCATTGTTTGCCACGTTTTTGTCCCCGTGTTGGAGGACGGGTATTCTGTACGCTGGAGATAGTAGTCATTGGTAAATGTATTGATCGGTGTCTATTAAGTCAACGTTATGTGACAAAAAGCAATTTGTTGCTAATTTTTGAGACTTGTTGAACTGATTTTATGGTCTCAGCTGTTAGCCGGGAAAATTGAACTGAAATGATGGTGGATTTCTTATAATGTTTTTATTTAAGTGAAAAACGGGTATATTTGACATGTCGAAGCTCTTGATAACCCAAATGTATAAAACATTGTAATTAGATGCTGTCGGTCCTGTTCGTGAAAGAACATCTCGCGGTCCACATGCTGTACGAATAGTTATGCCTTTCTTATGAGTTTGAAATATTTATCTACACTATGACATCATTTTAATCAACTGAACGTGGTTTTTATTTTCAGTCCCACGGCAAATTTGTTGAGGTATTTAAATGTTTTTCCTTCCCTTATTTAAATGTGGCTCTTAATATGTTTGTTTGAAAAAGGTGTTTTTAAAGGGTTTCTAAACTGTTGCGAAAAGTTCTTAGATTCAAGCTTTGGTTGTTACCGACGCAAAAGTCAGAAACGGTACGCTCGAGAGTTATTAAAGGATTCCAGGTTTACATTTTATGCAGTTGTCAGTAGTGATGCATTTGATTTTACGCGGGTAAAATGACAAGGTTTTTAATCATTTAACACGTTTAAAAAAAAAAAGTTAATTTTCAAATAACTATTTTTTTCAAATTTCAAAATGTATCTTTTAGGATTGATTTTGTTGATTTTGAGAGATTCCTACTTATCTTTGGTTTTATGATCAACTGAATGATAAAAATAAAAACAAAATTAAAATTAAAAAAATTGCAAAAAGGTGTTTCCACTTTCCTGCGGTCTAATCTTTCTAACACTGAATTGTGAAATAGTTTTGAAGTTCTTTATGTGGCTAAAATGAAATGTAAATTGTTTTAGTTTACAGAGGGTTTTGAATTCGTATAAAATGTAGTTCGTTTTTAGCCTCGATATGACTCGGCGCTGCGCATGGAGAGAATACTGCGAATGGTAAGTGCTCAAATTATGAATTATCTGCTCTTTAATTTTGGTGTATAATTGATGCTATTAAGTCACCATAAAACAATGTTTTTTTTGCAAAATAGGGTTTTTGTAGCTTTTTGTTAGTACGTTTATAATTTGGACTTCTCGCGGCCTTTTACATTTTACCTAAAATTGTTTATTTCATGCTAAATCTTTTTGAACTACTTGTCAAATTATCGTTTTTAAAGCTGTGTTTCTGGTTTTTAAAGGCTGGTTTTCTTCTAATATGTACATCTGTTTTTAGCAAATGTATTCTGAAATAGCCTTTTTAATCTTAATTTTGTTCACGTGTCTAAAGAGGTTACTAAGAAATCGTGTCCGAAAATATTCGGCGTCTGTCTAAATGTTTCAAATATTGTGGTTAAATATTGTCTAAAATGGCGTCCGCTCTAGTTTCGGCGTTTTTGGTGCAGTTTCACTCGTTAATGGCCCGCGTGGCAAACTGCTGTTACAGACTAATTCACGCTTTCTGTTTCCAAGCAAATGTCAGTGTTGTGTTTTTGAATAATTTTGTCTCCACATCGTGGTTCTAAAACATTTTGATTTGTGTAATGCTGAAATTATATAAAAATGTCTCAAAGGAAATTCTAACCGAAATGTGTAAAATTTCATTAATGTACGCTTTCCATCCGCAGCCGACCTGTTAGACTTTTATATGAATTGTGTCAGATGTTTTAAGAGCTCGCCCCGTTTCCATGTTTGTTTATTTTATGGCATATTTACAATGTCTTTGATCTGCTTATGCGTTTTCACACAGCAGACATTCTCATGCTTTAGGAAATTGCATTTTTGTATATCATTTAAGATTTTGGTCCTCAAAATTTTAATTTCCGGCGGCGTATTTACCTCCGACGCAGCCCTAGGAATAACCAGGACTGGAGCCGCCTGCTGCCTTTCACCCCGGTGCCGGGATATATCAGGAAACGCGTATGTAATGCCAAAATTCTTACTTATATTCATCACAATTTTGTTTTTATTGAGCCTTTGTAAGTGTCTAAAGAAAGTTGTAATTGTTTTCTACAGTTGCTTTATACAGAGCTTTAAATAAAACTATAATTTTTGGGGGGGTTTTCCTCATAAATCCTACAGTATCCTAAAGTATCCTACACCGATAGTCTTTATTTTATGTTTAGGCCTTTTATTCCAAGATGGCGGCTTCTAGCAGTCGCAGTGATGTCATCAAAGAACTGCCGGCGAGGCTGGTTTGTAACGTGCGTGCTGATTGGTAGCTGGTAAAGCCTCGTGCAGATTCCTGCTCTTGCCCTACGGTAGCTGCCTGCTTTCAGTGACAAAATGCTGCACCTGGATGTCAAATAAATGAAAAGCACCCCGTGGGTGAGTCTGGCAGCCTGTGCTGGGTGTACAAATATCTTTGTGGGGCTGTATGACAAGATAGTATTTTATGGGAAAAATGCTAATGAGACAGCTTCTGTTGTGAGACTTTAACTCTTGTAATGCTCAGCTGGCCTGGCAATGTTACAATCATTGTTTTAACAAATAATCGCCATGTGTTTTATTCTGGTGATATGTAAGGTCTCGGTGGTCGTGTCCTGTGGTGCCTTCGCTGGAGTTTCTTGCGGTGGATTGTCCGTGTCCATCGTCTCTGTCGAGAGCCTGATGACAGAGTCCCTCGTGTTCCTCTACGTCGCCAAACTCCATCAAAAGTTCTCCTGGCCTGCAGTGGTGAGTGTGTGCTTCTCTTCTAATCCCCAGTTTATAGACTTATCTGTAGATTACGGTCCAAGACTAAACTGAGTGACGAACCAGCCCCCCTTCTTTCCCCCACAGATCGTATGAATAAGAGATTTATTTATTCTCTGTTATTTTTCCTGCGTATAGTGGCAGTATGTATGGGTTGTACTTTCCCCTCAGGACAAGCTTCTGAAAGACCAATCAAAAGTTAAACTCCTCCCCTCCTACCAATAAAAGCCGCAAGCTGGTAGAGTCCTCGGTTCTTTCTTGTCCCTCGTAGGGTGAACAGCTTCGTGGATTCTTCTGATGGTGCAACACACGGGTTGTTGCCGTGGGGGTGAGTGTTTGGCTGCGGTTTAAACTTTCCGGGTGGAAGTTCCATGCTGCACGCCTCGTAACTGGCTTATAGAGGCAGCGTTCACTCTATCCTTTATGGATGCGGAGGAGCATGCGCAGTTGCGTTTAACGCACGCCTGGGTGGCTATGCGCTCCACTGTGATCCTGTAGCGGGATCTGAGCATGCGCGGGATGGATCCTCTTTATGGTGCCAATTCTGATGATTTGGCAGCCTATTTAAAGCTGTGCAAACCTGACTGACCACAAGTGTGTGTCAGGTCAGTTTCCCGTGTCACCAAGCCCCCATACAGTTGTCTTGCATTGGATTTAATTTGGGTCTTATCTACTAAACATGTTGAAGCCTCATCTCCAGAAAAAGACAAACCTGCTCCTCCTGCTAAAATAGCTGTTTCTAAGATAGAAATCTAGCCTGTGCAGAGTGTAATATGCCGCTCCTGGATGGCTACAGAAAAAAGACTTGCCAACAGTGTGCTGCGGACATCCTGGCAAAAGAAAAGCAAAAAGACATGCACTCATTCTTATGCTGGTTCCAAGATAATTTATCCCAGACCTTTCAGCATTTAAAAATGCGCTTAAATCTCCTGCACCTGAGTCACCCGCAAGAAAGCGTAAAAGGTGGCTTCGTCTGACCGTTCTTCGGGGGAATGCTCTCGCTCATCTTCTGAGGCTAATTCTTATGATTCAGAAGGCTGATTCAGTTTTCCGCCTCAAGAAATTGGCAAGTTTAATAAAGAAGTTAACTGCGGTTAAGAAGGGTTTCCCCTATTCTTCCCAAAGTGGAATTGAGGCAGAGGGAGTGGAATAACCCCGGTAATCGAGCTTTTATTTCTAAGCGTTTAAAACAATTTCACGTTTCAAGAGGATATTAAATGGGAAGAGCTTCCAAAGGTAGACGTGCAAGTTGCACAGTTATCTTAGCAAACCGCACTTTCTATAGGTGAGATAGTGGGACTCTGAGAAGCTATGGATAAGAGAGCCGAAAAAGCCGTTAGGAGAATGTTTCAGGCAGCTGCGTTTCAGAGTAAAGCTGAACAGCTCTTATCAAGGCACAGGCCCTGTGGCTACAGAAAATGTAAGATTACTTTATGGAGGATGCCGATAAAGATTATCTAATGAATATTTAGCAGGCACCATGAAAGAGGTCGTGAAGCTTTTCGCCCGTTCCATGGGGCTGTCATCAGTGGCCAGACGGGCAGTACGGTTAAGATCTCGGAAGGCGGATACCATGCTAACTAGTTACGCGACCCCTGGCGGTCGGCGTCCAACTTCTTAGAGCAGCAGTGTTGAAATTGTTAGCGTAAGAGGTCATCGAACAAGTGCCCTCAGAACATCAATGGAGAGGAGTGTATTCTCTAATTTTTCTCGTGCCCAAACCAGACGGCACATTCCGTCCGGTTTTCGACTTAAAGGCCGTCTATCGTTGTATTGCTTATGAACGTTTCAGCCATTATATCGGTTTCCCACATCATCCGAGAAGCAGATTTCATGGTCACTATAGACCTAAAAGATGCGTATCTACACGTCCCTATGGCAGGAAGTTCCTGAGATTTGCAAAGATTTACAAAGAACGGCCTGAAGCATTTTCATCTCAAAGCTTCTCTATCCCCTGGCTGCGCAGTTGAGACTTTGCGGTTTAGCCGTCATCCCGTATCTCGACGACTGGCTTCTCAAGGCATCCTCTCCAAGTCAACTGAAGACTTCAATAGCCTTTTTAGAACAGCACGGATGGATCATAAACATAGAGAAATCTAATCTCACTCCATCCAGGAGAATCAATTTCCTAGGTCACATTGTGGACTCTGTATCCCCTTGTTTGCACCTTCCTTCTCAGAAGATCACATGGATCAGACAGACAGTAAACCATCTGCAACGATATCCGATTTGTATCATCAGAATAGCAATGAGTCCCCTGGGTCTATTCACCTCTACCATCCCAGCAGTAAGATGGGCCCGGGCAAGGATGAGGCCACTTCAGTGGCAGATCCTTTCCAGCTGGTCCAGGTCTCAAGAGGAGTTAGATTCTAAGATCCAGGTGTCAAGTGTGGTTCCCCAACAGCTTCGTTCTTCCTCTTGGCTCTTCTTCTTCTGTGTCCTGTCCTTCCGGTGCAGTGAGTGTGGAAGGCGGTCGGCGTGGCTTCAGTGTTGTGCTCTGGGATATGGCATCAAATCCTGACGCACAGCATCAGTTGCCGTGCGGACTGCAAGGGAGCAGGATCGGAGGTCTGCTAATGCAGACCTCCAGCTCCCTTGATTTACTTAAAGGATCTCTCTCTAACCGGCTTAATCTCCCCAACCGAGCCTGCTCCTCCTGCTGCGGACATTTCTGTCCGTCTCTGGAGGGGTGCTGGCGTGACGGCACCCGGTGCGGACCGCTCCCCACTAGGTGCGCTATTGAAAATAAGTGTCCAGAGCATCTGTCTAAAGAAATCTCCTTTTTCTGACCCCCCCCCAGCAATATAGGATTTGTGCGGCTACACTAAATGAAAGAAGAAACACAGCAAAAATGCTAAAACAGCCATTGTCAGGAAAGATAGAAGAATTTATAAAAGAGCTTTGTCCTTAAGGGGTTTATATAGTAAACGATGCTGTGCGTGGAAAGCACATAATTCTAAAAGTACGTGGCCTTAACCCCTTCCGTATCGGCGTTCGCGTACTGCGTCTTCCCTTGAAGACCGCAGTATTATTTAAATATTTTAATTCTGTGCTCGTGATTCGCTTCAAATGGATCACGTGCACGGAATTGAGGGGGAGTGGCTGCTACAGATCGCTGGGGACACCCAGCAGTCAGCAGCAGCCGCCCCTTGCGATCCCAGCGTCCATAGTGACGCTGGACCGCGCATCGTCGATGACGTATCTAGTACGTTCCAGTCTGTGGGTGACACCCAACCAGGAAGTACCAGGTACGTCATCGGTACGGAAAGGGTTAAAGGAGTAGTTGCATAAAATAGCGGAGCATACAGCATTTATTTAATAAAGGTGAAAGTCATGAAATGCGGCCGAGTTGTTCCAGTCATTAACTCTTTCAGTTCTTCGCTGTGACTTAAAGCACTCGATGCTGCGTTAGAGCCGCTTGGCATTGAGGGTTCAACACGTTCCTTCTTCTCTGTTCTCCAGTTCCTCTGCTTCATCGCCACAATATTTTTCGCCTTTGATTTCTACCTGATCTTCGACGACTTGACCAAGTTCCTCGAGAAAGAAGAGCCCACAGGAGAGACGGAGGCTCAGAAATCAGACGGTACGTTGGAGTGCGATGCTCAGGGAGCCGGGACACTGCTTATAATATAACAAGAATACAACATGAATTAAGTAGGACTCCCGCACTTTGGTCTCAAAGACTGAAGTACCAGTAATTCTTGCAGTTGATTCCTGGAATTATTAAAGGGGTTAATGCATAGTCTAGTACCCAGAGCCGTAGCTAGCTCCTTTTGCACCCAAGGCAAGAATGGAAAATTGTGCCCCCAGCTATTTTTTTTTTTTTTTTAAGAGGTTTTATTTACACTGCTCTCACACACACCTGTCCATAAACACACAGATACACATACATGTTGCCCTTACGCACGACTGCCCATAAACACATATATACACACAGACCAGCTTACAAGCATACAAATATCTGCACTGCCCATACACACACTGTCCATACACATACCAGCTTACAAACACTTGCATGTATACGCACACACTGCCCTTTACACACACACTGTCCATACAGCTTACAAACACACACATATACACAGCCCTTTCTCCCCTTCCATCATCTTCTATCTTCCATGCTGTCATGGGAGTGCAAAGTCTGTCACTCCAGGCCTATGCTTTAGTCCTCCCTCATCACTATGCACCGGTTATTGATGCAGAGCGTCGGGGGGACGTCATAGCCAGTCACTTGGCATCATCTGCCGGAGCGTAGTGGTTAGGGAGAACGGAAGCTGAGGTCTGAATTGACAGACCTCGCGCTCCCTAATGTTGGGCCAGTTGGAGGGGGATTGTGATCTCCCCAACCAGTCCTGCTCATCGGGCACCTCCACCCTAGACCAGCACTGATGGTGCACGCTGATCATGGGGGCGCCTGATGAGCAGGGCTGGTTGGGGAGAGCACAATCGTGCAGCTGCCTCGGCAGTCTCCTGAAGACCGGCCCAGGGGAGACGTCCTTCCGCTCGCCCTCTCCTCTATAGAATCGCTACAGTTTTTTTTTTAGGAGCTTTGTGGTTAATCATAATAGCTGGCAGGAATGAGATTCACCACGGGGCCCTGTTGAGCTGGTTAGGGAGATCCGTAATCTCCCCAACCAGCCCTGGAGGCTGCAGCTGCTGATCGGACGGCTGTGCACCCCCTCGCAGCTGCGCCCAGAACGAGTGCCTCACTCGCTTCACCCTTCCTACGGCCCTGCTAGTACTTAGTAATATGCATCCGCCGCAGCGCAATGATCCTGTCTTCATCAGGGCTGTTTGCCTTCCCTGACATCCCCCCACCATGCACAGTTCTGGAACTGATGAGATTTAATTATCCCGCAGAATCCTCCCAATGCATTCACACTGGGAACAAAGTACAGTACAGAGTATATTACGGGAGAGACAGCTGATACGTACGATGCGCTGAACAGTCAGGCAGACAAATTTTTAAATGGGGCACTCCAGCCATCAAATGCACCTTAATGTGACACGTCATATACTTACTGCCAGTGAGCTGCAGCTTCTCCCTAAGGCTCAGATTTAAAGAATGCATATAAAAATGTACAAACATGTCTCATAATACACTTTTTTCCCCTCGTAGATGAAGAATTGGATTCAGACTCGGATTAAACGTGAACTTTACTGCACCTTTACTGCAACCATCTGGGAGGGAACTTTGGGTCGTTACAAGCGTTTGAACTTCATCTCAGGCTGAAGAAAACCGGATTCCGCTGCAGTAGTTGGATGTGGAAGATACTGAAATTCTCGTGGGACCCCCGCTGGACGTGACTGCTACGTCCCACACACTGCAGCGGTAACCTGGGGATGGCACCAAATATTTAACCGTCACAATATTCTGGAATTACTGCCTTAATGGTATTTTTGTCTTTGAACAAATAATGTCTAAAGTCTGGGTCAGTGACCTGCTAGACAGAGGGGTCATTTGTACTGATTATCTATAGCTGAAAAACAATCGAGGTTCCTAGAACCTCGAGCTCCCCCAATTCTGGCTGAGGATTCTGGGAATTTTAGATAAAATGTATCTGCTGTCTGAACGCAGTATTACGGCTCTCATACAGATGGAATCGAGCAGGCGCAGTATCTGAGTCTGCAGCCATGGCGTATAACTCAGCTGGCCGAGAATACCATTTGCTTTGTATTTTCATATAATGTCACTTAACCCCTTCCAGTAAGCAACTGGGAGAATGAGGTACAAACGCAACAAACCGGCAGCAGATCAGAGTTTAAGGCAGTCGTCACACTCCAGGCTACAGCCCTGCTGTATGTAGGATGTATAACTGACTACATACATCCAGGGCCGGCCCAAGACAAAATGCCATCTGGGGCGAAGTTTAAATTGCCGCCTCCCCCCATTATCTACCCTCCCCCCCCGGCCTTGCAGAATGAATGCAGCTCCCCCAAATGCACCGCTAGAAACATGAGATCTTTTCTTTCTCATACCTGATAATGGTTCAGTGAATAAAACCTGTTCTCTTCTGTCTGCCATAAGATGAAGCACTTCAAGTCGCATTAAATATAGCAAGTATGAGCCCCCCCCCCCGCAACCAGTGTTCCCTTTAAAAGATAATGCATGTTAAACAGACACATGGCAGGAGTAGCACTTTATGGGGTTTGAGGGTCATTCTCTACACCAGGCATTTACGACCATTTCTGCTTATCGATATATTATGCAGGATCCGCTCAGTAGGGTTGGCCCTGCGCCATGGTTAGTTAAACGGGCAAGGCAGCATTCAGGAAAGCCATGTTAAATATGCATGATGCAGGGGAAGCTTGCCAGGGTTGGCCTTGGATCATGCATATTAAACATGGCTTTCCTGAATGCCATCTTGTCAATTTTACTAATCATGGTGCAGGGCCAGCCCTACTGAGATGCTCCTGCATGAGTCATAACCAGGAAAACTGCATTAAATATGCCTAATGCAGGGCTGGTTCAGCCATTCTTGTCGAGGCTAGCCTTGCATTATGCTTATAAAATCCATGTGACTTCTTTCACAATGCATGATGAAGGGTTGGCACTGGTAGACTTCTCCCTCATACATATGTAAAACACTGAACACATGGGTCTAGCCACTAAAGGGAGAGCTGTGGTTTCAGCTCCTTCACTTAAGTATGAAGGTCTGGCCCTGTGTGATGTATAATTAAGTCAGTGAGACTTATTCAGTTTCTGCACATTGACTTATTTATTATACAGGGCTAGTGAATTAAGTTAAAAAGCACAATTGTCCCTTAATTGAATAAACCTCAGTGTTTAATTAAATCTGCTTGAAATGTGCATGATACAGGGCCAACATTGACAAGAATGGCTGAATTAACTCTGCACCATGCATATGTCATGTAGGTTTCTTGAAAGACTACTAGATAATTGCAATATTAAGCATAAATAGGTTTTCCCTGTACAGACATTACATAGGCATGATACAGGGCCAACCCTGGCAGGCTTCCCCTGTATCATGTCTATTTCAAGCAACTCACATTAAATAAAATATACAGGGCTTTCTTTAGTCATTTCACCCCTCAGGCTGATCAGGGCTTCCACAGCGCTCAGCCGAGCGTAAACTCCCAGCAATGCTTTAGTTACCATAATAAAAAGCGCTGTGTATACCTGCGGCGGGCGACGCAGCGTCTTTAACTCTTGCTGCTGGCGGTTTGTATTTCAGCGTTTTCTGCACAAATTATGAACTGTATTATTGTCCCGTGTTGAGAAGTTTCACAAATTCTACCAACGGAACCATTTTCACCCCTTCTTATATTGTATTATTTTTGAAATAATTATCTTTGTACTTGGAACATTTTTAATTAAAAACTACAAAAAACGATAATGTATCCGTTTATTAAACACGATGCAGATCTTATCGGTGGGTTACAAGGGCTACAAGCATACAGATTTCCACTGAGAAAAGTGACATGATATATCGTTAGTAGATTTAAAGTTTAAAAGGCTGTTTAGCGCCAAGTTCCTTTCCTGCCAAGGAGGAGAATGTATTAGTAATTAGACCTTCATAGAACACACAAAAGACATTTACTCTCCAAACCTCCTTCTCCAGCCCAGACTGATAGAAAGTGTGTTTAATGACATAGGAAGGGTTTCCGGGCGTGAAGTTGTGGTCACAGTTATGGTAGAGCGATAAGGGGATCAGGGGGCCGGTAGTGAATCTGAGGGTGTTTAGACTTTGATACTCGTAAGAACTGCCACCTTGGGTGGTGGGGAGGGAATCCCCCTATAAAGGATATTTTTCAGATCTTGGATTTATTTACCACAGCGAATTATTCACTGAAAGGAGAGTTATGGTGCCACCTTTATGACTTCACTAATTATGACAACTGACCAAAACTGTTGTGTTCCTCCATCAAGAAGTGAAAGCCTTAAAGTAACAGCCCCCTCATTAGTGAATAGACCCCAATGGCCTCTTTATGCATTTCAACCCCAGTATGTTTTTTCTGTCGAAAGGACCAAACTGGATCTACATTGTTCTTGGAGTAAAAACTCTCAAAATACTCAAGACAGATGAAGGAACGGCTTTCAAAGATGGCTGCCTGATCTGATTTCAAACAACTACTGAAATGCGTAGCTTCAAACAAGGTATCCGACAGATGCATTACAAACTACGCCTCCTCATGTTTTTACAACTGCCCCAGTTTATGAAGGCCAGTTCCCAGTGACATTCTGGCCTAGGAGGTGGCAATCTCCCTGCCACAAAACCCGGACACAGATTGCCCTTTTGTGCAATCAGGGCCACTGGTTACAAGGAAGATCTCTTATCTACCAAACTGGCCTATTTACAGTACGTATAAGGTGCTCCGTAGCATAGATATATGCTGTAAATGGGGCAGTTGGAGTTGGTCCCCTGGGTCTTGGGGATAGGACATCATATATTCTCTTCCCTGACATCCTTCTTTCCTAGGAGCTTAGAATGTTCTACACCCTTAAAAGATCCAATAACACCATATAATTTGTGAAAACAAAATGTTCTGTTTCTAAAGAATTTACGTGGTTAAATAGGTGACGTAAGGACCTATTGATAAATTAGTGGAGGTCATATAGAAGAACAGATTATTTATTAATTAATACATATAATATATATATCACGCACAGTGTAGGGTGGAGACACCGATATCAGGCGGAACACAGAAAAGGGTGCAAGGTCAGGATGCCAGAGAAGCACTAGCACTAGAATTATTCACCAATATATTAAATAATTGTTCCCTACCCATGTAGAAGGTGGAGACCCCCGCTTCTAACTCACAGCCGCAGTGAAGAAGGGGTGGACAGGTCCATCGTTAATGCGTCGTCCTCTGCTTCCTCTTCACGCCCTCTAAAGGGTGGTAACGGACCATTTAAAAATATATTTACTAATATAATATTATATAACCAATATATTTATATTTTAACTAATAAAATATATTACATTTACCAATATATTAACCGATATCATCATATATTGCAAAATTAAGACATTTCCTAATATATTCACCAATAAATTAACTAATATTCTAACTAATAAAATAATATATATTATATTTTATTTATATAGCGCCAACTCAGCGCTTAATACAATACATATATTCAAAGGGTATGACAAGACGAGAATTGACAGACTAAGACAAACTGATACATTAGGTGGAGAGAGCCCTGCTCGTAAGCTTACATTCTTGAGGGAACGGGGTGACTAACATAAGGCACAGAGAAAGGGTGTTAGGTAGTGTGGTGGTCGTATCAATGACAAGGAAGTTCTAGCAGCTAAGATGGTGTGGCTTCTCTGAAGAAGTGGGTTTTGAGATGTTTCTTGAATGTTTGGAGGGATGGTGAATGCTGAAGGTCCGTTGGAAGTAGATTCCAGAGATATGGGGGCAGCCTGAGTGAAATCTTATGGATGGGAAAAGGAATAGGTGATAAGTGAGGAGAAGAGCCTTAGCCCATGGGAAGAACATAAGGATCCAGTAGGAGAGTATTTGCTTATGAGGGCAGAAATGTATGGAGGGGCAGTGTTATGGAGAGCCCTGTAAGTTAGTGCTAGGATTTTAAATTTAATTCTAAAGGTAATAGGGAGCCAGTGGAGGGTTTCACAGAGTGGCCTAGCAGCAGCATTTAGGACAGACTGTAGAGGAGAGAGTCGAGACAGTGGAATGCCAACCAGAAGAGTAGTCAAGATGGGAAATGATAAAGGAATGAACCAGAATTTTCATGGATTCTTGGATGAGGAATGGGCGGATACGAGAGATGTTTTTTAGGTGTAAGCGGCAGGATCTGGCGAGGGACTGAATGTGAGGGATGAAGGAGAGGTTTGAGTCAACGATGACCCTGAGGCATCGGGCCTGGTTAGTAGGAGAGATAGTCGTGTTGTTAATGGTAATAGAGAATTAGGGATTAATCTAGCCTTGGTGCAGTATTAATTAAAATTTTATTAAAGACAGGAGGCTTCGTATTTTGCATAAACCTTCTTTACTGTTAACCTCCAGCAGCAAAACAGTTAACAGAGAATACAAGAAAACAACCAATCAGAATACAGGAAACATTCCATAAAAGCCTAAACATCTGGAAACACCTCCTCTTTCTTTGCAAATTAGCCGAACTGGGAAAAACAAAACCGCAGACAATACACCGGAAACCACCGCAATGGCGAGATGTTAGACAACAGGAGGACGACCTGAAAAGACAAAACGTCGTGACAGTACCAGGAAAATCATAAGCCGATCGTGACATAAAGATAAACGGATATCATAACAGTTCAACAGAAGGCAATCCCAGTCCCCCAGATGGGCCTATCCCAAGTAAATAGGGGGGGGGAGACACGGCAGTAAGGGAGGGAAAATCCCTCGCCTCCTGTCTTTAATAAAATTTAGATTAATAATGCACCAAGGCTAGATTAATCCCTAATTTTATAGCAAGACAGGAGGCTTCGTATTTTGCAGTTTTAACGCCCCCCAATCAGAGCCAACGCAGCGTGAGCCGGAGGCCGAAATTAAAAGGTCTGAATTTGTAGATTCCCGGGACCAATCTGCTGCTGACAAAATATTCGAAAGGGAACACACAGCCCTCCGAGAGAGCTGCGGAAGCAGCTGCACCCCGGACAGAGTAAGCCCCAAAGGACCCTTCAATGCCGGCTAAATGGAGGATCCACCGAATCCACCTGAAATCGTGGGAACAGAGACCGGCCGAAAAGGGCCCATGTACGAAATAAAGAGAGGACCGAAGGGAGGTAAACGAAATTGTCGACACAGCAAGATAAGACTGAACACATCTAGCTACACATAGACGTGGCTAATCGGGAAAATAAGGATAAGAAACAGCCACCGAATTAGATTTCGTCCTCCGAAAAACAGAGACAGTGACACCCTCGGGCGAAAAAAGAAAAAAAAAGACATTCAACGCCCGAATGTCAGAAACCCGCCGAAAAGAAACAAGACATAACATAAGTGCCGTTTTAGCGGACAACTGGCGGAAGGACAAACTATCATTGTCTGGCCAGGCCTCCAAAAAGCGGAGAACCCAGGGAACATCCCAGAAGGACTCATAACGAGCCTTCGGCAGCCTAGAAAGCCGAATGCCACGGAGGAGACGACAGACGTAAGGATCCTTGCTGAACCATGCCCTGCACTGGAATATGGGGCTGCCGAAATTGCCAACCGAAACAGATTAATGGTGCGGTAAGACCGCCGATTCAGGTGACATAAGGGAGGGATCAAGGTGTTGAGCCAAACACCATCAACTCCAGGAGAACCGTGAGGTAGGTATCGCGAAGTAGGAACTCGACATCCTGAGCCATCCTGAGGAGGATGTCGTCCAAGTAAATGATGGAGCGGATACCGCTCGCCCGAAGAAAATCCATGACCGGCTTCATTAGTTTGGTGAAGCACCATGGAGCGGAGCTGAGGATAAAAGGGAGGCAAGTGAATTGCCAGGGATGGCCATGCCAGAAAAATTGCAGAAACCCCCGATCGTCGCAATGAACGGGAACCGTGAGGTAAGCGTCCTTGAGGTCGAGATGCGAGAACCCATCGTTCTCCCGGAGAAGATCGGGGAGGAGATGGATACCCTCCTTCTTGAAATGTCGGTACACAATGTACCGATTGAGCGTCCGGAGGTTGATGACGGGACGGAACTCCCCCTATTTCATGCGCACCAAGAAAATGTTGCTGAGAAACCGAGGGGGGACTCAACCCTTTCTACGGAACCTTTTTCTAACAGAGAAGAGAGCTCGGAATGAACTAGGGACGCAGTGTCTCGAGATAACCTGGGAAGTGGAGGGGGAAAACGTTGATGAGGAGAGGAAAGAAACTCCAGACGGAAACCCTCTACGGTTTGAAGTACCCAGGGATCCGACGTAAGGCACGACCAGACATGGAAAAAATGGGCGAGGCGACCCGCGATAGGGATATGGGAAAGAATAGAAAAGAGCCTTACCTAAGGCTGATCTTCCTCAGGTGGATCCGCCTCTAGGAAATGGGAGCCGGAACTGGGACCGATAGGTGGTGGAAGAGTCTGGAAATCAGGGTCTAGCGCCAAATGAGGCTGATCTGCTGGCGGCACGACCCCTCTGCCGACCAGCTCTGGTGGAAAAACGATTCCCCGTATGGAAGACCCGTCTCATGTTGGTCTGGGCCTTGGTGACGTGAACATGTTGGCATGTTGACTGAGGTCTTTAATAAACTTCTCGACGAAAATTAAACCTTTGGCATCCGCGCTCAATTCCTTGGGTGCTAACTCTGCCAGCTTGGCATCCAGTTTGAATAAAGCTGCCTTTCGTCGCTCCGTAGAGATAGCGCAATTGGCGTTGCCCAACAGACATAGAGCCCTCTGAGTCCAGTCACGGACCGAATGAGGATCCGAGAGGGAGCCGTCGGCTATGGCCTCGTCCGCCATCTGGAAAACTTGTGTCAAGGTGCCCGAAACTTCCAAGAGTTTATCTTGGGCCGAACGTGACCCCAGTTCAATGCCCTTACGAGGGTCTTTGCCGTTCTTGGTGAGGAACGTAACAAAAGTCTGATTGAACTCAGGGGTATTCAAAACTTTATCCTGGATGTTTGTTCGAGGACACACTGAACGGAGCCTTTGGCGAACCTCCTTATCTAGGGGAAGACAAAGTCAAAATCTAAAAAATTTTGCAATATGGGCCGAATGTGTCCACTCTGATGAGCGGAGGTGGTGCAGGGCTCTGGGATCTAACAGCAGAGTGCCGAAGTCATCTGTCACCTCTAAAGGCTGGTCAGGTGCGTTGGACGGGTTGAGCAAGGTCTTGGGTGGTTCAGGGACGAGGTCATGACCCCAGGTAGGAGAGGCTAAACCTGAGGAGCCCGCGCAGTACTCATCCAGGATCTCATATTCAGTGAGATCCTCAGTTGGGAAGACAACAGGAAGAACCGTACTGCGCACCTTCTTTAGCGGGACTTTACCCTTTCCTGACGTTCCATGTGCGATTGTGTGAGGCTGCCGTGCCCGCGGGAGAAGAAGAGCCCCCAGCTTCTGAATCCTCAAGTCCAGTAGGAGAAGTGAGAGGTTGAACAGAGCGAGAAGATTGAAGCTCCTCAAGAGCGGCAGGGAGTGACGCAGCCAGGGCAGAGCGGAGCCAGGCCTGGATGGCGGCAGGGATTTGATTCTGGGAATCGTCAGCCATCTTACTCCTATATGTGTCTATTTGGAAGAACACAAAATAACAGGAGTGAGTAATAATTATGTCCTAATACTGGACAAAACGGGGATCACCCGTAAATTCAAATGGCATGGGAGGAGGGGACCACCTCAGTAGGTAGCAGGGGTCCACCCTCGGTAGTAGGGAGTTAATTCTCAGCCAAGACAAAAGGGGTTCACCCATAGTAACAATATATTCAAGAAAAACCTAACGAGGGAAAAAACACCATGAGGCAGACCAAGCCCCCAACCAAAAGGAAGAAAAATGGTGCGCATCGCGGTGAAGGCCGACAGCCACGAGCCGAAAAAGGCTCGAGAAAATGGCCCACAGCAAACCCCTTGCCGCGCGGGAAACAGAAATCGCGAGGGCAGAGAAGGAAAAAATAAAACAGCGCGCGAGGCAGAGAAGGAGACAACGGACGTGGACGCACGAGGAGCATTATGTGGCCACGGAGCAGCAGAGGAAATGTGAATGGGTAATGGAAAAGGTAAGAAAAAACTATGTAAGACAGGGAGGAAAAAACCCAAGAGGGCAAAAATGAAACCTCCTAGCAAACACCAAAAAAAGATACATAAACAGGTGCAAAATAATTCCAAAGATAACTAAGAAAAACAAGGGAGATAAAACCTAAAACGATACACCCATAGTAAATAAAATAAAATAGACAACCACAAATAATCTTTACTAAAGCAATAATATATATATGTGTATATATATATATATATATATGTATATATGTGTGTATATATATATATATATATATATATATATATATATATAATGGAAGGTTCTCACCTGAAGGTTAAGCAGCAAAGAAAAAGGAGGAGTTTCCAGATGTGAAGGCTTTTATGAACTGTTTCCTGTGTTCTGATTGGTTGTTTTCTTGTATTCTCTGTTAACTGTTTTGCTGCTGGAGGTTAACAGTAAAGAAGGTTTATGCAAAATACGAAGGAAGGAGCGAAGATAATGAGTTCTGTTTTAGAAAGATTACGTTTCAGGTAGCGTTGTGACATCCATGAAGAAATAGACAAGCAATTGGTAATACTGGACATGAGAGATGGAGAGAGATCAGGAGAAGATGATACTGGAGGCCAAATGAGTTGATTCATTTGCCAAGAGATGAAGTATAAAGAGACAACAGCCGAGGGCCAAGAACAGAACCTTGTGGGATGCCAACCGAGAGTGGAAGGGGTGATGATGTCTTGCCAGAGAAGCTGACAGAGAAGTAACGGTTAGACAGATATGAGGAGATCCAGGAGAGAGCTGCATCTCGAATGCCTATAGAAGCAAGCGAGTGAAGAAGGTGGTGATCAACAGTATCAAAAGCAGCAGAGAGATCCAGTAGTATTAGAATGGAGAAGTGACCTTTTGCTTTGGCAGAGAGCAAGTCATTGGAGACTTTTGTTTCAGCAGAGTGAAGGGGTTTGAAACCAGACTGTAGGGGGTCAAGGAGGAAATTAGAGGAGAGGATGTACACAATCCGTTCAACCAGCTTAGAGGTAAAGGGTAGCAGAGAGATAGGGAGGTAGTGTCACGTTCTGGCCAGGCTGCGGAGCTGCATATCTGTCTCGCTTCAGTTTCCCTGTTTTGCTTCGATCCATTCCTGGATTTCCTTTTGCTCTGTTCTGATCTTCCATTCCTTGCTTCTGCTTTAGCTCTTTGCTTCAGCTCTGTTTCCTTTATAAGGTGTGCCCCACTTATGTGTTCTGTTTGTCTCAGTCTTCAGTCTAAAGGTATGTCTCAGTGCTATGTGTTTGGTTTACATGTTTGGTTTGTTTCGTACCACTGTCAGCAGGGATTAGCGTTAGGACCCACCGTCATTGGAGTACTTTGCTGTAGTGGTGGGCTATAGTTTCTGTATTCATGTTTGTCTTTCTCTTATGTACCTTTGCCCTTCCTCCTTGTATCATCTGAGGATTCTGGTTCCTCTCTCCTCTCCCCATGTCCTAGTCAATATGGCCTATCCTTGCTTAAAGGAGAAGCTTCCGAGGATTCCGGCTCCTCGCTCCTTCTCCTGTGTTCCTTGCCTTCTTCCCTGTCCTTTGTTGTGCCCTGTATCATGTATATCTTGTTTAGTAATGTTTATTCCTTGTCTGGTTCACTGTAGTACCCTGTAACATGTATATCTTGTCTGGTTATGTTTCGTGCCTGGTCTGGTGTGATGTTCTAATACTTGTGCCATTTACCGGAGCTCCGTGGGAACTGGCCGAGACATGTTCTGGTAGGCAAAGTGTTTTTTTTTTATTATTTAATGTAGTACAACACACCACTTACTCATTAAGTGGCAGCAGCTCGCACAGAGTGCTCCATGTGAGTTTTACTGTATGGCAGTAGATTGTCCATGTGCTAATATATGGTGTTAGCATACAGTCATACATGGTAACGCACACACTTGCGCTCGCACGGCTCCCCCACTCTCATATGACCTCGCGTAGAGCACTGTCTTTACTGCAGCTCTATGTGAGCTGCTGTGCTGATGCCGCCCATCTTATAACGAGTAGCTTAAAAAAAAACGGACACTGTATCTTACACAAATATTAGGACATCATACAAAGGATGAAGAATCCACTGGGCTGCTCTAGAGAGATAGAAACTTTTCATGTATATAAATACCCCATAGGCTTTTCTGTGAGTCTTCAGTTGTTTTTGCCCTAATAGGACATCATATGTTTCCCTCCTTCCTAGACGCTTAGAATGTTTTACAGTCCCAAAAGACACAATCAAATTGTGAACATAAAATAAGTTATTCTATATAACTTCCTTCAGCCGTTTGAATGTTGTGACTCTCCAAGACTTTCTAGGTGATTTGAGAACCCATTCATAGATTAGTGGAGGTTATATAGAAGAACAAATTATTATTAAAACACATATTTGTAAACAGAGTGAAGGTTGTGAGAACTCCCAATCTTACTATCATTAATGTAGAACGGTAGAAATAATAGGAGACGAGGGAAAGCACAGAGGGACTTGGGTCCAAGAACTGGACGTGTTTAGTATTGTCTACATTTAACCAACTATGTTTCAAAGCTGGAGCTTCTATACTAAAAGCTTTAGTACCTTTCGTAACACCTCTGTCTGTGACCTCCTCTGACTTTATACGTTTCTGATTTTTATATTTCAGATATACAAAATCTTTACCATTCAGATTTCCCATTTGAATGACATGTACGGTATATGAAACGTTGGAAAAATATCCTGTGTTTTTACAAATATGTGATATGTCACCTGGCTGCTTTTGAACCCTTCATTGAGATACCATAGTTCTAAGGCCAGGTGTTCATTAACTTGACATTTTCATTTGGACATTAGCACAGTAGGCAAACAGGAGAAAGAACGGGCTGGTCTAAAACCCAAAAGACCCTGATCTTCCTGACAGCAGCTGCGGGGGTCCTAGTGTTCCTGGGCCTCAAACTGATGGCTGATAGAGCACGTCCACGTTCAGTAATCGGTTTGAACGCCTTCCTCCTGTCTTCTACGTAAACTGCCTTGAGTGAGAGGGGAGCCCATATCTAAGAACACAGATTCACCTTAAGAGGCTGTCTTTTCTTTTATACCTTCAAGGTTTTTGCTTACTACACTATATACTGTTTATTTTCTGTTTGTATCCTTTTAAGCGCTTTGTATGTATTTATTATTATTTATTTGAGAGAGGAAAGAGATTAACGAAACATGTTTGTTTGTGAGATGGAGGGCCGAAGTATAGGAATGGAGTTTGTAATGTGCAAAGTCTTCAGGTGAGCGAGACCTCCTCCGTAGGCGCTCAGCGGTACGTGAACACTTTTAGAGGAGATGGTGGATGGCGTACAGTTACAGGAGTGACTATATTTATGACCAACAGTAGCCTATGGTAATACTGGGCTGAGGAGGTAGAGATGCATGAGAGAAGTGGCTTAAGTGTGTTAGTGAGCTGTGGGGTGTTATTGTCACAGAGGTTTAGGTGTAGGAGGTATTTGAAGGTTGGATTTTAGCAGACTGAGGTCATACAGAAAAGGAAGAGTTGGAGAATTGAGATATTGAGTTATCGATGGGATAACACTGGGTGCGTGGGGGAGACCAAGGAAGGAGCAGAGTTATAGTAGGACAATCCATCCTCACCTGCCGCCTACAATCAATATATCGAAGGATTAGTGGAGGAACAGCGAAGTAAAGGAAGTGAGAGATACATGCGGCAAATTGATTAATTGGGAAGTAGGCGAGGAGACCGGTAGATCACAGCAACACACGTGGCAATTGGTGAGAAGCGAGGACACAGTGTAAAAAAATTAGAATGAGAGGGAATTAGTGGCAGACATTGAAAGGTGCAGCGGGGGGGGGGGATGCCAACACCCTCTTCCTACCAGTCTTAAGCCCATTGAAAGGAGTTTAGGTGTCTTGAGTATTTTGAGAGTTTCACCCCCAAGGATAACTGAGGACTCTCAGAATAGTCGATTAGATATTTCAATACATGAAAATAATTATAAGCAGAATAAATACCGATATTGCAAAAACTGATGCTATTAAAGTTTCTATCCCTAAATTCTCTTCTGACAGCCCGGTGGATTCTTCATCCCTTGTGTGGTTTTGTTACTGCAGTATAACTTTTTACAAGATGGTGCCTTATGTAGGAGAAGAGCTGCAATGAAGACCAAGATGGGACGTGGGTATTAAGGTATGGCACCGGATTGTCCATATGCTACACTGGTTTACGGTGTTACCATGTATGACAGCTTTGCCCTCTCTCTCGCCAAACAGCTCTACTTCTCCACTCTCATATCCTCTCTTTCTTCCAACCCACAACGCCTTTTTTCTACCTTCTACTCCCTTCTCTGTCCCTCCACACCCACACCACAAACCTCTCTCACTGCCTTAGATCTTGCTACCCACTTCAAAGACAAGATTGAGACTATTAGAGAAGACCTCTCTTCTTTACAACCCCCTCCTACACTACCCACCACCACCCTCTCCACTCATCCCATACTGCCTTTTCCCCTACAACTGAAGAAGAGATAGCCACTCTTATTTCTTCCTCTCACCCAACAACCCCATCCCATCACACTTCACAAAGTCTCTGTCCATCACTTACCCACCTATTCAATCTTTCTCTATCATCTGGAACTGTACCAACAGCCTTCAAGCATGCGCTAATCACACCCACTCTACAAAATCCTTCCTCAGATCCCGTCTGTGTGACTAACTACCGCACAATGCCACACAATTATTATTTATTTTATATAGCGCCATCAAATTCTGTAGCGCTGTACAATAACACACACAGGCACACTCTTCACTGCAGCTCTCAAGTAACGTTTTATAACGATTAACTAATAAAAACCACACACTTTACCTACCAGTGCACGTCTCAGCCGGTCCCCATAGAGCTGTATCTTGGCACGAGTGTTAGGACATCTTCTAAGGGATGAAGAATCCACTGGGCTGCTAATGACAGAGCTTCATTGGACCTTACAAATTAGGGAATAATAAAGACATAAATTACATAATAATTTAATTAATTATAAAATACCTAATAGGCTTTTCTGTGAGTCTTCAGTTGTTCCAACATACTCAAGAAAGGCTTCATATAAAATACCCAATAGATGTATTACAAACTATGCATTCCGTGCCACAAAACCCAGACGCAGATCGCCCTTTTGTGCCATCAGGGGCCTTTGGTGTGCCGCTGATCTACTCAACCAGCCTCGTTACACCATGGCGGCCGAGCAGTTCAGTCACGGGGCGCCAGTTACATGGTTATTAATAGGTCACAAAGTCTTTGGCTGTTTGAATGTTGTGACTCTCCAAGATTTTCTAGGAGACTTGAGAACCTATTGTTAGGTTAGTGGAGCTCATATAGAAGAACAAATTATTAAAATACATATTTGTAAACAGAGTGAATGTTGTAAGAACTCCTGATCTCGCCAACATCATTACTGTAGAAATCTGATGAGGAATGAAATAATACGAGATAAAGGACAGAGGGACTTGGGTCCAAGAAACAGGATGTGTTCAGTATTGTATACGTTTTATGGATGTGTCAAAGCTGCAGCTTCTATGCATTAATATATCCCCCTACTCCCGGCATAAGTACACCATGATCATGCTGAAATAGACTGTTCCAAACTGTAGATAGAGGACCCAACAGCACTATACATACCCCGCAATTCACGTGTCATTTATTTCAGTCTCATGCATATAATTGCAGGTACAGTGGGAGAGCTGTGGCGTGGGATGGATAAACCTCCTTGCTTTATGCCACGTAGTGACTTCGCTGCCTCGCGGTCTGATGGGATCGCGCTCTATACCCGAAAGTAGAAACCTATAAATATGGAGCAAAACGATAGAGCAGGTAAGAGGCTATTATAACACCACAGATACCTTTTCTCCTTTCATGCGTTTTCTATATGATGGTAACACTGGGAACCCGCACAGTCTAACGCAACGACTAAAACTGCTGAAGAGTTTCACCTGATCCTTTTTCTCTGTTCTCCAGGTCCTCGGCTTCGTCTCCTTTGATTTCTACCCGATCTTCAGTGACTTGACCAAGTTCCTCGAGAAAGAAGAGTCCACAGGAGAGACGGAGGTGCAGAAATCAGATGGTACGTTGGAGTGCGATGCTCAGGGAGCCGGGACACTGCTTATAATATAACAAGAATAAAAGCTTTTAAATAGAACTCCCCTGAAGACACACTGAGAAAATCTGCTACTGTTTTTAACACAAATGAAGCTCTTAATAAATAAATAAATGCCGCCACTTACTTTTTGGAGATAGTTTAGCACAATCCTCCCTCCGTGGTTCCATTTCTGCATGAGAAGGACTCATTAGAGACCCCATCCAGGAAGGAAAGGGGGGATTCTGCCGGATATTACATTGGGAAGCACACATTACAGGGGATACGATGTCTGGAGGATTCCTTTATGTTGAATAGAGTCTCTGCTGATAGATGGCCGTTATAAGCAATGCTTTGAACAATGCATCCTGATCACACAGCCATTGGATGGAGCTGAGAGCTTCCTTTTCATTTCTGTGGTGCCCCCCTATAGCCCGCAGATGTGTTCAGCATCTCCTGCCACGTGATATACTTACCGCCTGTCGGTGCCAGTGAAAGTGGAGAAGCTGCAGCTTCTCCACTAAGATGCATTCATCTTTCTCAGACGCTGTAATGTCCGTGTAAATGGATCCCTTGGCTCTGCAATCCCCTGCATGTTAAGGTTTGTTTTATACCCAAACATGTTACATGAGACACCATTTTTTAAAATCTGTTGTAGAGAAAGAATTTGATTCAGACTGAGATTAAACATGAACAGTACTGGTCCTTTACTGCAACCATCTGGAGTGTTTTCTTTAAACCGGATTCCCATTGGATGCGGAAGATACTGAAATACCCATTTCACCCGAGTAAAGACGTTCTCTTCTGTCTACCATAAGATGAAGCACTTCAGCTGCTGAGTAAAGACTAAATGTAGGAAGAGTGACCCCCCCACACACCCGCAGCACCGAGTGTTCAACATACACATGGCAGGAGTAGCACTTTATGGGGTTCAAGGATTATTTACAGGTAAGTTTAACCATTTCTACTTATTGATTTATTATATAAAAGCCATGTTAAATACGCATGAGGAGGCCCTAGATCATCCATATTTAACTAATCCGTGTGCCGGGCCAGCACTGTGTCAATTATTGTAAAGATGTAAGGCCAGCTTTAAATACGCTATGTGCGTTAGCCTCGTATCATGCGTTCCATCCATCTCACTTCCTTAACTATGCATGATGAAGGGTTGGCGCTGGCTGGCTTCCCCGTCTCATACATAAGTAAAACACTAAACACACGGGTCGAGTCACTAGTTATTTAGTCAAAGCCAATCCATTCACAGTTTGCTGTATGATGAATGTTTCTTTGTGGTTTAAAACAGAATATATAGTCAGTAAATTTACATATTAATACCTGTTTAGAGGAAGACAAAAGAAAAACACCAAACTGGGAGTGCCGCTGGTCTCTGAAAGGGTTAAAATGAAATGTCAAATTTTTCCCATAAATAAACACAGCTCTTTGGACAGTTCTTGGCTTTCTTGGATTCATTCCACAGGAGCTGATTCTTTAAACACTATTCTGTCCTTTTTCTGAGCGTTATAGAAGCGGGGACGTTATATATGTCGGCTTCACATGCTGTAAATATGTAATAAAAGTAGTGCTTATGTGGCTGATACCTGCGTTTTTGGTGAAAATGCTCCCTTGTTCATCAACTGGGGGAGGACGTCATAGCTTATTGTCCTCCCGCCCCTTCATCAGGGGTATCCATTGTATTGTTGGGCCCCTGACTGATTTTTTTTTGAATTATAAGGGGCCAGATCTCTAAGATTCCGGTCAGAACTCACGACTGCATTGGCCTCGGTTTCTCACGGGCTTGTCGATGTCCGTGCTCGCTATGGTCGGATGCTGGGGAGCGCACTGGAAACTTTAGCTGGGCTGCAGGGCTAGACACTCATGTCCTTCAGCTGTACTTCTAGAAAGGATTTGGGTTGTCTGCCGAGGGGGACCCAGCTTAAAATCAGCAGCAACTAACATGTATTATTGTACACCGCCTTATAAATAAATGATTATATTTTATTTCCCCAGACGCTTTAGCTCCCACCACAGCAAACGTGAGTAAGATTATCAAGATGCTCAAGAGGTTTTGTGGGTATTTATGGTGGCAAATGTGCTTTGGGGTGGAATATCAATACACTCAGACTGTGCTTGCCCACTCGGCTAAAGATTGCCTCCCTGCCCTCATACAAAAACCCAGTAGAAGACCTGACCATTTTTCCTGTTGTTATTCAGGATGACTTCTCTGTCACGTACTCTACTGTAAAGTGTGCAGACACCACCTTGAAAACACAGAAAGCTCCCGGCCGAGAACTTACGGACTCGTCTTTCTGCATCTATGAGAATTTTAGCTGCAAGTAACTTGAGAAATGAGTGCGCAGGGTGAGTGCTTGCTCTGTAGGTGGAGTGTAATTAAAGCAATTCCCAAAAACCTTCGTTAAAGATCCTTGGATTTGAGTTCCATGTGGTTTGTTACCTCGGACAGTTGTTTAAGTGTCATCCTCAAGGAGTGAACCCTGGTTAAATGGAGCAAAGCTCACTGGAATGATAGATCCTGGAATGGCCAAAACTTTCTGAACATGGCAGCGTGTGTCATACTAACGACGAGTGAAGAAACAGAATGTAAAAGGGAAGAACAAAGGTGTTCTATACACAGAAATGATAGATTTTGAAGAATTAACCAGATTACTTTTGTATGAATCAGAATGCAGCTCGACAAGGATGTTTAACAGTTTAAAATAAATGTATACGATCTCATGTCGACCTCCCAGCTTTTACACGGGATCATGTTTTCGCTGTAAGGCGCAGTACGTCTTCATACATGCAAAGTATAGGATATTTTTTCCAAAAGGCTGAATTCTAATATATTTGGATTTTCCGTTTTAATGGATCTGCATAAAGGCCTTGTGGTTCTCTATACCGCGTCTTGTTCCATGTACGTATTTGGGTACAGATGTGATAACGGTGGTCATCCTTGACTTGTGTCCCCACATGTGTATAATTATCTTTCAAATCACTAAACAATTATTTTAAAAACATTCAGAGTACAGTCGGTTCCATGGTCCCATCTTATAGATATATTAATACCTTTAAATACCAGAGAGACCTTTTTAATGTATTTCATTATATTTCTGTTACTCTTTGCGCGATTGACTGCAGTTTGTACCGGGGTAACCCGAAATGTTTTGCATATGGTTGCTTTTTACCGTCATGTAGGGCACTTGCAGCCGTTCCTCATTTAAATAGGAAGTCTGCCTACTCTATACAAATTAATTGGGGGAATTCTTTTCTTATCTGTAAATTTTATAACAGCGTTAACAATCAAACCTAAATATTTTTCGATGACCACACCAGGGGAAAACCTCTTCCACGTCATACTCTATATTACAACTTTTTACAGATATTTAATTATACGAACTTTATGGCATTTACATCGCATTGAGGCCTTTCTTTATTACATGTCCAGTTAACCCTCCGTTCCACAGGAAGATATAACAGGAAGTCAAGCGCATGTACAGGAAGTTGATTAGGTGACAGTTAAAGTTCAGGATTATGGATGCTGTATGATAGTTTCCTTATTCCTAGGAGTCCTTGTAGAGAATTTGGTAACAATGTATGGGATAAATACCCTTTTATCATTTTTATGTCCCCCTGTTTTCTTATAAATCACTCGATACACATTTTGTCCAAGAATATCCACGTTTTCTCATCCTATAATCCGCTCTTTAATTTCAGACAGCATTACACACAGGCTAAGCATATTTAACGCTTAAATTATTGATGTGCCTAATATTTTTTTATAGATATTTCCACAAGTATCCGCAGGAGATAAAGGGATTGAGGATAAGGAGACGGTATATCGGGTAGCAAATTGTTTTTAAATGTTTTTTTTAATCTGAAAAAAAAACAATAAAAAAATAAACTGATTTTCCGCATAAATTAAAATGTACAACCTTTTTTTTTTATTTATTTATACAATTCGAATCAGTTTAAACTATCGGCATATAGAAAAGGCAGTCCTTAAAATCCCGACCTC
Source organism: Spea bombifrons (assembly GCF_027358695.1). Lineage (NCBI taxonomy): Eukaryota > Metazoa > Chordata > Amphibia > Anura > Pelobatidae > Spea > Spea bombifrons. The sequence continues at coordinate 28,104,713 of NC_071095.1, read as the reverse complement.
TTTTATTTAAATAGAACTAAATATATCATGAGTATAGCCACAGAGGAAATGAATCATTTATAGCTTTAAATGCGAGCGTTTAGACCAAAAAGCGTGTTAATCTACACATATATTCCCCGCCGGTCATCATGTTAATGATGGTGCTAATGACTATAATATGTAAGTATTCCGCGACTTGTTTTCTTTTAGTTTCTGAAGCTTTATGTTAAATATTACTTGCCTCCTTAGACTGATCTTTGTCGTCGGTTTGAATGTAGGAACCGAGAATGTGCAAACAGTTCAGACGTAATTTAATGAATATTTGTGTTTCTAGTATAAATTTCACCAACCCACAGAATTTCTCTATCTAAGAAAACATTTGGTGATATTCTCTATTTTTCTTCAAATACAATAAATTTATGCTGGCGTTAAATTAGGTCACCCTATCCATTTGATATTTAATTTACGGTATATATAATTTTATATCTAAGCAAACTTTAACCATTTTTAAATTATTTGATGTTATATTCTGCTGTTCCTTAGTTACAGATTTTTAAAAATATTTGTTAAATATTTTGCAGTGATGGTCATGAAAATTTCAGGTGAGTAGTGTATATAAATATATTTTTTTCCTCCACAGAATGAGAATAAATGTGGATTTTTTCATGTGTTGAAGGCAGTGTGATTGGATTAGGGGTCTACTGTCTCCAGTAGGTGTCAATTACTCCTCAAAATTTGAATGTCCTGTGGACCGTATGGATTATTGATAAAATATCTGTTCATGGTGGAAAATATTTATTCAGTAGCAGAAAAGTGTAATATGATTGTGGTGCGCTTTCTGAGTATATGTTGCTGTAGTTGACGTTCAGTTGGTATGGTCCAGTTCCAGATGTTATACATGTGGTGGTATGGTCCAGGAATCAGGTAAAAGGAGTGACATTTTCTTCTCACCATGGTAAATATATCCAAGTAATTAAATTTTTTAAGCCTAGGATAAAACACCTACGTCCATCACATACCTCAAGTGTCAAAATAACACACCGATAACTATCCAGCTGTTCTCCATCGTAAGCCTCTGTGTTTCCTCCGTTGCTGGTAACAAGTACATTGAGTGTTGTAGACATCGGCTACTGATCTGTTCGTTACCTAGGGGTGGTATATCTAAAATTACCTTTGGCGGCAGGAATCGTTCTAAGCCCTAGTTGACCTTTGTCATCGGCTCTAGACTGTCCTGGGAACCATCAATCGGGTAGAACTCTATTAATTCACCTGCCCAACATGTCTTTCACTTTTATCCACCGAGAAGAGACGTTTTATGAATTTACATAAGTGTGAGAGCATCTGCATTTTCTGCTTTTTATACATAAAATGAGCCGCAGACTTTATTTGCATGTTATTATCTGTTTGGTTTTTTTTTTTATGTAGAAGGCACAGTCAAACCAGCGGTGTCCTTCATGCCAAACTGGAGGAAAATATTTGTATATGAATCTATGACCTTGGCATGTAACGTAGATCCACGTGTTCAAGGAATCCGGCGGTTTTACTGGTACAAAGACAATGTAAGGTTAAACCAACGTAACCAAAGCTTTACCATTCACTCTGCCTTACAAGAGGATGGGGGAAGTTATCAGTGCAAGGCGGACAAAGGCGCGAAGAGCGATCCCGCCAAGCTCAAGGTTTTGGGTGGTGAGTAATTTCTAAATTCATTGAGATCCATTGAGCCACCTCAAGCAAGATATGTACTGGTGTTAAAAAGGTCACAATTTATTTCTATACACATTATCGGGGCTTTTAGGACTGTAGGATCCTGCAATACCCTCATACCCAGCAAACATTCTGAGAGCCTAGAAAAGAGGGGCATCAGTGGGGGGAAAGATGAGCGTCAGGGGTCTGAGGTCCTATGAGAGACTTTCTGAATGAACGGGATATGTAGCAGGTATACCAGAGATGCAGAATTCTGTATCTCCTTGTCTGAAAACACTGAGATCCCTGCACCCAAGCTGGGTGATCCAAACAAATGATGGTCTCTCTGTGTTGGGTGTATTTCTCACCGGTTTTAATATTCTCTACCAATTTCAGGTTGGCTTATTTTGCAAGTCCCTCAACTCATTTATGAAGGAGACTCCTTTACTCTGAAGTGTCACAGTTACCCTGGATACGAGGTAAAAACCACTGTGTTTCTCTTACACGAGAAACCCCTAAACTCTTCAGGAGACGAACTACCTGTCGGGAAAGTGAATCTAACGACGGCCGACCAATATAAATGCAAAAAGGAAATATTCCATCACAATGGTTACCGCGTGCACACGGACATGGAGCTGGTGGTAGTCACAGGTAAAAGCAAGTCTCATGCGTAGACTGATGCCTCGTATCAAGCGTACATTCGGGAACAAAACATTTAATTTCCTTTGTTTTCTAGAATTGTACTCTTCTCCGGAAATAACCGTGACTCCGTATCCAGCGAGAGCAGGCGGCAACATAACGGTAACCTGCCACGTAAACCGTTCACCTCTCAGACCCGACACAAAACTAGAGATCGCTTTCTACAGAAACGACCGCAAAGTCCAGGGATTCGGGTCATCTGATAAATACCAGATTAGCGCTGCGCGGCCGGGCGACTCCGGCGATTACTCCTGCGAAGCTAAAGCTACAGCCAATAACGTGCGGAAAATGAGCAGAAAAATAAATATCCAGATACAAGGTGAGTTGTATTAGTAGCATTACTTTGGACTGATGATCTTTTTGTTGCAATCTTAATTATTGCCTTTTCTTTTATTTGTGGTTGCTGAGTGGATATAGTTCGGATAAATCGGAGATGTTAAAGCAATCTGACGTTTCACTGGTCTCATTCCTGTATGTGCTGAATCCATAAGCCAGTGATTTATACCTGATAACCGATCAATAATACGCCGTATATTGTAACGTTAATAAAATAAAATGTATAACATTCTTTTAATACTTAATAATCTATTATATATTAATATGCAATAGATTGTATAATAAAAAAATATATAATATAATATATAATTTATTATATCATAACTATTTTATTCTATTAATACTATATAATATATATTATAGAATGCAATAATAGTAATATATAATAAATATATAATATAATAAAATATATATATGTATTTAATTTACTATTGCATACTATTTCTAATATGTTATATATATTTTATATATTATATAGTATTAATATAATACAATAGTAATATACAATATATAATATATATTTTTATTAATATAATATTAAATATAGTAAAGTATATAATACAATATATATTTTATATTTATTACTATTGTATTCTATTTATAATTATAACAATACTATATATTATATAGTAATAGAATGCACTAATATAAATTATAATATATGTATTTTATAAAAATATAATAAATATATAAAATAATAAAAATATATATAAAAAATAGGCTGTAAAAAAGATATGCGTCCAAGTGCAGCCTTTCAAATTAATATTAATAGAATAAAATATAATATTCTTTTACGCTGCACTTAATAATATATAATATAATAATACATAGGCTAAAAATAGGTATATATTTTTGGTATATATATTTTAACTGTGCTAAGGGTCCTTGTGAGGGACAAAATGATATATTCCTTCCTGCACGAGCATGTAATTCCATGAAACTCTTTAGAAAGATGCGGGTTTGTAAGAGTTAATACCTGTTACAGCTGAAACTGCAGATAATTCACGGAAAAGGCAACCCTTCTCCCTCAGCGACAAAATGCAAAATGTATGGTTACGTTCGCTTCCTCTTCATCTAATTCAGATTCTGACATCTGTGTGCCAAAGCTGTCAATACCCCCGGGGAAAAGGTCCCTGCAGCTGCACAAAGTAGTAGGTAACAGGCCGCTGTCACGGGAAGAGTGATTATTATCGTCAGTGGTTTACGATGGAACTTCTAAACCTAAGGTCATTCATACATTTTCTAGCTAAAAATATAAGACCATTAAGAATTCAGTCTTTCTACGTACCGATCAGAACAATCTAACTTAAAAACTAAATGGAATGCGATTTATAGCGCTGATATGTCAGAGGGGTACTTTATTCTTCACGTTTTATGGAAACACATATGTTTTTTTACAATATTTAACACTTTTTTGTTAATGTTTTGCAGCAGCGAGCATGGAAATGTCACGTGAGTGCCATTTACGCATTTTCATACTTTGAAGCACACCGGCTCTGTGGATTTGTGTCTTTTGGGCTAGAAATGTGTTTCCAAAGATTAATACCAATCCTTGTAATTGGATTAAATGCCATCATATGTGCCAACCGCCGGAAGTCCTGTTTGTATCTTCCTACAGGAGAGGGTTCTGCGCTCCTCTGCCTGCTTCTCGTGGCGGTTCTGCTGCCCGTGATCCTCTCCGTTGCGTTGATCTTCAGATATAGAAACACGCTATTTATGCGGCGTGGTCGATGCCCACAGGAGCAACTCCCAGGTAATTCACCCTTCGTTACTTCCAAGAATCCAGCGCTAGACGCATATCGGTGCTATAGAGAACAATTTCAGAGTATGCGGAGACCCTTGTGTTCATGGCGATATTCTACTAAAAAGGGGTTCTTTTTACTTTTCCCAGGTGCTACTGTACGCTTCTCCCCAAACAAAGAAGTTAGCTGCACTTACACAGATATCATTCATGCACGGAAAGGTGAGTCAGTTTGATGAGTTATAATGAAAGGCTCATTAAAATAAAGATATATATATATAAATTGTTGGTGGTCCGGATAGCTGGGAACGGGTGGGTGTATGTGAAAAGGTGGGCTAAATGGCACAGGGGCAGCGGAGCGCGACGTCCAGACTGCATGGGAATTTTAGGAGCTGTAAGTTGTCCCTTCTCTAGACCAAGCAGCCTCATTATCCAGATACAAACTAATCTCATTCTCTGCTATCCTCGTAGGTCCTGCAGCTTTACCTGCCCAACAGGTGAGTGACCCAGGATGAATGAGTGGGGGGTATTGGGGTTTACACTCACATGATCTGCTTCCTCTTTCTGTCTTTAACATGTAACATGCAATGCGACGCCTTGTTATTGTGGAAACTGTGTTACGCATCTTACTGTTTTTAGTTTTCTAGAGATTTCAAAAAGAAACTGATAAATTCCAGGTATTTGTCTGGGGGGGGGATCTGCGTCTCATGTCTACATGGGACGTCTTAAACTTTTCCATGGTTCAGAAAAACTTTTGATAACTTTCTGTAAGGTGTCACTCACACTCGACACCAGCCATTACCCTCTGTTTCTCTTTAGGATGGACGCTCTGTCACCTATGCCGAGGTGACATTTACAGAGACACCTACAGTCTCCAACTGAGAAAGGCAACAGTCTACACCAACACCCAAAGCTGCTTTATCTTCAAGGGCCGGTGAAAGATCTGTCCATAGGATGACCCCACTAATATCCCTTACAATTATAGATGTAAGCTGGAGACCGGATCGGGGCTTCTCCCCCCGGTGGTCCCACTTACACCACGAAGGGTCCGCTGCATCCGGCCCCAACATCAAGGCCTACACCGGACCTTAAAGGAACCATTTTGTTCTTATGAGGGTCTGGGATATACCAAAGCAGACCCAAAATATTTGTACTTTATCCTTCCTCTGATTGGCTGCCTGCAGGACCTACCTACTAGTACCCATCCTTTTTGGTAGAATGTGTCGCGCATCGGGTGCTTCTAGAACTTACCTTGGCTTAAACTTTCTTGCCCATAGTTTTAACCATTTCTAATGCCCAAGGAATATCAAACATTTCATTTTTATGTTTTTAGTGGGGGGAAAAAACTTTAACGCAAAGTAAATTCAGCCAAGTTGAAATCACGTTTGTCTGGCAAACTCAATTTAGTGAATAAACCCCGCTGAGAATGCACTTAACGGAAACACAGAATGCAGAAAGCGGCGTGCTCGCTGGGCGCGTGTCGTCTTCCCCGCGTAGACGGGCAGAAAGGAGGACGCCGGCTGCCGAGGTCCAGCGAAGAAAAGAAAGATGGATTCTACGTTGAGGAGGTGAAGAGTACCCAGCGCTGTGATACTGCTGTGTACCAGTAGAGGGCAGTACAGGACACCTTATAACTGAACACGCATGTTACACAAATGACACGTGGCCTGATTCGGCTTTAAGTATGTTTTACTGGAGTTTAAATAAATTCCCCTTTAAAGATATTTCCACATCTGGGAATATTTCTTAGTTTCACAAATGGTTATTTCCAACTTTAAAAGGTTTAATTGACCTTTTTTTTTCTTCACAGACATATCAGAATTGTTTTTTTTTGTAAATTACTGATAATTTTAGTTGCGGACGGTCGCAAGGTCTCTGTGAAATCCTTCGGGAGTTGCTGCAGGTTGTGATACAATCCTTGACGTTCTCTCTGCCGCAAGATGTTAATTATGATTATTTAGTCTTTTTTCAAACAATCATTTCTGATCAAGGCTTCTCTCCCTCCCTCTCTCTCTTCCTTCCTCTCTCTCTCTCTCCCTCTTCCTCCCTCTTCTTCCCTCTCTCTCCCTCTTCCTCCCTCTCTCTGTCTCTCTCTCTCCCTCTCTCTGTCTCTCTCTCTCCCTCTTCCTCTCTCTGTCTCTCTCTCTCTCCCTCTCTCTTCCTCCCTCTCTCTCCCTCCCTCTCTCTCTCCCTCCCTCTCTCTCTCCCTCTTCCTCCCTCTCTCGTATTATGGTGGGGTGTATTACTGCTTTTCAAGGTTTAGTTGGTTTTGTTCTGATCCACCCTGCCCCATATGAATCTATCATTGTGTGTTACGGTATTGCGTCATAAATCCGTGTAACGTAATCCTGTTTTTATGTTTCACATGTGTCGGTTCTACTGACTCGCCCTCCATGCAGCCGCTATTGGGATCCATGCGTGTAACACGTTTGACGCACCGCGGCTCTAATGTAAATCACATCGGGTGGCCTTGGTGAATCTGCGCTATAGTCTCTATTGTTTATCACTCCATACACTGCGGTTCCTCCTGTTGCTGTTCAGGGCTCCGGAGCTGCGGCGGTTTTGTTCTGTGTGTTATGTATGTTCTGCTGTGTTAGCTCTTGGTTCTGTGGCTCGGCCCCTGCGTTCTGTGTTGTGGCTTCTGCGGTTTCCGTCTCAGACTCTAAATTCTGGGTTGTGACCCCTGCGGCCTGTGGCTCGGCCCCCTCGTTATGCCGCGTGGTGGCTTCTTGGTTATCCTGCAGGGCCGCCTCTTCATTGTCCTCCAGTTCTCCTTCCTCAATCCCTCGCCTGGCCTTCCTATGGGGCTCACCTAAAAATACATGGAAAGCACTGATCGAGCAGCTTCTCACATCCATCTCCCTGACGTACGTGTAAGAAAGTGTCTTTCATACCCCAACGTGTTACCCCAAAAAGAAACCGCTGACATATATATATATTATATAATATGATTGCCCATTACGTGGTTCCCACAGGACATACGACGTAGTCTGATACCAACCTGCGCAATTCACGCTGAGCAAGACGCAGGCGGTCAGCACGGTGAACGTTATCAGGATGGAGGCCGCTGTGTACACCGCTATTTTATGGTTGAAATTCTCCACAGTGTTCCCCGCTGTGAAATAAAACATACGGCAGAGTTATAGTGCCCCCCGCAGAACGCTTCCTTTAAATAGTATTGCACACCGTTGTTGAGTGACCTCCGTGGCTTCTATTGCCTGAGAGCACAAGCTCAAAGTAGCAGCTAAAAGTTACTCTTTAGGGCTGTTTACCCCGCCATGGAGGGGATTTGTTGTAATAGCCCCGCCACTGACCGGAGCAGCCGTGCCACGGAACCACGGCTTCGTGCCCTTGGCTGACGGCGTTGGATGCCGTGCAGGTGTACGACGCGTCCGAGTCCCCAGGCTCCAGGCTGGTTCTGAGCAGACGGCCCCCGTCGTACAGGGTGTACGTCGTGTTCAGGGGGTCCCCCCGCCCGCTGTTAGCCGTCCAGGTGTAGGAGACGTCGCTCCCCGCGGTGGTGTTACAGCTCAGGAGCACCGAGCACCCCGTCGCCTCCGCGCGTCCTCTCAATACAAACACCTGGATTAACGGGGGGGCCACCGCTTCTGGAAAACAAAAACAGTCTGCGATGACTCCAACCATCATTTGTTTGTGGTTTTTGTGTATACGTTTCATCGATGCAAGTAGAACATTCCCCATTTACCGTTATCACCCGACCTCCTGCGCTTACGGTGCGTCTGACAATATACTCTGTAGCCTTACTCCTGCTAGGACCCCCCCGGGGCTCTAACCCACCAAAGTATAAGCCTCGTTGTAAGCGTATAATTGGAGTCACGAGAAGGTTCTATGTCCAGAAACGTTTTATCCGACAAACAGAGCTGCTATTATTTAACTTAATTACTAAAGGAGTGCGCAGGCCCGCAATACCATCTGATGAGGGCCTAGCAGGAGGACTCGGTCTCTGATGGTTGTGGCCGTTGTATTTTTGGGGCTCCTCTATCTCTACGTTCTTCATGTGGCCAAGAACGCCTTACCGTAGACGGTGAGATGGAACTGGAATAGAGCCATGTGTCCTTCTGTGTCCACGAGGTGACAGCTGAACATCCCGCTATCCCCCGGTTCCAGGCCGCCGATCTGTAGCGTAAAGTCACTTCCGAGCTGGACTCTCCCGAAGAACCGGGACCTGTATGTGGTTTCCGAGAACCCTCTGGAAAAAGAGGCCACCAGCTCGTCGCTCCGCGACAAATGTTTCCAGAAGACGTCTCGGGTTCTAAACCCATCAGGGAGCGCAGGGGAGAGCCGGATCGATCCTCCGAGGACCCCATGGACCTGCGCGGTCTGCTCCGCGACGTACGCTGTAAGGATAAGGTATGTCAGTGCGGAGAAACGGGGAACATCCCAGCAGCTTTGTGTTCCAAATAAAAACCATCAATTGATTGGAATCCCAAATATTCTAATTAATGTTTCCGAAGCCTCATTCCTGTAACAGCCAATTAAATACAAATCACGGGTGTTTATGCTGGGTTGGTCACCTACCTGTTTGTGCAAGTAAAATGGGCGTAAGCCATCGTATCATCTCAACCCCTGCTTTGCTGCCGTCTTTTATTTATTTTGGGGAGTACGTTGAGTCCTGCGTTTAGGTCTCCAGTCCCTCCGTGCTGACCGTGAAGCAGATATTCATTGAGTGACCGTATGAGAAACTAGAAATAACCGAGCGCAGCCCCTGATCTTCCTCTAACGTCTCGTGACCAATTAGATGATTCCAGCTAGAAAGGGGAACTCCGTCTGTGGCCAGCGATGGTAAACTTCCAAAAAAAATAGTGCTTTATTTTAACAACACCGTGACGTAAGAGGTTAGTGGAACGTTCTGCAGGTTAAAAATACCGCGTCGGCGTTGGTAACTTTTTATTTCATTAAGTTAAGAGATGATGATGAAGAAGCAAATGTCACTGAAGGGTTTGCTCATATAAAGTGTAATATTTGTTGCTATTGTAATTAAGTTTTACCATATAGAAAAGGTGGTAGATAAGTGGAACAGCTCCCCGGCAGAAGTGGTAGAGGGTAATAGAGTGGAGGCATTTAAACACGTATGGATTGTTATCAAAGACAAGAACAAGGACCGATTAAGGTTTGAGTTTTAACAGAGAAGTCGGGCCAAATTGTCCTGGTTTTAGGTTTCTTGTACTTTAAATCTCACGCAGCCAGCGGCCGTCTGAAAGCAAGATAGGCCCCGTACATGTGCAGAAACATGGAAAGCACCCCAACGAAGCCGTGTCACATGACAGACTATTTCTAGAGACATTGCCTAATTTTGAGCTAATTTCCTGGGGGGAAAAAAGTTTCTAGTGATACCAAAAAAATAAAATATATAATAAAATATATATATTATGAGCTACTGATGGGAGAAATGGCAGCCGGAGACAGTGTTTTTTTGTGATGTAACGATATGGCTGCTTCATCCGCTGTTTGTTTCAACAGGTTACGTAATATCTGGGTCACTAAAGCCCAGTCGCACTGATTCTGAATACTAGCTGCAAAATTATTATAATAAATTCACCCAATCTGCGGCAATGCTTAAAGCAGAAGGAACTTTCTCTGCTTCTCGTCAGCGTAGTCGCTGTGTAGGAAGCAGGGAAATTCTGCATCCCTCCCTGAGTTTCTTAACAAGTCATGTGATATTCGGGAAAATTATCCCAAACTCGGCCATGGATGCTACGGTATTGTTTCACAATCCTACACGGCCGCTCCCTGCGGCAGGCCAAGAGTTAACCAGAAAGCGAAAGTGAGTCCGACCGGCCGGGTCCTGCATTAATGACTTAGTCCTGACCCATTGCAATGGCCGCTCACTCACCTGACACGCAAAGGGTTAAAAGGAGAGTGCATGACGGATTTTCGCAGCGGCCATTATTAGAACTGTTGCCCTTATAGCCCAATTATAGCTAAATTATTAATTTTATTAAAAGGTTAATATTTGGATTATTGACGCATTTAGAAAGTTCCAAGACGTTGATCCCGGGATCCCTCTGGGTCTCTCATGCTATTGGTCAGAAAACGCGTTACGGGGGGAACGTCTCGCTGCCCTTCATACAGAGAGTGAGCTCTAAGCCGAGTGTGAGACTAACGCTCTTTCACAACACGTCCTAAACATATCTGCTCTTTCTGCATAATGAAGTAACGCGTGGGAGTTAAAGGGTTAACACGGTACCGACAGCAGAGTTTAATTTGTCCCCTGGTGAGACCTGCGCCTGACGACCGCGAGACGGACTCAGCGAGCACAGAAAGTACGTGCGGGATTTGGGGGGATATTACATGTAATGGGGGCTTTTAGGGCCGTAGAACCCTCCGATACCCTCATACCCAGAAAACATTCTGACCTCCTAGAAAAGAGGGGCATCGGGGGAGGGAAGAGGGGCATCAGGGGAGAGAAGAGGGGCATCAGGGGAGGTAAGAGAGGCGCACGGCTTTGAGGCTTAAACGGGACGTTTGGGAGGTATAGATTTGTTTCTTGAATGTGTTTTTTCCCGAGAACCTGTAAATATCGTTTTATTCTTTATCAGGTTTCGTTTATCGCTCCGCACTCTGTCATGGCAGAGTTACGTGGCCGAGAGGTAACGCCAGGTGAGGAGAGATGCTGTGGGAACGCATGGAATTGTTGCCCGAACAAACCTTTTTTCCCCCAGAATAGAATACAGATGGAAAAAGTACTAACCCTTTATCTAAATGAGTTTTTTAATGTTACAAAAATATTTTAAATTGCCAATTTGAGGTCCGCTATTGAAGTATCAATGTACAAAATGAATTTAATGCCGGGCCCTATACTTCCCAACTCGGCTATTGCAACCTGTAATGTCACCCTCATTATTTATCATATCTGTTGGTCTTCACAGACAAGAGCATCAGTGGAAACAACCAGCCTGTGACCTCTGTGGTCACGCAGAACCGGCTTACAGTCACACAATGAGAGGCTTCTGTTTCCCTGCGCGATGTGCTGCTGCTTTCCGTTGCGCGATGTGCTGCTGTTTTCCGTTGCGCGATGTGCTGCTGTTTTCCGTTGCGCGGTGTGCGGCTGTTTTCCGCTGCGCAATGTGCTGCTGTTTTCCGTTGCGCGATGTGCTGCTGTTTTCCGTTGCGCGATGTGCTGCTGTTTTCCGTTGCGCGATGTGCTGCTGTTTTCCGTTGCGCGGTGTGCTGCTGTTTTCCATTGCGCGATGTGCTGGTGTTTTCCGTTGCGCGGTGTGCTGCTGTTTTCCATTGCGCGATGTGCTGCTGTTTTCCATTGCGCGATGTGCTGCTGTTTTCCGTTGCGCGATGTGCTGCTGTTTTCCGTTGCGTGATGTGCTGCTGTTTTCCGTTGCGCGACGTGCTGCTGTTTTCTGTTGCACGGTGTGCTGCTGTTTTCCATTGCGCGATGTGCTGCTGTTTTCCGTTGCGCGGTGTGCTGCTGTTTGATGGACTTCATGTTGTTTGTTATCAGAGGACCTCCAGAGGTTTTCTAACCAGCTGCACGAGTATGAAATGTGCAAACTCCGCAGTTTATACAACTACTTCCAGAAAGATCTCCTCTACATCATTGAGTTGTTGGACGCTAGAAGAATCCTCACAGAGCTGAGCCGTCACTGGCAGCCGATGGACATAGAGGTTAGTAAATGCTGGTTCCGGTGAGTCCAAATAGTCGGCGACTAGAAACCTTCATCGGGCTGAGCCTTTTCGAGATGGGTCACCAGAGGTCTTCTGTAAAAACTTACACCTTCATAAAGCTACTCGCTTACCGTGGACCTTCTCCCCAATCGACTAACGTGACTTTACACGCCAATTCCTGTTTTTCAGCGCTACCTGTCCCACAAAGCGCAGCTGGGGGAATCATTCTTTGCCGCACAGTTGGTTGATGATATTCATCATGCGGGAAAACACGCGCTCATAGGGCTTTTTGTAAGCCTCTACGCCATTCAGAAAGATTACCCGTATCCCAACGTGCTCGGGGTCCTGGATGAGATCCGACATGCAGGAAATGCAGAGACGCCGGAATCTGGTCCGTCGGGGATGTCGTCCAAATTTGTTCTTACGTTAATTTTTTTTTTTTTTTAATTGATTTAATAAACTAAATTAAAAACAATGTTTTAGACTCTCTTCTGCAGATGATTAATTTGGACGAACATGGACCTGAACTCCCCGATGACCTAAAAGGTACATTTTCCAAAATATAAGTTTTCCCTTTAACAAGATTGGGATTCAAGAAGGGGAGGGGCTTGATACTAGCTCTGTCCCCTCCTACCACACCTTTAAACCTATGCCCCGCCCACAACAATCAATGTCTTGTTCCCCCTACTGTGTAACAAATAGAAAGTAGAATATCTGACGTTAAATTAGAGTTTGAAGCTCGCGTTCCAAGTTCTCTTTCCATGTACGTTGCCCAGCTGTCCAAGCGATGCACAAGCAAAAACTTCTGGAGGACACTCAGAACCTGGAGGAGCATCGAGCTCCGGGATCTACTCGCGGCAGGAGAAGCCTCGTCATTTCGAAGTGGTATTTGGACTTAATAGTCGTCTCCGGTCACCGCTTCAGGAACCGGACTCAACACGAAGTCATCGAAACAGGAGTGATACACGAGCATTACTTGCAGGAAGTCCGGACGACGTTGGAACGCATTTCCCTAGACACAGGGCCGGCCCTATAATGGGGCAGACTGGGGCAATTGCCCCAGGCGGCACTTTTCAAGGGGCGGCACTTTGCCGTCCCAAGTGCCGCTGTTTAGTCAGCTGATGCGGCTACCGGCGCCGGTTTTAACATAAATGTAAAACCGCCGCCGTTTAATTACTTGCCTGCGTGCAGCGTGCCGATCGGTTCGGCTCTTCGTTCCACCCCCTTGATGCGCCGTGACGCTCAAAGGGGCGGGCTCACGCAGAGCAGGTTCCCGTCACCGCGTGACAAGGAGAAGATCTCGAGCGAGAAGAGGCTGAAGAGCACGTCGGTGGAAGAAGAAAAAGTAAGTATTTAAAATAAATAAAAAATTTAGGTGATAAGCGGACCGATGGAGTCACGGACAGACATTCGTGCCCCTAGAGCAGTGATGGCGAACCTATGACACGCGTGTCAGTGGTGACACGCGTAGCCATTTGGGGTGACACGCGCAGGATTTCCTGCGATTCATCCTCGGCTCCTGCACGGCCGCCGAGGATGAAAGAATCTGTGCTGGAGGAGCCGTTCCTCCAGCACAAATTCTTTCATCCTCGGCGGCCGTGCAGGAGCCGAGGATGAATCGCAGGAAATCCTGTGCGTGTCACCCCCCCCAAAAAAAGGGGGGGCGGGACGTGCAGTAGCGTACCTAGCGGGGGGCGGGGCGGTGGAGGAGCAGGCCCGCAAGGGAGCGGTATCGGAGGTCTTTAACAGACCACCGGCTCCCTTGAGTGATTTTAAGCCGGTTCAAGGATCTCCCTTGAACCCGGCTTAAAATCACTCAAGGGAGCCGGAGGTCTGTTAAAGACCTCCGATACCGCTCCCTTGCGATCCGCGCGGCAACAGCTGTTGTGCGCCGGGGTTTGTTGTCAGATCCCGGCACACAACACTGAAGCCGCGCCCACCGCTGTCCGTGCACTCTGAACCCCGTGCCCTCGGAAGAAGAACTGAAGAAGAAGAGGAGCGAAGAGCAGGAAAAGGAGCTGTAAGGAGAAAAGAGGAAAGGTAGGAAAGCATACAGTGAGAGTGGATTGGTATGTGTGTGTGGATTGGTATGTGTGTGTGGATTGGTATGTGTGTGTGGATTGGTATGTGTGTGGATTGGTGTATGTGTGGATTGGTGTATGTGTGTGGATTGGTATGTGTGTGTGGATTGGTATGTGTGTGGATTGGTATGTGTGTGGATTGGTGTATGTGTGTGGATTGGTGTATGTGTGTGGATTGGTATGTGTGTGGATTGGTGTATGTGTGTGGATTGGTATGTGTGTGGCTTGGTGTATGTGTGTGGATTGGTATGTGTGTGTGGATTGGTGTATGTGTGTGGATTGGTGTATGTGTGTGGATTGGTGTATGTGTGTGGATTGGTATGTGTGTGGATTGGTGTATGTGTGTGGATTGGTGTATGTGTGTGGATTGGTGTATGTGTGTGGATTGGTGTATGTGTGTGGCTTGGTGTATGTGTGTGGATTGGTATGTGTGTGTGGATTGGTATGTGTGTGGATTGGTGTATGTGTGTGGCTTGGTGTATGTGTGTGGATTGGTATGTGTGTGTGGATTGGTATGTGTGTGGCTTGGTGTATGTGTGTGGATTGGTATGTGTGTGTGGATTGGTGTATGTGTGTGGATTGGTATGTGTGTGGATTGGTATGTGTGTGGATTGGTATGTGTGTGGATTGGTATGTGTGTGGATTGGTATGTGTGTGGCTTGGTATGTGTGTGGATTGGTGTATGTGTGTGGATTGGTATGTGTGTGTGGATTGGTATGTGTGTGTGGATTGGTGTGTGTGTGTGGATTGGTGTATGTGTGTGGATTGGTGTGTGTGTGGATTGGTGTGTGTGTGGGTATGTGTGTGGATTGGTATGTGTGTGTGGATTGGTATGTGTGTGGATTGGTGTATGTGTGTGGATTGGTGTATGTGTGTGGATTGGTATGTGTGTGGATTAGTGTATGTGTGTGGATTGGTATATATGTGTGGATTGGTATGCGTGTGGATTGGTGTATGTGTGGATTGGTATACGTGTGGATTGGTAAGTGTGTGAGAGTGATGGGTGTTATGCTGTACCATTTCCAATGTATTTTTCATTATATAATTATGCTCTAAAGTACATCATAACTCCCATCACTCTATACTGTTCCATACAGTGGCAGAGCTGGGAGACAGAGGCCTTGCACCCCCACCGCAGGACTCCTGAAAGGTAAGTAGTTACTAAGCAGGTATGTTAAATAATTTGTTTTTGGTTTATTAAATACAATTATATATTGCAATTATACATTTTTGTAGTTTAAACTATAAATTGCGCAAAATTATGTTTTTTTGTCGAAGTGACACACCACGCGAGTTATGCTCGATTTTTTGCCGATTTTTGACACACCACGCCAAAAAGGTTGCCCATCACTGCCCTAGAGGGTTGCTGTGGAGAGAGGAGTCAGGGGACATTAACAATTGAATATCATTGAAACGTATTTGCGGGCCTACTCTATTTCAATCTGAATATTTTATGAAAAAGGAAACTGAAATTGGTTCTTTGGAGCAGTTGCTGTTTGCTTTGTACCACCAATTTTGGTTCCCATTTCATATTAAATAGAATATCGCCAATATGGAAGAAGGGGAGTGAACACCACCTGCACACATTTCAGACATGGTGCCACCATGTCTGAAATGTGTGCAGGTGGTGTTCACTCCCCTTCTTCCATATTGGCGATATTCTATTTAATATGAAATGGGAACCAAAATTGGTTGTACAAAGCAAACAGCAACTGCTCAAAACAGCACAAATGTATGACCTCAATACCTCAGCACATGAGAGGTGAGCTGTCAGCTCAAGTGTTAAGCCTGTTAAAATGGCTGTTTATGGAGGTTATCATGAACCTCTGAAATCATTGTTTTTTACTCCAAATATGTATAGGATTTTTTGTAATATATCTTCTTGGCCTTGGAGCAGGTTTAATGTTAACATACACTGGCTGTGCCTTCTGTTTTTGAGGTAACTACAGCTAATAGGGCTTGTGGTTATCTGTCTTATCTGGTTATCTAAAGAAAGGCCTAATTTTTTATTGGGTGGGAAGGACATAATTTTAAAGGACAAATTCATGCCCCTAGAGGGTGGCTGGGGAGTGAGGACACAACAGGGTGCTTAGGACGATCTATACACAAAGGAGGGGGTGATACACATGGGTATAGGGGGCATTATAATTAACCAGTACAAAAGGGGGGCATCAAATAAATCAATGCACAAAGGGGCCTGGCAGGGGGCACAGTCAGATACACACAATAAGCAGCAATGTGGAAAGCATTTTTTATGCTCTTGACAGGTGTCAGAGCCTGTCGTGGTGTGTATTTGGTTATCTGTTTCCTGGCACTTTACTTACTGTAGGGATAAATAGAACTTTGTAATTTTTATTTATCCAGAGAAAAAAACGCCTTCCTGAATTTCTAGTCACGTCAAAGGACAAAACTCCAGACATCAGTGTGAGGAAAAGTGAAGGTATTGTGTTATTTACTCTATTTCAATCTGAATATTTTATGAAAAAGGAAACTTAAATTGGTTCTTTGGAGTTTGTGAAACACAATTGCTGATTTCTTTATAGTGGGGACTATGTGTGTGTGTTTGGGCCTCGGTGTGGCAGAGCCTGTCCTGGTGTGTATTTGGTTATCTGTTTCCTGGCACTTTACTTACTGTAGGGATAAATAGAACTTTGTAATTTTTATTTATCCAGAGAAAAAAACGCCTTCCTGAATTTCTAGTCACGTCAAAGGACAAAACTCCAGACATCAGCGTGAGGAAAAGTGAAGGTATTGTGTTATTTACTCTATTTCAATCTGAATATTTTATGAAAAAGGAAACTTAAATTGGTTCTTTGGAGTTTGTGAAACACAATTGCTGATTTCTTTATAGTGGGGACTATGTGTGTGTGTTTGGGCCTCGGTGTGGCAGAGCCTGTCCTGGTGTGTATTTGGTTATCTGTTTCCTGGCACTTTACTTACTGTAGGGATACATAGAACTTTGTAATAATGGATGTAGGACAGTTTTTGCAGAATTTTTTTCCCCGAAGCGGGGGGGGGGCGGCATTTCACACTTCGCCCCAGGCAGCACAATGTCTTGGGCCGGCCCTGCCTAGACAAGCTCTTCTGTTGGTGCCACCGGTCCGCCCGTATACCGCATGCAGTCTTGGTCAGTGGTGTCCCTGGTGTGGGGAAGACAACCATGACGCAAAAGTTTGTCTACGATTGGGCAGACGGGAAGCTTTATCAGAGATTTTCGTTTGTCTTCTTGTTCAAGTTCCGGAATCTTAACACTCTTCCAGATCTCAGCTTGGAGGCCCTAATCCTTCATGATTATCCTCACTTAACGGACAAACTCAGCAAAATCCTAAGGTATCCCAAGAATCTTCTCTTCGTCTTTGATGGTCTTGATGAAAGTGTACACACAGTGAATTTTCAAATCCAGCCATCTGTTGGGGAGCCCTCGTAGTCCTGGAGATGTTCCGGTGCTGGTGGTCAGTCTGGTGAGGCAGTCTCTTCTCAAGGGTTGCTCTGTCCTAATCACCAGTCGACCAACAAACCTGGTGATGATTGAGACAGACGCCTTTCCACGAGTGTCCGAGATCATGGGATTCTTCCCAAAAGAAAGACAAGACTATTTCGATAACTTTTTCCGAGATAAAGCGTTGTCTGCGAAGGCTTTTAACTACGTGAGGCAGAACGACCTCCTCTACACGTTCTGCTACATCCCGTCTTACTGCTGGATCATTTGCACGGTATTATCCACGTATGTCCGTGAAAACCGGGAGTTCGCGCTCAAGACTGTGACCCAGCTCTTTGTGACCTTCGTGGCCAACATTTTGTCTAATCACAGCATACGCGACTACAGCCTGCAAGAAGTGTTGACTCTGGGCTGGATGGCAGAACACGGAGTTATGGAACACAAGCTAACGTTCGATAAGCGGGATTTAGACACGTTTTGCATAGACCTTTCCAAGCATCTCTCATCTGCCTTTCTGGTGGAGTCTCTTCAAACGTCCGACCAGACCGTGTCCTTCTCCCACCTGACCATTCAGGAGTTTCTGTCCGCCTTGGTTAACTACCTTGACTATTCTCGGGAGAAGTTTCAGGAGTCTCTCGAGAGAGCCAAAGGTTTTGAGGACGGCCGCGGTGAAATATTTCTCCGCTTCCTGTGCGGTCTGTCCGATAGCAGCACCCGCTTTCCATTTGAAAGGCTGAGGAAAGAGTTCTCCAACGAAACCGCCAGGCACGCCATCACTTGGCTGAGAGACTCCGTTCTCCAAGACCTGCAGTCCTGCGGAGAAACTGAAGACAAGAGGAAAATTCTGAACACTTTTGCTTGCCTTTTCGAGACCCGTAACAAGGCCCTGGTGGCCCAGTGTCTCGGATCCAACAGGAGACTCGAGTTGTCCGAGTTCTATCTGTCTCCGCTCGACTGCGCCGTCCTGGCCTTCATCCTAGAGTCCTGCCAGAATTTTGAGCTCCTTGACCTGGACAGATGTTTTATTCAGCGGGAAGGCTTGGAGAGGATCTGTCCAACTCTACATAAAATCACAGATCTCAAGTAAGTGAAAACACTCAAACATAGAATAGAAGGCAGATCGGCCCTATTCGGCCCATCTAGTCTACCGGTGTTTTCTGCTGTAAAGACTCAAACCTTAATCAGTTGTTGGTCTCGTCTTAGATTCAGGAGCCATATGTCTATCCCATGCATGTTTAATCCCTTCGCTGTATTACCCGCTACCGCTTCTGCTGGGAGGCAGTTCTACTTATCTACCACCATCTCAGTAGATTTTGTTATTGTTCCCAATGAGTATCAGAATTTATTCCTGGTTGAAACAGTTTTTTTTTTAAATTAATACTATGCTAAATTTTATTTTCCATTTTTATTTATATTTTGATAAAATGAACCAACGCTCAGATGTCCCTTTTTTCCCCCTCATCAGGCTCTCTAACAACAATTTAACAGACAGTGATGTGGAGTTAATATACCAGATACTAACGAATCCTAAGTGTAAGATCCAGTCACTGAGGTAAGAACCCAGAAACCGAAACATAAATCTGTCTCATTCACATGCAAATACGTTAAAAATTAAATTTAAAATTAAACTTTATTTACGCCTTTCATGTCGCCTTGCAAAACATCTCCACCATCTTCAAGTATGAACAAGCAAATTACTTCTAAACTAAAAGATTTTTTATTTGTTGGGACAAAGTGAAAGATTTATTATTTAAATTAAGTAGAAATCATTTTTTTGTCAAATAATTTTTTATGGTTTCTTGTGACTTTGGAGGTGTATATTTTTTTTTTATTAGCGTTAAGATCTCGTTAGTGTATGTGTGATGCCCGGTGTGATCCTTCATGTCATCCCCTTCCAATTATTTTCTAGTTTGAAAAGCAATGGCCTCACCATCAAATGTTTGTCCGTCCTGGCATCGGCCCTCTGCGCTAACCAGTCACTCCAAAAATTGGATTTGGGTAACAATAGACTTGGGGGTGAAGACTTAGAACACCTGATGACCGTCCTGTCCAGTCCCACGTGCCGCATACAGCATTTGTCGTAAGTATGAAGCTTAAGATTGACCCATTTTTTAATATTATGTTTGAGGGGTAAGAGCCGTTATTACGGTGGAGCGCCTGCAGGGGTCGCTGCGAGACTGAGGGGTAGTGGCTGTTCAGAACCTAGCGGAGGGGGGAATATTCCGGAACGAGTTTGGTATGAGTAGAGAGGATTTGGTGTTTTGGGTCCAACCGTAAGATAACGGGAGAGCTGAAAGAGGTGGTCCAAGTGGAGTCTACCTGACCCTGCCATTTGGGTGCCATTGTGTGAATGAAGGATGATCCAACTGGACGGTTTGTTTTTTTTCTTACTCAGATGGTTAGTTGAGAACTTTCTAGAATGCTTAACCTCAAAGCTATGTGTGTTTTCTCCTCCAGGCTGCAGGCCACCAAGCTGACCCATGAACATGCGCCTTTGCTGGTCTCTCTGGCTAATAATAGTAACCTCACGCATCTGAATCTTATCGGCAATTACTTTGCAGACCCTGGTGCCTTGGATATCCGGGATCTAATTCGCAAATCAACAAGTTTACTGGAGGTCAGGTAGGTCCAACGACATCGCGCTGCATCACCCAAGGGCCTGGATGGCTGTGAGTTTTGGTGGCTGGAGGTCTAACCCCACTGGAAATCCAAAAACATTTATCGGTTAATTGAGCATTTACCGTGAACACAACTGGGCTACCTGGACCAACTCCTAGGAGCCTTTCTTTGTGCAACGAGGTCCATTGTCCCGTAGACCCCCCTGAAAACGGTCACTAACAGACCCGTTCCGAATGCACACTCCATCTTGAATTGATCTCAAGAACCGGTCTCCGTCCGGGACTGAAAATTATCCTGTGAAACTCACGCGGACGAAGGTTTGGCCTCGATTAACCCTCTGACTGCCTTGGCGTCCATTAGGGGGGATTTCCTGACACAACATCTCTACACAAAATAGTTTCACAAACTTAAGACTATATCGGCTATGCTTAGTATTAATCTTTTCTGTTTATCAACGTGTTTTTTAGATGAAAATTAGGCCTAATTGTTAATCATCATGGTGGTGGAATTCATTCTTCAAAGAGTTATGGTGACCCCAAGAATAATATCCTGTTTGAGACCCTATCTCCATATACCGGGGATGAAAAACAGTTTTTTATTTATAAGAATTTATCGTATAGGATTATATTTTAAAGTAGCTAAGGTTCTGAAGTTAAAGGGGTCTTCGAGTCGCCTTCACCTAATCCCATATATTTACATTTTTTTACTATTTCTGGATTTGTGAAACTAATAAAAATACTACGTTACTGAACTCTCTGCCCGAGTCTTACGAGTTATCTGCGGGGGTTTATATTTCAAGGTATGGTGAGCCCAGAATGTTGATCAATAATAGGCTATTAATCAATGATTTCTGGCTAATAACTATTTAACTGCAATCATGTGAGAACAACTTATAAGAGACTAACCAAACACTATTTCCTGTGGAAAAGTTTATTGCAAAACGAGCATTTCTGCCCAAAACATGAAATACTTCTATTGAAAAGTACAAAATGATTTTTTTTGCGTAGCGGAAATAACACCCCCCCCCCCAGTACCAGTACCAGTACCACTGAATTTTAAATCAGTAAGTTGTTTTAGGGTTAAATCTTAAAATAAATGACTGCATTCAATCAGCCTATTAACAAGCAGCTGCCCATAATGCCCACAGCTGCAGCCCAAACCTCCATAATGTCCTCTAACATTCAGAATGGACCTTCAGAGCTCAGAAGGATCTCCTGCAGTAAGTGTGAGTTACTTTGGAGGTTCTTCTTCTCCTCTTCTTTTTTGTAAACGGACAGTAAAAGAGTTTAATAACTAAATATATAAAATTGTAGATGTTTTCTGCCTTGGCGTAGTGTTTCCTTCAAACGTTCTGGAGGTCAGTTAGATGTTTCAGCTGAGGCTTGGAGGTGGTTTGGTGGTGGCTGACCACCTTCTGACCGTTCACATATTCTCACGCGCCTCTAATATTTATAACATTCCTGTAAATGTTCTTAAGAAATGAAAAATGGATGTACAAGTTTGGCCTTTAGCATTTTAAAGACCAGCGTCCATTGAAAGGTTCATAGAGAGATCAAAAAAGTCTGGCAGCTCCTGCTTTGTTAAACAATGAATCCCTCTCGGCTCTGTGCCGGTACCATGACTGGGACCCCTCCGACCCTTTGGATGTTGTATGGCGTGTGGCGCGTGGTTTCTGGCATTATAAGAAGTGGTTCTGGAGATGGTTCTGGTGATGGTGGAGGACTCTCCACTTTGGGTTTGACTGGCTCACTGCTGGATTGGGATGGAGTTATGGGGTCCTCTCTGGGTGCTGAACTATATGCCCGTCGCAGGGAGTAACTGATGTGATGGGGTCTGTACCCGGCGGCCGTGCGGACGCTGCTGGCGCGGCTGTTGGTGTTGCTGGGAGGTGCACGGACGTCCTCTCTGTGGGCACGAAGATACAAAAAATTATTACACAAGCCCATGTCTACAGCCTGGTCTTAATAGTGGCTGACAATGGCTCTTTCAGATAGGAAATTACACCTGTGCATTCTGCTAGCCATTTAACCCATACAACGTGCCACCTTGCATTCCCTAATAGGATCATACACAGTGTCATATGCGTGCCTGCTCTTTGCGGCCCTTTTATATTTTTCCGCAGAAATAAAATGGTATTTGAATTAAAAAGATGTTAAAAAACTGAATGAAGCTTCTTTGTGTTTCTATAACATCTTATCAGCGCCTGCTCTTGTGTTATGTGACAAGCGCTCTCTGCAATATAAATATATACACCGGTGTATATATATTACATTTTACATGACTGAATTATTTCTGTATAATGTCTTTAATGCCGTGTTGGGTTAGATTGGTTAGAAGGTCTCCTTTAAATGTGATGGTTCTCAGGAAAGGTGTGCTTTATATACAGCGTGCTATTACCTGATGTCGTTGGCCAGCTCCTTTTCGTAGCGCCTCTTGTTACAGCAGCAGATAATGCACCAGATAAGCAGTAAGAGGAGCAGGAGAAGCAGAAGAGCCCCTATAACTGCCCCAGCGATGATCCCGGCTCTGTTACCTAATCCGGAAAAGAAGAGGAAACGTTCAGGAAGCCTGTGAGGCACAAACATGTTCAAGCTGCTTTTCGTATATATTGCACTAGGAAGGGTCACGTTTAAGACGGTTGCAACCTTTTAACTTTTCTTTTCATGAAGCCTTCCAACCCCGTTTAAAACAAACATTGCTTGGTCCACCCATGATAATTTAAAAAAGGCAAAGTGGCTAACTTTAAGGATCCGCAATTCCTCCTTAACCCCTTAATGACAAAGCCCGTACATGTACGGGCTCAAAATGCATTGTTTTCAATGGGTTTAGGGATGGCCCATTGTCCCTAAGGGGTTAAGATGCTTTATTTCGTTAGACAGCAGGGGGCGCTCCTAGTTTGCACTAAATGTCTGTATAAATATTACAAAGCTTCACCGGTAACAATTTAAAGTTGCTTTTCAACCTTTTTTTGTCGTTTGCTACGCCAACGTTCAGTTTATACAATCGGTAATTTGGTCAGAATCTAAGATTGGAACTTTGCACGTCATAGAATATCCTAAAATAGGTGTAATGGGAGACTCACTGGATGATGCCGAGAGGTCCACCTTGCACTGACCGACCCCCACGGTATTCCCCACCGTGCACTGGTAGGTTCCAGCGTACGCCTGGGAGATGTTTTTGATTAAAAGGTCACCGTTCATGGGAGCTGCAAGTCAACAAAAGATGAGATTGGTTAAGAAAAGACATTCTGTATGTATGTACCGCGGTGTTAAACGGAATTCTAACTCCCCGCCGGCTGCTAGAGTACTAGAGTAGACAATGGTTAGGGTGTCCTGAGCAATCCATGAACGTGAAATTATTTTCGGGAACCGCATTTACAGACTCGCTCCTAGGATAGGAGAACAGGGCAATAATACCATGTCACTTACCCATGTTGAGGACCGGGGTGGTGGGGTTGGTAGGTCCAGATATCTTCTCCCACTTGTAGGTGAGAGGAGAAGATCCCTCATCTGATCTGCATTTCAGAGTCACATCTTTGCCTTGGGTTTGTTCCCCCTCTATCCAGCACCGAGGATTCGATGGGGAAACTGCCGGGGGGGGGGTGTTAAGAATGTGTTAAAGTGGGAACAAACTGCATTCTAAGTAGTTCCATAAAAGTGACATATTTCGAAGTCTACCTTGAACGACCATGGTGATCTTTATTGATGCCAGCCCAGGGTTCTTCTTCACTTTACACCCATAGATCCCAGAGTCCGAGACATCGAGGTAAGAGATGGTTATGGAGGCATCTCCGATGCTGGGGTCACCCGCCTTGAAAGCCAGTCGACTCATCAGCTCAGGGGGGCCTTTGGGGATAACGGATTTGTCCATGTACGTGAGAATCTAGGCAGGAACAAGAAGAAATACGTTCTTACTCCGCAGCCAAGAAATCTGTAGGAATGAAAGTTGTGCAGTAAATTGAAGCGAATAGAAAATATTTCACCAATATTTCAAAATAAGTGAACATGGACAGACACAACACCTCCAAATTATCAGCTGTCTCCGTATTGTCTCGTTGATGCAGGGAAGAAATGTTTTGAATCAACCTGTTTATCTAGTAGGGTCAAAGCATTGGCCTTCCTGTCCTATGGAATCACAATAAATACTCATTGATTTTTATGACGGAGGCGGTGGAACCTGGGGGAGATACCTACACCCTCAACGTGGAGTGAATGACAGTGTGTGTTCTCTACTCCTCTGTGTGGTTGTAGGACCTGCGTAATGCCCCGGACTGTTCTGGGATCCCCACTGGAATGGTCTATTTGGTTTATAGTTCAGGTTTAGCCTCCCCCCCCGGTACCCACCACTTTGTCCGGAGCTGTGCTGTCCGGGTTCATGAGCGCCCACTCAATGTCCAGGTTTCCAGTTTCAGAAGGGTCCAGGGTGTAAGTGCAGGACAGTGTGACCGAGTCGCCCTTCGCCTTGTAGATCATCTGTGTGCTGGTCTCTGAGATGATCACCGACCTCAGACAAGCTGGGAAGGTAGAAAACAGAGCTTTGCTTTCAGATCGACGATCCTATTTATCATAAACGTTCTCATCGTGCTAAAGACATAAGGCTCTATACACTGCGGCTGTAGTTTATCATCGAATAAATGCCTATCCACAGACTTTAATTGTTCATTTTTGGACAGAAAGTTCTATTTAAAATAAAAATAAAAAATAACTTTTCTCAACAGATACAAAGTAACCAACAAAAGTTGGTTTTAACTGTAAACGGCTACCAGTTTATAGTATTAACCGGAAGATCAATAACTTGAATAACGTTGTTGGTCTCTTTGAGGACCCTCGATCAGCTTTCTGACTGGTTTGTTAACGTCGTGGTTAGACGCGAGTTTTGTGTAGAACGGCCTCTGTTGAAATTTTTTTTTGTGAGAAATATCTTGAAACCTCTGAATCGCTTGAAATAATAGCACGGACTCGGCGACATTTTCTGTGGTTTAATGATTAACGCCAATGTTCTCGCTGAAGACAATGATGATTTATCCTTCAAGCAGGGCTCTTGGGTTCTAAGCGGAATTGGCGAGAGTTGTAGAAAGCGTCAGAGGTTCTCTTTGGTCTGTTGGTTGATTGTGATGACGGGAACGTGACTCCCGTGGACAAACCACTCACGTTTCTGCACAAGTGTGTCCGGCTCTGACCTTGCGCGCACACCCGCCGCTCCCCAGCGAAACTCGCTTCGTTACGACGGAGTTTCAGTCAGACGTAGAGCTTGGGAGGAGACGTTCTTTCTTGTACCGTGACCAACACCTAGCTCGGCATTCCAATTTCTAGAAGGCGTAGCTGAGAATTATTATTAAAAACATTGTCCTTCCTGTCACGCGACACGCAGGAAGACGACTGGATTCCAATTCCATAATCCCTTCCTGTCTGTGGGATATTGTAGGGAAATATATCCACTCAAAGCTAGTAGTCGTATGGAATGGCATCCCAGCAGGAATGGTAGAGACTGTTAGGATAACTGATGTGCAGTAGAGTACTTCTGCCATGGAAGTAGACCACTTTTACTGGGGTGGTTTTGGGGCTGGGGTAAGCTTGATTTTAGTAAATAGGGCAGTTGAACTGATTATGACCAGTATCGGTGGCCAGAGCTTCTTCCCAACAGCAGGTGTTGGTCGGGACAATTAAATTTTGGGCAGAACCCTGAAATAGCATAATCTAAATATTGTGTGAACTGGTTTGGGGTTAAACTGTGAGAGAGGCCTCTAAATGCATCGCTTCCTCTGTCCTTACGCCACACATACTCGCAGGAACTTTCCCCCGTGTGTCAGGGAGGGAGACAGAAACTGCAAACTGGTTTGGCAGCCCAGAAGAATTTCAAAAATCTCATGTTTCTATTTTTTTGGAATTGCAAATTTAGAAAGCTTACCACATATCGCAGGGCTTTGTATAATCTGACACATTTTTATATAAAAATACTTTTAAATACACATCTCCATAGAAACCACTCAGTCTTGGTGTCCTGTATCATGTAGCTCATAATTTTTTTGGAGAAGATTAAAGCGCACCTAGACCTACACCATCTCCAATGTGGTCGTTGCCATACCACAATCTCCGGCACAGCAGCTCTACAGCTGGACCGTACCACACCGCCAACAGTACAGATCTACAGCTGGACCGTACCACACTGCTAACAGTGCAGCTCTACAGCTGGACCGTACCACACCGCTAACAGTGCAGCTCTGCAGCTAGACTGTACCACATTGCCAACAGTGCAGCTCTGCAGCTGGACCGTACCACACCGCCAACAGTGCAGCTCTACAGCTGGACCGTACCACACCCCCAACAGTGCAGCTCTACAGCTGGACCGTACCACACCGCCATCAGTGCAGCTCTGCAGCTGGACCATACCACATCTACATCAAAATGACAGAACACTTTTAACTGGACAGCCGAACAATCCCGCTGTTTTTAAGCCAGTTTTTTTTCTATTATGGAACTCATGGTTAAGCAGATGTTCTGGCAGGACCGAACAAGCCCTTTCATTTGTAGATATATATTTATAAGAATTATTGAAGACTAATGTCTCGTCATGAACGGAGCATTTTTTCCATCGGCTTTTGTGCCCAGAGCCTTCTGCAGGGCTCTGATTGGTTGTCTGACTATTTTTAACTTTATTGCCTTACGTGTCCCCACAAAACAAGTTACCTGCTTGAAAATAGTTTCAGCCGTCTGAATTATGAATAAATGAGATTCATATAGATGATTGAACATCTTTTCTATTTTTTTTTCATTCGTTCGGGGAAGGGTAACGACGTTACCGCCTGGATTCTACGCAAATCTACTTTGTCTACTGGTTCTTTTTAACTTGAATGTTCTGACGTTGAAGCTTTTATTGCTGTACAGAGTCTCCATTCTCTTAAATAAAAGTCAGTCTGCTTTGATTACAACCCTTCCTTTATACATCTGCTCTTAATTTTTTTTCTTTTTTTTTATTTAACTAGAAGATTTCTGTTCTACCCATTTTAATTTGTAAATTAGCACAATCACGCAAGATCGCAGTAATGTGATTAAAAAGGCAGTGAGGCAGTAAACATATACACATGTGGTAGATACATGGATCAGCCACCCAGTAGAAGTGGTAGATGTAAACATACATGCGACAGACATCTAAAATGAGACCACCGACTGATTTAGTCATTACAGCAGGAGAAACGGGCAGACTAGATGGGGGCAGTTTCTGGGTTCCTATAAGAGGGCTGTTAGACAGAGCTCGGTAACGGCCCCATCCTTCCCAGGGTAGGTGATTGGAGTCCCCTATACTTGCACCTTTGGGTATATGCCCATCCCTTAATCTCAGGGCCACAAACCTTGTAAAGGGCCATTGGTCGAAGCCTAAGTGGTCCTCTGGCTGCCCCCCCTCCTCACCCTTACCTGGCATTAAGCACAGCATGATCAGCGAGGCTGTCCACAGGTGGCCCTTCATGGCTTCCCTCCTAGCCGTGTCACACCGCAGCACCTAATGTCTCAGAGAAGCTTTTTGCCCGAACACCCGGTTGGGAAGGTAGAGGAACCCGTATGGCCAGTTCTGTATGTTTATGACAGATGAGGACACGCCTGCATGCTAAGGAGTGGATGCACGGAGACCAATGTCAGGCATGTGCTGAATAACAGGTGTATCCATACACAAAGCAGCTTCCGGATTCTGCCTTTCCCTTTATATTGATTGTCAAAGTTCCCGTATATTTCTGACTCTTGTTTTTTTTTTGTTTTTGTTTTTTTCTTGTTTTAAAAGACAATCTATTACTTCGCAAAAACATCTATTTTCATCGAGGCGATGAATTGAATCTTTTTTCCCACCTGATTGTAATTCGATGTTACAACTGGGAAGAGATTTGAAGCAGAGAGAAGGTCAGGAGATCATAACCTAAAACTAGAGGTTTGGGGGTTTTGTTGGAATGTAAGGAAGTTTTATCTGAGTGGGTGGTAGATAAGTGGAACAGCCTTTCAGCAGAAGTGGTAGCGGTTAATACAGTGAGGGGATTTAAACGTGCATGGGATAGACATACGGCTCCTGAATCTAAGACGAGACCAGCGACTGATTTGATTTTTTGATACTTTAGGGATATATATCTGTACATATACCTTTCTTGTGTTTGACCTCCTCTCCTTGGTCTCATACACGACTAGGTTTTAGAAAGGTTCCAGGTGGGATGTCACTCAGTGTTGCGCATGCGCAGGTCCACAACATCCCATAAGGTCTGGGGTTCACTCTTGAGTCTATAGTGGGTTACAAGGTGAGACACCGATGTTCTTCACCTGCAATCCTTGCCAGGTTCTCCCTTCAAAGAACCAGGTCGTAAACCTAGCGTGACCCAGCTGAAAACCACCCCTGCTGTTCGCCGGATGGCTTGTCTCATTGTCTTTCCGTTTTGTCTCTACGACACTAGCAAGCTTTTTCCCACCAATATAAAGACGTGTCCTTGGTTTGGATTGGATTGGGACCCTGAGACTTACCATTATTTTGTCAGATTCCAGAGTATATAACATTGTATTTTGGTGCCCAAGGTACCTATGGGACAGACATCAATCTGAAGACCTCTGGGCTTCTATTCGCTAGATTATGGGCTTCTAAGCGGTGGGCCACAGTGATTTTTATTACTTCCTCCTGAATGACTAACCCCTATGTTAGCTCAGGTTAACTCCTCAACGGTATGTGGCCCCTGAACGGTATAACGATGGACAAGGCTGAGTTAGGCCACCAGGAAACACCGAGAACCTACCCACAAAGACTGGAAACGGAAGGATGGAGGAAAAAACACAGGTTCCTCCCGCAGTTGTGGTTGTGATGGTTTGGGAATGAGGGGTAGATTTGTGTTGACTCCGAGGTAGTTTCGTGATCTTGCGACGATATCCTAAGAACCCGGGAGTTTGAAAAGGTTCTGCAGGAACATGAGTAGCGATGGCTTCTCCTTCTTACCTGGAAACTCAACCCTGGAAATCCGCGATGTATGAGATAATCTAACAACCTCAAATAGAGGTTCAGCCGGTGACTGTGATTGAAGGGTTAATTATTTAGGGATATCTGGTCCACCCCGTTTCTTCATTTAGTTCGAGGTGAACACCCTTTATTTGGAGACGTGTTCGACGCACCTTGTTTCACACCCCAAAACAAGACACCCTGCTCACTCGGATATTGGGACAGAGCTGTGCATCCTGGGAGCTCCCGTCTCCATTGAAGGGAGGATAGGATCTTTATTTTGTATCTCTTACATTTAATTAAATATGTATCTAATCTAACGGTTTCTTAACTGGATCTTTAATTTTTACAATTAAAAGGATTCCATCTACTCAGTTTAGAGCTGGAGAGTCCCTTTAAAGTACGTGAGACACCAAGGAATGTCTGATTTCTATTCTGAGACAAAAGACCGGCCACAGCCGGGTTCTAGCTGGTAGGGTTCTAGCTTCGGGGTTTTTTTAAGCATTTATAGCAAAAAATGTTATAGAAAAAATGTTTGAAAATTAGCTTTTAAGGTTTGACAATAAACCATCTTTGTGCTCTCCTCCCCGATACATCACGATAGAGCTATGTGTCACTTTGAAAGCGTGTTGATTGATGACTAGTGTCTTCTCGGAGGCGGTAAATGTCTCTCTGCACCTTCTGGGGTAACCTAAAAATGCATCACCTCTGGAGAGCTTCTTAGGGGGTTTACCTCATTTAGCCGAGTGATTATTATTCAACCCATTACTGGCCTGAGTGGGAACCAGGGCAGGACAGCTGAGCAGACCCAAGAATCACCCACTCGCTCTATCTGTTACTAAACATGACCTTGGTGTTCCCCATCTCTGCCTCCTCCTCACTCGGTGAGCGTGGATGTTCCTGTGGACTTCACGTTCTTTAATAACCCCAAGGAAGCCGTGGAGAGGGCAGTATTGTTTTAAGGAGTAGGAACCCTGCATGGGTTTGGAGTCTGAGCCTCAAGAGGTTGAGTTGACCTCTTCCTCCTCTGAGTCCGTATCCAGCTGGTCTCAGGACGAGGAGCAGGAGACCAAACTCCACCGCCTGTGGCTGATCCCAGACGCGTTTCTCTTCCTTGGTAGTTGGCGACCCTCGCTGCCAACCAGGGCAGACCTTTGAAAACCAGCCCTTTGGCCCTTTACACCAGTAGTTTCCATCCCTCCTGGAGCAATCCTTTTCCACCATTACTCCAGCATAATCCCTACACGTTAGAACATATCTGCCAAGTGGCATGGACTTTAAGGTAGAAGTCCCAAGTTTAAGCGTTCTATTCCCATAGTTACTATCCTCAATTTCCTGGTGCATTAGTACAAAAGAAATTTACAATCTCATGCCTGATAACCGTTTTTAATGCAATACAAAAATATCAACAATTAAAGTTAAATTGAGTCAGTCTTTAAAGGCTGGACAGTCGTGATCATGGGGTTAATAGGCTGTCCAAGACTTGTTTTATGGGTTAAAGCATGGATCTGTAATCATGAAGATAAACCAGCGCTGCAGGGCAAAGTGCAACGTTTGCTTTGTGTGCGTTTTTATTTGGTTAGCGGCTCTTCTGAACATTCGTGCGCAGCGGCAGAGGTTATCCTGCGTGATGATGTCATCATTCTTACTCTAAATGCTATGTAACAAGATCTCCTGGCTTAACCCTTATTGATTCTGATCTATTTTATTGCTCTGAGTAAAAGGTTTAATCGATAAAACTACCTAGACTTTATCTTGTTGACAAAAGCACTAGTAATACCTTTCGTGTTCTGTCCATTGATATAAATGTTTTTTTTGGGAAAAATTTCCACTTTTAATATAAACTTTTGTGGGAAACGCAGAAGTGCAAATGTGTAGATGTGGATAAAACATGGTGACATGTTACTGCAGCCTTGTACATACTACAGTACATGTGAGGTTCGATAAACTGGGACTACAGCAGGGTACCTCACAGCCTGTACGGCTTTTTATCTGTGAGGGAGCCTCTGATTGGCTGAGATTGGTTCACCTGATCGCTCCAGAAAACATTCCTCGCTCACGGTTCAAATACACGACGATAAGAGTTAAATCTTATTCTATTAACAAAGTAATTAATCTACCTGATTAACCAAACCTAGCATAAGAATAATACTGTGTGGGTGGCTGAGGATCACCCTGCTCGGTGTACGGGTGTTAACGTCTGGCCCCATTTATCACATCACCATGCGGGCCATAACCCTGCAATGGAACAGAAGAGAGTATTAGAAGGCGATTATTGATGCGTTATGCCCCTGATCATCCTTTCCTCTGTCTCACCTTTTTATGCAGCCTTATCTGCTTCCATTCCTTAGTACTTTGGGAAGACGAACCTCGTGGTCTGCCTGTTCCTCCTCCTCAAGGCAGCGTCTCGCACGAGCGCCTTCTTCATCTCGTTCTTACACACAAGGCGCCTCAGGTCTACCCCGTACTCCATCCGCTCCGTGTAATCCTTCTCCAAAAGCTTCTTCTTTAACCTGACGTGGATAAGGGCGATGAAACGGCTGAGATGGTGGCTGTCTATACCCTGAACCTGGACTAGAGCGGTCTAGAACCCAACTTGACCGATCTCGTATATTACACAACTATGCGTTGAAATGGTCAGAGTCATTCGTACCTGCGCCACTTCCTGGCCTCCACCCTGTCCATGTGCCCTCTGGATTCAGAAGAATATTGTCTCGTGGGCAGTGGAGTCCAGTGTTTTTTTCCGGGTATGGCCTTGGGGTCCTTCCGTGGCTGGTGCAGAGCTCCGCAAAAAGGCGGCTGAACATACAGAATAACGGTGTAAATGCTACAGATTGTTTTGTCTTCTGCATAAATCAATTAATAATAATGATTAATTTTCTGTTGCCACTAGAGGTCCCCGTAAAGCTATTATAAAGGCCATCGGAAACGCCAACCTTGTAGAATCCTTTTACCTGTGGTTCCAGGCTTCTCTTGGTGACATTTTGACGGAGGCTGAGAACCTTGAGCTTGGTGTCCACCTCTCTCCACTTCATTTTCTCTCTTCTCTTGTGCAGAGTCTCCTTTTCTTTTAAGACATCATTCGTCTCGTTTGAGGGAGGCTGAGAAACAGTAACATGAGAAATGGGAGCTGGCCAAGTCTCTTATTTTTTTTTGCCGCCCCGTCTCATCATCATTTTAACCAAATTCTCATTTTGGGATAGTTAAACAGATTTTCATTTGTTCAGGTGGCCCTTTAGCTCATATTCTGGGCAGACCTGTGTCTATCCCATGGTGGCTGGTATTTATTGTATGAGCCTCACCTGCACCTCCAGGCGTTTCACAAATCCGACACTTTTTTTCCTTGGGTTTGATCAGTTTCTTTTTAGGCGTCTTGTAGCCTCTCCCCATCATAAACATTTAAACATAAGATAATTAAAAAAACAAAAACGTATTTACGATATCAGGTGTTCTGTCCTCTGCCGCAGTGCCCTCGGTTTCCTCCGTGGTGATCGTTACGAACGATGCTGTTGGATTTTCTAAGGGAGCCCTGCAAACGCAGCGCGAAAAAAGAAACCGTTAGGAACACATTTAATACACCGTTCTAGAACTCCATAGAACCTGGAACTTACAGAGGATCTTGATTCGGCTTCTGGCTGACAATAAGTCTGGTCCCTGCGTTGTTGGCAGCTGCTGGCTCCACTTTTTGTCCATGGTCTCCGTTCCACTTCAGGTGGAGCCTTTCATGTTTGGGAGGCTGCTTATAGGAAAAAACAGAAGAGGCATTCTAAAACCTACATGTATCAAGGTAATTGACTTCTACAGCTTCTACATGTGCTATGATGTCATCACTGAAACGGACCCCCTCTGTTTGAATAATTTTAATAGCCTCCCCTACCATGGATTATAATTTACGAGTATTCACCTTTAAGGTTGCCCGGCTTGATCTCTTGGTCTCCTTAATATGGACCCAAAAGTCTGACTTTATGCAATGGAAGTCCTTGGCTGTAACTTTTATGGACAAGCCCGTTGGATGTTTAGAGGGAGCCCTGCAATACAGGAATTAACAAAGAACCCCAGTTCTGTTAGACCGCACGGCAGGAAAAGACAGACTCCCAACAAAGCAAATCTAATGACTCGAGGGGTGGTCATCGGGCCATCCTTACGTCACCGAAGACCTCCCCTGAGCCCGGAACCTACAATGGATCTTGAACCATCCTCTTTTTGTAAATCCGATCGGTTCTTGCCATATGGGGCCAAGAGGCTGATGAACCCATGTCTCCTTCAGAGTGCCTGTCCATCTCCACTTGGATGCCGACATCTCTGCGAGACGGCTGTATATAAAGCAAAAATAAAAAATCTGCATTTAATTGGTGCTCATGGACCTTGGTGGTGGATTTCTGCAGCAGCTAAAGAAGCACTCGTCGCGTATGGTGAAGCCGCTGAAACTGGTGGACGCTTTCTTTAGGATTATGGGCTCAGATAAAGGGTGATGGCACTAGCATCTCCTCTATTCCTGATTTGCCTTCTCTCACCTCCTTAGGCTGGAGCCAAGCGACTGATCTGTTGGGATCCAGTTCCTTGGTGGTGATTTTCATAGACCATTTCTTTGGAGCCTCCAATGGAGTCCTGCGAAAGGGCGCATGAAAGAAGAAGAGTTAGACTGTATGCCAAAGGAACATTATAGTGATACATTTAATATACAGTTTCAGTAAGCAAGAGATATTTGATGGTAGAGGCCGGATTTAAT
Source organism: Spea bombifrons (assembly GCF_027358695.1). Taxonomy (NCBI): domain Eukaryota; kingdom Metazoa; phylum Chordata; class Amphibia; order Anura; family Pelobatidae; genus Spea; species Spea bombifrons. Next base: position 28,070,808 of record NC_071095.1, on the reverse strand, counting down.
CCTTGAATTCTTATTAGACCTCCTTAAGGCATAATATAATATGGTGGCCATTGGCCCTTCGGACGCCCCCTTGTGTTCCGAGAACCTAGAACTTACAAGAGATCTTGAACCCAGTCGGTCGTTGCCTTGTGCACAATGGAGGCTTGTGGCTTGGAGTTTTTGTCTGTCGCCTCCATTCCTTGGGGGGGAGGGGAGGGGGGTGCTTCGTCTTTGGGATGCTGCTTATAAGAAACCAGAAATGTTGTGTAATCCTGATCAGAGTGTAACATGTAGCATGTAACACGCAACATACAACCTGCACTTTTTGGTATTAAGCAAGTCCCGATAATGTGTATAGAAACAGCATGAAATGGCTTTATAAATGAAACTGGGCAAATAAAATCCATTATTATTCTTCTAAATGCCCAAATTACACAAATACAACGCAACAGGGCGCCAAGTCACATAAAAAGTCTGGGGAAAGCCCCATTTTTTTATTTATTTTTTTTGTAGGGCAGTCACAATTTTGGGACACTGTCCCATGTAGTTCTTGTGGCCAATGGGGACCATCGGGCTTCTGGGGTTGCCATGACATCATTGTTATCCATATAATTACATCTGCCCAGCAAATCCTTGATATATTTAACATTAACGTTAAGTAACGCCAGGCCAAGTTCTACTGGACATACTGAACATAATCATTTTATATATGTCTGATATGTAAATGAGGGCTGCCCATAATAAAGCTATGGATCTTCTCATTGGCCAGTAATGTACACATCCATATTACTATAATATATATTATATATTAGATTAATATACAGATTTTAGGAACGTACCAACAGCTCCCTGAGATCCCCCCTCTTTGTTATGGGAGCCAGAAAGTGGTGGGGACCGCTGGGTGTGGCTAGTGAGTAGGGGAAGTGGGTGGGGATAAGTAAATCTCCACCCACCTGAAGTTTAAAATAACTTTCTCACAGGGCTGTTGAGCAGTTGCCATGGCAGGGGTGCAGAAGTGTGAGGAAAGTGCAGGGGGGGGGGCTGTTCTGCCTCTGGGGTATTTCTAATATCATTCATTACACTCTTCTTCTGAGGGGTCTCTTGGGCTGCTGGGAAGCCATTTTCTGGGGTAAATCTACATTTGTTGGTAATTATTCCCTGAAAGGCCCTTACCACGTCTGGGCCATACAGCAGGCTTTTTTGTATATAATCATTGTACAGCTCTGCTGAATATGACGGCACTATATAAAACATTTAAATATTTTATATGTGAATTATTAAATTCTAAGCAATCATTTCTACCTCATAAAAAAAAGCAGTGACCCCCCCAGCAACCCCATGCGCCTTAGGGCTCGTATGATTAGCTCCCTGAGCCCTGTTCATTATATAGTATAATGTGACCTACATGACACATTAACCGCTCCGTTACTTAACGCTTTCCTGACAGGCTGTACATGGCAAGGAAAGTGTTAACCCGGGATCATCTGCTGTACTATGCAGCTGGCTTGTGTTTGTCCCCGGCCAACATCTGTCCAGAGCCCCTCCGGCTTCACAACCTGTTCCTAATTGTTTTATTATGGGAGGAGGTTTTGGCATTGCAATTAAATGGCTACAGAGCCCAACAGTGATAATACCTGCCAAGTGTCCCTGTTTGGCCAATACTTCTGTGGGCCCCAAACCCCTGATGCCCCTCTTTCCTCTGCTGATGCCCCTCTTTCCCAAGCAGGAAATGGCTTCATAAATTAAACAATGTAAATAAAACCATTTTTTTCTTTTAACTGAAAATGTATTATTGCAAGTATGTTTGTGCTGCTACCCATAGCTACCAAGAGGTCTGTGTTTTTAGGACAGTCCTGACCTTCAGGCCTTTCTACTAGCTGTGAACTGGTTACTGTGGAAGCAAAAAGAGGATGACATGAGTTCACATCACATGCAACCTATGTTTTATTGTTACACGTGTGCTTCAGTCTCTAACAAAAAGTACCGCGTCCCCCTGCAAGACATATAATTGTGGCCCCCCAAGATCATTGTACAGATACGCGGTATAGCCTCGCATAGTAACATACTTACACTCACGTTCACACGCATGCTAGCGTACCTACACGCAGTAACATACTTACACTCGCATTCACGCGCATGCTAGCGTACCTACACGCAGTAACACCCATTCACACACACACATGCTTGTTTACACACACACATGCTTGTTTACACACGTTTATTTACACACACATGTTTGTTTACACACACACACACGCTTGTTTACACACACACACACACACACACACGCTTGTTTACGCACACAGAGACACCTTTGTTGTCTCACGAGGCGGCAGATCGGCTCTTACGCTCCCTCGCGGTCCTCACGCGCCGCCTGTGTCCCAGCGCCGATAAATGACGTCACACTACGGCGCTCAGACTCGGGCTGCTGGGCTTGGGACCGCGGCGCCGTCCTAACCGTATGCCCTAGCCGGGGGGGGGGGGCAGACTAGAGCACCGGCACTCGGGGGGCCCCCATTTTTACAGAGCCCCCGCCCCCGGCATAACGTTACGTCCGTTCCTGACTGACCTGAGGCCTACACTTTCTCTGTATATTGAGTGTGATTAATGGGCCGGCTCAGCCTTCTCACTGTACGCAATTGCATTCTGTGCTTCTTTGGGGAGGTAGGGGACACTTGGCAGCCAATGGGGGTGAGCAGGTTAATGGTCCCATCACCCATTGGCTGCAGACAACTGGGTTATTGGATTTAGGGACTGATCTGTATCAAATCAATGCAAAAGGAGACCACCAAGACACCTTCCCCTTATCATCCCTAATGCTCATGTCTTTTTTCCACACACCACCTACACAATGTTTTACTTTCCCAACAAAACAAACTGAAATTTATATATATATTTTTTATTATTATTTTAAGACAAAACAGTTCCCTCTTGACTGTTTTTTTATCATCTTATGACCTTGCAGGACGAAGGAGAACATTTTCTAAGAATTTCTCATTCGCTGTAAAAGCCGGGATAAAGGAAACATCAATCTTCATTCAGTTATAAAAGAAAACACAACCCTTAGGGGTAAATATTTATTCTGGAGCGCTGCTGCTGCTGCGTGTTAGGAGTCGGCCAAAGACACCGTGCTAGAGCGCAAGTACAGATAATGGAGCCAGATCTGGATTACGTTTAACTCCTTCCCGGCTGAGCCAACAAAGGATGTAGAAGCCAAAGCCAGTTTGTCTTATCTTGTGCCCCTTAAAAAAGGTAAACATTTCAACATCATAACTGGTTTTAATGTGTTTTTAAATGTCTACAAGCAGGACTGGACATGATTAAGTGGTCCTGCAGCCCCAAATGATGTAGGTGAGGGCCGCCGGCGGACTCACACTGCAGGACCTGATCTGCTGCTGCTGTCGTGGCAGTGTTAAATATATGTCACCGGCCATTTGCCTGCCGTGCCAGATGGACAGTCCAGGCCTGGTTTAAAATTGATCTGCCATGATCCTAGATTTTATAGAATAGTATATTAAATACAAGCATTTTTTTACTGCAAGATGGCAGCGTGAACATAAAGAACGAGCCCACTCAGAAGTATAAACCTATTTTGGTCTTTATTTGGAAATGTATTCAGCATTTTATCACAAGAGCAGACAGCAGAGCCACAGAGTAGGCAGGTTCCACTTCAGCCACAAGGATTGCCACAGAAGGAGTATCTATAACATTCATTTCCCTTTGAGTGATTTTGTTCGTGTCGATATGACACACCACGGGATTTTTCACCAGCCACAGGAAAAACCAAACTATCAGTCCTTCAGACTTTGGTATAAAAGCCATTGAAATTTGGTCAAACATTTTGAGAAAAAAAAAAGTTAGACAGCTGAAGACAGCCTTGGAATGTTGAGGGATCTAAAAGGGTTCTGTAAAACAGAAGGGTTACATAAAGACAATGGTAAAGAAACACAAAGATGTCTGTGTGTAGGTTCCTCGGATAAGCAATAAAATCTAACCATATTTAAGACAGTAAATAGTGCTGTAAGACGCTTGGCATATTGAAAACATAACCACCAATTGAACATTGAAATACTTTACACAGGTGGTCTTGCTTTCCATCTCACATGTGCATCTCACAAAATGTGTATTTGTTTTTTTTTATGTGAAATATTGATTTTCCCTTGATGGCTTGACATTTAGTTTCTATCGGATTGGGTCATTGGTTTCTACTAATTTAGCAAAGTGGTGTGGAGCCTAAAGGCTGCATTTAGAATTGCAAAGCGTCCATTAAGGTGTTGCTCATAGGCATGGAAGAAAGAAGAAATCTGGGGGATAAAACGGAAGGAAGGAGGAGACGATTGAGTAATTTGTCACGCGTTCCGCCTGGGGCTCGTTGATGTTGTGCGGTCAGAGAATTTGTCTCGGCATGCCGTAGCCTGTCATTCCAGACTGTGATGCTCCTTTATTGGTTCCCATTTGAAGGCCAATCACACTCTGTCCTTCTTTTAACTTGTCCCGGGAAAAATCACGCTTGTTCTCTTGAGACTTCCTGCAAACATCAAAGGAAAGGCGTAAGCAAAATAAACGTTATGTTACGTGTCCAAAGAAATGCTTGAGCAGATCCAGGTTAGGGTGAGTTGAGTGATGGGTATGAATCTTGTTGGCCTTTAACTCATCGGCAACCATTCCAGAGGATGGTACTTAAACAAGGGGTCGAGGCCTCCAAGGCATAATTCTGTATGTATTATAGTGTGTATATATGTGTGTGTATGTATGTATATATATGTATATGTATATATATATATATATATATATATATATATATATATTTTCAGATCGATAGTGGGCTGCATTCTGAGTATTCGTTTACAGCAAGTTTGTATGTTGGGGTATTAGCCTTTATTGAAGGCTATATGTGCTATAATATCTGGCAATCCTACAACCCAAAAGGAGAGCCGATGTATATGTAAACATAATAAATAACAAACTGTTGGCTTACTCGGTTGCCGCTACCTGTACAATGTCCGTCCTAAGATAATTTCAAGTGTTTAGTGAACATCGTATGTGTTTAAAAACCTTGATGTTCTCTGAAGTTAAAAGGTCATCTCATTAGGGGTGAACGTATGTAGTGCCTTCTAAATAGACCCGCTATGATAGCCCAGTGGACAGTACCATGCTAGATTATACCGTATTGGCCCGAATATAGGCCGCACTTTTTACCCCCACTTTAAATCTTTAAAGTGGGGGTCCGGCCTATATTCGGGGTCTAGCGCCCGATGCCCGGGACATGCAGTTCCGGGCGCCGGGCAGGCAGCAGGGTTAGGATACAGATCCCCCGCAGAGGTGCAGGGGATCTGCATCCTACTCTCTGATACGCTCTGACAGCCTCCCCTGTCGGCACTTTCCACGGGGGGAGTGCCGGCACGGGATATTGTCTAAGCGCATCGTGTAGACTTTCACCAGCTGCGATGATGAACGTAAACGACCTCCGCTGCCGACATGTCTGCACGATGTGCTTTAACAATCTCCCTTGCCGGGTCTCCCCGCCCCCCCCCCCCCGTGGGAAGTTGTCTACGCGTATTGCTTAGGTGTCCCCTGCCGGCCCTGCAAGACACACGGGAGTCTTCTTTGGTAAGTCGTGGGGGGGGGGGCACATCTTGGGGGCAGAGTGGCAGCATATCTCGGGGGGGCAGAGTGGCGGTATATATCGGGTGGAGGGCAGAGTGGCAGCATATCTCGGGTGGAGGGCAGAGTGGCAGCATATCTCGGGGGGGGCAGAGTGGCAGCAGATCTATTCTCCCTTTTTTTTTAACTAAGAAAATTTTTTCCTTAGAAAAGCACCTAACTTTTAGGGTGCGGCCTATATTTGGGTGCGGCCTATATATCCGAGCCAATACGGTAATTCTCATGTTTTCATTCCCTTCATGCAATATTAGTAGTTGGTTGTGAGAACTTCATTTGCTTAAAAGGTTTGCATCCCTGGAAACCGATTTCATTAAAAAGGAGGCATGTTAATACGTGGCTATTCCCGCCTTGTATATGGCAGCCTGAGAGCCGGTTGGGTCAGAGTAGGCTGCCTTGGGAAGCCCGCACAAAATGTCTTTGTTACACTGACATATTTAAATGATACTTACTTGGGGAACCAGAGGGGGTCTCCTTGAAAAAACCCATCTTGTTTGGTAACAGCGAGACTCCCTAAATTCATCAGTGTCCTCTGGACGCTAGCCAAATCCTTAGCTGCGGAAACACATTAAACATTTATATTAGAACAAGTGATTCTCCTGGTGGGTCGGGTTCTAGTTTTCGTATGGCTTTTTTTTCCCCCCTCTGTACCTTCCCACAAGTCAACTGTTTGGAAGAGGTCAGTAGCTGGAACACCATATCGCTCGCATGCCTTCAGGAACTGAGAGATTTGCTCCATCTGTTTGAATGCCATTCCCGACTTTTGCACCTTTGCCACGGAGTTGGGGGCGAGAGAGTTGATGAGATTAGAAAGGACCTAAAAGGACAACAGAAGATCTGTGAAGAAACTGCAGACACTGGAATCATGAAAACTCTGTCACATCATGAGGAAGACGGCCCCAAAATATTTACAATTGTTTGCAGCCGTCGTGTCCCGTTATATGTATTCCAGTTAATGGCTGCGATTAATCTTTTAAACAAACCCTCATATTTTCTTTTTATTTCAGACCCTTCTTTTTTTTTAAATAAAGTAAGACTGGCTTCTCGTTTGTTTTAATTGTGAGTGGAGTCATCGATTTTGATTTTTTTTTTTACATTTACATTTTAAGGATTTTCTTTACTGGCCAAGTATGCCTTACTCTTCTCCTAATCTGATGACCACCTGTGAACCTCAGCATTAAAGTTAAAATTAGTGCAAGCCTTGTTTGTTGAGATTTTTAGATCTCTCTACTGGGCCAATTCATTAAAATCTAAAGAAAAGGTAATGTTTTCTATAGAATAGGAGGGGTTATTTCACAAGGCCCTTTTGACCACTTGAGCCTAAGGGTTCTTGCCGTGTTCCTTGGCAATTAACCAGCGAAGTACTCACAGTGCCGTCTTTGAGCCAGCTGCTGAAGGCTGCTTTGCCTGGAGCTTCGGGTTCACCGCTTTGCGGCCCACACTGTGCGATGATCCATTTGACGAGGATGTTCTCAAGTTCTGGATCGTACTTCTGATCGATCTTCATCTGCACTTCTCTGCTCAACCCATATGAAGGTCCCTTGTTTGCCATCTTGGTTGGTTATTGTCTCTCTGCATTAGTGAAATAAGAATTAAATGTTAAAATTGACGTGTATATTCTAAAATGGAACACGCACGTGTACACAAATCAAAACAGAGTCTGCTGGTCTGGGGAAATCCAGTCTCTGATCTCCATTCTAAGGTCGAGAACAGCTTTTTCTTATTGAGGTCAAATAACATCAATTACTTTTTCCAACAATGGACAAGTAGAGGTCCACACAAACCACAGACTCTACATCGTGATATTATAAGTGTGTGCCTGTTTGCAATAAGCTTTATCCCTGATACAGAGACACAACTCTAATATTGCAACAGTTTGCAGCCAACAAACACAACAACAGGAGTTGAACTCCCGACTGATGTGCTGTAATTGGACAGCCCTGAGCTACGGTGCGGAAAACATTCTCCTAGCAAAGCACCGTACATGAAACCCTCTTGAATGGCTGACCTTGTGCACATCTGCACTTTAAACGCACGGAAATTGTGCACATACAGGAACACCCGTAACACTTCCTGTTTGCATTACACGGAAGCTGTGAAATTCAGATACTGCTAAACACACAGGCTCCCGAGGAAGAGCTTTAAATCACTTGAGAAACAACCTCATGATCTACTAGGAAGGAATTGTAACTGGATTTTTAAACTTCACGTTTACACCAGGAAAATATATCTGATGCGGTATCTGGATACATTCATCTTTTTGCTATCACGGTGACACATCCCTGGTTGATGGTTTAGTATTGCATAGTACAATCTGTATTGTTTGCAAAGCCCGTTCTTGCATTTATGTTACCAAGTTTAGTAGTTCTGCTTGACTTTTGGAAACTAGTCCAAATATCTGCTTCTTCGTTGCATGGTAAAAAAAAAAATGTTTTGGGCGCTTTAACTCCAAACGACAAAGCATCCTCTGGAATATCTACTTTACAGGAAAACTATACAGTTTTAATCTAGGCCTGCGGGTCACTTTTTCCGTTGGCGCCCATGATTTTATAAACCATACTTCTGTCTCGATTACCCCCGACTCGGTCTTCCTTTATTACCCCATTATGACTCGGAAACAAGTCTATTGCACATAGTTCTATAACAAGCGATTATGTGGATTTATTCAAAGTATACAGCTGCGTTGTTGCCGTTCTACACTGATGCTGCAGCAGTTGAGTCCGTAAAACAGATTTGAGAACACCAAAAAGATTATTTTTAGAACGATAAATGCTTCCAAAAGCCGTGCAGGTCTTGAACCTTGGGGGAAAAACAAGGAATATAGAGACATTGTCATTTCCCCGATGTCCCTCCTTGGAGATTTCACAGTACTTTTCCACTACTCCTTCGGAAGCCAGCCAGTATTTTTATCTGGTAAGCGAGACTGTTGCTTAGACGCTGAGCCCGTCTAAACATGCCTGGCTCCTCTGTGTGATGATTTTTTTTACAACAAGCGCCATCGTCCTTTTGTGTGAAACCGAAAACCTTTATTTTCAAAAAACATTCTTAACTCTCCCTTTGAGAAGACTCCGCAAACTAACATGATATTGAGGTCTCACTCGATTGGTAGAACTCTTTTCGTGTCGGGGGTTCTCTGCCTATACTACGCTTGAAAATTTTTTTTTTACAGAGGCTGTCCTAACAGATTAGAGCAGATAGTGTCCTTTTTAATATCCCATTTATAACGACAGCCCTTGGCCTCCTCCCTGTTCAGCTCACACTCTGCCCAAATGGGTGTGAATACTGCCGACGCTCGTGTGAACAGCAAACATAGGCATACCCAGATAACATACAGAGAGAGGGCGTCCAAAGTACCTGATTTTCCACAGGAATGGGGTTTGTGTTTGGCCTCCACTGGGAACCAGAGAAAGGCTCAACCCTGACCATGTCAATGATCCTAGTGCGTCCTGGTAAACCGTGTGTTAATGTGGACATGCCTGCCCATTGTCCCATGTATTAAGTAGCAGACACATGGGACATGCCACCCATTAATTGTTGGCAAGAACTTTCAGTATTGGGATCAGGCCAGCTGTCTGATATCGTTGCCCCGTTTAGGGGTTAACAGATCATAATTATTTAAGGAAGAAGTATCCATCTGTCTCAGGCTGTCTGTTTATTTTAATGCTGCGTACTTCTGATTTTGTATTTATAGTAAACAAGAATGCTACGCATCGACAGCCACGTCTGAACACAATCAGCTTGTTTACCGTGTATCTTTTGTTGGACGAATCTCAAATTCCACGTTTGTTAAACAATTATTATTCAGTGTAACTAGAAAACAGGAACAGAACTTTGCATTCCATCCTACTACTTATTATACACGTTGGCGAGGTATTTTATTTGTTCATGTTGGTTTATAGGTGGCGTTCCGAGACGGGCATTTAACTGACAAACCTCGACTGAGCCGCGTGGGGCCACCTCAACGCAATTTCTAAGACTTGGGGGCATCATCGCTTCTCATCTGTTTCGCTAATGGTCACTTTTCATTTTATAGTTTTCCTTTTTGTATTAATACAAAAGTGTTTCTTCTCTAAATCTTTAACTTTGATATGGAGTGATGCAAAACAATCCCAAGATGATTTGATCCGTCATAAAAAGATGGGGGAATCAAGAAAATCTGAAATGGTGAAGACACCAAGCTCAGCAGACAGCCCAGCGATGGGAAGCCCACGATACTTTTTATATGTATCGGCAAACTTAGAAGAGCATTCGATTAAATCTGCTTCACATAAAGGAAAGAAAACTCCATCTTCAAAATCAGAAGAGAGGATGGAAGCCAAGTGTGGAAAGTGGTAACTGATACTGAAACGAAGCGATGATAATCGCTTGGTTTTCATGCAAATTGCCCATAGCTCAGAGCTTGGGTTATGGCCATTGAACACTGAGGCGCTTGCGTTATTGTATCGGGAAGAAGTTTGTTTTTGGAGTCCTGAAGAACGTTCATGTGACCACGTATAGTTTGGCAGGCAGACGCTGACCAAACTACAGGCCCCTCTGGAGCTAAAGGAGCTTCAAAGTGGGAGCGAAGTCCTTTTGGCTTCCCAGGTACAGATCAAATGCTTAAGAACTGAAGATTTTGGCAGGGCAGGGAAGCAGGAAGTCTGGGAATTTTCGAGATATGAGATGAAGTTACAAATTTCATGAATTACCGGGCGGATAAAACGTCCTGGTTCCTGCTCGAACACGCCAGAAGGAAAATATTAAGTGAGAAGAGATTCCAAATGGAACAGAAGAGAGAGAAAGATTCCCTGACTTGTTCCGCACTGAGATTTTGCTCATCAGACCAGTGACGTGTAAGATGTTTTTACCCCGGTGTTATTAATGGCTTCTGGACTGAACGTGGGAAAAGAAAAGTCAAAAGCTCTACTGTAACACCCCTAGTAATGACCCCACTAACTAGATGTTGGGCTATTACTATGGCAACCTTGAAACACAGCCTGCTCTGTGTGATTTCACTATGGCGACGATGTAACCATAGAGAGCATTGCGGTTAGAATCCAGAACTGAGACCATGTGAAGATATGAGGGGAAAACCACAACGTGTGCGCTCTTTCAATGGCAGCACCACAACATTTTTATTTTATTTTTTTAAGGGAAACTAAACAGCTGCCAAATTAATTTAAAAAGTCCTCAAAATAGTGAAAATAATTTGACTTTTTTTATATAATTTAAATATATATTTTTTATAAATTATGCTTTAAAAATAGGGGCCCTGCTTCTTTTGAACTCCGGGCAGATCGCTTTACATTGGCCCCACAAACTCTAAACGAGGATAGTGTTCACCAAAATAAGTAAATTTTTGTTCTAACCTTAATTCAACGTAACCTGTCATGATGATGGCGGCGGCGGCGGCATACATCGCGCTGGAGAAAGAGTAGATAAAACCAAGGCTGGGCCAAAAAAATCAATAATTACTCCAAGTTTCAGGTGTTGGTTTTATCGTGGGTTTTCCGCGTCCTTCACTGTAAATCTTTAACCCAATTTGAGTTTTGTTAGACCAGTCTATTCGCCGAAGCTGCGCTGTCGGTAATCCCATCTCATAGGAATGTCTCATTTTCTAGCTTTTAGATGTGTTCTTGGTTCTGGAAGTCATCTTCGCCCGGAAAATGCTATGTTCCGAGTGGGACTACTGTACCTTTCATGACATCATAAGTTCCCATCTAGCCAACATTTGGTACTTTATCGCTGACAACCATGAAAATGTATTCTGAGTTATCCCTGCGGTCTCTATGAATAACAAACGGATGTGTCCCTGGGGAAATCTCCAGGGATATTTCAAAGACTCTTCTACTCCCGGAGAAGTCAGTTCTCCACAAGTTAAATTTCCATCGTAAAATTACGGTTCCCGTGCCGGGCCTCTAACTGCTGTTTCCTAACAATTCCTAGAACCACATCTTTTCTGGCAGAAACCATGCGCAACAGACAGGCTCCGGGAATCACTGTTGTGCATTCAACGCCGGAAGGGGTCCATTTTTAAAAGCTTTCTGTAGCCGTATTAGTCCAGAATAATGTGCAATAACAGAATGCTGCGTTTGTCATTCCAAAATACGGTTAGTCCAATAAAAAAAGATATTAGAAGATTCTGCAACTTTTTGTTCTGTATCTAAAAAGTGTTGGTAAAGATAATTGGGAGGCCGATGACTAGGGTTGCTAGGTAACCATCTAGCTTTGGGAACCCTAAATGGAACAATAGGACTGGATTCTTACTGGGCTCCTTTTAATAGGCCAAGTGTGATCATGTGTGGGACAGGTCTGGGTGCCATACATCCCATGTTTCCCCGTTTAATGGAACTGGTTACCCTTTCCTCCCCTGATGCCCCTCTTTTATAGGAGCTCCGAAACAACGAGAAATTGCTTTATAAAACTGTGTAAATAAAAATCCACACAAATGCCCGACAATAGGGGACAAAGTCACACTGGTCTTAGTAAAGCACCATCCCTAAACGGATGGGTGAGCTGAATAATACCCCTTATACCAGCAATTTCCCCAAATCTCTTGCCCGCTGGCCCATAATGGCCCTGATGATTATTTAAAACCCGAACGTTTCTAAACTAACATTTGGTTCTGGATTTCTCTTGGAATGCACTTCATCGTGCAAATGCAGAAAGAGATAACATGACATTGTTAGGTTTAGGTTTCTGAATAAAATGTAAACCTTGAAGGTCAGGCGACTGCTATTAGCCCCGATTCATGACATCTTGTTAACCGTGAGAGATGAGGCTTAGGAGGGAGGGTTTAATTGGAGGACAGTGATTAATGTAACAACGGCCGGGCACCTAACGTTTCTTCCATTTTTGGGAGAAAAAAAATCACATTCCTTGGTCTTTCCAGGAAAACTCTCACAAACCAGGAAAACTGGCAGATATTAATCATATTCTGGGTACAGAAGCCACATCTTACATGTTTATCTAGCACAAAGCAGGGGCCGCTATAGCACGAGTCATTTAGCCGGTGATAAATAGGGAGTTTAAACACTTCATATGGCAGCCGTCCAGGGTGCCCCAGAGCCGCAGCCTAGCCGATACTCTACAGGATACAGATGGAACCTATACAAACATCACAGCACTGATCTGTAAGGCCGCCAGTTGGTAGCACATGGGTAGACATTATGGCTACATCTTATCCAGCTGCGTTTGGACCCTGAGCCAATAACAATGACGAAACGGAGTAATAGCCCACACACTTCATACATAATGATTCATTACAGCTATTGGAGTTTGGAAGCTAATCTCAAGAGCTCAGTAAAATGAAACCATTCAGTGGGAATCTCTTAACGTCTGTGTGTGGGGGGGGGAATATTGTGCCCTCTTTTAGTATTACAAGTTAAAAAGGTAGGCAAGCCCAGTAGGACTCAAGAAAAGCCAAAGCGGAGACAATAATGCCGTCGCGGCGGACATTCTCTTGCTCGTTAATAACGACCCACAGCCTGCATCGAGGTGCTTAATAGCGCCACAGCCGGCAGAACCGTTGACATTTCTGGAAAGACGTAGATAATGTCCGCGGCATCCTGAGGGCAGGAGCTTTAAGTTACACTGAAAGCGAGCAAAGGCTTAGGTGGGCTAATAAGTTGGGTGCTGGGAATATAATGGTTCCAGACAACTTTCCGTCATTGCTTTCTCATCATTGGCTCTGCTCCTGATTTGGCTCCAAAGGTCAAGGCTAAAGCTGGAGATGGAAAACTCAGGACGATTGTTTCCCTCCCTGCATCAACCAGATCATTTTCTTCGCCCATAATTCCCCAAGAACATGAATTTACCCTCACTATGGAGCTATCAACCTCCACCCCCCAACACATGAGGTAGGCAACCCCTCAAGAATTTGTGAAATTTCTGGCATGGGGCCCGCCAGCTACTCTCACCCCATCCTTTAGCAAGAAGATAATCTTCCTCGAGAATTTCTGTGTGTCCAAATTTGGGAGTATTTCCATTGCGTTTGGAGAAATTCCAGTCTCTGCTTCCTAAGCAATTTTGTCAGATTTTTGTGGGCAGAGACGGTAAATTAATAGTAGCTTGGAGTTGTATTTCATATCTGTCATCTCTCCCAGAAATGATGTATGGAGGGCCTGGAATCTGTGTATGTGTGTGTGCATGGAAGTTTGTTTTACATCCATCCAACTCAATGAGTTAAAACCTTTATTCTGAAATTGACTGTTTGCTACGGGGTGCAAGATTTCACTGTTTGGACTTCAGGCTTGCTCTGTAATTATTTCACACGTTAAAGGACATTTTTTGGAGTTCTAGAGTTAGAACTTTGATTTTTCAATAAATCATCAAATATATATATATACCCCCAACAGTCCCTTAACTGGGACCATGCAGACTCTGACGACCCTGGGGGTTGGTTTTTAAAGGCTGAGCACCAAAACTAATGCTAATTACCAAAACAGCACAACGTACGATAGTTTCATTGGGGGCAGCCCTGAGGATTCTGGGTAACCATGTGCGAAACGCTCTTACAGTGAGAACAGATGGGCTCTTTGTTTAAAGGACACATGGAAAATCGCATTGTGTGTGTGTGGGTTCCTCTGAATCTCCAAGTGATATGTGTCATTAACCCGATAATTGTCAACACGGCCGACGTGTCCCCAGCACGCAGGAAATATTTACTTAGATCGTTTAAGAGCCTTGCTCTTTGAACGTGATGGAGGGTAACGGGGAGCTGTCCGCCATCACCACAGCGTTAGGGCCGTTTCAGGAGGATTTCATGTTGATTTGACCAAGATTGAAAGATTCCTAACTAGGTCGATAGCAGGGCTTTCAAAATCGTATTAGGGCTCCTTTAATTAACCCAACCGTGCGTTACTAAGGACGGGGTTAAAGATTATCCGAAAAGAGATTTTTCCTGTAGCCCATAAGAAGCCAGGGATCCCTGATTCCCCCCACCCCGTATAATGACATAAGCCATCTCAAAGTTGTCTCGAGTACCTCGTATCTGTTAATGCAGTGGATGTTGAGGTGTGACTACCATAAGTCACCGCTCCCGTTTGGCTTGGCGTAGGTTGAGTGGGGATTAAGCTTCAGTTGGAGAGTAACCCTTTGGCTAACCCACTCCAAATGCTGGCTAATTCCCTCCTAATGTAGCAATCGAACTGTCCCCGCTGCACAACCTCCAGTCCTTGAGGGCCGCAATCGGTACAGGAATTTAAGTAAGATGCCTGCGCTCAAAGTGGAATATCCAAAAGTCGTTGCATTATGTGGCCCTTGAAGGTTGGAGTTGAGCGGCCCTGCTCTGTCATGTAGAAAGTAAGTGGTGACTTCATTTTGCGGGCGAGGGCGTGCCGGGTGAGCTCACCACTTGGTAACATGTCCCGTCATATCCACAAACCGCATTTACAGAACAATGGAAAGGGCTTTAATGAGGTGGTGAAAGGCAACATCTGCTCAGACGAGTTTAGTGATAATCCCCCCGCTGTTTTGTCTCGCTAATGCCTTTAATGTGTTTATTTGCATCCAGCTGACATCAATCATTACGGTTTTAATATCAAGGACCCATTTACAGCATGCCAGCCAGCAACCCCTGACGACATCTAAAAGGGTTTTCAAGAGGCTCAGATTATCAGATCATTTTCCGGTGTTTGTTCGCCGTTTGATGTCACGGCTTTAGATGGAAATAATTTTCCGTATCTATTTAATACGATCTTCTGGAGCTTTATGTGACTTTTTAGCTGAAAATGTTCTTGTTCAGGATAAAAAAAAAAAAATGTGCGCATTCATATATTGTACTGAACTTTTACACACTGCGTTTTATTTTTTCCAGGACGCTAAAGCAGCTCCTTCCTTTGTTTATCTTGATTTACGGCATTCTCAAGGTAAGCAGTTACGCATATATTGGTAAATGTTACTTCTGCATTAGTGTGTTTATAACCTGGGTTGCATTTACAAGGTTTATCCCTATAGAAAAACAACCCCAAAGAATGTAATAGAAACTGTGGCAAAAAAAATCACATGTTTGTACGAGTTACAAAGTGACACACTGGCCCAATGCCTATACCAATACAGTATCACCTGGGTAAGGAAAAAGCACCCTGACCCAACATAAAACATGCTATTCTAATGAGCTAGAATCAAAAAAAAATCTTAATTTAGTGGGACTAGAGATTTAAAGATGTCGGAATTGTGTCCATTAGTTAAATGCATAGTCAAAAACACCATCATGTCCCAAACGTTTTGGCTTAGTTACCCAGCTTGGAATGTTTGGGATCATCTGGAAGCCCCTGCACGTTGGCCACACAATTCAAGTCTGTGGTCTAGGTGGGGTATGTATGAGGCTTATCACTGGACCAAGTCCAAATGTGTTGGGTCACCGTGTTTTAAAACCTAGAACTAAGAGTATCCTGTCTAAGAAGATCTGTGTTCTAGATTGTGCGACCAAGGAGACAAGCAGAGCGGTGTAGTCATCTTCCATTGGCTAACCAGAACTATGATGGCCACTAAAAGGCATCACTAACGGCAAAGTGCGCTTTCCAGTAGAAATAGACGCCCCTACAGTAGAAAAGGGTTCCTGCTGTTTGCAGCCCCTAAGTCATAATACAGGATCAAGCTTCTGACAGGACTGGCGTCCCAAACATCTTAGAAATTCAATTAGAGGGTTTCTCATTAACAGTCAAGGGGCTAAGCCGTCTACCCCTGAGAAAGAGCCAACCGGATCATTTTGGGCAGGCAACCATATCATTTCATCCAACAGCTTCTGAAGGAAAGGACTTCAGCGCCAAAAAGAAACAAAAAAGATTATTTTTAATACCTTAAAAAAAGGCATAGTACGAAATTTATTGGCTCATTAAACTTTAGAGGTTGCTAATAATAAAACCTTGCGAGAAAGTGGTATTAGGCATCCATAAAGAGGCTTTATTGTACAGATGAAAGCCAATAGCAGCTCAGATCAACCCCCCCTCGAGTAACAAGTAACCACAATAAATTAACATGTGACAAGACAAAAATGGAGATACT
The DNA here is from genome assembly GCF_027358695.1 of Spea bombifrons. Taxonomy (NCBI): domain Eukaryota; kingdom Metazoa; phylum Chordata; class Amphibia; order Anura; family Pelobatidae; genus Spea; species Spea bombifrons. The sequence continues at coordinate 28,054,182 of NC_071095.1, read as the reverse complement.
CAATCCACACACACACGTACACACACACACGCATACATTAGAGAATTGGTTCCCATAGTAAATTAGTTGGATGTAATTTGGAGGTTTAAAGGCAACAGCTATAAATTATTTTAGCCCCTGGGTGTCTTGGCATGTATGAGGGTGGTTCAGCGATCCAGGCGTGCCGGGACACCCTCTTAATCCGGATTAGGAAAAATGTATGTTGTTTAGAGATGTGATCATTTCTACGGCAAGAACGGCCATTTTGGGCTGTAACATTGTGAAGAAAGGTTTACTGTACCCCCTTGATATCCTAGCTGTGGCCATCCCACCCTAGGAAACATTATCTTTAAATGTATTAACCCTTGCATATCTGTATAACTTCCCAGCAAGCCCCTGGAGCTTCTCCCTGATTGGCTGATCGATTTCAAATTTAAGACAAGTTTTCACATTTTAGTTAAATCTAAAGGTTTATATAGTCATAGCGGGAAACATTCAGCTTGTTACTACAGACTAATAAGTCACAGAAACATAGAATCTGCAGGCAGATCAGCCTCGTTCGGCCCACCCGGTCTATCCACCCGGTCTATCCACTCGGTCTATCCACTTTTCCCACCCTCTCAGTAAAGTAAAAATTCCTTCCATTCCATCTCACTCTCTGACCCCCTAGATTTTGGCCCTTTGTTGTAACTTTTCTCCTTTTCTTTTCTCCATCCTGTCCTTTATTAAATCCCTTTATGTATTTAAATTTCTCTCCTCTCCCATCCCCTCTTTTCTCTTCTCTCCCATCCCCTCTTCTCGCTCTCTCCTCTCCCATCCCCTCTTCTCGCTCTCTCCTCTCCCATCCCCTCTTCTTGCTCTCTCCTCTCCCATCCCCTCTTCTTGCTCTCTCCTCTCCCATCCCCTCTTCTCGCTCTCTCCTCTCCCATCCCCTCTTCTCTCTCTCTCCTCTTCCCATCCCCTCTTCTCTCCGGTAGTCATTGTGTTATGAAGTGGTTTTGTCAGTAGCAGAATGCCTTTCCATCTATTTTTTCTGAGATGTATGCCCTTTAAGTTCATGCTGGGATGGAGGTCACCTTTAATAAACTGGAATCTGATGGATATTCTAAAAGATTAGGGCGAGGCTGCTTAACGAAGGATATCTTTTTTATTTTTTTCTGAATAATTCTTTGCAGTTGCTTTTTCCTGCTCTGGCGAGCCGTAGAGAGAGCCGAGGCCAGTATAAATAAACACCCGTTAAGTGTTTTGTTATTCGCCTTTACAATCCTGCCACGAATGCGGCTTTTATTTTTTAAGGGGGTCTGAAGAGGTTTAAAGAGCATTTCTGCTTTAAAAAAGCTTCAGCACTCTTTGTTGGCCAAAGAAGTTTATTGCAGAAATAAAGGTGTGGAAAAGGCATGAATAGGTTAAGGAAATGTTCAGAGAGCTGGATAATGGGACAATTAGAGGGTAGGGATAATGTCTTGAAGGAATTGAGAAATGTTTGGGGCGGGCGGGCGTGCTGCGCATACAATTAGAATATTTTTAATGGGTTACCTGGTTGTTGAGAGCCGACTGGCCCCTGAGTAACACTTAAACCCCCCAACGTGCCAAAGAGGGGCACTTATATGTCAAGGGGCTTGGTTAGATGCAGGGCATTTCACATCCCCATGTCTTTCTGTCCCATTGCTGGGTATTTGGGTAACTGAGTTGGGCATTTAGAAGAAGAATAATGGGTTTTATTTATAAATCTGTTTCCTGCTGTTTCTATACACATTATTGGGGCTTTTAGGGCTGTAGGACCCTGCGATACCCTCATACCCAGCAAACATTCTCAGCTCCTAGAAAAGAGGGGCATCGGGTTAGGAAAGAGGGGCTTTGGGATTCGTTCGCATCTTGTATGGTAACTCATGGTTTAGTGAATAAACACGTATGTCTCTGTACCGTGTCCTGTCCTTGGAGACAAATCTTGATTTGCAGAGAACAGAGCAGCCTGGGTGCCAGTTTCTTATCCGCCTGGACATTAGGTTGAGAAAATCCGTTTCTGGATTATTACTCGGGGCATCAGAGTCCTTGTAATAGTAACGTCGGTGAGTCTTTAGGACGTCTCTAGTATGTTAACTCAATATGTTGCGAATGTTTCCGTGTTAGACGTATAATAATGGATTGTGAATCGAATATGCAGCTGCTCCAAAAATAAACTTCAAATCTAATTTTAGTATGCATTGAAGACCCCTTGGAGGGGGAAATAGGTATAAATTCCAAGAAAGAGACCCCCTGCTGTCTGGCCTTATCCCCTTCCCTCTCACAATCCCACCCTTCTCCCCTCCTGTCCGCTCTATTGAATAATTTCCAAGGAGAAACCCATTCATTGCGTCTCAGTCTGAGGAGGGTGTTAAGCCAACAATCACATACAAAAAGCCTCATTGTGCCCCACAGAGGGAAACCCCCACACCTTATCTCAAAGTAAAACACTTTCTTTGCATCTTTAAACAGACCGGGAGGAGATTAACTCAAAACCCTACACAATGTATGGAAACGAGCCCGACACCGGTACATACAGGCATATATATATATATAATATATATATATATATATATATATTACGCATTCTAACCCAGGACGGATCCTACAGAATATGGCCCCATTTGCCAAAGCCCACGCACCTGCGCTCCCTCTGAGGTGGTGAGCGGCCAGCTCTGAAACTGTTAAGAATAGACTTGTGCGCTAACCGCACCCTGACGTTCACACAGAAACGGACAATACTCCACCAAACACAACACACCGGGCTGTATTAAGAAATACCCATTCCAGGGCAAGGTCCAAAATGCGCAGCAGTCACTGTGGAAACCAACGCAATGTTTCTGCTGATTCCCCGGCACTTAGATTGCCCCAGAACAACATAATGCAACATTTTATTCATACGCTTTATTCAAACTGTATTTAAATCCTGGAGAGCTTGGTTAAGACCAGCAGCGCAGACAAGCGCCAAGACGTTTGCAGATGGCGTCCAACACGTAAACACGTATGTGCTAATGTGGCCCTTCGACAGGACAAAGCCAGATGCGCGCATGCAAAGTATACGTAAGGCTAACGTCCTGTTTAATAATTATGTTCTGTATATTGACACGCGCTCTGGGACCGAGTCTCCATCAATAATTCACCTATTGGGAGAAAGCGAACGCCAAGGGCTCACGGGGCGGCCGCCATGATAATGCTTAGAGCTGCTAGATGGGGATAAATAAATTCCCTGACCCCATTCGGACGTTAGCCCTTTATTTACACATCACACAGACCCTATTGCACTGACGCGCTGGTGGCGGCAGCCAAATGCTTCTAATAAATGTGACTTGTCATGGATGCATCTGTGTTCAAGCAGGGCTTCCAGCCATGAGACAGCATCACGATTGGGATTCTCAGGCATTAATAATTAATCTAGGATACCAATCCCATTCAAAACCTCAATGACTTACTACATGGAACATTTTGACTTTTTTTCCAGAAAGGGAAAAAAAACCGTACTGGGTGGCTGAGGGTGTTCGGTGGTGTAGTAGCAGCCAGCCATTTTCTATGTAGGATGACTGGTGTGTCGTATGATATAAGGGTGGGATAAGGTGTAGCTTATTCTGGAGAAACCCTTTCCCTTTATAGTTTATATACTCAAAACACAGGGGGCAGCGGAACCAATCACCCTCTTAATGATAACAAAACCCCCCCTTTAGGTTTCCTTGGAAATGTAAAAGAGTCACGGTTGCCGTTTAATTTAGCATTGTCTCATTTTTAGTAATCCAACGTATGAATATTCCTGAACATCCCGCCCTATCCGCCATTGGCCTCTGTCCCAAAATCAGATGTGAGAATTGTTTGCCGTCTTAGCAGGGAGGCTGATAACTTGGCCGGGGGCCGGAGACAGCCTGACAACCGAGCAACAGTGCAGACGAAGACCCAGCTGGATCTAACCGTGTAAATCCTACTTTAATACAGACTGCCGGCCGTGTCTAACCACTGTATCAATGAACTTTTCCCTGTCGTATTCTGCCATAAAACCATCGTCTCAGTTGGTTCAAGGACACGTTATACAGTTCCACGAGCCTCGCCCTTATAGGTCCTTATAGCCTTCTGTAGCCCCCCCCCCCCCGCAGAGATTATTGGGTCAAAGCCTGATACGCAGGGAAGATTAGAAGGGAGCCTCACCAAACATGCAATCGCCGCCCGAAATATGGGGTTATATATCTGGGGTTATTACGCAACATGGCCATTGGCTCGTAATATAAGACAGATAAAGCATGCGTTCTATACAGAACCTTATCATAGTAACCGTTAGTGATCCTAAATTCTAACCCCTACTGGAAAAAAAAGAGAGATCCAAAAAATCTCTCTTTTCAGGATTAAGGGGGAGGAGATGGCTGTTGGCCACCATGTGTACGCACATTCCAAAAATACCTACGTAACGGCATGGGGGTGTTTCAGACCCTGATAAGACTGTGATAAACATCCCGCATACACCCGTCTCACAAAAGCATTCTCACTGTAATTACTACCTTCTATATACATAGCACCAACCGACTCACGAGAGCTTACAATCCAAGACCCCAATCCTTGCCAAAAAGCAGTATCTTTTCAATCATTCAATAGACCGAGGGATATACATAATGCCTGTATTCAGACATAGCACTGTGTAGAGTGTGCACAGTGCTGTACCCGGAACACCTCACCCTGCCCTGAAGGAAGTCTGCTAGCTACTTAACACTCTGTGAATTCAGGTGACTCTCCCCAGGTTATACCCAAGAATCGAACCTTCAGCCGAAGCATCACCCTGATGGGGTTAGGATCCCTGATCACCCTGACGGGGTTGGGATCCCTGATCACCCTGACGGGGTTGGGATCCCTGATCACCCTGACGGGGTTGGGATCCCTGATCACCCTGATGGGGTTAGGATCCCTGATCATCCTGACGGGGTTAGGATCCCTGATCACTCTGATGGGGTTAGGTTCCTGTACTGGAGAGCTTCTTAACCCGCAGCCAACAGAAGCCTTCAAAGGGTGAAGAAGAACTCCAGTACCTATTCAATATCAGAAGATTCTGGTGTCCTCTATATTAACCACGTCTCGTCGGAGGGCACGCAAGTCCTTGGCATTAGGGGTATTAGGGGTACATGCTGGAGAAACCTGCTACTGGAGCTGTTTGCTTAGTGAATACACCAGGGCTCACGGGTGAAAAGTAATCTCCCTCGTGTCTTTTCGTTGAGTAAATGCATAGGCCAGGCGTTTGCACAATCGTGGCTGGAAACATGAAAGTCATCTACGCTCACATTAACCAAGAGGACTTTGACTTACTTAGTGGAAGACGCCTTTAAGTTATTTAAACAGCTGGAATAATGGATGGAAACAAAGTAACCGAGCAGATTGTACGTTTCTGCTGTGACGGTGAAAGCTGTACAGAGTAAAATGTCAGAGCGGGATAAAGTCTTACCTTATTCAGTGCGGAGCTGCAGGAAGCAAGACTGGAGCGGCTCTCTCTCTCTGACTGTCTCTACTCTCTCAGTCCTGCCCCCAAAAGAAACATGAAGTAATGATGTCATTCTAATCAAAAGGGTGTGGGTGGACACACACACTCACACACACACACACACACGAGCGCGCACACAAAGGACAAGAATTCCTTCCTGTGATTCCACCTCTCTGACGTCTCCGTCTCTGCAGATGTTCATTTGTCAAGTCTCCTCTATTAGAATTTTTGTTAAAAAGAAAGTATTTTTAGCACGGTGTACATTCCGCCCAGGAATGAATGGAACACAATGTGTGTTTTGTATCATTTTGATTAACTTTTTTTTTTACATTTCACCCGCATTTGTCGGAGTGGTTTGTAACTGGATTTAAGAGAGAGGAGCACTGAACCTGGTTAAAACATTCCTGCCAGACACTTTATTTTTTTTTAGGTTGATGCCCAGGGATGGCTTACGTTCCAAGCCCCATAGGGGTATTTTCCTAGGACTTGATCCAGGGGGTAGAGATGTAGCCAGTTCTCCAGGGAATGCTTAATTGTCATGTGACACAAAGGCATGCACCTATAGGCTGTTGCCATAGACAATGAAACATTTGTGCCCAATTGCTGGGTATTTGTGTAACCGAGTGGGGCATTTAGAAGAAGATTAATGGGGTTTTATTTAGGGCTGAAACAACGAATCGATAAAATCGATAATAATCGATAACGGAAATCGTTGTCGACGATTTCCGTTATCGATTAATCGAGTGATCGATTCGTTGTTGGAGCACTCGGCTCCTTTTACTTACCTCCGCGAGCGTTCCCCGCTTCTGCTACACGCTCTGCAGTCTCCGCCTTCTTTTAACTACGTGACGGATGTGACGCGTTCCGGAGGTAAGTATTCTTCATGTCTATGTGCACAGATCGCACAGAGCCACTCGCACAGAGCGAATCGCTCTGTGCGAATGGAGCCACTCGCACAGAGCGATTCGCTCTGTGCGAATGGAGCCACTCGCACAGAGCGATTCGCTCTGTGCGAGTGGCTCCACTCGCACAGAGCGGTTCGCTCTGTGCGAGTGGCTCCATTCGCACAGAGCGGTTCGCTCTGTGCGAGTGGCTCCATTCGCACAGAGCGATTCGCGGGGGTGGGGGTCCACGGCGGGGTGGGGGTGGGGTTTCAGGGGATGCAGGGCAGGGTGTGAGTGGGGGTGCAGGGCAGGAGACTGGGTGCAGGGCAGAGTGGGGGTGGGGATGCAGGGTGTGAGTGTGGGTGCAGGGCAGAGTGGGAGACTGGGTGCAGGGCAGAGTGGGGGTGGGGATGCAGGGCAGGGTGTGAGTGTGGGTGCAGGGCAGAGTGGGTGCAGGGCAGAGTGTGGGGGCAGGGCTGGGTGCAGGGCAGAGTTGGAGACTGGGTGCAGGGGCAGAGTGGGGGTGGGGATGCAGGGCAGGGTGTGAGTGTGGGTGCAGGGCAGAGTGGGTGCAGGGCAGAGTGTGGGGGCAGGGCTGGGTGCAGGGCAGAGTTGGAGACTGGGTGCAGGGGCAGAGTGGGGGTGGGGATGCAGGGCAGGGTGTGAGTGTGGGTGCAGGGCAGAGTGGGTGCAGGGCAGAGTGTGGGGGCAGGGCTGGGTGCAGGGCAGAGTTGGAGACTGGGTGCAGGGGCACAGTGCAAAGTGCTGGGTGCAAAGTGCCAGTGCTGGGTGCAAAGTGCCAGGGCTGGCTGCAAAGTGCCAGGGCTGGGTGCAAAGTGCTGGGTGCAAAGTGCCAGGGCTGGGGCAAAGTGCTGGGTGCAAAGTGCTGAGTACAAAGTGCTGGGTGCAAAGTGCCAGGGCTGGGTGCAAAGTGCTGGTGCAAAGTGCTGAGTGCTGGGTGCAAAGTGCTGGATGCAAAGTGCCAGGGCTGGGGCAAAGTGCTGGGTGCAAAGTGCTGGGTGCAAAGTGCCAGGGCTGGGTGCAAAGTGCTGGGGGCAAAGTGCTGGGTGGAAAGTGCAAAGTGCTGGGGCAAAGTGCTGGGTGCAAAGTGCTGGGTGCAAAGTGCCAGGGCTGGGGCAAAGTTTCTTGAACAGTAATAGTCCACCTCTTTTCAGAATGTTTGGGGTTATTTTGTTTCATAAATATTGTGTTTGGGTTCTTGTACTTTGAAAATATTGTTTTTTATTACATCATAACAAAATAAGAATGTTAATGTAAATTTTAAGTTGTTTTTTAACATCCAGTTCATTAAATTATTTTAAATAAACGAAAAATTTGCATATTGTTTTTTTTTTATCCGATTAATCGATTAATCGAAAAAATAATCGGCCAACTAATCGATTATTAAAATAATCGTTAGTTGCAGCCCTAGTTTTATTAAGCCGTTTCCTGCCTTTTATATACATTATCGGGGTCTTTAGGGCCGTAGAACCCCGCGATACCCTCATACCCAGCAAACATTCTGACCTCCTAGAAAAGAGGGGCATTGGAGGAGGAATAAGGGGCATCAGGGGTTTGGGAGAGAGGGGCACTGGGATTTGGATTAAACAATAAATGACCATTTTTGCATTTTTATATGATTATCCTTTACCTTTTGCTAAAATCCACTCTTAAGAAGAGGCATCTGTTTTCTGGTTCGAGAAATGGCTGTAATTTCCTCTCCAGGAAATCATTAGACTCAGATTCCTAACGAGATGTCCATAATGTCATTATAAAGTCAGTACTGGACATAAAGTCATTATATTGCCTGCACGGGCGATTACTTGTGACATGCGATCCTGAAGGAGCAATAAATGAGAAATAATTCAGAATCGGAACTAGATGCTCAATGCTGCTTTTAGAAAGTAGGACTCGTACATTTGTGTAAGCGATGATCTCGCCATGACTGGCCCCTAAATTCTGGGAGCACAGGTTCTCTGCCCCGCTGTAACTTACGTCTGGACCTAGTGTATACCTACCAGGTTCTAGGAGGTCAGAATGTTTGCAGGGTATGAGGGTATCACAGGGCTCTGCAGCCCTAAAAGCCCCGATAATGTGTATAGAAACAGCAGGGAAAGAAACTATGTAAATAAGACTTGTAACTATCTCGGTAAAGCCCCATCCCTAGCCATGTCTGTAAGACAAGAGCACCCGTCATTAGCCATTTGGCATTTTGGTGGGCTGCTGTGGTCTGGTGGTGAGGCAGACTATCTTTTCCCTTGTGCAGTGTTATTGGGAACTCAAGGTTCCTAGGGCTGACATCATCATTTTGTCTCCCTGCCCCCCTCCCCCAATCTCCTGGGACAAGGCATCACTGGATCCCTCCGCCCTGTCATTTACAAGGCCTCAGGGGATTGGCAGGGGCAGAGACCCTAAGATTCTTTGGAAAATGACCTCATCGATGAAGTCCTTTCTTGGTGACATTAAGGGCAAGATGGCGTGACAGCCCAGGGAAAAGCAGCCATTGGCGGAGACTTGTCGTGCCGTTGAATCGTATTTTACAGTCCTTTCTAAACACATGTAGGCTCATGGGCTGATTATTAGCAGGGCTGCTCAGAGCAAGCGTTGGTTGAGGCTGCGGATGTCCGTACAGGAGTCCAAATAGCATTCAGGAAGTAGGAAGTTACATGTTTCATACAGATAACACATGGGCTTGGAGAAGAGCCGAGTCTCGAGGCGTCTGAAAACGCAGATTCTTAAACCCAACTGTTAGAGAGCCGCTGGGCCATGAAAGATCACCCGCTGAGACCACTCTGGGGTTTATCAGTAAAGGGGTCCCGTGTTTATAACAGGTACATGCTTCAAGTCACGCTTGCCGCATGATCTTATGTAGAAATGGAGTTGGCCGCCTTTGGAAAGATATATCTGGGGCGCTTACCACGCCAAGATCCTACAGATATGCATATATTAGATATGCATACATTAAATACATTCCTGCCTTGTAGTAGCATTAAGTGGAAGTTTTTATTTCTATTCCTTGTATTCACAATGTACCGTCTTCTTGTTGACCACCACCCCCACCCCGGAGCCATTTCCTCCTAGGGTTAGTCCTAAAACCTTCCGTAAAATTAGAAAGTCACAGGAGACAATAACTGAAATAGCAGGAAATAATGCCGTAAAACTCTTGGAGCAGTTGGAGTTTTTTGTGTCGAAGGTCACGCGGTTTTGACTTTTATATTCCGTCTCATATTGTTTAACTTTTGGTTCCGTCTCATGAATTTATGTTATTAAACTTTCACAACTTATACAACGAATATTTTATAAACCTATTGTTTAGTTTTTCCATTCCAAAGTAAATGGAACATGGCAGACGCAGGACTCCAGCATGTACCTGACGCTGCTCTCTGATTGGCTGCGTAGTCTTTACGCTTTAATTTTTTTGTAGAACTTGATCTTTAACTGGTGCGGGAAATGTCTTTTTTATATCTTTTATATCGGAGATATTTGCTCTCTGTGTCTCTAGTGTGAGGCTCTCTAAGCATTTTAGCTTGAGTTTTTTTTTTTTATTAATAAGAGCAATTAAGAATAAATTAATTCTGTTTATTCTTGCTGAATTACGTTGTTGTAGTTGGCATCAAAACCTAAAATATTTTATAAGCTTTTTTTTTTTTTTTTTTTTTTAAATGGCTTAAATGCTAGGGTTTTGGTCTGGTCCTTCTCCAGAATAAAAAAAGGTTTCAACCGTCTCCATGTCCCTAGTGCTCTCAAAACAAGTCTAAACAGTAACACAGCCTCTCCAAATCGTGTGAAAATCTCTCATTTTTTGGCCGGAGGGGGGTGGAAGCTCTTCAGAAAAAATATATTTTTTTTAGGAGCCAGAACAAGAACTTTCCGTATAGTTTAGCCAGGAACCGGTGTTTTTAAAGTGTGTTCTGAGCCGAACAGTTCTTGTTCATTAAGCGTTAGACCTGCCAGGGAGAAAATACATTGAATTTATCCCAACACTCCTTAAATATTCTCATTATGTAAAAAGTTATTTTATGGATTCCACATACTGCTTAATGGGAATGGGAAGAAATATTTAGGAATAACGAGTCCCTTTTAATATGATATATATTTATCGAGATCGTATTATATTCATCGAGAGTAACAATGCACAGAGAATGGTTCGTATTAAATATAGTTGCAGTCCCGATATTGTTGGATGTGAAGGCAAATAAGGAACTCGGGGAGAGGAAGTAGGAAATATTTTTGCCAACTTGACTGGGACATGGTGTTGATGAAGGATAATAAAGCCGACTCGATCGTTGTTGATCGGGGTCGGTAGAAGCTTTGTTCGTCCTATCTGCTAGCAGTTTGGCGTATATCTTTACATCTGTATTCAACAACTGGATAGTAACGATCTGTCGTGGGAAAGAGACTGTAGACACAGAATGAGAGAACGGGCTACAGAGGTGAGGGGTAATATATATATATATATATATATATATATATATATATATATATATATACACACACACACAAAGTTTCTTTTGGATTGTAGATTTTGCATCCACTCGGGGTTTGTAGATCGTGTGACACACTCTGCGCTGAAATTCATCTCGGTTTCTTAGCTAGGAGAGAATCTGCTCCGTTGCCCTTGGCGACGTGTGTCGGGTGGAGGTTACGTAGCATAACTGTAGGGTGTTCTACACAAATTCATACATTTCCAGCTTGATATCCCTCAGCTGTTAAGTGTGATCAGTCAAGGTAGCTTTGTTCTTCAGTCCCAGGGCTGTGAGATGGAATCATAGGCCGGGCTCTTTTCTTTTGTGAGGCTATTTGGATAAACTTCCCTCTAATGTCTGCTTTATGAGCGAGCCAAACAGTAATTGGGGTGATCTCTAGAGTATTTTTTATTTTAAATATTCTGTAATTGCTTCCGCGATACTTGGACTTATGTCCGCTCTGTTGGAGAAGGCTCTCATTGAGTCTCTATCTCGGGGCTGATGCAGGTTCTAATTAGGGGTTGGAGTTGGGTTAAAGTCTTCTCCCACACCAAGGTCCCCTACCCTAACTTTCTGTAACCTTTCAACCACCTGATCCAGAAAGGAAATGTGATTGGTGTTGGGTGGATAGAGTTAAGTAGCATAAGGGGATATCTGTTCAGGTTGCCCGGGAGGATCAGCTATCATGTAGAGTAGTTGAAATTGGACATCCCTGCTAAAGTCTTTTCTGAGAAGACATTGCACGACATTCTGCGTGGAAATGCTTGTGGTTGAGCTGTGTGGTTTTCCAAAGATGGGTGTCTTGCACCATAACAATCAGCGCTTTATGGGATTTGGCTTCTTGTATAAGCATTTTTCTTTTATGAGGCGTATTTAGGCCCTTAGTGTTAGTGGAGAGGAGACTAAATTTCATCTTGACCAAGATTAGGGTTAGTTCACGTCGTCTGATGAGGTGAGAGTCTGGTGGTTAATGGATAAGATCCAAAATGGCGGCCGCAATTTGAAGTGGGAAGAAAAAGTGTGGAAAAATAATACAAGAGAAGATGAAGAGAAATATTGTTTCCTTTTTGTCATACTGACCGTTGATTAAGTAAATTTAAATGTTGAGATGGCCTCTGATTTAGAAAGTGTACGTTTTTAATTCACTGATATTATTTTAATCATCTAATTTCTTTTATGTTGGAAAAAAACATGTTTTTATTACCCTTGGCTAGTAACTCTGGAGAGAGGCAGAATATTTATGTTCAGTAACTGTCCTTGTTAATTACATTGGTGCCATTTTATTTTATTTGTTTTATTTTTTATAAACAAAATCTACTGACTACCGCCAGCTTTGTTGCGTTTTTTGGGGGTTTTTTTGTATCATTGTGACTGAAACCACCAGTTTTACATTGTGATGAAATAAGTAAGACACAAAGACATCTGTAATGGAAGGAGACACGTTTATTCCATTACACACAGACTCTGGAGGACCGAGCGTTAAAGCTGTGACTTCATGCTATCAATAAACCAATTCATAAATTGTTCTGCTGTTTCTCCAGACTACCAGACCCTGCATGCTTACGTTTATTGGGACAACTCTATCCAGAAGTGACTTCTCATATGATTTAGCGTAGATTCACAGAGACTTGTCTGCTTAGGCCACGAGTCCTTGAAAATTCTCTATCCTATGTGTCCGAGTCCCCTATGCGGGATGTAGACACAAAATACCTTTTCGTTATTCTGTATTTATGTCTCTGGACTCCCATTTGATGCTGTAAATTATGTTTCCATGGCAACTTTCCAAATGTTTGAATTCTCAATCTAAAAACTAAAAAGCATTAGCGTCCCTAGAGTCAAATTACTTATCTTAACTCATTCTTAAAGAGAACTACGCAAAGTATTTATTGAGCGTTTTCAAACTATTTTTTTTAGTGTTTTCTTTAGTTGGTACAGTTCTTTTGATCTGTTTGTAAATTCATCTTTTTTTTTAGATTTCATCGTAAATAAAAAAGTGATTTTTTTTCCTGTATATCTTCAATAAACAGCATAATTCATTTCAGCAGAATCCGGGACTGCCTCCCACTAGTAAATTTGTACCACATGCCTATACGTTTCAGTAATTCCTAGCCAATACAAACAGTAATTCAAATAAATTGTGACATTCTTTAAAAGGTTTCCAAAAAAGGAAGCAGATGTATGTTATTGAGAAATAAAAATATATATCGGGGAGGTTATAGAGGCATGGGTTAAAACAAACCAATGAAGCAAAGACTTTTTGGGACTTCTAGGTTCAGCTCCTGGCTGGGGTGTCACTAAAATTCAGGCGGTCCTATTCCCCAAGCGTTGAGTTGCTATCTGAAAACCATCTCGACTGATTTGACGTGAAGTGTCTACAGCACTGATCGTACCCAACGTGAGCAGCCACTTGACTATTCCACTAAGAGTCTCTAAACTTTGTCAAGGTGCCATAGCCGTAATCTGCTGTTGAATTGGTCGTAATTTTATTATAAGATTGTTTGTCGTCTTGTTTATGTGAGCCAGTAGTCAAGTTTGTTGGCCAAGACTTCTGGTTGCATTAACTGTTGAATTGTTCATTAAAATCCTGTTGGGTGAAATGGATGAACTGTTCCCAAAGAAGTCGAGTTTGAAGACCTTTTTGACTACAACTTGGATCTTTGACATGCTGTCCATCTTTGAAAGCCCCCCACCCCTCATTTGACTGTGGTCACTTTAGAGACTAAACAAGATGATCCCAGTTCAGTCAACACAGTTGAGTTGGTCTTAGCACCTTGGCTGAAACCACAACGCATTATAGGGTGACCATTATCGACCTGATATGAAGGCCAGACTTCTTCAGAGTACTTTTAAAAGCTCAACACAAGTTACATTTCTATGTATAACTCTTTCTTGCTGAAAAAAACATTAATAAAATAAGACAAGTGAAGTTTTTGGACATTTTAACTAACACCATAGTTATTTATCACACTTAAATAAAAAGAATGATCTACTTCCCAACTCCAGTCGCTGTCTTCACAAGCAGCCATGAGTAATGCAAATGTTACGGAGTTCTGTCTTCTACATGAAATAGCCACGATCCTTCTTGGCTTGGCAGCCTCTTCACACAGGGAGGGATGTCTTCCCCAGAGACGTTTCACCTGCACGGAGTGAAATTTATATTGAAACACCAGCTTATGCATTGTTACATTTTTTATTTGTGCGTAATCTGTTCTCTATACAGGTGGACTTTTTTATTGTCCTGTCAACGAGCAGCATGCCTGCCAAGAATAAAGGCCCGTGATAGCACACGGCGGTCCGTAACGGCTGCAATGATTTGCGTAAAATAAGCAAACACGATGCCTGTGAGGGCAGCAGATGTTTAGGTTCTCTAATCAAGCCTTCCTTACCTAGTTGTTTTTAATTCAGCTAACTAAACCGTTGAGACTTTTGCAGTAGGATCCATTCCTTACAGTAACTTGCCATTTTACAATTAACTGCGGCGTTAAGAAAAAAAACACCATTTCTACTGGTGTCCAATGACCAAACCCGTCACAGAAATAGTTCCTTAACGGTAAAAAGATTGCCTCCTTCAGAAAGCTTTCTGCGTTGCTGCCTGCAAGTAAACCTTCGCAGGATTAAGCTGCAGATCTGCTGAGGTTTATTTACTTGGCGTATTAGAGAGGGCAGTTAACGTTTTGTCTAAGTGGATCCGCACCTCTCGCGTGGTAAGATGCATTCTTATAAGGGTGTGGAGCCGCTTGCAATTCAAACATTGGAGAAGGTTCCGGCAACGATGGTCCAAGCTCGATACAATCAGCTAACAAATGCTTGGGTGGAGGTGAAGGAGAAGTTTCCATGGAGCACTGATTAACGAAGACGTTTGTAATTTGATGGCAGATAAGAGCCGTTCGGTTCCTGGTCCGCCCAATCATTTAAGCTACTAAAAGAATAATATCTTATATTATATCTATTATTCAGCTCCCGATTCGTTAATCGGTTAATTCCAAGGGCGCTACAGAAATAGTAATTATTATATTACTATAAGCCCATAAACCCTCTTCACCCTTGCGCTCTTTTTTTTTTGTTTGGAGCATCTTTATTCACATTACGTTTGGCTCTAACCGAGAAAACTGGTGTTTTTTTAGCCATGCGCGGTAAATATAATGTAAACGGTACTGGTTGGGTTCAGAGTGAATTAGCAATGTTCTCGCTGGATTCATTGCAAGCGAAGCCAAGCAAGGGGGTACAGGGGGGCAGGAATAAACCACACAAAAATGTTCTAGAAGTTGTAAGAATTGTTTCAGCTAATCCAGATGTGGCTGGGAGCCTGGCTCAGCTGGGAAACATTGGGCCGACATGCCAGGGAATTCTGGGATAGTAATCAGGAGAGCTTGGCTTCGTCGCGGTAACCCTCTCTGTACCAGCCGGCCGAACCGCTAGTCTCAGAGACACCTGGCTGCGTTATCACACGTTATTAGCGTCTCTGTGACTGCTCGTCTATACAAATATTTAGATAATATTACCGTGTATCTGATTTCTTTGATCCATACATCATTTAAGGGAGCAGGCGCATAGACCAAATATATACACTTGTCACCGGTTGATAAAAGTTTAATTCTTCAGTATATTTTCTCCCCAACCAACGCGTCTGTGAAATTGCTCAAGCAGCTTAGTGCATACACGCTACTCATATGTAGCGTTGCACATTTGTTTTCCCGAACGACTGGATGGCTTCAGGCAGCCTATTCTTTTCTAAATGACTGTTGCATTTGGAATCCCCGGGCCGGCGCGTTTCCCTGCACGCCGACACGCTTATGTCATAGTGCCAGGAGGCAGCCTTATCGCGTCTTGCAGACGGCCCCACGGCAGGCTTTGGTCTAATGGATTCACTCGCTTGTTGGGTCCCAGTAAAAGCCGACGGCTTCCAGGTCAAAGATTTTTTTTTTATTATGGTTACGTGCCAAGTTCCTTAGCGACCGTCCCAAACAGTGAAACAAACATGGCTTTTGTGTGACCATACATCTTGGCCTCCACACTTCCTGTGTTTGTGCGACGGAGTCTGGGAATGAGATTTCCTCCTTAAATATCAATCCTTTTTTTCTGCTGATTTGTGATGACTATCGTCTTTTTTTCTTTCTTTCCTTTTTCATGCAACCAGGCTTGTAAAATTATTACCAGGTTTTCGCGCCCCTCTTCGCGGTAGCACTGATCCTCCCCAGAGCCCCGTACAGAACAGACTCCTTTTTTTGGTTACATTTCCCCTCGATAAGATTTATTTGTGCAATGTATAGAGCTTGGCAGCAGAGCAGGGTCAATTTGCTGGGAATTTTCACATACGTTAAAAGGATTTAGCAGAGTACAAGGGGACGCGTGTTTCATACACGGCGATTTCTGGTCGAGGACGCAGATGGTGGAAGGGCCTGGGCTTGGGAAGGAAGGAAGTGTTTTTACAGACGGCACTGGGTTTTTGTGGCGCTGCCTTTCAGCAGAGGTGGTAGATGTTAGAGGAGTTTAGAGAGAAGAGGGTAAAGCAGCAGAGCCATGTGGTCAGCTGTCTTCCGGCGGTTTAACACTTTCATGGGCAGGGCAGTTGCTCACACGTTTGGTCTAAGGGTTAACCGGAGGCAGAATCATACATTTTGGGCTAGAAGTGCTGAGTTATGACACCTAGGGGCAAACACGAGGCACCCCATTTCTGCATACGTTACAGATGTTCTCAATAAACGGCCAAGCAGCCATGTGACGGTGGGATATTGGAGTGAAGAAGTCGCCTCCAGACTGTGGGACACCACGGATCAGCCGCGTTAACAATATTTATTTAAAAATGTTTTGAAGAATAAATTGAGATTTGTCTGGTTTTCAAGCAATACAGTTACATGCGTAGAGTAAAAGAGTAACAATCAGAGCTGCTGCATTTGTGGCACAAAATGTCGTCTTACCTGTGGATTTAAGAAAAAAATTTCTGTTCTAGAGCCATATTTTGGGAACATGTTAAGCCTATATAGGGTCTGATGACACGCCAAGAAATGTATAAGAACTAACAGGGTCAGTTTATAATCTGACTTTGGTTTCATACCCAGCTGGAGATTGTTTAGTTTTCGTTATTTTTGTCTTGTTCCAAAAACCACTAAGACTTTTTTTTATCAGCCTTTCGGAATCTGTGGCATCCCCCCAAAGAATCCACCTCATTCACCCTCGTAATTTGCCCATTTACCATGAGAATCTGCCCTTTCACCTGCTAGTTACCCCCTCTGTCTCTGGCTCCTGTTGCCCCCCTCCTTCCCAGACCCCGTTACATTCCTGCTCCCCCTTCTGTGGCTTGTAGAGTGACGGCAGACAGCTGAATATGCCCAAATATGGAAAGTGAGGAAGTGAATGTCATTGTGATGAGGCACTGGGAGACGAAGCCTTCAGATGAGAGTGGGGTGGGGTGGGATTGGGGGGAGCGACCACGTCAGCCACCCCACCCTCTCTCCTCAGCTCCAGACAGACTGATCCCAGTCAAATACCAGTACTCTCACTTTCCACTGGATCTTTAACCCCTTCCTCACACAGCTGTCATTTATATGCTGCAAATTGAGCACCGGTTCTGCTAACCCCTTTTGCCCAAGTAGTTGTTTTAGGAGATAAGATTTGTTTAGTTTTTTTATACCCTACATAAAAAAATTCTAGGTCCACATTGTTACAGGGTCACCGTACCCAAGGCTGGATACCCCTGTTTAAGGGCTGAGGAATCAGCAGTCAGGACCCTCATACGGATAGCTCCTGCTACCCAAGGAACAGACAGACCACAATTTGTATGGTAAAATCAGAACAGCCTTTATTGGGATAGACATCGACTTATATAGTTCCCTAACTTCATTAACACAGCTAACAGAGGCATGTAGCAAATAGGTACACAACCCAAGCCCAAATCCTTTTAACTCTGGGAGAGGCAATAGTCCAGGAAAGGGGCTTTATCTTGCACAATAGAGTTCCTCACCTGTGTTATCTCCCTTTAGCTGCAAGCCTTTCTTGGATACCCAGTGGAGAGGACTCTGTTTTAGTAAATAGGTGGCACAGTGGGGTTCAGGGAAGGCTGCACTGGGCGACTCTTCAGTTCCAGACCTTACCAGAAATGTCAGGGGCTGGAAGGGTAGGCGGCTGATGTTAGTCCATGGGTGGATAAAAACTTGAAAGAAGTCCAAAAGCTAAACGGTGCATGGAGCCTGCCAATGGACACAAACGTGCTCCATGGCTTGGATAAACTGCACCAGATGGAGCCAACAAGTGTGCCGTAGTATTTTCAGATGAGAAGTTTATATACCGGTAAAAGTCACCAGGCTGCCCACATTGGCGTTCCGTATGAGGGATACCTTTTGGTGGTAGCTAGGTCCCAATGGTATTCCTGGCAGCCTGGCCATGTGGCACCCACATAATTCTGGGTGGAATGAATCCAAAGGAATGTAGAAATCCCAAATCCCTGGTGCATAATCCCCTCTGCAACCCACCATGTCATACATTTCTTATGTCCTCTTAAAAATAACCTCTATGTCTTCTATGGTACATATGACATAGATTGCTAGCTTGTGAGCCGGGCTCTCTCCACCTAATGTATCGGTTTGTCTTAGTCTGTCAATTTTCGTCTTGTCAGACCCCTTGAATTTATGTATTGTATTAAGCGCTGCGTAAACTGATGGCGCTATATAAATAAAAGAATATATAATTTACTTTATTAAAATAGTTTGCATGCCGAGTTGGATTGTATTTCTAAATAGGCTAAAGCATCTTTCAGTAATGACTGTATGATCCGTCATGGGAAGCGCTAGAGCCTTAGGGTTTTTTTTTTATCCCAGTCTCTGAGTGAATGGGCAGGTTGTGGGGGTCACACCGTTTGTATTGGAACGATTTGGCGACCATTACTGACCCCTATAGAATCCCAATGGTGGGTTAGAAGAGTCTCAGAACAATGAACCCCAATGTGCAACAAAGCAGAGGTAGACTGCTAGGACCCAGGGACTTAAGAGATAAAAGCCTTGTGCTATATCTACTCACTCCCAGCATTCCCTGCTCCAGGGGTTGGGGTCCCCGTTATTCACACTCGGATAAGATCTTTACTCTATCTGGACACTATTTTACCGCTGTGAAATTGTCGCTTGCTTTATTTTGAAAGCTAAGCACCTACTGTAATTGGCATCCCAGAAGAATTAGAACTATTTATGTTACACAGCAACACATTCTTACATCCCCTCTTACAAAAAAACCTACAATTTGTACATTAAAAATTCTACTCTATTTTTGGAGCCAATCAGTATGTCTAGAACAGAAGGAAAAAAAACATCGTGAGAAAATAGTTGGTGTGAATATTTGTGAAGAACAGCAGGACAGGAAATTCTAGCTCTCCATAGGGATAACATGAGAACTAAAGCAGCGAGAGAGCTTAAAAGTTATAAAACATTTTAAAATGTATAAATTATGTGTGGGATATTTGCCTATGCACACGGCCCAAGCTTTGTCGTGGAACGAACGGAAAGACATGACAGATCCCCCGGAAGGATTTTCTGAAGACGTCCTCGAGGTAGGAAACGCGCGTGCTGGACTCCTGGCTACCGTCTTCCAGCAAGAGTAAGATTTGAGAAGCTCCTTAGAGAGTGGATAAATATTCAGCCATCATGGCTCAGCCTCCTGCTCAGGTAAAAGAGGCCATGTGACATGGAACCATCAAGCTGGACCTCTGAGAAGCAGAAGACAGGAGGCCCGTTCCTTCACTGCACCTCTGTTCTCAGGATGGAAAAGCTCTCAGCAAGCACGTGAAATCAGAGCAGACAACCGGTATAAACTGAGAAATAAGGCTGTGTCTCCTCATCTGGGCAGCCTGCTGAAGATCCCACATCAGAAATCATGAGATTATAAACCCAAATATTCCTTCTGCAATCTGGAGCCAAAGTACTAAGCGTAAATAAAATCATGAACAAACATTACTGAAGACTTTTTTTTTTCTTTAATTTTCTTACAGAACCACAGAAATTTCCCAAAATAGCAAAAGTTTTGTCCTATAAAAATATTTTGAATTTTATTTCTATACATACATTGCATTTGTACAATACCACAAAATGTTCATTGGTATCAGAGAAATCCAAACGTCAGTTAAAAAAAAAAACATTGTCACAACTTTTTGTTTAACAGAAAATAATCAGCAACAGTTGAAATTAAAGTAGGATATGTCCTGACCCAAATTCTTTGGATTTTGTCTATTGATGCTTTTTTTTTTTATACATTTTTAACAAATAATTTGACATTGTTTGGAAAGATTATATTTTTAACGTTTATTATCAGCATCTCAAGTTGTTTATGGGTTGCATGTACATGTACACACGTGTTTAGCGGTTTTGTACAAACCCTGTGACAATCTAAACTTGGCGCACGCTCGGCGCTGTACGAATGTACGAAGGATATGCAACCCATAAACAAACTTTGTTAAAACAAAACTGTTGCTTTGCAAACGGTCTTTATATTAAGGGCACAGCGGCCAGATTTTTTTTTTTCAAGCTTCCACGAACAGGACAGGAAGTTCTTCTGAACGATTCGGGTTTATACAGCAAAAGGCCTCCGGCAGATTCCATCTTCCAAACAAAAAACTTCGGCTATAAAAATAAGTCAAACGTGTTCTAAAGGATCGGCTATCGTAAGCACGCTATAGGAAACATGTAACAAGCTGTAGAAAATACTCTTCCCTTCATCACGGATTTAAGGGAAGGGGAAATTAGGCTACATGAGCAACGTAATCTTTTTGGGCTTAAATGTGCTTCGGTACACAACATTGGGTGCCTGCTAGAGGCAAGCGTTCTTGGCCTGGACTGCATCGCAGACAACTACCAAGAATAACAGGATTTTTACAGTCAAGTTCTCAGCACGTCAGCCATGATTCCCCCCCCTTACATGAAGAAAGTACAGCACCGAGGTCTCCCAGAGGCAAGCATCCGGAAGTGGCAACGTACTCGGCCAGCCACCATCCGATGGCCAAGCATCAATGGGTATCCGTTACGGACAGCTACTTGCTGGATTCCTACCTAGTAAAAGCCACTAGTTACTACCCAGGAACAAAACTGGATTGACAGTACCTCCTGCCCCTAAAATACTCCATGGGGTACAAATACCAGATCTTACCACCAAGATGACAGATCTGTATACTATGTGGCCTTTTTAGCACTCCAAAAAAATCAAATGACTTTGCAGCTTGCTTTAAAAGCCACCTTTAGTGCAAACGGCAGTAGGATTGCGCATGGTTGACATCACCCAAGCACAAGTCTAGATTGGACACGCACAACATAATTGCTCTTCGGGGCGACGTATTGAGTGGAGACATAATGAAAGGCAGGGCACTCTGCAATTACAGCAAATCAAGCTGTCTGCTTAGACTATTGTACCAAAAAGCGTTTCGCGGGGTAAGTGAAACATGGCTAAGCTTGGGATAATTAGGTGGAATAAACACTGAAGGGGACAAAAGCATGTCCGTGGGGTTGGGTGTGGATGGAGTAGGTGTGCCGTGGCGTACACACCGGTAAAATGAATCCGAATGTAGGGATGTCGTAAGCAATGATTAGTAGTGGCAGAGATTGATTCAATCACAGAGCTGTATTCTAAACCTTTTAAAGGGGATATCTCGGCCAATGACATCACAATGTCAGTATATAGTTTATAACACTATTTGTGCTATTATAATGCAAGCAAATGTGCAGTTCAAAGAATAGCAGACTTGTTATCGCTCTGCAGCCCCATTTGCAAATTAGCTGATTTGCATATAAAGATGCAAGGCAAAACATTTTTTTATAGGTTTACAAGCAACACCTATGGATTCATATTCTTTATGGCTGCCCAGATACCCACGTTGACATTACAAAACTCAAAGGGTAACGGACCGGACGTGTTCAGATGTCCTAGGGGCTGAAAGATGATTTTCAGAGTTCTGGGGATGTCGGGCGCGCTGCGGATCATGGAACTTATGTGGCCTTCAAAGGGGCTCACATTAAAAATGCACCAACTCAAAATATTCGTTTTGATGGTGCACCAAGAAGGGAACTCAGTGTTTAATTGGCTGATATTAAAACCCTGATGTGTAATTGGCAGGTCTTTCATAAACCTGATGTTGGGGATAGTGGATAGGATCCACCCAATAATGCCCAGGCGGTTACAGTGTCCTTTCCGGTCTTGTGGTGCATGCCTCGTCCCCTCTTGCAGTGGGGTCATAAGAGCGTCGCTTGCTCGTAACACCCTGCGTAGTGTTTGTTCCTCGTGTGTCCTTTGAGCTCTGCCCGCCGGCGTCTCTGGTACTCCATGAACTCCTCTTTCAGAGCGGCGCAGCGTTCCTCAGGGCTAGACAGAGCCTGCAGGTGCCGGCAGTCCATGGGATCCGTTGACCCCGAACCAGCCGGGGAAAGTCCCGTCTCTAAAGGGAGCTTCATACCTATTAATATGAAATAAAAGGGATGAGCGAGCGTACTGCACACACGGAAAGAACATTTTAGATAAGCAACGAGATTCGTACTGCAACATTTCGAATGGCCAAAGTAGGATGCTTGTGTTTTAGGGTGGTCAGTGGTGGGGCTTTACATAGACTGACACCAATATCTACCAATAGGGCGTAAAAATTTATTTTTAAATGTAATCTCATCTGACCAGATGCTGGCTCTTGTATTGTGATTGCGGCTTTTTTTGTATATCATATATATATATTTTTCCATCGTTTTCTTTTAAGTAGATCCAGCCGTGTAACAGAAGCTTTAGAACTATTTTAGTCTCTCCAGGGAGAAAGATTCACTAAGTGCACCATTTTACCCAAGGGCTAATCACAGTAATTAGAGAAATCACAATAGATTGTTATTTTTTTTCCCCTCCCATCCCTGAGGAGGCTTTTCTGCTTTTACCCTCTTACCTGTGATAACACAGTACAACGCTTTCACGCCATGGGGCAAGCGAAACTGATCCGTCACCACGGGAAGCACCTTGACCACCCGCTAAGTTGTAAAATCAATGAATGTCTGCGCTTTTGCAGAAGGGAGTCGCAGGTCCCATGTGACCACCTCGTAATGTACTAAAGCTGAGAGCCACGATATTACATCGTATCCCAGGCTTCAGCTTCAATACATGTCAAATTAGGCCTAACCTAACCATATCCACTACGCCTAACCACCTCTTACTACATCCCACCCATCCTTGCTACATACTGCCATGCGAAAGGGCTGGCCCCATAAACAGTTGGGACCTATGCTACAGGGCAAGTAACCATCCCAGTCAAAACATGGACAGTGGAATATCCTTGGGAAGCTTTGTACTAGACCACAGAACAATCTGATGGCTCGTAAAAAGCAACTTCCCTGCCTTCTGGATTGTTACCCCATTGCTGACTCCTCTTGAGATAAGCATCTTGAGTAGAATACGAAGCAGATTGTCCCATGACTTAATTTTCTTGAAGTTCCAGGATAAGAGAGGGCCCCATACAGGATTTCCTTGAAGTCCCCTGTTTTTGTCTTCCAGGAATCCTTGGAGTGAGGGCTGTTATTCCCATCACTGGAGTCTGGGCCACTTCACACATTCCCTAGACCTTTCAAAAGGCTGAGGGACTGTGGGCATGACCCCTGTAAGAACTACGGGGAATTTTCCTATCCGTCTTTGTTCCTGTGTGAAAACTTCCCTTCCTGTCACACAAGACACGTGACAGATGGCTAAAAGGTCCTACTCATTAAATTTTCTTGTGTGAAATTGTGGACCAATTAAATGAACACAGATTTAGTATTTTTTAAGACAAACTTTAAATATGTCAAACATGGCTTTGGAATAGGGAAAAAAGCTTGTGTTGGCAAACATTTGAGGCTTAGGAATTAGGTGATACACAACTCACTCTGTCGTTCCACATCTCCAGTGGCAATGGTGGATATGGGTGGTCCGCTGTTACTGCCCCGGAAGACCTGCAGGGAGTCCATGAGATCTGCCTCCAGATTAAAGTCAGAGTCCCACTCATAATTCTCATCCACTGAGGTGTTTCTTCTAATTTAAGGACAACATCACATTAGTCGATACGTCAAAGAAAATTCTTTAATATGTGTATGGCCTTCATTTAGGGAAATTTAATTTTGCAAGAGTATTTTGAACATTTTGTGCATGTACAGAACCATAAGAATCGCCAATGCTTATCCTAAGCTCGACCCCCCCCCCCCCGAGTACAACAGAAAAATCAATTTCTCCAGAACATTATAATACTATGCAAAGTGTGCTATGGAGGACATGTTTTTAAAGGTGTATATATTTATATTATAACAGAACTGGACTATCATGTTTGCAAACCCTGAAAGACTCTTGCAGCAGTAGAGGGTTGTCTCCATGGACAGTGACCAGCATCAACTCACCTGTTGCTTATGGTGGCCAGTGGGGAATCCTTTCTGTGCCTGTAGTCTTCAGCACTAGAGCCCTGGGACCCCCCGCCGCTGTGCCAGCTGGAGGTTTCACCAAAAGGTGAATTGAGGTAGCTGCCTCCCACAGATTGTGCCAGAGACGGGGGCCTTAAGAACGAGACACTTCCTCTGCCACTGCTCTGGCTGGTGAGACTGCTCCTCATCACCTTCTCTGAGCCATGCAGAAAGAGAGATCTGTCCACTGGCGGTCTCTGCTTTTCTAGGACCTGGAAGTCCGTGAAAACTGAGAAAGGCTGGTCCTTCAAGGGGCATTTGCAGTGAGAGGATAGAGGCTGCTCAGCTCTGCTGTCCATTGGAACCTCACCCAGACCCCAGGGAGCTCTTTGACCTACTTTTAAACGTTCAGTGTTTTCTGGAGGGTGCATCCATAGCAGACTTCCTGGCAGAACTGCCTTTGTATGTCCCAGATTGGGCTCTGGAGGTTTCAGGAAAGACTTTACAGGCACAGACTGCTCTTTACTGTTCGTGTAGTCAAGAGAGAACAGTGTGTGGGGAACACAGGGGATCTCCTCCTTTCGAGCCCCACTCGTTCCATCCACATCCATCAACGTCCTGTCCTCCATGCTCAATGCATTTGTGGCTTCCTGCTCTGTACCCCCTGAAGATCCGCTCTCTGAGGTTCTAGCTTGTTCGTCCTCAGCTAGCCACTCGCCATCCACACTCATCTCCTTAAAGAAAGGAAGGCTGAGATATTGGAGAATGCCACTCTGAGTTGACAAGCTATGCCTCATTTGGCTTTCTTGGTCACTGACTCCCAGAGGTTTCTGCAGCAACGAGGATGGTGCTTCAGCCTCGCCACCCAATGCTGAATAAACGTCGTTTTCTGAACCCCTGAGTGTAGATATAGTCCTCTCCAACTCCCCTTTAGTGTGAGTGGGATCTCCGCACCGTGCCTCCTCCACCTTACTGTAAGGCAGAGTCACAGAGGAGGTTACTGGGCTGATGTCTGGGATTCTAAAAGGTTTGGCCTCATCCAGGGGGCTGCTACTGCAGCCAAAGTACTTTCCTTGGCGGTAGCCTGAATCCCGAGCCTCTTTGCGGGCCTGACCTGTGGCCTTCGGTCTCATCTTTACCTCCTCCCTCCATGGATCAGCAGCCCTCTCTGGTAGTTGGCTAACTTGCAGGTATGACTTGGCCTGTGAGCATAGGCTGAGGTCAGAAGAATCCCTTGCATTGAATTCTGGGTAGAGGTCTGTCTCCGTCACATAAGGGAAGCCTCTAATGCTCCCTCTGGAAGGCCTTGTCTCGGTTTCCACCACAAACCGTCCGTCGGGCCCACGGCTGATCCTCTCCAGGGGTAAAGACTCGCCAACGTTACTTTCATAAATGGTGTACCTGCCGCTCGTGCTGTTCCTGTGGCTTGTGCCCACGTTCCCAGACTTTTCTCCTAATTGTACACATCTTCGAAAACTCTCGTAAGGGGACACTTGAAGCTTGATCCTCATGAGGCTGTCAGGGCTGCCAGAGCCATTAGTATTTCTGAGGAACAAGAGAAAGGGTGCATCAATTGAGATTTTTGTAAAACAAAACTTCAAAATATAAACAATGGTGGACATGCGTTATCTTTAAGAAATAAGCCATATCATTGTGTTCAAACTGCTTTTGAGGTCAAGAACTCGTTTGGAGATCCTAGAGCTATGATTTTAGGTTATGAGCGGAAGCCATTTTATTTGTTTTTTGAAACCTTAAATTCTTCTGAAACATATAGACAAGAAAATCTACTAAATTTTGAACATATATCAGGATACAGCTGTAGGATACAACGTGGCAGTTTTGTTTCCCTTCTGCATATCTCTAGAAAAGTCAGCTTTTCACTGTCCCATAGCTCTGGTATTACATTTTTGTCATTTTATAGCATTGCTGCCCATTCAACTTTATCCTTAAGTTCTTCTCCATTTGATTTACAATGCCATGCTATTTAAGCGGTAACAGCCCCGCCTAACACCCCTGCTGATATGCTCCAATGGAAATTGGATCCAACTACCCATTGTCAGGTCAACTGGGCCTGCATTTGATTTATGTTAAAATCGAGGTGTGTTTGGCAGACAGGACAGACAATCATGGACCAGTGGATTCTGGAAATTTAAGTAATTGAAACCATACAAGGATGTGATACCTTGTGCATACAGAAAAGCCAATCAAATTACGATCTGGCAACTCTGTTGTGTGGTTGGATCCAAAGACATGAAGCCAAAAAGGTCATGATGTGAAGGTGCAGGGACACTCATGGAAAAAGCTACAGACACAGCATGATATGCGTGGACAGAAAGTGGCATCATGGGCATGGAGACACTTACTGTGAAGGAGAAGCGTTCTTGGGTTGTGAGAAGACCATTGGTGCATCTGGAAGGTTATGAGAACACAACAGGGATCAAATGACGGAAAAAAACTGGTGGCAATGTGACCTTTGTCTTCTAGCAACCAACATATGTATGCAACTACAGCCACCACCCCATGCAGAAGCCCACACTTCTCAAAAACAAACGCTGGATACTCCAGATCAGGGAAACACAAAGCAGCCACAGTAGCTACTGAGATGTCCACTGACTCCACTCGAGTTTTTTTCCCCCTAACTTTCTTGGTGATCTCGGCCTTTCTCCCTTGCCACACTACGGTACTGCCTTTATAATAACGCCTGTGGGTTTATAACAATTCAATCAAAACAAATATTCCCAACGCTTTCGGTAGACCAGAGTCAAGATGGACAAATTCTATTTATAGGGACAGGAACATTATAACAAATCCATGTAATTCTGATCGGTTTCACAGCTATTTTAACATAGTAAACAAGTTATGGAAACTGGCACAGACTTCAAACAAAACCAAACACATGTATAGCAGGCATTTTAATAAGACTAATGGGTAGGTGTGTGTCTAGATACAAAAATACTTATTTTGTATGGTGGGTCAAATGTTATTTTGTTTGAAAGCACCAATGTGATTGGGTACAGAGCAGACAGGATTGTTAAGCTGTTTAGTGCCTGCTGCCCTGTCTCCATTATACCCAGACAGCTTTCCAAAGACAAATGCCTGTTAAAGAACTAAAGTCATTGCTTGTTCTCAAAATATTACATCTAATGTTTAAATTGGAGTGGTCAACGTGCTGTAACAATGTATAAAGGTGGATAAATTACATTTATTCTTGTGTTTAGCGCATGCACCATGTTTTTCTAAATACTTGCTTTGTTACTAGTGCAGGACAGGAGATACTGACTTTTAAGGAAAAGTAAGCAGTTTCTGTAATTCCTCAAAATATACCATCAGAAATAAAATACGAGTGATTTTTTTTGTTATTTTTCAGATTGATCATATTTAAGATAAGCATGCCGAACTGCGTCCCCCGGTGCATTTGGGCAGCAAGACAGATTGCCATGTAAGATGCACACAGGCAGGATCAAAACGGAGACATCAGCAGGAAAATGGGGGCGAGAAGCAGCGGAGAAGTCAACAAAAGGGTTTGTACAAAATTCACGCTAATTTTAATGCTGATTTTTGGTGGGATGGGATTGCTACCTGTGACCATGTGTTATAGTAATGGCTATTATGGAACAGTTATATTTGATTGTGGAACTATTAAAAAAAAAAGGTCTGCACAATAATTAACAGACTCAAAAGACCAAACCAGATTTCATTGCACCGCTGCCTTCTGTCCCAGTGCGCAGGGTCTGTCGCCAACAGCCGCCAGAGTCCGTAACCCCGTCAGATACTGACTGCTGATAGGCTCTGGCTGTATGGACGCTGCTGGTAATCGCCTTACTCTTAGGAGTTAAAAAGTATCCTTGAGCTCTATATTCTACTGTTACCAGTAAGGTTCTTTACAGATTTGGGGAACTTACATTTTATTGGGCGCCTGCCCAGTTTGGTTTTCCTGGCAACAATGATAAAAAGAAAGCAATTTTTTGTGTATTCATTTTGACTTTGTGCAGGGAATGGTGGCTGTATGGCTACAGAGTTGGGTTTTTAGACAGAGGTTAATGCGATGAATTAGGAGGCAAATACTTTCACCAAAGCAAAAGTTTACAGGAGACTCAAATTCCTCCACTCTCAACTTCATTCTGCTTTATAGAGGGCTGACCCTGGGAAGCATCTCCCATAAGAAGCCTCCCAAGGTTGGTCCTCCATTACACAAAGTGAACATGGCAAATTCATGGTGACAAGTGATGTCCGATAGAGGACCAGGCAGCATTTTAGGCCTCATCACTGTCAGCGAAGGATGTGCCAAAAACATTTGTTAAACGGCAGTTATGTCTAGACAAACCCTGGAATTCTCCCCTGCCCCCATATCATTCATACATGCCAACCCCTAAGCCCACATCTTGAAGCCAGCCATACCTTGCTGTCTGCGCTTCTGGCGTCTCCTTGCACGCCGCCGGTTCATCATGCAGGCCGCTACAATGCCAAGGATAACTGCCAAACTCAGGAAGCAAGCGCCTCCCACCACACCAGCCAGAAGAGGCTTTTGCTGGACGTCTGGGTGCTCTGTGTGTGACGGGTATACCTTCATCCCTGTACAACAATCACAAAACCCTAGATCAGGAAGCCTGCCAGCAGTGCCCTCGCATTAACCAAGTGAAACTGCAGATTGCGACAGTTCCAAACACTTCTAAATTTCTGTACCTAAAAAATACACCCCATCCGCTTCCATTCCACATAAGTTCCTTTGATAGAATTTACAGGACCAACTACGTTAGTTCCATTCTAGTTGACCCGTTACTAGTCTTAGCCATCAAATCTTTGGCACTCCGCCTAAAGCATAATCATAGCGACCTCTAGGTTCAAGAACATGAGATCTAGTCATCGCACTTACCTGCCGTAGAGATGTTTACAGAGTTACTGGGGTTACTGATATAATCTCCGGCGAATGCCACAAGACGGAACTCATACAAAGCGTCCTGCAAAAGAACCTTATTAAAACTCAGCCGATTCATCTAAATGAGCTACCTGGTGCAACCGGCAAAGTTAAACCGGTACTCTCTGGTGTGTGAATGAGTCCTCAATGACACTATTATATTATATAGATATATATATATATTTAGGAGTTGTAATACATGGTACAAAATGCTACTTTTATTGACCTATAAATTGGTACCTGCCAAGTCTTTGAACGCACCGTTATTTGAGCAAGCAATTTTTCACTATTTCACAGCACCACCTAGTGGCTGACTGCCATATGTGCCATCAGGACCCTGAAAAAACTTCCTTACCTTGACCAGGCCAGGAACAAGTATCTGGGTTTGAGACGGAGGTATAGACTCATCCAGTAACTCCCATGCCCCTTCATCCCGTCTGCCTTCCAAGCCGTACCCGCGAAGGGGCAGGGAAGAGCGAAGAGGGGGAGCCCACTGTAGCAGTACCCCAAGGGCAGTTTCATTGGCAGATAGAGAACATGGCGCGGATAAGATATCTTGAGGGTCTGTGGTAGGGACAGGAGGGGGTAAGGTGGTTGGTGGGGTACCTGAGAGAGGTCAAAAGTACTGATTAGTCAGATTATAGCACAGAGGAAGAACACAATACGTACAGAATTAAAGGGACCATATCAGAAACAGGGCGTTTTGAATAATTTGCGTAGGCTTTCTGGTATATTATGTTGCTATGACCTGCGCCACTGCTTCATATCACCTTCAATAAAAGCAAAGTTTTTATAAATATAATAGGGATATGTTTTAAATAGTGTCAGTAAATTTCCATGATAGTGTCCCTTTAACCCCTTCGAGACAAAGGCTGATTTTACTTTTTGTACCCTTTGTGACAATGGCCTTTTTAACATTTCTGCGCTGCTTGTGTTTAGCTGTAATTTTCTTCTTTCCCGTTTACTGAACCCACACACATTAGATATTGTTTTTTTCAGGACAAGAAGGGCTTTCTTTAGATGACATTGTTTTGATTGTATCATATT
Source organism: Spea bombifrons (assembly GCF_027358695.1). NCBI lineage: Eukaryota > Metazoa > Chordata > Amphibia > Anura > Pelobatidae > Spea > Spea bombifrons. Next base: position 28,024,042 of record NC_071095.1, on the reverse strand, counting down.
ATTTACTATTAAAAAAATTATAAAATATGGTGAAAAATTTAGAAAAAAATGACTGTTTCTAACTTTTAGTTGAAAAATCTTTTACTCATCTATAAAAGGTAATGAAAAAACCTGCTAAATAGATTCTACTATTTGTCCTGAGTTTAGAAATACCCAATGTTTTTATGTTTTTTTGCTTTTTTCTACCCATTATGGGGCAATAAGTACAGGTAGCGTTTTGCTATTTCAAAGCCATTTTTTCCAAATCTGGTAATTCTTCCCCCCTTGTGCCATTTCAGGTATCTTTGAACCCGGCCAATGCAATTTACCCCATCAAGTCATATATTTTTGAAAACTAGACAGCCCAGGGTATTCCAAATGCTAGTATTTTAACTCTTTCCATGCACCATATCTACCACCAGTCTTTGTCAAACTTTATGGTAGTCATTTTTTTGCATTTGTTTTGTCATACACATTTTACTTGAGGTATGAATTAAAATGTTCTCGTTTATGTCACTATCACAAAACACCCCAATATGTGTTCAGCAACATCTCCTGAGCGCAGCGATACCACACATGAATGATTTTGCCTGGCTGTTTGGGGGCAAAAGGGCCACATTTGGGGCATGCGCATTTTTCAATGTTGAACTTTGGCATTTGGGGATCCACTGCCCATGCCCTATTTGGTACATCTTTGAGCCGGGCCATTTCAGTGTGCCCAACAAAACCATATATTTTTGAAAACTAGACACCCCAGGGTATTTCAAATGCTAGTATTTTAACTCTTTCCATGCACCATATCTACCACCAGTCTTTGTCAATCTTTGTGGTAGTCATTTTTTTGCATTTGGTTTTCCACACACATTTTAATTCAGGTATGAATTAAAATGTTCTCGTATATGTCACTATCACAAAACACCCCAATATGTGTTCAGCAACATCTCCTGAGTACAGCGATACCTCACATGAATGATTTTGCCTGGCTGTTTTGGGGCAAAAGGGCCACATTTGGGGCATGCGCTTTTTTCAATGTTGAACTTTGGCATTTGGGATCCACTGCCCATGCCCTATTTGGTACATCTTTGAGCCAGGCCATTTCAGTGTGCCCAACAAAACCATATATTTTTCAAAACTAGACACCACAGGGTATTTTAAATGCTGGTATTTTAACTCTTTGCATGCACACATTTTACCACCAGCATTTTTTCAAAGTTTGCAGTAATATTTTTGTGTGTGTATTTTTCCCACACACACCTACTTTATGTATGAATTTACAGCTCCTGGTATATGCCGCTGTCACACGACACCCCATAATGTGTTCAGCAACATCTCCTGAGTGCAGTGATACCCCACATGCATGGGTGTGTCATTTTTTGGGGGAACTAAAAGGCCACATTTGGTACGTGTGCATTTTTCTAATTGGAAATTAGATGTGTGGCCATCCTTCCCCCCGTGTTAATTGGGACGTTGTTGAACCTGGCCCATTCAATTTACCCCATCAAATCATACATTTTTTAAAAGTAGACACCCCACGGGCATTTAATATGCCAGTATTTTAACTCTTTCCATGCGAGAATTGTTTTAAGCTAATATGCTTATTTTAGGACTTGCTCACAAAAATATATTTTTTATATATATATATTTATTTTTTTTATTATTTTTTTTAAAAAAATTTTTTACATTTTTTTTCAACTTGGAGGTTCCCCTGATAGTGACATCAGTGGGAAATGATTTTTACATTTTACTGTTTTTTTACTATTTTTTTCTAATTATTATTAATTTTATTTTATTTTTTAATTTATTTTTACTAATCACACTGTGATTAGAAAGCTGGGCTCCATTGACTTGCATGGTGAATGCAGTACCTGTATTCAACCTGCAAGTGGAGCCAAAGTTCTCTAGATGGTCTGGACCATCTAGCGAAGTTTTAAAATTTGTGGTTCCTGTTACAGGACGGCGGCCATCTTCCTTGATGGCGAAGATTGCCGGCAGCTGCGGCTGTGACCGCTCTCCGGAGCGGTCACAGCCCATCAAAAGGTTAGTGTTTGGTGTCGCTGGATGCCTCCTGATCGAGGCATTCCAGCGACACCATTTAAGTTTAGGAGGCGATCGTTGATCGCCTCCTAAACGCTTTTAAAACAGGCGTCCGCCGCCATACAAAGAATGGCGGATGTTGACGCCCCGTGGAGGGGCCAGAGATGGCCCCTTCGTGCCGATCGCGGCGTTGCTGAATGCCTCGAGGTCGAGGCATTCAGCAACGCTTTTTGGGTGCAGAAAGCGATAGTAGATCGCTTTCTGCACCCGTTTAAAGACGTGCCGGTCCTGGCACGTCAATTGTCGTAAAGCACATGCTTTTCCGTGCCGTGCCAGGACCGTCAATTGTCGTAAAGCACATGCTTTTCCGTGCCGTGCCAGGACCGGCAATTGTCATTAAGGGGTTAAAGAGCACGAGAATAAAGAGGTGTTAGTAAGAAAGTGACAGTGTGGAAAAACAAAACGAAGGGAAAAATGGAAGAATGGAAATAAGCCCTGGTTTAATCCGTCCTATGTACTCACTGAGTGGAGAGGAAGACACGATTTCGCTGAAAGGTCCGCTGCCCAGTTTGTTTTGGGACAGGACACTGAACTGATACACCGTGTCTGCCTGCAGATTCTGCACCAGCAGGTGGCTGGCATCCGCAGGGGCAGGGATGGAGAGCCACTCATGGTGACCACGTGTCGTACTCTTCATCCTTGGGGCAGAAATATTACAGTAAGACAGAAAGAACCGTGAAGGACACCAATAGCAGGTACAATCTGAAATAGAACTATTCGCACAGGAAAGCAAACCTGTTCACGTAAACCTGTCACCACCAAAACTACTGAGCCCTAAAGGGCTTTTTGTTTAAAAAAAAAAAAAAAAAAAAAAAAATGGTTCAGGTGTTCTAACCATAGTAGTTCAAACTGAATTTAGTTCACATGCTCTGGATGAGTTATACGGTAATACCTTAAAGTAATCAAACCTGTTTAATATGCAAGAAATTCATATTTTTGGGTGTGACAGGCCCACAGACGTCGTAAAAACAGCAGTGTGTGACTATGCTGGGTCTTGGGACAAACTGGAAGCAGGGTTGTTAGTATATTAGGTGGGACTTGCTCCCCTATCGCTTAAACAAATGGAAAGAAACCTCTTCTGGTGTGAGGAGGAAAAATCGGTCACTAGAGAGATCGAGAGGGTTCTATGGTCCAAGATTCAAATGTTGCAAATACTTAAGAGTTTGTTCAGTTGGGCAATGAGTTCAGATGTCCCGTACAGTATAAGGTTGTTTAAAAACATTCACAGACATACACACAAAATTACCTCTGGCTCATTATTACATTCTTTGGCAAAATCCATATGTGTGTCTAAGTGTTATTGTTTAGAAAGTACTTGTATTTTGAATATGTCTCCTGCGGTAGGTGCACCAATAATCTCCTCTGGTTAGATTTTTAATTAAGTCTATGTCTGCACCATCTAGGAGAAGCAGTATGTGGATCTTTGACCCCAACCCAGCTAATAGTTTACTCACTTTGAATCAAGATTTCTCAAAATCTCAGAGCGGGAGAAACAGTAGTTTTCCCAAAACGTTTACTTTGTAAGAGGGAGACCTAATATCTTCTCAACAGATCGCGTCCTCCGATGCCTAAAAAGATCTTGGCTCTCAGCAGGTTAGTAAGGGATTGTTAGCGGGAAGACTCACAGCGGAGCATACCAGACGCTGAACCTTTGGAAATATCCTCCATCGTATCCGGGTATCCAGGATACATTCACAGCCGACACCAACGGCTGGGCAGAGACTTTGCTTACAGTGTGGGGGCTTGTACCTGAAAAGACCAGAAAGTCATGTGGTCATGTTCCCGGGAGTTTAATTTCCTGCTTTACCTGGATAGGCCGAGAGCCTCTCCTACCGTGCTCCCGGAAGCGAGCTACAAAGTATGTTTATTATAAACCTACCATTACTTTATTAGTGGGCAATAGACATGCCAACTCCAGAGACAAAAACCTGAACCACTCATGGTTCCTACCAATTACAATAAAGTTAGTATCTAGACGGGATAATGTTCTGTTCATCCTGCAACAGGATGGGAGCTGTGACTTCAATGAGCCATTGCCTTTAATATCAAGAGTTTGTATGAGAAAGACAAATACACCTCTTTTTGAAAGTCCAGTGATTGTTTGACAAAGAGATTTCTCATTTGGAGCACTCTTCTCGGGAGAGACAATAATGAGGTTGCAACTTACAGGATTCTTGGTAATGAGCTGCCTTTAACAGCATAAATCTATCGTGACCGGAAAACGGAGCAGGGTATGAAATGCAGGCCTCCATCACCAGTAAACAGTGACAGTTTAGTCCTCACCCAACACATAGACAGCGGAGCGTGCGCTAATCCTGGCCACGTTATTAGCTGCAGTGCACTCCCAGGTACCATGCTCATCTTTCGTGAGTGGTCTGAAGACCAGGCTGCTGTTGGCATCCATCTGGGCAGCACTTCTCCCCGGAGCTCCCAGCTGTTGAATAAAACACTTGAATTTAGTTATTTCTCTAGCTCCCTATTGCTGCTAATATCTGTCTGCATGGAGGGGATGCAATGCCTTTTGATCTTGTGGTGGGAATTGAGCCATAGAAATTCCTACAGACTCTAGGAACAAGGTTATGATGTCATAACACCTGGCGTCTAACTTGATGATCTCTTGTGGAGCTGAATGGGTTTGTATTCTTATTCTAAATTGGTGGACTCTCATGTGATGTCCCTTTGGTATAACTCACCTTTGCCCAGCTGATGACAGGAGGTGGATCTCCAGAGGCTGCACAAGGAATAATGAGCTCTCTGCCAACATCTTGAAAATACTCCTCCTTGGGTATTATTGTGAAAGATGGAGGGTCCTAAGGATTACAAGGAAGTGTTAGATGAGTGATAGGAGACATCAAAGCTATACTACATCCTTTGTAAATCTTGACGTAATCGCCAAGCTTACCTTCAGTACGACCTGTGTCGGTGAGGACACTCCGGCTGTACCATAGCTGTTATAAGGTGTACATGTGTATGTTCCAAGAGCATCGTCATTTGCTGTGGTAACCACAAGTGAGCCTTCTTCTTCAAGATACCAACCAGGGAACTAACAAGAGACAATTAGATTTAATCATCTCTACATGCGAGACCCTCAGCTACTGGCTCATGGACTTCCGTGTAGCAAAGCCTTACAATGTGATTTGTAGGTTTTCAGACATCTTAAACATTTATGACATCTGCTTTGTGAGGTGTAACTCATTTTGAACAATTTGAGAAGTTCCTAATAGATTTCACAACATAAGGAACGGTCAATAGAAAGGACCTAGGGAAGATCAGATCCAATATCTTAACAGAGGGTGTACCTTTTCCAGTTCTAGTGGCACGCCATCCTTGGTCCAGTTGACAGAGAGTAAAGGCGGGTTGGCTCTGGCCGGGCACCTGATCATGCCCCGCATCCCAATAGGTAGGTAGGTCTCTGGAGGCATGTCTGTCACGTAGGCTGGATCTACAGAGGACATGGAACCAGAAACATGATTACTCCTGCAAAAGTAACCCATTATGACAGCAGATTGGGCGGGCCTTTAAGAGGCACTTAAAGGGACATCCTAAAAATATATATTTTTTAAAATATCAAAATACTAGCAGAATTGCAAATAAATTCATCCTAATATATGGATTTAAAAAAAAAATGCTGTATAAAAGTCTCTACAGCGCAAGCGACTTGTACGTACGCAACACAGTGAGGTAGGCGGAGGCCGAAGGGGACTTCCACATCCCGTTGCTGGGAATGCAGGTGTATTTCCCAGCATCCTCTGGGGTGGCCTGCTGGAGAAGAAAGCTCCCATCCACCAAAATTCGGACCCTGGACTGGAGATTACTAGTGGAACATGAAGGTTGGTTAATTTGAGCTTTACCCTGTAGATATGCCAAGAGACAATAAAAGGAACGCCTTGTGTCCATTTTACAATGAGGTGCCTTTGGCCAGTGGTTTTTATCACAAATGGCCAGTGAGATTTTATCTATACACCATAAATCTAAATGCCGGAACAACCATATGCTGCAAAGTCAGTTTTCATCGCTGCCGGGTGAAGGAGCATTCTGATCGGCCATTGGAGAACTTGTAGGTCATTGACAGTTAACCAAGAACTCACAATGAAACCGTTTCATCGGTTATATCAGAGTAATGTGGCTGTGCTGGGACGTCTCCCATTTACCTGAGGAGGTATACATTGGTGCTTCCCAGAAACCAGCTGTAGGTCAGGTTGGCCGGGTAGGCTTCAGCCTGGCAGGTCAGAAACACATCCTGTGACACGTTAACTGTTGTATTCTCAGGAGGAACCACAATGGTTGGAGGACCTGAGCAGGACAGACAAGGGTTCAGTCTCAAGGTTCCCACAAGGAGCATCAATCCTTAACATAATGTAGTGATTTTTAAACAAACCTCTGAGTTTCAGAGGTGGAGATTGAGAAACCAGGCTACTGGTATTTATGAGCGTCAGATGTTGGTTACCTTGGACTAATACCCGGCTGGTGTGCATGATTTCCCCTTCTTCACTGGAAGCGTGGCATGTATACATCCCAGCGTTGGAGCGCTCCACCCCCACGATGCGTAATGAACCATTGTTTATCTGAAGGGTATAAATTAAAGACTTTTCTTATGCATCAGCTGTTCTGGCATTACCTACTTTGAATGTGTCATAAATAAACTGGACATGCTAATGTGACTTGGTAATATAACTGGTTAATTCTAATGATGTTAGTGTGGTGCAGCGCAGCAGGCAGACACTAGGGGGCAGCAGATTCACACTAATTAAAGCTTCTGAATTCAGGCAGAATGGGAGAATGACAATCCCCCTTTGTTTAAAAGCCGATACTGTGCACCCATCTGTTTGTTTGGTGAAGCTATGCAGACACAATGGATGGCTTCACGATGGCCAGCTTGAGTAAACAGTCGCAAAGCCTTGCACAAAACACACAACAATCTGACTGGGTACAGATTTCAGTTTCTTTTGTGTTTAGTATGAAATATCCTCTACATTTAGAATTGCCCCGGAGTGGTTTTGCACTAGAGGCACGCAGGTGTCACTTGGGAGATGTACAGAGTCAGAGGCTGACGCTAACTAAATGAGGAGCTTCTCATGAAATGGTCTGTGAATCAAGCCATGTCTAATCCTCCTAAGTGTGACTCCCTTTAATCGCATGTTGGCACTCACCTGGATCCCGTCCCTGCTTTCCAGAATGACATCATCTCTTTTCCATAAGATAACAGGCTGAGGGTTCCCGTAAGCCACGCATGTGAGAGTCAAGGTGTCTCCAACGCGCACTTCCACATACATGGGCGGAGTCTCGCGGAAACTGGGAGGGGCTGAAGGGAAAAATAAAGGCATTTTAGATAATGAAGCATGCGTAACGTTAACCACAGATTCAGAGAGTGGCGGAGTGTGGGACCTCTTGAATGTCACTGGGGTCCTCATTGCAGCGGACATTACGTAGAGTTGCTAAATATGGAGCAGTTCCCATGGACAGCCATGTAATGTTTCTCATGATTGCATCAGGTTTAACCAAACAGAATCAGTTGCAGTTTTACCAAGAATAACCGGACATGAAAAGGGGACAGGAAACAGTGGAATTTTGCGGGTTCCCATGACTTTTTATTGAAGCACCTAGTACTAGCTTTAAACAACTGGACCCTGTTGGACTATACTATCTAATGTAAATTGGGTGATTTAATGTCCTTTGTAGCCTTTCACCCAATGGCATTTAAGTGCTCCATCAGCCCCCTACACAATGAACTGATACCAGATGATGCTAATCAAACGTTGTCTACTGTCCATACCATCATATGGGTATAATCTAGTTCTTTAGTGCAAAACAAAGGTTCTTCTACCCTAATGTAGCAAGAAAAATCACACTGGTTACATTGGAATCAGGTTAAGCACACGTACTCTGCGATGTACACGGTAATACCCCAGCTGTGTCATTCAGAGCCACATATCGCCTAGCTTGGAAGCCAGAAGCTGAGTGCTTTCAAACAAAGACTCCAGATGATCCAAGCTATGGTGGTCTAGACAGTTTGGGTTTACATCGGCACCGGCGAAGTTATATCAAAAATCTGGAGAGACGTACCTTAAACTTTCAAGGCATTATGAGGCCTCCTGGTCTTTTGTCTGCTCTCTTGCTTATAGTTCCTGGATTATGGGTTTCACAAAGGGAGGAAAAAGCCACATCAAGGCTTTACCACCCAAGGAATTTGATGCAGTCTTTGAGGGGTTCCAAGAGGGAACTTGGCAGCATCACACGCTCCCACCACAAATTAAACAAGCACAGAACACACTAATTACACCGCTGCTCTGCATTGTATTTCCAAACCAAACAATGAAACACGCAACGCGAGGACAGGAAAGCAGTATATGCGATCTTCCCTTCGCTACATCGTGAAACTCCAGACTCTAGAAGATCTGGGTGTCTACTGTGTGGTGGGGCGATCACCCCTTTAACTGGGAGAGAGCAACACACACAACATAGGTAAATACCATTAAGGCATGTGTTTAGATATAAGGCGACTTCTCCAATCACAGCTTATTATACGTGCATGGTCCAGTTACCATATGAAAATATCATTGTTAGTTTTTGGGAACAGAAATCTGGTTTCTCATCACATCCTGAAGCTGCGTTTCAGGATAAGTCTGGATTTGGGCAGGGGAGCCCTGCTGCAAATCATCAGTTTCTTATTGGTTGTAGTGATGTCATAGTAACCCAGCAGCCAATCGAAAATACCAGATCACTGAATTGAAAAAAAAAGAGCATTTTTCTTGGTTTAAGGTGACTGAACAGAGGCCACGCTAATCTCAGAGCTACGGTATTTTTTAATAAAAAGCCTTTTTTAAATCAAAGCGGCAAGTGTGCAAAATTGTTTTGGTAATGGTATCACGTTGCTGTTTTTATATAACAGGTTGGTTTGAGGAGGAGCAGTGTGTGGGTTAATAGGACAGATCTGCTGCTATAGCTTCTGATCACATTTGTGGGAAAACATTTTTACAGAACATGATAAACCATTAATTTCACGATAAAAAGTGTTATCAAAGCTCTTCTACGCCATTGGTCTTTCCAGACGTTCCAAAGAAGCCCTAATGTTAAGACACCAAAAGGCAACCGGAGATCTTTCTCTACACTCTATCGATTAACAAGCTGTACCTAGACCCCATGACAAGCTGCCACCCTCTGAACTTTGTCAGCAGGGCAGGAGCAGTGGACCAATAGACTTAGGCCAAAGGTTAAAGGTCGGAAGAAACTACTTTTGATCTAATTAGCATGGGCTGCCATGGGGTCTGGGAATTCATGGACCTGCCATGGGAAAATATCTTTCATCTGTTATCACAAGTCCAACCACAGGTCTCACTTTTTCTCATCAGCCTGTGAGCAGGGGGTGTGAGGACAAAGCAGATTACAGGCAGGCTAAATCAGGGGACAGGAAGAAAGGAGAGCCTCCTTCATGCTCTACAGAGAGGTCCTTCAGTCTCCAGTGTGGCCACTGTGGAGAAGGCATCCTCCAGTCTATAGGTCCCTCCATCAAGGGAGGTTTAGCCCATCCCTGCCTCTTTCTGCACAGTGGGGAGGATCACAACCACCAGGTAATCCCTATGATTCGCATGGTCGCTTCAAAAGAACGGCTTTGTTGACTTCTAACAATATGTATTCCAAACTCACAGCTCAGTAAAAAAAAATCAGTGACAGCAGAGCAAGCAGGGCTCTAAGACAGAATATTGGGGTGCACAGATACTGTACCACATATTCCACTGTATGATCATTAAAGCCTTTCCTCCACTCGTTTATTCACTGGCTATACTGGTAAGGGGCCGCGACATTGCATTTTGAGAAGTACACGAGTACCGAGGTCTGAAGGATTTTCCATCTATAAAGTCAGATGGGCGCAGTGAAACATGACAGCAGAAGACAGGTGGCACCAACACAACTTACAGTTCACAGTGAGGTGGACCCAGGTCCCGTTTTGGAAGTCCTCTTCGCTGTGGTGCCGATCCAGAAAAAGCACTCTACATTCATACCAGCCCTGGTCTTCAGAGCGCAGAGAGTCTATATGGAGAGAGGCACCTTCTTCAATGCGAGCTCGACCTTCCGGAGAGATTAAAAAAAAAAAAAAAAAGAAAGGCCAGCACTGTTAATATAAATGGTCCTATTCATGGAGAACATATTTACTAAAAAAATCCACAAGCCTTATGGATACAAAAAGAGGAATAAAGTACCAAAAATGTTTGTATGTCTGAGAATAAGCCAGAGCTGTGGAGGCTGGAACATGTCTTTTATAAGGAGAAATTCTAAGTGGGACGCTGTGCAGGGTCTACTGGGTTGACAGGAGAATGCATCTTAACCCCACTAAACATTGATAAGAGGACCATTTAAGGAAAGCAGAGTATTTCTAACAGAATTCCTTTGTATTGATCCTTGGAAGACTTGAAGAATCATTATGCCTTGGTATGCAAAGGGGGTTCACCGCTCTTAATGTGGGAAGAGAGGTCGAGGGGGCAAAGGTCAAATGTATTGTCTGCCTTGTAATAGGATGTCATCACAGATAAAGGTCATAAATAAACAAACAAAAAGGAAGGGCATGTATGAGAGAAGGGTGACAGTCAAGAGAAATGAGGGGTCAACTTACAAAAAGAATTAAAGCACTTGCATGGACTTTTACCTTTTGTCGAAACAGGGGCAACAAACAAAAGGCCTCCTAGGCAATAAATGGATTCAATGTAATAAACTATCTTGGGAAAGCCTTAATTGTCCCATCGGCTCAGCACCTTCTCAGTTGCCCTTCCATGGACTGTGAAAGTTTATTTGCAGACGCACAAACATATTTAATTCAGAAATGTTACAGAAATGGTGATTGGACCATGGATGATGGCTCTTTGGCGAACACAAATAAGTATATACAATTCATCACCTCATACAATCAACCGCTGAGTGTTGTGCCCAAGACCTGGAGTTTGAGATCCCTGCTTTAAAGCAGGTGTAGAAAGTCAATGTTGGTCAAACTATTATCCACAGTGACGTGTACAAATTCTGCTCACTCTCAAACCTCCGACCATGAAAAAAGCCAGCTTTCAGATATACAAGACCAACGTTTTGAAGGTAAAGAATAGGCTGATTTAGAAATGTAGCCACCCCAGGCTGCTCATGGTAGCCCTTGCTTGGCCACTGATCTAAAAGCTGACCCTGCTCCCGCCACCATTCATTTTCCTAGTCGGATTTGTGGTCCGCGCAGAAGGAGATTGGAGATAATACAAGAGGAGCAGACTCAATCTCCTTAATTGCCTGGTGCTATTATCGGTCGGCTGATCCGATCAGAACATTAGCCAAATTTCAATTGGCTAAAATCCGGTTGTCTTACTAGTGGATAAGCCCTGGACAGACTAATGTACAAACGAGAGGCATTGATCACCTCTAAAAACCCAGGGGCCACCGCACGATGGCTCATTAACTCCCATGCCTCTGATACACTGACATGCAACACCAACATCTGGACTACTTTTGGGGTGCTGTCCTGCCAACACCTTTTAACGGTGGCTACAAAGTCATATCGTTACAATAAATCAGCGACGTCAGCTTTTCTTGACATTTAGTTTATGTTGCTACATCACTGATAAAGGGCACCGGCTACGAATTAGTCCACGTGGGAATTACCGCACCGTTTCTGGGGCCATTGATACGCCGAGTGATCGCGTTACATTTCTGGTTTCAATTCATATCCAATTGTTACACGTTAACGGCCTCCTGCCTTGGCTCTGTCTCACACGGGTTAAGCTTGTGGTTTAAACCTGGAGTGCTGGAGGTTACTTGGGGTCTTTGGAAATCCTCTGTGTTCCTCTTATGGCTTCACGAGTCAGGGCAGCGACACATAAAAGCCACACGGGTCGAACATGCGTAGAGTGGCCGGAGCAGCCAGGACACTAAACTACATGTTGGAAAAAAAAGCTCAATATAGACAGATCTGTAAGCGTTTCAGCAACACGGATGGTGGTGTGACTTTACTGACCCCGGACACATACAATGTAGTGACCATGTGAGGGACGTGTTAATAAAGGGGATCACAGAAGAATTCTCATGGTGTGCAAACATATACGTGCAAAAGTCTTTCCGCTACGGAGAAGGGAGAGTTCCAAAACGTTACACAATTCTTCTGATTTCTGCAATTTGAAGTATCCTAGACAGCTTTTCTGTTCGGAAATAACGTACCTCATCGCGGGAACAATGGGTTTGATTCAATTGCACCGGGAAACCCGACAGAAAACGATACGGTTTGGGCTGGAGCGGGGAGGGGAAGGGGTATAATAGATGAAAGGGAGGGATCAAAGTCCCCAGCATTTTTCAAACTTTCAAAAGATGTTGCAGTGGGAAGCTCTGGTTTGCTTCTCAAATGCCATGTTCGTTAACACTTTAGCTCCCAAGGCTCTATTTAAAACACTAGGCCAGCAACAGATTGCTAGTGCCCCCCTTGCACAGTGTACCAGCCTTTTGCCAATCACCCAGCGCTTAGATTTAAGTACTTTGTGCCATTATGAAAATAAAAACACGGACAGAATACATATACTCAATATACTCAACACACAAATGAGCACATTAACAGAAACACCGAAAACTACAGACAGACAATAGGAATAAGATCTGCCATTATACCGCTAGACTGTAAGCTCCTTGGAACAGGGTCTGCCGTTATACCGCTAGACTGTAAGCTCCTTGGGACAGGATCTGCCATTATACCGCTAGACTGTAAGCTCCTTGGAACAGGGTCTGCCATTATACCGCTAGACTGTTAGCTCCTTGGGACAGGATCTGCCATTATACCGCTAGACTGTAAGCTCCTTGGGACAGGGTATGCCATTATACCGCTAGACTGTAAGCTCCTTGGGACAGGGTCTGCCATTATACCGCTAGACTGTAAGCTCCTTGGGACAGAGACAATTCTTCCCATTATAGAGCCTTCTCATTGGCTCCTTGTTGCTATTCCCAGCAGTTGGCAGGTACTTTGTCTTCACATTATGAGTGTTATTACTCATTACGTGGCCTTTGGACCAAGTTGTGTATTTAGGGGGGAGACCTAGAACAGGGCGTCCTGTGCCAGAACTTTATTACCCTGGCTACTCACAGAGCAACCTTTTTGGCTGCTTTACGGCGATCCAACAAAGAAGTTTTTATTGTTGGCAGTAAAAACCGAAGCCACTGTGTACACGGGAAGGGTTTTGGTGTCCCCAGGAACCTGTGAAAGTGCAAAGATTCCTTTATTGCTTGGCAGAGACAGCCCGGCACATCTCTCCTGTGGGGAGCTATATATTATACATACGAAAGGTCTATTTGCCCCTCTTTTCTAGGAGGTCAGAATGTTTGCTGGGTATGAGGGTATGGCAGGGCTCTACAGCCCTAAAAGCCCCGATAATGTATATAGAAACAGCTTTATAAATTAAATTCAAAAGGTTGGTAATTTTTTTAACCCTACATGCCTGTCCCCCCTTTTTTTTTATAGTTAAACCAAAAGGCATTTGGTAAAGTTACTCAAAAAATGTTGCAATTTCTTGGTTTTGAAACAAAGCAACGTTCATTCCCCCATAAAAACGTATTACACCTTTCATTTACTTTTATACAATATGCTTGTTATAAGATGTATACGTTTTACATATTGAGGTATGCCGCCAACATAAAATCACCCCAAGTATTTCAGCAGCGCCAATTACAAAGCAGATTAAACGAAATGGTCATAAATTAAATATATTCATAAACTTTTGAAGAGCTTGTTAATGATGGGGGCTCTTGTTTTTTGGTGACAGGGCAGAATGTCACTCAACGTACCCCCCAACCCCCTATAAACCCAAAGCCCGTCGCTGCAGCGCCAGGATCCCTCCCTCCCGACCACCTGGTAACTAGGCCAATGGAATTTAACTCCAGACGCCATAAACTCCCCGGCCGTTGTAACGGCTTGGAAGATGCAGCTTCTCAAAAGGACATGTGGCCCCTCGGCTGAAAATAAACAGCCCGTTGCCCTGGGAACTGCATTTTTATATGAAACGTGGAGGGGATAAAGGGATCTGTATGAGAGAATGACCCGGTATCCCTTCCTTATGGGGGCAGACGGACGAGCCAAAGGACGTTGGCTATAGTGGGCTTTATAGTAAGCGAGGTCTCGTTTGTGGCCAGTATAGATTGCACAACATTTTGTTATATCAAAGTAGAACCAAGCTCAAACCGCTTCCCACGGTAACATATAGCCAGGATATACGTTTACACCACACAATACACCTTCTGGGTGTCACATGAAGCAGGGACTGGTTTGCCGAAGTGCGCAGGCGGCTTTTGTGCTTCGGGAGAACATTAGAAAAAGGGTTAAGACATCACAAATCTCCAGCGCCCCTGGATGGCTTGGCCAGTCCCTCCTCTTTCCTAACTTAATCCACATTACATAAATTACTCATTCTCTGCGAAATTTACAACAAAAAATATTCTCAGTCTACAATTTTATACACAAGACACTTGGGATGTATTTCTGCTGCTATGGCAACAATTGACTTTAGCCTCACTGTCGCTACATAAACTAAGTATTTACCGAGAACCTAAATGAGGCAAGATGTGACCTCATTAAGTTATCTCTAGAAGTGGCTTCAAGTAACGTGGAAGGCATCGGTGGTCTGTTACTTTATAGCAGTAGGATGGATATCGTCACTAGCTCAATATCTCATTCTGCGCTGTGGCCGTTACTGGGAAGGCGTCTGATTGGTCTGTTCGTAAGACCACCATGCTTTGCAGAGAATTTGAGTTTTAAAATTCAGAGCTCTCCCACCCATAGCATCAGAGAATGAGTGAAAGGCTTTGGATGTAAATGCTCCCAGATACCTATGTCGTAACCTAGTTAATAAGTGACCGTTGGCTTCATCAATGACGGTCTGGGACCCTCCTCTGCCTGCCAAAGAAAGGCCTCCTTTGTGTTGGGAACCGATTCACAGCAGACATTGTTTGCCCTCCGAGAAGACAAAGCTCACCGCTGTGGTTTGTGTTCGTTGCATGGCTTTGGTGTGTCCTCAACCCTGCCGCGCACGCACATGGGACACAGATTACTCAAAGAACGTGACGGCAGATTCTGATGGAGAGAATCAGACCTTACACAGTCCTTATGCTCACCATCGTAATGTCTGTTTCTGTTGCTGTCCCAATAAGTGGTTCCACTAGTTTGAGGAACACCAGAAGTCACCATTTTCAGATACTTCAGGTAATTGGGGCTTTAGTGACTCCACAGCAACATCACGAAACAAACATTCATAAAGAGTGCGTCCCCAGATTAATTGCCCCCTTGAAACTGCCAACAGCCCTTATGATCCAAAGGCTGTCTTCTAGAATGTGCGTCTCTTCTATTCAGCACAGATACAATCTTTACAACCCTGGTTTAAGACTCAAACCTTATCTGTTGGTCTTGTCTTAGATTCAGGAGCCATATACCGATCCCATGCGTGTTTTATCCCCTCACTGTATTACCTTCTACCACCTCTACTGGGAGGCTGCCCACTTAGCCACCACACTTTCCCCACAAGCTTCAGAACATGCCACAGTCTGGCCATTTCTGCATGCGCAATTAGCTGTGCCTCCCCCTACTCAGTTTTAATACCCTCGCTCCATCTGCTATGGTGCGTGATTAATGCGGTGTGACACCCCTAACCTTGGAATGAGGCCCTGGCCAAACCAGGGGGCATCTTAAGATCCCGGGAGAATGGCTGCTGCTTAACCCTCCGGCTGCCAGAGTCCATCAAGGCACAGGCCTCCGATGACTGCAAACACTGAAACTCTCGTGATATTGGTCTCGTGCAAATTCCTCGTTCGTTTTGAAAACGACTGGAGATGCAGCGTCCAGCATCCCCTGATCCTGTAAATGACTCCCAGGCTCAGTTATGTCCGGGATATAACCAGAGGGACCCCCATGGGACCCCATCCTGTATCATTGGCATTACCCATTGTCCTATTGCTTAGGAGCTCATTTAGCACAGGTGGCCTTAAATCCTTTTACAACAATCTATACGGCGGAGACCTAAAAAGGTCAGAATTAAAAGCAAAGCCCTGAATAGACATGAAACATCCCAGAGTCACAAAACCAAACAAAAAACCTACAATTTGTCATTCACCAGCGAAGCGCGATGCTTCTCACTGAAGCGCTCAGTTTATCTAACAATGGCAACGACGGCTTCCGCATTCCTCCCGACCAGACTCCTCCTGCAAGACCTGCCCGTATACATTACAACAGGTAGCCAACAATGGGCTTGTGTCTCGCTGTAATCTCATCCACGGTCTCTGGTGACAGGCGTGGATCTCGCTTTGTCTCGGGGGATCGGGTCACAACGAGACACAGAAGGACCTCAGAGAGATCAGCAACTCCTTCAACTGGACCTTTGACCACCAAAGCTTTCTATTAACCAACAGAAGCCGCACAATGCCGTTTTATGATTACATTTTGTATACAAAACATAATAGAAATAGAATCTTTCTGATCTAGCCACCTGGAAAGTGGAGCATTTTGGGGTAGACATCCAAGTCTCGCGTCTACATGGATCACCACTTTAGTTTTCTTGCGGTCAGTAATGAAAGATTAGAAAGATCATTCCTAGCTGCGTACTCCTTCCCGGAAGACAGTTTAATCACGGCAAATTTGGCATCATTTATATTTTTTCAGGGAATATTCATTTGTCACGTGGCACAAAAGCAGGCGATGATAGGTTGTTACAGAAACTGAAAAAGCCTCTCAAAACTACGAAACTAAATGTAAAGTAAAGGCAGTTAGCCCAGCACTTACCTAGGTACTGGGGGTCCACACGGGGAGAATACAGACCAAATTTGATGAAGATCGGCAGCATAAAGCCAAAGCGGACCCACTCGATGACGTAGAGAGGAGGGCGCCCCACTTCCTGGTGGAGGAGGCTGCACCCCAGCACCGCACTCTCCCCTACGCGGCCAACCACGATCTGAGCGTCTGATCGGATAGTACCTAGATGGAGAGACGGCTGGCGTTAATGAACTTCACGGATATTTGGGCTAAATGTAGGGCATTATTTTACATCAGGGAAGCTATAATGCTTCTATAATGCTTTAAAATTAACTTAAATGTAGATGCAGGAGGGTTTCTGAAAATCTTCTCTTAATAGTAACCGCTGGTCTTCTAGTATAAAGGTACGGGGTGCTGTAAGTAGGAATACTCTGCTTCCGGGTGGGGGGTTTAGTGAAGCCATTGATACAGGTCTGTAATTTCAGAGAGAGGAGATAACACGTAACCGCACACACACTCGAGTCGGTTGGTGCTCTAATAAGAGGTGAATGATCAGGTTCTTCTACATGTTACTGGAGCCGCTCTGATAGAGTACAGGGTTCCTTAACATATGAAACAGAGGCAGCGGCCCGTGGCGGCCGCCCGCACACAGCATGTCACCACATTAATGTTTTAAAGGGCAGGTAAAAGTCAGACTCAGATACAATGTACACGATTCAGAGAAACAACCACCGGTTACCAGTAAACTTTAACGCGTCAAAAAAAAAAGAAATTTTTAATTACATTTTAAAGTGAAATTAATATACAACTATATGAGCTCTATTTATTCACTAAGCTTAAAAAAAAAAAAAAAAAACAGTATTTCAATATCTACAGGTGTCGCCAGGGCAGGCGCCGCTCCCAAAGGCGCAGGTTACCCTTTAATTAGTACCAGTGGGACAGGCACCGATTGATTCTCCTGTGCTGATCTAAGGAGATTCTGGGCTGATTTGTGGACATAGGGTCCGTTGCCTCAATAGTTACTGCTGGATGCAAAGATAGAAATATTTCTAATTAAATATGTGTCTTTTCCTGGCTATACAAAGAACCTTATCCCCAAATTTCTAAGCCGTGGAACTGATGCTCGACTTATAATCATAGCTATATGGTATAATGTACCACTATGGAGGTGCCATTAGTAATTATATATTGTAGGCACCAGCGTTTTGCAGACTGTCCGTGCGTCCTGGAGCTGTATTAGAAGTTTAAGACGCTGACCCATGGGTGTTTCGGGTTAGAGGTCGTGTAAATAAAGTGTTCTCCAACAGCCCTTTTCAGTAATTTCAACCAACGTGCCCGAGTTTGCAGACAGGCAGCAGTTTAAACAAGATGTAATGAAATGCACCAGGATTCCATGACAAATACCGTGGCATGTGTGATGTCATGAGCAGCGCTGATATGATGTCATGTTCCAATGCGTTTCTGTACACAAAACCTTGCCCCATTTCTGCAATCAGGGCTCAAGTTCCACGAGCACCCGACTGGTGAGCCTCAATTAAGAAATCTGACCCCTTTGAGGGGGAAAAAGAGCCAGCCACAGTAGCGTACAGAGCTCTAAGTAAATTGAACTATTTTATTACATCAGCTCAGGGAGTCTTAAACATTTTTACTGAACACAGAGCCGTTCATGTACCAGAGAAATACAAGTAATTTAAATACACTCTTGCTATTAGGGCTCTTGGCTTTTTGTGAGTGAGTAGCGGGACTGACCTTCACCGTAGCACGAGAACAGACACACACAATAAATCCAGAAGCACCAATGCATAGCACAGATCTGCCAACCAAGCGCAGGAACCCAGCGACCGCAAATTCAACTGGCAGCATCCGGAGATCGCCACGGAAATCTCCGCTTCGACCCTCCAAAAAAAAAAAAAAAAAAGGAAATGTCACAGTGCCCACGGCTGGCGTCCAATCAGGATCCTCTCATGGGCAGACAGGGTGGGTAAACGGCAGGGGGCATCACCCTGAGGCTGGAGGTGAACTTTCCAAGAGCAGGACCACAGTGAGAGTCCTTCCACCTGCAGATCCACCTCTACTGGTCTTCTAATAGCACCTGCTTCTCGGCATGTGGGGCATTTCTTCCCAAACCTGTTAAAAAAAAAAAAAAAAGAGGGGGATGGGTTAGAAGCACTCAGTGAGCAAGAACATAAAGCCTAATGTACCCTCACAACCCAGAGTCAATATTGACTTAGTCCACACCCTCCCACATAACTGTCCATTTGTACAATAAGCTGTGTGAGAGATGGCTCCCAGCAACGGCTGGGACTTCCAAGCCCTCGAGACACACCTGCCAAGTGTCCCTGTTTAGTCTGACCAGTCCTTTCTACCTCCAATGCATACGCCTGTTTTCTAGGAGCTTGGAAGGGTTGCTAGGTATGAGGGCATCGCGGGTTTCTAAAGCCCTAAACCCCCAATGTGTATCGAGACAGCAGGAAACGGCTTTATAAATTAAATTAAAACACATTCTACCCAACAATATGGCACATCCTAAAACAAACGCGTATCCATCAGCGGGTGAACCCCAAGCGTACGCGAAGCTGATCTTCTACACGGTCTGGCTCACCCAGACTGAAATATTTTTTTTGCGCAAGCCAACGCCACTCCAAGCCCACAATATTCTCCGTGCAAAACCAGAAGAATGTTTTAAATTAGAACGCGCCTCAATCCTGTATTCTGACTTTTTCCAACTGGAAAAAAAGATTTTCCGTCTAATTGTTTGCTGCCTGCCACGTATCTGACAACGTATCGGACGACAGCCAATTAACAAAATGGGTTTCCATGTAAATCTCCGCTAGCTTTCTTCTTTAAAAAGAAAAAATGGACAAAAAATGTAAGGTTTCAATGCTTAATACTTTGAAAATAATGTGAATATGGCCTAAATGTCAACATAGAAGAGCTTTCATGTTGTGAGATTTTATATATTTCCAGCCTTCTCATAATATTCCCCAAAGGGTACCATGGACTTTACCAACTTTCTGCAAATTTCAGTATCTAACTTTTTTAATCACACGTTGGAGCCAACGTAGGACTCAGGATGGTTGTGCAGCCCGATTTTATGTCGAACATTAAACTACCCGTTTGAAGTCAGTTTAGATCTCTGCGTTGCTCCTGACCGCTCACAATTTCTATATGTCAGCCGTTCACTAAACATAAAAAATTGGCCAAGTTTCCGACTTACCACGGAGCTGCTCGAGCTATTTTTTTATAGTTTACTAAAAAATAGAGTAACCCATCCAATCTCTCCTTCCGAGTCTTGCACCAGTTATTGCAATCTTAGGCTATAAATCTTAATATTCTGGAAACAGTAAGGTTCATATTGTGTTATACAGCAAAACACTTGGTTCCTGTTTAACCACAGCGTCCTTCAGGAAACTAGACAACAGCAAAGCTTCTCAGAGGTTGACATGGATTGAATAAGTTCCAGCTGCTTTTGGGTCAGATTAAAACCACATCCATGGAGAAGCTGCAGATCTCCGATCAAGGCAGACGACCAGCAAGCAAAAACTGGGCGACTGGAATACAAGCCTACTACGTGAATTCACATCCAGAGACCATACGGGCACCATCCTGAAACATGCAAGGCTTGGGAGACCCCCAAAAACTATGAACCATGAGCAGTCTACACTGCTGGAAAGGTTGGACGTATCCGGTGACTATGGACGCAGCCTGCATTCTGAGATGTGATTAGGAGCAACTAGTTAACAACTTTTTGCACCCCCCCACAATTTGCATTAATGTACTCAAGGCAGCAAAAATGACCATTATGTCCAATCAGACAGGGGAGCGATAGTACACTTAATACAGAAGAAAGTCTACCCGTTCCCTGTGTCCAAATGCCAAAGTCACTTCAAAACTTCCCAAAATCCCTTTTCTCCAGGGAGAATTATGGGTTCAACTACTGCCCTGCATGATGGATTTCCGCCTGTTAGCGATCTAATCCGGTATTCTCGTCTCAGACGCACACAAAACATTGTATTTCAGATAAGGTTTAATAAGACATTGTCTTTGTTGTAGCTACGTGGAGTAGCATCCCCACTGGCGAGGCAGGAGCGGCAGCGTATAATGGGTTTATGGGGTTGAGGTGGGGAAAACAGAATGGAGTAGCGTGAGGCAAATAAACAAAGCAGACAGGGTGGGCCGTGCCGTGCCCACCTGCCGCTGCGTTTCCCTGTTTCTATGCAAAACAGATATAAAAAAAATATCTAGAACTGTGTGCTCCAAATGTAGAAGCTCACCTGGGAAACGAGAGGTTAACAAATACGGCATACGGACCCATCATTGAGGGGGTATCTGAAGGGGCTTCCTAGTGTTTGTGATTTTCACCGAATCTCCCGAGTGCTGCACATGGTGGATTTAAAAGGCTTCCCCCAAAAGATGAGCGAGGCCTTCAGCTAACCCAACAGGCAGGTTCCACTGCAGACTTATTCTTCTATTGAATGTTTTTTTGCGGGCCTCGATATTTTTATCTGGGGGGGGGGGCAAAAGGCGCACCCTCCACTGTCTCCCCCAAGGCTACATAAAATCCCCACAGAGACATAATAAGGCTTTAGGATTAGCGAGAGGCAGGAGGTGGAACCCCCTCCTCTGTTTTAAGTAGCTTTATAGCCGCACAGAGCGGATAGGGCCTTCAGACCAACGCCGGGGGCTACCTTACGATATCTACCCGAAGTGGCAAACGAGTTGTCTTATGGTGACCCCCATAGCGTGACGTCACAGAGATGGCCTCATAATTGATACATTATAACTGGAATTTTATTCTCCTTCGAAACAAGCGTTCTGGTTGCATTCGCTGTATGAGGACAGACGATTGTCTGCAAACGTCCATAACAGCAGCCTGGCATTCTGCACTCCATGCGTAGAGTGATGGCCATTGTTCCTTTGTATATGTTCGAGGTCCTCTAAATCCTGATACCCTGGCTGTACCGTGACCTTGAGTGTCTTCCCTTCCTAGATTGCAAGCTCTTCTGCCCACTCCTACCCTTTCTTCCGACTTGGTTTGAGTAAATATTAAGCTGATACATGCCGTGTCAGAAATCCAGCATGGGCTGCAGACAGGCAGACCAGGCTGGGTTGGTATATAGGGTGTAGTAATAGAAGTCCCTAAGGTATCATATCAGAGCTTGGTGGGGCTTAAGACAACTCAGATGTATTGGATGAACTCAAAACAGGCCTACAAGCTTTACTCTGTAGGGACGGGGTTAAAAAGAAGCAAATTGAGGGCAACAAGGGCTGTACCTGCAAGGCACATCTGTTTTAAGAGAATGGTTTGACAGCTTAGCATTAATGCGTCTGCAGACCCCAAAAAGGTACCGCACTACAGGCGATAGAGCGATACGATATTGTTTATGAACGTTATCAAGCATATTTATAAACACCAAAAATAGACAATAACCAAATTGGGTCCATTTACATATTTTAAATTACACCTTCACCTTAAAAAAAATCCATTGTTATCCTCAGATCAACAAGTCGCACACAAGCTACATTTTCCCTCGCTGTCAGTGCCACCAGCAGCGCTCCGTCTCATTCATTTCACTGGAGACCAAGGGGTTAATTACAACTTATAAAAAATTCAATAGGTAAGCAATGTCTTACCCTACGGCATGCGGCCCATGGCTACTGGCGAGCGCCGGGTGTCTGCGCCTGGACTGGGGTAGGGAGGTCCAAGCCACTAATATGCCAACAGCAGCAATGATCCACGGTCATGAGGGTCTGCCAGATCAGTACCTATTGCCAGGGTGGGTGGTCCTGCAGAGGTTGCACACTGATCAATCCCCAAACTGCCCTGACCTCTTCAGATGCTATGCATGCCCCCCATCCTGGGTGCACCCAATACCAGTGCGTGGGTGGCAATGTGAGGCTGGCTTTTTAATTGCAGGTAGGTGCAGTTTGCCCCAGAGTAAGTGGCAGACAGTGCTGGCTCTCACCTCCTCTCCCACAACCTTCTTCTCCAGCTCTCTATCTCCCCTCCTCTCTCTATTCCTGCCTGAACTCCCTGCCAGGCTGCAACTTGCAAACATAACAATGGGAGTGCCAGTGATGTCCCTAAACCCCGCCCACTCTTTCAATCAAGCGCCCCTTGTTTCCATAGCAACAGCCAATGGCAGCCAGCCTGCCAGATCAGCCCTTATGGCTGATGCCCATTATAGGAGCAGCAGATAGAGCCAATTGGGGAGGCTGCGCACTGCATGCTGGTACATGCAGTCTTTGCTAGACCTAAGAAAATCGCTGCTGTGCCTTCGCCCTCTGGTGGGAAGAGCTGACATAACAGCCAACACAACACAAGCCATTAGTGTCCCTGCCACCTAAAAATCAAATGGGCTACTTACAAGAAATCTATACAAAATTATATATACATCATAAATATAAAGAGATCTTAAGGTACTGAATGTCTCCCCACACTTCCCCTCTCTTGTGCTTTAGACGTATTTAGCCTCCTTTTCCGGATTGGCTGCTCAGTTTTATACTGCGCCTGTAACCCTTGGAACCTCGGTTGTCCCTGAAGTGCCCTCAGCAAATTGGCTTTCCAGATTGAAATTGTTTTAATAGATTATTGGTTTTGTCATCTGGGGTTACACATACCCAAGTGTTATAAAACATTTTGAGATATTGAACAGGTGAAACTGTAAGGTGAGAGATGCATTTGTTGGATGCAGGTATTAAATAGTTGGCGAGGTTCTTTTCCACCCATCAATGTAGAATATGGTGTGACATCACACTAGCTGCCGAGCTAGGCTCCGTTGGCTACATCTTTCAACCAAAATCCAGAGGAACATTTTTATGCAGTTTTATAAAAGCAATATCTGCCCTTATTTAATCTGTCAAACCGGCAACTGGATTAAAAGTGAATTTTTCTTAACCCTGTGTTAATCCCCTGAAAACAAACACCTTGCTTAGCTTGGTTAGAGACCAAACCCAAGCGTACTGAAAGCTAGAATTGCTGTAGAATCAAAACTGTAAGAAGGTCCATCTTCTGGAGCTACCAGTTTCTCATGGACCATATAAAATATGGTCACAAGACTGTTGTAGCTTAAATTTAATGATCAGGGAGTAATGGCAGGACAGCCATTAGTCAGAGGCCTTCAGTGCCATCATAGCCACCGCAGTAAGCATATCTCTGGCTCCTGTCATGGTAATAAGTGGACATCATGGGTGCCTGTAAAGTATTTATTGAAATCTCTGCCACAGAGTTTATTGCGGCCTAAACATTGGTGTATTGACCAGGCCTACACCTAACCCAGGAAACTACAGCCTGCCACCACCTCAGTGCCACTGTCCTTCCTGGTGTAGAGATATGATGTCATATACCGTGCACCACATTTAGAGGAAGTGATGGAACATTTAAGGGAGAAACAGTGTGTGTGTATTTGCACAAATTATAAACACATTTAATGCAGTATTGGGACTATATAACAGGGCTTAGTCAGATGTTGTAAAACACAGGTTAGCAATTGTCTTATTTCTTCTCTTCTGTCAGGAACATTTATAATGGAGGGGAGTAGAATGAGCAACAGGTGAATAGAGGGGTTTCTATATTAATAGTGCTGCAAATACACAATACGGACAAAAGTATTGGAAGTCCGGTCATTGTGTTGCGCATTCATCCAGTAGATCATTTGTGAGGTCAGGCACTGATGTTGGATGAAACGCCCAGCTCGCAATCTCCGTTCCACACGTCATTCCATCCTGCACCATGAAGACCAAACCACCGTAGTCAGACGATCCTCTGGAAAGCCCAGCTTTTGTCCCGTCGTACGAACTGCAACTCTCCCACCGGCCCAGAAGATGTAAGAAGGTCCCAGGATCCATGCCACCAAACCTAAAAAAACAAAGCCAATAAATGACCCAAACCAGTAAATCATCAGTCATAACAAGCCTTCCGGGCGAATATACGACCGGAACCTCACCGACTCACAACGACCCAGTTTTTTAACCACATCATCACTGAAACCCAAAACGGGCTGCTTCTGTAGCAGCTCCAATCCTTAAAGAACGAGTCCCAAATTGACACGGATACAGCCCCAAACAAATATGAAAAATGTGTATAAATTGAAAACGAGACAACGCTGACCCGTCCTCGTGCAGCAAAAATTCCAAGCAACCCCGAACCGGACACAGCGCTGACCCCTGCCATGGATACAGCACATCACATCCTTCTCCAAGCGCATCCATTTTGGACCGCCGTAAACGATAGAAACTGTCTCCTCACTGACCACCACATCAGACCGCTGAAGTCCGCCAACACCTGAACGACTCCCACTAACCACAGCTCCCCAATCTGAAAAGCCCCAAAGAACACCAAAAGGAACGCCATAACCTGAGTAGCAACCACCAGGTAAAATGTTGAATACCTGCTTCAACACCTGAACCGATACTGGACGCCTAGCATCCCCTAGACCAACCTTCCTCCGAATTCCTTAGCGTGATCCTTCCAACCATTAAGTTTGAACAGAAACGCCAAAGACGACATATTACGCCCAAAACAACTCAAACAAGAACCATAGCAACACATCCAACTGATCCGCAGCAGTACTAACAGAACCAGCACATGAAACCAGCCTATCCCATTCCTCCCAGACCTTACCACATGCGGACCACTTTACCAGGTCCCTAATTTCCATATCTTGTCTGGACAAACAAAACTGAGTCCCGAGCCCCCGGGGCCACCTTGCGAAACCGCTCCCACTGAAAACGGGATAAGGAGTCCACTATAACGTTCAAGAAACCAGGAACATGCTCAACTCGGAACACCACGTTGAGACATACAGAGCAGCACAAATTTCCGTAACAACTGAATCACCTCCATAGACGAAGCCGACAAACGATTCATTGCGTGAACCACCGCCATGTTATCCGAGAAAGATACTTCCTTATCCCGAAAGAAATCCCACCCATAGTGACAAAGCTACAACCAAAGGAAAGAATTCCAAAAATGCTAAGTTGCGCATGAGCGGACTGCCCTTCCAAGAATCAGGCCAATATGCAGCGCACCAGTGGTCCTGAAAATACACCCCAAAGCCTATGCTCCCAGAAGCATCTGTATAATGTTCCAGCTCCTCAGTGGAAACTGAATCCCTACGAAAAAACACTTTCCTGTTGAGATGTTCCAAGAACACATCCCAAACTTCTAAATCAGCTTTCATAGCTGATGAAATCCATATGAAATGATGCGCAACCTTCACACCGGAAGTTGCCCTTGACAAACTAATAAAAATCCTGCCCATAGGTATTACCAGACACGCAAAATTCAAACCACCAAAGATTGTAACTGCTGCAGAATCACTTTACAGGTACATTCATGAACCACCTCCCACAGCACCACCAGCTTATCCTGCTGAAGCCTGCACTCACCCGCGACCAAATCGATCTCCATACCCAAGAAACTTAGCGGTAAGACCCTCAGTCTTATCGACGGCCAGTGGTACACCAAACAACCCCGTCACCCATTCCAGCATCCGCAGAGAAAGTCATCTAGGCAGTGCGCCAAAAACCGACTCCCTGCCTCCACCTTGACGACCCATTCAATAAACAAACTAATCTTCTCAAAATAAGAACAAGGAATGGAGCAACCCATAGGAAGACAAGTCGACAAAATGCTGGCCCTCAAAAGAACAACCTAGTAGGTGATGACAATCAGGGTGAATCTAACAAGCCGATTTAATATCCGCCTTAACCATTAGAACATTTGGGCCCGCTCTCCTAACCAACTCGACAGTCTGGTCAAATGATGCATAGCAGACAGAAGACAACACCCCATCATTATCGTCATTTACCGATAAACCCCTCACGTATGATAGGTGATGAATCAACCTATACTTCCCAACCTTCTCAGGTACAACGCCCAACGGTGACAACCATAAATTATCCAGAGGGGGCCGAAGGAAAGGTTCAGCCATCCTACCCAAAGAGACCTCCTTAGCTAACTTTTCCCTCACCACCTCTGGAAACTACAAAACCGATTTTAACCCCTTGGCTGCTAAGCCATTTCCCACCCTGGTGCTAAGCTGGTTTTTGGCATTTTGGTGCATCTCACGTTTAAACACGTTTAGAAGTAAATTTCTTGGGAATAAACTATACAAACCATATATTGTTTTTTTCAGCACACCCAGCAGATTCCAAATATACCATTTTTATATGTGTATGTCTCATTAGGTTTGCAAAATAAAGCCAAAAATGGGAAAAAAGTGTAATTTTTCACTTCCGACTCAATAAAAACTAGTTCGTAATGTTATTTTTCTAAACTCTAATATCAAAAGCTGTGTTGCTAAATATTTGTAGTAGGCAACCGGTCTAAAATAAACAGAAATTGAGAACAGTAGACTGTGTTTTTCTAATATTTTATAGCTAAAAGTTAAATTTATTAGACTATCACAAAAGACATCTTTAAATTTAATGCATTTTTTGCTAACTTTTCTGATCAGGAAATGCAGAATAGCGTTCTTTGAGAATGTGATGCATCCATTCGTAAAGGAAGGCATGCGTGACTGCGCAAGACTTTTGGCACTGGGAGGGTTAATGGTGGTCCCCTGGACCAGAAACTGACGTTCAGTAGAACCCGATATAAACATTCATACAGATAAAGCGAATACATGATTCTATCCCTTCATACTATGGCTGTGATGAAGTGCCGAGGTGGGTACAGGACAGGATTGCAGGAATAATATGGTCCATAACACCTTCAATGATGTCAGATTAGAAAAGGTCCTACATGGAAGTAAGAATCATGGTATTGAACTGCTTCAAATAATTAGAACTTGAATAAATGAGGCCAGAGGGTGACGTGGTTTTTAATTCTTCTCCTGATATATACCTACATATATACCTACATATACTTACATATATACCTACATATTCCCCTTTATGGGTTTTCAGACATCTTGTGGTTCTACCCACATACTGCAGTCCGCACCGGCGCTGCGGGAGGTAAATGGTCAGAAGATCCCTTATTTTATAACGCCATGCTGTCTGAAAGTCTTGTTATGTATGAATAGTTTGTCTATGAGCGAAGCAGCTGCCACACCTGAAGAAGCCCTGAATAGAAGCAGCCTTTATGTGAACGATCATTTGACGTGGGAGCGGTTGTTGTCAGATTACTACTAAATTCAGGGGCAACTCTAAACACCAATTTGGGTTGATCTGTGAGATTTGAACTTAACACAAGATCTCTTAAAAGGAGGTGCCAGTGCTTAGTGAATATATCACAGATTTCCCTATGTTTGGCATTGAAGTAAAAAATGGCCAGAACATTTGCCTCTTGTTGAGAATTAGGTTTTTCTGTATATTTTAATAAGTCCGACCTGTCAACTTTCCCCATAAAATCTATATTGGTGTCTAGCGTAGCTGCCGCGTAGCACGTCCATGAAAACCGCTGTTTAACAATGGCCGCTCGGGCGTTATAATCCTCTATGTCTGAGCAGTTACCCCTCAGCCTCTAGAACCGGCTCTTTGGGATATTACACCGCCATGTTGGAAAATGGCAACTCTGCAAAGACATGTAACCATTTACTTCCACCGGCTTTAAAAAAGTACATGTTTGGATGGTCCTAATAACGATGAATATTTCTAAATCACGGAAGTTTAGTTCTTCTCTGATGTATTCGCCCTTAAATGGGAGGCCCCGATTGTTGGAGTAGATATAGAGAAGAAACTCCTCTACATCCTCGACACGCCTCTTCTTATCATGAATATACCTGTAATACCCACGTAGACTAGCAGACCATTTGTGGTGTTGCGAGAAATACCCATTTTCCAAGTCAGCCATAATAAGCAAATAACACTAATACTGCCTGCAATGAACGCGGGAGGAATGTTGGTATAGGAAGTCTTTAGTTACCTGGAAACCCAAATTCTGTTTTATGGAGAGATTCTACGGCGCCAGTTACCAGAATACAATCCTCATCCCGCTGAAAGTCCTTTTAGTTTGTTCAGAACATCTATAGATCTTTGCTTTATAACATACGGTTGTAACGGTTAGCGGGAGTAGCGGGAGAGGTTGGTGGAAATAGGACCTATACCGGAGATAATCGGTCTACCGGGAGGTTTTACGGCATCTTTCTGGATGTTGGGTAGTTTACTGGTGTTAACATCATCAAGTTGGTGGGATATTCGGCATAGTAGTCCTCCTTGTTAAGGATAACCGATCTCCCTTTGTCTGCGGGTTTTATTTTGGTATGTATAAACCTGTAAAAGCTCAAGCTGTCCCCGCACAGGTGGCAACCACATTCATAATAAACACATACAGACATTTCATTCATAAAAACCCCTTTTATTGACACAGAGTTTAAACGGTGCGCAGTTCTCCATCGTGTTAATGGGCTGGTCGGGGAGATCAGTGAGGCTCCCCGTTATGCCCCCCCACGGACCTGTGCCTACTCCGCTGTGATCATCAATTTAGATCCTGATGAAGTTCACCTAAACCATAAACTTAACATCAACAAAAGTGACTGATCCCTGCAGCACAACACAAAGTCTACCAAATGCAGGACGTCCTGCTTCACACGCGCATGTCCAAGTTTACTCATTCCACACACACACACACATTTCCCCCCAGCACTCATATGTCCAGGACTTAGGGAGCCCCGTTACCCCAGTCAACAACTGCTAATTATTAATGAATGAAGCTATTTTGTTAAATCCCCATCACGCACCCAGTTCCAATATGACAGAGATATGACGTCCAAATTAATTTTGCAAAAAATGTTTGGTCCCCAAAAGTAAACCAAGATTCCTGGGGCTTTCGACCAAATATAAGACCACAATACGTTTACGACAGAATAATATAAAATGTATATTTTAATAAGTAAAAAAAACAGTATTTTCACATTATTGAGAGAGGCAGAATTTATTATTTTATGGCATCAGTTATATTCTGTGATTTAAACAAACCAACTGGAACCCACAAGCCATCAACTCTGTAAGCAAGAGGCTCTCATTGGCCACCCAAGATTCCGTTATTTGAATTAGCCAATCGGAAGCTGTAGAAGTTCAGGAGATAGCAAACCACTCTATGTACACTTTTCAAAAAAGCGAAGAAAGGAGGGAGGAGGATAGAGACTTCTTCTTCTCCCAGAAAAGTAATTAACAGTTTCCATTAACTTTAGTAATAATAGTTTGGCACTAAAGGAACATAAACAAAACTACCTCCTTGGTCTTTTAAACATTTTGCAGAGCTGATTTATCCAACTTCTTCTGCTCAGATAGATATATTCCCGGCTGGCTGGCGAACATCCAGAGACAAGTAATCTCAGACCAGCCGTGAACAAAGAAATCCCCGGCTAAGCAGTCAGGAGGGGGGATTTTCCAGAGTAACAAGCTGTATCTTATAAATCTAAGATTATACAGAGACAAACAGACTGATTCTCTAATACATTCTACACAAGAGCCTCTAATACTTTATAGTGGACCAAACAAAGGATCATAGGGGGGGATCAGTGGTAGAAGAAGGTTAGGACCCCCTGTCTTTATGGGTGAGGGAGCTATGGGCACCGAGGACAGGGGTGCATGGTGTAGGAAACAATTAACTTGGATTTGTACATTTTGAATCACATCGGGTTCTGAATGTCCTTTTCCATTCAGTCTTCATTTGATGTGGTGGTGAAACTGTATGACGGATTTCTCCTGCTCTGTGGTCTCTATGGACCCCCGTCGGAGCTTTCTGATCTCGTTTATGGCATCGACTCCGGTGATTCCACGGGCTTTTACTAGATAGCAAGCTAGCATGGTGCCGGTCCTCCCGAACCCGTGCAGGCAATGCACAGCAACTCCCTGGAAAGAGAGGCAGGCGGTTAACCACAATTTTGGGATTTTACCCATGGTACAGCGCTGTGGAATATGAGAGCGCTATGTAAATCAATAATAAAGACAACACATAAGTGTCGAGTACTATGCCCCCCACATACCTCTCCTTTAGCTTTCGCATCGTCCACAATCTTCAGGAAGCTCTTTATCTGCTCCAGGCTGGGCGGACAGAAGTCTACGATACGAATGCGATGGAGGTTGATGCCTGGGCAAGTGTCATGGTAGGGTGGTTTGTGCTCGGTCAGGGTTACCAGGTGCCGTATGCCAACCTCGTACAGATATTCATAGTGGGCAGGGAGCCGCGGCAACGCCATTCCCGCCAGTAACCCAGGTTCCACCCAGGAGAAGTTATGGGGTGGTGTAGAAGACATCTTTACCTACGATGTCAATAAACACATACATTAAGATAGATTAAAAGTAATGTAATGAAGCTTTGGTGGTAGGTAAGTGGAACAGTCTCCTAGCAGAAGTGGTAGAGGCTAATACAGTGATAGGCATATCACTGGGGCACATTGTTTGCTTTAAGGGGTTAAGGACAACCATGGCATTTATATAGTTAAACTCACCCAGTCCCTGTAGATCACAGGGAGGCTCCCTCAGTGCTGTGAGTGCTGCTCCCAGAATGCACTGCTCCTCCGCCTGTACAGAGTACAAATATAGCAAAGTAACCCTAAACCTATACATTGTGGACTCGCACGTGTCACGCCCAATCAGAGTACAGCGCTACGGAATATGATGGCTCTATATAAAGCAATAAATAATAATTATTAACCAAAATATATTATTTTCAGAGGTCAAACACAGTTTTCCTGCAAAATATAACTTTTCAGAGTATAATTCGTATATGAAATCCAAAAATGAAACTGTCAAAGCCTGCATTGAACTGCGTCAGCCCATCTAATATATGGAACAGCTAGAATGTTAACAGAATAGTGGTGGGAGCATGGAACTTGCGCCCAGCTGTAGTGGTACAGCATAGTGCATCATGAGATAGACAGCTGCTCTCTGTCTCATTTATCATAATTTATTATCCTGATGTGGGTTACACATAAAAAGCGACAAATTATATAGTGAACATTGTTATACAGTCGGTAGAATTAGAGGAAGTCACAACACCCCACCCCAAAAACAATCTACAATATCTTTATTGACAAACAATAAAGATATCGTACCTTGGACCAAAGCCCACTACTGAGCCCCCCATTGAATATTACAGGAGGTCTCGCCAACTCGTGCAGCTCCCCCTTATCTTTACAATGGTTTTTGCAATGCCTCGCACACCCCTCAGGCAGTGAAAGAGTTAGGGTCTTTGATACCAGTCATGTGACCTCTGGGGTCTGAACAGAGGGTATAACCCATACACCATACCCCCAACATGCCCTCAAGAGACAACTAACCTGAGACCAACAGCGCACACTCAGCAGAGACCCCTCCTATCGCTGCACAGCCCAGGGACCGTCTGCCAATAGCATGACTTCCAGCTTAAGGGACTGTCTGCCATTTTTAGTAATACATTATAGTAACAGAGATATGCGAAAGCCGCGTTCACCTCACTGGATGAAGAATACGAGATTTCCTGCGATGCAACTCGAATTTCTGAAACTCGACAAGCGAGCCAAATCCATCCAAAACCAGAACTGAGATCTAGTTTAACTTCATAAGAAAAATGGATGAAGCCGTAGAAGCCTCAAGAGAAAATCGAGTCTTTAACTAAACTTAATTCTTTTTATTGCGTCAGCATAGAAGAAGAAGTAAAGTTACATGAGCTTTCGGACCTCCGAGGTCCCTTCTTCCGATAGAATTGTTGTTTACCTTCCTAAATCTCAAATCCATCCCGTGTGTTGTCACAGATTGAGGTGCATCTAGAACCTACGGTGACACCATTTGACATGTCACTTGGGGACTGACTTTGCCAATATCACCAGGGCCGATCCCGCTTACAAACCCTGATGACTCCGGTCAGTTCCAGGTTTATCGGAACTTATCTAGAACAACCCTGCTGAATTTCAGGTTCAGTAAAGACAGCTGTCTGCCCTCCGATTTGGGGGGTTAAGCGTTTAAGCAGATGACGATCAATAGTCATACGGTTATTGTCATACCTGGGAACTATATGGCTGCGGCTACCCGGAGCCCCCTGGCAGAGAGCACCGCTATCAGTGGGCGTGCCAACTGATGTCGCGGGACAGGTCTCTGTTTAAGGGGACATAGGCAGGGAGTGGGGCATATCAGAACATCGACCCGGAGACCCAGAGGAGCTTATTGTGCGGAACTCCAGCTTTGTAGGGTTGTCTCACATTCAAGCTGACATTGATGATAGTACTGAGGGCCATTAGGACAGTCAAACACACTCGTAGATGGCTTCCTTTTAGCGATACAATAATCATCGTATTGGGATGTCTGGAATGTAAGCAAATATCATATGACATTATACACTACAGGATATGGGCATACCCCGATTTAAGGACCATCACTTTATGGACGCTCACGAGTAAGGACATAGCTGCAGCACCGCCATGCCCTTATTTACACGCACTTTGCCAGAACGGACACGTAACAACATCTTGTGTCTTTTGCACATCTTTTGAGCGTTTCGGGTTTTGGGGTGGAAATGAGCTGACGATTGCCGTGCGGGACATACATTGATAAGTGAAAAAAGGTGGTGCTTCTTTTTAAGTACATCTTACACACATGCTCTGGACCCCATTGTGTACGTGGGGTAAGCCTGTACAACGATTCACTTTTTCATCTGAATTCCCTTTAACTTGTGTAAATAAACCCCATTATTCTTCTAAATGCCCCACTCAGTTACACAAATACCCAGCAGTGGGGCACCAAGTCACATCAATAGTCTGGGGAAAGCCCGTGCCACCTTGTGGTCATATCCTATAACGTATTAATGCCATGAAAGAAATCTCTTAACCCAATTTTATGTTTGCTCTTGAAATGCAGAAGTTCTGTATCTTCTTAAGTCTTCACATTCCCTTGAAGATTGGACCCTGGCAGCACTGGGTTAAAACGTTGTTATGGACTTTTTTTTACCCTAAAAACACAGCAGATGCGGGACCGATCCAAGCCGGGACCTGGAACACTCACATGTCTTTATTTCTCTTCGTCACAAAACGTCCCCTGTCGTAAATTGGAAACCCGTTACTGAGCGTTTCCCTTAACTCGCCATGGATAAAGACTCTCAACAATAGGAGTTCAGGTGTCCCGTTGCCTGCGAGCTCCATACTTCTCTGCTCTCTGTAGCCCGAGACCAGTTGCTGACCCAGTTTGTTCCTCCGACCTGCTTTGGGTCCATTCCTGATTCTGTCGCTTTGAGATTTTATCCCTGGGGTCTCTTGTTTGCTTGAGTCTGGCCATCTGATCACCTGGTTTCACCTCACCTTGCTTCTAATCCAGATTTCTGCTGGCCGCATGCCATCCCCTCCTTAGATCTTGGCCCACCATTGACTACTCTCACAAACCTTGAGACCATGACTCTTAGTTTTCATAGAAAAAAGTGCGTGCGCTGGCCCGGTATATGTTAAGCATTACCAAGATTTTATTGGTTAGTTTCAGTTTGTTACGGACCCTTTCATCCATTTTCAAATGTCTAAATCCAATTAGCGTATGTGATGTTTTATAAGAGAGACCGGTAAAGACAATTCAAAGCCCAGAACCATATAGTGAAACTTTTTTTCCTCCCTATTTTTTTTTTTTTCATACATTTCAACAATTATGTCAGATTCTTTCAACCATATAATTTCACAAACTTTCTAAATGCCAAATAGATGGATGATTTACAGGGCTCGCTTTAGCTCTGAAAGGGTCAAAAATGATATATTTTTTATTTGGTCTGTTACAAAATATCCATTTAGTGCTAGTTTGCAATCCCCCCCACCCCTGCTTTTTACAGAAAAAAGTTAACAGATGGAGCAAATCTATCGTCCTAAACAGTTTGTGATAGATTAGCCAATGTAGACTACGCTTTATCATCAATTCATGTGCTTCCTTACAATTCCCATTTGTCAAATTTCATTTATTTAAAAAGGTATGAACTGTATTGGAAAAAAGGATGGGGTGCAAACGTAAGACAATAAATTCATGCTCCTTCTCCCTCTGAAAAGGGGAATTTTGTGAGTTTCAGTTTGTTTTATTGTGTAATCTGGCTCAGCAAGTTAGGACTGGCATCATTGATTGACTAGCTGTCCTGACCCCTCTATAAATGGTCCAGCCCACAGAGTTAAATCACCCTATGTGTTCCCTGATTAACATTGTGACACACAAAGCGCTGAGGAATGTACCACTTATAACACGGGGTGCTTGGATAACACTATATTCTTACAATCACATTGACTCTTTTTGGAACCTTGTTAAAGTCTGCTCATAATCGTATCTTTAAGGTGTTCAGTAAAGCCCTTATGGGAAAAAAGTACAGTGCATTACAGAGAGCAAGAGATGCGTCTTTGCTAGGAATTTTAGGTCATGTTGAGAAAAACATCGAAAAGAACAGTTAATTTCCTTGGGTGTTAAGAAAAGGGATAAAAGACACACATATAAGAGCTGCGGTCAGAATGGGAGCAGCCCGGACGACCTCTTCCTAGGGATGTAGCAAACTTCTGGGGCGAAGTGGTTTTCTCAGGGCCGCTTGTCGCAAACCTCTAGAAGTTTCCTTCTCTCGTCGCACGATTCAGGCTATAGCAAAGTGCAGTCGGACTCCTGCTTCTGTCGTGATCTGCGCTCTCCGGAGGCACGACCCGAGGCCTGTGCTCTGGGCTGGAAACAAAAACCAAGATGTATACATTGGATAAATTAAATATTCCAACTAAGCATGTAAGGGTCCCCAGTAAAGAAACAACTTTCCATCCTCTTCATACTGGAAGATCTCTAGAAAGGACCAAATTTTACATTTTTTTTTTAAAAAAAAGCTTTCCCGATAGTTCTTGCTTTAAAATCCTAACAGATAAACAATTTTTTGTTCTGCCGCCTCCTAGATCACGGAGGACTTTGGGTTTTGCGGTCTCTAAAAGTAAACACCATACAAAATCATAGAGATGCTCTGTTGGCCTCACTAAGACAATGAGACTTTGTTCAGCGTTTAAACCCTTTCTATGATCTTTTTCTGTTAAGAATCAGTTGAAGCCACCAGGAAGTAGCTACACAGAAGACCTTTTATCTGCTAAAACATAGCTTTGAATATGGTCAGAATACGTGCCTATAACACGATCATCTCTCTATAAAGCAGAAAAACATGCCTAAATCCGGTTTCCCACACCAGCAGGAAAACACTAAGGTGCGGCGATTGGTAAAAGAAGCCTTACAACGTCCCCCTGGATCATATAGTATTTCTCACATTTCAAGGCCATGCACTCGTTAACCTGAAGTTTCTCCTGTTTTCCTCTTACCAACGCAACCTACTCAGGGTCACGTCCGCATGGGAGGGAGATTAGAGACATTAATGAGAACAATTTTATGTAACTTGGTAAATGATTTGTAAGAAAAGCCAGATTAAGCACAGGGTTCTCGATCAGCGTTGGGTTTATCTGGGCTGTAGCTTTACGTTGACTTTTCCGATAACCCGTGTGTTTCTTACAGATGATGTCTGCATCTCTGGGATCACAAAACTTTCTCAGTACAATGTGAAGCTGCTCATCGTTAATGTACGGTGCTCTTATGGCAAGGTGGCGCTTAAACATATCACCCTGCTCAGGAGATACCACCCGAGTATGGGCTTATTGGCGAACCGACATGATGTCAGTTGATAAAGCTGTCGGCGTTACCTGCTGAGGCGGCTGGGGGTGCTCCTGCTGGGGTGGTAGGGGCTGCTGTTGCTGCTGCTGGTATTCCTCTTGCTGCAGCTGCTGAGCCAGCTCCAGATCACTCATGGCCAGTGGACCTTGCTGCTGTTGTTGCAAAGACAATGCAATCATGTAATCCTGGAACAGAAAAGGTCAGATTTGGACGACTACACCTCTTGTGCAAAGCTCAGGAGACTCAGAGTCCAACTAAACTCTGGTTGATTTAGAGACAGGGCCAACCAGAGTTTTCGTAACACGTTTCATTTGCTTATGACACTTTTTATAGCTAACCATGAGATCTGTTCCTCTCTGTCAAAGACCAATAGTTTTTCTCACCTCATGGCATTGCTTCTGAAGACCAAGGTCAATGGTTAGAAGGTATTTTTTGTCTGGATAATGTCTTTATCAATGAACCTTTAAACATCCTAAACTTGACCTTCTATATTTATGATGGCACTGGTCTGAAGCTGGATTCCTTGGGCATTCATCAATATTAACCCTTTACCTGATCGACCTGCCTCTGCTGCAGCTGCTGGGGGTTGCTGAAGGAAGCCTCTTTTTCCAAACGTGGGATCAGATGGAAATTGGAGTCACAAAAACAGCTGTCTCCTTCCACATTGTGCAGACTTTCCCAGATCACCCTCTCCTCTTGAAGAAACCCTTGGTCGGTGACCAGAAGATACAGATGGCCCTTCAAAGACAATGTTTCGTAATGCACAATTTCAAGAAGAACCGGATTAAATCTTCCAAAAAAACCATAGACAATTCATTAAATATTTAATACCTCTACAAGATTTAAAGCCAAGCTCCTTCTGATACAACTATTACTACAAGGCACACCCTGTGGGACCAGTTGATATTCTAGCTTTCCATCTTTGTCCATAAAATTGTCTTTTTACATGGCATATTATTATTGTTTTATTTATATTGTGCCAACAATTTAAGCAGAAACGGATACATTAGAGAAAAAGAGCCCTGCTCGCAAGCTTGCATGTGATGGCGTCAGGATCCTCTCTGACCTGGTCTACCAAGTCTGCCCTGTGGACCTCACCTTGTGCTTTATAAGTGTGCTGAAGTGGTTGTTTCGGAAAAAGACGCTGAGTTCTTCTTCTTTCACAGCGCCCATTAACTCACACAGTCCGTGGTAGGTCAGTTGCGCGGCAGTAGATTCCAGGTACTGTTCTGCGATGAGGCCTATGAAAGACAACCAGGAGGTTGTCCAAAGAATTCCATCAGTGCATCTTATTGTAATACAGCTATTAGAATCAGAATGTTAATTAGATCTATAGTTACTAATGGTCGCATGATCGCACCATGGGCGCTGGTATTTAAAAGAGCTTGTTGGAAGTCATAGCAAGTTCATCTTACCCTCCGTGACCAGGTTGGGGTCATTCGAATGCTTGCATGTAATGATTTTCTCCACCAGTTGGTTGTAACTCAGTTTTCCTATGGCCTTGACAGCCTCCTCGCTCTGCAATGCACCAGATCACAAAAGAGTTAAAAATAAAGAATCTACCTGCAAGGTCACGCTGACCACACACAGTTCTAGAACAAATGACCGAATGACGCCAAGTGAAGAATTATTCACTCTCCGTATTATGTGATTTGTTGAAGAGCTGCGTTTCAGGACACGTTGTTACAAAGTAAAAGTCAGTAGGGTATTCTGTAAGTCAAAGAAATAGAGACACCGAGCAAGGGTCTACATATTTCACAGGGACCACAGCAGCAAGTCTGCTCCTGAAGCCCGTGAGCTGCAGGATGTTCAACATTCTTAACATCTCTATTACTGTTCACAACTCTACTATCCTACCAACTGACAGAGTTTGGTGCTTTGGTGTCACCCTCGACTCTGCTCTCTCCTTCATCCCTCACATCCAGTCCCTCACCAAACCCTGCCGCCTCCACCTGAAAAACATCTCGCTAATCCAACCATTCCCCACACAAGAGACAACCTAAATACTAATCCACTGACCCCGACCTATCCAAATACACTCCCTTAAAAAAAATCTAACCCCCCCCCCAAAACAATAACTACCTGAGGATCCACCAGCCATCCGTGATACAAAGGAATATTTAGAAGGTCAAACACTATACACTCGGGAGTGTATTCAAAGTCCTGAACCCCGGTAAACCGCACGTTAACATCCAGCCCGGTGGAGAGTTTGGGAAGAACGGTCATTGCATCATTAACGTTCTGAGAGAGAGAAAACACGCATTAATAAACAAAAGTAGCACTTTCAGCGTGTCCAGAATCAATTTTCCTTTAAACAGCACAAAAGCTATTTTCTGTATATTTAATTTATTTTGAATCAAAGATTTTTTTTTAAAATCAGATTGTATTCCAAAAATAAATCTGTATTTAGACAAAAACACCCCCTGGCTGGGTTATGTGGTTCAGCAGGTCGGGTTCGCTCGGTTTGTGTTTTGGGTTGAGTTTTAGATGTTTATACTGTAAAGAGTGTTGGTAGCCATAGGCAGAACTATAACCCCATCAACGTCTGACCTGCTGGAAGTTCAGCTGCAGGGCTTCAGAATTTTCTTGTGGTTGAATAGATAAAATGCAATCTCCTGCATGAATAAAGGGGGAAAAAATATTCACAAATGTTATTAATAATACTTTATTTTATTTAACATATAGAGTTGCAGGAAAAACACAGTTTTACATTGAACTAACCTTGGAATGGTGTGGCTTTAGCTACTCTTATCAGTAGTAGAGACAACCTTATTGCCACTACAGCACTTGCTAAACCCATAGAAATGGAATGGAATTAAACAGCGAAAGACCCCATGTCAGGTTGGATCCCCCATTACGCTCAACGGAGGATGTCACAATTATTACGCCATTAATAAGCACCCTTTGTAACGGGGGAGGAGGGTTCCCTGTTACCCCTTTCTAGAGGCAAGTAAAACAAGACCAACCATCTAAAGCTCTTACCAAGATGGGCCATCAGCTCCTCCGAGGTGATCACCTCTTTCTGGGGGGCCAGCTTGACCTACAAGGATGAGACAATTGGTTTATTGATTGGACTCACAGACCAGGCTGATGGGGCAGTAAAGTACATTAACTGTAATGCGCACTTAGGAGTGCATTAATAATATATAGTATTGAACTGCACAATAATACGTTATGAGACAGAGTCATTTATCAGTGTGTGAGCAGCATTGTAAAAAACTGTTTGTAAAGCGTGTGTGTGCAGCATATGTTATGTCTGTAAACACAAAACCTGTTCTTCCGGGCCATTCTACGAGACTCAAATTGTATTATAAAGTCATCTGGATTTGGAACAGACCTGAAATCATGTTCGTAATGCATTAACCTCAAAGCTGGTATCTCTTCTAATGTCGGGGTATGTAGCATACGAACGGTTATAGAACTACAACAGCAGCTATGGAAATACCAGTGTGACTAGCCAATCATCATCAGAACATCATGGGAACTAAGTCTGTTGAGGACTACATGTTCCGACGATGATCATCCAATCACTTGTCCAAACCTATGACTAGACACAGTCCACAGTGTTCCAAAACCTTACTCTATGCTCAAAATAAAAAAAGAATGATGCTGTTTAAGCTGTAACACGATACCTTCCATCGCAAGAAGAGAATGTTCATGATGGCCAGAAGAGGACATGGTCCATTTTCACTCTGAGTAATAATTGGCGTCCTCTCCCCTTTCCAGTTTATCCACTTGACGAAGTAGTAATCGGATCCAGCCTCGTCCCCCGGGGGCTTGGATGCGGCAGCCTCCGACGCCTCCTCGCAGGGGCTAATACTGCTACTAGAGCACAGCAGGTTCTGTAAGGATGGGTTTTCCCCTTGAGGGCCATCTTCTGAAGGACGATTGCTCTCCGGCTGCTCCGTCTCGGCAGACACAGACTGCTCTGTAACTCTGCTGAAGTCTGGCGCAGACTCGGATGTACTCTCTTCTGCTCCTCTGTCTGGTTCAGAGGTACTTTGTGTGCTGCTAAGAGCAGAGGACTCGCTCTGATTAGAAATATCTTCATTAATACCTAAATCCGAGTCCCTTTCCTTCGTTTCCAAGCTTTCCATCTCTGCATCCTGGATCTCAGCACTTTCCCCGCTTTTGTTTTCGTGACTCGTCAATTCATGATTGTCCGCCACGGTGCCTTCAATAGTGGTTTCAACTCTTTGGTCCATTTTGGAATCATTAACAGTGGACTCCATCGAGCACAACGAAAAAGGGATTTCTTAGAGCGTTTAAAGGTTTCTGCTACACCGCCTCAATATAAAGTAATGCGTATAAAAGAAGAAAAAAATACTTATTTCTTCTAAAAGAGTCAAAAAGGTAGTTTTTTGTCGACCCAAAAATATATGCATTCAAATATTATTCCAAAAGTTTTCTAATAATATTTTAAAATATATAATTAAATAGAATATCTCAATAAATCAGCACTCTCCTTGGTCCAAAAAAACAGTTTTGCAGGGAAACAAACTGTATAAATCGATGGCTTTTATTTAAAAAAAAAAGGCCCTTATTATTTCTCTAAAGTTGGGTACAAAAAAAAATATTTCAAAAACTAATTGCAGGTTAAATAAATATTTAACCCCCAAGAAATTACATGAAAAAGAGCAGAACTCCAGGTATTATTTTATGGGGAAAAAAAAGCTAGAAAAAATAATGTGCTTTCCTAAAAGTTGTTTACTTGGCTTTAGTGTCTTCCGCGTTGAGCCATTAATTTTTAAAGATGTGCAATCAGAAAAGCTTTCACAAGAGGCTCTTCTTCGTCCTGAAATTAGCCAACTACCAGCGGTCTTCTAGAATACTTTTTAGTAGAATTCTTTTTTTTTTTTTTTTTTTTGAACCTAAAAAAAATAAAAAAAAAACAAATTGTATTTTTTGAAAAAATATTTTTTCACAAATGTGGGCACACAAATACATTTTTTTTTACTAATTTCGACACCTTTGTTTCAATTCTGACTATTGTTACTATAGCAACCTGTCATTTTCTATCAGATCCATCACTGAACACTTCATATTAGCCAACGTAGATTTTAAAAAATATTGTGTAGATTATATTATATTATATATATATATTTCCATTATTCTGGTGTAGACGTATCGGAGTCCCCGTCTAGCCTTGCTTGTGTCGTGCAGCACACTGGTACCGAGTATCACCATAAGCCTATCAGCACATAGGCTTCAAAGTAATATTATTATTGGATGAGTCACTGAGTTTGCTTGTTCCTGACCAGGAACAGCTGTGTATCGAGCTAGTCGTTCTCCACATATTAAGCAATAGACGTTCAAACATTTCACCCGCGTCGGGCGTGAGTCATACATGGCCCTATTTTTATCAAGAATAAAGCAGGCCTGTGATTGCCGCGTTAGATGCCACGCGAAATGCGCCAGGCGTATTTCCATTCCCCATTTTTTGTGCTGAGCCTCCCTGCTGCGCTGCCATTTGATGAAATTCTGATAACAAAATATATACACCAATTAAAATAGCTTTTAATCGGATGCCTACACAGAGACCTGCCTATTTCCTATGCATTGTTCATTGACCAAAAGATTCCACCGGTTTCTATGGCAACCGCCCCAGGTAGCGCATCAATTTGTCACTTATTTGCTTTGGTTTGTTGAATTTATATGATGGGCATCATATATATATGTGACACAACGTAAATAATAACAAGATTACCAGTGCTGCAAGAACAATTTAGTGATGAAACATTATGACATCATACCGCCGCTATGTAATACGGGTAGAGCGTGGTGTGACGTCATGGCAATATCTTGCCTGCACTAATAAACGCTGCGTTTGTAAAAGTATATAAAATGTTAATCTATTTAAACATCGGAGAGGTAACATTGTTTCTAACCCTAGAAGGGTGGAACTATGTTGCAGTGACACATTTGGAGACTTATGTTTCATACATGGTGTTACGAGTAGGGGCTCACGGCTCATGGGCTTTATTTCAAAGCCTAACAAAATAAAGGCCTCTCATCCCAAAATTATCTATACATCCCTAGCAAATGTATACATTTTACCGGACCATCTACCGCCGTCGAGAGGGGATTAATCTGGTCCCCCTCGTCCTGGGAGGTCGGAGGGCACAGACCGCACGTCTCCCAGCCACATCGTTGGCCGAATGGTTCTTATCTGCTGTCAAGTTCTATGTTTCTTTAAGCAAACCGGCGTATATAATATTTTTACTATGTTTACCTCGAGGATAGTAACGATTTGCATGTAACGGCGCCACGTTATTTCACCGTGTAAGCCGTGCCACGGGACGGACGCACGGCAACGACGCTTAAAGCGGAGACAATTTCAAAATCTGTCAGGACAGACCCGCCTGATGTGACAAAGCCCAGTTCTCTATCCGACGCGCTTCTTAAAATCACATGACAGCATCTTCAATATGTTTTAAAGGATCCCGTGTTATCGAGCCCACAGCCTGTTAACCCTTTCAAAGACAAACACCAGTTAAAAACCCACTCATCTGGGTAAAGCACCGGCACAGACGGCACAAAAGATCACGTTCCAAGCAGACGGTACCTGCGCTGGATTCCGAGGCCAGGGAGGGCTCCTTCTTCTCTATATTCCCGGGCTCCACAATCTCTTTTTGCAGGGGCCACCTTACAGCTGCATTCCCGTGGCCCTGGCTCGTGGCGAGCACCCAGATCTCCGCGCACCCACCGGCCCCTAGACCTGGAGCTTGTTTATATTTTCCACAAAGTTTTTTTTCTTCTTCTTTTTTTTCTAGGTTGCGTTCAACAAAGATCTGTGACGATCTGTTTTTTTAAGAGTGTACCTCTGATTAGATGCAGTCGCTGCTCTTTAAGCTTGTTGACCTCTACTGGGGTGGAGGTGTCATTGCATGGGCAGTTTATTAAAGTGGACACATCGCCCCTCTTTTCCCCCCCTGATGCCCCTCTTTTCTAGGAGGTCAGAACGTTTGCTGGGTATGAGGGTATCGCAGGATTCTACAGCCCTAAAAGCCCCGATAATGTGTATAGAAACAGCAGGAAATTGCTTTATAAATGAAACGGGGCAAATAACCCCCATTATTCTTCTTCTAAATCATATAAATTAATTTTTAAGGTAAAAAAAATTGAGCTGGAGGTGGACGCTACTGATTTCATGTTTAATCTTAACTTATATTATTTAGAAGAAGAATAATGTATTTTATTTTGTACAGCATGCTGAGAAAACAGGGGCATTATTATTATTATTATTATGCATCATTTTATATAGCGCCATCAAATTCCGTAACGCTGTACAATGGGTAGACAGGACATGTGTATGTAACATAACAAATTGACTTACAGAAACAACAGGTGAGGTGGGCCCTGCTCAAACCAGCTTACAATCTAGAGGCATCAGGGGTGGAGAGAGGGGCATCAGGGCAGGAGAGAGGGGCACAGGGAGGAGAGAGGGGGCATCAGAGGAGGAGAGGGGCACAGGGGAGGAGAGAGGGAGCATCAGGGGAGGAGAGGTGCATCAGGGGTTTGGGGCTCAGAGAGATGCTGGGTACGATGAACAGACACATGATGTTCACATGATGATATTTTGTAAACGTTTTTAGAAACGTTGCTGCTGAG
The DNA here is from genome assembly GCF_027358695.1 of Spea bombifrons. Lineage (NCBI taxonomy): Eukaryota > Metazoa > Chordata > Amphibia > Anura > Pelobatidae > Spea > Spea bombifrons. Next base: position 27,980,049 of record NC_071095.1, on the reverse strand, counting down.
CAGAATAATTAAAGCAATATTAGGCATCTTAGTATACCGGTATTTTTCCTCTTGCGTGCTCCTTCCCTCTGGCACAACAGGAGTTAAACCCATCCCCTCCCCACCCCGTGTTGTGCCTGAGTGCTGAAAGGAACTACAAGTCCCGGCATGCACTGGGGCTGCCTGCGCGTCAGCCCCGGAGTAGTGAAGGGGCACTGAGCTGCTGGTGTCAGAGGCTCAGGGAGCTGGCAGCATGGAGCACTTTCTGCAGGGCTGTAAGGCTGCCTTACAGGTAATGTGCCCCCTATGCATGCACACTGTATGAATTACCCCTCCATTACTTGTCTCAACGTCTTGTATGCTTCTGACCTGCAGAGCTGACACTCCACTCCTCCATTACTTGTCTGAACGTCTTGTATTTTTCTGACCTGCAGAGCTGACACTCCACTCCTCCATTACATGTCCCAACTTCTTGTATTCTTCTGACCTGCAGAGCTGACACTCTGCCCCTCCATTACTTGTCTGAATGTCTTGTATTCTTCTGACCTGCAGAGCTGACACTCTACCCTTCCATTTCTTGCCTGAACAATTTGTATTCTTCTGACCTGTAGAGCTGACACTCTGCCAAGCACATCTTAAAGGGTGCAGACCTTTAACTTGCTTGCTCTATTTTTTGACCCATTCTTTTGTAAACGGGGTACACGTATCCCCCCGGTGTGCCCAGGAGGGTGGGCGGTCATTGCATTCTCTGTATCTCCTGTGGTATTGTATTGTGGTTGTGTAGGGTGAGTGTCACTGTGTGTCCCGGAGGAAAGCAGCCGCTCCGGTGGGGGGGGGGTTACTTGGTAAAATGCATCCCCCCGCATTCCACAGCAGCTCCAATATAGAGGGAATGTCTGGTAGGAGTGGGTTGCGGTATTATTTGGGGATGAAATTATAATTTTGTGCATTCCCAAATTCCATGTTTTCCCCATGTTTAAAAGTTTAACCCGACCAGCCGTGTATAAAAATCAGAGGCAAAAATATCATCAGTCCAGAACAAGAAACTGTGCAAAAATAGCGGAATTTTTTTTAAATTCTGCATACAAAATATCAGCGAATAACGGGAAAACACTCTCATAACTGTACCGGCCACCCCTGCTGGAAGACCATTCCATTGTCACACTACTCTAATACTGTAAAACTGATTTACACAATCACTGAAAGGGGCTAAAACCAATACCACCGTGCCAGTATTTAAACGCCTCCGCCGGCAGGCAGATGAGAACACTGCCGTCTTTCTAATCACATTGCCAGTGAAATATTGCTGAAAACCCCAAAGTGTTAGTATCGTGTTTATACGCGGAGCGTGGCTGGGTGGACGGGCTTCTCCCCGGGGACAGTCTCCGTGGCATCAGGGGCCACATATTCTCAGTATCCCTCTCCTTAATAAGGCGTTTCAGCACAGCGGACGCGGCTCGGACGGCCAGTTTCCCCCGCAGCACGTGGCCCTTCACAATGGCTTCCTTATTCTGCCGCAGAGATTCTGTATGTGTGGGACGAGCATGCAGCATGCGCGGGTCACATTGTACTCGCCGCGGACCCTCTCATCGCTGGCTCTCGGCTTTTATTGGGCTCCGCGCTATTTTTAAATACGTAAATTCTTACGTCCGGAACCACGGGGCGTCTGGTAGTTTTACCTCGAATTGTGTCTTTATTTTGTGCGTCGGTCAGAACGCGGGCCATTGTGTAGCACTTATAGGGTTAAATCGCGAGTCGTGTTTTGCTTCCCCGGGGTCCTCGCCTCTAATCCCGAGCATTTGTTCCGGGTGGGACGTGCGGCCGCGGACGGCCCTGCTGACGGACACAGAGCTATATTTAATTTGTGCTGGAAAGGTTTTATCTAACGGACGACGCAGCCCGACACACACAGATAGACGTCGGCCTCCCACGGCCAGAAGCCAAGGCTCGCTAAACCAGAAACGCGGGCAACTAATTCGCTTCCCGGGCTCTCGGAATCCGCGCTGCATGCTGTGAATAAGCCCCTCCGCGCGGCGGCATGAATTAACGCTGCTTCCGGCAGCTCGCATCCTTCGGAAATATCGAAAACGTGATGCAGGGAGAAATGAGGTCGCTCGGCGAAAAAGTGGGACTGGCAAGAAGCCCCCAGACCCTGGGGGATCAGACCTGCTTAACCGTTCCATGGCCAAGTGCCACGGCTCTACCCTCGGCCCTTCAAACAGTCGGCAAGAGGCGTTTCCTTTTGCAACAGATGCTCCATCGTTCAAACTAGCAACGAGCCCGGGTTTGCTAGCGGCCTTTTGTATCAGAAGGGTGTGAGGGGATGACGATAAATCAAGTCACCAGGAACCCCCTGTGGTCCTCAAACCCCGTTAAGACGAGGGTCACGCGGCACCCTCCTTTTGGGGAGTTTCATTCAGCGCCCCACCGCGGAGGAGCCGTCATTGTGGGCAGCAGCGCTCTGTATAACGCAGGAGTCGCCCACATGTCGATGTGCTTTACTTCGTCTGGGGTGTCCGACCGATACGCAGCGTGAGGCTCACGTCCCCGGTGCTGGGGAGAGTAGGGGCAATGCGGCTTCATGGGTGCAGTTATATGTACCAACCAGAAACGTTACGGTTTTAACATATATATATATATATATATATATATATATATATATATATATATATATATATATATATAAATCAGACTCCGCAGCGCTCCCACGTGCCCGAGGTCTCCCGTGCGATCGTTATGTGCCATCATTGAGTTATTTCGGCTCTGTCCGAGGCGTTCAGCCTTTATTTATAGCCTGTTCACGTAGTAACTCGTCGGGGGTCTTCGTAACCAATCCCAGGGCCTGCCAAAAATACCATGCCCCCCGATTAGCCGGTAAAACCCGCGCCCCTCGGAATGTAATGCCCCGTTTCCACGGAACGCGATGTCTCTCGGCTGTGCGGGGAACGTGGCAGCATTCATCTCGTTACACAGGCCTTTGTTTCCAGAACAAATGTAATAACGTAGCACGTCTTCTGCTTTTAAGATTCCACGCAAATATTGTTTTTCCCTAAACAAATGACCCATGCGATTTATTAACTGCAAGCATATGGTGTTTTTGTACGTTCCCTCGGAAAGCACTTCGTCTCCGAGCCGCTTTCCATAAATGAGTTACTTTCCAGGGCAAATGTAAGCAAATTATGGCCAAACTTGCCTGCCGTTGGCCCAGCGCCTTCACGGTATCCGAGGAACGCAAGTGGGTTTTAACGATTCTCAAAAAACAGTCGTTTCCATTTTTCGCAACCTTTTTTTTTTTTGACGTTCTGGAGCTAAGTTTAAAAGCAGTCTTATCACCATAGCAACCAATGAAATACTCCCAACTAGTGGGAGCCTTCTATTGGTTGCTACGGACCACTCTTCACACTTTATCCCAGTATAATTTCTAGTGCTTGATATATATACAACGTATGTAATACGCAGAGGGGTTAATGTCACGTCTGGCCCCCGATGAGATATGTTATCGCAGTTTGCTTTATGGCATCTGTTTGTATAGGTAATGGAGCTGCTTTGATGGCTGCGGTAAGAGTTTTATTGAGGGGACCTATATCTAAGTGCTTCGTGTATTTGTCCCACAGCATATATAGCAGATAATATTTGGGTAATTACGTGTGGTTAAGCTGATAGCCCTGACATGGAGTAGAGGTAGATTGCTAACCTATACCTTTCTGCATCCGTGTAGTTGAGAAAGTGAGACTGGAACCTTGCCAAGAGTTACTTAGCCGCTCTTGGACGATATATTACCCCTTTCTTCCTTTTTTTTTTTTACTATCCGTCTCCTTACACAGATTTTCAAAAATGTTGCTTTCCGTCCAGCGAAAGGTAGACCCTTTACTGCGAAAACCCAATTAGTAAGTATGAGTAGGGATGGCATTTTTATTTGCAAGATTATTCGGATTGCTCACGGTCACAAAAGTAAACTTCGCAGCAAGCGGGCCGTGGTTGCAGACCTGCGAGTCTGATATGCTGGAAACCCGCGCACACGTACCGCTACTCTGTGTCTGACCAAATCCCCAACTGGTTTAAATCACGCGAGCGTCCCGAATACTCGTAGCCTGGCTCTTTTATTTCTCTGTGGGGACGCTTTCGTGCTTTTAGACTCTGTGATTATTTTTTTAGTTAGCAGATAGATGCCTATGGAAGACATATCGTCCCGTGTGACAGTAAGAGCTTGGTAAAAAATATTTTCTTTGTCTTTATTGCTTTACAGGAGAAGCATGAATCTCTGGACTTCCACATAGTTCTGGGCAATGAAGCCTGTGATTTGGACTCAATGGTGTCTGCGATGACCCTGGCTTACTTTCTAGCGAAGGTTTGTTCTGATAGTATGCTCCCCCCTGGGAAAGGCCACCAGCTGCTTTGTCTTGCCATCCGGGTGTCTTCCCTCCCGAGCCCGATGAACCCCAAACCATGCAAACATCTTGCCTTCCCGGCACGCGAATGGGAGGATTTACATTCTCACCCATTTCTGTTTTTTCCTTTTAGACCTCATCAAGCAAAAACCTGGTGCACATTCCGGTTCTCAATATCCCCCGGGAAGACTTCCCTCTGAGGACAGAGAGCACCTTCTTTCTGAAGGAGAACGGAATTTCACAGGAGATCCTGACCTTTAGGGATGAGATCGACATTCCGAGTCTGTATGAGTCCGGTCAGCTTATGCTCACCCTGGTGGATCACAATGTTTTACCCAGGTGAGTTGCCGTTGTAACCCTACACCTATTCCTAGCGTGATCCCATGGAGACACATATGTGCGGTATGAACTAATGCGTAAGCTCCTTAACTTCCCCCCTGCTGATAAAGGATGAGCAAGGGATATGGTGGTGATTTTTTTGTTGTAAGTTTTAATAGTTTTTCTCATTGCTTGTCATGAATTCTGACGTGTTCTTGCGTGTGATCCGGTAGTGCTGACTCTTTCATGGAGGATGTAGTGACAGAGGTTATCGATCACCGTGCTCTGGAGAGAAGAGCTTCAATGAATTGTGAGGTCACCTCTGAACTGGTGGGGTCCTGCACGACCCTGATAGCAGAAAAGATCATCCGGGCCGCCCCAAATATCTTGGACAGACAGCTGGCATCTTTGTTACGTGGTGAGAAGCACTCAAAGGCACTGTACATGGGTAAACCAGCGGCAGCCCATAGTAGATGGCATTTCTGCCCTATGTAACCCGCATTGGCTGCTCAGTATTTCAAATCAGAACCCTTAATTTTAATATTGAGATTGTTTTGAACACATAACATGAAATGCTTTCCTTTCTTATCGAGGAACGATTGTTCTTGATTGCGTTAACATGACACCTGCGGCTGGTAAAGTGACCCCAAAAGACAGTGAACTTGTCACAACGCTGGAATCCATGTTCCCCAGTCTTCCATTAAGGACTGAAGTGTTTGATTCACTACAGATAGCCAAGTTTGACGTGTCAGGTAAAAAAATTTTATAAGCATTTTAAATGCATGTGTAGGACACCAGCATGCAATGAGCATGAACATTTTGGTCCGTGTCTTCTGCTCAAGGAACAGCAGCATCCGTCTGAACAGTTATTTTTTCAGTTAGCTGGAGGAAGCCATTTTGTGTTTCAAAGCTTCCTGTTTTGGTACATGCCAACTTCCTGCTCACAATGACGCAGTGGATAAAACAAAAAAAAGCTTCCCCTAGCCCTTAATAAAATGACAACTCAACTGTGAATAATGCAACACAGGATAAAAAAATTGATATAAACAGTCCCAGACTAAGGTGGTAACAATAAATAGAAGATTTGGTGGGGCCTTCCTGTTTATTATTATTTTTTACTCACGATTCCTTGCTCAGGTCTGACCACAGAACAGATGCTGAGAAAAGACATGAAAGCCATAACGAGCCGTGACCTCCTCCTCGCCATCAGCTCCATCTACATTAGCCTGGAGGTAAGACACATTTTAAACTTCAGCCAGCCAAGGGATGTGGGCAGCTTGTCCTGAAATATTAAAATGATTTGGATAAACTACACATTTTGAGCTGTTATGCTCTTTAATAATTATTTTCTCCCCATTCGTATATTTTTCAGCTTAATGTTAAAGTCTGGAGTCATGTGACACAGAGAGTTGTAGCAAAGGCTTTCTGAAAATTCCAGATACGCGTTTCGTTCAGATGTATCTTCCTTTGACTTTATATTTTAGAAGCTGTAATCTGTGTGGCGTAAAACCCAGCCATGTAACCGGGTTCCTGTGCTTTTTTTCCTTCTATCCTCAGGATTTTGTGCACAGGGCCAACCTGGAGTCTGACCTACGAGCATTTTGCCAGAGGCACGGTTACAACGTTTTAATAGCCATGGCTATAACTTTCAATAGTGACAATGAACCCACAAGACAGATAGCCGTGTACAGTCAGCGGGAAGAGCTCCGAGCGTCGGTAGGTAGCCCAAATATTTGTAGTATTGCATTGTACCATTCTTCATGCGTGTTGGGAAATAATAAGGGTCCCCGATCACGTCTTTTCACCGCATATCAATGAGCTTCATTCATTTCATGTGATAATGTGGGATGGCTCTACACGGATAGGCGTACATACGGCAAGTGACCAAACCAGGGGTCAACCTTGATAAAAAAAAAAAATTAAAAAAAAAAAGATTCTTTTCATAACGACTTTGTGGTTGTTCTCAGTCTGTCCTGGAAATACTACTTCTACTACTACTTCTTCTACTATAACTGTGAATTGCATGTCCCACCAAACAATTCTTCTCTTAAGGGTGGGCATGTGTCTCATACGTGGACCCCTGTGAATTCTAGTTAATCTCTTCCACCTTGTTCTCATGAGTGGCATGTCGCTTATGGGACAGACATTTTACTACATAATTACTTTCCTGCAGAAGTAGTGATACTTTATTAGCCCTCCGCAGGAACCGGTGGGCATTGGAACTTAAGTTATTGAATCAAACAATATGCTGCCGCCTCCTGGAAGCATTTATCATCCATGGCTGGCTGTGAAGAGCATAGACGATCCACGGCCCAGGGGCTAAACGTTTCTACAAAGATTTGCATTTTCTTAAAAAAAATGAACGGCGTGACATCACACAGTTCCCAAAATCAAACCAACCGATGCCAGCCTAGAGTCTGGTTTACTTTTGGGTTTTTTTTCCCCCTTTTTTAAAGGAAAGAAAAAAGCATATGTAGCAGCATAGGAGTTAGTTTTCAGTGAGAATACTCGTTCAGAAGGAGGCGTTTCACATCCCTCGAGGCCTCCTGTGCCAGGTGATTCTGTCATTTATTAACTAGGTCAAGGGCTAAAGTTTTGCAGTTAGTTGTGAAATGTGATCCTTTGTGAGGCAGACCTCAGTCATTCCAGGGCAAAACTCGATAAACGTCCCACAGCTGCCTGCTGGAGAACTCGCTTGTCAACTGCCTCAAGTGAGTGATTCGGCGGAGTCCAGGTGAGGAGTCGATCCTTTTTTCAGTCCCGTCATTATAAAAACGCTTGTATTTCGGGACCCAATTTACCGTTGAAAATGGGAACCGCAATTTACTAATTGCACCATTTCTGGGTGTTCTGGCAGGCCGAGGTTTAGCCATTATGTAGATATACTGGCCCAGCCTCCTCCTTGAACCTTTGCCCGTGTTTATGCCTCATTACTAGAGGGAGGGCGCGTCTGGAGGCTGTGGTGATGATCGTGAGTGATTGTCTTCGGGGTTCTGCTGTGTAGTGCTGCAAACCCTTTGGCACAGAATAGTACGCAGGAACGATGGGCCGAATGGTCCTCACCTGCCAACAAATTCTGTTTCCATACCAGAGGTTCTCATACTTTTTTCCCAACCAAGTACTTTGACTACCTGATTTCTGTGGGGACAGGAGCGGCATGACCCGAGGCGGACTGAGCCAGACCCTGACCTCGGGAAGACCAAGAGGAAAGGTTTGAGTCCAGATAGCCACAGCTTGTACTCCTTCACTCTTAAAGAGCTAGGCTGAGCCATGTGTTTGGGTCACCCAAGTATAGATTTCACTATTTTACTGAGAGAAGGCTAAACTGTTCAAATAAGAAGAGGTCGCTCCCCAGCGGAGACATGTTCCAGGAAGGCTTGTTCTTTTGCAGCTTGTTTTGGTGCAGGACAGTTATAGTTCTCATTTTCTGTATTTATATTTTCAAACATTTTTGTTTATTAGGTATGTACAGCTTTGGAGGAAGCCGCAAACCCCTCTCTTAAACTATCCCTAATTCCATCTGATCCTTGTAAGACCATTGTCTCTTACCACCAAGGCAACGCCATCGCGTCTCGGAAAAAAGTCCTGCCGATTCTCAAAGATTTTCTCAGGAAGAGAGACTTCGGGAACAGAGCATCTCAACTCATGCAGTCGATTCAAGATACCGAAAAGCCAAAAGCCCGTTTTGGCTTTGGAGAACAAGCGACCGACGAAGGCTTGGATGACAATGACTTCACCGGGGAACCTGGAGACCGCTCGAACACTCCTGATGTTGACGTTGGAGAGGACTTCAGGGGCAAAGGATCGAATTCTGGCTTCAAGAAACAATCAGATGATGGAGCAGAAGAGGAGAACTCCTTCCCGCCAACACCCATGAACAGTCTTGTAGAAGGGTGCCCCTTGGACAGAGGACTTCCTAAATTTACAGCAGAAGCAATACTGGAAAGATTCAGCCGGATCACTGCGGTAGATTCTGAAGTCAAATCATCCGGAGGGTCCAAGTGACTTGGTGCCAACGATGCCTGGATATGAAGGAACTGAATATCATAATAAGAGGAGGGGGCTTTTTCAACAGTTTTCTGTAATACTTCAGGGTGCAATCTTTGGTAAAATTAACAGTATCGCTCCCAGCATGCGTTTCAGAATAGATACCCAAACGTTTGTTCTCCTTCTGCCATGGATTACAATGTTTAAATTGCTCATTTTAGAGGCTATGTGAGGATTATAGGAATTGTAGTCCTTGGCAAGTGGAACTTCCTTTTATCTATGGCAGCCGATGTAGGCTACTAATTACACCATGTATATCAAATAAATTAATACTCATGATGTTATTTATTATGCATGCAAGGGAGGAAACCCACGGAGTAATTAAACTAAGATGATCACATAGACAATTTAGCAAGAAAAAAAAATGTAAATTGTAAAAACAGAAATAATTATTTAGAATTTCTAATTATCAAAATTTTATACTACCGTGGTTTTCATGGGAAATTAGTACTTTTTTTACAAGTTTTTTTTTTTAATATAGAATGGCTTGAGTTATTTTAATTCACTCAAAACTAAGGCTTAATGTTGAGGTTATACTCACTGCAAGTGTCCGTGCCCTGTTAAAAATAAACTCTTATTTGCATTTTTTTTTTCTTTCATTAAAACTGGTTTATCGGTCCATAATTTCAGAATGGATCACATTTAACATACAAAGGTTCAAATGGGCTGTGAGAACGTCTTTAGTACGTTAACGTATTACACAACAGCTCGTTGAGTCACATTTTTTATATTTTAAATATTATTATATAAATACACTATATCCACGGTGCTGCAGGATGGGAAAAATGCTACTATGTCCCCATCGTGTGATGGCAAACTGAAAACCCCAGACCTGTAAGTCTGATACCAATAGTGCGTCAATTATTCAGAGGAATAATTCTGGATACAAATAGAATTAATTGATTTAATGGTTTTGTGAAGAGCAGAACTCTGTCACTACGATGCAGCAAGAAGGGGCTGTAGATATAATCTATTTAGACTTTACTAAGGGGGGGGGGTAAAAAAAGTTCTATTAGTCCAAGAGATTTTGGACCTTGATTGAAGTTGATAGTTTATTAAAGCTGGAGAAGAGACCTCCGAGGTCCTAGAAGGTTTTTCTATGATAACCCAATAAAATGAATCAACTTGAACTAAAAATCTATTAGACTATAGGGAGCAGAATGTTTTTGGGAAAGGTTTTGTTGTGGTTGAAGGCGCTGTAACACGGAGCTGGGTTCCATTTTGTTTCTATATTAACCACCTAGAAGTGGCTATCGATAGTAAAAGCTCATGGAGGATTATTTCTCCACCGGAGAAGTCTCAGCTGATTTTGAAACCGCATGGATACAGATGGCGGAGGTGGAAAAACCAGTTTGTGATAGGTGTGTATCTGCAATATTTTCCCAGCCAGGGAGGTAAGGAGACTTTGTTTAGATGCCACCTTGGTTAGACGTTCCTTCGTAAAACATCTTCCGATAAAGATGGGGACTTATCTCGAAGAAAATGAGGGCAAGAGGATGCAGCCGAGGTAAATGTTTTGGGTATTTACCTCTACAGATGGTTGTGGGACAGTTTCTTTTCAATATGGGTGTATTATAAACAGTCCGTGAACGTCTTAGAGGTACAGACGATGAGACCTGGTTGAAAAAATCTATATTAATAGTAATGGTATTACAGGGATTGGGATCTTGGATGCCCTCTGGGGGTTGTGAAGCTCCCTGCAGGTATTGTATGAAAAGCAATGCTTGATGCCCCGTCCAGAGCACTAAGAGTTAAAGCTACCCAGACATTGTACTAGACCACGAAGCGATGAATTCTGAGTATTGGTTACTTTGATGGATACATTTATAGGTAATTGGGGTGATGGGGGAATATTTGGATACCTGGGTGTAGATACACCCAATGCTTAACGACACAGGTAGGGTGGAGGTTTGCAGAATTCACCCGCTGATATAATTTGATTATACTTTCCTAAGGATTTTGCTTACTGTCCTTGTCGGCTATATATCTCATCTAGTGGCATTCATTGTGCAGTACAAAAGATACCTGGACCAAGTCACGGAAGCTTTCCATAGATTCATCGGGTTCGGGGTGGAAAAGAGCTTCTGGGGTGAAGTCACCATTTCATGCAGCTTAGTGAGGTCAGCCCTATAACTGACCTGTTAGGGTAATGGGTTGCTCTGTTAGTCCTACCGAAAACACATATAACACAGAAAAATCTTGTCTTTTCCTTATGACTTTAAAGCAAAATTCATATCGTAGTGGAATATACTAGTCTGAAGCCCAGTGAAGGTGGTACAGACACAGATGGCTCATGAGTCTGCTGTTTCAAAACTTATGAGCAATAAGCCGTCCCAGGCTGATGAACTTCAATCTGAAGACCACAGTAGAAGCGGCCATCAAGGTACAAACTACGACTTCACAGGGAGCCAGATTTACAACCCAGATGCCCCTAGCCACAAACGTTCCTGGAGATGCCAAAACCTACACTGGCTGGGCATGGAAGGAGTCTAGGGGGGTGCAGATCGCGCTGATTTAACACTTTCAGACCTAAATGAAGCATAACACGTGTCATTCCTACAACTGCTGAATAGCCAGTCCCTTCTCTTTGTTGCCTCATATTTTTGCTGGGAACACTTATCTATCATGTGACACAAAACCAAGCATTGATAGCTTGTTACCACAGAAACAGGTTTTGTGTTGATCTGATTAACCCTCTAGAGGAAAGATTTAAAAAAAAATATTACTAGTAGGTAAAAATATGTAGTGTGTGTAATAGTGTAGCATGTATCAAATGTTAGTTTATATGCAGACCACTAAGATATAAGGTGGTCCTAAATACGTGGATAAATAAAAATATTAAACATGCCTTCCAGCAACCAGGGGGAAGTAATTACCCAGCGCACATGTCTTTTGAGCACTTCCTAAACATGTGATTGCCTTTTTTTTCTGCCAAGGTATGGGGACTGTTACACACAACTATTAATTAACGTGATTAATATGTATCCATGTAAAAGTGATGCATAGAATCATTGCTTATAATAAGTTACAATTTGAGTTACTGTCACCATAAAACACCTTGTAAATGGTCGGCTTGAGTGCATTGCAGCGAGAGAGATTTGGGTGTTAGTGAGGAGCATATTTGGGAGTGCCTGAAATCGCCGGCCCTGCCTTACCTCCCAGCTACACCGCTGATGTCAGCCCCGATTATCACCCAGACGTACAGCTCCTAATACCTGCTCACATCGCACTTCACGGCTTTCTGTAAGTACATTGCTTCCTATTAAACTCCAGGGGTAGGTTACCAACAGGCAGGGCCCTGGGGCAGCATAATATGTCCGCGCGCATGCTAACATGTCAGGCTGTTGTGTCCTGTACAAACATGCTTGGCCCTTTGGGCTGTGTTTGGACTGCCTGTTAGCACTGAATGCCAGCTTCCAGATTTGTGTGCCATGCTAGCCACCCCAGCACACCTGGTGGCCCCAGGGCAATTACCCTTAATCAAAATCATTAGATGCCCCTTTGGTCAGGTTATCACTCGGGTATTACTCTTACCTAAGTTACTCTTTCCACGGTGGGATCTATATATTTCTATGATGTTTCCGAAAAGGTTAAAAAGTGAAAATTATCTTCAGCCAGAAATCTTGGTCTTTTTGGCTTTCTGGTAACTATGGGCACTCCGTGCAGTCATCGTATAACTCCTTTACTAGACATGTATTATACGCAGTTAACGGAAATTAGCTGCTATCGTGTTTGGATAGTATTAAAAATAATTGTTAATTGTTCACTGAAACATTAACCCCTACCATGCTGCAGACATGTCATGAGAGTTGCCCTTCTGGTGGTCAAAGAGTTACCTGGGTTTTTTTGTGTTTTTTTGCTTTGTTGTGAATAGTTGAGTGTATTCTCCGTAGGCGTTTAATGACCGTGTAATGTCATTTCATTATAGTTGCGTAGGTGTCCATCTTTTAATGACAAGAGATAAGAAGCCAGTGAGAAGCATGCGCCGATGGGGAACCCCGATCCAAAGTGATCCATTAACTTCTAGGTGGTGGAATTGGGGTTATAGGGCTAAATTTGGGGGAACATGTTCAGGGAGATTCTCTGGGTGGTAAATGGGGATCCTTGTATTGCAATTTGGCTCCCAGAAAGCCTATTTAAATCCCTAATTAACCAATTAAAACTCAATTAACCTTTTATTGTCAGATATATGAGAAGGGTATTCCTGCTGGGAACCCGAGAGGGTTATGCCTAAAAATGCTTACCCTTAAAGCGTGAAGCGTTTCCACAGTGCACCCCATCCGACAGCCCCTCAATAAGCTGTCAGACCCTTAAGAGTATGTGGGGACTACATGATCTGATGGTACCCATTAAAAATATTAACCATTTCAAACCAAATCATCAATAGTGACACCATGACGGCTAAGAAATCCTCATTCAAAAAATGAACGGGAAAACTGTGTCTGTTCATTAACAGAATGAAAGTCATTTTTTATTCTTAACGTTGCAGACATTGAAATGCCATTTCTGCTGGTCCAGGTTTTCTTTTCCTTTAATCGTTTTTCCGTTTTATTTTCTTAATAAAAATTATCATAGCTTTTCAACTACATCATCCATATCTCCTTTACTCAACGAGTTAAAACCAGGACTGGCCCTGCCATGTAAAGGTAAACTAAGTGCTTCCCTAGGGCTAAGGAGATAGGGGGCGCCACCATGGTGCTGTCTTCTTTGCTGGCAAGCAAGGCATGCCGGAGAGGGCACCAGAGACATTGCTCGCCAAGGTCAGAAGAAGTGCCATGCCCCGCTTTAGTTAGAACATCTATATGTGTTGCCCCCATGTCCACTTTATTGTAAATGTGATTGAAGGTGCTGCACCCCGACACACAATGATTACAGTACCTGACCCATGGTAGTGTTCCCTCTAAGGTGAGCAAGCCAGCATAGAAACCAGCAAGATCACACTAGGCACTCAAAACTAGGCACTTTGTACCCAGGAGGTGGTTTGGTGGATACATAGCATGTTAGCTGCTGGAGAGAGACACCGGATGAGGTCACATCTCTGTAATTAAGGAATTCTATATAAAGTTGTCTGATGTTTAGTGAATTGTTCATATCCTCTTTTGCCGTTTACTATATTCGTCATTTTACAGTTAAATGAAACACAGTAGGCAAATGATTACGATGACTGCAGGCCATACGTGTCAAACAAGTTAACCCTGTAGCCAGCAAAATGTTCTACATGTCCAATCAGAAGTTACAGTACCGTCAAATGACCTATCAACTCCTTTTGGGTAGAGTTATCTCTGCCAGGCGGGAGCTTGTTTGGGGATGATGGGAAATTTAGTCCAACAATGGCTTGTCGGTCACACTTTGCCCACATTTTGGCCTCAGAGAACAGCTTGATAATGTTTGCCCCAAGACACAAAATCAAACTGATCAAAGTATGATTTGTAGCATTAATGTTGGGCATCCTTTGTTTTTCTGCAGCTTTCCTAAAAGCATCGGGCACCAAGTCCCGGTTTTGGTGGGCAAAACACAGCCACGGATTGATGACATGGAACTAAAAGAAGAATGGCAGGATGAAGAGTTTCCCAGGTATTCACTCCGGGGTGTAAATCCATTGCGCACACGGGGTGTTATGATGGGATTAGTGACCAAGTCAGGTGGAAAGCTTGGTGGTTGGCATCGAAAGGTCCTTATGGTTCTGAAGCACCCGCGCTCCAGCCTTGGTTCTGTGATGGGGAACTCTGTGTGCCTGAAAACCCGCGTCCGTTTGGGGTTTTCTTTGAATTAATTCCTGTTTCCCCTTAAAATGTTCAATAGGCCCCTCCCAGAGGAAACCACGGAAGAAGCCATGGATTCCAAAGAAGGGAATGAATCCGTTGTAGACAGAGGTCAGAGCCAGACCACATTAATTTACATTTTGCTTTACTGGTTGTCAAATTCCGCCAACAGTGTGCATTTTATGGAGCCCCTGTGATGGGCACAGGTGGATCAGTCCATGTCTGTGTTGAAAAAGGTGCTGCCTGTGGTCGTCTGTGGAGATCATGACCAGCCTGGTGGACCATAAATGAGCAAATGGTGCAGTAAGGTGTCGTTGTAGATCTGTGTATCTTGGTAGTCAACACTGAGGGCTTAATACGTAAGAGGGTCGACAGTGTGAACAACTGAATAAGGGATATCTTGGTCCACCAAGAGAATGGCCAGTCTTGATGTTATATGTCTCGTTATATTAGGTTACATTCATTAATTTAGTCTCTTTCCTCATTTCTAGTCTGTCCTCCAAACACACTGGAATTATGCGGCAACCGTCACATGAAAAAGCGCCTCTCGGCCCCGTCTCTCAGTTTTAACTTGGAGAATAGTGAAGACTCCATTGTCTCTGGCCACATCCTTGATCAGACCACAGATGATGACTTTGACTTTGACATAGATGATCTGGAAACCCCAAACAGCAGTGAATTATTGGACTTTCCAGAAAACAGCAACGAGTTTGAGTGGGAAGGTATGTTATGTTTTCATCCCCATCTGATTCATGGAGTCCATATTGCATGATCAATCCCCCCTTGTGATTTGTATCTGCCCATAAAGACATCAAACTGGAATATACGTGGTTTTAAAAAATTGCTGGGGAGGAATAATTGTGCAATGTAAATGTTTCTTATTTCTTGAGAAGGTGACATTTAAATGGATTTACTTATACAGATGACCTGCCAAAGGTAAAGGCAGCAGAGGACATGGCGTATACTGAAAGCCGCATTAGCGACATCGAAGATAAAGAGGGCCGGAAATGGAGAATATTTCTGATTGGACAACACAAAGTAGATATGACAGCGATTGAGCCGTATAAGCGAGTGATCTCCCATGGAGGTAACAGGATATGGTTCAAACTGGCATCCTTGTTTTATTTATGTTAAAAATACACATTAACAGTAACTGCCAGCAATCAAAGGACAATGGAAGTTACCGCCTATCTCCACAACGTCTCAGTTTTTACCATTGCAAATAATTTTTCTACTTTGTTGTATTTTACAGCAATATAATGTACAGGAACTGCTCAGCAGAGCATGTGCGCAGGCAAACTGCTTCCCCCACTTATTCCATTGCTGATGGGGCTATAATAAATATCTTTAAATGTTCTTTTCCTCCAGGTTACTATGGAGATGGCTTAAACGCAATCATCACGTTTGCTTCTTGTTACTTACCAGAGAACAATACCCCAAACTACCAGTATGTGATGGACAATTTATTCAGGTAAACCCTCTTCTGTTTCAAAAAAACACACACCTCTCCCCAAACCCCATGTTCGTTGTGTACGCTTAACATTTTTTTTAATGCAGGTATATAATCGGAATGCTAGACCTAATGGTTGCTGAGGACTATGTGTTGGTTTATCTGAACGGTGCAACACCTCGCAGCAAAATCCCCACCATTGGATGGATTAAACGCTGTTACCAGGCCACAGGCAGGCGGTAAATTACACAAAAAAAACTAAAGTCTTTCCTTGGTATATTCATTAAACAGGATATGTAATTATTTTAACATTTACAGTTAGAAAAAAAGCTATTCATGGCAACAAATAATAATCTTGCATTGTAAACGAGTGAACAAACTGAAGTCACCAAATTAAAATAAAATAACCATTTTCAATCCCCATCATTCCAAAATTTCAAGCCTTTTAAAACCTAAGCAATGCTATTTATTTCTTCTCAAAAGATTATTACATTTGTTTTACATAATTTTTCCAAAGTATATCATAAGATTCCCAAATATTTTGACTTCCTTGTTTACTTGGTGAAATGGCCATTGACCGTTTCTCTGCTTAATTTGTTTTTTAGATTGAAGAAAAATCTGAAATCTGTGTTAATTGTTCACCCCACCTGGTATGTGAAAGCCCTGCTGGCCATTGTTCGTCCATTCGTCAGGTAAAAATCATACAATAATAAAAATGGCCAATTTTTTATTGCCAAAATTATAGACAAACAGGTGTTTTTTTTGTGGGGAACCATAGAGAGCAGAGTATGTGCAAGAATAAAAACATTTATTTTTTATCTTTATTTGTTTTATTTTTATTTCAGCTCCAAATTCAGCAAAAAAGTAAAATTTATCAATAGCCTGAACGACCTGTCTCAGATTATTTCACTGGATCAAATTCACATCCCTGTCTGTATAAAACAGTAAGTATCCTGTGGGTTAAGAGGAGAAAAAATAAAGTAATTTGTATTTATTTAAAACAATAATTCTGCCAATAAATATTTTATTTCCCCAGGCAGGCTTTTGGGATATTGAACTTTAAACTGATTATCTTCCAGGTTAGACCAAGAAACGAACCAATAAGAGAAACAGAAGCCGGATTGTGTATTTGTAAATATGGAGTGACCAGAACCTTACTGAAATTATGGAATTCTGTTTAGAAAAATATGTATTTCTGTGTTTGTGTTCTGAATAGCAGAAAACAACAGAAAAATAGTTTTTTGTTCTGACCCTCGTCGTCCTCAGGGGCGTTTATAGCTTTCTGTTAAAACGGTAATTTTATGTAAGTTGTCTGTATTTTGTAAAATCAGTCGGGTCATGTGACTGATAATGTCGGAGGGGGAGAAGTTTGCACCAAAATCCACATTATGTCGTCATCACAAACCATGTCCTATGCGTGTGACAGCCTGAGAGCTGAATATATGTAGTTTGTACAGTATTATTGTGTTTGTCGTACGTCGATGTACCCTGCCTTATGGAGTTTTTCTGGGGATCCCCTGCACAACGTTCTCACGCAGGAGCAATGCTGCCTCGCTAAAGACAGACGCGTTAGTGTGCTTGCGCACGGGTGAATAATTGTGCTGGAATATTTGTAGCCTGGAAAAGTTGTTTAAATTTAAAGAAATAGTATTTCATATAGTGAAAATGTGAAATAAAATCATATACTTTGTTAAAGTGGAGTTGGACATCTGTACACACAGGGCATCTGGGAAATGTTTGGTGGCCTAAAGCGTCTCTCGTTGGGTCTCCAAGTGAAGGCTTGCATTGGCCCCATTTGGAGACATAACAACAACCCGTTCCAGCTGTTGCTGATGAATTTGGAGAGTAAGAGTGGGTGTTAGAAGTGTTTTAATGACGGCTTCACGTTCACGTTCAAGTAGGGTAGTGTTTCTCACCCTCAGGAGCATTCACCCCGCAGGGTACACATCCGAGAGGGCCAAGCTATATGATTTCTGGAATGAATGGTGTACAGAAATACATAATCTATAATATAAACGTAGACAACCAAAGATATTGAAATAAACTAGACAGGGGTCAACTAACCTCTAAAGCATCACAATTATAGTGTCAGCACTCGGGTAAGCAGGTCGGGCAGGAGCCCTGAGGATACCAGGGGCTCTGTTTGTACCCCATGATGCATGGTGACCAGGAGTGAGCTGGCAAGGACAACTGAATAGGGCACAGACACAAAAGCAGATGCACGTGGCACAATAGCACACTAGCCAGGCAGCCAGCATATCGTAGCCTGATAGGCGGGGGCCCGCTCTCTCTGAAGCCGGACTGACAGGGGCCCGCTCTCAACAGGCAACATGGCTGGAAGGTCCTCGGACGAGGTGGTGGATACATGACTTGGATAAGGCACATGGCTGGAAGCCCACAGTCAGGAAACTGGACTCATGGCAGGGAGCCCCCATGCAGAGCAGATATGGTCAGGAAAGCCAGCTCAGAACTAGAAGACCACAGGAGCAAGCAGTATCAGGAGACTAAGAACTGGGACAGAGCAAGATGGGCCAATACTAGGAGATTACGAATGGGAGCCGAGAGCAAGGTCAGGATGAGGGGTAGAATCCAACCGAAAAAGAGAACACAGAGCAACAGAGCCTGTAGAGGCTGCAACAGACATGAAACCTGGACATATACAGAGTGCAGGATGACAGGGTGGAATCTGGACATACCGAGGGTCCTGTTTGGTCGGAGGCTAAAAAGTAATGTAGGGATGTATTATTTTACTGAGATGGTGGTGGCAAATTGGAACAGCTTCCCAGCAGAAGTGGTAGAGGGTAACACAGTGAAGGGATTTAAATGTGCATGGGATACGCAAATTGCTCCTGAATCTAAGACGAGACCAACGACTGTGGAGCGAGGTGGCCTGTGATGAGCTAATGATAGAGAGACCTAGATGCAACAAGAAGAGCATCAAAGATGACCTAGAATGCATTTATAAAAGAGGACTACCTACTACCACTGGTCTTGGCAACCTAAACCAAGAAGAACATCGTTCACAGATGCTAAAGAAAGCACACCACACCTTCTTTAAAAGTCTTTACTCATTTTTGTTCATTAACTAAGTGAAATTTGCATTTTTAGAACTTTTTTTAAAAATTTTTACATTAGAATTGCATTATCTCTTCCCACGGTGAGGATTCTTTACAGCAGAAATGATAAATATTTCACTTTACACGGACATCAATCAGTTTTGACTCTGTTCCTGTAGATCTGATTTACATAGCAAAGGAAGTCTAACTTATGCTAAAGCAGGTGGCACCTAAACTTTTAGAAAACGTATAGAAAATATTTCGAACAGACCAGCTATTCTATCAAACTGCATGTTTACAGACCCGCTGCAAAATCCACCAAAATCCAAAAGCTAGAAGTTTATATCACAAATTACCAGAAACACTGCTATTCAAAATGACATCATATAACAGGATTTTAATATTCCTTTCTCTAATTGGGGCAATTCTCCAAGAAATTCAATAACAAAATTTAATCATCTTACTGTTAATTAACTAAATTCTTAAGGATTTTTTTAACTTTGATTTTATTTACATTGTTATATTTAAGATGTTTTTAGAAGCCAAAACGTTTTATGATTTTTGTTTCTTCTTCAATTAATTTTACTCAATCGTGGTAATTTCCGACGTAAATTTCTAGCTTCATTATACAAATACTGAAATGAATTGTGAAAATGGCAGGCTTTTAAAATGAGATAAGACCACGTACAAAAGCAACCCCAAAACTAACATTTTCAGATACAAATTAGTACAGTGTTAAAAAAAAACAACAAAAAAAACAACAAAGTGATGAAAGCATTTACGCGGCACTCCTTCAGGACAGGATAAGGTTTTGCAGCCCTTCTTAATGTTCTCCTACTGCAATTAAAATCATGCAATCAAAAAAATAAAAAAATCTTATAGTTTTAGGAAATGGTAACGTCCTCAATGATTTTTTTTTATTTATTATAGGGCTCTTTAGAAAGGAATTACTAATTCTGCGATTTATACAGAATAGCAAATGTGTGATATTTTATCTATTATTTCAAATAATAAAAAAAAAATATTTAAAAATAAAGTTCTTTTTTTTAACCAAGTAAAGCTGATGTGGTTGTGCATAACTGCACATTTTTTTTTGTCTAAATGAATATATATTTTTAATAAAGTCACAATAATCTTAATAGCATAATTATTTTACGTTTTATTTTATTTGTATCTGACTGAATTTAATTTTGAAAAAAAAAAAAATAGATATTTTGTTACAGATTTCTAAATTAAAACTATAATTAGTTTAAAAATGGTCATTTTTTTTTGTTGCTCTGAAAATATTTATATATAATTGTAGATTTAGAATTCTAGTACATCTCAGGGTAGAGGATCTACTTTATTTTTTTGTTGCTTAATGATTATAATTCATTTTCTTTCGTTTTATTATATTCATTGTTGATAAGGACATAATAACCAATGTTTTCTTTAAAAGATTTTTTTTTTTTTGCATTGATTGTCTTGACCTTACTGCCATCATTGGAGTGTTCAGTGAAAAAAAGATTTTTTAATGCATAGCTTTTAGTATAGATTTAAAGATATATTTGTATTTATTTTGCTGTGTGGAACAAGATGTGCAATTTTAAATCTAGCACTTATTTTTCCACAAAAAAAGTAAAGTAAATTTTACCATTTATTTAATTCAGGGTGTTTGAGAGGGTTTTTATCTTTTAACAAATGGTGTACGCTCGTTGACTCCATTTTTGCTATTATAAAGTTTTTTTTGTAATTTTTATTGATTAGGATATCCTTCTTCTATATACATTGTAGGTGTTTTCTGTGATTTTTAGGGGGGAATAGGTGGAGTTTATTTTTATTTTTAAGCCACGAAATGAAACCATGTGAAATCAAAATTGTTAATGCACAAAACTTGAATTTTTTTTAAGATTTGTCCAAACTTCTTCTTAGTAAGTGCGGTGGAATATTCAATAGGCACATGCATTTAGTTTATAAAACGCAAAAACAGAACTTTCATAATTATTAATAATTATGATTTTACCTAGCCGAATTTGATGCTTTACTGCATGATTTTGGTTTCATTTCTTTCTTTTTTCTTAATGTTGGAATGTTGGCATACAATCCCTGTTTCCTAAAGTATTTATTATTGCGAAATGATTTATATATACTTATGGGAGCGGCCGATTGCATTTCGAAACACGGTATAACTATTTTGCTAGAAATATGTAATTTAAGAAAATAGCAGTTTACGAAGTGCTCCTCCAATGTCTGGCATGACTTATTACAGCAGATATTTAAACACGTAGATAAATAATCTCGATCATTTTTGCACCAAACATACAGTGGAAATCACTTTGGAAGAAGTCGTCACATATTCAAAATGTTACTACAAAAATATTGCACATTCACCGGATATATTTTTTTTTCTTAATTCCCAAAATTATTTCCAGAAAGAAAAAAATAATTCAGTTTGGAAGTTAGAATAATTTATCCAGTGACTTTAACCACTGTGCTTTATTCCTCTGTGTTCATGATGGCTCCTTTCACACAAGTTCTTTTTCTGAAAAAAAAAAAGGATATTAAATGTTATTTAAAAATAAAAGGATTAATTTATTTATTTTTAACATGATTCTAATGCTTGTGAGTAGACCATAGGAAAATTTCTATTTTTTCATATTTTTTTTGTATGTAATATTGAATAATCTGTAAATACATTTTGAGAAATATCAGTTTAGGGGGAAAAAATGTAATTACTGGAGAGTGGAATATTTTTTTCTGGAGCATTTAAATGGAGGGTTTGTATAATTGGTCTTTGTCGGCGGATCTCCTACTTCTCCAGTGTTTCCATAAAGCCCCAAGTTCAGGAGGTTTTATCCCATATCTCAAACTTTAAAAATTTTAAGTTTAAAAATGTTTGTGACACCTTTTAGTGGGCCGTCGGAATCTCAGAGTAACACCTGAAGAAGGGACCTCTAAGGACTCTACACCTTACTCCATAGGCTACCTGCCTTGGAACCAATACAGCCGTACCCAGTTTTGGAGTTCAGCTTTAGTGACTTACAGTCCAAATAGCTACAAAACCCTAGAGTTGCTCCATTGTCTGTCACGTCCACACTTGGATCTCATCTGTTCTTGGACGGCCCCGGCCTGTGAACACAAAGCCTCATTTTACTGCATAGACAAGGAAATGACACCGTTGAATGTACTTAAAGTTAGGCTGTACTTTCTGGGTTAAATCATTGTTTTTTACATTTCTTTCATTTCTTTTTTTTATTCAGGCATGAAATATATATACATTTCTCCGTGATTTCCTGAACATCTATTTTGGAGAGAAGAATATCCCCAGAAGCTCGAGGCTTTAAGCAGCATAAAGGTGGGTTTGCAGTAAATCAGTTATTCATTGTAGACAATGTTTTAGTTGAAGTACCGTATACTGACTGCTTTATACAAGTACCCTTGTACCTGCCAAGACTGCTCCGTAAATCCTTATTTTGGTAAAACTGTAAATATACATCAAGGTGGGAAAAACTACACATTTTTGATTGTAATTTTTTGTAGACATACTTTAACCCCTTAATGACAAAGCCCATACATGTACGGGCTCCAAATGCTTTGTTTTCAATGGGTTTAGGGAACGCCCATTGTCCTTAAGGGGTTAAATACTCTTGTTTTAAGACATCACATCTTGCTTTGTCCTGGCTTTATCTTATATTCAAGATATCTTTATGACTATCCAATACATGTTTCAATTCCCTAACTGTTTTTACCGCTTCTCCTGGAAGGCTGTTCCACTTTCTCATTGAAGAAGTATTTTCTAACACCACATTTTAAGCCTATAATTTTAGTCTATGTCCTCCGGCCCTGATGTTTCTCCACCCTTGAAATATTCTTTCCCCTGTACTTTGTCTATCCTGCCCCCCCTCTCTTATCTTTCCTCTATGGTATATTTATTTATATACTGAGCTCCTGCAGTCGTTATTTATGTTTTAATCCTGTAAGCATTACAGCACTTCAGTATATTGAATACCATGCGTCCATCGCTAGCCCCCATGTCTCCAGAACCGATGTGTGTCAAATGTACAAAGTTCATTGGCTCCCCTATCATGCTGCGATCGATCCTCCTTCGCCTTTTCTTCTGCATTAAAATAAAAAGATAGGGGATTAGTGAAATGTTTCCTTACGTTCGCCAAATTACAATCCTACAAATACAAACTTACAAGTCTTAAAATACAGATTTTTATTATTATAGAACTTTGTATCTGTATAAAACATTTTAACTTTTCCTTTATTTCTGATATATTTTTATTACATTTTATTTTCTCGATTTTTACAATTTTTCAGATTTGACCAATACCGATATGTAATGGGTGGACTGTGATTGCTGATCAAAACATCTGGGGAGAAAAAACCCTGGAAGAAGCAGGACTCGGTGAACACAACTGAAGGTTCTGCACAGTCAGCTGTGAGTACTGCCCAAAATACTTTCCCCCCAGCCTTGGCTGACATATTTGCCCACTGTGCTGATAATCATAAAGCTGTCCGCGGTGAGAGGTGTAACCCACCCAAGGTGCCTCATATCAGTTTATAACGTTAGGTTGATGAGTAACTCCTGGAGTGCCCTTCTCTGCCTACTTAGAGTCATAAAGCTCTATCTACCACCAGTGGGGGGGTACCCAGGACAGTGGCCCTTGGGACCTCCCCTGCCATGCGGAGGGGGCTCCTGTTCCTTGCCTTGTGCTACTCCTTTGTCCAGAGCGCCATGATATAATGTCATACCACAATACTCCACTTCAGAAGATCATGCATCGTAGAGACCTCCTGTGGCAGCCAAAGACCCCGTGGCGTAGATTGGCCTGTACTAAGGGGAAAACCCCCCCAACACCAACTGAACTGTGACCCAGCAATGATCTGGTAAAAGAACACATGGGCTGATGCCCTTTCCTTGGAAATGGATCTGGGCAGCTTGGTCCAAAAGGCTCCATTGACCACCGGCCGCTAGTTGACCCGTTCCCCTCATTTTTCCTGTCCGTCCCCCTCATTTTTCCTGTCCGTCCCCCTCATTTTTCCTGTCCATCCCCCTCATTTTTCCTGTCCGTCCCATGTAAACGTGTGGTATGGAACTTGACATTCAAGAAATATCTCATGTTAAATATGCATTGTACAGGGTCGCTCAGTTTTGCTTTGTGTTGAAGGTCAACGGGACACGGAGAACACACACTATTCATACACTTAAACGTACAGCACTCAGAAAAGATTTACAATCTGTCCTTTGAACTGCTATAAACAGACTGTTGAATAAAAATGTTATTCTGGGTGGCTGTTCCACGTTTCTACCACTGCCAGTATATATCTTGATTTTATAGTTTGAAGTCAGTTGCATGCGGAATTTATGACTTTTTGTGAATACAATGATCATGGTTTTTCCAAAGGGGCCCTTGGCCCACAGGCACCCGTTTTCCTGTAGCTATTAACTCTGTTAAAAATAACACATTTATTGCATAATATTGCAATTATTAGACATTTTCCACAATATTGTTTGAACTATTTATAAGTAATTGGGTTATGTATGTTCTATAAATTTTGCGTGAAAATATCTTGGAACATTCTAAATTATCTGACCCTCAGACTCTTTAAACATTAACCCTTTGTGGCCTGAAGGTGGTTAATCATTAAGGGCGGGTGTAGTTTAACCCTTCCATAGTTTGCTTGGCGAGGAACATATGCTGCGTACAGGAAAGGTTAACTGCGGGCAGAGGGGGCAGAAAAAAAAGAAAAAGAGTTTAAGGATCAGAATATTAATCAGATGATTCCAGAAACAGGGAAGTGTTAAAATGTCTCTTTTTCTTTAATATAACTTTATCTTATTTCTGAGACCTGGATACAGGGGAGCCCGTACAACAACCTGTGCCCCTCCTGTTGCTCTTAACACAAACTCTCATAATGCTCAGCCAATCTACATTCCGAGAAGGTTTCTTTTTCTCAGTAATCCTGGCACCGCCATGATGTACTCGCTGGTGCGGTTTGGAAAGTGGCCATTGAATTGTTTACAGTCTGCTCTTATTCATGAGAGAAACCTGAAATTCCAGTTGTGGCCACCAGGGGTCGTGTCATAGTCTCTGCACACTGCATGGTGGCCCCAGGTACATTGTAGAGTTTGGGAAAGGGACCAGCTGAGCTTGTATGGGGCTCACCCGGTCTGTAAATATGCTCCACGTATTTCATGGGCTCTTTTATTCCACCTCCTGTTTGTCCCCCTTAATGTTTAGTTGTAAACGTGTTACATTCAGGAGAGTAGGTGGAACAGCACCTTTAAAGGGCAAACAAGGGCACCCAGGGCCAACAGATGTTTCCGTGGTCATGCCTTGACTCGCACTTAATATTGGGTTATGATGTCACCCCAGGTGGAAATGCAAAACGTTTACCCCTAAATTCAGGCTACGTATCTGGGCAACCAGTCAAAGTGGCATATACACCGTGATCGGGACTGTCTCGGTGACAATCAGGACTGCTGGCCACAATGCAGGTTTAATGTAACAGCATAAAATACCGCATTATACCGCGGTGTAGCACACAGGTGGCCTGTGCTTAAAGTGTAATGTAATTATTTGTCTTCATGGGGGTGCTTATTAAAAGCCTCATTAAAGCCCTGAGAGGGTTAATCGCCGGTGCGCTTTGGAGAGCCAAGGAGGCAGCGAAAGTGAATGTGATGAGAAGGGGGCAGGCGGCAGCGCGTCGGGAATGCGGAAGACACAGACCTTCCCTTCAGTCCCAGCACAACCTCACAAGTGTCCCTGCACTTACCCTCCTCCACGGAAAAAACACACATCTCCCATTTATTTTGCTTAAGGAATTTTTAGAAATAATTATTCATGGTCCTGGGTAAATATTTGCAGTGCAAACTGCATCGGAATATTTATAATTCCTACGCGTTCCAAGCAAAAAGAGCTCTGAGAAATGCCTTTAGGTTTCATACTGGATGGGAAAGCAAAGGGGCACCAAGTCACATAAAAAGTCTGGGTAGCCGTAGCCCTAAATAAGTGGGTATAGGCTGATCTTAAAGAAAAAAGATATAAATATAATATATACATATATATATATATTCTCAAAACTTCTGAACAATTCCCCCTAAAATATGGATACATCTCACTTGTAAAGATGCAGGAGGTCTGCTTGAGAAGACTCCACCGATCTAACATCTGTTTGGACAGTAAGTGGCATTGGGGGTTAGTGGAGACCATAGACCATGTCCGTCAAAACATACGGTCATTGAGACAGAGGTTCTCCAAAACATAAGCAATCCCGAGCAAACTATTAAATCCAAAGCAACAAACAAATTGCCCAGATTGCTGAAAAACCGCAGAAGTTCCTGATCCTTCCAGACTCCTTGGCCACTAGTGGTGTCACTTACCGGTTGTGGCTTTTCCACCACGCAGCAGCCCAACTTGTGCCAGAAATCGCTCATATTGTCAGAGACTTCCAGTTTGGTTCGTTGCCTGAAGTCCCCTGTGTCTTCACAGCCTCTGAGAACCCTGTAAATCACGCTGACCACCTTGGTCACTTTCACTCCATGAGGTAGACAATAGTTTGCTTTCCTGGTCAATGATTTTTTTCAAGGTTTCTCAGCTCCTGAAGATGTTCCTGCAACAAAAAATAGATATTTTCTAAAACTAAATACATTAAATTATATACAATATTGGTCACAATCATTTGATTTTTTTAAATTATGGTACAAAAATTGCCCTTTTTGCCTCGTATTTATTGAAAACGGGGCTCCATAATCCAGAGTTCCTGCGCTTAGCAGTCTTGTTTCTCTATTGTTTCTAGATAGCCAAGGTTCCCACAAAGGATCGGAAGTCAAGGAATTGATCTTAGGAAAAATAAGAGACAATAAGTAAAGGAACTGCCCTAGAAGCAGCAGACATCACAGTCACCCAACGCTTCTGCCTGCCAGGCTTCAAGGAAATCGGGGAGGAAAAAGAAACCGTGAGTCCTCCTCCCTCCAGACAAATCCACACTACCGTTAAACCTGGCATGTGTCCCCAAGGTGCTATTTTTAGATTAAATCTTAAAAGAAGGACCTGTGGGTTCAATATAGTGAGTTCAGGAACTCAGCACACCCTTAGCAGCTCAAACCCTAGTGAGGTCCTATCTATTGAGCTTCTGGGGGCAGCTGAGGTGGCCCCACCGAAGTGGGCAGCGATTCCACAAATGCTATTATTATGATTAGAAAATTGGATTTTAAGCACAGAAGAGTGTTTGGAATGGATTTATAGAGAGACCTGGAAACTGAATGTTGTTTATTTACTGACCTCTGTGTGAAAGCTCTAAAGCAGCAAATCTCACATCACACCGTTAGCAGGCAGCTGTGATAAACATCAACATTTTGATTTCGGGGGGCAATTTCCAATACATTTTGGTATTATTAATAAAGCCATAAATGAAGAGACTTGGAATGATGTCAGTAAATTTGAAATGTACATTTATCTAAACATTGCATTATTTTACCTGCGGTGGGGGAGGGGGGGGCAGAGGGCATCTAGCAATTTCAGCTGCATGGCTGGTAATACCCTTGTTATCACAGGGTGATATTGCCTGGGGGGGTATTAACACTGTTATATCACATCTTGGCTATAATGCCATTGCCTGCCTCTTGTTGCCTTTTGTTTCCGGGACATTCCACTCATAATTTGGCTCTGCTGACGGTTTAAGGGTAGCTGTGGGGCAGCCGCACGCTGTGCCCGGACCGACACATGCCGCGCATGTTATATTATTATTATCATCTCTGCTAATATGCACTAGCGCAGCGGTTAAAGGAGCCGTAACAACGTAAACATCACGCCTGGGAGAAGTTCAAATATATACGTCAAATCATGAGACCAGTGCATGTGGGGCGGCACTCCATTGTAGGGAAAGCGGGTAACCTGTGATGTAGAGAGACCGTGCGGAATTCTCAGCCGGGTTCTGATTGGCTTCTCGAAGTTCGGATGCAGGCCTTCATGTTCTTCTCTCACGGCTGCCCTCATCCCCTGCCCTTCTCCTTCTGCCATCACAGCTTGTATCATAAAATACTGAAAAACTGCCGACAACGCCTGCTTTTTGGTTGTGAAACGCGGAATTATTTTGGAGATGTATTTTTTAAAGGTTGGGAGCTGTGATCAGGAATAATACGTTGGGGGAAAGGAGCAGACAAGACGGGCCAAAGGGTTCTTATCTGCCTTCAAATTCTACATTTTATGCTATCAGAGGCAGCCTGTGGCAGAGGCAGCATTATCTAATTATTATCCTTTATTTCTCCCCTCCCATCAGCAACTTAACAACAGGCTAGAGATATAGCTCATTGGGGAGGAATAATCTTGCAGATTGTTACGTTACTGATTGTTGTGGATTAGACCGGGAAGTTAAGGCGGCTACTCCTCGGATTAGACATAAACTGTTTGTTTAATACATATATATTGCTTATTTTAATCTGTAAAACCACATCATGGGTTTATTTAGTGTATAGAACTGTAAGCTGCTTCCTCTCTTGCTCCTGCCCTTATCACATATACATGATATAAAGCACATAAATCAATCCGAAAGCATCCTTTTCGGTACAAGATCTTTTGCCGATTTAAGAACAAAGCCCTATTTTATCTGCCCGTATTTCAGCTGATCCTCCCGCCGGGTCCGCTTCACATGCAGACGCTCGCTGGGAATAACCCGATACGTACAATTGTGTCTTTTGTGCATTCATGTTAGCCGATTACGAGCTGCTGTCTCCCGAACTGTCCGTTACTGTTCGGGCGACAATGGCGTCGTTTACGAGCGCGGCCGAGAGGACTTCTTCAAAGTCACACGGAAGACGGAGACAAGCTGTAGCTTTATCTCTTTATAGAGTCATATGATGGTAAAGGAAAGTGCATTAACCAGAAATAAAGGAACCTACGGGAAATTCATGAGCCCTTTTTGGGGATATATAGGACTTGATGACTCCGCCACCTCTGCTGGGGAAATATTCCATGTATTACACCGTACGTTTTCTGGCCACAGCTTAGATCCGATTACAGGATGGGAAAATTGTCGGACTTCTATGATCCCAGATCCCTTTAATAAAGAGGCTGGGTTTATACTGAAATAAATCTCTGCTACTGATGTCGAAAGACCGCAGGCCAAAACAGGTGTTTGGGATCTTAAACATATTTTCCGACCAGACTAAGAAAGCATAGGTTTTGTTGTGTTATATAATACTTGTAAAGGTATTCAGGAGCTCCTGTGATCCGCAATGGAATGCAACCCCCCCTGACATATATGTTTCGTACAAAGCAGGAAAACGCACGACTAGCCCGTCCCCGCATATGCAGACAGATGGCCGGCGTATCAGTGCGATGTCCTGTCTGGCACGGCTTTTATCTGGATATTGCGCAGTATGTGCTGAATTCTTTATTGAATGTAAGAGTTTATCTCCTGAGCTGCCTTGTCTCTTCCAAACGAGGCATATTATACGCCAATTACACTCTTTTTTGCCAAAAACTACTTCCTTTTGCCTCACCCCTTGTAACCGAGTGACAGCAACTGCCGTTGAAATTACGTAATTTCCATCTTTCATAACCACACAAGTGTTTTCATTTTCCTGCCTTCTGCTCGTAACACGTATGTGCCGGGTTATTGGCGCGTGTCCCCATTTTGTACAGCTTGATGCTGGATCTTGGTTGGACGCTAAAGGCAAGAAGAATGAATGGGGACGTTTCCAACCTCAAGGTTAAGATGAGTGGAGGAGCTCTGAGTGCTCGTTCATAATCCTCTGTGCACCTTCTAACAACGTTGCTTTGGACTCCTTGAGGACATGGACGGTGGCAATCATTGTCCATGAATCTTGGCCCTCAGTGAAGAGATCCCATGAAAAATGATGATGATGACGACATGTAACAATATCACTGCTTCCATATAACACCAGAACTTATTCCGAGGAAATATTTATTTATGTTGAGCTTTTACAGAACCTAAATATGGAGGTAAAAGATGTTTTTTTTTAGTCTACTTTTGACTACAAACATGCTGGCGTCACGTGACCCGTCTTGCGGGTTTAGCACAGAATTTTCCCCGTCACTTTGTCCTGTAGCATTTCTAAATATTTGTAACCTCGATTTTCAGAGCTGGTGGAGGAATCGAGAGAAGGGGAAGAGGATTCTTTGTGTGTTTGTATGCCTTTTGGTAAAACGTATCTAAAGGTCACTGGCGATAATCAGCGTATCACCCGGAACCGCCAGCTTCCAGGTCAGGGTTATCTCCGCCAAGGTATGTGTTTTGAAGGACACAGATTAGAGTAAGTTAACCGTGATGAAAACCCCAAGTGTTCTACATGGAAGATATGTTCTTAAAGGCACGCTGTGGTATTTTAAGAATGCTTAGATAGATATCTGCGTGATAATCCATGCAACGGATTAGAAATCATTTTCTCCTTTCTGTCACTCAATGCTTCAGTACAGTCTCAACCCGGACCTGTAATATAACATTAACGGAGGAGAGGACGCCGGGGGAGAAGTGTCCCTTTAAGAAATGTTACATTTCTCCCTTAATTTGAAATTCTTTTTGGTTTTGGAATCCTGCATGTTAACAGTTGGAAGCGTGTTTTACGGACCTGCAGGCCCATATGTGACCCGTGAGTGTTTCTAACTGACAGAAAGGAGCGATTTAACCATAAGAGGCCAAAAAAAGGCGAGTAACAACAAGGGACTTCCCTTTATAAACACAAAGTTGTCTGGGAAAGAACAAAAGACCCACAATGGCAAACCGATCTAAATATATCTAGGTCGTACTTTCCAGAACGAGAGGCCAGCACGGGATCATGAGCCGGCAATCATGGTTAGTGGGCATTGCATTTGATGAAGGGACCTCTGAGGTCCTGAAAGCTTATGTGACTTTACATATATAAACGCTGCTCTTCAAAAAGTGATCACAAACTTCTTTGTACGTATTTTAATGCAACGCTGTACGGCTTTAGGGTTTTATGGGATAAAAGTGCCTTTTAAAAATGCAACATTAGGGGTTTTTTTCAAATTCAACATTTGCAAGCAAATGAAGAAGGAGCTGTGTTACTGTAACCATCATTCCCACGCACTGGAGACTGAGAAGGTGTTAGATGACAAGGAGGAAGGAGCTTCTCTGGCATGTGGTTGTTCATAGAGGCTTCATAGGAACCCCCCCACTCAATCTTTAGAGGAAGAAGACGCACTTAGTTCAAGGATGTCGTGTCATGAGGCTGAGAGCAGCCTTAGTAATCAAACCGACGGAGCCCACGTGTGGCGTGTGATAGAACCGAGACTACATGTGACTGACGGCGAATAACCAGCTGACAGCTTGGTCATATCATGAAATCTCCCACCACCTTGATCACTCCACAAAATGTTGGTCCTCCTGCTTTAGTCAATAAAGCCCAAAATTTTTTACCTCCCAACATTTCAATCATTTTATTTTAGTGGTGCGGCAGGGGCTTTACCCAGACTTTTTATGTGGCGTTGTGTCCTATTGCTGCCTTTTTCTTAAGCCAATTCCTACAGTTTCTATCCACATTATCAGGGCTTTTAGGGCTGTAGAACCCTGCAATACCCTCATAACCAGCAAACATTCCGACTCCTAGAAAAGAGGGGCAACAGGGGGGTTTGAGGACCAAAGAGAGACTGGGCCGACTAAATAGGGACCCTTGGGACGCATAGATGAGCTGTGCATTAGGCAGATAGCTGTTTAAACAGAGGTATCTGTTAATCCAACCACTTCCGCTGTTACTTTGTGTCACAACATCCTATTATCCCTAAGAGGTCCATGTGCTTCCACTGGCCTCATGACTCAGCCTTTTGTGTGCATTTCATGGTATCTAAGAGCTCACAGCCTTGTCTGGTATATGCAGATTATGGTAAGGGTGGGACACCATTGTATTATAGAAAATGCAAACTGTGTGATACAGATGGATCGTAAGCTTACAGGCCCAGTCTGAGTCCTGCCCTTGGGCATTTTTGTTTTAGCGACGGACTAGCTTGGCCTGGACTTCAGTTACCTTGGAAGAAAAGTCACCAGCAGGTTTTTAGGGATGGGCATCTCCATCAGGTCAATGACGTTGGAAGGCTTCACTCTCTCTGTCTTCACACTATTCCTATGGTATCCTTGTGTGTGTGTCTCACTTAACATAACCCATCCCACACACGACGTAAAAGTCCAGTACGGGCCGACCCCAAACTTTTGCTTTTCCTTCAAGTCTGTGTCTTTAAGAAGCTGCTCCACACACCTTGTCTGTAAATAAGGTTTAAGACGCTGGCCTGGGCCTGTCTCGGAAGCACATTATGAGCCAACACCTTAAGGACGTGGAGATCTGAAAAGCACCTCGCTGACATCATCCCGTGCAATGCTCATCTCTGTCATGTCTCCTGCCTGAGCTTGCTCTGCTTCGCTAACCCCGATACATGTATCAACAGACTCCTGCTGTGTACCCAGATGACAGCTCATACTCGGCTCAGCATTTTTCCCAAGGCCAGAAAACGCACATCCACCTTGTTTTAACCCTTTTAAGTCCCAGAGGAGATTTACCACCCATTGGTCTGAGGCAAACAAGAACCTTCTCAAGAATGTCAAGCAAATGCACCTGAGCAGCTCCGTCATTCGTTCTTCCCTTTGAACGCTTAACCACATTTAACCAACACAAACTTTTGACATGCACTTGAGGCTTCTATGACACCAACCAATCAGTGCCTGGTTTTGTGTCACATGACACTTCAGCATTCCCTGAACAATTATGTACGAGGCAAAATTTTACATGATTTAAAAAAATATTTGTGGAAAAGGGATTGGATTTTCAACAGTACTGAGAACGGTATTTCTGACGCAGCAATGAATTTGTAAAGTTAACGAAGAACGTTTTCTTTTGACTTGGATGCATTGACTTTGCAGGTTTTAGATTGAGTGGGTGTGGGGGAGTCTGCCTGAACAGGACGGATCCTTCTCAGAAATTATTAAAATTCCACAACTTGTGGAGTAATGGATGGCGGCTTACTCTCTCCTCCCTACGGACATCAAACACTCGGCAATATATTTGCATCTAAGCACAGATTTAAAGGGCATTTGGGGTTTTTTTATTACATTTTTTGCCTTTGATCAATATTGACATCCGTATTGAGGAAAAAACCCGTAACCTTTCTGAAGTTTTTCCTTTTGTTTGGTGGGACAAAATCTTGTCGCACAAAAAACAATAAGGTTTTCAATGAAAAGAAGCCTAGGTCTATTAAGAAAATGGCCCATATATTGTATGTGAAGCTTCATCAGTCATGTCAAACCTCTCAGAAGAACCAAAGCCCGGAGGTTGGGCCTTAGTGTCTATATAATTAGCCAAGAAGGCTTAGGGTCTGTATCTGGGATTCTGGCTTCTAAAGTGGAACTCGGGGTAGCCAGCGGGAGATGCACAGGACAGAAAGCCCAGCGTTCTTTATCTGCGCACTGTTTGGGAATGACGGTTACAGACATTGTGAAATTAAACTGTTAGTTTGTAACACAAGTACAGATAATTATGGGTACAGCCACTGTTCTGGTAACAACCTATCAGTTCCTGCTTTTTTATCACATGACACTAAAGTGTTCCCAGAGAAAAGAAAATGATGAATGAGTCAACATTTTCCATGATTAAATAATTATTTCTGGGAAGGGTTTGGTCATTTAACAGTACTAGACATCTAATGCTGCATTTAGTTATAGAAGTGTAAACATGGAAAGGCACATTATATAATAATCATAAAAGGCAGGTATGTGAAACAGAAAGTTAAAATGTTTTATGGAAAAAGGAACTTATCATCTCATCGGGGATAGGGGATCCTAGGATTTGTAGTTCATCAACATGTTGGACTTCTGCTTGTTGGCTATAATGCAATAATAATTTTAGGATATCCCATTAACCCAATGCATTTGGGTCAAGAGTGCCTTGTAAAGGGTTAACGCCGTATCCAGCTGAAATCTTTACCTCGGACGTAAAGTCTTAGAACTTTCATCTCCTTTTTAATTATGACTATTTAATTTAGTTTCTTCCCACAATGCAAAAGGAAAACAATTCAAGGATGAGCTCACAGAGTGGAGAGTAAACAGAGGAAGGGTAGAATTCATTGGAACTTGTGCGTCTGGGGACCTATTCACTGGCTGGTCGGATGTGGGGGTTAACCTGGCAAACATAGTACTGTTAACGTGTTTCGTGCCGAAGGAGTCCAGTCCGGGGGACGTCGTCATAACTAGAATTATTAGGAAACCAACAGAACTCAGAATGTTACATACTATACTATATACCCTGTATGTGTATACCGTATATGTGTGTGTGCGTGAATGTAATCTCCACCCTTCCCATTACCCGGCTGTAGCTCCCGCGATAACGATGACTTTTTATTGGATGCGGAGGCACCTGTGAAATTTCTATTATTTCCCCACACTATTCATGTACCTTTTATTCAATATTTTTAATACTAAAGTATATTTTATTAGTTTTTAAAGCCCGTTTCTATCCCACCTGCCTTTAAGCAAGTAATGGTTAAGAAACATGTTGCTTATGGGTGGGTGGATAGAAATCTTTCCCCTTTCAGGTCAAAAAGTAAATTATTTTTTAAATGAAACCATTTTTTGCCATTAAAGGTATTTCCCACTGTCAATGGCGTTAAAAATTGATATAGCGCCGTACAAATCGGGTTTTGTGAATACTACCCTTAACATTATTTTTAATGATAATGAATGAGATAATATAAATATATATATGTTTCTTTAATTTTGTTTATTTCTGACGGATACGTTTGGTTTTTATCCCAGCTGATTCGTTGAGTCCATCCTGCTGCTTTGCCCCAACTTGTTGGAATTATAAAGAAAATAAAGCATTAGATATTGAGTAATTTCAGGCTAAGGTGCAGTTCTGGGTACCGCGAGGAAGGCCGAGGTGACCCTGTACGCAGACGATGGGGAAATAAGTCAGCATAAAGGAGAAGTGGCCGCGAGTTCATTGTTTGAACTGAGTCACCCACGTTCCTCCCACGGTAAATAAGAGAGCGCAGCACAGACAGCTCCAAACTGCTGCTAAACCACTACCTGCGTGAGGATTATTATTAATATAGCGCCGTCATATTACGCAGCGTGGTACAATGGGTAAACAAGACAACAAGTAATATATAACATAACAAACCGACCTACAGAAACAACAGGTAAGGAGGACCCCGCGCACAGGAGCTTACAATCTAGAGGGAATGATGTCACGGGAAGGACTTATGACCACTATCTGCTCCTTGGACACAGATGTAGTTGAGAGGGTTGTTATTTTTCACTGTATTGCAGGATTTGGCTGCTTGGGATCCGGGCTTACAGTCCTGGGAAGGCTGAAAGTTCAGCGCTGCGCATGCTAAGAAGCTTTAAACATGTGCGTGCATGTTATGGACTGCATGTCCGCAAACACACACCTTGCAGGGGTTTTGGCTTCAAAAGGGATTTACTGGGCTTTTTTTTTTTAGGAGGCTGTATTTACTAGTGAAACATGTCTTGAATTGCCCACCCATGAGATATCCAAACAGTACATTTTGGAATGAGTGTTATAAACAGTCAAAGTGAAACAAAAACCGTTTGGGGTTGTAGATACAAGGAACTAACTTCCAGAACAGATGGCAAGAGTTGTGGAAAGGTATAAGGCTTGATTTAGACTTGTCTTTTGGATTTTGGGTTTTGGAATTGATTCATGTCTTCTGTCAAAGTGTTTTGTAGTATAACTCACCCAAAAAGCCTAATCTTGATAAAATCAGAAGACATATCTATTGTGTGACCTAATGTCTTAGTCAGCAGGTCCATTTGGCCCCGTCTAGACTGCCCGTTTCGCCTGCTGTAAAGACTCCAACTGCTGGAAGGCTGTTCCACTTATCTACTTTCCTCTCAATAAAGTAAAACTCCCTTACATTACATCCAAGCCTCTGACCCTCCAGTTTTAGGCCAAGATCTCTCTCTCTCTCTCGGGATTGTCGTGTCGCGTTACCCAAGAATTATGAATCCCAGCTGCTTGTAAAGGGGATGCTGGGTGTCGTTTCTACGCGTAGAACCCCTCATTCACTTTCCTAAGAGAAAGTTTCCATGTCATCCAGCGGTTAAGAACTTTTCCCACCAGCCTCTGGGTATGTTGGCAACCTCAAGGATCCCATCCTCCTCCCGCATGGATCCTGCCCAAGCTTTGCTCACTTGTTTAACCGGCTCCCTGTTCCCCACACAAGAAATGTTTCCATTTCGGAATGAAAATGCATCGAGAAGCCTCCTTCTTCTTACCAAACCAGGGTGTGTTTTGCTGCAGAAGGGTGATGACGGGAGGGCGTTAAGTAGAATAAAGCAGAGCTTCAGCTGGGCTTCCTGCTCTTTGAACAAAACAAGTGGCTTATTTGAGAATGTATAGAGAGCTTTTTCTTTCGTATTTCGGTTTTGTTGGCAGTTCTGCTAGAACGCAGTGGATACCAGCCAGCCATGCAGAATACATTAAGAAAACATCTGCTTGGCTTTTGAGTGCACATCTAGAACAGGAAGCGGAATCCTATATATAACCTTAAACACAGTCTGTCTCTTTGTCTGACTACTGCAACAGGCTCAGTGTCTACTGTAATTTCCGTTGTTGTACTGCACTCCAGAATATGCTGGCGCTATGTGAAAGGAGGAAAATGTGCGCCATTGTGGGCTAGCAAAACCTCGTTGAGCTAAGTTGCTTGGAGCAGGAAGGTCGACAAGGGGTCAAACCCAGCTGCTGGGGTCTGCACTTCCCATAATGATGAATTATCCCGAAGGCTATGAAGCCTATAAGATATCGGTGTGTGTGTATGTTTGGCCAGCAAGGACCTGTTTGGGCACTGGCTCCACCCACTCCCCACCTTTTATGCTACCTACAGGTAGCCATGCCCACAGCGCACCTAGCTTTATTTAGAGCTTTACAACATGACACAGCCCCCCATACATAAAAGGAGGCTCTCAGGTTTACCACTACGGAACCGCATGGGCCGGCTGGGGTTATATAAGAAATGAGGAAGGAAACAATCACATCTCGGGTCTAAATGTTTTAGCGATGTTATATAGAGATACATTTGTATCATTTGTGAAGGTCTCTGACCATGTGGCTGCTTATATATGACGGCGGCACAGGGGTCAGGCACTTCCTAGAGACACGGCTTTATGGTAGCTCCACCAGTACTACATTTACCCTGCCTATAAAGTCTTTTTTTGGTTTTGGGGGCATCAAAGCGTGTGTTTTTTTTTTGTTTGAAGCTGTGTCTAGAATGTAATCCAGTCCTAGGGCCACCATTAACCTTGACATGCCCCCAGGGGCTTTAGCACCCTTGACATGCAATTATGTGCAGAACAAAAAATGTTCGCAGCAGCCAATCCTCTTGTATATTGAGGGCTGTCCACCAAGATGCAGACTGGGCATGGTGGCCAATATATCATAATGGAAATGACTGCGTAATGGCGGTGATCTGAAGAAAATACAGGAATGTCTTAAGTCTGGAAGTGCCAGGGGGAGAGTTCAAAATTACTTCAAAACTGGAAACCTTGCAGCTACAAAGTCATGGTATGAGCGTGATGGTACAACGTATCCTTAAACTTGTCCTGAACGATACATTTTTTCAACTAATTTATTCTGGAGAAGGACCTGCAGCGTTTTACATGTAGCAAAAAAAAAAGGCTGCTCAACACCACCCTCCTCACTCTTACAATCCCTTGGTGAGGAGCGTCAATCCGAAACCCCCCCGGGACGCGTGCCCGGGACCCACGGTGGTTCTCCAAAGAGCACAAGAGCAGCGCAAAGAAAAATACAGGTCCCTCACTCCGAATGTAGATAATATCAATTATTATTTATTATTAAGCAAAGAATCCAGACGGACTAGCTTACATAAACTGACATGGTTTATATGATGTGTTATACAGCCACATACATACTGCCTTTACCTTTTACTGAACAATCCTGCCCGACTCTTAAATGCCTTCTGTAGAACACTCCTAGTATTCTATTAGCTTCCTGCGGTTCTATTAGGCTGGCATCCAGCTAGCCGAGGATATCGCTTCCCACCGGACTTTGCACTTTAAAGACTTTACTTTTTGTGACAATGTTTGTTTGTATATATTGGTACCGTACAGCAGATTATTGAACATACATGCATACATGCTCTATTGTGACATGCAGGGATTTCCTCGCCCCTCGCGGTATATCACAGAGGTGCACATGGTGGCTTAGAGCTTATTTTAATACAAGACACTGGGCTCTTGGGGCAGGGCCACACAAAACTTCCTGTGGGCCACATCAGGTCCACTGATTGGACAGATTTGCTCCAGACCTGTGATTCCGGTGGTTGCCAACCTTTAAATGTACTGCTTGCGACAGGATACCTGCAAATAAGACCGGCAGGGATGGTAGCCACATGTGATCCAGATGGTGGCCACCGTGGCTTTACTTAAGATGCACCTTTCGATATGATACGTTTACAGGCAGGGCCCTCACCAGCTGCTGTATTTGTCATTTGCGATACTCTTCAGATACAGTAATGATATTCAGCGCCATGTGTATTATATAACGCACAATGATTAGATTGCAAGCTGTTTGTCACAGTGTTACAGGATTCTCTTGTTACATTTTTATCTTGGTGGATGCATCCCAAGATCTGTAACCTGACTCATAATGTTTGTTAAACAACATACATTATGCCATAGTACCTAATCACTACCGTGCTAAATGTTTATATATATAATTAGCGTTACTGTTTATTTATTAAGCACAAGCCCTGGCCCACGGAGCTCACAATCTACGGATTTCTGTATTGCTGCAGAAAAGTTCAGTTCCTTGTACATTTTAGATGAAGAGGCTGACATACCAGCCTTTTTCCAAGAAGTAAAATCAGGTTTCATGGGATTATAGATCTACTGGCTGGCTTCATAGAAATATATTTTATTTAACCCATAAACCGATCGCTATAGAGAACTGGCTCATCCTCTGTATTCTGCGCCTTATAGTGTTCAAGCCTTCTCAAGTTAAATCCTTTCAGTTCCAAAGGGGGGGAGCAACACATTGCAGAGCACAGAAGGGGTTAAAACACAAATCTCCGAACTATATTAATCTATCAGCAAAGTAAAGAAATGTGTGCCAGAAAAAGACGATTATTAAGTTGCCAACCGATCTCCATTTAGGGGAAAATCAGACCAACATTCTACTTTTCAAGGGGCTGAAAATTTTCCCTCCCTTCATATATTACGATTTTCATCAAAAGGAAACAATTGAGAATGTGAAAGTATTCGAAAGGTTTTCTTACCTTGGGTAGACTCAGGTCTGGGGAGAATTCAGAGTTTTCAGGGTTTTTTGTGATTCTTTCCGTGCGCCGGAGCTGAGTTGAGAGTTGCTGTGAAAGTTGAAATCCCCCAGCGAGGTGTGGCTCCACTAAGGATAAGGAAATGACTTGTTTCAACAGCGTTCTGAAAAAAAAAAAAAAAAAAAAAGACAAGAAGCCTCCAATCCATACAGTGCCCCCAGTGGACAACATGGGTATTACACGTTTGGCCACAGTCATCTACAATTTTTTTTTTTCAGTTTATTAAAAATATTTTGCCCAGAAAGAACAATATTTAGAATTCTTCTGTTTTTACATGCAATCTGGAGTCTTTCATAGTCGGTTCCGACTGAACGAACCGTTACATATTTTTACTTAAAAAAAAAAAAGGGATTAGTAAATCTTAAACGCTTATGTCACTCCATCTTACTCTGTGAGTAGTCCACTAAAAGGTATCACAGAATTATTTGGACTATCTTCTCCAACAGCCAATAAAGAAATATCCATTTTGCTGATTCAATTCTGTGTTTCGGCATTTATCATACAAGAAAGTCATATATACAAAGGAGACCCCCCCAATTTTTTATGATTATTATTATTACTACTACTGTTATTATAATTATTATTATTGTGAAAATTTGCTTTAACCTACAAAGAAAAATGGGGCTGCTCTGGTTTCCATATGCAACCGGTAAATATTTTTTTTCTCATTTACACAAAGCAAAGATGACGTAAATGTAACGCTTTGTGTCGCAATTCATCAGCTTTCCATACTATTTTCAACAACCCAAATGTAGAAATCCCAACTGCAAAACCATGGGAAAAAACCCTGCCGTGTTCAGCTACTTATAAGGTCAGCGGGACTTGGCAGGAGAACTTCAGACTTCTTGGTTAATAGCAAAGCAAGGAAGTAACTTCCCATGTTACCTGTCGTGTTAGGAGGTCAGATCTATTCTCCTTAGGATAACTCCCTATCAGAATTGTATTACGGATTTCATGAACTCACTTGAGTTTTTAAGATGTTGAATTGAAAGCAAATGAAAATAAATCCTGCTTGGAAGCATTGTTGACAATTTTCTTTTTTTTACTGTTTTTGTTCTTAATAATTCTACTGTAAAAAAACCGTAAACCAGATATTGGGAGAACGTGCCTCTTAAATAAAGATGTCTTCTATTGAGATCCTAAGACACAGATCACACCATGAAATCGAGAAGAAGTACGAGTATGCGGCTGATGGCGTGGAATTCTGTGGCATATCCGCCCTACTTTGAAGACAGATCTGCCTAATATAGAAATATAAAAGAGAGGCAAAAAGGAAACAATGTTGCCCTCCCCTCCATGCACCAGTAGGACCTGGTAGATATTCTGTGGGGTCACTTGGCACTTGAGTAATCTGATTACATGCTAGCGACACCATCAGGTGCAGAATCTCTCATCGTGGGTATATATGGCTGGGTTACTGGTAATCTGGGACCCCATTATTGTCCGTGTCGATTGTTACCCGGCCTTAAGTACTTCCATAGAAAAGGAAGAGAGAGCATTGTTCTGCTCCGAGGTCTCTTTCGGGATATGGAGAATAACAAGTGCATTTATTTCCTTGTCTTTGGCCTGTTTTGTCTCTGCCTTGTTGCGCGCATGGTTGGAAAGACCCAAATGCCGAGAGGCGAGTAGCAAAAGCACAGCAAGCAAATTCCGGTTAAAAGTTTATTGTTCCTTTTACATTTATTGGTGTGAAACCGCTGCCAAGTGAGACTTTCTAGGTATCCTCCCCTTAGTGTGATAGGACCTGGAGGACGTCGAATAACTGACTATAAGATCTTCAGACTAG
Organism: Spea bombifrons; assembly: GCF_027358695.1. Lineage (NCBI taxonomy): Eukaryota > Metazoa > Chordata > Amphibia > Anura > Pelobatidae > Spea > Spea bombifrons. Next base: position 27,938,939 of record NC_071095.1, on the reverse strand, counting down.
TCCATAGCACCCAGAGGACAGTTCATAGTGCATCAGATTTTGTAAAACGGACCATTTTAGAAGGATGTGTTGCGTAACTGCATGTTGATAACATTACAGCATGTGTGAGAAACTGCCTTTTGAAATTCTGACACACAGCAGTAAACTAACAGAGCAAACTTAAAAAAGCAATGAGCTCTCCTCTGACAGAACCGAAGAATCCAAGGGAGAGAAGGCACGATCACAGAGCAAAGGGCTAACAAACATTCAAAGGCAAACTTGGAATACACTTACACATAATAACTGAAACCCATCAAAAGGCAAGACAGATCTGCAACTAAGTGTATCAGAATTCTGATGTCAGTAGGAGCTTTTTTCCCTATGAAGTGCCGTCTCAGACGGGATAGAATGCCTCACTACCTTCAAGCCACTTTGCTTTCAATAATGAAGCTTGCAGAGATGATATGAAATCAAATACACAAAGAGAAAAAACATTCAGGCCCCCTCCTTATCGAAGACGTGATATCCTGCAAGTTCCACCTGTTAATAACAATGTCTTTCTGTGCATTGAAGATGCCAAGGGACAGGTGGCCGCTGTTTGCCCAAAATCTACTTTTATGTGTCATTTTTTGGAACCAGCCATTTTTGGGGGGCCTTACCAAACAAACACACACTTCATGTACCAAGTTTCACATTGAAAATGTGCATTTGAATTACAAACTGCAAATTTTAAGCAAGCGAAACAATACGGCAACAAAGCGAGCAAAGTAACCGGCTTAGAATAACGTGGGACGGGGCTGGCTGGCAAATAATACATAATATTATTTAAAGCACAACACCGCTATTCGTTCTAACCCCAGCTCTTTTGTTACGCTGCAATGGATCTCGCTCCACGGGGAGTTGGCTTTTTATGGCAATCTGCGTCTCTTAGAATGTGGCTGATTCATTGTCCCAGAATCCTCAGCTGTGGGAGAGTCAGCATAAATGTGTGAGCCTAGGAGGGGTAGCTTCACAGAGGCAGACAAAGCCAAGCGCGATACTGTATCACCGCAGCCTCACGATAGCATCTCTTCTTACCTCTGAGGCATCAGCACTTACACAGTAAGTATCCTCACCCTGCACCTGCACAACCTCAGCTATAACATATATGTACATATTTCTGCAGACGTATGGACACATACATCACTTTAAGGTGCCGGCGTATTCTGCAATTCCATTCTAGAATTATAGCACATGGAATTTGTGTATGAAAGAAATCTGTAGGCGAGACTCAATACGATAGAGATTTTAAGTAGTTTTTCGGACAATTATGCAAATTTAATTTTATTTCTTTTTCAGACCCAAAGGGGGAAAACATATGTCAGATTTTAGAAGCTATTATACGTTAGGGAAATAGGAGGAGGGGTGGGGGTGAGTTCTGTTGTTTCTTGATCACCCATCTCTACCTCTCGCAATTGGATTTATCTTAAAAAATATATATATTTTCCAAATGTGTAAAGATAACATCACAAAATAGTTACTCTCTATTTAACATTTTGTTCCAAATGCTTGCTTTACCTTAAAATAAAAATACCTACCCACATCCCTTTTTATATATATACATATATATATATATATGTATATATGTATATATATATATATATATATATATATATATATGTATATATATATATATATATATAGTTGGATATATACATATATATATATATATATATATATATAAATATATTTATATATATTTGTATATATATAAAAAAAAATATTTTAAGTAATTATTTTATGTTTTAAATATCTTCTAGAAGAGAAGCTATATAAAGGTATGCTTGGCTCTCCAAGCTAGGATATATTTTAGGCGTCTTTTTCTGATCCAGGCTGTGTAATTCTATTGGAATACGCCGGGAATTATAAATAGGGACCGTAGCCTCTGATGGGAGTGGTGCACTGCAGAGAAGAAGTAGGCATTGCTGTCATGAGGACGGAGCGATTAAAATGCAGTATTGGCTGCGGGTTTGTCTCACTGCAGCAATGAACGTCTGCTCGGAACCCAGCTAGAAATGTATTAATTATTGATGTCTATATGTAATCACCAAATTATCACGCGATCTTGCCAATATGCGATGCATATTTTTGGCATTTTCGTTATTTGTGATTTTTTCCCCCCGCTTGATTTAGAAATTTACTTACAAAAATTCTAGATCACCTCAATTTGTTTTTCAAAATTGTCCTTACCCTTATTATTGTTGTGACATTTTGTTGTGATAGGAGAAGGGTAAGGTATCCTTACTAACCCCTTTCTCCCAGGATAGTCTTAATAACTAGAGGCGCAGCTAAGACAGGGTTTCTTAATAGTCCCCCCCCGCGCTCACCCTCATGCACATGTCTAATGATGCATTCATGCCCTCCCTCCCATGTTCAGTTACTCTTTTCACTTGGCCCTGTCTCAGTTTAATAAGATGTTCTCTGGGAAGGAGTAAGAGACACGTCTTTCTCACAGCCTGGAGAACATTAGAGAAGACATTTGAACAGAACGACTGTCAATATTGTCTAATGCCTTCCCAGTATCGGTGGCAGACATTCCCCTACAATAATCCAAATGCTCAAAAATAATGATCAAGAAGGGAGTTATAAGGGGTGTTCTCAGCTTCATTAGTAAAGTCTAACAGGGAATATTGGAACACTTTAAGTCAGAAGACACCATTGAGGTCTGAGATTCTGTCAGATTCCACTATAAACTTAAAATGGAATTCTTAACCAAGGTACCTTCATACAGTGATGTTTATTGTGGTCCAATTACAGTTTTGTGTTTTGATACCACACCTACAGGATCCCCACAAAATACAGCCTGTGAACATTGTCAAGCATAGGTCCAAGTGCAGACCAGTGAATTACCCAGGTGATGGGGAAAATATCTCCTCTGTGGTGTGGTTGGGCTACAGAAAAGACTCATCTGAGGCTGGATCTCTGGAGAGCCTTGGATCATTTGTTTTCACCCATACCTTTGTTTTTAGGTGATAATGCTGGACACTGCGAGCAGCCAGTACAACTCCTTTATGTTTTGGAAACTTCCAATCCCAGAGTTGGACCTGTCTGAGCTGGAATGCCTGGGCTTTGAAGACCCTAAAAAGAAACAGTCTTCTTTCGACAAGAAATCTGGAGACGAAGAAGACATCCTGTCACAGTACACCGCCTTCAATTACTGGAGGGCCCCTATTGCCAGTATTGACAGCTTGGACTTTGACCTAATTTGAGGGATTTTCCGTAATCACATCTGCCGCCTTAACTCTCCCGGCAAAATTTTATTGTTAATTTATTAATTTATTTATGTTTTGTAAGACACTGAAGGTTTTTTAAAAACAAAAGGTTTAAAGCTGATATTTTATGTTTTAAATGCCGATTTAGCACTTGATTTGCATAATGTTGCAGAACATCCAAAAATCGAACATTTCACTAAAAAAGGTAAAATGTACCCATGATCGCGGTAAGCTAGAGATGTTACACTGGAGAACACATTGTCTGTATTGTTTGGCCTGGAATTAAGAAAAACAAGAAAAAAAAATATGACGTGGCAATTGTTGGTCTGTTTTTTAATGTTTGTACACATAAAGGTTCGACGGCTATTTGTGATGGCACAAAATTCGAGCAAACATGTTGCATTGTGGGTGCATAGGGGAGTTTTCTGTGGTCCATGATTTTAAGTGTAGATCTCCTCACTCCTTCATAATGTATTGCAGATTTTACATATTGATTTCTACATTTATTGGCAATTTCAATAAGGAAAACAGACTAATTAGCTTCATTATTTCCTAAGAAAACATTTATACCAGCAGGATGGTATATTGGTCTTCTTACAGTTGGTTAAGGGTTAACAAGATTAGCCCCAGGGCATGGAAGGGGAAATTTGATTACAAATAAATGGAAATTCCCTATGTGGCTATCTTCAGAACTTCCCAGGGCTTTGTAAAAAATAAAAGGACTATTCCCAGACAGTCTTTTAGTGGGTGAGGAATGGGAAGGAAATGGGTGGGTGGACAACCCATAGCTAAACACTGCCCCCTGCCTGGAGAAAGAAGAAACTGACCCGGAGACCCAGGGAAGCAGGGCTTTACCCAGAATCTCCGCGTCAAACCCGAAGAGTTCCCAGGTGTGGCTATTTTAGAAAGGGGAAATGTCACATCTTATATATATATATAAAAAACTTTATTGACACTGAATGGCATCTGCCACTTGAGTTATGACTTGTGCATGTGGACCAAAAATTATTTAGATACATTTTTCATTTTTGGGCAATGAATTTGGTGTCTTGACCTTTCAGTTCGGACAAAAATGGGAGGGCTTTTTCATTCGGAAACAAAATTCGGTGTTACTCTCACTCATTTTGAATTTCTCCCTACTGTCTCTAAGGACCGCTTCTCTTTCTCCTGCGCGCTGATCCATCTACACTATTCTTTCCCAAGTACTTTTGCAACTCGGCACACTCCAAAGGAACAACCTCTACCTAATTCCTCCAAATAGTTTTAGAAGTACACAGAAGAGGCGAGAACAATGCAGGTGGATTAATGAAATAGCAGTACATCGGAGAAGGAGGCAGAGACGCTGAGACACAGAATCAGTGGTCAGAGAAGGCAGGGAGAGATTGAAATTTGTGCGAATCCGAATGCAGAAGCCTTTTGCCAAGCCATTGACAAATCTTTGAAGGGTTTGCTACAGGGGGTGTGTTCATGGTGTAGTTTTATAAATGAGAACATACATGTTTTTGCAGTTGGTTCATTAAATGAAAGACTAGTGAGAGGAGTGAGGGAGACAAGATAAAAGAAGAGATGAAAAAAGAGACAGTAAAGGATATGAAAGAGATGGAAGAGAAGAGAAAATGGAGTGAGACAAGAGAAAAGAGGAACGAGAGGAGATAAAAGACAGACAAGAGAGGAAAAAGGAAGAGGAAAGGAAAGAAGGGAAGAGAAAAAAGAGCAGAGGGGTGGGGCAAGAAAAGAAGAGACACACATTCACCCACACACTCCCTCACACCCAGACACACATTCACCCACACACTCCCCCACACCCAGACACACATTCACCCACACCCTCCCCCACACCCAGACACACATTCACCCACACCCTCCCCCACACCCAGACACACATTCACCCACACAATCCCTCACACCCAGACACACATTCACCCACACAATCCCTCACACCCAGACACACATTCACCCACACACTCTCTCACACCCAGACACACATTCACCCACACACTCCCTCACACGCAGACACACATTCACCCACACACTCCCTCACATGCAGACACACATTCCCCCACACACTCTCTCACACCCAGACACACATTCACCCACACACTCCCTCACACCCAGACACACATTCACCCACACACTCCCTCACATGCAGACACACATTCCCCCACACACTCTAATGGACAGAATACCAGAGAGCAAGTGGGAGACTTCCAATGATGAGGTCTATCATCATGATAATACCCCTTGGTGAGGCTGAATGTGCCATCTAGTGTCAAATGCAGCAAATTGGGTTGCCATAAGACTTTGGCTCTTAAAATGGCCTATGGCCATAAGGGAAGGTAAAGAGGGGCATCAGGGGAGAGAAAGGGATCTGGGTCACAAAGATGGGCAGGCCAGACTAAACAGGGACAAATGGTATTCATGGTGGATATACAGTATGGCACATTTAACAGAAATTTACAAACATGTATTTTTGTACTTCCATTTAAACAAAAATAACTGCTATGTTTTGTTCAGTCTTTCTTTAAAAAAAAAAAAAACACTTTTTCCAGCATTGTCTTTTTAAGAATCACGTGGCTTCTGTCTACTCAGATTCAGAAGCCTGTTACTAGGGGATCTTGCAGCCTGCTGTCAGACAGGCACTGCGCAAGCGCAGATAGCTCGGCGGTGAGTCTGTGCTGTTCAGGCCAGTGATTATCTCTCCGGCGGGACGCGGCAGCAGTCTGTAGCCATACGGGAACGTTTGGTAAATAAATAATCATTTAAATCCGCCTCCCTGTAGCGTGATGTGAATCTCACGGCAATAGAAACCGGCGCAAAACCCGACAGGGAATGAGTATGAATGCGCTGCTTAGGAAATGTCCCCCTGTCTCTTGCAACTCCATACAAACGGAAGTTTGGAATATTGGATGGTATATAACCTCACTTTGACTGGAATAACTTGGGGTATCTACCCTCACCTTAACTGGTAACTAGCATCACCCTGACTGGAATAATTGGGGGGTATGTAGCCCCACTTTTACCGGAATAATTGGGGTAACTAGCCTTACCCTGACTGGAATAATTGGGGGTATCTAGCCCCACTTTGACTGGAATAATTGTGGGCCCCTAGCCTCACCCTTACTGGAATAATTGGGGTAACTAGCCTCAACCTGACTGGAATAATTGAGGGTATGTAGCCTCACCCTGACTGGAATAATTGGGGGTATCTAGCCTCACCCTGACTGGAATAATTGGAGTAACTAGCCTCACCCTGACTGGAATAATTGGAGGTAGCTAGCCTCACCCTGACTGGAATAATTGGAGGTATCTAGCCTCACCCTGACTGGAATAATTGGGGGTATCTAACACCTGACTGGAATAATGGGGGTAAATAGCCTCACCCTGACTGGAATAATTTGGGGTATCTAGACCCAATTTCACTGGAATAATTGGGGGTAACTAGCCTCATCCTGACTGGAATAATTGGGTTAACTAGTATAACCCTGACTGGAATAATTGGGGGTATCTAGCCTCACCCTGACAGGAATAATTGGGGGTATCTAGCCTCACCCTGACTGGAATAATTGGGACTAACTAGCCTCACCCTCACTGGAATAATTGGGACTAACTAGCCTCACCCTGACTGGAATAATTGGGGTAACTAGCCTCACCCTGACTGGAATAATTTGGCGTATCTAGCCCCAATTTCACTGGAATAATTTGGGGTATCTAGCCTCACCCTGACTGAAATAATTGGGGAAAATAGCCTCACCCTGACTGGAATAATTGGGGTAACTAGTTTAACCCTGACTGGAATAATTGGGGGTAACTAGCCTCACACTGACTGGAATAATTGGGGGTATCTAGCCCCACTTTGACTGGAATAGTTGGGGTAACTAGCCTCACCCTGACTGGAATAATTGGGGTAACTAGCCTCACCCTGACTGGAATAATTGGGGGCAATAAAACCGTTTGAACTGGTGTCCGTTTTATACATTATCCACACTGTGCCATCATCACACCGCTACAAGTCATATATCCCAAAAAAACACTAAATGTGGAGCAATCTCCATGGAAGCCGATGCAAAGTTCCTTCTGCTCCGTGTTTAGCTCCTGAAAAGCATTGTAAGAAGAAATTAGTCATTTATTAAGGTTGTATTAATCACGTGTAGATTTTATGTAATAAACGCAGTTTATTTAGTAACCACTTTTAGCAATAGGGTTATCGTCTGGAACGTTCCTTATTAATCATAATGTTTTCTGCGCAGGCAGATGGAGCTGGACCTCGGGAAGAGACTGCTAGAAGCTGCCTGCAATGGAGAGGATGAAGAAGTTAGGCTATTAATTCACAAGAGGGCTCCTTTTACTACTGACTGGGTACGTAGTGGGAACGCTTAGACCGCGTAGACCAACTTGACATGTGTAAATTACGCATATATTGCATATATGCAGAATCATGTGTGTTAATCTATAGCACAGACCTACAGCTCACAGTATTTTATGGGCCAATTTATACAGGATTTCGTGCCCCATAAAAAGACCTTTGAGGTCCCTTTTTCAGAGGACATTGGACTGGTGATAGACCTTTAGAAAGGTTTATAGAGACTGAATTCCAGCAACCCCTGGTTTGGCATCTCTATAGGTACTTGTAATAAGGATGGGAGTGTTTTTTAAATTGCGATAGACTGTATATGCAGAAGCCATGCATGCGCGCTGCGGGTTCTCCATATCCAGAACCTGTTCTTATCACCAGGAGCTGCTGTTAGGCCCAGAGGAACAGTCACCTCACCAGCATATACATCTATAACCTGTGATTATGATCCTTGATTATGAGACCAACACTGAGGACTTGAAATGTATATTGGGAATTGTTTCCTTCTAACTGCTGGTGTCTTTATCTGTAGCTCGGAACATCTCCGCTTCATATGGCTGCTCAGAATGGTCACTACGCCACAGTGAAAGTGCTTCTGGAAGCAGGTATCAGCCGAGATGCCCGAACCAAGGTAGACAAGACGCCTCTGCATATGGCAGCCACAGTCGGGCATCTGGATATTGTGGACCTGCTTGTTCAGGTAAAATGTTGTTGAGGGGAGATATCTTTACTGTAGGAAGGAAAGAGGAGATAGAGAAGGGCATCTTCTACAGTAATGCCCTTAAAGCTCTTGCGTGGGCTACCAATGAAGCAGTTGAAGGTTTTTAAGAATGAAATGAATTCCCTTTTTTCACCAAGGAAGGGTATATTGGGTACACATTTCAAGTTAAAATTTGATTGACCAGGTATAATTCCAAGATTATTATTTCCTCATTTTGGTGAAAAGTGGCTTGTGCCAAAGGATTTGGGGTTTGTTTGCCTTCTCCTACATTAATGCAATTACGGATATCGTAGAAATGTTTAACTTGGTGGACTTTATTTTTTTTAACCCTAATGTAGCTTGAGAAATCTTATTTTTTTTATCTTTATTTTAAAACAGAATGGTGCAAATGTGAACGCCAGAGATATGCTTAAGATGACGGCTTTGCACTGGGCAGCAGAAAATAATCACACGGACGTGGCAAACCTTTTAATAAAAGGAGGCTCTGACGTCAATGCACTCAGCAAATTTGATAAAAGCGCCTTCGATATCGCCCTGGATAAAAATAACCACGAGCTGATGATTATTATACAGGTATTTAAATTAAATAGATTATAATTAATTTGGCCTTCTTTTGTTAAAGGGGATAGTTTAATGTCTTTGACACCCCTACTATAGAAGAACACATAATAGTAAATTACTCTGGGGAACCCTAACCCTCAGTAAGTAGTTTAATATTCATTCTTCAAAAATAAAATATATGTATATATATATATATAACTCTTAGAAATTATAGCTGTGCTGCAGAATCATCCTTGTTTCTCTATGCTCTGAAATCTCTTGCATCTGATTGGCTGCCTAAGTATGGGAGTATGCTCCGTCACTAATAGACAGCCTAGGCGGTCGGCGGCAGGAAAGTGCTTCAGTTAAAATAAGTAGGAATACTTTACACAAGCGCACTGGGTTCTAGACTGTTCTCTGCATGCAGATTCAGCACAGGTGATGGAAAATTCATTTGACCGAATGTATCTGCTGGTGGATGGGGAAAGGGGCAGATACCTTTGGGGGGACCACATATGGAGGTCTAATAGCACAGTGAACCGTGCATCCCGAATCAGCTGTTCCCAGCTTGTGACACTTCTGGAATCTACCCCAAATACCCGGATGACTCTCTAACTAGTTGGATCTATCAGCCATGCTAATATGTAGCCATAATAATGTTCTGTTTCTGTATGTGTTTGTGTCCGATTCTGTGGTTCCTATAATATGAACTGCAGGAGACATTAAATATATGTTCTGTCTCCTTTTTATCCAAAAAAGAAAAAGCAAAATCAATAGGACTTTTCGGGGGAGCTTTGTAATTATTCAAGGTTTATCCAACAGCTAATTTGGGGGCGGAAATTACATTAAAAAGTAAAATGGCATCTAGATTTACACTGCAAATATATCACAGTTGCCTTTTTTCCTTTTCCTCACTAGGAAGCAATGCAGGGCGATATCCAGGGAGAGTCATTCGACTCAAACGCAGCCTCTGTGTCATCACCCGAATATGTTTTGGCATCTAGCGATCTCACGAGTGTATCTGACTTTGTGACTGCGCCACGTGTGGAAACATCAGCAGGTACAACTTCTGAAATCATCCACTGACTATAATGGGCTGTGAACCGTGCCATGCGAACATGCTGTCATGGGCTCTGCTGAGACACGACAGCCCCTAACTTCATTGTGTATTACCCTATACAGATCGGCGCATGTGTGCGATTAGCAAACGAGTGTGTGAGTTGAGTTGACATGCGCCACAGTGCCCGTGAAAGCTGTGTAATTAAGTACACTGCCTGTTTCAGTAGAAGCAGCAAAGGAGGGGAAAACAGGAGAAAGAAACCTCGTTTTCCAGCTCATGCATTTGAAGGCATGGCACCGTAGATATTTGTCTGGCTTTATACACTGACCTAGACTTTCTCTAGACTTTTCCTCCTGCAGTTCTCTGCAGAAGCACTAGATGGGTCCCTTTATCGTCTTGTGATAAAGGGACCCATCTAGTGCTTTTTGTTGCTGTACAGAGCCGATGAGATAGAGAGAGAATAGAGGGAAATATCCCCCCCCCACACCTTTTCAGTCTTTGTAGCTTTATTCTTTGCAGTGTCTTCAACCAAGCCTGATGGTTAGATGCCATGAAATTGTAGAATAGTTAAGAATATTCATAGATACAGGGCTGAATGAGTATGCAAATATCTAATTAGTCCCTTATACACTTGAGTTAGTTAATGTGTATTTTATCTTTGTTTGGAACCATGATGTTTGTATCCACCTGTTTCTTTCTCTAGGAATCAGCAGTGGTCGTGATACGCATTTCACAAACTCAGATTCAGTCCTTGCCACGTTTGCAGCAATAGCAGAAGCCGCCTCTCCTGTCTCGGCCTCTAACAATGCCCCACGTGAGTAACGCAGATTAACTTTCTCTGTTGGAGCGGAAGCCTTAATTTCTCTGGTTTCATGATGGACGTGTTTACTGAATAACTAGTAAATGAAAGTGTGTGGTTTAACATGGATTCTGGCTTTTCTTGCTTTGATGCCAATCCATTGCCTAGAAGGGCTGTACGATGTCACTTTTGCCCATAGTGAAGAAGTGAAAAGTTCAATTAGGACCGTGTGGTTTTGATAAAAATAAGGTACATGCATTTTAGAAAACCCATCATGTTCTAATTATAGAGCGTTAAGCACAGTGCGATGACATGCAGGGAAATGGAAGTGAGCTAATTATACTCAACCCACATCGCCACTATAGACTTTTTATCACCGCAGCATTATTTTGCATGCAGCCGATATCCGCGTGCCCTCATTCTCTCTATTTCCCTTCCTCCTGGAATGTTAACGAAGTTAAAAGGCAGCTGCCTTTACCCTTTAATTATTTTAGCTTTCAATGATATCTATAGTTTAAGAACAGCATTTCTATAGAATTACGAGATGGACTGGACATTTTCGATTTGCCTTATGATATTTAGGATTAAGTCGTAAGATGCAGCTGGGTGGTCCTCTTTTTTCACATCCTGTATTAACTTAGCCTATGTGCATAACTAATGTATGAGGATGTTACATTGCTTCCAGAGATAATGCACAATGTGTACGAGAATCTCAGGGCTTTATGATGACTGTGATGACGGAGATCAGTATGGAATAAGATGGCGGCGAGTCAGTGTGTGTTGAGCGGTGAGACCGCATAGTGCATGAGCTGATACCAACATGGGGGAACTGGTGGATGTGAAGGTTGCAAATGCCTGCTGATGAACTCTTATGACTGTTTAGCCAGTGCCAAGTAGTAAATGTGAACGATGCATAATGTAGAACAGTGAGATGGCTTCCAACAATGGAGACAAATTGTAATGATGAGCATACAAAGGCCTTGTGTAACATTCAGTATTCTTTCAGATTGTGCCGATCAGGATAGTTTGGCCGCTTCAGCTTTGGCGTCCATCCAGGAACATGTGGAGAATGGAGATGAAAGAGTTATAACAATCATAGCAGATGCCATTCCAATAGACGGCCTCCAAGGAGGTCTTACCACCAGCCACATCAACCATCCACTGCTGATGGCCATTCAGAATGGGCACCAAGGTATGGGGTCATATGGCTCTCCTACTCTGCAAGTCCTCGCTTTTCTGTGTTGTTTGTCCGCAGTTCATTTGAGATGTTTAATGGTGATTTGAGGATTTTCTAATGAACAGAAAAAACCCAAAATGTACCAATAACTTCAATTCATTTGTAAAGATCATTCCTTGTGCTGCGTCCAAAGAAAACCAATATTCTTGCTTTGAAATGGAAAGAAAGTGAACGTATATATAAAAGTAAACTAATTCACAGAAAGATTTACGGAAATCTGACAAATCTGCTCTGTAAAGTTTTTTTTTTAATTTGCTTCAGGTTTCACTCTGTTTTGTTTGCTTCCTCTTGTAGTTATAGCCGTGCCCGAGGATCATGTCATAGAAGAAACTGTGGCTGCCGAACAGATGCCTCCTGCCAAAAAGTATCGTCTTGAGTCCATTAGTGACGAAACAGCAGAGCCTCAGGTAAAGAGCCTGCTCAGGCAGTGTAATACTAAGCAGGGGTGGGGGGCACTGAATAACATGGAGGCAGGGGTCAATAACACAGTAACGTATACTGCTTACACATATTGCTTACCTACGCTATGGTGTCATCCACAAATCTACACTCTGCTTGCTTCGGATTTTATAATAAGTTTTCACACAGTGCCCCGCAACAATTGTATAAATGAGTATCAGTATTCCGCTCTGAGCACATGAGTTTCTTTCATGTATATTGAGAATTTCTTTGGTTTGAGGCACAAGCCAGCTGGCAAACTCATACTTAACAGACTTGTGCACACGGATGAATTTTTATTTTCCTTTCTTGACAAATTTTTGACAACAAACGTTATTTCCTTCCCGTTTGGTTGGATGAAATTCAGAGGGGTTTTTTTTCCATTCGGAAATGGAATTGATTGTCACTCACGCTCTCTCTCACTCTCACGCTCTCAATGTCTCCCGCCTACCTGACAACCGCATCTCCTGCATTTTCGTCTCTTCTTCTCCACTGTTCTGTCTGCATTGTCCTCGCCTCTACCGACTACTTTGGCAACAGGACGGAGCCTTTGTGCTCACGCTGGGGACAGCTTCTTCCCCAATCCTTCAATCAGAGGAATGTTGCAGAAGCACTGGGACGAGGCCGGGATAATGGAGATAGATCAGTGGAGAAGTAGTAGAAGAAGAGCATTGGAGAAGCGGGCCTACAGCAAAGAAGACTGAGACTTGGAAGCGGTTTTCAGAGACGATAGAAAGTTAGTGAGAGTATGAGAGAGAGAAAAAAAAAATTCAACCCAAAATTTAGAGCTTACGCCTTTGTCTTTGTTTTGTTGGATCCCATCTTTGTTTTCAGACTTTCATACAAATGAGCAAATTTAACAAAATTAAAATATGCACCAATCAGAATGCACAAGTCTGTTATTTAATAGGAATCATTTTCTGCCTGGACAGCCTGGGGTTACTCTGCAGCGATTTCAGTTAACATTAGAAGGCTTTTGTGTAAGGTTTATTTCTAAGGTAGTAATGCTATGTAATGGGTCTGTCAAAAGCAGCCTTAATATTTTTGTTGCTTACAGGTGTGCTTAACATGTGGAAATTGCTTTGGTGCGGGTATGCATCCATGTTTTCATGTTTGTCATGGAGTTTAGTTGTAGTGGTGAAGAATATTGTGAAGGTTAGTTGTTGGAAATCTGACCGCGTCGTCCGGGAGACCTGCTTCACATGCAATATTTTTGTAGCTTTGGCCGTTTGTGTCCTCTAATACCAAGCAGTGGCCAAGGACTCTTACCCTACAGTCTGGCTGTATCTCCGTTTATCCCACCCTATAGGACAGCAATGGTGACCAAGCCATAAAGGCACTGCAGCAGAAGCTTCATGAAGCCAACTGCAGAGCCCAAGAGTACCGGCAGCAGCTTATGGACAAGGAACAAGAGGCTGAGGGTTATCGGGTCAGACTTGAGAGCTTAGCAGTGCAACATGTGAATTGGAGCACTTTAATGATGATGGAGGAGGGTGGCGTGGTAATCGTCTCCAGCGAGCAATTGGAGACGACAGAAGTCACCGAGGTTGAAACTGTGGAATATCACTGTGACGTTCCCATGGAGAGTGTTAGCAGTGTGACCAGTTGGTGACATCCTAAAGGGGGCCACTACCCAGTGATCTATTCCCTGGCGGATGATTAGTCTCGGGGTATGATGACTGCGTGTAACAATGCTTTGGATATAGCATATTACAGCAGGCAGCAAACGGTGGGAGCTTTGTATTAGAGTACATGGGCAGCAGCACTTTGGATGTTAAGGGATTAACCCGTTTACTTTGTTGGAATTGTGGTTTTTTGTGTGCAATCACTAAAAACCAAAGATGTGCCTGAAAGGATGAATGGTTGCAAATTCAATAAGTTGCTGATAATGTTGAACTTTACACGAGTGCCTGTCCTGTTGGCCTTCACTTCTAAAGTGTGCAAAGACCGCAGAGATAATCACTAAACAAAGGAGATATAATTGGGAGAGATACCACCCTGATACCACCTTTAATGTGCGCTCTTATTTTTTGATAAGTAATTCCTGTGGTTTGCCGTTTTCAGTATTCCAGTAAGTTTGATGTTAGTGCAGACGTTAGCAAAATTGGAAGACTTCTGGCGTATTTGTACGTTTAAAGTTGTGCAATCTTTTAACTCTTCAATGGGTTGCCGCAGCACCACATGTTAATACTAGACTGCGGTGAATTATACAACAATCTGCAAGGCCTACATTTGTTTCTCAGAAAAACGTTACGCAAAATCCATCACAGAGGAGATAAAAGTAACGTTTCTGGCATTTTCTGTAATTTAAAAGACCCGACTTTGGCTCCATCGAGTGCCAAGTCTTTTGAGCATATCGCATTTCAAGTAAATTTATAAACTTCTTTTTGTTTTAATAATTTTTTTAACATATTTTTGTGATCTGTGATTTATTTTATTGTTTTTTTTATATGGTAGACAGACTTTTGATAACAATATAGGTTGCACAGCGATTCAAATATAACCTGCAAAAAAAAAAAAGCCCTAAATTGCATATCATTCTATGTGATGTGCTAGCTTAGTTGAGATTTAATTTTTCCAAACTCATTGTTTGATGGCACAGCTAGCGTACGCGCTAATTAACCCCCCTCTGATTTTTCATCCTCTTTTGTACATTGAAAAAACGTTATTTTATTTTTTTACAAAGAGGAGTCAAGCCTTTTATTTCCTTCTCACCCAGAAGCCTGTATTATGCTTTATTTTCTTGCTGTTGGTTACTTGTTTGTCTGATGATCTCCAATTATAGATATTTGAAAGGGAGAGGGAAGCAGTGGTAAAGGAACATATATGTATTTTAACATATATGTTCCTTTAACAGTTCCTTACCTTACTGCGCAGAGTGCTTCTGAGTAAAACTGTTAATCCTCCCCTTATGTTTCCGAGGGAAAGGGCACGATTAGGCAGATCTGGGCATTTCTAAGAGTTATGGAGCAGGACCAAGATAGGTAAATGCTTTATTTAAATGAAAGCATGTGGTTTTTGCTGATTTCAGTTGTTTGTTGGCGTCGCGTGCAGCTGTTTGAATGTGATTTTTATATTTTTTAGTATGCCTGTTGTCTGTATGGATTATAATGGAGGGAGTTGGCCAAAGAGTTCACTAAAGTGCTTTCTGCCCTGATAGGTATCTTTGGGCACAGAAAAACTATTCCCGTTTTCCTGAATGCACTCTTGTTGTTACGTTCTGTGACAAATTGTTAAAATGAAAACATTCTGAAGTATTTTTGTAAAACCTGTTTTAATAACTGTTTTTTAATGTGGTTATATTTCATATTTTGCATTTTGCAAGTTGAAATTTTGTATTTCAATAAAGGTGTTTGCTATTTTGCCCTTGGATGTAGTCTTTCGGAATGAAGGTTTTTAATGTTACTGAAACGAATCATTGCAGTGAAACACAGTTAGTGCAGCGTTTAGAAGCTGTGGGCCAGTGAAGGGATGGAGTTTTCGGATAGCGCTCGGCGGGGTAAAGTTCATGGATCACGTCCAGGGTTTGGGTGCAGAACTCCGGTGTGTTGGATTTTTCCAGTAGAGAAATGCCTCCTCTGCGCTTTCTCTTTTTAAAAAAACGTGAATTTTTATTCCTCCTTCACGGTAAAATGTGCTGAGGTGGAAAAAACCATCAGCCGAAAACCAGCAACTTGCTTTATTATTAATGCATTTAATGCGAGTAACTTCATTGTGTCACATCTGCCCACCACCTCATATTCTTTTAATGTTTATTGATTTCTGTGCTTTTTTTTTCCTCTTGTTTGTAAATCCTTTATTGTAATAAATAATTTGCACATTTTATATCAGAATCAATATTTCAAAGCTTACAATGTGTGCAGATTGCTGTTGTTGCCTCGTTGCGCAAGACAGTGGTCACGTTGGTGGTTATTTTACTTCAGATAGGCAAAAGTTAAGGAACCGGAGTAACCAAGAGCGTCACCCTGATTATTAAGTGAGATATAGAGTGATTGTTTTCGGTCTACAGTCGGATGTCCAGGGAGGTTTTGTTGAGACTTGATGTCAACATGAAAGTTAGCTAAGAAATTAAAATGAAGCCTGGAAATGAACCATTTTACTAGGGAGGAAGACTAAGTAGAAGACAACAAGGAGTTTCGGTACCTCGTCAGAATCAGGCCAGAATGTTAAGGTTGATTTAGAAGAATGACTACAGATAATAATAATAATAATAATGGAAAGTGGGCCGATTTGTGGATCATCCTAAGTGAAGGTGCTGGAATAGCAGAAGGCATGAAGACCCTCTACAGATGTCGATTTGCATTTGAGGGATGTGGCGTCTCGTGAAATGACCCAAGAAGTATCGTCTTACCTGCGCAGTCAAAACCCAAACAACTGAAACCAAAGAAAACCAAAGACTAATGAAATATGGACTTCCTGCATGGTCAAAAGCCAGGCCACTGAAACCAAAGGGCAGAAAGGTGTTATGTCTTGACAGTGCATGCTGAGGTTCTTTTATTCAATTTTTCTGGGGGGAGATCTCTTAAAATATGATATAAAGACTTGAAAAGGCAGGCATGTGGTATATCTGCACTTGCATTGCCCATATATCACTTCTGTATTGTGTTTTATTCTGGTGAATGGACAAAAATAGGAGAAATTGTGCTTTCAGCTTCAGATCGTTTATCTGATTCCAGATTGTTTGCAAATTAATAAAGAAGAAAGAATAAGATTTTTTTCATAAATACAATTTTTTATTCTCCAAATCCAAACACCTGATGCACTTGTCATGCAGTCTTTTCATTCCTTTACAAAATCCAGTTCTGAACGCGGTATTCTCTGTGTTTGTTGTAAAACCCCAATCCTGCGTACGGATGTCATTATGCCGGCGATATGATGGATGTTCCATGACTGTGCTGGGAAAAGCTGTAATGACATTAAGCCTTTCTCGTAATACAGTTTATTGAGCAGAGATAATAAAATCCACATTCCGATGCTGGGGCAAACAACTTATTCTAGGTGCTCTTTTTGTTTGTATCAGATCTTTGATAATTATTCAGGTATACTCTATAATAAAAGGTTGCATATCACCATAAAAAATACGTTCAACAGTGCAAAAACAGTGAATATTATTGTTATTTTTTTCCAAACATTTTTCCCGCTAACACAAGTCTCTTGTGCTTAGAACTCATATTTCAGCATGCGCTTGTGCTGTTCTTCCTGATTGGCTGCTTATACTGTTACTTTTTACTAGGGCTGCAACAACTAATCGATAAAATCGATAATAATCGATAATGAAATTCGTTGGCAACGAATTTCATTATCGATTAGTTGAATCGATTATTATCGATTATAAAATGAGGGTTTTTTCAGAGCAAACGCTCTGAAAAATCCCCCTCATTATATAATCCGTTTAGTCTGACTCACCGTCTCACAGCAGCAGCTCCTACTTACTCCCCCTCCCTGTAATCACTGTGACAACTGGCCCCGCCCCTTCCTTCTCCAGGCCAGAACCACATGGCTGTGACACTCATCTAACTGTAAGTATATGTATATATATATATATATATATAATGTGTATGTGTGTGTATATTAGAGCTGCAACAACTAATCGATAAAATCGATAATAATCGATTATGAAATTCGTTGGCAACGAATTTCATTATCGATTAGTTGAATCGATTATTATCGATTATAAAATGAGGGTTTTTTCAGAGCAAACGCTCTGAAAAATCCTCCTCATTATATAATCCGTTTAGTCTGACTCACCGTCTCACAGCAGCAGCTCCTACTTACTCCCCCTCCCTGTAATCACTGTGACAACTGGCCCCGCCCCTTCCTTCTCCAGGCCAGAACCACATGGCTGTGACACTCATCTAACTGTAAGTATATGTGTATATATATATATATTTGGGCTACTGAAAGTTAGGGGAGGTGGGGGTTAATTTAGGGGCAGTTATGGTTAGTGGGGTGTTTAGGGTTAATTTAGGGGTGTTTAGGGTTAATTGGGTGTTTAGGGTTAATTTAGGGGCAGTTATGTTAATAGGGTGTTTAGGGTTAATTTAGGAGCAGCTGTGGTTAATGGGGTGTTTGGGGTTAATTTGAGGCAGTTGTGGTTAATGGTGTGTTTAGGGTTAATTTAGGGGATGCTGTGGTTGATGGGGTCTTTAGGGTTAATTTAGGGGATGCTGTGGTTAAGGGGTGTTAAGGGTTAATTTAGGGGCAGTTATGGTTAATGAGGAGTTTAGGGTTAATTTAGGGGAATCTATATCCTGGGGGCAGTGAAGTGATATATATACTGTATATGCCTTATACCCCCAGATAAGGCATATGTGGGGAGGGCAGTGTGGCATGTCTGGGGAGGACGGAGTGGTGTATCAGGGTGTATAAGGCATATCTGGGGGTAGAGTGGCATATCTGGGGGTAGAGAAGTGGCATGTCTGGGAGGCAGGGTGGCATGTCTGGGGAGGATGAAGTGGGGATATAAGGCGTATCAGGCACAGTGGCATATGTGGGAGGCAGCGTGGCATATGTGGGAGGCATTGTGGAGTGGCAGATGTGGGAGGCAGCATGGCGTGGCATATGTGGGGAGGGCAGGGTGGCATGTCTGGGGAGGATGGAGTGGTGTTTCAGGGGGTATAAGGCGTATCAGGCACAGTGGCATGTGGGGGGTAGAGTGGAGTGGCAGATGTGGGAGGCAGCGTGGAGTGGCAGATGTGGGAGGCAGCGTGGCGTGGCAGATGTGGGAGGCAGCGTGGAGTGGCAGATGTGGGAGGCAGCGTGGAGTGGTATATGTGGGAGGCAGCGTGGAGTGGCAGATGTGGGAGGCAGCGTGGAGTGGTATATGTGGGAGGCAGCGTGGAGTGGCAGATGTGGGAGGCAGCGTGGAGTGCTGTGGTAGGCAGCGTGGCATATGTGGGGGGGCAGCATGGCATGTCTGGGAGGCAGCGTAGCAAGCCTGGGCTCAAATGTGCATATATTGGGGGGCTGGTTGGGAAATAAAGACAAGAAATGTATTATCAAAGTTTTTTTATTCTGCTGTTTGTATTTAACATCATTTGTTTAGTAAATTATTTTAAATAAATGAAAAATTTACATTCATTTTTTTTATCCGATTAATCGATTAATCGAAAAAATAATCGGCCAACTAATCGATTATTAAAATAATCGTTAGTTGCAGCCCTAGTGTATATATATATATGTAATATGTAATATATATATATATATATATATATATATTTGGGCTACTGAAAGTTAGGGGAGGTGGGGGTTAATTTAGGGGCAGTTATGGTTAGTGGGGTGTTTAGGGTTAATTTAGGGGTGTTTAGGGTTAATTGGGTGTTTAGGGTTAATTTAGGGGCAGTTATGTTAATAGGGTGTTTAGGGTTAATTTAGGAGCAGCTGTGGTTAATGGGGTGTTTGGGGTTAATTTGAGGCAGTTGTGGTTAATGGTGTGTTTAGGGTTAATTTAGGGGATGCTGTGGTTGATGGGGTCTTTAGGGTTAATTTAGGGGATGCTGTGGTTAAGGGGGTGTTAAGGGTTGATTTAGGGGCAGTTATGGTTAATGGGGAGTTTAGGGTTAATTTAGGGGAATCTAAATCCTGGGGGCAGTGAAGTGACATATCTGGGGGTATAAGGCATATACGGTATATAAGGCATATGTGGGGAGGGCAGTGTGGCATGTCTGGGGAGGACGGAGTGGTGTATCAGGGTGTATAAGGCATATCTGGGGGTAGAGTGGCATATCTGGGGGTAGAGAAGTGGCATGTCTGGGAGGCAGGGTGGCATGTCTGGGGAGGATGGAGTGGGGATATAAGGCGTATCAGGCACAGTGGCAGATGTGGGAGGCAGCGTGGAGTGGCAGATGTGGGAGGCATTGTGGAGTGACAGATGTGGGAGGCAGCATGGCGTGGCATATGTGGGGAGGGCAGGGTGGCATGTCTGGGGAGGATGGAGTGGTGTTTCAGGGGGTATAAGGCGTATCAGCACAGTGGCATGTGGGGGGTAGAGTGGAGTGGCAGATGTGGGAGGCAGCGTGGCGTGGCAGATGTGGGAGGCAGCGTGGAGTGGCATATGTGGGAGGCAGCGTGGAGTGGCAGATGTGGGAGGCAGCGTGGAGTGGCAGATGTGGGAGGGAGCGTGGAGTGGCAGATGTGGGAGGCAGCGTGGAGTGGCAGATGTGGGAGGCAGCGTGGAGTGCTGTGGTAGGCAGCGTGGCATATGTGGGGGGGCAGCATGGCATGTCTGGGAGGCAGCGTAGCAAGCCTGGGCTCAAATGTGCATATATTGGGGGGCTGGTTGGGAAATAAAGACAAGAAATGTATTATCAAAGTTTTTTTATTCTGCTGTTTGTATTTAACATCATTTGTTTAGTAAATTATTTTAAATAAATGAAAAATTTACATTCATTTTTTTTATCCGATTAATCGATTAATCGAAAAAATAATCGGCCAACTAATCGATTATTAAAATAATCGTTAGTTGCAGCCCTAGTGTATATATATATATATGTAATATGTAATATATATATATATATATATATATATATATATATTTGGGCTACTGAAAGTTAGGGGAGGTGGGGGTTAATTTAGGGGCAGTTATGGTTAGTGGGGTGTTTAGGGTTAATTTAGGGGTGTTTAGGGTTAATTGGGTGTTTAGGGTTAATTTAGGGGCAGTTATGTTAATAGGGTGTTTAGGGTTAATTTAGGAGCAGCTGTGGTTAATGGGGTGTTTGGGGTTAATTTGAGGCAGTTGTGGTTAATGGTGTGTTTAGGGTTAATTTAGGGGATGCTGTGGTTGATGGGGTCTTTAGGGTTAATTTAGGGGATGCTGTGGTTAAGGGGGTGTTAAGGGTTGATTTAGGGGCAGTTATGGTTAATGGGGAGTTTAGGGTTAATTTAGGGGAATCTAAATCCTGGGGGCAGTGAAGTGACATATCTGGGGGTATACAGCATATACAGTATATAAGGCATATGTGGGGAGGGCAGTGTGGCGTGTCTGGGGAGGACGGAGTGGTGTATCAGGGTGTATAAGGCATATCTGGGGGTAGAGTGGCATATCTGGGGGTAGAGAAGTGGCATGTCTGGGAGGCAGGGTGGCATGTCTGGGGAGGATGGTGTGGGGTATCAGGGGATATAAGGCGTATCAGGCACAGTGGCATATGTGGGAGGCATTGTGGAGTGGCAGATGTGGGAGGCAGCATGGCGTGGCATATGTGGGGAGGGCAGGGTGGCATGTCTGGGGAGGATGGAGTGGTGTTTCAGGGGGTATAAGGCGTATCAGGCAGAGTGGCATGTGGGGGGTAGAGTGGAGTGGCAGATGTGGGAGGCAGCGTGGAGTGGCAGATGGGGGAGGCAGCGTGGAGTGGCATATGTGGGAGGCAGCATGGAGTGCTGTGGTAGGCAGCATGGCATATGTGGGGGGGCAGCATGGCATGTCTGGGAGGCAGCGTAGCAAGCCTGGGCTCAAATGTGCATATATTGGGGGGCTGGTTGGGAAATAAAGACAAGAAATGTATTATCAAAGTTTTTTTATTCTGCTGTTTGTATTTAACATCATTTGTTTAGTAAATTATTTTAAATAAATGAAAAATTTACATTTTTTTTATCCGATTAATCGATCAATCGAAAAAATAATCGGCCAACTAATCGATTATTAAAATAATCGTTAGTTGCAGCCCTACTTTTTACATTTTACTAACTTGCCTTACAACACGTTGAGAAATTAGGAGAGGGAACTTAGATGGTTTCTCGATATATCCCTTTACATAATACTCTGCATTGCATTTTTAAAGAATGCAATACTAAAAGTATCTTTAAAAAATGCAAAAGATTACTTACAAAAATTACTTTATATATGAAAAGAATATATAAGTAGACTTGTTTTTTATATATATATATTTTTCTTCCTACTTTCTTTAATGTATTTTTTGTTTGGCAAAGAATTTAGCATCAGTTGTCTGAAACTTCTTGTTATGCTATATAAAAAATAGCTATTTTTTATTTATATTCGCAAATAAATGTAGGGGGAAGGTTTGGAGGGTTAAGTTTTGAATATATGGCTTGTGGCTGTCAGAATCGGTGGCATGTTGGCCGGGGCTTAAAGTAGTACACTTAATGGGATGGGGGTGGCGGGACGGTAGAAGAGATGGTAACATATATAAAGTGTGTATATATATATATTTTTATAATATATATATGTATATGTGTGTTTATATGTATGTATATAGTTGGATGTTATCTGCCTGTTCCATGTGCTTATGGATAAAATTATAAGTTACATATAATTGCCATAATTTACATTTTTTAAATGGATTTGTGCAGACAATATATTTAAATTTTAACAGAGACAATAAAAATACCGTCCAAACCCATAAACTGGCCTTTTCACAATCAGCTGCAGTTATCTGCAGAAAACACGAGAAAGCGCTCAGTTTATGATGCAGAGCCTTGGGAGGTTTTCACGGCAGTCTTTCTGTTTGGAGGAGGCTTTGATTTGCTGTTTACAGCAAATGTTTGTAGTGATTGAAACAGTGAATGGATTTTCCTGGAGGAGTAAAATTGAATTCTAGACACAAGCAAATCAATCGCACAAAAAAAATGATTCTGTACATAGCTGCTTGGAAACATAAGACCTGTCTACAGATCAGACCACGTCAGTCCTTCTAGTCGTCCGTCTATCCTGCTGTAAAGATTCAAACCTTAATCAGTCGTTGGTCTCGTCTTAGATTCAGAAGCCACATTCCTATCCCATCCGTGTTTAATCCCCTCACTGTATTAGTCTCATACGTACTGGGAAGCTGTTCCACTTATCTACCACCCTCCAAGACGTACATATAGGGGTCTCAAAACTACAGAGCAAAATGCTCTGCTTGTGTGGATCTTCTTCATGGAGCTGAAGAAGTTTGAATGAAGATCTACCAGCTTTGTCATGTTCAGGAACAGTCTAATGAGACATTAAGCAAATAAATACCCCTTATTCTTGTTCATGCAGATGCATTTCAAACCGCCCATTAGCATTTATTTTTGTTAATGTTTCCTGCTTTTTTTCAGGGGCAATCATGGTTTTGTGCTAGCTCCCTGGGGATACATGTTTAACCCTGACAAGCCCTTACAGTCCTGTGCTTGCGCAAGATAGAGTGAGCGGCTGTAACAAGAAGCTCAGTTTCCATGGGAACAAAAATTCACTCTTTTTAAATGCGTCTCCCCGCTCTTTGGATGCGCTGGCGCTTCTCGCGCTTAATGGAAATCGGGGAATTCGCATTGGCAGTAATTGATTGTCCCTGTCCTTTCTTACAAGTAGCCTGAAGTCTGTAGACGTAACCTCTAACCAAGCTACCTGCTGTTGAAATACAGGTCCCATAATGCTTTTCCTAAATGCATGTGCTACAGAACCCCGCACATATTTTCATACAGGTCGACGCTATACTTTATTATGTCCATATTCTTGCGTGACCCAACATCTCCTTTGAGGTATTTTAGGATTCTGAAAAGGATGGTGAAAGTTTCACTGTATAATAAAATCCTGGCGTATTCCGAAGATGTCACGACAAAAGCCTTCCAGACCGGTCACCGCACAGAGACTGATGTAGCGACAGCATTTTTTGTTTTTACAATTTGATGTAAGCTTTGTCTTGTATGGACCATGCTGTTGTATGAGGCTTGTCTTCTGTATTGGTAAAATTTCATAAAATTAAGGAAAATCAAGGTAGAGTGTTCTAATCCCTGTACACATGTTAGCTGGGGTTCCAAAGCATTACCACCCATGTAAACAACCAACAGAGAGAGCAAGAGAGGCTTTAAAGAGTAGAAAAATACACCAAAAGTAAACCTCAAGGCTGATTTCTTGAAGGCCACCAGTGAAAGCGTGAAACTCCCTCAAGTCATTGTGAAGCAGCAGGGGTCAGGCCCAGCGGTAGTCAAAGGTGTCTTTCTCCATGTAATCTGTCCATGTGGAAGACGGCATGCTGCGGTACGGATCGAGGAGTATCCGAAAACAACGTATAATAAGAAGCCCAAGAAATATAAAAAGAAAGAAGACGAGAACAAAGGCTGCCTTTTGTTCTAAGGTCAGGGAGGTCACCGAGTGAGCGCTTCCAGAAGCCGAAAGGGTGCTGCTGAGAATCTCCCCGGTCATTGTTAGAAGCATTCTGCTGGTGGCAACAGTCCAGCCCTCTTCAGCCTGAAATTACAAAACACACTATAGATTTACGTAAAGGAGGAAGAGCGTTTTACCATTAAGTGTTGCACATCCGTGCTTTATTGTTCCTGATGCCCGTTTCATCGACAAAGAATTATACAAGAACGTATAGCTATGCGGAGCAGTCACCTTACGCTTTTCTGAGAAGACCCTGTTATTGTAGCTCAGCTCAGACAAAGCATCTTACTGCAAACTAGAATCCAACAGACGTCAGTTAAGCATCATTGTGTCCTTTTCAATACAAGGCCATCTACAAACATTTAAAAATGGTTCTTACAGTAAGAGCAGCGAAGATGTGGAATCCACCACTAGAAGTGATTCTATCAAATACAGAAGGTACCTTGACAGATTCTCTCTCATATTTAGTCTGATTCTTAATCAAAACATTTTAACACTCAGTTGCTGTACCAGCTGAGCTTCTTACCAGATGCGAAGCCTAACGTAGCAGTGGTTATGGAGCTGTGTTTGTTTCTACATTCGTCGACCCATTAAGTCAGTAGGAAGCACAACCATTCACATGTCCTTTCATAGCACAACTTACCTAACTCAACGCAGGTGGAATCAACGCAAACCAAGAGCTTTAATCTCTGTGAAGGTTAAGGCACCAGCAAGAGCATATGTTCCATGTATAGGCCATTCATTTTATTTCCCCAGAAGCAGGCGAAATTTGAAAGTTTACTTTTTTGCCTCTATGGCCAGTTCATCAAATTATTGCCTGCAGGAAGATTACAAGCCGTTCAGTTTAACAGTCCTGTCTGATTACATCTTTACCAATAGTTTTTTCTTCTTCACGCTTACCTTTCGGTATATATAATTCAATCTGACTCATCCTTCAAGATGTCTGTAATCGTTATTGTTTTGTTCTTAAAGACCTCATACTTGTTTTAAGATTGTCATACTGCAACCCTTAAAAATCAACAAACATAAACACACAATTCAATTACCGGCCTTGTGTCATTCCATTAAACTTATCACGTCCTGTTCGTAATCCAAGAGATTTTCACCCACGATCTTGGCACATTGATGCCCGGTAGGTGACACTACTGACCCGAATGCACCATTTCAGACCCGCTGCCCTAAAGTTTCTTGTCCACCATAGTGATTGGATCTGGCACTGTGTCGCCAATTTAACACCATCTATCCCTGGGGCAGACAGAATCAGTGGGGATATTAACGTAACCAAAGAACAATTATCGAGAGACTAGAAATAGGAACACAGCTGAAAACCCCCAGGCATATGGGCCCCTAAGGTTTGTCCCAGATCTCCAGGTTCCCTATGTACTTTATAGACTCTTTTATTTTACATAGAAACATAGAAAGTGACGGCAGATAAGAACCATTAGGCCCATCCAGTCTGCCCAACCTCTGAGTACTTTCCTTAGCACCTGCCCTTATCCTATGGCTAGCTTGGCCTTATGCTTGTCCCATGCTTGCTTAAAGGCCTTTACTGTATTTACTTCTACCACTTCTGCTGGAAGGCTATTCCATGCGTCCACTACCCTTTCCGTAAAGTAATATTTTCTGATGACTATGTCCTCCTGTTGTGGTAGTATTTCTCCTTTTAAATAAACTATCTTCCTTTACCTTGTTGATTCCCTTTCAGTATTTAAATGTTTCTATCATATCCTCATCTGTCACGTCTTTCTTCCAGGCTATATAGGTTAAGATCCTTTAACCTGTCATGATAGCTAAAATAGGTGCAGCCACCCCCCACTACTGGGGTAATCATCTAGAGATTATTAGGCAGATGGTGACGGTATAGACAGTATAGACTAGATTTAGTAATGTAGAGCTGCAGTATGAGACTGCCCAAAGAGCTTACAATCTAGAAATGTAAGTGGAGACTTAGTTACTTTGCAGTCTAGTAAAGTCAGGCCACTCACTCACTGTTAGATACCAATATTTCACATAGTGGCATTGGAAGAAAATTTGGCATTCTTTGTTGAAAGTAGGTAGAAGTTAATCGTCTAGTTTGCCAACAATCTTCCCCAAGGTCAGCCATACGGAGATTTAATGAACGACGAGAATGATGGCGGCTTTTGTTGGAAACAATAATAACAATAATAGATTAATAGGTAACATGCAATATATTGAACACGGTTTCTTCCTTGGTCATATGGTGAGCTTTACAATTCAATAATTGATTAGATTTCACGCACAAAACATAAACACGCATTGAATTATCTCACTTTATGTTAGTGTAACAGCGCTCAGGTTTGCCTGGAACAGCTGCTGAGTAGGAATTGGAAATGATTGCTTTTTGTTGTTAACAGAGACCGGCTTGTCCAGATAACAGCCGTAGTGGATACACTATGACAACGGCATGACATATCTATGTTATAAGAACAGCAGAGGGGGTTCATTGAATGCTTAATGTATAGACATATATCCTCAGTCTTGGTCGAATGCACTTTTGATCCCCTCGGTGAATGTACATTATATAAACCCCCCTGTATTTCTCCTGACTGATCTACAAGTGCTCCCTGCAGCTTGTTACCCGTGACTGTGGTTTAGTTCGGCCTAAAGAGCAGTCAATTTCTGTACTTGAAGAATAACGGGTTTGGAGTTGGTGCACCTCTAATAACTTGAGACGTAGCATAACTTGATTATGTTGCAACATTGTTTTCTTCAGAAATAATCCTATGTATACCCGATTACAGAACACGCAACCAAATTCTCTACACAGCTATATCAGCTGAAGCAGGCTGAACATTGGCTCAATCAGATCCATTGCATATCGACCAATTCCTTATTCATTTGAATCACCGGAGTTGTGGTTCTTTCTAACAGCTCGGTTTGGGACAAAATCTTTATTCAGATGTATCTCTGCCTAACTACACAGGGTAATCTTCACAGAGATGTAAGTAAAACATTACAGTTTGATGATGATTTACTTAAAATATAGACACCGAATACAAATTCCCAGCTGTGACACAATGACAAGGTGAAAACAAAACCAAAACGGCCTCTTACACAGTTACCAAAGCAACATTCTGTGCTGGGACTGCAGTCCAGTGTCGTGAACACATGAAACACACGGGCTACCAGACCTGGCCTAAGTCACGCTACTCCTTACCTGTTAGTTTAAGCTGCTCCTTGGTCAGTGAGCACAAAAACATTTAAAAGGGCTCTTTATAATTAGTGGGTTTTTTTGTAATCTGCATCCACGCACCAAGTTAATTGTCTGTGTGTAAACAGACACTCCTGGTGTGTGCTGATTTAAATTGAGCAGTTTGTGACCAACGAGAAGATATAATACATGTGGGAGGACAAAAAGTGCTGGCAGCTACAGGCAGGAGGGACGGGGTCTGTGACCTAGAGATCATTTAGCATAATAATGATCTGAAATGCCAGCTGTGCTTTCCGTCCAACGAGTTGGATGGAAATTAAAAGCAAAGGCTGAATAAACTCGTTGCCAATGGAATGTAACATTGTACAGTAACACGGGAATCCATTGTCTGCATTTACTGATCCAGGGCCAGCTTCTCTGCCCTCAGATCATAAAAATGTATTCTATTCCAAACACCGCTACGCCCATTGAATTACTAGGTTTGTCCTGAAATATTTGCTTGCAGAAGTTGAGTGTGGCTTCAAGAGAGGTGCGTCTATTCCAAAACCCACAGTATCTGTTTATTCATCATAGAGCTCTAAATGACTCTAGGAGGAATAACTTATCCGGGTACCCAATCTTTGGACTAAGTAAGAGCCAGGTATTCTTGAGATGTTCCCACCGTTCCTCAACAGTATCTTGCTTGTTATTGACGTCCCCCGGAAACGAGCAAAGTCATAGCCACAATCTAGAAAACCATTTGGAATCCAAAATCAAAGGAAAACAATTTACACAAAGTGAATGCTAAAACACTTATCACTATGGGCCACTCAACTCAACATCCCTTCAAGACTGATTTAGGGGGAAATGATGTACTATTACTAATTTATGAAAAGGTTGTCTTGAATATAAGCTGTCACAGAGCAATTCACTTCTTAATTTATATCGTGTTTCCAGCTTGATACAAAACATTAAACCTTATTTGATCCCTCATGTTAATTAATATTCAGGAGAGTTTGATCATGTTCTCATGCATTTTTAATTCCCTTTCTTCTTGTAAATTAGTTGGACAATGGCCTCATTATACCAGCATGTGGCAAGCTAAGATGCCCATTCTGGTTGAGGTACAGATTTCAAGCCAGACCCCCCTCCTGTTGGCCATACAAAGCATGCTTGGAGGACACCAGGAGATTAATGTCTTTTACATCACGTTTCATCTGATGAAAATATGATCCGAAATGCCACTTTTCTGACTCCTCTGACACTTTCCTCTCTGTAGACAATAATAAGCAGCATCCAACAACACAAAATACATGTAACTAGCAGAATGCACCTCTGACATTAAAAAGCCCATCGTTTGACATGTAATTGGAGCGCAAAGGCACTAGAAACCTGGCTGACTTTTGGGTGCCCAGTCTGTGTGTCCGAGTGTGGCTGAAATGTGGGAAGAATACGCTGTGCGAAAGGGCAGCGTCCTCTCTTAGGGCAGAATAGGTTCTTCGTCTTGTAGGACCGCACATTGTGTAATCTTGACTATGCATTATGAAGGACACCACAGTCTGTTAAGGCTTCATGTCTATGGGGACAGCTTTGTTTAGCAAATAGGGCTATTTATTATTATTATTATTATTATTGTGAGCAATGTATGTTCTCTAGGCTATGTGGACACAACCAACCTCCCCCCACAGCTCAAACCTGATGATGATTAAGAGTAAAGCCTATTCCTTTTTTTTATTGTTACTTAACAAATCCAGTGAGAATTGTAAAATTGGTGTCTACTTATAATCAGGACAAGTTGTCTTATAAAACAAGGTTTTCTGTGATGACGTTTGGGGCCTCATTCCAATTACTGTCCTGAATTAATGTTATTGTAGACTTACAGCATGCACACTTTCTTCCCATATACAGAAAGCCTGCAGAAATGACCCGTCACAAGAACTCTACTTCGTCCTGAATTATAAAGGAGGTCAGATCATCATACAATCAGCAGTGCTGCAAGTTGACTGGTAAGCCCCACATTTATATCTATATGAATAACTGCAAAGAGCAGGTCCCTCTTCACCACAGAGCAAAGGGGGCAAACATATCTGCCCATGGCCCAGACATCCTCAGCAGCCCATAAGCAGTTCCCTCTTTCCCCACTTATTGTCTTTAAATCCCCTGGCTGCTCCCTGCGTGTCAAATCGAGACTCCTGGCAGAGAAACTGCAGAGACTGTCTGCTGGATGCCCCCTTTGTGTTTAATTGTCTGTGGTGGTTGTGTATTTCTTAGCTAGGATTGTCGCAATAAAGAGAAATAATTTGTACCTAAACAGCCATACGTGTGTATATATATATGTATTTCTGCATGCATATTGAACATTAAAACCGACAATAACACACATTGGAAAAGTGCAGAAACTGGTTACAAAATGAAGAAGGGGAATGGAACACGTTAGTTGTTGAATTTTCTTGCATGTCTCAGACGTGATATGATATCA
This sequence comes from Spea bombifrons, assembly GCF_027358695.1. Taxonomy (NCBI): domain Eukaryota; kingdom Metazoa; phylum Chordata; class Amphibia; order Anura; family Pelobatidae; genus Spea; species Spea bombifrons. The sequence continues at coordinate 27,908,854 of NC_071095.1, read as the reverse complement.
TTACACAAACGTATATCAGGATGATACCAGATGCTTTCTGACGAAATCCATTCATAGACACTTTAGGCCAAGAAAAGAGTTCTTTACAGTAAGAGCAATATATGAAATTCGCTACCCACAGACTTTATACTATTACATTTAATAAATGCCTTTAATTACTAGGTTATTAGCACATGATTACTTGGTACTCATTGATCCGCTAAGGAATCAGAGGCCAATTTTGATGCAGGAGTGAGGTTCTCCCCTTTTTGAGGCACAATTAGAAGTCGAGCCAATGTGAGTTTTTTTGCCTTCTTCCTGACCAAACACTGAGGCTAAACCTACATTATTACATTACTGAGAGAAGAGGGTCCTGCTCTTGCAACTTTACAATCTATGGGTGTGATGTCAAATTAATTTATTTTTACGAAATGAGATCTGCCTGTAAACGAAAACAAAAATGTACTTGGGTACTCCAACATGCTTGAAAAACAGAATGCAGAGGGTTGCCCTCACTGGATCGTTTTCCAGTTGCACCAAAGTTTTCTGTGGAGTACTCCAAGGGTCTGTTTTTATTTATAAATGATCTGGAACAGGTAAATGACATCTTAAAAACAAAATGTATGCTGTGACTCGTCAGGGGATCCTTTGAAAACAACGCCAGGACCTGCTCAAGGTACGTGGAAACACTTTATGCACAATAATGTTTTTACAGTTAATATGTGGAATACACACTTTATGCACAATAATGTTTTTACAGTTAATATGTGGAATACACACTTTATGCACAATAATGTTTTTACAGTTAATATGTGGAATACACACTTTATGCACAATAATGTTTTTACGGTTACTATGTGGAATCCACTGCCAAATGAAGGGTTCCTTTTTGGAGGAATTGGTTAATAATTTCAAAACTGATTGTATTCCTTTCTTGCAAACACATAGATCCAGGGAAAATCTAATCTCTTTTGAGGTCTAGAAGTATGGTTGTACTCCTTTGGGTGGCTATATGTAACATGCGGCGCTGTACTAAGCTGGGGACGTGCCAAAGTAGTCTTGTATACTTTCAAACATTTCGAAGTCTTGCAATATATATTCACTGATCAGCCATGACATCATGACCACTGACAGGTGAAAAACACTGATAATGTTGTTATTGTGGCACCTGTCAGCAGGTGGGATTTATTAGGTTTTGGTTGCTGTACCTCTCTTTGAGTTCTATACCCAAACTGACATTCCTCTCCCACCAGTTGAATGTTGCTAACTTCTATTAATGAGAGCCGGTGAACACGCTCTCTGTAATTCTGTACGTGCGTTGTAACTGCTGCAAATACACAGGCGATTATTGCTGGAATTAATTACATGTGCCATGGATGTGTGTGTGGATATGTGTACATATTTAATATATCTTTCATGGGAAAGACTGGGTAATTTTGAAGCTGGTGACATCCAACATAATGATCCTACTGTAACCTGTAACGCTAACTACAAAGCAAAGCATAGAAAACCCAAAGCAGAAGACACAGAAAGAACCAAATTACCCAGATGCCATCTGTGTGTTTACGAGTAAAGAAAAAAGCCCAAACCTCATTCTTTTTCCCAAATTGTTACATTCAGGGCATTTCCCTCCTGTCATACCTGCTCTGCATTCCAGCCTCAAGCCGCACATGCAGGGGAGTAATTTGGAGGTGGCAGCTCAATACGCCGGCAGTCAGACCCCAGCCCTGTGTGGGTGCAGCAGTGAGGCAGGACAGTGGTGCATTCCCTGCCAGCCCTTGCTTATCTTACCTGTTGATGGAGAACTTAGGTATTCCCATGCCCTTCTTGCAGCCTTTTTAATAACCAGCTGCAGTCTTCTCTCAGAGTCCCTTGTTTCAGATGTAGAACTGGAGATGTTGCCCCTCCATCTGTCAGTATCGTGCTCCGACTAGACGTCTCCCCACCTGCATTTTTTCTTTTGGGCTGCTCTTGGTGTTTTGGTTGCCCCTAGCAACGGGTACCTATAGTAACCCAATGGTTATACATCTGCAGTTAATTTAAGGGAACCAGTGAATGCTGACACCCGAAAGAGGTTCTTATGCCTCCCACTCCTCCTCCTCCTCTTAGACCTGCTTGTTTAATCCCTTCAGCTGAGATTGGCTGCACAAAATATTAATGCTTTACAACAGAGATGTGTAAATGAATGGAGTGCCTGGTCACGTACAGAGCTACTACAGAATAATTGCCTTTTATTGATATACATCATGGTGAGAATCAATTTAATAGGAAGGGGTGTATTAAGAAGGAGGTTAGTCAAGCCTCAGGGGGCCAAAATGAATTAAACAGACGGCAACTTGCTGAACAAGGGTAAATTTTCCCGAGGACTTGGTGGTGCAGCTAAGCAGAGGGGCATAAACCTGTTGTTGGTCACTGCAGCTTGGTGCAGTTTTTACAAATTATAGCTGGGGTATTTATGCAGCAATGTGAGAAGGTAGAGAAATGTGTCCTGTTGGTATGAAAAACAGAATTAACCCTTATATTGCAACGTTAGGGATTTATATAAAATTGAAAATGTATGTATGTAATATATATTGTCTTAGGCTCTATAACAGTGTTGGGAGGAAGCTTGTTGGTAAACAAGGTAGCACCTACTTTTTAACCCCTTCGTGACAAAGGCTGATTTTACTTTTTGTACCCTTCGTGACAATGGCCGTTTTAACATTTCTGCGCTGCTCGTGTTTAGCTGTAATTTTCTTCTTTCCCGTTTACTGAACCCACACACATTATATATTGTTTTTTTTCAGGACAAGAAGGGCTTTCTTTAGATGACATTGTTTAGATTGTATCATATAATTTACTATTAAAAAAAGTATAAAATATGGTGAAAAATTTTGAAAAAAATGACTGTTTCTAACTTTTAGTTGAAAAATCTTTTACTCATCTATAAAAGGTAATGAAAAAACCTGCTAAATAGATTCTACTATTTGTCCTGAGTTTAGAAATACCCAATGTTTTTATGTTTTTTTTGCTTTTTTCTACACATTATATGGCAATAAGTACAGGTAGCGTTTTACTATTTCAAAGCCATTTTTTCCAAATCTGGTAATTCTTCCGCCCATGTGCCATTTCGGGTATCTTTGAAGCCGGCCAATGCAATTTACCCCATCAAGTCATATATTGTTGAAAGCTAGACAGCCCAGGGGAGCGGTCACAGTCCATCCAAAGGTAAGTGTTTGGTGTCGCTGGATGCCTCCTGATTGAGGCATTCCAGCGACACCATTTACAATGTATGGCGGTTGTTGACGCCCCGGGGAGGGGCCAGACATTTAAAGACGTGCCGGTTCTGGCACATCATTTGTTGTAAACGACTTGTTTTTCCGTGCCGTGCCAGAACCAGCAATTGTCATTAAGGGGTTAATTCTGTCCAGCTTCTTACTCAGAGGCTTGGAAGCCTCTACTTTTTTCCGTTTTGTTTTTAAACTAGGATCTCATGTTGATTTTCTGGGACACCCATCTTATCAACACATTCAGTGTATATGTCGATGTATTGATCTTATTTTAGAACTCTATTCGAGAATACGCATACCAGAAGTGTCAAAGCATTATATTATCCCATTTTATTTAAAAACATATACACTCACTGGCCACTTTATTAGGTACACCTGTTCAATTGCTTGTTAACACAAATAGATAAACAGCCAATCACATGGCAGCAACCCATTGCACTGCAATTTGACATGTAGATGTGGTCAAGACAAATTGCTGAACTTCAAGTGACTTTGAACGTGGCATGGTTGGAGTAGACCGGGTGCCACTCCTGTCAGCTAAGAACAGGGAACGGAGGCTACAATTCAAACAGACCAAAATTGAACAATGGAAGACTGGAAGAACGCTGCCTGGTCTGATGAATCTTGATTCCAGTTTTTCGCTTCATTCAGCATCTATGAATAGAGGAGTGCGCTCCCGCAGTAGTCAGGACGTCGTTGGCGCTGTAACGTCACGGCAGCCATCTGTGCATGGACGCAGGACTATCTCATGGATATTAAGGAGGCATACTAAAGGGACATTTTATAATTTTTTACCTGCCCACTAATTTGCCTAGAGGGATATTTAAACTTTAAAAAAGGTGTGATGTCTATCATTGCCTGTGGTAGTGCCTTTGTACTATCATAGGCTTTCAAATATGGATCCCGCAGATTTGGCAAGAAAGTCCTCAAGACAGGATAGACAAGCTCAGGCCCTGGCTACACATGCATCACAACTTCAATCCTTGGAATGGAAGGTAGATGATGTTGCTGACTTCTAAGAACTGTGTCCACCAGCAAGTCACCAGCAGTCTCTCAAGGAACTTTGCTTGATTTATCTTCATCCAGTATTGTATTAAATATCTTAGCTAAAGCACTCAAAATCCCTTTTGCCAGGCAAATGTGTAAATGATCCACAAGAGTGTAGAGGCTTTCTGAATGAATGCGCCTTATGTTTATTATTCATTTATTAAAAGGAGAAGCTTTAGCTTGGGCCTCACCACTTGACACAGGCACATTTATTGCATTAATCTGCAAAATCCAATTTAATGGAAATTCAACAAGGGATGGGAACTGTGGCCCAGTATCCCATTGAATGCCACACATTGGCCTACAAAACGTATTGGAATGCCAGTGCTTTGGGAGCCATCTTTCGTAGGGATTTTAAAGAATCACTGAAAATGCCCTTACCTATTGTGACCTACCTCATGATCTAGAGAATTTGATTGCCATTTGTCTACGTTTGTAGCTAGAGGTCAGGAAAGAAGGTTAGAACGGGACAGAGAACAAGACAGAAGGTCACGTCCGCTTCAGCCTCCTGTACATCCATCTACTGTTACACCTAACCCAAACTGGTTACTTAAACAGGATGTAAGGATCAGAAGATCAGTCTGATTGGTCAACAGTTTTGCGCTTAGAAGAATGGTCATGCAACGGCTTATATTATGCGTCTTCACAGATATCTCAGTTTAAGGAAGTTCGTGAATATGAAGCTTCCTTATGGCCTCAGCAGTCGGTTACCACGGAGGATCTAGGTTCTGGAGCCCAATTTCAAGTATTGCAAAAACAATTAAGAAATACCAAAACAAAAGAAAGGGGCAAATAAATAAAGAGGACTTTTACTAGTCCCGGGAGATTGTCTGGCTTTGCACATTCAACAAAGTGCTAGAAGTTTTGGACCAAAATATAGTGGTCTCTTCAACAGTAAAGCAAGAATCAACAAGGTCCCCTATTCTCTAATTTGGAAATTATTGCGCATCAATAATGCATTTCATATACCTATGGTTTTGAACTGATACTCCACCACTATACGAGCGCCTAATCCTATAATGTTTGAAGGTGAAGAAGAGTATGAAGTGAAGACTAGAAAGAAGCAGTGTAGACTACACTATTTTATTTGATTGCCATTTGTCTACGTTTGTAGCTAGAGGTCAGGAAAGAAGGTTAGAACGGGACAGAGAACAAGACAGAAGGTCACGTCCGCTTCAGCCTCCTGTACATCCATCTACTGTTACACCTACCTAAACTACCCTATCTGTTGCTGGACAAACTGGTTACTTAAACAGGATGTAAGGATCAGAAGATCAGTCTGATTGATCAACAGTTTTGCGCTTAGAAGGATGGTCATGCAACGGCTTATATTTTGAATCTTTACAGATGTCTCAGTTTAAGGAAGTTCATGAATATGAAGCTTCCTTATGGCCTCAGCAGTCGGTTACCACGGAGGATCTAGGTTCTGGAGCCCAATTTCAAGTATTACAAGATCATTGGACATCTGTTGCGAAAACAATTAAGAAATACCAAAACAAAAGAAAGGGGCAAATAAATAAAGAGGGCTTTTACTAGTCCCAGGAGATTATGTCTGGCTTTGCACATTCAACAAACTGCTAGAAGTTTTGGACCAAAATATAGTGGTCTCTTCAACAGTAAAGCAAGAATCAACAAGGTCCCCTATTCTCTTCTTTGGAAATCATTGCGCATCAATAATGCATTTCATATACCTATGGTTTTGAACTGATACTCCACCACTATACGAGCGCCTAATCCTATAATGTTTGAAGGTGAAGAAGAGTATGAAGTGAATTTTATTTGTCGGAAAGGATATGGTCCGGAGAAGATTTTGTGGGTTGTCATGGATGTTCATGAACCTGCCAAGATTCACCCCTTCCATCAGTGATTTTCCACAGAAACCAGCTCCAGGATGGCTCTTGTAAACTTGAGAGTACTGTTATTGTAGCGGGGTCCAAATGGCTGAGCGAGCAGGGGAGGTACAGTCCTCACTCTCGGTCCCCTACTCGTCTCGATTACAGGCGCCCTGTCAGACATCCTCGTATCAGCTTCGTTCAACCTTTCCCATTTTAGATTCTCTGCCAATCGCGGAAGCGCCATGGTGTCATAATCTCATGCATATTAAAGGGACTAAACGCCTAACCCTTGCGAATTTGGTGTCTTCTTGGTTCTTGACTTTGGCCTGCCTCCTGACCACCGGTTATTTCTGTCTCTTCTGATCTTTGCTAGTGTGCCCCATCTGCGCTTTCTGTACGTGGATGTTCTGTGTTTGGCCTCTAGAGGGCGTCCATTGTCATTTACTGCATTGAGGATCCACACCTGTGTCAGCCAGTGGGCTACGGTGTTTTTGAAAATGTGTTTTTGATCTGATACCAGTAATAACAAAAGTTGTTTTTTCATGTATACAAAAGTCAAAGGGCGCAGGACCCCTGGTGGCTTATTATCAACAAATATATTCAACAAATCTTATATTTAACCTATGAAGGTGAAATACTGGGAACACCCGTAACAGAGAGGCTTACTATTATGCACCCCAAATATTATTCCCAATTGCTCATAGCTTTTTTTAATTTAGCTATGCACCTAAAGCTGATGGTTCACCTCTACGTGCAACATCATCACACAAAAAAACTTGATTGCCTGCATTGGTCACAAAACCTTTAAAATGTTGTCTTAAATTACTTCATAATTCCCTCAATATTTTAGTCCTCCTCTCGATTTGACAGTAAAGTGGACCCCTGAAAATTGTACGTCCTGGGTGTCTGTCCAGTTAACCCTGTGAATTAAAGAGACATACAGCAATGCTACAGACATATCCCCAGTGGGTCTGTAGGGTTCTTTAGAGCAACCATAAAAAGGACATCCTAGGGGCAACTTTGATGATTTGGTGAGGGGGTGGTTTTCAAGACCAGACATATTGATTTAACAATCCATTGTAAGCAATAATTTCTGAGCTCCTTCATCAGAGAACTTTGGAAATTAGCCTGCTGTTCATTCATCGTCCAGCAGATGTCCTCCCAGGATTACACATGGAAAAAGAAGATGCTAAAATGAGCCCATACCGAAGAAGGAGATCGAACGCCTTCGCAGCAGAGAGGCAAGATTGTCTTAGTCCTTTTGGAAAAGGTCCACAGTAATAAGATTGGTCAGGTTCTCCCGTTACAGAAATGCTCTCCACATTCAGCAATCAGTTAAATATACTTTATCTGCAGTCAACGCGCACAAGGTTATTTAAAGATCGCAGCCCGATTCACTACAAAAAGCAGCTCGGAGCTACTACATTGATTTGAAAATACTGAGAGCCAAATTTATCAAGTGCTCTCAATCAGTGCAGAGTTTAGATACAGGCTGGCAGTAGAGCCGTTTCAGGTTTTTCCTGGCAACGCTATGGAAATGCTTACATCTTTTTTTAAGTTCAACTACAAATTCCACCTTTTTTAAATTTTGTTCCCAAGAGGATTGGAATTAAAAATGTTGCTGAAATATGTCACTCACAATATCCTCGAGAGTACTCTCTCGGTTGCGTTCCTTTGCAGAAATGGGATTGGTATCGAATAGTTCATGAGCTTTGAAAACACTGGGAACAAACGATTGCGACGGCAAATAAGAACCAGTCGGCTCCTTCAGGCTGTCTGTTCCTGTCTAAAAGGCATAAATGTTCATCCAATTTTTCATTCTATTCTCATTTTTTTTTATCTCCGCGGTGTCCATATGCGGCTGAATTAAAATGCCTGCGATAATTATATCTGCTAATTATATCAGATTTTATGGACCAACAGCAGAAATAAATTCTGAGATCTAATCTAATTTTTGTCAAGGAAATCCTGCGTTGTGTTTGGCATTTGCACAAAACCCCCAAGCCTCTGTAATAATTGTATAGATTTGATCTCTTGGTTCTGCTTCATGATCTGTCATTCAATCTAGGTGCCATTTTATTATCACATCATTACGCTATCCATCAAGCCTTTCAGCTCATGAATCGCTTATCATCCACTTCATGTTCACGCTTCTCTCCATTACTTATTTACATAACCATTGGTGAAGTATTTTTTAGTGAAAATTACAAAATGTTAAGTTATATCTTTAAAAAGAAATAAAAAAAATAACGGATGTGTGTATATGTATACATACACATACACGCATAGATATATTACATTTCCTGTTTTACTCTTGCTTGGAAGCATGTTTTTGGAGCTCTGTCCAGCCCGAAGCCCCATAGTGAAATGGTAGTTTCCGGCAAGGCCCATTATTGTAATTGGAAGGTCTTCATTGTGAAGAGTGAATTGTTGGGAGCCCCTTTCAGTGTCAGAACCACTTGAGTTCCCCGTAGAAGGAATTGTAACCATTGTATAGGTGAAACAAAGAAGAATGCTAGCCAACGGGCTCAAAATCCTCCAAAATTGTCGACTTTACTTACTAGGTCAAGAGAGCCCAGCTCTGCTTACATGCAGAGGTCTGTCTTGGCTCATGCCATGTAACTGGCCTCCTTGGCCACCTAAATGCCATTGTTACATTAATGAGTTCTTTTGTGTCACCGCTGGGCAGGTTGGACCCGTAAGTCCGACTGCTGGTTATCCATGGCTGTACCAGTCGTCATCTGGTTGTGTATTTCGTAAAACATCCCGCAAATAAACAAGAAGCGCACACTCTTTAATCAAAGACATTTTCCAAATGGCTCTTATTATGGATGGGTCTGTTTCATGCAAATGATACAAGCTGTTCTAAGCATGCAGGAAATTGGACAGCAGCATTAGGAATAATAAATGATGTATGGAAAGTGCTTAGCAGTCATGCCTGTAAATCAGGCAGGTCCGTAAAGAGGTATTTAATATTTATTAATCCCCGTAGATAAATCATGCTGAGCCGGCAGCTTGTTATGCCTCCTATAATTTGCACCCTGATCAATGTGCGGCTTCTGAAATTCATTTTTTTTCTTCTTGCATGCGCTTATTTAGAACAGATGCAGAATAAATGAGTTTATCTTATTCTGTCCAACAAACTCCGGACATTTGGCAACCAGAAATGTTAGACTTCAGATAATGTCACAGAGTTTAAAGCAGATGCAATGCATGTGACTGTGCTAAAAAAAAATGAGGTTTATTCAATAAACTGACTTTATTCAAGTCTGATGAAAACATTCCCTAACTCTGCATTGTGCATGCTCTCCTCGTAACGTAAATGTAAAGCTCATCTTCAACTAAATAAAATGATTAACCTCATAACAGATAAATATTAGCCACAGTAAAATAATCCAGAGAAATATAAATTATTTTAAATAATTCTACAAAAACAAGCTAAAACAAGTAAAAGAGGTTTACCATTTTATAGTAATAACATTATTATTAAAGTCTAATTGCAACAAATATATAATAACTGCCTTCATTATACAAATTGTTTATTGTATGTAAATAAAAATGGAAATATAGATAAGAAATAATATGCAAATAAAGTGGACCGAGGGGTCACCTGTGCCTTGTGTTATCGTGGCAATTTCTAATAATAAGGCTTTCCCACATAATCATAGTAGGAGAATTAAATCCCTTGTCTTCAGCTTCTTTCCATTTTCTATTTTAGCTGGTGGTACAAATATGATTAATACTTTTAATTACCTAGAGGATACTCATGCATTTAGTGTGATCTGTGCAGGCTGGATCATTAGTTTCTGTTCTGACCACATGAAAGTGGCGGATGAATTTCAAGGAAATCGTATCTGATAATGGAATTTAAAAATGCATGGACAACTGGCTCAGGGGAAACTGTGACATTAAGAGGAGAACAAAGAGATGTGAAAAAAAATACCGATTGACAGGGTGGTATGTTGTGCGCCGCACATACAGTTTGTGTAATGTCAATGCTCCTCTGTTTGCTTATGGAACCCAGCAACACGTGGCTGCTCCACAGCTTCCTTGTCCCACTGTGCTCCTTGACCTTTAGATATCTTTTCAAGGTCAGTTCACAATGGCACAAATAATGTGGATTAATAAATGTATGAACATAAAAAACCCATCAGGTGGGTTTCTTATTGACACTTTAGGTATATACACTGTTACATAGGTCTATACAGTCTATAGAAATATAATAGCGAGGATTTAGGAAAGTGACAGGTTTCCTTCAGGGAGAATGTGAGGCTTTTTATGCTGTAAATTGTCACTGGGTTTACATGTGCAGTGAAGGATTTTGGCTGTAATAGCAAGTTGCAGTTGATAGGCCTGTCACAGAGGTACTCGGCCCGATTTATTGTCGGGCTTTGTTGATATATCATTATTCTTCTGCCTGTAGAGTTTTCAGTTATCCTAGTGGAACTGATTTGGCTGCAAGATAAAAATTTGAGTAAGCGATCCCAGCATTCAGAACGAATTACATCAGCGCAACACATGTTAGCGAGATTAGACCTTTTCACCAGCACTGTATGTGTTACTGTTGTTTATGTCCGTGTTCGGCTACCCACACCTGTTCACTACTAACGTGTGTCACAGTCCACAGCGGTGGCAGGTGGAACCAGATAATGCCAACCAGTGTCATTTTACTAAGCAAAGTTGTTCTATAAATGCCACAATATTATTTCAACTTTCCGGCCTCTAATCCTGAGCCTCCAGGAGGGTAACACAAGCTTATACCAGCCAGCCGTACAAATGCAAGATATGAGATACAGAGTCTGCCCACCTCGATGAGGTATAACAAAAATAATGTAACGCAAGCGGGTTCTTAATTCACCGCTGGCTTTTATGGAAGAAGAAAAACATGCAATTTGGAAGCAGCACTAAAATTATCAGAACAAAGATATATTTTATAGTGTGGAACAGCGAAAACACAGCTCTTGGCCATTTCAGTACGTTTTAAAATTAAATTGAACTCTAAAAACAAAGCTTTCATTATTCAATGCATTATAAATAATCGCTTTCAGCGACCTAAGAACGTGTAACTTTTTTTCTTTTTATCTACAAAATCTTTGACGCTTTAAAAAAAAAAACCTACATTTTTCCCTAAATGCACAGAAAGATCTATATGCCCATACAATACCAGGAACGAATAGGGACAAGTCGGCGTCTGTAGTGAATACATCCCTGTGTCTTACTCTCAAAGAATAATCTTTAGCCAGTTTATGGGGGGAGAGAGAGAGGCAATCTGCGCTTTGTTGGACAGTTCTAGCTTCCTTGTCCAAATATTAAGGCTTTTATACAACGTTGGGTCATTTCCACCTGGATTTCCCTGCAATCCAGCTCTAAACTAGTGGTGTTTTCCTATTAACCATCCGGCGCCTTCTCATCTTATATACCCTTATCTTTGGAGACCAATCTAATGTTTTTATTGCACCAGCTAAATGATGTTTACATAACCGTGTACTTGAAATTGAAGGGGTCCAATTTGCATTTTTATGACTTACTCAATTTGATCTGCTCGAGTGTGTATGTATGCAAGCATATGTAAGTATGTCGTACGTTCTATTAAACTGTAGCATTTCCCTCATGAAATCATCTGGATCATCTTATCGTCCCGACTGCAAAATCAATTGTGGCCCTTGGTCGAGACCATATGGAAGTAAAGAGGCACTAGGCATTCTCTTGATCTTTGTCCAAGTGGGACATCTTTAAGTTGCCCAATTGTGTTAATTTCATGAATATGTTCACAAAACAACTGTTCCTCGTTAATATCGCTTGGGCTGCTGGAGAAGAGACGATGCGGGAAAATGCGATAATTGAGTTATGGGTGAATGTGAGAACAATGCATTTGGTTAAAAAGCAGTTGGAGTTATTTGTGTTTTTGATGTAATGGGACCTGTTCATCCAGGAGTATTTGGCACAGGCTTACAGTTACAGGAGACATCCTGTCTGAAAATGGCTACATTTTTGAGCTTTTGGCAGATTCTGGAAGATAATAACCATGGATCATCTGCGTCAAGGGCCAGATTCCGAAAGGTGAATGGGCACATTTTGGGTGTGGATGGCCAGATTCTTAGGGTTAGAATGTGGAATATTCTCAGGTTGAAGGGCCAGATTCTCAAGGTGATTGGACCAGTTCTAGAAGTAATGTGAACTTAAGGCTAATTGATGATGTGGCATTCTGTGTTCCAAATGTGCTGAAGTTATCAACTTGTGAGCTTCAATCGTCTGCCAAATTTGTCTTTGATCCTTCCCAATCATTCTTGATCCAAGTGCATTGTGTAATTTTGAGGTTGGAAAAAAATAGAAACTAATGTTATAAAAGCAGGCCTCCAACCGGCTTGATTTTCGAAAAAAATAAAATCTAAACTTAACAAATGAAGGTTGTCAAACCTCACAAAGTGTATGGAGCCATTAAGGAGTCCCCCTACTTTTGGACTTAGAAATTAAAGAACACCACATATGTATCGCTTACAGTTCCACATTTTTCCAGGAATATAAAGTTGATCTGATGAGCGGTGTTTCTGTGAGACCCACATTAAAACACTGGAAACATGGAAAAAATAACAACTAATAATGAATGTTATGTGCCTTATATAAAGTTTTTTTTTTTTAATTAAAAAGGGTTTTTCATGTTTTCAGTACCTCTCATTAGAAGTTTAGGCATTACAGTCAAAGCTGTTACGTTTGTGCCTTTTCTGTTGTGTTTCTTTTTACTCTGGTATAAAAAAAAGCAAATACAAACATTATTTATTTAATATATTTTTATTTTTTTTTAAATGTTTTACAAATTTTACATTCAGGGTCATTTTAATTATTATTTTCTTACAAAAAAGCTACCACTGGCTAACCTCTCAAAGGCAATTAACCAAGAACTTGTGACGTCCCACAAAATATGCGCACGGTCCAAGCGAATGCAATGGGTCATACGAGATGGGATGACTTGACCTCATGGTACATTGAACAGTTGGGAAGCCGTATTGAATACAAGAATTCTTTAAAACACATTATTAGAGACGCCTTCATACGTTTTGTACTTCATGGAACTAATACTTCACACAATATTTTGTCTGGCTAGAACTCAACCATTCCACAGCCCTGGCATACTAGGCTTAAGTACAATGTCCAAAAGCATTCTTCAGTGTGATTTATAGCTGCATGTAACACACAAGACAGTTTTGGGAAACAGTAGCACTTGGTGTCAGTTTAATCAACGTGTCTGTGAAATTCACATCCTGCGCTGTTGGTGGACCCAGGCCGAGAAAGGACAGACGAGTTGTTATTATTTAGGAAATGTATGCGTACAAAACTGTAGCCCCTTCTAGTTACCCAAAGATATGTCTAAAGTGAGATGTGGATGGTGGGTAGAAACCATCCCACATATATATATATATATAGAGAGAGAGAGAGAGAGAGAGAGAGAGAAATAACACTGTTTTGTCATTTATATGCTAAGAACATCAATGGTGTAGTTAAATGTTGGTACATGGACACCCCTCCCTCTATATATTTACCAATTTTAATAAGATTTGTAGATTTTTTTTTTATTTCGAAGGTTTTACAAGTCTATTCACTAGCTCATCAGAGTGCAGTGAAAGTGTTGAGTGCCTGTTGATTTTAATTAGGTCTCTGTTCTGGAACTCACTTTGGGGGAACTCACTGAACAAAGTACCCAAGTTAGACAGACGGATAAAAGTTTTTCCTTGGGATACCTTTACCATTGTTGAATATACCTCTTGCAAATCAGTTTATATTCATTTGAAGCCATGATGTAAATTCCGCTATCATTTATTAGTATGATCTTTACCCCTGGGCACAGATCCTGGATATACTGATTTTTTTATAGGTCCGTAGCTGCTCTTTCTAAGCTCTTTTCTTTTTTTTAAAAACCAAGGAGCCAACGTGAGTACAGCAATACAGTGTATCATTTCCACCTGTGAAAACACATCAACCTCATACTGGAAAATAAAATAAAAAAATCACACATCACCCAGAATTTTATATATGTCTGTAACAGACACATAGAAGGCAATCTCCAGCAGGTGTATACAAGTTCCGTACAGTCCTCCAGACAAAAGCACCCTTGAAGAAACACCCAATGAAAAAGATGAACACACATTTGTGTTTAAACAATGACACTGTTCGTAAGACTAGACTGAATTAAGGCACACATGTACACAGACTATCCACTGGGCTAACTGCTTTCAGTTGGGGTACAGCTGTTAGATGAGCTCCTTGAAGAAGATGCATCTCTTGGGTCAGTCCTCTCGCGCCATGCTATATCCACCTGGTTAAGCACACAGTGCTCATAGTCTGGCAGTTTTTTACGCAAAATTTTGGAGTAATTCACAGTCAATGACCCAATGCAAAGAATAGCCTTAATGAAACAGGACACTGGGATACAGTGAGATACATCAAGGTGATGGATGTTATGGTGGTCACGGTCTAGTCTTCCAATTATTTTGTTTTTTTTTAAATCTATACAATTTTAGTAATATTAATAGCAGTAAGTGTCTTGCCCCTACACAGTAGGGTTACATCATCCTCCTTTTATATGGAGTTATATCGTGAAATATATATATCTATATATATACAAGTATGTATATATAAAATAATTTACACTTATCTATTCCGCTTGAGATATCCTTTCATGTTTTTCAACCGCACAATGAAATGGTTTACTTCGGCTCAGGGATACAGATAATTCAAGTCCATCAGCACCATCCCTTTTAGTCCAAAGCTCCCTTATCCTCGCCCAGTGTCCACCTATCAATGGAAGGGGGTTTGCGTAAACCTCTTGGCACATGAAAATACTACATTTCATTGGATATCAGTGAGAGCATGTCATATACATTCAGAAGAGGTTTAAACGTGATAAGGAAAAAGGACCTTGCCAGTGGTGTCATCCAATCTCTAAATGTCACTGGTTGCCATGTGTCAGCATCATGGCAGTTCATAGGGTTTTTTTTTTAGTGGTATACTTCTTCATGCAGATCCTCTCTCTACCTCAGTCCTTGGACAATCATAGTGCACGGCTTGATTGTTGGATACTGTGGTCTAGGTGAGAGCATTTCAAAACAAAAAGGCAAAACATTGCTTCACATTGCTTCACTTCATCTGAAATAGTCTAGTGTGCTCAAGTTGGTGGAGCAGTTTTAATACTTAAACTGATTTCCATCCTTCACAGGTGAGGATGGCAAAAATACTGCATTGGATGCCATATCGGGCCTAAGGGATAGAGTCCTTTTCACCATGTTTCTCTGCATAGGTGTTTGTTCAGTGTAGCTGTGCTGTCGAGAAAGGTATACGCTGTGGCCTTCCATCGTTACTGGAGTACCAGTAGAATGCATCCTTGTTAGAAGTGGAGGTGGTGGTTGCCTATTACCTTGTCCCAAGCTGTGTTGTCTGGAAAGCATTGGTCCACCTGGGCCTAGGTTCATGAGTTTATGTCCAGAAGACAAAGAGTGCCTCTGAGATCTCGACTGTTTCTCCATGCAGGACTGGGGTGACACGTCAGGAGGGATGTCCAGTCTCCGTGGTAGACTGTCCCTTGGAAGTGTGGAGGAGCTGTAATAAGGTGCACTTTCTGTGTCAGGGATTTTTGGTTGAACTCTGTTAACGAATGACATGGGTGAATGAGGGCTGACCGCATGTTGGCTAAGGGCCATCATGCTGGATATTTTCCTTGGTGACCCACTAGGTTCTGGTAGATGTTTAAGTAGTTCGTCTAGGGTTGTCATCTCACCCACTTTTGGAAGATAGCATTGAGAATGCCGAATGAGAGCCCTTTCAGAGTTAGGTATCTTCTTTTCATCTCCGTATGGAGAAAGAGGTTGGTCATACCCATGAATACTGCTTGGGAGCACCACAGTGCTAGGGAACTGGAAAACCTGTGAATTTGATACAGGGAAATGAAAGACAGGACTCTTCCCTTGGATTTCTTTTGCATTGTTACAGTTCTGATTCCGTTCCCATTGGTTCTTAAAAGCTTTCAGATTCTTCAAAGGTAGCTCCGGTGTAGATTCAGGCGTGGGAAGCCCAGATAGTTCTGGATGTTCCTTCCCTCCTGTTTTGCTTGTTTCTGCTTTTTGCTCCTTTTCTCCATGCAACAGTGTTGTGTAAAGCTTTGGAGATGTAGCTTCCATCATTCCCTCCTTTGACTGATTGTCTAAGAGTCCATTCATCTTTGCCAGGCTTCTCAAAGAGAGGGGGCGTTGTAGACTAGATTCAGGATCTTTACTGATGTGTTTGTTCTTCTGAAACATGTGATTGCAATAGCAAGAGACAAAGAGCCCAGAGAATATAGCCCCAACCACAAAGGCCACGAAGACACAGCCAATGAGAAATGTGAAGTGGACACTCTTGGTAGCCTCCTTCCTGTCGGCTTCCTGACGGACACCTGGACAATAGAATACACAAACAGAACTTACTAAGAACGTTGCATTTAAACAGATCCTCTTTAAAAAAAAAACAAAAAAAGATTTTTTTATTTTTTTTATCTCAATCTAAAACATAAACTCTTCAATACAAACCTATAATGTATAATATAATATCTGGCGTATAACTGCATTCCGTTCTGTGATTGTATAACTGTACTTAAACAAGAAATCTCCAATGAAGGATATCATAATATGACAATTTTATTAATGTCACCATATAAGGAAAGAAGCTGCAGAACTGCTTAAGATTCAGTCAACAATAAACACGCAAACAAACGAATGCATGTGTATAGATATAGTGCCAAACAAACTAGAGCTGAAACAACGAATCGATAAAATCGATAATAATCGATAACGGAAATCATCGATAACGATTTCCGTTATCGATTAATCGAGTGATCAATTCGTTGTTGGAGCACTCGGCTCCTTTTACTTACCTCCGCGAGCGTTCCCCGCTTCTGCTACACGCTCTGCAGTCTCCGCCTTCTTTTAGCTACGTGACGGATGTGACGCGTTCCGGAGGTAAGTATTCTTCATGTCTATGTGCACGGATCGCACAGAGCCACTCGCACAGAGCGATTCGCTCTGTGCGAGTGGCTCCACTCGCACAGAGCGGTTCGCTCTGTGCGAGTGGCTCCATTCGCACAGAGCGGTTCGCTCTGTGCGAGTGGCTCCATTCGCACAGAGCGGTTCGCTCTGTGCGAGTGGCTCCATTCGCACAGAGCGGTTCGCTCTGTGCGAGTGGCTCCATTCGCACAGAGCGGTTCGTGAGTGTGGGTGCAGGGCAGAGTGGGGGTGGGGGTGCAGGGCAGAGTGGGGGTGGGGGTGCAGGGCAGAGTGGGGGTGGGGGGTGCAGGGCAGGAGACTGGGTGCAGGGCAGAGTGGGGGTGGGGATGCAGGGTGTGAGTGTGGGTGCAGAGCAGAGTGGGAGACTGGGTGCAGGGCAGAGTGGGGGTGGGGATGCAGGGCAGGGTGTGAGTGTGGGTGCAGGGCAGAGTGGGTGCAGGGCAGAGTGTGAGTGTGGGGGCAGGGCAGAATGTGGGGGCAGGGCTGGGTGCAGGGCAGAGTTAGAGACTGGGTGCAGGGGCACAGTGCAAAGTGCTGGGTGCAAAGTGCCAGTGCTGGGTGCAAAGTGCCAGGGCTGGGTGCAAAGTGCTGGGTGCAAAGTGCCAGGGCTGGGTGCAAAGTGCAAAGTGCTGGTGCAAAGTGCTGAATGCTGGGTGCAAAGTGCTGGATGCAAAGTGCCAGGGCTGGGGCAAAGTGCTGGGTGCAAAGTGCTGGGTGCAAAGTGCCAGGGCTGGGTGCAAAGTGCTGGGTGCAAAGTGCTGGGTGCAAAGTGCAAAGTGCTGGGGCAAAGTTTCTTGAACAGTAATAGTCCACCTCTTTTCAGAATGTTTGGGGTTATTTTGTTTCATAAATATTGTGTTTGGGTTCTTGTACTTTGAAAATATTGTTTTTTATTACATCATAACAAAATAAGAATGTTAATGTAAATTTTAAGTTGTTTTTTAACATCCAGTTCATTAAATTCTTTTAAATAAACGAAAAATTTGCATATTGTTTTTTTTTATCCGATTAATCGATTAATCGAAAAAATAATCGGCCGATTAATCGATTATTAAAATAATCGTTAGTTGCAGCCCTAAAACAAACCATATATTATATATCTAATTCCACATAAAAACTTTTCAACCCCAAAGAGGTGTCTCACTTAAGAAACAACCATAAAAAATAGATATATATTTTAAGTCCCTATTTTAATGACCCTTGAAATCTTAACCCTTGAAGACGGAAATTCAGACGCTGATTTCTGCTGCTAATATATATATAAAAACATGTAAGAAAATCCTTTGATTACACTGTGAGGCTCTCAAAACCCTGGAATTTTTTGGGTTAACAATTGTGTTAAAAATCAGGCTAAATCTGTTTTACGGTGTCTGCTAAGGCTTGTTTGCTAAATCTATATTATAAAGCTTTGAAAGCATGCATGTTATTTGTGTGTGTAGGCGATATAATATTTTTCGCCCCGAGGCACTAAGTCTTTAATTCAGTTGTAATCACAGAGCGGCGATGGTCTATTTACCAATTTGTATGCATATATCCAACTCCAGCCCATTATTAGAATGAGTCATTTGACTTGTACGTTCTGTAGTATCCGGTGCGGTAGTGAAAGGCAGACCTGTCATGTAACCTGCGTGATATGCTATTAATACCTCCGCTTAATAACCACAAATGTAGGTAGTCGTTAATTAAACAAAAAGCTCTGCCATTAGACAATTAGAAGGTCATCTAGTAGAAATGCGCAAAACCCTTACTGTAAGCGCTTGTCTCCCTTAACACACGGAGCCGAGGATGGAAATTGCCATTTACCTTGGCATACTAGATCTGAAAAGGCTTTATTGTTGCATGTAGCTCGCTGAGCGGACATTGCAGAATGGCGTCTACGGGTTAGAGCCCTTACACAAGCTATGTATATATATATATGCTAATATTCTTGAAAGACATTCAGTTGCCTCTCTGTGTTTCTGTAGACTTACTTGTTTTGGAAGCTTTGATGTCATTTTGTGTTCTTGTTTTATATTAGGCACGGTGATCTCTTTTTTTCCGTCAACTGTTGGGTCGCCTGATTTTGCCATAGCACAGAGGGATATTTAAAAAGCCCTGCCGTCACTATGTGTATAAAGAATCTGCCACTCAGCCTGACGAGTAGTTCTCCAGGCATTGTGATTTAAGCTAATACAACTTTTCTGTATCCCAAAAGGCTGCCTACCGCGTGCCGGGCCCCAGGCCCCGAGACAGCTTAATTCAAACCGGCAAACATTCATTTGAGAGCCGTGCGCTGTTAATGCCATGAAAAGCATAAGCCAATCAAATATGAGTGTGCGCAGCTGCGGTACGGTAATGAGCTGCCTGCTTCAAAGACGGGCCAGCAGGTACAGTAATCACACACACTGATATAAGGCTATTACAATTACACACGCGCACTACAACCAGCACTCACGGGGTACGTCTAATCTTTGCACGCCTGGCTTTAGAAAAGCTTCTGAAATCCTTCCCTGCACTTTCAACAATTTCCTCTCTGGGAGCTGTAAGGAAATTGGTTTTCTTTTCATCTCTCCCTCTCTTTTCCCAGTTTTAACCCTATGAGTGCCTCTGTGAGAAGACCCTTCCAGGCAATGTACTTTAGCCGTGACCTTAAACACCTAAAGCTTGCCATTTTCCTACATCCACCTAGAGATAGATCAGGGTCACCATGAACTGGACCCCCACCCTGCCTCTGGCTATTATTGCTCTGCACTTAACCACCATTCACAGTGGAAACTTTTGCAATTAATAATAATGCTCACTTTTGAGTGCGGCCTTGATAGTCATGGACCCTTAACTGCTGTTGTGTCATTTTGCAGCTTCCAGCATGCTAATCCAACTTCTAGTGACTTGCTGACCAGTCCTGTTTGTAGGTATCTAATCGTCTGGGTTCTCTTGTAAACAATGAGACAGACATCCAGTGACTTTTTTATGTCTCTTATTAATCCTATATTATACGTCAGAACTGTAAATTTACAAATAGCACATGCTTGATTTCCAAGGATCCAAGAGCATGAGATCCTAAACTCCTCCAGTCTAGGTCAATCACCTGTGCATTTTAAGGTAGATGCCTGTTAGGTGTATCTTCTTTCCTGAAGCCAGGAGACTGAAGTAAGGTCTTTTTTTTCTGTTGCAGATTATTATTCTAGACATTAATAATCTGTTACAGATTATTAATGCCTAGAAAGTGTCAGGGTGGATAAATTGCGGCGCTGTTTTCTGCTACCAAGAGATACTCTTGAGCACATAGTCACCGGGTGAAGAATGTCCATCTTTAGAAATTACTAGTGGCTTTAACAACGTCC
The DNA here is from genome assembly GCF_027358695.1 of Spea bombifrons. Lineage (NCBI taxonomy): Eukaryota > Metazoa > Chordata > Amphibia > Anura > Pelobatidae > Spea > Spea bombifrons. Next base: position 27,888,371 of record NC_071095.1, on the reverse strand, counting down.
CACTCTAGAAACAGGAACCTGATGACTGTGCTGTGCTCAAATCTACCTTGTCATGCTTCTTAACATTAATGGCCTCATTAAGGTGTTCAGATTCTACTGGCGTTTACCTAAAGTCATCTGATAGAAACGACTTTCGAATTCTCACTTGCATCAGGAAAGAACTTTGAAGTTAGAAACATTTCAGGGGTTGCTAGTTATATAACAGTGACCTAAAAAGTTGTCTGTTTGTGATATATATATATATATATATATATATATATATATATATATATGTAGCTGTGTTATTTATAACCAATTTATGTAGTCATCCACAAACAGCCTACAAAGAAGACAAACAGGTTGCAAAACAAACAAAATTATCACATGTAATGAGTGCAATGGAATACTACGCACACTCCATGCTGTCTCCCCACCAGCACGGGAATACTTCACTAGTTTAGAGTGAAGGGAGCAGATGTTATGCCGAGGATCAGTGGAGCAGAGGCTAGATTAACCATAGCTGCACAGCCGGCTCTAGACATAGCAAGCTAAATGGGAGTTAATTTAAATCAAGAGTCTTGGACTTTCAACCAATGAATGGCCTCTCTTACCCTGGGTTTTAAGAGTATACCAGGCAGAAAGTTGGTAGTAACCGTCTGATGTCACACCTGGTGGGGTATAGCCAAGCCCCACTGAAGTCACTTCCCCGAGGGAGGCAACACTTTCAATGATGATGTCACTGCTGGGCGGGGCTTTCCCTGAATTACCAGCGACAAATAAAACATCATGAAACAGAGAGACAGGCAACAGAATCAACAGTGTCAAGGTACAGTTCATTGGGGGGAGTGGGTTAGGTGGGTACAAATCTGTCTTCATCGTAGGTATCGCTAGAGCTTAGGTATCTCCCCAGAGTGTATAACCCATTGTTACTAAAGACCTTTTTAGATTATTATTATATGTATCATATACATTTTGTATTTAGTTTGATATGTTTGAGGACCCCTCCATTTCCACAATATCCGTGGCCATTGTAGCTTTTAGCTAGCTAAATTTGTTTAACAAAACTGCCAGTAGCTTGTAGTTTTTGTTTGTTAATTTGTGTACATGTATTGGAGATATTTAATGTAAAGTTTGAACTCCTGGAAGTTTGACGGAACTAGCATTATCTTTCCACCAATCAACAACTTATTAACACGGGAGCGATAACTTCATGGGGAAAAATCCCAATGTGACATGAGGTATTAAAAGCTGATGGCAACCAATAGAAAGCTCCTTTGTCACCACAACACAACATAGGGTATTGACATATCATGTCTGTTGTATTTGGAGTGAAAAACAGCTGCTATTTAGTACTCTGGGAACATGACAATGTTCTATTTCAATAATGTTCTGAGCCGCAAGTAAAATTATAACTTCTATTGATCTGTGGAAGTGAGCCTTGAAAAGCCGATATTATAAATATTCCTCAATAGGCTGGACGTGGAACAGTAAATACCAACAGCTCACAATTGCACTTCTCAGTGCCATCATTATATATAACAACGAGGCAAAACATTATTGATTTTGTTCTTTAGTTTTGTGAATAATTTTTTTTGGGTTAAATAAATTATATTCTTCAAGTCTTTTTGTAAGAGTAATTGGGTGGATGGATATACACTTTAGAGTCCGTTTAGCTGAATTTCAATGGCAATATAATTTTACTCTCCTTGATGGCGCCGTGTTGTGTGTGTTTGTATATATATATATATATATATATATATATATATATATATATATATATATATATATATATATTCATTCCTGTAGAATTGAGTCGTTCATAACTCAGACGGATACAATGCTTCTAATAATACCTGCCAATCATGGAAAGAAGGCAGAACTACAACCCTCAGGGAAAAGTTGGCATGACCTGGGAGGCACATTGGGTCTTCACATATAGCCACGAGGGGTAACAACAGCTGTCTCGTTCAACACAAATGTGAATTGTAGGACAACGTCTGACTACACCTTGTGTACAATGATAGACCGGCCGGTGTTATCAAGGATAATCCTCATCCATACATACATACATATTCTGTGAGGCTATTGGAAGTGGTTGGAGCAAGAAGTGCTTGCATTCGGAGATATGCAGATATCCCTTGAATTATTACTCATTCTGCTATCTGCATAGATATCAGGTGTGCAAAGCACAATCCCCTTGTCTCTTTCGCCATGGTCATAACACACAGGGATTATGCTCAAGCGTGTACTACCGGGATGGTAAGATTGAGACTCCACAGCTGGTCTTTGGAACACAACCTCCATCATGCGCCTACAGAACTGTCAGCCATGGACCAATCATCCAAACTCTAGCGAAGGACAAGAACTAGTATAATATATAATCTAATCCTACATGAAAAAGAAAGCCATGCCTTCACGTCTTCACTTAGATGACTGGTGAATCGACCAAGCTCTCACCACTGAATCAGAACCAGAGATGGATCAGAAATGCGTAGTTGGACCTCGGATAGGTGAACCATAGACATTTTATCAATGGGAAAAGGCTCTGGAAACCCCAATTATGTGTCTTTTTTCTTACTACCATCAGACACTTTCATATCTCTCCTACTCTTCCTAAGTACTAATTTCCACAGACGGGCATTAACAGATAATGTGAAAATGTTAGTGTTGAGAGGGAATTAAGATGAGAGGGAATGTCACAAAGTTAGCTTTCTGAAAGTTTCGGCACCTCATTAAGTTATTTCAGAATAAATATTGGAACACAAAGTCGGCGAGAAGATATCTGGAGCTCACGGCAGAAAAGCGGTCCTAAACTAGTACATCCCTGTGATTATACCCTCTGCTAAAGTTATAATAATTGTAGGCAGAATCATACCGAATCACTTCCACTGCTTGTAAGTAAGCATTAGCTAATGAATTTATTTTTCAGATATATGAGAGACCCTTTATTGGATTCCTCAAAATAAGGTGGTTCAGCGTTTCGGTGTCAACCAAACAAACCTTTCCATTAACTAGGCTGTTTTAAGTCATCCTCCAAATATCACTGTATCCGATATTATTTTAAGAGAAACATTTGTTTTGAATTTATTTTAAAGAAAATACATTAGAGCAATAGCTGAACTGTAGTGCCACCACTGATATGCAAGCGCTAGTCCTTTCGCTGTGTGGTTAATAAGCATTAACCACAAAATGCAATATTGATAATAATTTGCTATGTTGCCCTGTAAGCCTGGCCGGTTACCTATCCCCGCAAATAAAGTAGTGTGAGTGAAGGAGTAGTTAATACCTTTTTCAAAGAAGAAGCTGGGAACCTTTTGATCGGAAAAGAAATAAGAAGGAAGAGGTGGGGAAGGAGCAAAACTTACCGTAAGCAGAGTCACTTTCACCTCCTGTGCTTCCCGAAGCTGTTACAACATCTATAAAATATGAAAAGAAGCGGGCAGTCGTCAGGGCATTATACTGAAATTCTTTTATAACATTTCTAACACAAAGGAGATATGGCAGGTAACTCCATCATTTTGGGACAATGGGCTCCTTTCTTCTAGTTACTCATCTGGTGAGAAAACTCACGGCAAAAGAGCTTTGAGGTACCCAAACCTGCAATAACTAGATTATTAAATCTCTCATTTTGGCCGCCGCATTATGGCTTATTGCTATGAATTAGTGATGGTAAACATTTAGAAAGGGGAGAATGGTTTAATGAGTAAATGTAAATTTAGAAGAGGATAAGACTCATAAGAGAAACGAACTGTTTTCAGTTCTCATGTTGCATGGGTTGTTCATTGAACGTAGTAATAATAAGCGTGATTGTGGTTCCAATAGTGGAGTATGCTTTGTAGAGTTGTGTAAGCCAGTTAAATCCAGTGTAATCGTACAAAATGTACCATGATAGACAATCCCCTACTGTACTGAGCGCATGACCCCAGCTACTCAGGAGATTGTCTAATTACCCGACTCCACCAGATGAGACACATCACACGAAACATCCTCCACGGCACTTAGGGGAAAGACAGAAATAAAGCAGTTTTATCGCTTACATCCTGTCCTTACCAGGCTGTCATGGCCACATAATTCCACCTGGCTAATCACAGGTCAGCCAGACAGAAATATCAGACAAATGTAACAGAAGCCAGGGCATTACTTTGTGAGGCATTGTAAAAAATGGCTAAAAGGTTACAGCGCTTTTGAATTAATATTTTTGATTACGGTGGCCGTTCTGTGTTCTACAAGTTGTTCTATGTCCTGTCTGCTAAATGAAGAAAGGTGTCTAGACGTTACTGACCTTGGCAGCTGCCCCAGTGCTTGGACTGCTCCACATCCTGCTCATATCCGGTCCTAGAAAGAGCACACGGTAGTTTTAACAACAACAGAAGCCTCCTCTGTCTAAAAGGATAGGGGTTACATGCATCTATCCATAACCCTATAACAAATTATGCTAAACCTAGCAAACTGAGTGCAGTTACTGTTCCACCAATTTTTAAGTATTTAGCTTCATTATTCATATTGCTATGAAATATTATTCACATGTTGGGTATTTTAATTAGTACAGAAGGGACATTACCTGATGTCTCTCTTGTAGCTCATGCAGCTTCCGGATTTCAGCCACACACAATATGGATCTCTAGAGGCCAGACAGCTCCTGTGAAATATTAAGATACGGAATCACAATAAGAAAAGGTGATTTATGTTTGCCACAGATATTAAAGGAACAGTAAAGCCTGATAATGTTATATTACAAAAACAGGACTGGTATAGGCGTGTTCTTTGTGCAAACTGAATTCATGAAATTATAAAGTAAAGAAATAGTAACAAAATTCTTGCTACAGTCATTCACTCTTTCTGTGAGACAAAAAGCTGGTTCCTTTTCATTACAGCAGTCCGCTTGCGCTAATGTTACTGCAGAGAATCGACAGGCCTCTTACCACAGATAATCAAGTAAGAAAGAGCAGCTATTTGTATTTGATAAAATAAAAAATGGTAACTAGTTTCCCTCAATCGTTAAGAGGATTCCACTGTGGTCCCAGAAGAATAAACCATCTTCCTTCACCATGGCCGTGTCCCCAGTACCGATGGAAGCCTGCCGATTTGCCGCGACCTGCCGTTGGCATGCACACATAGCTCAGCACGCTCCCATGCTTTCTTCTCTTTCTTTTTGCAGTGTTCCCGAGGCTCCCTGACTGTGTTGAATCTGGCACGCTAAGATGTGTTGCATAAAAGCAGCCTGATTAGAATTTCCTGGCTCCCCTCTCGCCAATTAGAAAGTTGGTGGGCAACCTGGGTCCCCTTGATCCAGTGTAAAAATGTATTGTCTGACTTTTAATGTGGCTGACTTTGTAGTGGGGTATTCAAGCTGCTGTATTATGCCGTTGGGGGGTCTGTGTGTGCGGCTCTTGTCGTCAATGAGCATGCGGAGAATGAATGAGTCTCTGTGCATTAAAAGTAGCTTTGTTCTCGAGATCCTCGCATGTGATGTGAGTTTATTAATGAGATTATTATTGAGCTGGGTAGGTTAGCTAAGAACAGATTTTTTTAAACTTATTCCAAACCTAGTAGGGAATCACAGATTTGAAGAAAAAGGAAAAATACTTCCCATTAAAGCAGATGAACTGCCAGCCTCCCCTTTTCCCTTTGACTAGTGTAGCTTGTTTGTTGCATTTTGTATACAAATGCAAGAAGCTGTTGTGTGACATAATTGTAATGCATATGCATATATATATTACTTGGAATTAGCTGTGTTTCTTCTGACAGCTCTTTGAGCATCAACTTGTTAAAGGTCAAGTTAAGATCTCTCTGGACATGTCTCTAGATATATTGGGTTTACATGTTGCTAAGCAACAGCACAAGACTAGAAAGGTGCTGATATGATACCCTGTACTCTGCAGATCTGTGAACACGTTGTCATGTGTGAATCCTAATTTAGATAATGTTTTAGGTGCAAAAACCTGGTTGATTCGAAAAATGCAGTTTCACCAGACACAAGACTGTGGAAATAATGTGGAAACTGTTTAACCTGAAGCTGTTTAGTGTTCATCCGGTTCTAAAAATATGTTAGATTTTTGGTACTTTATTTCTAAACAGGTGAGGAACATTAGGTTTCCCACGAACCTCCTACAGGTTCCGTATGTTTCACAGCGGCTCAGGGGTACTCTGATCACACAGCTTGAGAAGGCCACAAACAGAGCGTGGTTTTCACGGTCTAGCTGCAGTCCCAGAATCCTTCGGTCCTCCTTTTTCACATTGCACCTACATTAAACAACACACGTGTTTTCATTCCAAAACATGAATACCGAAGGAACTCTTAAATTAATACAAGGACCGTTTCCGTAACACTAATAGTTTCCTTAATTGCTTAGTATTTACCCTCTGATCACATCTATAACATTCCAACAGTGCATTTTATTATACTTTAAGCGCAGTGAGGATGTAAAAAGGTTTATGTACAAATGGGTGATGTAGCTATTTGTCCTCCAGTAGATATTTCACCTTTGCTGTTAGCCTGCACTGTACAACATGTTAACCTCCATGACAATAACATGACATACACAAGAGGCATATTTATCTTTTTTATAACAACATATTGTCAAGTAAAGGTTCCACACTTCTGTCTGCAAAAACCTCTGTGTAAAAATTTCTTGGCATCCAGAAGCAATTTGGCCCATGTAATCTGCCTGTCCCATGGAGACTTAACCTCTACTACTTCTGGTGGAAGGCCAGTGAATGTGTAATGCTGGTCAAGCCACAAATGGTCAGGCCTTCAGGCTCTTTTGGACTTGATTCTGGACACCTAATCATTATTACAGTAATATTAAATGGTAACTATAACAATGACATCAAACCGGTGGAATCCAAACTCACTTAGTGGGATTGTAAACATTAATTTCCTCCAGTAGAAGAGTCTCTACTGTTGAGTTTTCCTTCGTACTGGTAAGGACTTTCAAAACCTTCCCATCTTCTGAGCCTAGAAACAAGATGGTGTAATTTCCGGCGGGCCCTGCGGTGGTATCAGCAGCTATCTGGGTCAACTTAAACCTGGAAAATAAAAATTAAAAAATGAAATAAATACGTGCCTAACTAATATAACTCAGTCTCATCGTTTCTCACTGATCCCCATACATTTCACTTCTTTCTTCAGTCTGTTAAATTTCATATTTAAAGTAAACTACAGCCTTATTATCTACGTTCTGACTTCATATCAAGACACAGAATTGAGAGCATTTTGATCTGTACCGGCTGGTTGTTTTGGTGAACCAAGGTGATTCAGTGATGGATGGCACTGCCTCGTCCAACAGAGGATAAGATTTAATGAATGCCAGGGTCTCGTCTGGGAAATCATTGGATGTCTTATACGAAGCTGCTGCTCCAGCACCTGCACAGCAACCGGGTCTAGAGGAAGGAGAGAATAAGAAGGAATAAACTTCTCAAACCTCTACAGCTTTTCCTTAAAACTTAAAGGGATGTCATTTACCTAGGATTTGGTACTTTGTCTTCTGGAATTGGAGTCCAGGCAGATTCGGTGGTCTTTTGCTCCTTGAATTTCCCATTAAAGGCCTTCTCAATATCATCCATGTAGAAAGCACACACTCCGGAGCCAGTGATACTGTGTAGCACAAGGGAAAATCAAAATTCTTTTATAAAACATAATGATAAAACTCATGTGAAACCTCTGTAACCTGTGGAAAAATCAGATTATGTACATTGATGTTCCTAAACTCGATCTCCAGTATTTCTACCTGACCAGATTTTAAGGCACCGATAAGAAATATTACTTTGCCTGGATTCTCTCTGTGGGATCTAAAACGATTTATATCTCATTTAGAAGATACTTGGCTCGCAGTAGTGCTGCCCTGTAATATAATGCCCCCCTCCCCACACACCATCACCTGTGGGTTTTCTTTACAACTCCTCCTAATTTATTGCCCTTTCTTTATTGCATTTTGTCTCTCAGCACCAAAGTCAGCTATAAATCACCCCGTGAACTTTCTCAACCACCCGGTTTCAGATGCTCGCCCCCCAACTGGGCCTCACTGGTCACCTAATACATTTATAGGTTCAAGTGTTTTATTTCTTTCTCTGTTCCATGGTTATTCTTTTTGTGTGCTGGGGTAATTGGCAGTTTCATATGCACTTATTTCCCGCTGTAATTGTCTGGCTTTCCAACTTGAACATTGCAGCTGATTGGGGAATATATATCCACAAGTATAACTCTAGCGAAAATAGGCAGATATGTGAGAATGTATTAAGGTTTATTTGGATGAATTTTACTGAAGTAAAATTCTTCCTGCTTGTATGTATGCTACATACTTGACTCTATGATCTCACCTGTTGGCTTGAGTGCCAAACACCCCAATTACACCTGGACGGTTGTTGATGGTAAGGATATCGCTAACAGACTGGAGAACATCAAAGTAAAAGAAGGAGTCTCCGGGCACCGAGCAGTTGAGACGAGCTTTAAGAAACGAAGTCCAGTACCTCTCCAGAACCCGAGGGGAACCGCCCATATCGTTCTTACACACGCGGGCTACTCGAGAGAAAGTTACCTAGAAACAGGATTGATTGCGTCAGAACAGGACAGAGTATCAATTCTCTGCAATCATTCAAGTGATCTGCCATTTTGGTCATTCCACTACATGAATTCACCACACCCTACAAGGAAGCCACCAAAGGCCTTCCATCGTCTAATCAGCCAATGTGTGACGGCAGGAAGTACAGATGACCTCTTGGGCACTCCAAAGGGTTAAGCAGAGATCTATCACCCTCTGACAAACATCCCAGATAAAACAAGTAACAATTATTCTTCAGTCCCTGGAGGTTGCCCATAATGACTATCTGATTCTAAAAAACCCAGGTTGCTTATTCCTCTCATAACTCCTGAAGTGAAGAGAGCCGGCATGGCCTTTGGCCGCAGCAAGATGGTCAGATAAACTACAGCCGCCTCCGCTCAATTGCTTTTTTTCCACTTTTTTAATATATATTTTATCAGTGTCACCCAGGACCTGCCAGTGCAGTGGGAAATCATAATTTGGAATGTTATTGGTGAAAAGAGGTGTACAGATAAGGACGTTGTGATCAATCCAGTCTATCCAGCAGGTGATATGTGATTCCTGTATAACTATTTCTCCAGCTGACAATCTCCCATTTAAAAGGAGATCTTTTCGAAAAGTCTTGGTTTTGGAATTTAGAAATAAAAATACAAAAAAATGTAAAGAAGGATTAGACCCAAATGGCTTTTTTTTGTTTCTGGTCAGTCTTCCTGGCTTGTTTTGTATCACCTCTGCAGGGACGGTGTTACTGGTAAACATCTCCTTCCTTGGTTTATTCTGTTGCCAATTTAGCATTGCGTTCTGCTGTATTTCCGTTATACCCTTTATAGGATGAATTGTTCCTTACCTTCCCCAAAGTGGTATATTCCATTGATATCTCTCGGAAGAAGAAATATACGTATTGTCCAAATTCCACAGCATGGATGAAATGAGGTTCTGTAATGGTTAAAGAAGAATCCATTCATGTTTAGTTCATAGTGGACATCTGGCCTGCTAAATGAATATTCTTATCACAGCCCACCAGCCCCTGTATCACAAGTGAAAAAGACCAAAGCTTTTTACTTATGCAAAAATGGTGTAAATACACACATGTGCAAATTGATTACTGTGTTTCCCGTTTTTGACCCACGGCTACTGCTAAGCTCTGGATGGGTGATGGGGCATTTAGCATCTGAGGCGCCGGGTGATGCTCAGAGGAAATAAGGTGGAATATATCAAAATATCTTAAAAATATGCTGAACCTTCTTGAAACTGATAGTTGTGTATTTCATGCTGATTAATGTTTGGACTTTAATAAAACAAGAGAACAATCGATTAGTTTGCCAGACTCACCTCTTAACCATTTGGAGTCGTACTTTACCGTCCTGAGAACTGGACTCTTCTCTCCGGAACCTGGACTTTTTTCCCCGGGACTACGGTATATAACAGCATCGCTGGCCTGGAAATCTGCCATGGTCGCAGAGTACAGATTCCCATCTAGAGAAGAAGAATACCCAAGAATTACTGTCAGGCCCATAGGCTTTTCATCACATGGAGAGCCCACTTAGCCTCTTGAGTGTTGTACCTCTCAGTGGTCAGTTAGTAATACCCATAGTGAAGCTTACGTTTGCTTTGTTGTAGTAGGTACAATATACATTTGGCTTGCAGGAGGGCTGCACTTACCGCAGATAGTAAAGTTTCCCCTGTATGCTTGTGTGCGTGGCACTTACACACTTGGTAACATGCTGCAGGTTCTAGATGTGATGTTAAGTTGCAATTATGTCTGCTTCCTTTTTTTTGTCTGAATTGAATTGCATTTTTTGTTTTGGCAACAAGGCAGTGAAATCACATCATTAGCAACGAGACACCGGAACAGGGAATTTATCTTCATATTTCCTGTGCCTACATCCTACTGCAAGAATTATAATGGACACACTCAGGAAAATAAACACGGCCACAGACTAAGGTTTTTAAGTATCTGTGAACGAAATGCAGTCTTGCTATTGGAACGTTTCCAATATTTATTAAATTGCAGGTCTCCGAGGGATCTGTTTGCCAAATCTAATCTGCTGGCATTGCAGTTCTCAGCTGGAAAATGGGGTAAAGGCAATGCATGGGCTTTAGCTATACACTTTTAATAAATAAATAAGAAAATAGAGATGCAAAAAAACATACCTTGGGCCATAAAAAGAAAGCAGCCCTGCTTTATTTCTGCTGTTTGCTTATAATAGCCATTACAAATCAAATGTTGTTACAAGATCTGCATTCTGCATGTAAAACCACATTGAAAGTATTGGCGGTTAATGGATTGCTATAATAGCTCATTAGCAGATTAGGACATTTACATACTGGAATAAATCATTTTAGAGATTTGTAAATAATAAATCAAAACAAAAAATGGGCCTGGGAGGTCGCAAGCCGGTCCCTGCAGAAGAATAATGATCGATTTCTGGGAACAATCCATCTTTGTAGCTGAAAGGGACACTCGTCGTATTAATTGCTTTCGGGGCAGCCTAAGGCAAAGGCAAAATAGAGTACACTAGGCTGTAGCAAGCTGCTGCTGAGAGCAAGCCGGCATAATATTCAGGTTTTATTTTTTTATTTTTTTTGTTAATGTTTGTTGGCTTTGTTCATTTTGTGACGGAGCTATATGGCACCGTATTGGTAATAATAATAATCATTCGCATATGGATATAGCTTCACCAAAGAGACCAGAACTAACAAATATAAAATTTTAAAAAAATAATAAACAACTTCAAAATAATTTGCACACCTCATCGTTTGAAGAGGAAATTTGCTCAGAATGGGTAAAATGACGTATCACAGATTATTCCACATCCTGACGCCATCAATACTCATGTAACGCGGAATTTGAAAAATACGTTAAAATAAAGGATCTGTTGCTTTTGCAAACCAGGCACTGTGCAGTGAAGGATTACGAAGGATTACTGCCCAGCTCAGCACTAATCTCCATTAATTCACACTGCGTCTTTATTACTTAAAAACTTCTTTGCGTGCAAAACCTATGAGTCTAGCTTTATTTGAGCTCATCTGCTGACACAATAATGGAAACGCTGACGGTCCAGGAACCACATACTCACATGTTTTGTGGGACATGTTTAAAGGATTCTATTGAAGTATTCTGGAGAAGCAACTTTAGAGTTAGATGCCCCTTTAGTCTTAAAGAGGCACTAGAGGAACCAAAGGAGGACAATGGGTGTGGCTTGGTGATAGCTCCACCCACTGTCAGTACATTTTATACATTTACTACCCGTGCCCCACCTACAGTTTTAATAGTAAGCACCAGTAATCTTTATTCGTGGTGTTTACCTGGGCAGTACTGTGCCATCCTCTTACCTGTAAACAGTGCTACATTGGCTTGCTTTGCGTCAAAGGGACATCGTGCCTGGCCGTTAAATTCTTCTTCTTGATCCAAGGTTTTAATCTGAGGAAATTAATTCAAGAGACTATTGGCTAATATACAGACATCAGTGTGTATATTTCTTTACATTTACACTGACTAGATCCTTTCTATGCAGTCCTTCTGCTAGGTATGTGGCTGTATAGTGCTCCTTTTTGGTCATATTCTAGGACTGCCCTCTAGATTCTAGAACGTTCTAAATATTAGCTATCATAAGCTATTTCGTTGTGCATATGTGTATGTAAACAAAGAGCTGTGCCCTTTACGTACCTTGTAGATCCGACACATAGGATTGAAAGAGTTGGTACCACACGCAATGAGGGATTGGTCATTCTTGGGAACCAGCACCTTGATGTAATTGTAGCACTCGTCCTATGGGTGACAAAGACTGTGAAGGTTAAGACACCGTGGGATGTTTGCCGTGATTAAAACACTTTCTAACCTATGGAAGATAAGCATGTCAAACTACTAGTCTATTTATAACAAGATGGATTCTTTTCATGTTGGGTTTAGTATTGTTGAACAAGATGTTGCAAGTCTCCTGTCACGCTGAATCTAAAATAGAGTTGATTGTAGATTCTGTAAGTTGTTGTCAGTAGCGCCGGTGGTCAGGTTGTACAGCCTTACAGAACTTTATGGTATGCGGCAAATTCTTTGGAATTGAAACACTTTCAATTCAACGTCCAACACGACTCTCACAGCAACAAAACTGAAGTGAATACACCCAAGCAGATTCATCTCTTTACTGTACCCAGCTGTACTATGCACACCATCAGACTCTTTTAAAGGTGTCATCACTGCTACACGTGTTAGTAACACAATAAACACATGCAATGGTTTATATACAAACGATATTCACACAGACATATATTAAGTTTTATTAAGGGGTTATTATTTCTTCACTAATGGGAATGTATTCAGGAAAGTGATTTCTACACTATTGGTAATGTCATATACTCTATATTGGCATTTTGGAGATCTGAGGGAGTAGGTTCTTTATAGAATGTAAGTTTTTGAGAAATAAAATTCAGTTTCACAGCTCTAAATTTCATCAGCTTTTACTTTTCAGAGGACTGGATAAAAACATCCCTTTTATTATAATATAGTTACTCAGCAACTAAGTCTCTGTGTTCAAATGCTGTCAGAGAGAAAGCCGCGACAAAGCACTGCCAGAGTACAAATAATATAGTGACAGCAAGAGCCCAAAAGCGCAATTATCTGGTATTATGTTCACTTTTAAAATCCAATGTCCTTATTCTTGTTTTACGCTATGCTCCATTACAAAACTGAATGAGAAATATGTCTTCTCGTAGCTGGGAAAGATGTGACCAAACCAAACAAAGTATTTTGGGCAAATCTTGTGATACAAGGATCTCGTCACAGAAGATATGGCTAGATTCAGGTTTAGATGCATTGGCATCTATCAGACTCCTTCCCAAGACAATTGTGTCTTTGTATTCATGCGTATGCTGGAGGCAGCAGAGGTCACTTCATCATATTGACGTTTTGAAAGCCTTTTCACAAGAAAATCTTGGAAGACTAATTTCATTTTATATTGAACAACACCATCTTTATTCTCTCCGGGGTGAGTAAGGTTACTCAATGCCTCAATCCCCATTAATTTGAAGAATAACAAAAAAACAAAAACAAAGGGAAAATAGATATGTTTTGATGAGTTTATGGAAATTGTGTTAAGTCAACCATCAACAGTGAATCATAACGTTAGTCTTGTGTGCTATTTGGACTGATGACAAGACCTTCCAAAGGTTGTGGTCCAGTAGTTTCTTGAAGATCAACATATTGCTCTACTGAAGATACCGCAATTTATGAACTAATGTCCTCCATCCGATCTCTGTGTGGATATTGACACAGGTCGTGAATATATTTGCTGTACCCTGCTCACGGTGTCATTGCTATATGGAAGTGGCTACTGTTCCACGTCGCTGTTAGACTGCACACATAGGGCTGTGAACACATCCATCACAAACAATTTTCCTTTAAATGGGTGGGCCATTCAAAGTAAATTTTGTATAATGCTCTCCAGCAACATCATGATGGACAACACAGTTTTCTGTTAAATAAGCCTTATTGAAGCAAAGAGAGAAAGCATGGGTTACCAAGGACATCATGGAAAATGCATCGTAAAGAAGGGACTGGCTGAGGATCATATAAAAGAGACCATTTTGGTGTCCAGCTAATTGGCCAGGGTGCACTATTTTAGGAAACAGGATAATGTCTAATTTATAGGAAATGGCTTGAAGATAAATTATTAATGTGGTCTTAGGGCCAAACCAAGAATGTGCAAGAATCCACTGAACTTTCAGTACCATAATAAGATCAGAGTGTTCTAGAAGTGATCTACAGGCTGTAATGAACTGTTTCTGAGGAGCCACATTTCTTTTGTCACTATTATGAGGCTGATGGCACACCAGCGGCTTGGATTCATGGTGTAACAATGGCTCTGATGGCATCACATATATAACACACTGACTACTGCTTGCCCAGTTACACTCTTCCTGCACACAGAAAATCCTTGGCTGTTTGTTTTCTGCGACACCTTCACAAATAACTTTTCTCTCTGAGCAGACTGGATGCTACATTTTAGAAATTCATGTTCTGAGTACCCAAAGCGTCACAGTTGGACTGCTGTCCATTGAAAAGGGTCACAGTGCTTTTAACTCAGTAATGATATACAGTGCCTTTGGAAGTGCAGCCCTGCCGAGTTGTGAGAGATTTATATAAAAAAAAATATGTGGTGTTTTGAAACAGACATTTCAAAAGCAAACAGTTCAGGCTAAATAGTGTACTGCTCTCTCCTCTGTATGTGGGAGTCATCATACTGCCAGAATGTTATGTCCCTAGAAAATCATTTGCACGCTTTAATTTTCCTTTATGAATGACATCCCCATTACAATTAACAACTGATGAACATGACATTTCTCGCTTTTGCCAACCACAGGCAAAATATATAATAAATGTTGTTTGGAGATACCGAGTTTCCCTACAGGGATTCGAGTTCCCAGAGATGCCAAAAGTTTTGCCTCCTAATTAATCTCCTTGAGTTCAACAACACTTTAACGTTACTGGATGGTTAGGCTGCTTAATACCGGCATGTTTTTGTGGATTGTAGACAAATTGGAAGACCTCAATAATGTGCAATTCTTTCTTTATCCCAGAATCTAGTCTGAATAATTTAGGCATCCCACCAGAAACAAAGGACCATGCTACACTGTGCGACTTCATAAACCCTGCAAATGGGTTAACATTGGAATCATTTATTCAGCTGGGGACCTTTCCAGGATTTTCGTAGACTTCGCAGGGGAGAAGACTAGGTGAAATGCTTGCTTTAGATCTAAACTCTAATCAGGGTTGCGGTTTTCCAGCATACGGCGTGGGAGAAGCAGCAGGCTCTGAGAAATGAAGAGGGAAAGCAGACTTCGGTGCTTAGCTCAGCAAGAGCCATGCTCCGTTGGGTACAATCACACAGCAGCGTCGAGCTTGAAAGGACAGGTCACCTGGTGCCGAGCTCCACAACCATGCTCTTCTTAATTAAAGACGAATTCTAATTAGCGATGAAGTTAATTTTATTGTCCCGCGGCCAGCAGCCGGAAATTTCTCATTTAGAAGGTTTTACTTTCTAATAGCAACAAAGGCCTTAAGCGAGAATGAGAATGTGATTGTTTTGGTTGTCTTTCCCTGTCTATTCCATTGCCTGGAAGATAAGTTCATCTCCATCTATTGTGTGAGATACATCAGTAATCCATCCTTCTCTTGTCTGGAGACAGCCACATTCAGTATTCATCACCAGAAGAGACAAATAGCTCGCTTCCTCAACACCCAGTCACACACGTGCCATCGATAAAAAAAACAGAAGCGGAAAACACACACGAGCTGCGCCCTACGCTTTGTGGCATTCTACCCCACCACCGAATTTGAAAGCTTGTCCATCTGTGTTCTAATACAAAGCAGAGAATGGGTTTTTGGTTGAAAAGTAATAGTTAACCCTTTTAGTGCAATAGCTAAGCAGAATATAATGCGTTAGACACATTTTTATGCCACGTAGAGAGTAAAGGGTCAGTGTCTGAATATGAAGTTAGTAGTCACTTACCCGCTGTTTGCCTTTAATCGCACAGTTGTCCATGTCTTGTGTCTTCCATGTTATGTACTGAAACAATGAAAGCAGCATGAGTCTGGAATAGAGGACGGTCCTCTCCCAACCCCATCACACCCTACTATGGTTTTCAATTGCAAGCGATGCACTTTGTTAAACAAAAGTGTTCAGGTCCTGTGCTGCAGGAATGCTAATAGGATTTCTTATTATGAACAAACTATTGACATAATTCCTCTGCTTTGTCCTCCTTTTGTCGGGTTGTGCTATGATATCATGATCTACATTTTTGTATAAACAAGAATAGCTTTGTGATCTGAGCCTCTAACTTTATGATGAATTTGTGCAAATATATGCAGCAATGGCCTGCGTCTGTCCTCAAAGACTATAATTTCTTCTTACACCTGCATTGCAAATCAATTCTTTGCTTGTCTGGAGCGATCAGTACAGGATATTAACTTAAAGATACATAAGCTTTTGGTCAATGATAACAATATTACAATTTGCCCACCAGAATGGCAGTGCAAAGCATTGTGGGTCAGTTGTCAAAACAGATCCAACTGTTGTTAGTGGCTCTGTTGTGAAGTAATGCATATCAGTAAATCAGAAAGACAAAAAACATTATCTTACTCTATCGGTGGAAAAGGTGTCTTTTGCTCTTCGCAGATCAATGGCGTACACGTGATCTCTAACAGAAACATACAGGTATTAGATGCAGAAAGTGTCCAATATTTTGCACACACAGGAAGTGATGTCATTGCAATATAGTGGCTCGAGTACTACCAGAGCTAAATGTATGCTTGTATTAAAAATACAATTTTATTGACTTCCATAATTTTATGATAAAACATTACCTTGCTGCAATGAACAAGGTCTGATTAAGCTTAACCATCTTCTGGAAGTCCAGGCCAAGATGGACAGTATCATCATCACTAGACAACCCACGGAACCATGGATAAGACAAGGTGCCTGTAGAAAATCACAGGATTGGTCTTTACTCTTACAGTCCTACTTTCTTCTAGATCACATGCAGGAAGATAAATGTTTGTTGGTTACGAGTGAGGAATGTCATTGTCAAGAGGAGTTAAATATGTCATATTAGGTTATATCCCCACAGGAGACTAGAAAAAGAACCAAAGAGAACTCATCTACCCGATTTGTATTTGCAAAATCATCTAATTAACAACAAGAATATGTTCTAGATCTGACGGAGACCCTTGAAGACATTTACTTACTCGGTGCATCAATGATCCTGAGTGGTGTTAGGTCTTTGGGAAATACCAGTGCTGATGACAGAAGACAACCAGATAGGAGAAGAGCCACAGCTTGAAGCACGTGGAACATTCTTGTGCCTTCTGATTTTGTCAGGAAGTTGCTGAGCAATGTCGGGATCCTAGGAAATGTTCATTCTGCTCCCGGAGACCCTGTACCCAGAAGACAAGATAGAAACCTTTAGAACATAGCAATATCACGCTGATAGATTGTGATGGTGCAGTGGTGCCTGAAAGTTCTCAAGCTCGGAAGGAGCCACATTTAACAGCATCGTTTATATCTAAACGAAAACCTTGTGTCGGTTTTAATTTCACACAGCATAATTCTGTCTCCATGGGATTTTAATGCAATGGACCTTTTGATCCTCAGTGCTGGGAAACCAAGAGTTTGATTAATAGGAATGTTGATACAATCTGATATAATGTCTAGCGAGCCTGTTACATGCAAAATATATTTATTGCCATGAAGACATACAAGTTATTATCTGGTACATCTCCCCCTCTCTGTTTTCCAATCACACTTGAGTGGCCGAGTCTCTCCAGTGCATCATTGGATACAAACAAGATACATTTATCTGCTTTGGAAACTCAGGGTTGACAACCAACACTTATTTCATTTTGCATCTATAAAGGACACATCTCGTTAGTTGGCAGCAGCACCCGTGTTAATTACAGGGATCATTTGACAGCGTAACTCTGCCCTTCCATCAGCTCCCTTTTATTGGTCTGCAGCATGCCTTAAAGGGGAAGCACCAATAAAATAAATTGTGCTGCAAAT
The DNA here is from genome assembly GCF_027358695.1 of Spea bombifrons. NCBI lineage: Eukaryota > Metazoa > Chordata > Amphibia > Anura > Pelobatidae > Spea > Spea bombifrons. The sequence continues at coordinate 27,870,295 of NC_071095.1, read as the reverse complement.
ATAACGAAACTATATAAATCAAGAAAAATAATATACAGAAGAATGTAGATTGTCAAAATGCATGTGAAATCCCTACAGCTTGAAGGTGGTTTATTTACCATCGACTGATTTAAGAGTTTACACACAAACGAATTAAATGTGCAGCATTCCTAAACACAGAATATAGTGAAAACATACGCGGCCCAATCACATGTTGTTCATAATGTGGTCCCAATAAAAGGATAATATGGGGCATTTTACCTGCAAGGTTGCATTTGAGGGGTGCATCAATCATATAGAGAAAACACACTTTAGGATTCTTGCAAACATGCGTATGTGCTTCCATACACAATTTGGAGAAATAAATTATATAACACAAAAAATCTATGTTTTCCTCTGTTCTAGAAGCCACTTAGGCTTCCGCAAACGAGAACAAATGATAGGAATGATAGCCCTGTAAAATACTAAAGTACATTAGCAATTCTTTTCTGTTTTTTTTTTTACTGTAATTTGCTGAAATTCTGGCCACCTCCTCACCCAGCAGGAATTTAAAGGGGTTTTACACAGAATTAGACTGGTAAAGTTGGCGCATGCCTGGTCAGCGTAAAAGCAAAACCTGGCACCAAAGAGGTTCTCGCAGTGTGAAAAGCCTCAGCACATGGGCAACACAGGTTGCAATGAATGCATGAACAGGAGAGTGAGAAAATAGCTCCCAATTACTTCCAAGCCGATGAAAGCAAATGTATAGCAAATGAACCCTAAAAGCATGGCTAGTAAACAGCAGGCAGAGGAGTGCCTCCCCAGGATACTAATTTGAGGCCATTTCCAGGGCCAAAATTGAAGTAAAATTGTTCTTCAGAATTTGCAGGAGATGTGAGAGTGGTGTCTTATTTTTTTCCAAAGTTACCGAGTGGCTGTAATTAATTGGATAAGCACAGTGGGATGTGGGCTATTTAGGCGGTGTGCGGCTTTAATAAACAGCTGTGAATCCATTATTTTAGGCGGTTACGTGTGTCTGCCGGATGATGCACAGAGCAGAGACCTATAGATGGATAAAGCACGGGATGGGCTGTTACATGTCACTTGTGTAGCTGGCTTTGTGCTTGTCCGGGTTTGCAGTCAGACCGCTCAACATCTGCAGCAGGGGACTCATTTGTGTGACTGCTGCCATTTTACCAGACTAACAGTTTCAGTCCCTGGACCCCAGATTTATGGGTACACATTGCAACAAAATGTATTAAATCTAATTACATCAAAATAGAAGATAAAGCTTTTGTGTCAAATGCATTTTCTTGCCTCTCTCGGCAACATAGAAGACACACAAAAAAAACCAAAATGCCGCTGTTCACACCTATTACTGTTTGGTTACATATTGCTCCTGATTTGAGCTGTGTGCTCCCTGTAGAGTGGGGCGATGAAATACATTTGTAACAGTGTATCTTGGATGGGCATTGCCGTGTGCAGAAGAAATAAACACATGTATTCAACGTGCCACGTGAACAGCTGCTCTGGTGTGCGGTTACTGTCTCATACCATGTACTTGGCTGGTGGAAAACAGAACATTTGTGCTGTCAGGGATAATAAACCATGACGTCATCAGCCTGACCTGATTTGCAAATTAATTAACGCACATCACAACCACATCAATAAGCTTTCTTTGAATCGTCGGAACGTGTAAATTATTTCGATTTTTTTTTTTTTAACCCTGTTAAAACCCTTTTTTAACACAAGGCTGGTATGTATTATTGCCAAAATAATGCTTTGGACAGTGGCATACACTGATTTCAAACATTTATTATTAGATGCAAAAGTGCGACACAAACTTTTGGATTTCTTGGTTTATACAGGAATTTTTATAGCTTTTAGACCCCGAGGAAAATAAAAACAAGGAAATTAAAGCAATCTATCTGTTCTGCCAACTTGATAAGAGTCTGTTATTATATTGTGACATCCCGTGTATTCACAAATTCCATGACAGTAGAGAGATCAGAAGCTACAGCATCACACTAAATGGTTTAAGTGACAGAAGACATGATTAGAAGTAGCAAAGTGTTTACAGAAAATGCCACACATACACAGACTGTAAGCCGAAAGCAATGTCCTCCTTCTCTCCCCTTCCCAGAGAAAGAGTTTAAATTGAGTTGACGGGGAAAGCCCAACAGAGCGTCTTGCTTGGATAAACTCTCCATTACATTACAAAGCCTCAGCATGTTCTGCTTCGGTGGCTACTAGGATTTCATTACCTGCTCTCTGTGTCTCTGGGTGCATGTTACACGCCGTCCCCTACCCTTGTCAGGGGTTCTCTGTGCAAGCAAAAGGAAGCAAGCCCTGCATAGGCAGACTGGAAAAAGGACCAATTCGATTCTGGACAATCGCATATAAACCTTGATGACACCAGCAAATAGAGAAATGCTTATTGATCACACTCAATAAACGTGCTAGGTCCTTGCATGAATGTATATGGGATCGACGCTGAAATGGGAATTGACTAGACATATTTTCCAGTATTATAATAGTGTTACCTTTTTGGCATAATAACAATATTTGTTATTGTGGCTGATTTTTATTCAGATAAATAAACTTACTTGGGTCTTATCCTGTGCTTTTCTGGTAAAAAACAAAATGTTGTGGTCTTGGTGACTCCTTGTTTGTGTCTGTTCAGGAAGGACTAGGCAAGCTTTGCTATTAAGAATTCAACTCGGTAGCTTTGGAGTGCAAGCTTTTTAGTCAGCATTAGCTCTGTTCTTCAGTTTCTGACACTATTATATTTGTTACAGATTATGTTACAAAATAAAGTCAGAGAGAAATATGCATTTAAAATGTCCTTCGTAAAGATGAGAAGTTGGTTATGCAAGGTATTATGATATAGGTGGTATGAACTCCTTATTGTGGTTAAGTTCTAACCAGTTCCCCAGTGGTTCCTTGTCAGCAATATAACTCTGATTTTATGGTTCCCATCTTTTCCTGCCACATGCAGGATTCCTGACGTCTTGCAGATGACTCTTTAATCTGTCCAATGAAAACCATTGTTATGGCCTTAAGTGTTATGTGGTCTTGGGATGCAGCCAGTTGACTAAACATTCCTACGTCCACTTCAACATTTTTCCCAAACCGTTCTTAGTAGACTCTGAGAACAGTCCAAAGATGAAGGTTCCCACAGCATTTTTCTGACGAGAAGGGGCAGGGAGAAAGGTTGGCCTTGTAGTGGCTTAGTCACAGTGGAGCTCATATTCTCACGCTCTTTTCCCTTTGGATAGCTAGAGGACATGGAGGGGGCTGGGGGTGCATAATTTTCCAACACAATTTCCTTCATATGCAAAACAAAAGTATATTTATACTCTCTGCATCAAACTTATAGAAAAAAAAAAACCTTTTCATAAAGCTGTTTGATGTGGAGGTGGAAACGTTTAATCTATGAAATGAAATTATTTAGGCAATGCTGGTGTCATGACTTCACCAGGACTCAAGACATGATTTCCATATGACTGGTGCTCATCCTTAGCCTTTTTTCCATAGCTCGGCCTCAGCTCCGGTAACCATTCCTCTGCAAGCCTGGATATGTTTGTCAATTCTCCTCAGATGTGTCTGGGCAGGTGTTGAGCCTGCTGGACCTTCTGAACCACCTGGGTATCAAGTGGCTACTTCTGGCAGAAGACCCTGCTGACCTGGCGTCTGTGTTCCAAACCTCGGTATGATTACAGAATAATCTGGACCATAATGGAGACCGCTGGATCAGATTCTGCATTAGCCCAGCAGGTTGCATTTAATGCAAGAACTGTGCAGGCCCAGGCACAAACCATTGAAGTGTTAAAAGATCAGGCAGCTGAGCTACAAAATGAAGTTCATACCATGCGTAATGAATCTACCAGCTACAGTGCACATGATGTTGAGGTGGCTTCTGCCTCTGCCAGAAAAGTTTGGAGGTGGCTGCCGAAAATTCAAGCTGCATTTCATGATGTTACCTAACAGATATCCATCAGAAAGAAAGAAGGTGTTATTCACTTTTATTCCTATAAAGATGAAGCCCCAGCCTGGGGCTCCCATTTACTGGAACAGGACAGTCCTGTCTTGGAAAATGTAATAAACCTTATTGATGCCGTCAGCCTAAGTTTTGATGAGCCCAATCGCTGTGCTAGTGCAGAAGCCACTCTCCTTAACTTACATTAAGGAAGGCCCTCTGTGGCTGAATATGTTGCTGAATTCAGGCAGTGGATTGTTTATACTACTTGGAACCCATGAGCCCAGATGTTCCATTGGCTTGTGTTGACCTTCCAGATTCCTTTGTTGATTCCTTTGTGCCCTTGGCTATCATTATCAATCAGAGACTCTTAGAAAGAAGATTGGAAAGAGCTCTTTTAAATCAAGTGCTACTCCTGGTTTCCATCCAGGAGTTTCTGCTCAGACACCACAAGTATCTGCTGACTCTGATCCAGAGGCTATTCGGGTAGATCTAATAGGAAGGCCACTATCCACTGAAGAAAAACAGCATATACATAGGTACTTACAAATGTCAGAGTGTTATTCTATTAATTACCCAATCGAGCCTAAAAGAACAATAGCTATGACTGCTGAAGGTGCACAGATCCAACTTCAGACTTGACGGATTATTTGCGTTTTAAAGTCACCCGCTTTGTATTCCGGATCATCTGACTACCCTTACCACCCTTTTTCTCCAGCCACTCAGCTCTGCTGTTATAGCTAGGGCAGATAGCTGCTTTAAACTGAGGAGCTCAATCACCTGAGTGGCTTCTTCTGGCAGAAGACCTGGCTGATCTGCCTGCTTAACATCAGTAACATTATAGCTTAGTTGTCACTCTTAAATATTGTAAAGAGACATTGTATCAATTACAGAAACATCTGGCGCTGACAGGAGGTCTCATCCTTTTAGATAATGTGTGAATGAACCATAGGTGTATACAATTTGATGAATCTCACAACAAGCTGGTTAATGCAATTGTCAGACATTTCTACTTCCAGTTGCTTCTCACGTTCATATGGTCTTTAACGGAAGACCTCATCTTTTCAAGTAATCCTTGGCCTTCAACATTTTTATAATCTCATGTTCTTAATTGAAAGACAAAGGTTCCTGCCTCTAAGAGATGGGTGATGTGATGGGGAGACCTGTGAGCCTGGGCTTTCACCGCTTGAAGTTAATCAAGAAAAGCACAACATTCCTTTCCAAGATCCCAGCCTCTTAACATACTCATGGAATGGTTGAAGATTACGGTTTGTGCAGAGACTTTAGAACGGTAATTCGTGGAAAAGACGAGGATGAAGAAACTCCAATCTGGGATTCAAACTGAACATCCATCAACTTTTACTAACCTATAGCATGCACTGGTTTATGGAAGTTTTTGTCCAACAGTGGTGGGAGTTCTTCTTTCAGTAGATGTCCCCACATAAGTTATTCTCTTGATGGTGTACTTCATCTACCCTGTGGTAACATATCTTTTATTTTTCTAATACAATACACCCAGTCACTTGTCTCCCCCTGCTCTTTTTTCTTTGATGTCACATTTCTTCATGAGCTGGGTCACTTCCCTCTTATTTGTCATTGTGTTTTTCCTTTTCGATCCCTCCTGATTTTACAATCATTTCTTCAACACTAGTTTTATCTCTTCTCAGTTTATTCTTCACTTAGCAAAGACTTGCTTGTGCTTTTTTTCTCGGCTAATTATAACCCCAATTTACTTTCGATCCTTCCAGTGCAGTTTGACGTCAAGGATCAGTATTTGTCATGGCACCATTCTGTTCATTCTTAATTTCTTACTAGTTGGATATTTTTTGCTACCACTGATAGCTTAGGCACATATGTCTGTTGTTGGTCAGGAGAAAAATGAAAGAATGGCTGTGCAATCCTTCTAGGGAATGGCAATGCAATCCTGTATTTAGGGGCCACAATAATTTCTGAGTTTTTAGGATTCCCAAAATCAACCTTGTTTTATATAATATCTTAAGAACCTTTCCTGGCCCTCAAGGGCTGGAACTTGATTTCTTTATGTCTGAGGGAGAGAAAAGGAACTCATCCAGGGCTTTAAAAGTTGACATTTCTACCCAAACTCTTCCATATCGTACAATAACTATGCAACTCGCTGTATGCGATGTCTGTGATCTCGAGTCCCTGATGATTGATCTCATGTTATTTTGGTAACGGAAAAAAGTAAATCTGTGTTTCAGATTAACATTGGCAAAGAAAACCGTCACCAAGGCATAAGGGAACTTGTTCCAGCAGCTTCCCAATGTACCGCAAAAATACATCCATGATAAATGAAAGCTGCTTATCCAGGGAAGTCTGAACGTTGGGAGATGTGCACCGAGCTGCAGACCCAAACCATTTACCCCATGGTATGCCAGGTGGACAGTGGTCACAAAAATCTAAAGGCTAATCTTCTGTAACTTAGTCCGTCAGATGGTGTTCTTCATTATCTATGTGCTGCTGACATCAGGCGCTTATCCAAGAAGAAGAAAAAATGCACAGCACCAATCTCATTATTGAGCTTAATTCCTATTTCATTAACAGAACGTTACATGGCAGGTCATTGTGAGACAATTTAATTTCTCCTCCTTTCTCTGACACTTTTTATATTGAGTCTATAAATAAAGCAGCCTCTGGAGACAGTTTTAAAACGCGTGTGTGACTTTAGTGCACCATTCCTATAAGTACTTGAAATAATCCATGATGTATGTGTAGCATAATCACATATAGCTGCATAATCCCACTGTATACTGACCTACTCTAAATGCACAGCTACAGAAATGTATAAACAAGCCTATGATAAAAATAGCCTGTTAATCCCTCTCTTCTCTCTCCCCCGCCACTTCTGCTTCTAATGCGTGCTTGGATCTCTCATACTGTGCGCTGAAAGGCATCTTAGCACCATACTTCAGCTTCTTCTACCCACTAGCTTGTTCTGTGCCAGTCTGAGACAGATAAGCCCCAGGGTGGGACCCCTACAGTTGGAAAGGACCCCCTGCTGATGTACAGGCAAGCAGGCTGTCTAATGTTGCCTCCAAGCTGCATGCGTCTTGTCAAACACAGATCCTGGAGACTGGGTACTCATCCCTTTAAAGACCATATGTAGTCTGCTTAATCCATGCACCACTGTAGGCCGTTTTTGGGGTCTACAGACATTTCAGCGTAGTCTTATCTTGCCTAAGTCTGTATCAGTGTTACGAAGCTTCTAGGATTACAGAAGTCCTTATGGGTCGGATTTCTCTCCAATCCATATACAACAAAAGGAAACATCAGAATAGGTCGACGCTGTTTGAAAAAAAGTGTACATCATAAAAAAACTAAAGCATTAAAACATTATGAGTGATTGAAAGAAGGAGAAAAATCCTTTTTCCAATACCTGTTAGACAGACGAAGGCTCAGCACTTCAAATATTGAGGTATTTTAATGGCCACTGCTTGTGTGTGGACATTAAAATACCTCACAGTTTAAAGTGCCGAGCCTTCGTCTGTCTTATAGGCATTAAGGGTCTTGGTGGAGACCTGCGAATCGTAGCTGCTGCTGACCACTGCTGTCATTGTTATCTTTCTCCAATGCCTGAGACGTTTGATGGCCAACCACGTGTTAATAGCCGAATATCCCAATGCTTAGCGAATGAAAACCAAAGGAACCGTATGAACCACAAATACCCAGGCAAGCTCCCAACGACGCATATTAAGATAAAGAAAATGTAAGCTTTCAGCTGAAAAAACAAATGCCCCTTTTCCCGATCAAGTTTCTCAGAAAATGGCATCTCAATAAACCGATAACTGATGGTTACTAGGAACTCGGCAGATCTCTCCCGGCAAACTCTTAATCTTGCAAGAGGGAAATGTAGTTTCACATGATTTATTGCCAAGTTCTGAAATGTAGCTTAAGGATCAAACACAACAAACAAATCCCTCTCCTCACAGTGCTGTAATTTCTAATTAATTCCCCTCCAGGCCGGCAAGGGTTATTGACTGTTGATGAACAGCCGAAAATATCCCATAAAGCAGACAGGCAGAGGCTTGGGTGTAAAGTACACATGACATTAATCTACCAATTTACAGCAAAATCCCCAGGGAAAAAGGATTACTCATAAGACTAATGGCAGCTAATAGGGGCAGGAAGTGACACGGCCGAATAGGCCGCCTGCAGCGCTAACCACGACACACAGGTTGATGAAAAACACAACTCATTTTGAGAATTGCCCGTTCTGTTTCCGTTGATAGGTAGCAGGATGCTTTACTGTATGTTGTGAACAGAGAAGCCCTCATAAAGGTCTCTCATCCTCTATGACGTGCACTCGATTGTCACCGTTAAACTGAGGTTTAGGTGGTAGTGTGGTGCTTTAACGCTCTATTTAGACATCTTATAGACCACATGTGGCCAATTATACATTACGTCTGCCCTGCCATCCCAAGAAGAGGTTCCTAGGAGAACCTGCGGCTAATATATATGTTTACCTATTTTATGGAAATAAAGCATTTTTCTGCATTTTATAGAAAAAAATAACTAGCGTAACAAGGTCACATCCTTGTAGCGTGATTGCAGAACGCAGTTCTCCAAACAGGCTATATCTGACACGAAATGCACGGAGACTTATATCCACTTATTTGTCAGTTTGCCCTTTCATTATTGTAGCAGTTAAGGGAATACTCTGTGCTTATGTTATCCATAAAATGTCATAACCGTTTTATTCAGCAAAAAAAAAAGCTATCGTAAGGAAGCCGTGGGAATAAACCAAAATTCATGTGAGCTGCTTTGGATAGCTGTGTATAACAGGCTTCATTAACATGATAAAGTGTATGATTTAAAAATATGATATTTTTATGCACAAAATAGCGTTTGCCTAAAAAACATAATCACAATGCATACGTACCTCCTAGGCTGGCCACTTGGTTAATCTGTATTTAGCTCTGTAATACAATGATTTTTGGGCTTTGCTGATAATTGGTTTGCGGCCATGGCAATCAACCAAAAAGACAACCTAAGATCTGAGGTAACAGAGCAACATCATATTTGCTGGTGAATTGTTAATGGGAAATCCAACCCTGACTTTGGTACAAGACTAGTATTTATTTTAACATGTCAGATTCTTCCCCGGAGCTGGAGTTTGTTATTTACTGAATTAAGTCAGAGTGCCTTTAAAATAAATATCTGGGTTTAAGGACATTACTATATTGTTTGTTGCTTGAGGTTCTTATAATTTTTATATAAAGAATACACCATTATTAAAGAAATGCAAAGAAATACGTGGTGACGCTCAAAAACCATGTTTGAGATCCAGGTAGGAGAGAGGGATACGTAGTCCTTATCTCCTGCCATGTTCTATGTTTACCCTCGTTGGAAAGATGGGTGACTCGGCCTGCGTTTTGCTGCCTGAAGAAGTAAAGGGAAAAAACCCAAAATGACATTCTGCGAGTCTAGACGCAAAGATGTTTGCTGATCAATCACAGCAGCGTGCAAAGAATGCAGATAGAGGCTGGGCCTTCAGCAATATCCCAGATCCATCACTGCTGCGGGAAGTTTAAAGGTCAGCGTGTTTGTAATGCAAGGCACAGCAGCCACAGGAGAGAGGTAGGGGAGGGCGGACGTGATTCCCGAGCCTGCTTCCTGCAAGCCATTATCGGCTGTCACAGTCCAGGAACTCCCCAAGCATCCTCGGGCCATACAGCACCGACCTGACTATATAGAGAAGTGAGATGTTTAGGCGTAGAGCCTGCAGAGGGTGCTGCTTAATGCATGTATAGGAACAGCGATGTAGCCTGAGACGCAATGTAGCTCGGCCGACTCTACTGTCCATTTCCTAGCAGATGAAAAATGCTGCATCCATCTGTGCAGCAAGGATTTCAGATGAGTCTTGGGGTCAGGGCTGTGTCCGCGTTGGAGAGACATTGTAGCTGAACTAGTAGCATAGTGTGTTATAAGCGAAAGCCTTATTTTTTAACCTTGAACAGTTCCATCTTCCCTGTGTGTATCAGGCACCAGTATCTCATTTAAAACATGCATTCATTATCTTAAAACATTCATCACATGCTCTAATTAAAAGTAGGCTGTTATTATAAGAGACGGTCTCCTGATTTCACTGCTCTTGTCAGAATTCTTAGTTCCCGCTTGGGGGCCAAAAGGAAAAACAATTACCCATACAAGCATTTGGCATGAGATCAAACGCCTCTAAAATATTGAATTAACCGTGTTTTTCTGATTCATGGAACCGGCTCTGTCCTGGTTGGACAGTTCAGGGACTTTGATAAGAGTGGAAACAGCCCAAGGTAGACGCAAATGTGGCGTCGCGGTTTGGCGGGCAGGTGTGCTCCTTAACCCCTGTGTCTATTTCTGGCGAGTACTCTCCCCCCACACACCTGTTACAAATTGGTTAATTTCAATAATTATGCTCAGCTGCGCACTAATATTCTCATTTGCTTGTTAAGGTTCACAAGACTATGGCTGGCGTCTACAGCACTTGCGGCTAACGCTGTCGTTCCCGGGCAAATTGGAGCAAAGACTAAGGTTTCTGGAGAGTAACATCCATACATCACAGAGGTCAAGAGACTAGTTTAAAGGCTCAACTGAATACCAAACGTGGAAAGGCTTTAGCTTTCATTATACAGCTAAGAACATTTGAATAAAAACTCTTGAAAGGGATGTAAAAAGCCCAAAACCATGTATCAAGGCCATCTCACCATAAACATAGTCACTAGATGATTATGTACATATATCATGATGCTAGACTAAATGGGGAGAATGCTTCCTATCTGCTGCCAATTATAATGTCTAAAACTAGAGGGTCAGAGATTTAGATGGAATGTAAGGAAGTTTTGCTTTAGTGGTAAATAAAAGGAACAGCCTCCTATCAGAAGTGGTAGAGGGTAATACAGTGAGGGGATTTAAACATGCACAGGATGGACATACGGCTCCTGAATCTAAGACGAGACCAACGACTGATTAAGGTTTGAGTCTTTACAAAAGGAAAAACGGGCCGAATAGACAGGCCAGATGGTTCTCATCTGCCGCCAAATCCTATGTTTCTGTTTCTACGTTATAAATTGAAAGTCATGTAAATTCAGTTTTTATTTTTTTTTGCTTTACTTAGTAGGCTTTTATGAACATTTCAGTTTTCCATAAATTCATAGATACTGTTGGTTTAAATAACTAGTAACTACTTTCCTTTGCAAATATTAAGGGCCCATTTAGAATATCAATAATGGGTTCAATTTAATTTATAAAGCCATTTCCTGCTATTTGTTTCTATACACATTATCCGGGCTTTTAGGGCTGTAGAACCCTGCGATACCCTCATACCCAGCAAACATTCTGACCTCCTACAAAAGAGGGGCACAAAGAGGGATTTGGGACTAAAGGAAGTAGTAGCAGAACTAAATAAGGATACTTGGAAGGTATGGTTTAGGCACCACACACTGGAGACAACATCCTGAGAACATACAGAAATATATACAAAATGATATTACAAATGGGCGAATGAACGCCTCTGATTTATCTCCATTCTCTTCTTTCCATGCCCACGCATGCCCTGTCCCTCATCATACCCTGTCCCTCATCATGCCCTGTCAGTCACCCCAGCAGAAGTAGTCATGTCCCTGCAGTTAGCGTCAAATATGAAAGCAGCTCCCTGTGTCCTGTTCTCCCCCTCACACTCAAGGAGAGGCACAATAGCAAACGTGAAATTCCTGAAAACTGTGAACCTACCAAATGCTAACATCAACCACTCCCCCCCCCCCCGGGCACATTATAGGCAAGTAAATTCATGTGGGGTGAATTTGTCACCTTACAGACCATTACATTCACTTACACAGCATGATGAACAGCCTATATGTGGCATTGGCATTTTTAACCTTTCAGTTTAAAAAAAATTAAAATAATACATTTGCACTAACATTATGTTTCTTGTGCTTAGAGCATCATTTTACCCAGCATGTACCTAACATGCCCATTTATTTTACACATTTTAAATAATTGTACCCATTTATAACAAATGCAGGACTCAGGAAATGAAAATAGTGGAACCTTCTTTATGCCTCTTTATAAACATTAATTAACATTTAAATAAAGAGTAGAAAGGTGTTACTAGAAATATAGAAAGTGCCAGGTTTTGACTCCTGAAGGTTCCTCTAAGCGTGGTTTGTCCCCCGAAAAGCAGTCAGGAGGCAGAATCCAGCGTATAAACAAACTGAAGAAGGGTAAAAAATCTGTCAGGCTTTTATATAAGGGTCACAATAGTCTTTGGAAGGCTGATGCCTACGCAAGCAGAAGTCTGGAGGAAAAAACATTTGTCATTGACAAACTCTCCCTGTTTTCCTTCCTGAGTTTCTGGCTTTCCTGCCGTGGCAGGTACCACTTGTATCCTCAGCGGGAATATTCTGCGGCTGCACTTCCATTCTCTCGGCTTATGGCAACACCCAAAGCATCTCTCTGCAAGCAGGAGGGGAGGGTGGACATTTAGGAAGCAGGATAATACATGGAAAGGGAACTGGAGAAGCTACAGCACCCAGGGCCTCGGGGGGCCTCAGGAGGTCGGAATGTTTGCTGGATATGAGGGTATCACAGGGTTCTACAGCCCTAAAAGCCCCGATAATGTGTATAGAAACAGCAATACAGAGTACATTGAATAAATAAAATATATTCTTCTTCTAAATGTAACTTATAAATAACTTGATAGCCAGTAGGCTTCAGAGTCTAGATAACGCCCCATCCCCTGACAAAGTTTCTAACCGTACTCCCTAAAATAAACGCGTCACTGCTGGATCACTTAAATGTCGGGAGATAAGTCTGTGTGTTCCACATACTTCTAGTTATCAGATCGAACAAGCGGCCATGCTGCTGCCTGTTCTCTTTCTGTATTTACGACTAGTATCGCTATCCGTCACTTTTGCAATAATAAGGCATTTTGACAGCCAACAATTAAGATGTGCCCGGGTAGAATTTTCAACCCCCGTCCCGAAGGCACGCTGCGGTTTATAGCGTCATTACAACGGTTCCCTGCCGCAAAACTGAAAAATCTTTTTTACTGTAGTCTTGTGGCTTATGTAAAAAAAAATAAAAAGCCTACAAAATCAATACAGCGGTAAGTGAGTAATGGGATATTAGTCCTGATACACAGCGGTTGAAGGATGCAGGCACTCGGCTAGAAGATGAACTCGGCGATCCAGCGAATGGTTACGATTTTGCCTTTTGGCAGCGCATCAAACTCATTGCAGGTTACAGACAAAGAGGTAACAGATAATCTATATAAATAAATGTAGCACAGACAGCAGGTATTGTATTTATCTGAAAGCGTAATAATACTAATAGTATCCAGGCTGCAGCCGAGGTCGGTGGCTGAAGGCAGCCGGGCAGCCATACTGTCATAAGGGCTGATAAGCTGCAAACGCTGCAGATTTGGATACAGAGATTATTAAAAGATATAAGAAAACCTCAACTACGCCAGAATCATCTTCTAATAGGTCTAATAAAATTCCAGTGGATGGTGGAGTTTTACTTCAGTCCCCTGAATTTACTGCCCAAACTCCGCCATTTATGTGAGCTGTGGTAAAGAGGTAGTCATCCATAAACTGTGATCAGCCGTCAAACAGATGAGGAAAAAGGTACTAGAAAGAGGAACATTTTACGTCCTAAATGTGTTTCCTGCCCTTTTTGGTGAGATTGCTTCTGGATGTTTCCAGGTCGCACGGGCGAACACAATGTCATAGATGAGTTGCCACCGATGATCTCTGAAACTGTCCATCAATTGTGGTGGTTGCCACGGTGACAGAACACAAGTGGCATGCGACAAGCTTATACCTGAAGCGGCAATGCATTGTACTGGGGTGAATAGAGTCCAGAAGGGTGACAATGGTAAACTGTAATAAGAGAAGGGCTTCATTGTGCTGCTGAGTGTCATTTACCTTTGATTTCAAAAGCAGGAGCAAATTGGAGCCTCGTTTATTATCTGATTCACTGGGTGCAGTGGTTATTAAAAACACATTCACTATCAACTCTCTGGTTCCAATGAAAAGACCTGATGACAATGGGACTAAACAACTAGCCTAAACATTTCCCACAATGCCCTCTGTTAAGGATTGCAATTGATGACTTTAGTATTGTAAATTGTAGCGATGTGGTATCTGTCTGCTGCTCCCAACCTAACCCCAGAATCCTAAAACCTGTAAATTTTACGATTCTTCAACTATGAATGAGCGGCTTTACTGAATTGCCCTTTTTTTGTTTAAAAAATGTACTTTGATTTCAAGAGCGGAAGCATTTTCTGTCTGTTCTGCTGGGATCATGTACCTCAGAATTGAGTTGATCTCCCCTTTCCTATTGGCTACTCAGTTACACGTTAATATGTTTATGATCGTTACAAGAAAAAAGAGATGAGTTCCCAGGGCCATAATACGTGAAAGCTAACGTATCTTATTAGAAAATGCTTGAAACACTTTCAGGTTTTAAGATTTAAAGAACGATAATAAACACTTTCAGTAGGTAAGTAGGAGATTATACCGGAACGTGGCATCACGTGGAAGCTGGTGCTCAGAGAAGCAGCTAATGTGCAACTCCGCAGGACACCTCAGCGAGAATTGCTGTCACGTCTTGCTGATTTGGACTCTATATTACAATCTCCATCATCATTTGTCTTGTAGATTTTTCTCTTTAATGTCAGTGGTTTGCATATAAATCCTTTTTTCTTGCGCGCAATGATAATTTCCTTGGAAAAAAAGGTTTGAACGAGAACTAGTTAATGACCATTGTGACTCAACCGCTTACATTTATCATCTGTAATGAATCTATATCATATTGCACCATAGAAAGATACAAGTTGCATTTGACCACATCGCTTTCCCTACGTTTTTAAAGTCAGAAAGGAAAGAGCAATGTGTAGTGCTATCGCGGCACATAATTATCTCATCTGAAGAAGACTTTATGACTGTACGCTCATTAGTCTACCACACCCCAACATCTGTAGGCCCCATATTCACCATGGTAACAGATCTCCTTTTATACCCCCAACCCCTTTCCACTTGACACTGTCTGCAGGGCTATAATGAGTGAAATATGGAGGGGGCCCCGCCTCGTACCTCCCAAGCTCCAGGTGATGCTTTCTAACCTTGTCAAGGAGTGGGGGGAAGGAGACTGGCAGACGTAAGGTGCTAAGATGAATGAACCCTGCCAGCCTCCTGTTCCCGAAGCCTAATGAGAATTTCAAATTAAATAATGCAAGTATATTCATCAAACGCAGCCAGCTTGTGACACCCACCACAAGGCTTTCTCCAAGATGTCCACACGCTTCAGTTTCTTTTTAACCACATCACTTTGTAAAAACTAAGCATAGATAAAGATCCCGAGTTGTTTTACGTAACACGTATTACTTGCTTGTAAAGCTGTATTTAATCATAAAACAGTTAAATTCAGCAGATTAGGTTGAATGAGAATTTTAACCTGAAAGGCGTTTCTGCCATGAGATGAGACTCAACACAGCCGCTTGACGTGAAATGGTTTTCTCTTCGGTTCTGGAGAGAACCTTTATTAGGCTATCATATTAAACAAATTAATATGAAGTGAAGCTCTTGTAAACAAGAGAATGCGTGTCCTCACAAGATTTTCTCTTCTATTGTTCCATCCTAATAACCAACCAGGCAAATAAGTGTGTAAACATGGGAAAGAAGCTCTAAATGGGGAAACAAAACCCTGGTTGGTGCTTTCAAAACACTGCAGCGAACCTTTTGAGCAATGCCATGCAGAAAAATAAGGGGATTTCAGTGAGGAGGATTGTATAAAGTGAGGAACAGTTTGCTTGGAGCGCCTTGGCCTGTCCCAGGACTTACATTGCTGCATTTTGGTGAATGCCTACATGTGTTGATATAGACTTTGCATCTGTAGTAATGTCACTACTATATTTTACAGTTAGTCTCCCTCCTGTAAAAACAAATAGATTCTACCCTTTAGTTGGCATCTTATCTCAGCTTCCTTTTTTTACTTTATGGGGCCCAAAAACTGAAAGAACAAAATACTTATTTCACTTCACATCTGTTTACTAAACTAGCCACTAAACTAATTTTTAGCGCTTAAAATAAAATGTCTAAAGTGTTAAACCCCGATTATAAATAAAATGAGAGAGAATTTCAGTTGTTACCAGTAGATCGAACATCTTCTTTGAAATGGACTCTCACCAAATCAAGTTTCTATTTGAAACAAATTCTCCTAGCTGTGAATGTGCGCTCCCGTCCAGCAACTTAATGTGAAGATTTAAGGAAAGAAAAAAGCTTCAATTAATATGAAATCAAATAAGAAACAATCGTTCTTGCCTTAGGGCAGCTCTCCTGAAATCAAATTATTTCTTCTTCGAGACAAAAAAAAATCCTACAAAGCTTTAGGGAATGTAATAAAAGCTATATTCCCACCGGGACGAAAGGCATCAGCAGGCGAAGGGCTCGTAGCGCCATAACAAAGGGAAATGTTAAGAATATTAAGAGGAACGGACCCTGTGCCTCTGAAAGAGCACTGGATGCAAACTACATCCTTCTTTTTTTGTATGGATTTATTACTTAAAGTCCTGATGACTTTAAAAATAAACACAAGAAAAGCAAGAAAGATAAATAGAGATGTCAAAGAAAATGTAACAGGGTTCTGGACCACAAAATTACTTGTTAATGGTTACGTTCTGTTAACACGGACTGAGAACTGTGTTTTACAATGATTGCTTTTACTTCAAAAGTTGTTCTTGGAGCTGAAGTTCCTTTTCTTAGCTTTAGCCATCCAGACGGCGAAGGGTGGCAAGCTTATGTCCCTTTTTGTGCTACTCAAATGAGTATTTTAAGTTCTTAAGGGTCAAAGCTCTTAACGGACCCTTTTGTGTGTTTGACAACGTGCAGGTAGTTAAAATACTCCTGTACTAGATTACTGTCATCCTATATGATGCATTCAACAGCTGACATATCATAGAACTATTAACCCTTAATGCTGACATTCAGTTATGTCCTAGATGTAAAACGAAGAGAAAAACCAATGCCATCTCTTAAGCCTTAATTACAATGCACAGGACCCCAGCCAAATAACTGGGCCATCACCCATATGAGACCACTATATGGCTGTGACAGCTGTCACCAGCCATCTACAATCTGATGATTATATATGGAATGGGATCTGAAGGAACGTGCTATATCCGATGAAGCATCTCTACGAAGGAAGCCTTTTGTTCTTTAGAATTCCATACACATGGCACAAGCCTTAGGCTACCTTTGCGAAGAAAATTTGCTATCTTGATGTGTTCTTCATGATTCTCCGCACTGTATTATTTTAATATGAATCACAAATAATTGCTGCTCCCGTAGTAGTGACTTGCTAATGGTAGCAACCAAATGATTCTAGCCATTGTGATACAGACCATGAAGTGTCAGGAAGTAAAGGTATTCTGAATGAAGGCACCTATATTCAAGGAAAGGATAATATGGCTGACCCTGAGGACCTAACTATTTAACCTGATATTGGAGGAAATCCCTAAAATTATGGAATCTGTCACTTTATAAAGACAGCTCTGACCCTGGATTCCTCTCCATCACGGATGTCGGTTAGAATTACAGAAAATTATTTTTAAGTAACAGTGAAACTATTTGGAGACTTGAATGAAATGGGACACTGTATATGTTTTCCCTTAACACAAATGCGGATAGCTTGTGCAGTTTTAAGGACACATCGATGAACCAAAGCGTAAATATGATGAAATATAGAGACAATTAAAAAAGCATTGACTTTAACCCTCTGGCTATCCGTAATGGAGTTATAATGAGCTCCCCGTCCCAGGGGTGCCATTATTTCTGCCATGCTGTGAGTATGTGCAGTCTGTTAACGAAATATACGACTTTTACAATACATGGGGGGTTGTTGCCATTCATTTACATCAACACACAAGAATAGGAAAGAAGATTACTACAGGAACAAGACAAAAGACCCATTTGAAAAATGGAAAGCTGATTGTGGCTTCATGGATAATACATCCAGTAGGGCTGTTACCACATAAGTCTTATTGCTATGTTCTTTGGAAAGTTATGTAGACATCCCTTGGCTTTTTATTGAAGCAGGAACAACCTACAGCCGGCCCTCAAACTGGCTGAAAGCTTTTAGTACTAGTCTAGACTGTGATCTAGTTCTGTGGTCTCCTGCAAGTCTCTTGGACAACCAAAGCCCAGCATAGAACCATAATAGTTCTACTGCAGCTGAGGTCATATCAGATACCTAACCTTTTCTTGATCTACATCAAGCTTTTCTTGGTCTTATGTGGAATAACATATCATTTTAAGGGCCTCTAGAAAAGACCTAGGTTGTTTCCGTCTTTGGCTGATGTCTGAAGTTCCATGCACCAACCACCGCGTCATGTTTTCTGAGCCTAGCTCCCCTTCTTCCTGCTTCCCACTAACAAACCGCACGTTAGCCTCATCGTTTGAGATTGGTGCACGGGGTGGGTTGGGAGGAGGTTCCTTTGGAGAGGGGGCATCGGTTGGCACACAAGGCCTTATTGGACTGGAGTACATCTCCAGGGCCATTTGTGTGGTTGCAGACAGCATCTGATGGAAATGTAACAAGCTGAGCAGCTCCTTAGACAGGGCTCATTGAGCAGAGGCTTTCATCGAATTGGCTGCTGGGAAGAGAGCCGCACTCTGCAAATGAATGGAGCACATAATTCTAAAATATAACTAGCAGACTCATTATTCTTCAGCGTGAGTGGCCAGATGAGCAGGAACCAATAAGTACACATTTAGACAAAAACCAGCTTGCGAATATACGTGTACATAGACAGCAGACAATCAGGTATAAAGCATACATAAGTACACGTACATATGTACACACGCCAGGAAACTTTCATAGTTTGCCCATTCGCATCCGGATTTTCACCCTAGTCTTGGTGAATGGGCAGATTCTTAGTGCTTACTCATTCTTATTCTACAGCAATGTAATGATAGCTGAACATTGCAATTGGTGCTTTTCTCGCAGCTATATCACAGCTAAAATCCCTGCCTAAATACAGGAGACTTCATTCTGAATCTCCTGACAAGTCATGATTTTCATAAGGACCGTTATTAGAACCATTTGGTTGCCAACTTTTGATGCTTACTACAATAGAGTATTTGTGATGTGCTTTTAATGGGTTAATGTTTCCAGCATCTCAGGCTCTATGTGTTTAAGAAAGCTTAGTCAGTGGGTATGGAATCATTAACCACCATATAGAATGAATACCAAAGCAAATGTGTTCAGGAATAGAAAAGACCATTTTCCTGAATGTTTTACACAAACAGAGGAGCGGCATAAAGAAAACAGAGCTGTCTTATGCAAAACTGCACACACATTAATGTGTATAGAAAGAGCAGGAAATGGGTTTATAAATTGAATTGTGTAGATAAAATACATTCTCCTTCTTCTAAATGCCCTAATCAGTTACATAAATAGCCATCAAAAGCCCTTCCCATAACACTACTTCTAACCACACACCCTAAACAGAAAGTGCCCATTTCTTTGTCCTATTTAGATGCTGGGGAGTATAAATTAAGGCCAACAGGGGGTTGTATCGAGGCTGTGTATATTGCTGTAAATTCCCAGGTGCATGGATGAGGTTCTCCATTCGGTACATTGCCTAGAGCCCAACTTAGCATTATTTTCACTGTCATGCAGGTCATCGTGGGGATTGCAGGCCCCGTTCCACTCGAGGTCCAGAGCTTGTCTCTTTGCCTTGTTTGTTAACACAGAATGCTCTGTATCAGTAACGCAGGCCTATGTCAAACGTCAAACTCCCACACAGATCTGTCACGCTCCGCTCCAGCCCCCATGCAGCCAAGATTGCACTATTAATAATTGAATTCTGCACCCATTTGTGTACACTGGAAACTCGATGGGCAGAGAGAGATTAAATGCCCCGCTGTCAGGTGCCAGAGGTGGCCACCCTTTCACCTTGTGCACTGAAGACAGAATCAGTGAAGCAAAATCACGTTTATTTAGGACAGTCTCAAGGCAATATCAGACATATTCCTGTATCAATTACTTAATATTCATTTTGTGGCTTCTAGTACATTTGGCTATCACCTCCTCTTCCCCGAGCTCTGCTCATAACAATGTCTCTGAACTTCATAATTACATCCTCTGCTGTATCTTAAAGCCACAGTTTGGACAAGAAAAACATACCTCGGGAATTGGCAGTTGTTCAGGGAGTGTCTTTTAGAGGTGTTGGGATACAAGAGCCATCTTTAACACAATCTTTGTGAAAGTGTTAATGTATTTTTAATCTTTACCCAGTATCTTTAGTGTGCCCGTAGCAGAATAACACTAGTTTACCATCTGCCACAGCAGCAGTGATCTTATGGATCTGCATGATTATCCCTCCACATTAACTTATTCCTCCTCTCTTGTTAAGTTGCTGATTGTAGTTTATCGCTTCGGACAGCTTTTTTAAGAGAAGTGGGGAAAGGAGGTAATTTCAGACGTTCTTTCAGGCCACTAAAAGATTATCATTGGTTTGGTGTCCATGAGGCTTCCATAATATTTACTGAACTTGACACCAGGTCAAGTAATAATCAGAGATTACAGTGGTAAAACCTAAGGACCCAGCAGTTCCCAGGAACTGACATACTGGCCAGTAGCATATTTTTGCACAAATATTGGTATCATCATCTGTATTCTGCTAATGTTCCTTTTAATGTTTCGGTCGATTAGACCCAGTGAGCCGCGGAGCATAATGTCATCTTCTTGTTACCAGGGTTATTTGGCTCTTCTAGCCCCACTCTGTCTTGCACACCCGTAGAGTCTGATTTTATTGCTTGTTTTATTAGATGTTTGGTGTTTCTCGTTGTACAGCTGTGTGGATTTCAGGACCCACACATACACCTGCCTCCATGCTCAGAAAAGGGATTTGGTTCCCGAGTTTAATCAAAACCTAGACATTGCCTGGCAGCTTCTGGTGACATGCAGTGAATATACTTGGGGGTTATCCTCTTACAGGTAATTACTGGACTGCTTTTAAGGTCAAAGGAGTGTTTCATTTGCTATTTGCTCCTCTAATTCTCTAGTCTCTGAGTTTGGATACAAGGCAAGAGAAGAGCTATATTAGTGAAAGCTTTAGGAAGATTTGGAATTCTGTTGACTCTTTAGACACAAAAACCCCAGAGTTGGGTGTTGAGTCACAAATGCTAAATTATATATTGCAGCACAAGTCCATCTTAGAAAAAGACCCATTATAAACATACAAACCTGCCGCTCCTCACATCCACCCACCAGTTTCTCATTTTCAAGGCTATAAAAAGCCCTCATTAAATGTGACTAGTGCTTTTATTGAATTGTTCTCTGTTTCCCTTTCTCTGCCTTTTTATCTCTACGTGACAGGTTATCTTTTATAAGCGTAGCCCGGCGCTGCACATCTCATCCCACCCCGCGGATCTCCAACAATCTTTGAACAAATATGTGTTTTCTCCTGCGAGTAACAAGAAAAAGGCCTAAATTAGGAATTCAGACAAGGGAAACAAAGGGAGGCATCGTGTTTGTCGTTCATCAGAGTGTATTGTTGGTCTATTTTAGACAGAAATGTGTTGGAACAAACCCCCGACCCCTCTGAATGTTTGCAGCATTTATTGGTATGAATTACATGTATCTCTCCAGCAGAGCAACATTATGCAAAGTGTACAGAGGGTGTTCAGGATTGTTACAGGAGTTTGCTTCAGACCCTCTGCAGAACTCGGTGGAACGCTCAGTATTCTATGGAAATATTATTTATTGAATGTGATTCGTGCTTGTGGTGCTGGAAGTGTTAAGCAGTATTGTACAGTTGCACGCATTTTAAAGGATTAGCTTTAAGATTGAGGCTTTTGACCTTCAAATGCCCCTTCCTGTTAAAACATTGGGGTGGGGTAGCATTGGGCATCGTGGGAACCTGGAGGTTGCCCACAGCTCTGCCAAGGACGTTTAATCTCCTGCTTATCATGGGATGCCTTACCTTGTTTTCCATCTGGCAATTGCAAGACAGAATGAGACAGTTGTGTCTGGACTGTGCTTTTATCAGCTCCTTGCAGTCACCCGCTTGTCTCTTTCTTCTGTGCCTCAGTGCTATGGCCTTGCAGTGACAGGCTAGTTTAGCTGTCACGCTGATAAAATGCAGGAAAGCACTCTGTCTCCCCAAACGATTGCCCAGTTTAATCATAACCACAGGAGGGGATTAGGGGCACTGACCTTAAAGTGCAATCCCTCTGTTTCCCAAAAAACAATCAGACCGGTAACAGCGCAGAAACTGGTGTCTTCTGTATGAAAAATAAATTATCTTCAGCTCCACAGCTTTAAGCCTAAACTTGACTAAAACTCCTACCACACTTAGCATGCATTGCTTTACCCGTTTTATTTTTATGTATATCTAACATCATCCCTACCCTCCATTTAAATGTTTTTTACCTCCTGTTGCATCTAAAGGCACATTTTAAATAGTATATGCGTAGTACGCACGGGACTCCCTCATCCTCCAGTGCTGAACTCAATTCTAAAACTATAGACATTGTGTTTTTTCAACATCTTACATGACATCCAGCGATGGGAAGACCCAGTCAAAGGGCAGCCCATTTTCCATGCCCCCATGAAATATGGGAAAAAAACAAAAACAGAGCTCTCCAGCCCAGATGGATTAGAAGGTTTAATTGATCACATGTGCTGCCTTTGCTAAAACCTTTCGATAACCCCCAATTCTTCGCTAGTCGTGGGAGAGGATTCAGTTCCGACCTTTGCTTCCCAACTAGCTGGTTCCTGTGAACAAACAAACTGATCCCAGATTAAATGCTTGATCCAGACGGATTGCCGAAAGACCCTGGAAGTGGCATTCTCAACACACTGAACCGTAACAATTTGTATTTCGCTCTCTTCGCAATATACTAACTAATAAGCAACAGGCTAATAAACTTTTGCTCTAATTTTTTTTATTGCTTTTAATTACTAACGTGAATAATTTTAACGCCAGCTAGTAAAAGGTTTCATATCAATAATATGCAGTGTTTCACAGCATGTAGATTTATAGCCCAAACCCCAGAATTAACACCAACTAAGAGTGTGCACTAAATAGAGGAAACAGACAAAAAATAATTAGATTTTGCCTGAGCTTTGCATTTTTCAAAGCAATTTATGGCTATTTAATATTTCTCTCTAAATTTTTAACTGTCAGCTTATGTATGTTATTGCACAAACGTCTTCAGGAGCAATTACATGCAAACCATGTCTTTAACGGTTTACAGGGGCATGACTGTCTAAGTGACACGCAGACCGACATACCCGACTAGACTGCGCCGTTAATAATCTGGTACAAACAAATTTGTAGCAAACACACAGCTCTTTGTGTGATCTTTAAGACATAAGGCTGGGACGTGACGGTAAATTGACATCACTTAAGCCTCCTGACTCGCATTCTGTGAGCGATACACAGACCTTTTATATTCCTCATAACTGTATCAAGTCAAAACTTGCACAGAATGCAAAAGTGTTGATCAGTTACTAATAAGTGGCAGTGTTATCATCATGTGTGGATGAGTTTAGAAGAAAACCGATCCCAGCCTATCCATTCCGTCCAGTCTGTCATTGCAATGGAGAACCATGTCTTTTTAAAATTCTAGTATATTCTGATTAAAACTCCAAGGAACCCACAATCACAGACCTTTATATAATGACATCTTAACCATTTTAAAGATCAATGTGACAGACATGGGATTGTCGTTAGGCCGCGATCGAATGAGTCTCGGACAATGAGTTTTCAGACAAGAATGGATATGTTGAGATTATGCGTCTGTTAAATTTTAACTGGAACAATCTATTATTTTGTTTATTAGACAAATCTAAAGCCGTTATCTGACACTCTTTTATGTCCATTGTCCTTAGGTAAATATCGAAACAATAAAAGAGCTAATGTGCTAAAGTTTTACTCAGGAGGCCATACCGTTACTTTTGGGGCTCCTTGTACTTCTTTATGTTGTAGATAGTTCTTAATCACTTTGGCTGTATGTTTGGGGTTGTTGTCGTGATGCAGAATATATTATGGGCCAATCAGATGGATACGCATCTGCCTGTTCTTCTCAGCATTAAGGAGACCAGCATTGGTGAACTTTTGCACAGTACTGTATATCCTCTCTTTGTCTGACTGTGTGGATTCACTGTCCTTCACCCTTATGTCATCAGAATCCTATTGTGTCTCCTGGGTTTGAGACAATCTCATCTCTCACAGCCTCTATTCATCTGCCGCCCTGCAAAAATTTAGTTTGGGGTTTCTTCCACTTGACCGCGCAGGTCAATCTTCCAGATAAAAAGGGACGGCAGACAATGGCCTACATTTATAATGCATTACAAGTAATTCTATGCTTGTTCCAATCACTGAGCTTAACCAGGATGTCGAAACATCCCCCATGACCAACGTCTCTGTGATCTGCACACAGCAGGGGCTGCTCATTTTGTAAGTCATAATAATATCTGTTTCATATGCTCCAATGTACAGGGGAGAAGGATAACCAATAAGGTGGCGGAGACACTGTATAAAACCACCACTTTTAAAATCATACTAATTCCCACGTGTAAAAGGTATATTACTGCCAGAAAAGCATAGCATCAAATATCCTCTAGTGAGAAAGAGGATTTTAAAGAAAGTTGGCAATGTGAGAATTATAATGCATGATTTATTTCTTGTGAAATCACTTAATTGCAAGTGAATTCCACGGAGCCCCACTATATATGCTGCATGCCAGTGGTTCGCCATAACAAAGTGTGCACCCTGAGCATTTGCGTTTTACTACAAAAGTGACAGATAAAGGCTGTACCCGTCTTCCACTGCCGTGTGTGGCCTTTATTTACTCTTTGTGGCATGGACTTTCTTTCTTCATGGTAGCCTCCCTCTTGGGTACCGTAATAGACTTTCCTGCACGGTGCCTAAATGTGCTGCAAGCATCACATGGAATAAATGTCTATTTAGTTGAGATGTCTATGGAGTTGGTCGATTTTAAGGTGGACACCACACCTCCAATCAGTGTTTGCCAATATTTCTTACTACGAAACATACATGTGTGTCCTCAAAATGTTCCTCTCTTTCTCTGGCCGGTGTCACCTTCCAAAATAGCCACTAATCACAACTCTATGGGGATCTGTCTGCAGCGATGTGTTTTTCTTCTGCAAAAATGCAATTTTTCTTCTGCCATTACTTTGCAACAGAGACCAGATTTATTTTCCTGGCCGACACCACAGAATGAAACATGGTGATGTTATCTTAAGAAAGCAATAAATTACTCATTCTCGTTAGAGATAAAATGGCATGTGAACCCTTTCTATAAACAACAAGATAGCTTACATCACTGTCTCTCTGATGCTGTTTGTGTAATGATAGAGACCCCGTACAATTAAACAGAGGGGGGCAGAATGGCTGCCCAGCTGTTTAGGAATTGCCCATTCATGTCGCCTGTTTTGTTTAATTGCTTTTTTTAAAGATTTAAAGAGAAATCGCCTTTACTATCCTTTTTCATTTTAATCAATGAATGTACTGTAAACTATAATACTAGATATGAGCAGCAGTTTCAACAGAAGGGATGCAGTCTTTTAATGACCACAGGGCAGCATAATAACTCGTTAGAGAGACCCTTTATAGACATGCAGAGAGGAGAACAAATGTTACATTTCATTAAGATCACTGCAATTGTTAAGTTAAATATATGATGTTCTGGGTTGTCTCTAGCGTGATACATAGATAATATAGGTTCTTGAGTGTCTTACCGCAGAACTTGCTGGTTTAGGGTGCTTGTTCAGGTTTCCTTGTCAATAACACTCTAAGCAGACCTACAAGAAAAAAGAGAAACCGTTGAAGCTCTTTGCCTGTCTCACTTTTATCAAACAGATCCTAAAACTCTCCTTACTCTCTGCTTAAAGACGGAAACGCAAATGCCCATCATGTACTGAAGATGAGTTATGCGAATTGGGCTACAGACCTTAAGGAAGATTCTAATCTCACAAGAGATTATTTGTGAATGTCCCATATTATAAACTCTGATGACTTTCTGAACGGTCTGAAAGTATGAACCTTCAGACAACCACAAACATCTTTGTTAATTTAGTTCATCTAGTCCTGGTTGAAGTTGTGGAGAACCCAAAGATTCAGTTCTGTCAGCATAGTCATAGTTCAAAATCAACGTAAGGTCCCCCAGCTGTAAACAGACATCTTGGCTACTTGAATTAATTTATTTATCGATCGGCAGACGAGCATAAACATTAAGACACGGAACAGTTCATATATTTCTACTCACTATTCCTCTATAATACATCACCAGCCGATAAGCGCTCTGCTGGCACTGATACAACCTGGTATGGAGCCAAAACTTTGCCTCCATGATGGGCCCACTGAACAGAGGCCTGCCACAAATACTTTGACAAATGATTAGGAGACTACAGAGTCACCCAGTGCTATTAGCAGCTTACTTAGCCTGAGATATGACCATCTGCAACCAACCCCCCCCCCCCGGCTCTCTCTTGCTTCCCTCTTTGATTTCACAGTGTTATTGAGCTTGCCCTATAAAAGGTACAGCAACTGTCTACGTTTTCTTCACCCGCCGAGGTGCTAAACCAGGATGCCTGGTCCGATCACTCATATTACATTGCTATTTATCTGAAACTTTGGTTTGATCAGGGAAGGCTCACAATTATTAGATGCCGTAAGAATAGAGTCAGATATGTTCTCATTTATATTTTAAATTAACTCGAGTTTACTGACATCTTCCGATAGGGTGACATCACCTATAAACAGGCTTTTATTGTTGTCGCAGTCAGTAGCAAGAGGTGAAAGGTTAACATTCAGTCCTTGTGGCGATAATAAATGGAAACCGTATCGAAACTCAGTTACTGCATGTATTCATTTATGGAATATTCTTTTTGGCTTCAAACAACCGAGCACTGAAGTGATGGTATTTTTGGGAACGCTACTGATTCTTATTTGGAATCCTACACTTTGGAAAAATACAGACTTATCGAATAACAAAACATCTTTAAATATAACCGATTTTCACTGTCACGTTAAAAGGGGTCGGATCATCTACAAGCAAACTATTCTCGAGTTCTTGGAACATCCGCAGGGCTATTTGTGATAATCACTAGAACAAAATTGCTTATTCGAGATTAACAACTGCAAATCTCCCAATTACAGATGGCCTCGCTAAGTGTTGGCGCCAGCCGGTGCAAGACAATTTGAGTTTCACAAAAGATCTCGCGTTTCAAATATTTTCTTTTGATGCTGTGATAAGTTACTAAGACAATGAGCGTAGCGTAAAAATACATGCTGTTTATGAAAAATACACAGTCGGCCACACGCATTATCACAAATGTAAAGAAATAAGCTCTAGCTAATTTTCAAAACACAAAAACAGATCTTAGAGGAGAAGTGGAACATAAAATCTTTGAATCTGCAAGATGTAAAGAAGATTAATGAAAAGTTGTGAAGCGTACACTTAGATGCCAAAAAGCACTGCCGCTCCCCCAAATCCATCTGATTCCTTTCTACAACAGTGCAAGTATAAAACTCCAAATGGATTTCATCCTCCGTCGGACTCATCTTTCAGCTTTTATTCCAATGCTAGAATGACGAGATGTTTCAAAGGGGCAACAATTCCTGTCATTAGTAATAATAACAATAATTGGCAGAAATTTGAGGCCCAAAAGTGGGAAATGGACAAACTAAACAGATATTCGGATGGTTTGCAGAAGATGGATGTGCTTAAAAACAGCATCATTAAGAGAATCAGTTTACATCTTAATTTTCCATTTTCATATGGCTATTTTTTAATCTTGCGTATTGAAATTGCTGATTTCTGCCGGACTTCCATGACACCGTTCTCTTTATATAATAGAAACCTTCCCAATGTATATTCTGCCTTTAGAAACATCAGGTTTCAAGACTCACATAATACAATCCAGCAGATTAAAGCATATCTACCAACACTCTGAATCGTCATTTAATGCCATATTAGTATAAAAACGATTTGCTTGTGTGTTTGTCTTTCACAGCTAATAAACCGTATCATTTAAACCCAGAAAGTTCCTGGGTTCCATCTTGTGTTTGCAATGAACCAGGATGGACAATTTTCACTTGTTATGACAAGAGTGGAAATTAACAAACTAAAACTGACAGATTTAGTTAAGTCTCGATACAGAATAAAAACAGGTATTGGTTTTACACGCACGCCATTATTTTTGGCACTCAGTCCCTTCAGCTCTAATACGCACAAGCGTCAGATTTAGTGCTAGACACACCACCGTGAATGCACTCGCAGCCTCAGCTCTTCACCGAACCAAAATATATCTATACAAACACTGCTTTAACGGCAAGGTTAACCTGACTTTGTACAGTACTGTCCCTTTAACATAACCTGTATTACAGTAGTTATTTTGTAAGCCAGCTCCGGTATTGTCTGTGTTCGGTTTAACAATACAATGTACAGATTTCCTTTACAAATTAATGAAATATTGTTCTACGTTTCCTGTCACAGAGGTTGCAGATTCCTGTGTAACTTCCCCAGGCTTTTCCTTAACCCTCTATGACAATCAGCCGGCTCTCACGGGAGCAATAATTTGGTTAATATTCAGAACCTCCAACAGAATTCAATGGAACCTCAATTTTCACTGGTGATTCAACAGCTTTTAATAACAGTGCAAAATATCACAGTTTAGGTAATTCAGCCCTTAGTATTGTAAATCTATCGGACACTGGAGCAGACTGTTGTGAAGTATTTGTTTGAAGAAAATCAAAATCATATTAGCAACTGGAGAATGTAGAGTTTCAGGGAATACCCAGGAATACTAGAATGTTGAAGACACTAGAAGGAGGCCCTACGGGTGGTATTTTGGGATTACTGAATGTATCACAAAAAAAGAGCCAGTTGTATGAGCCCAGAAAGGCAGAACAGTAAGAGTTATGAACTACTCTAGGTATCGATTTTACGTACAGAATATCGGCCAATCATGTAGGACTTCAGGTGCTCCAAGTGTGCCAAGGCTCAGGGACTGTGAGCGGCATGTAGGATCTTAGACCTACAGCTATAATATTTCCATTATTATACAAAGGCCTGGAGTTTTAATGAAAAAAGGAAACTCATTACTGACCGGAACTGTTCCTCCATTCCTTACTGCCTGCCACCGCTCCAAAGTTCAAGAGCCCAAATGAATTCTCCAGCACGGCCTGCTCTTCTGGTCCCCCATCAGCTCCCCCCTTACACTTATTGTGTTTCTGTCAGAATGCTGTTCAATTCTTTTATACCTTATTGTTTTTTACAGTCGATTTTTGGCATGGTACTGACATCTCATTCCAAAGCTTCAAAGTATTTTTTTTTTAAAGTGTCTTATTATTTTCTTCTGCTGGTAGCACAAAATAAACAAGATATTTATTAACGCTTTTCCATCCAGAAAGATGTAGAACTCTTGAATCATGTTAGGATGCTTCACTTGTTTTATGTGTGACCTTGTTCAGCGCGTCAAAAAAACGAATGGTAAAATCGTCTCTTTACACATCAAAAAGGGTCAACGTGTTGGAGATCTTTCTGCTTTCTTCTTATAATGAAGACAGATATTTATGGAAGCTGGAACTCCTCCGAGACATTCTGTAAATAAGTGAGATTTGCCAGACCTCAGGATCATTATATAGACCGTTTACATTGACCAGATAGAAACGAACGTGGGATTTGCTTGACTTAAAGAAAGGCACGTTTTCTACAAAAATCCATTCTGTGGCACAACTTGACGAATCGAAGCTCAGTGTCCACTTTTAGGCTTGCATATGTAAAGAGGAATCAGAGCTCCAAAAAATCTCTCAGCTCAGGTTTTCTTCCTGTGTTCAGCAGAATCCTGCTATGTCAATAACCAGCTAGACACAGATGCCTGATAATGAATGGGGATATGTGGAAATCTGAGTTGTGTTACTCTACTGGATAGCTAGGAGTTAATGAGATAGGACCAGATTGAAAATATTTGATAACCTACCTAGATAGATGGTTTCCGATGACTTGGAGATAACATTCCAATTCTTCATCAGCAACACCATTTTCTACCATTCTGTGATACTCTAATGTCCATGTGAAAAGGACCAGCACAGGTGGGGTTACACGTATTAATGGGTCAGAGGAATGGAAG
This sequence comes from Spea bombifrons, assembly GCF_027358695.1. NCBI lineage: Eukaryota > Metazoa > Chordata > Amphibia > Anura > Pelobatidae > Spea > Spea bombifrons. Next base: position 27,840,195 of record NC_071095.1, on the reverse strand, counting down.
ATCACACTGGAACCATTAACATCCATATCCCACTAATGGCCTATAAAGAATACCCATCAACCAGAGACCGTCAAACACATCAACGGTATGTGCGGCTCCAAGCATCACTGCATTTCCCTTGGCCCAGAGGCTAATGTAGCTCCCTCCCCACTCCAATTACATTATAATCCTATTTATTAGAGCTGGAGGGAAGAAGCTGACCATTTAATGTTTCCCTCATTTCTCCCCTGAAAATTCTAACACAATTCGCCCATAAGATGACTTCTATCTCAGACTTCTTACTTTGTGAGGCCCTGAGGGCAAAGCATTGAGCCCAGACAGCCATGGTGACAGACACTTCAATCGTCTGTGTGCTTCCAAATACGGACAAAATCCATATTCGTTCTCCCAGAAGATGCGAGGCTGTCAGTATCCTTAGCAGCTTAGTGAGGGACCAATGAAACTGTGATTTAAAATGTAGTCTTTGAAAGACTACGGTGAGTGAGAGTTAGTTTAGAAGTATGGTCCAGTCTTGTAAGTATGGGTAAAGGTCATGTGTTTAGTTCTAAAACATGTGGAGTAACAAATTCTACTTATAGAAGGGTTTTCTGGTTCCCAGAACCTTGACAACATCCAAAAGGCCAATGTTTAAAATAAATAATAGAAAATATGAAATTGAATTTTTGTGAACCAGAGAATAATCTTGTTGGGTAACCGATGCAGGGAGTGATTAATGCGCATTAGACAGAGGGGAGACGTGGAGACGAAACGGTCAAAAGTGATCTGTGGACTCAAGGCAGAGGGAACATTCAGGAATGGGTTGAAGATGGAATATGTGGAAGAGAGGGTTGAAGACGGAATATGTGGAAGAGACACAGAAAGGAACGAGAGTATATATTACTGAGATATAAGTACAGGGAAAAGTCAAATGTTACTGTAGCAGATAAATGGCCTTTCACAGAGCAGTGAGTGAGGGTCTAGTATACTCTCCCGGACACTACATTTCCCTGCAAAGCTTATTATATACCGTGTGCTATTTCTGGCTCTACACCCATATCTGAACCTGTGATTAAAATGAAAAAACACCCCAAGTCTTCTGGGAATCTCTGCAAATGCAGTGTAATTATTTTCATATGCCAGTAGTCAATTCAAAGATTGTATAACTTCCTCAAGAAATGGTATATATAAACAGAGATTTTGACTGAAGGAGCTTACAGTCTACAATGTTTGTAGAGGCAAAACCAAGGCATAATTACAGATTCTGTGTCTGTTTTAAAGACAATTGTTATGCTATTATTGTAAAAATGGAATGCGTAATAGAGCTGGAGTTTAATTATTAGAGTCTCAAAGCACAAAGACCCTCAAGGTTCCCATGAAAATGTGAAAGCCTTTGAAAGAGGAGGACAGCCATAAAATAGAACATATAGAGACCTTTCGAAAATGTACAGCTCTATCACATATCCTAGTAAGAGAAGTCTGTGCGGCTTTGTGTGAATAAGAATTTGAGCACCATCCAACCTTGGTAACCTACACTCCAGGTGACACATGCCACCCAAATTTTACATTTGGTATAACCCCATTATAAAGCGCAGCATAATGTTGTGGAGCTATACAAAGACAGTAATAAGGATAACCATATGACATTCCCAGCCGCTGGTCATTAAAACGGAGCCGGGTGGAATAGCCAAGCAGCCCCACTAAACATTACAGTGTGTCTCCTCGTAATTAAATGGAGCATTAGCAGAAGGTCAGAACCAGATGGAGATACTTTGCATCATCATAAATCACTGCTTGTTCCTTTCCTAATGCAAACTGCTGTTTTAACCCACTGACCCTACATTTCCAAACAAAGCTCGCTTAACTGTAACGTCTAACGAGGTTAGGCCTCGGTGATTAAATTTCATTTCTTGATAAAACCTGTCCCCTTTCCGCGTGTAGGGGGTTCATCGCCAGAACACTGTAACCATTAGATAAATCTCCAAAGAGGAGCCTGCCGACGTGAGCTGCATTCTGCTCCATCCAAGGGCGCAGAGGAATATTTTGCCTGCCATCGCAGAACATTCCGGCTCTCTGTCGCCCATTTGTAACCTTCAAAGCCGACTGCATGATAGGCTTTTAATTTACTGAAAGCTTGCTTGATATTCACTGCCATCTTTTCTCGTTTTCTGCTCTGACCTGTATTAGCGAGAGAGATTAATTGTAATAACTACTTTAAACCATTAGTGGGTAGCTGTGAAATTACCCACTGCCCCCACCGGTTGATCGGAGACTCTACCAAACGCAATGGGGGGGGGGGTGAAGCATGATATAATAACTTCCCTGATGAGAAGATGAGTGACCCCTCATGGCCTATATAAAATCTTTAGGCTTCTCTGCCTTATACATGAAAGCAAAGGCTGGAAAAGATTATCACGTGTTCTCTGCTTGACCCTAAATGAGAGGACCTCTTGCAGTTTAGTCCAGAAGAAACTATGTCCACCTAACCCAAACATTTCCTTTTTATTCTAGAACTGTTCTGTCTGATCCTTATAACTCAAATTCAAAAGACAAAACCAGACTTGCAGTTTTATTGGTCAGTTGGCTAAATTGCTTCGTACGACTGGTGTTCCAGCTTTACTCTTGGCTGAAACGGATCAGTGCATTAGACAAACTGAACCGGATTTTGGAGGCTCTTGAAACAGTCAGATTTGTGGCAAACCGAGTAATAAAATGTTGCCAATCTGTAATAAATGACACCTGTGTTTCTCTTATGCAGATTCCCTACAATCATTCAGGACCTATTTTTCAGATCTCTTGTGCGCTGGTGTGCTTTTATGTATCTACTTTCTAACTTGATGTATCTACTTTCAATCTTGATACAATTAAGCAACCAACGTTTTAAAACATCCTCCATTAAAACACTGCCAGCTTTTTTTCTTAACCTTTTTACATGAATAGAGAGGTGGCATGATGCCTTTTAAGCAGACAGGGCTCATTGGACCTCCAGTGGATCAGACAGCTTGGTGGGACCTGAAGAAAAACCAAGAACTGTTTTCTGTATGCAGATCAAAAACAATAAGGTGGATACTCCCTCCTGCTTGGTTCTTATAAGCAGTCCTGCTACAAAGACTTTTAATGATTCCCAGGGAGAGGAAAATCTAAAATCACAAGAAGAGATAAAATCTGAGCAGGATAGGGGAACTACACAGGGACCTACCTGTGTTCGCAATGGTGCTAAAGGGCTTTGATGTAAAGGACTATTTTGCCATGGTTTCAGGTCTGTTTGTTTCTACGGTACACTGTAATGTTTGTGTATTCTCTTCTACCCTCTTACATAGTCTCGCGTCTAAAACTGGAGTGTTTGTGGATGTAGCTTTTCCCATATATGTTAAAAACCCATCTCATGTATGTGGAGCGGGAACAGCTGTCTTAACCTCCTATGTTCAGCATCTGCATTATTATCCCACTCCATTAAGTTAGCTCCCCCTGTTTTTGAGTTGACATTAGCTGTTCAGGATCAACGAGTTGGGCTGTGATGATATGTGTCAGTATTTTGGCAGGATTCTAGAAGCTGGCTTCACAGAACCGGCAGTCTCCAAATAGTTACCTATTTCCAGAGAGCTTCTATGTATTACATATTTTCAAAAATGTATATTTTTAGAACACCTGACTAAGATTCTGCCTGTCCCAGCCTCATCTACAGCAGTTAACGCGTTCAAATCCTTCGTGACTCACTGTAGAGGATACACACATCCATAACCTATCATTTTTCCTTCACACTTTCTAAGATTAGCTTGTCAGTTGGGGAGGGGCAGACATGAGACTGTTACAAGTAGCAAGCGACACTAATGTGTAATGCACACGCTTTCATGAACGACACCTAATGAACCTGTACAGGAGCTCTCATTCAAAATACCTCACAGTGTCAGCTCATAATACAAAAATATCCAAGAGACAACCTTAAATAGGACACATTCTAAAAATCCTACTCTTCCTAATGGTTTGCAAAAGAGAATTAACTCCTTTATAACCTGGAATTTGGATGGCAAAGGAGCCAATAAAGTGTGACGTAATAACTGTTGCACTGTTCAACCATCAACCATATTAGATACTAGTATATCTTTGAGGAGTTTAAAACCATATTTAAGGTTGGGTGGGAGAATAGATTTTGACACATGTAATGAAGGAAAAGTTTGCATATTTGTGCTTTATAAATGTATCGAAAGGGTGGTTTTGGGCCACTTAACGCGGTTCTTTCATGTCCGTTACCCACGGGAAAATCTGCGGATCTGATCCATCGAGCCATTTTCGGCTAATTGGTTGCATTGTTTTATTAGCAACCAGATTGGAGAGTGTTTCCCCCTTGTGATATGAATCAGGGCTCCCAACAATGCGGTAACCACAAAGGATTGTGTTTGTTTTTGTGGACTGTGATGCCCTCAGCTTCCTCCCTCTGTCCTTTAACAAATGTGTTTTTGACGCATTCCAAAGATCAGTCTCAAATGTAACCCCCCATCTTCATAAAAAGCAGGAGATAGCACTAAGTGAGCTCGGGTCTAAATACTACTCACAACATGTTTTTACAAACATTAAAAACTCAAAATACATTGGTTTGTTGGACTAGGAGATACGAGTGGCACACTTTCACATGTGTACCTAAAAACCAGAAAACCAACGTTCCCAAATAATAAAGCCTTTGTAATAATAATAAAAAATATGAATTCAGCCGAGTGCTGCTCTCCTACAACGTTCTACGGGCCCGACTGACATAAAACTGACTCAACTGAATAACAAGATTATACCTACTGGAAGCTTTCACTGCCTGCCACGTTATATTCTGGTTTTATCCGCATTTTCCAATAATGAAAACTACTGGAATTATAATGACCTTTCTGTCCCCGCCAGCAAAACTCTACAAATTACTATTATCTGAAAATGAGCTGGTGTGAAGTCCCTTGCCAGGTCTAGATGTTGTCTTACATATGTTTATATGCATACATAACATATGTACCAAGGATTTCCCAAATGAAAACAATCAGGAAATATAGTCCAATCTATGCTTTGATTTGTTAACATTTATCTTTATCATTAATAAATTTGGAACAAAAAAAAATAATTTTCTAAAATATTCACCTATTTCAGTGTATTTAACCAAGACTATATGAAATATCTAAATAGTTTGTTGCGCAGGGCTCCAGCGTATGTTGGTGTTTTCTGAATAGACCAGTTAATAAATGGAGATTTGTATGCCTTCTTTGCCTCCACAATGAAAAGCCTCTCACATTTAGCTTGCGTGTCCAAATCCCCCAGCGCTTGTCTGACTCTAAAAAAATAAAATCCTGGATTGATCGGTTTGCGCAGAAATAATTTCTAATTTGCCAACAACTGCAGTCAATATGTCTCAGAGAGGACAGGAGGAGCAGCAGCAGAGAGAAAAACCAAATATCACGGTCTGGGAGTGTATACTGGGAGAGCACTTTAAGTAGGAAGCTAATGATATTATATGTTTGTCACAAGCAGAATGAGCCATCAATTCTAATTTATTAGGGGAAAAAAATTGATGGCAGATGAGTTGCCCTTGGTTTACCATTCCATATGTAAAAGGTGATCTCACAGCGGGAATGCTAAGGGTGGGCGCAGAGCTTTGCTTTTTTAGGAGGCATCAGAGTAGGCAAAATTTATGGCCAAATACTACCCAGTTACTGCCAGCGTCATACCCACAAAATATTCTAGTGCCTGGTTTCAGTAGCCTTATACCCTTACCCACAAAGTGAGCCTTATTGGTTATCCGTGAAAAGCAAAGTGTTGCGCTGAAAAATCTAAATTTAAACTTACGGAGTGACAATAAATTAGTTTCACCAAAAACAGCACAGAGTGTATCCCACTGAGGAAGCCTGACTGGGCGAAACGCGTCTGCGTGTCGACGTCACTACGTTGTATCCGGAAGCCGTTTTGGCTGGAGAAAATCAGAGAGACTCTGACACTCGAGGGATAGATCTTTAATGTGAGCATACCGCACTTTATTTTATACAATAAAGTCGTATACTTTACCTTTTACCTCTCCATTCGTATCCTCCTTTTCGATACGTTACCGTATGGACGGATAACCGATTGAGACGGAGGGCAGATTCTCCAGAGAAACACGATTGACGAGTACAAAGCCAGAATCTCTTGCCGTTTGTTTGACTAAGTCTGAGCAAGCTGATTTGCTGAAATTTATGTGAGTGCGGTACTACCCAGGGGGAAACACTAGATATATATTTATTTAAATACGGAAAGCACTATGATCTTTGTTTGTTTTCCATTTTTCACATGTTAATATGTTCCCGTGATACAACGGATGGATGTCCAGTTTAACAATTGAGAGACATATAAGTATTGTTTAAATTTATTTTCTGTGGGATACACTTTGTGCTGTTTTTGGTGAAACTAATTTATTGTTACTCCATAAGTTTAAGTTTATATTTTTCTGCACAACACTTCACTTTTCACTACTGTTTGTGGTATAGGGGGTTGTACCTCTAGTGTCTGCAGCAGTGTCTAGAACACTTTTTCACTATATATTTTGTTTGATCAATCGATATACATACATTTTAGCGCCTAATCATCACTTTAATTATTCTTATTGGTTATCTGCCATAAAAGAGGTGGCTTTTTTTCCCGTTTTTCCTTTATATACTGTTATTTTTACTGTTGTTAATTAATTAGTACCTGTTAATGATAACATGAATTTAACATTGTAAATGTTATACCACAGCGTCGATTTGTTGAATGAAAATGCAGTAGTTTTGATAAAGTGATGCAATTACACATTGATGCTGTCACTGGAGTTTATAGCCAATGAAAATGCTGCTGACTGTAGAATTCTGATACCCGGATATAACTCACCTAAAACATGCAAAATCTGCTCTCCCTGTGAGTCATAATCAGAATGCTCTGCTGAAATCTTACGTTTTTAGGTTTCACATAAAAAAATCCGAATACACAGAGGGACCCTTTTTTTTGTAGCGGTGTAAATAGAAGCGTAGCCGGGGACAAAGGTTTACAGAATAACGATGGATTATGAAAAACTACAGTTTCAGTATGACTTTCTGAATGCAAATCTTGCCTCTTAGGAACAGAGTAGGGTAGACATTTTTAACAATCCATGATAATAATTAGATTCGTTCACCACAATCAATTATCTTATCAAGATGAACACAAAGGTAGTTTGCCAGTCGATACAAAAGATTTGTATGTTACGCGTTATGAATTTTAAACGGAAAGCTTCTCTGAAAATCGAAATGTTTTCTACAACCCGGTGCTGCTGCCACTCCAAAAGTGGGACGCTACACATTGACACTCTTATAGCAGTCACTCGGATGTCACAGCAGCGAAGCGGAAGATACCGAGGCCAAATAGTCGTTTGACTACAAGGCATTTCTCAAATAGTTTATTCAGATAGTCTTGATGTGGGGAGCATGGGTTAAGTTGAAATGCAAAGTCCCGAACAACGGCTTCCATGAGATCGATTGCAATTTAAAGATGTCCTAATCTCCAGCTGCAGGACATTCACAGCTGGTGCTGCTATAAAACGTAAGATAAATATTTAAGATCGAGGGTTCTGGTTTTTCTTTGCTAAACAAGGCTGAGGACAAATGCGAGATGGAGATCTAGAAACTCATAGAAAAAATGTTAAGTAAATCATAGGAAAATGTCTTCTGACATAGATAAGAAAATGTAGTATATCAGTTGTCCCCAACTCTGGTCACTGAAAAACATTAGTACAGTGAGCCCCATCACACTTGTCAAACAGATCCACCAGATGATCAAAATACTACTGGCTTCCAGATTGGACACTCAGATATGATGGAAGATACAGGATATGCCTCCATAGCTATCTAGTCTATGAGATGATATGGTTATAGCTTAGTCTTCCAACATCAGATGACTTCTCAGCGATTTGGCCCGTTGTACATCTACACCATGTATTAAATTTCTGCGTCTCTCTCTGTCTCTCTCATTTGCTCTGCAGCCAACAATACAACACTTTTGTTTACTAAATGTACAGTGTTTACATCTGGGTGAGATTTCGTATCAGCAGCTCATGTAAAGAGTATTTGTAATGGGAAGGATTGTTTGGGTTTCAGGATAGAGACAGGCAGACGCTGGGACTTCAGCTAGACAAATCACCATTCTGTCTTCACAGATAGGATTGTTTCCCCCTTTCTGGCTGTGCTTGGCTCTTTCCTTAATTAGACCTGATATGACCCTCGATCTGTCCTATACTGAGTGGCTCACAGATTTGTCAGTTTTCCCAAATTCACCTTTTTTAATAATAGTCAGTAGAAAATGTTAACAGATTTCTAAATAACAACATTTTATGTCAGAATTCAATTAGTTATTAATGCAAAAATAAGAGCTTGATTGATTTGATGGTTTGATTGCACATTTTTCTGACAACGAAAAATTAAGTAAAGTGTTGCATCAAATTTCTGTATTAGTAGAGGGTATGACTACTTCTTTAAGTGATTAAAAAATACCCTAATGGTAACAAACAGAAGCCACTAATGGCTGATTGGCCTTTGTGTCCTTGGAATTGCGAGATCCCAGAGTTTCCCCTCCTGCTCTGGACCCCCACTCTCCATGAAACTCTCCATGCGCACTGTCACCTCATCAGAGCGAGCACTTAGCTAGTATGAAGTAATGGTTGGCAAGACGTGTTACTGTAGCTAACTAATGATTTTGTCAGAAAGACAATGTAATCAGGGACTTGGCCGATGTGTCCAGACCTAAGTTGTGTTTCATAGAAAGCCAATAAAGGGAAGATGGACTAAGGGAATTTCCTCGAACAGTAGAGCTCACGACTCCTCACGGGCTCCAAAGTAACATTTCATACGGAAAATTCCTTGATTATGTGTAAAGCAGACATTCTAAAGTATAAGCAGAAAGGAAGTCAATTTGTACACTAAGAGTTGCATGCTTGACTTTTTTTGTGGCCAATTGGGGGATGATCACCCAATAATAGTTTTGAGATGAAAAGATAAATCAGAAGGATAGCTATCTTGTCTGGCTTCTAGCTGGTCCAGTCGGTATTTGAAACATCTCAACGATACAGGGGTCAGGTTAACAATACTGCAGGGTCCTGCATACATGGAGAATAGAAGGGGAAGAGGTGTCGCAAAATGGACAATACCAAAATGGGTATTGGTTATACGGAAGATAATCCAAACACAACTAAATAGTGAAAACAGCCCTAAAAGTCGTGCATGCTGAAACACAATAAAAGGCAGCCCGATGAAAGAGTGTGGAGAGTGGATTACTACAACAGCTGTCCCGCAGAGGAGGAGACATTAACAGGAAAATGAGTGCATATTTTCAACTTTATATTAAATAGAGAAGAAAAGGAGTAGTCTGCCAAAAGCAATAACAGATGTGTGTTAACGGTTAAACCAGGACATGCAGAACTGAAAATCGTTACGACTCTTTAATGCATAAAATAGTTTTGGCTGGTTATCACAGTAGAGGCTGCTAGGTTTGCTGAGACAGCTCACGCTTGGGGTGATGGTCGTCTTAACAGCAGTCGCACACTACTAGTGCTGTGCTTACAATGGTGTATCGCCACAAGCGTGCACCCCATTCAAAAACACTTGTATGTTAATTCCAGAATTTACCTTTTTGGAATCTTGTGATCTCTTTTTCACAAGCGACTGCAACTGTGGATCCTCTGTCACCAGGATAAACGGAACAGCGCCTCAGTCACTGGGGTGGCCCTAACAGCCTCTCTCACTGGGGTGACGGCATTGAAGGCGGCAAGAAAGGAGCTTCCCTCAAGGTTGGAGGCAGGAATGAGCCTCTACAGGGTTGCTGGCACTAATATATGGTGTTTCTTCATTTAAGGCTCTGTCTTACTGGGTAGACAAGAGTCTTTATTCGCTGAGTATACTCTCATTACTTGAAGTGCAGTCTCACGCACCAATCCTAATGTAAATCCCTGTATCTAATCCTGTAGTTATAATACTATTATTGCAATCAACACAGAGATTTTCTCGGGGGACCATGTTTATGCATGAGCTCTTAAGAAAACACTGCTTCATAAAAAATGTAAATATTGTGAAAAAAACAATTCCTGATTTTTCATCTGCATTCTCGTAGCTTTTTATATTTTCGAACAGCGGGTAATAATATACAATATTTAAGTTGTCTCTGATATTGTTCTGGCCAGCAGAATTAGCTTTCTTTGTAGTACATATGCTTATTAATGTAACTCCCAAGTGTCCCTCTTTGGTTTGGCCAGTCCCTCTCCCCTGATGTCCCTCTTTTCTTGGTGCACAGAATGTTTGCTTGGTATCATGGTATATTATAAACTTGTGTTTTTATTATGATGCCATTTCATTACAAGTATTTATAACTCAGTTTTGATATGCAGCTTATATTTGCATATAGATTTATGACTGTATTTTGCTTGGCGACACAATTTATAAGCTTTACACCCAGCTTTCTATAGTCATTTGATGCTTTGAGAGCCCTTCCCAAGTATTAATTATTTGTACATAATGACATCATCACACATTACTCTAGGTAGACATTTCAGAATCAGTGCTAGACACAGTTGGCACATTGATAAATGTCCTCAATTTTATTACTCTGGGGGCAGTGAAGGCATCTCCCTAAGGCTGCTCTCCTGACCTTAACATATTACTGCCATTAGTGCATTTTGATCCTTCAGCACAGAGAGGTCACCATTCACTGGTCAGTGGGGGTTTCAACCCATGAGATTGAGGTTGAAGAACTCTCTAATGTTCCCTGAATGATTAATTGTTCTTCATACCAGTGGACATGACATTTCTACAAATACCCCTTTCAGAACCGGGTAATAATGGCAAACCCTGTCCCAAGGAGCTTACAGTCTAGCGGTATAATGGCAGACCCTGTCCCAAAGGAGCTTACAGTCTAGAGGTATCATTTGAGACACCAAGGAGTATAAAATGAGTGATATAATTGGAGGCCCTGCCCACATACCTATTTTACTGTTTAAAAAAATATTACAAAAATACTTGTGTGACAGAATAACAATGTTAATTAGCCGCTGATCCAGTTACCCTGGTTCTGTTCTATACATTTCAAAGTAATTACACTCCTATAATTGGTCAAATGGATGACTACGCCATCCAACTCCTTAATTCTGTTTTATTCTCACAACACACAAGCAATCAATGAAGCCAAAAAAAAGCTACTGCGGCTCCTTCAAGCCTTTTAATCCTTTCAGTTCCAAAAAGTGAAGGATGAGCATTCCCCATAATATCTTACAATCCTCTCTGGCAAAATAAATAGTTAAGTATATTTGTTGTTTTTTGCCCCCAGAGGTGCTCATTTCACCCCGGCTGTCTCTGAAACAGCTCTGCACAGGGGATAAACCACATTTCCTGCTTATTTTCTCATGGTAGAAAAAATGTATCCTTTGGGAATGTAAACAAACTGTGTGTTTTAATGTAGAATTCAGCACCCCCCCTCCAAGCTTTTAAACATTGTAATAGTCACATCCCCTCTAGGAATGACGCATCCCCCTCCGCCAGCCTCCATCAGCCTGCAGGAGTGAGGTCAGCCTCTGCTCAGGGGCTACAAGTATACAACTTTAGGCAAACCAGACTGTTAGAAAGTTTGCGCCCAGGGCCGCAGAACCGGATGTTATATACGTATGGTCACAGTACATGGTACATGTCTTTATTAATGTGTTCTAAATTCTAAATTATAACGCAGAGCAGCCAGAGCGAGATGCGCAGGGCATAGATTCCATCTCCATTGGCCAGATGGATATCTAGGAATGCTATCCACAGAGTCGGATATCCTGGTTTGCAACTGGTCAGATGGTTCTCGGAGTGGTGTGTAAGATGGCCTTTTCTCCCACTGTTTAAATCCACTAACTACTATGAAGAAGGTGGTATAGTGCAGTGGCGGGGTAGAGGTAAGCGTTTACTAATGCCATCGAAGGACAGAGCCCAGTGTACCCTGGTGGATCCTTTGGGGAGAGTTGGATAAACCGAACTGCTAAACAGCAACAATATACACCATCAGGATGAGTAAAGAATAGAGCTAATAGGTAGGATGGAGATCTTAGGCCTGTTGTTGTATGACTGCCGTTCTTCTGACATAAACGTATTCACTTTAACGGGTAGAATATTTCATTTCCGCATCATTTGCAAACTCTTTAGAATAGATCTAATAAGATTTATCGGTTCCCAGATGTGAGAAAAAGAGCTTGCAATTTAAGACAGTATTCCCTAAGACAGCTGTCAGCTGGTGAATTGCACAACTGCAGAGCCCTAAAAATGGCAGACCCCACACAGTTACCCTGCCGGAGGCCTCTAAGATTCCCAGAGCCTTAAAGTGTGAGCAACCTAGGACCTAATCCCCAAGCATGTGCAGGGAATAAAGAAAAACTTGTTTATCAAGTGACATACCCAAAGCCCTAATCTCTGGCGCACGGGGGTCACGCCTGCTCAAACACCTCTATTTGATCTGAAACAAAGGCAGGAAGACGGGGAACACAACATCACAGCACAAAAACAGCAATCTCCCACCACCGACACCGACAAGGCCTTACTGCTGTAACAAGGATTTCACCAAGAAGCGCAGCAAACAATATAAAATATTAATTAGAATGCTAATAACAATAATAATAATAGCTTACACCTATATGGACATGACCAAGACACATACACAAGTTAGGTCCCTTTAAACGTAATAACAAGAGCACTCGTAACTCATGAAGCATTCTTGGTAAATATACTGTAAATGTAGACGATTGTGATATAGTTCATTTCTACCCTGATGCCTTGGAAAACTGAACGCATGAAAGTCCACATGAGAGATATTTTATTCTATGCAAACTTTGAGAAGTGTCGAAAGAGTTACGTTTCAGAGAAATCTTACAATATAAAAAGTATTGCAGCAAACTCCAAACCTTGGCTAAAAACCTCAGCCGAGGATCTTCATGCTGTTTAGAAAGAACAAAATAATTAGTATTACTAAGAAACAGCTGCAGTTTACACTTAAAAAGTAAATCATGCTGGGCATTTGTTACGGACCAATAAGTCTTTATTGCCTAGACTCATACAACCTTCAACTGTCCCTTTATGCAGGGGCCATTGCATGTGCTATTTATTGTTGTAATGGGGAACTGGGGGGTTTACCCCATTCCTACGTGTTATCAACCATATGCAAGCCACATGTGATCTCCACCGACACACATGATTTATGAGTGTGGGGCTTTTTAAATCATACACAAAACTACTGTGTAAGTACATGGAAGGCAGGAAGGCCTGGGTGCAGAGTCTTTGCGTTCTATCCTTGCAATTAAGAGTGGAAAAATATTTTCTCAGAGATATATACGGAATTTGAACAGGACAAGCTGTTCCACTGCAACGTCACCAATAAACCAATCGTTTCAAGAAGCACATTTGCAGCATGTTATGGATGAAGTGCACCTCCTCTGGGGTGATGTCTTGACAACTAGAGGAGCTCTCAGTCAGCTGGACGCAGGGAAACAGGGGTTCATTTTTTTTGACACATCAGAGAAAGGGTTTAGTGATGTCACAATGTTTCAAAAAGGACCTGAAACCAGATCTATGGCGCCTTTATTTTTTTTTAAACTCATATGTTCCATAGTTGTTTTGGTGTGAAGGATTACATCACACAATGTTGGATTGCTAGACCCCTTCATTGGAGGATTCAAACGTAACATAATGGTAATACAAACACACAATGTATACAAGCATTAGACAACCGACACACGTTCACACATACTCACTAGCCTACCAACCACCATAAACACACACAAAAACACAAAGACACTGCTGCACAACACCGTACATTGGTTTCTTAAACAAGATCCAAACCTACATATATACATCTTCCTAAACAACCGTAGACTAAACACACCGTGTGTGCTTTCCGAAACATCCCCCGGGATGTTATGAAGAGGCGTTCTGCGGTGAAATTGCAAAATTGAAGTGGTCCCAATGGTCACTATGGCAACTGCACCATTTTTAACCCAAGTTGGTTTTTTTGTACAAAAAAACTCCATTGTGTTTGTTCCAGCGCGGAGAGACACATTGTGCCACGGCTGTTCCAGACACTCTCTGTCCCACTGTCTGTGAAGCAGACTCCGGGGAGATGTTGCCGAATCTCCTCTAGGCAGACATATGACTGCCGCATTACCCCACCGAGACACTCAGAGAAACCATTGTTACGGATCTGGGCAAGCTGACAAGAGGAAACAATGTCAACTGAAGCTCTACCAGCCAGCCAGGAAGGTCTAAAGTCAAAAATCCTTTAACTACAACAACAAAACTTTAGATCCGCGGCTCATTTTGACTCCCTGGCAATGGAGTCTTGACCAGACATTCAAAACAAAACCTGCCCTTCAATGGGTGGAATAGTTATGGGACGAGTATACTACACCGTATTCATTATTTGTAAAGGGACATTGGCTGTGTTATAATGTACTGCCTCCTAACCTCCACTGCTGATATCCCACAGACCCCTTAACAGGCCCCTCAGCCTCTGACAGCTCAAACAATGCCTGGAAATTTAGGAGCCGGTCCAGGGAATGTGATTCTTCCAAGCCCCCAGCTGTTGTAGAGAGTCATTGCGTGCATGGTCTTTAAATGCAAAGTGGGCTGCTGTCAGCACCCATGTACAGCTGGGTACGCTGACGGCGCCCCGTGCTGCCCCGTTAATCTCAGTCGTGTCTTCTCTGCCATAAATGGGGAGTAAACAGTATAAGATTAAACCTGTGGTTTGGAATTGAAAACCACAAAGTTTTGGACAAGTCGCAAGGACAGCCAACGTCTGGCAATCTGTTACAAATCTCAGCATTATCGGCATGTCGTCAGAGCATCTTGGGAGTTGAAGTCCCCAGCTACCAGAGAAGCAGAATTTGCCGTAGAGTACAGGGTCATAATAAGACCCAAAACTGAGCAGATTGCAAACTTAACTCACGACATCAGGCAACTTCTGCCACCCCTTGTCTCAAAAAAATCTATTTATCGTGAAAAATCGGGAGGTGTGAGGCACAGCAGACCTTTATATTTCAGTGACAGCTCGGACCTTCATGTCACTGTTCCTTAGGGTGACCAGATTGCTCTTTTATCTCCTGCTGCTTATGGAAGATATATATTCCACAGTGACATTTTAAAAGAGACCCCTAATGATGCAATTCACGTGTCAGTTATACATATTCCGCAAAAAACAATGTGTCTGGGGCATAAAGGATAATAATGACGCAAAAGAAAATTTCCACTGTCCTTAATCATTTAATCATTACCAGAATTCTCCTCAAAATCCCAGTGCCCTGGAGAGGTTGAGCAGAGTACATCTGCTAAACGTGTCGGGCACCTTCCCTGGCACCGGACGGTAAGGTAAATTCACATAGCTGGGATAGCATCAGCAAATCACTCTGCGTGCTAAAGTCACAGCCATGCACCCTACCACAACAGCAATACACGCAGCATACATTGCCCACTGAACCGAATGCTCTGCACATAATAGTACATCTGCTCTGCAGACCCGATCGCTGCATATATATATATATATATATATATATATGTTCCCTGAACATGTCACAGCACAGACATGAAAGCCCCTGCAGGCAGTTCAGGGGTTAAGTGACCCAGAGCCCTGATCTGAGCACAAGAAATCTGCTAGCCGCCAAATAATTATTACCGTTCAGCAGACTTGGGCCACGTCTAAAGACCCCCTAATTTAAGACTTTACAAAATAACGCATCACAAACATCTGATCATAATCCAGCACATAGTAATACTGAGTATCTCAATTTCCTTAGCGGACATGAAGTTTAATGGAGCTCATCTGCTGTAATCATTAGAAATGACACAGAGGCCAAAATTATTATAAGGGAGGTGGGTGTTTGAACTGCTGGGGGAGGTAATGGTTACAAGTTAACCTTTTAAACACTAGAGGACTTGTAACTGGTGTCCCCATTGCTCCATCAGCGGTCCTTTGGCACAAAAAGGGTTAAGCCCAGAACGCTAGAGGGGGGATTCAGAGGCCAGTTTTAGGAAAGTCAATTCCTTCCAACTGCCCCTCACTCCCTTCCAACAATGTTCCATTGAGCCAAAATGAACTGATTCTTAAATTTTTGGCTGCCAGGAGGGACTCCTTACATTGCAGCTGACAGTGAAAAGGGTTTTAAAAGGGAGCTAAAACTCAAAGAAATACACGTATGTCAAACCATCGACACGGTAAAAACAAACACCCCCCTTCCTGTACACATAGTACAGTTACCCCTAAATCTCCCCTATCACTCCATCTAAACTTGAATCCAAAACACCCTTTTTAATGCAAAAACGTCAAAGCATTAACATCCCTAACAAACATGATGACCACAGAGCTAGCAATCTATTTCTATCCTCCTGCTCCTGTATATATGTTTAAGTTACATGCAGGTTACATTGCATTATCTGATAGTAGTAATAGATTTAGCATCAGAATAGGGGGCACACTGTCGCCCCCCCCCCAAATCTAGGGATGACAGGGTGGGCTGCAGGGGATCAGAGCCTTACCTCCAGAACCAGCTGATCCTTCTAGTGAAGAAGGCACAGGAGGAGCTCAGTGGGATGCCAGTAAATGGTGTCCTAGGTGGTGGGGTAGGTTTTGGGGGGTCCTTGTTTGGCAGGGGTAAGAAAAGGGGGGTGGGTAGTGAGCCCCAGATCCCTGGGCTGTACAGTTGTAATAATTCCTCTGTGGAGTGGAGGTTGCAGAGCGTGTAGAGATTGAAGCTACAGGAAAACAATGTGAGACATGCCAACAACTCGTAAGAGTAAGCCTGCCCATGATGACTGTGTGCATCCCAGCTCCAATAACAGGCAGAGGCTCCCCCTCCAGCCAGCTGCTCCTCCTCCAGCTGTCCCTGTGCCTGTCTGTTCCACACACACACAGCACCCACCAGAACCAGTGTGCCCAGTCCATGTGACCAGCCCCACACCTGCAGTCCCCATCATGTCAGTCCACTGTCCCCAACTTGCACCCCCTTCCACTGGGAGGCATTTCCGGGTACCCCCCAAGCTGGCTGCGGATTCCCTCTTGTTTTGTCCTGTATCTTTGCACAAAGCTAAGAGTGTGATTGTATAATAGGAGACCTTGCCCCCAGAGTTTACATTCTATTGGTACAATTTAAGGGTTTGCCCCAAGAGCTTACAGTCCAGTGCTATAACGGCAGACCCTGTTGCAAGGATTTTACAATATAGTGCTGTAATTGGAGACCCTGACCCAATCTAATAGTGGAAGAATTATGTGTACGTTATAATCTGGCGGTGAAATATCCGTTTGAGAAATAATAACTATGTTCTGTTTACATTCTTTACACTGGTCTTTGTGACTCATTTCTGATACCTGTGTGCAGCTATTCAGACACTGTGGCTTGGCTGGGTGTCATCACATGCCCTGCTGCATTATTAATGAGGATTCCTTTTTATTCTGGGGTTAGAAGCTCGCCTTTGTCCCTGTGGCTGTGCCACCTTTCATGTCACACCGTTTCTTCTGTTTTGGTGAGATGACACCAGGCATGTCCCCTGTACTTGACCTCAGGACTCAGTGGTGTTTCTACAACCAAAAACCCTATAAGTAAATGAATTGAAAAGGTGTTGCGCCTAAATTTATAGACGGTCGCAGTACTACACTGCCAGCCGTGGCTTTTAACTTGGTAACTACTCCACAGCACCAGCCTTTTAACCCTTTGCATCTCTGGCTCTCTGGATCATTGATGCTGACTACTAAGTGTCAGGACCCTGCCAGCTCAGCCTGTACTGAGAAAGGCTCTGCACCCCCCTGACACCTGAGCACTTTCCATACCCCCCAGTCAGTGATAAACCCAGCTCAGGCTGTCTGGTCGCACGCGCAGGGTACTTTGTACAGGCTAATTGCATTTGGAAGGCATTGGTTAGATCGTGTCACAGCTGCTGGTGTCATCTGTCTTTGTGTCACTGTGGAAGGAGGGGAGGTAGGAGTCCCCAAGTCCTCCTCTATCAAGAACAAAGAATGCTGAACAGCTTGTGAAAGTGGCTGCCGTGCAATAGCGTGTCTTGTGTTTGTCTCAGTTAAGTTGTGAATGTGATGCCCCCCCTGCCTTTTATAATCTGGCATACAGAACAAGACTGAGATCCCTGTCAATGTATTAAAAAATCCACACAATGGCAGACATCCTTGCATAGCGTCAACACTGCACAAGATACATAACACATCACATTAACCTATGTATAAATGTCACACAGTCGACAGGCACAGGGGGGCCTCTCCAACATGGCATTCCCTGGAGAGCCTATACAAAAAAAAAGAATATTTTTTGTAAGTAGTGTTGCTAGGATGGCATTTTTAATGAACTAAGAATAAGACCAGCAATGCATTAGGTCCTTGTATAGAGCTGACTAATAGCCTTATTTCTTCCCTCAAAAACCCTGCCCTATGTCTTGGAGACAGCAATGGTTTGTTTCCAGGTCCAAACAAAGAGCCTCCAGCTTCTGCTAAGCTTTCATATTCTAAAGGCACGATTATAGGCTATGAGCATCGCTATCCCAATGTTAACCTTTTACGACGTGCGCAAGGCAGTGCTCTTTGTATGTTTACATAGGTCAGCTCTTCAGCTTTAGTTGTTGAAACTTTATAATGGGGCTCTTTCCCCATTTTCTGTTCTAATAGTTTGTTTTAAAAGGAGCATCGTTTTATTGTCCTCTGATATTACCCCCAGTGCCCAAGTTACTTAAGTTACCAAGTTGATATCGGACCATAACACGCATATTTACAGATTGTAAACCCAGCAAGGAATTGATGAATATTAAACACAAGTTTCCCAATAAATGCCAGGAGTGTTCAGTTGGTTCATTAGGTTCCTATAATTCTACAGAACATTGGATAACAGAATACAAGGAAGCTCTGTGCTTCACAAGACAACTGTCAAAGTCAGCTGACGGCTGTCTACACCAGCTGTCCACGCAGTTTATTTAGTCAGACACTGTCTGTCCAACAGGCACCCTCTTCCATCTGCTTAGATCCCCTACACATACGGTCCTTCCTCTCTTCTTGATGGTGCCTGGGTTGCTTAATGTGGAACTGATGGCTTGGTCAGAACACCAGAAGATATTGATACAGCGCAGGCTTTTCCTGTCACTCTATTCACATCTTTCCTCTCGGGAAGCTCTTGTCATATGTTTGGGTGTGTATGTGTTGTTCAGCAATATAAAGTTATCAGGTCTTAACTCAGGAAACGTCTTGTAAAACAATGAGTAGACTGAACATTTAATTATACTGTAAACTGCACCTACATTTACAAGAACCTATAGGAAACTGTACTGACTTTGTTGTGGATCATCACATATGACTTGAATAGCACTCAAATATTCACACCCTCTAATGCGTGAAAGGTAATCGAACGATATCATACAAAATATTTTAAACAAATAAGAAATGTCCTATAATGCTTCTAGTGATTACATAGCTTTTATTCAGACGTAAGGAATATTTCAATTCAAACTTATGTATTTTAAATATTTACACTTTTTATACACTCACTGGCCACTTTATTAGGTAAACCTGTTCAATTGCTTGTTAACACAAATAGCTTTTGTTAACACTATCAGCCAATCACATGGCAGCAACTCAATGCATTTAGGCATGCAGATGTAGTCAAGACAACTTGCTGAAGTTCAAACCGAGCATCAGAATGGGGAAGAAAGGGGATTTAAGTGACTTTGAACGAGGCATGGTTGTTGGTGCCAGACAGGCTGGTTGTGAGTATTTCAGAAACTGCTGATCTACTGGGATTTTCACCCAAACCATCTCTAGGGTTTACAGAGAAACGTCTGAAAAAGAGAGAATATCCAGCGAAAGGCAGTTGTGTGACGGAAATGCCTTGTTGATGTCAGAGGTCAGAGGAGAATGGGCAGACTGGTTTGAGATGACAGAAAGGTAACAGTAACTCAAATAACCACTCATTACAACCAACGTATGCAGAATACCATCTCTGAACGCACAACACGTCGAACCTTGAAGCAGATGGGCTACAGCAGCAGAAGGCCACACCGGGTGCCACTCCTGTCAGCTAAGAACAGGAAACTGAGGCTATAATTTGCACAGGCTCACCAAAATTGGACATTGGGAGACCAGAAGAACGTTGCCTGGTTTGATGAGTCTCTATTCCAGCTGCGACATTCAGATGGCCGGGTCAGACTTTGGCGTAAACGACGTGAAATGATGGATCCATCCTGCCTTGTGTAACGGTTCAGGCTGGTAGTGGTGGTGTAATGGTGTAGGGGACATTTTCTTGGCACACTTTGGGCCCCTTAGTACCAAATGAATGTTTCCAGCATCTTATAGAAAGTATGCAACGAAGAATGAACGCAGTTCTGAAGGCAAACAGGGATCCAACCCGGTACTAAGCAAGGGGTACCTAATAAAGTGTATATTGTAGAAGATATTTTTATTTCTCATATATATATATATATCACATCCAGTATATCACATCTTGTGGTCCCAAGTCTCCAATCCATGCGTGATTCTAGGACGATCCAACCCTAAGCATCAGCTGAATATATGATCTCCAAAAGCATTTTGTAAATCAGCTGCGGTGTTAACGCTTTTACAAATAGAAAGGAATTGGAATCTGACTGTTAACAATTTTTACTGCTAGCTAGGACTAGTAATGCTGGACATGGCAAAAGCAGCTTCCAAAAGAGTTGATGGGCTGGCCAGGTAAAAATCATCCGTCCTGAGCATTATTTGCGTTCACAGGAATGTTGGATTTAATTGCACAAACTGCATTATAGAAGACAAGAAAAATTAGTCTCATATGTATACATTTAGCTCAGTGCGGCTCAATGTGTGCATCTGTAAAAGCAATATTATCACAATTAGGTTACGTGCGTATTATGTGGGGATGATGTATTAGGTACTCTGTATATGACATACATATATCATCATGTCTTACAATGGGGAGCATCTGACTCGGATACAATGCATTAAGTTAATTTCCATAAATTGCATTTTTCATGAATTAGTGGGCAAATTGCGGTTAGTAGCATATGTATTTGCCATTTTTCCTTTTGTTTAGCAACAAACAAGTGGCATGACTAAAAATTTTCTTTCGCTTCAGCTTGAATAAGAAGAACTAATTGAAAACAATGGCTTCTGTAGGTAGCCTCTAACTGAAACATTAAGCCGCACCTACAGCACCATCTATAAGTAACCAAACATTTCATGTGACTTCTTGATGATTCTATACAGATCATTTGGGGCTTTTAGGGCTGTAGAACCCCGTGGTAGCCTCCTACCCAGCAAACATTCTGAGCTCCTAGAAAAAAGAGGCATCAGGAGAGGAGAGAGCGTCACGTGGATTTAGGGACCAAAGCTTGACTGGCCAAACTAAACAGGGGCACTTGGGTATATGGAGGAGAGACAAGTGGCTATACTATGCTTAGCCTCACATATTTCCTGGGTGCTATTGTATGATAAACACGTTTCTATTTGTCAATCAGTAAGTGGCAGGACTATTTACAAGCAAATTCACCGTTACATTGTCTGGAGTCTGCATCAAACTTTTCCAAAAAAAGTGTGATTCGGCATTAAGTCAGCTCATTTGAGATAATGCGTGCATGTCCGTGGATACGAATCAACCCGTGTTGAACTTTGATCCCGTCTGCTTGAGAGTCGAATGTGCTGTGTGATTTCCGAGAGACGCATTACAGTCGTTTATTTCTCTGAGGTCTGTGTCGTGTCCCTTTGACGTCATTGTTCCGTATCTCCTGGTGATGAAAAAGTGTTACCATGATGTTATCTGAGACCAACGAAGTGACTTCACTATAAAGATTATTCAAATCAATGGCTAGCCCCTCAGACATAACATCAGTAAATTACATCTTGTGACGAGCAGGGTTTGTTAAACGTTTCTTAATCAGGAAATACCAACCAATTTCAACATATAGTAAATGTGAAAGGGGATGTAATGAACAGATTTTAATATGTAAATGAGTTAAAGGTACAAGAAGAATATACATTTTAAAACTTAATGAGTCAGAAGATTAGTTGTAATGTGGAAAAGTTTTAATTCTCTGAGAGGATGGTAGATAAGTGAAACAGCTTACCAACAGAAATTGTCAAGGACAATAGTGAGGGTTAGGCCTGAGGCATAAGAAAAGGCCAAGGACCACAAAAACAGCTAGGATAATCTAGCGACATCTGGTCTGTGTTAGGATAGATCATAATTAAGCTGGTCATTGGTGTGACACCAGCCACTGAAACACATATGGAGTCCGGTCAGATGTGATTTAGTAATACGTGTAATACTTATGGAGAAGCCTGGCGTCACTTGACTGTGTAATGTCAAAATGCCATTAATCTATAAAATCACAATACTACCGTCATTGATCCCGATCCATGGAGAGTCCTGCACTTTGCTAGTGCCACACCTGTTCCACATCCAGTTAGATTAACCTAAAGGGAAAAAGGGGGTAAAATTCTTGTGGCAAATTATCCAAAGCGGGCTGGCACTTTTCTAGTGCTTTCTTTTGTAGCCTATCATGACCTCACTTACAATCTCCTCCCTCATTTTAGCCAAATTTAAAGAACTCAACTCACGGAGGACTCCTACCTAGTCTTGATATATTTCCTGCACTATGTATAGTGTAATGCCTTTCCAATGCTCAGTCATGTAGCTCTTTCATCAATGCTTAATTCAAGGGCTTTCCTTGACTGTGCAATGTCAAAATGCTATTAATCTATAATAAAGACAGAAGTATGCTGGAATTTAATGATCACATGATATGGAAAAGCACTGTAACAATTGTATTGTATATTTAACAAATAGAATCATATTAACTTACCTTCACTAAGCTTTGTAGGTCTGCCTATAGACCTGGTTGTTGATGTGCAATAATTTCACAAGCTTACTAAAATAACATTTCCAGGTCATAGCAATTAAAATTATTATATCTGCTAATTTTTAAATTAAAATAGAGAAATAAAAAATTAGCAAATGAGCCCCTAGTGTGGACTACTAGTTCCAGTACCAGTAAAACATTTGATCTACTAAAAGGAAAAGATGTCAAAGTGAAGGGATATCTATATGTCCCTGTTAAATGTCTATTACCAAATACAGCTTAACGTTTGTCTGCCCAGCAAATGAGTGCCCCAGTAGCAGTAGTTTACACCATGCCTATCTTAAAATTAACAGATGAACTGAAACATGATCTTAAAATAAATATTAAGAAATATCAAGGTACTGCCATGACTATAGATGAAAGTTTTTTATAACCCAAATAAAACAGTTCCATGAGGGATTGGGGCAAAAGGTGAGGGATTGGAGAAATGTGGTGGTAGAGGCTATTGAGAAAATTGAGAAATTAGATGAAAAGTGCAGAAGCGATAAAAAGGAGACTATAAAAAGAGGATATAATGAGAAAGGGGAGATGAGATGGGGATAGATAAAGAAAATGAAGAATTATAAAGAAAAGGGGTGTTTGTGTGTAACGGCAAGTGTGAATGTGTATATAGCTGTATGAGCAGACGTTTTTAAAGGCAGTGTATATGTGTGTGTATGAGCAGGTATTTGTAATGGCAGTGTATATGTGTGTATTGTGACAGTCTATCCATTACTGTTACTGTTTTGGGCCTAAATGAACCTTGTCTGTGCCTATACTTTATTTAAATGAGTGTGTGACTGTAGATACTGCACGAGTAGAGTGGGCATGGATCCCTGCTGGGAGGAGACTGACCAGCTGCAGAATACACCAAACTGATGGATGACACAATCCACTTGGCAATTGAGTGCTTAGCAATGCTCAATCCCCTGTTAGGACTGGATGAAGCAACAAACATGCCAGAAGACTTCCTGAGGGGCAGATAAATAGAGAGGCATCTCTTAAGGTACAGAGAGTGTAGGACCTCTTCCTCAGACGATCAGGGAGATGGGAGAAAGGTTAGTAATACGATCTCCTGTGTCTTGTGAAAGACTCACTGAAATTTGGGAGGAGGCAGAGAAAGCACTACTTTATTGGGAAGAAAATGAAGCAATGGTTCCTTCATATATAGAGCCTGAAGTTTGCCAATGCGGCTAGCGGAGGTAATGACCACCAAAATGCTATCTTTAGAAACAAATGTAAGGTAACTGACTGAAGAGGCTCTAATGGCGCGAGCGTAAGTCTCTGAAAGACCAGATTAAGATCCCAGGGAACTAACTTGCTCACAGGATGAGGTCGTATGTGGACGATGACCTTAGCAAAGCAGGTAAGGAGGGGATTTCAAGTCCCAGCAGGGCACTGATAGCTGAAATCTGGACCTTGAAAGTGGAGAGTTGAAGGCCAAGGTCGAAATCTTCCTGCAAACAGTCCAAAATCAACCTTGGGAGAAGAGGAAGGGATAAAACCTCCTAAACTGCACCATGAGCAAAACTTCTTCCAGATCTTAATGTAGCTGAGGGAAGTAACCCCTTTCTTACTGTGAAGCAGCCGAAATACAGAAACAAGCCGAGGTCAGGGGCACCAGAAGAGTAGTTAAGTCCGTTTAAACAAGCCGAAGTAATAATCAGGAAATAGGAACTCATGAAACTGGAACTGCAGTGAAAATACATCAAGCAACGAGCAATAGCGAAGATGGTGTTTAAATGTTTCTGGGCTGATGACGTCATCGTGAGCATGCACAGCTGACAGCCTCCAGGGGCTAAATGCGCGCACCAGCTGGGTCAGCGTGGACGCAGCAGAGGACCGACCCGCTGGTACTCAGGTGAGTGGCTGCGGGTCGGGTTGTGACAGAAGTAGAGTCTCAGCAACTGGAACAGAGAAACCCTGAACAGAGAAGCTCTAAATCTTCCTTTCAACATTGAAGAAGGTCTGTCCGAGCAGGCAGTCTCAGGGGGATCCTGGAACCGAGGTTGATCAAGTCCATATACCAGATGCATTTTAGCCATTTTGAAGCTATCAGAATTACTAATGCACTGTTGTTCTTGATCTTCTCCAGAACGTTGGATATCAGAGGAAAAGGTGGGAAAACATAGGCGAGCCGGAAATTCCAGGTCTCAGCAAAAGCATCCACAGCCAAAGGACGGTCCTTTGGATCCTGGGAAAAGAAGATCTGGACCGAAGCATTGCGTTTGGAACCCATCAGGTCGATGTGGAAAAGTCCCCGTTGTCGGATGATGAACTTGAACGCCCCAGGATTCAGAGACCACTTACCTACCTGGACAGGAGCTCTGCTCAAGAAGTCAGTGTAATGGAACGGGCTTCCACCCAGGAGATCCTCAGAGATATGCAACGCAGAATGGGGCTCCTTGTACCCCCTTGCTTGTTGATATATGCCACTACTGACTGATTGTCGGAGCATAGCAGAATGTTCTTGCCTAACAGCAGCGGTTCCCAATGTCGCAGGGTGTTTTCCACTACAAGCAACTTCAGGCAGTTGGAAGGAACAGACGAACAGCAGGGGACCAGAGGTTTTGAACAAATTTGTCAAGATAGGTGGCTCCTCATCTTTTGATGCTTGCATCGGTGGTCAAGACTTCCTTAGTCACTGCAGCTAGGATGTTCATTTGAAGCCACTAGGTAAGGGATGCTCTTACATAAGGGAGGTAGATTACCTTGTCCAGAGCAAGAAATCTCCCGTTCCAACAATGCAAAAGAAAATTCTGAAGAATCCTCAGGTGGGCCAGCGTACCTTGTGGAGGCCATCCTGCCCAGCAGAGACATACAAGTCCTTATAGAACTCTTGATAGAAGAGAGCACCCGGCGGACAGGAGAACTAATGCTGTCTATCTTGTTAGGTGGAAAAAACTACTTCCCTGAGCGAGAATTCAGACATAGGCCCTGGAGCGTTGCTCGCTGAGAGGGAATGGTGTTTGACTTGTCCCAATTCAGAATCCAACCTAGCTCTTGCAAAGTGTTGACTACTCTTGGAAGGCGAGACTGGAGGACAGAAGCTGAACAGGCATGGATAAGTCAGTTGTCCGAAGTGAGCCGCCACTACTGCCTGGAGTTTCGTGAAGACCCTGAGAGTTGCTGACAGAGCAAGAGGAAGGACCTGAAACTGGAAATGTATTCTTGAATCCCAAGAAATGGGTATGCATAGGTACTTTTGATGAGATGAATGGATAGGAACGTGAAGATATGCATCTTTCAGGTCCATGGATACCATAACGTCGTGGACGCATAAGGTGTCCAAAGTGCATCTTATAGTTTCCTTCTTGAACGGAACTTACCAAAAGTGACTGTTTAGGAACCTAGAGCCGTTTAAGATAACAAAAGGGGCAACGATTTCTCCCTACCTGATGTAGGGCTGGAAAAACACTCTTGGAGGGGAGGGGCATTTAAGTGTTTGTGTCCTGCTCTATCTCAGGTACGGAGGAGGAGTCTATCCATAGTGTCACAGTTTATACTTTATTAGTTTTATGCCTGGATTTAATATTCTGGTAATCCCCTTGATTAATTCCCAGGTAATCCTAGGTTATTTGATTATGCCCTCCATGTCAGACTGATTTTTATATGATTAATTTATTGTACATTAAGTATTTTAACGATAACCCTATCCGACAGTGCTAGTGGCCAATACAATCATAAAATAGGAAACCAAAGGGTTACATTGTCCTGATGTTTCTAAATAAATTGGAGGGCAGACAGCAACTGATTTTTATTTTTGTCTTAATATTTTAATATTTAAAAAAGGCTGTGCATAGATTTAATTTTAGGCATGATTACATAATTTCACGGGACCCCCCTAGCCCTATTAAATAGTCTTATAAAGATACAGTCCCCTTTAACTAGTATGGTTTTTATGTTTTTATTCGCTGAATGCATTTTTAGTTAACTTCATTGTAGGTGATCATGGGAGCCAGATTATATGTATATATATATATATATATATATATATATATATATATATATATATATACCGTATTGGCTCGAATATAGGCCGCACTTTTCCCCCCACTTTAAGTCTTTAAAGTGGGGGTGCGGCCTATATTCGGGGTCTATCGCCCCACACCCGGGAGATGCAGTCCCAGGCACCGGGCAGGCAGCAGGGTTAGGATACAGATCCCCCGCAGCGGTGCAGGGGACGTGTATCCTACTCTCCGATACGCTCAGACAGCCTCCCTTGCCAGCACTTTCCACGAGGGGGGGGTGCCGGCACGGGAGGTTGTCTAAGCGCATCGTGCGGACGGTCACCGGCTGCGGCGATGCGGGTAAACAGCCTCCACTGCTGGCACGTCTGCACGATGTGCTTTAACATTCTCCCTTGCCGGGAATTCCCACGGGGGGAGTCCCGGCAAGGGAGATTGTTAAAGCACATCGTGCAGATGTCCCGGCAGCGGAGGTTGTTTACCCGCATCGCCGCAGCCGGTGACCGTCCGCACGATGCGTTTTACCTCTGCCCCCAAGACTTACCAGAGCAGACTCCCGGGTGTCTTGCGGGGCCGGCGGGGGACATCTACGCAATACGCGTATACAACTTCCGGTGCCGGCACATCTGCTGAGGCACCGGAAGTTGCATACACGTATTGCGTAGATGTCCCCCGCCGGCCCCACGGCCCCGCAAGACACCCGGGAGTCTGCTCTGGTAAGTCGGGGGGGGGCAGAGTGGCAGCATATCTCGGGGGGGGGAGGAGGAGGACAGTGGCAGCATATCTCGGGGGGAGGACAGTGGCAGCATATCTCGGGGGGGACAGTGGCAGCATATCTCGGGGGGGACAGTGGCAGCATATCTCGGGGGGGACAGTGGCAGCATATCTCGGTGGGGAGGACAGTGGCAGCATATCTCGGGGGGGACAGAGTGGCAGCATATGTCGGGGGGGGACAGTGGCAGCATATCTCGGGGGGAGGACAGTGGCAGCATATCTCGGAGGGGGAGGACAGAGTGGCAGCATATCTCGGGGGGGGGAGACAGAGTGGCAGCATGTTTTTTTGGTGCTTTTTTAAAGAAAAAAACTTTTAGGGTGTGGCCTATATACGGGGGTGGCCTATATCCGAGCCAATACGGTATGTATGTATATATATATATATATATATATATATATATATATATATATATATATATATATTTGTGTGTGTATGTGCACAGAAACCAGACAAGCCAGAAGGCTTGTTTTTCCCTCAGAAATCTCATGGTGCTTCCACAACCACAAGGGATTCTGGGTAGGCACATGCAGATAAGGTTAACACTTATCACCTTTGCCTCTATATTCACTTTATACATGGATCCCTTGAAAGTAATTGCCCGCAGTACAAGACGAGCCTTTAGACAAAACTCGGGAAGAGGTACAATAGCCAGATCACCACTCATGGACAGCTGTTTCGTTCCTTCATGGGACTCGTCAGCATGAGGTTGTGATACTGGCTTAATAGTTGAGGCGTGGGGTAGCTAAGAAATACTATTACATAAGCTATGGTGGGTAAAAGGTGATGGAAACCCTTCCACTTAAATTTAAGGGGTAATAGAAGTATTATTAAACACTCATCCACAGACACCAGACAAGCCAGAAGGCTTGTTTTTGTTAACCTTATCTGCATGTGCCTACCCAGAATCCCCCGTGGTTGTGGAAGCACCATGAGATTTCTGAGGGGAAAACAAGCCTTCTGGCTTGTCTGGTGTCTGTGGATGAGTGTTTAATAATACTTCTACTGCCCCTTAAATTTAAGTGGAAGGGTTTCCATCACCTTTTACCCACCATAACTTATGTAATGTGTGTATGTGCAGTATAGACATGTGCATTTGGGCCTGTCAATGGACTGAACACTAGAATTAATAGCCATTCATAAACAGAATTACAAATAAAGCTGGGCACTGTCTTTAGTAAGGAAATTGATAGCGCTTAAGATTCCAGCCAAAAGAAAAACTTATGAAACAAACCAAAATGATTGAAAATGACACAAAGACAGGGCTTCCGGTGAGCTTCCTAGTACCACTCTGCCCATGGATCACCATTCCTAGTATCCATTCCCCCAGTCTTGCCACCCTTGGACTTATAGTGACTAATAATCACTGGTGGACACATGACCAAGACTTAGAAAGGTTAGGTAGCAGTTCCCATCGTATACCTGCTCCCTGCCTTCCTTTGATGAATTGGTGTGTCAGGTTTTCCTTATATATTAGTTTTCGAGCAGGGTTTGGGGGATAGTCATGCGGGGAGAGATGAGGATCTCCACAGTTACAGGTTCATCACAGTCCCGTGGTTGACATTTTATTTACTTGTAGATAAACAGGGTTGTTCATCTCCTGCCCGGACAGCAGAGTTTTAGTCATTTTTTCCTTGTCTCAAAAGGCCAAAACTATTGACATTAACGTTCATATTGTCAGCAGGCCTGATAAAGTAGTCTCTGCAGAGGGAGAGAGAGTCTTGGAAAGACCTGATGAAAGTTATGCTAACCTTGGTCAGCCAGACCGTTATAATAATTCCTTACCTCAAGCATGTCCTTACCATTTTAACCCTCAACATGTGGACCCTCATTTTGTTTCATCTTTTGGGTGGATCGATAATGGGAACTTTTTAACTATGTGCCACATTGGTCTAAACTTACGTCACGCTCCACAGCTTGGATGCATTTGGATTTAAAAGCCTGATTGAAGTTTTGATTAATAAATGTGAGGGGGAAAAAAGGTCACAAATTCAGATCGATATTCCGTGTGTAGCCATTCTTCAGAATTATCTCAGATTTCCCAGAGACTGTATGACTGATATATATTTTACTCCGGAGTTTCAGACAATAGTACCGTATTGGCTCGGATATAGGCCGCCCCCGTATATAGGCCGCACCCTAAAAGTTTGGTGCTTTTCTAAAGAAAAAGTTTTTTTCTTTAAAAAAGCACCAAAAAAACATGCTGCCACTCTGTCCCCCCCCCCCGAGATATGCTGGCACTGTCCTCCCTCCCCGAGATACGCTACCACTGTCCTCCCTCCCCGAGATCCGCTGGCACTGTCCTCCCTCCCCGAGATACGCTGGCACTGTCCTCCCTCCCCGAGATACGCTGGCACTGTCCTCCCTCCCCGACATACGCTGCCACTGTCCTCCCTCCCCGAGATACGCTGGCACTGTCCTCCCTCCCTGAGATACACTGGCACTGTCCCCCCTCCCTGAGATACGCTGGCACTGTCCCCCCTCCCCGAGATACGCTGGCACTGTCCTCCCTCCCCGAGATACGCTGGCACTGTCCCCCCTCCCCGAGATACACTGGCACTGTCCCCCCTCCCCGAGATACGCTGCCACTGTCCTCCCCCCCCGAGATACCCTGGCACTGTCCCCCCTCCCCGAGATACGCTGGCACTGCCCTCCTCTGCCCCCCCCAACTTACCGGAGCAGACTCCCGGGTGTCTTGCGGGGCCGGCGGGGGACATCTACGCAATACAACTTCCGGTGCCGGCACCGGAAGTTGTATTGCGTAGATGTCCCCCGCCGACCCCGTAAGACACCCGGGAGTCTGCTCCGGTAAGTCCGGGGGGGGATGCAGAGGTAAAACGCATCCGCACGATGCGCTTAGACAACCTCCCGTGCCGGCACCCCCCCCGTGGGAAGCGCTGGCAGGGGAGGCTGTCTGAGCGTATCGGGGAGTAGGATGCAGGTCCCCTGCACCGCTGCGGGGGATCTGTATCCTTACCCCGCTGCCTGCCCGGCGCCTGGGACTGCATGTCCCGGGCGTCGGGCGCTAGACCCCGAATATAGGCCGCACCCCCACTTTAAAGTCTTAAAGTGGGGGAAAAAAGTGCGGCCTATATTCGAGCCAATACGGTATATGTAACATACAAGCTTCAGGGCAAAACATTTTTTTTAAATACTGTATTTGCTCGATTATAAGACGAGGTTTTTTCAGAGCAAATGCTCTGAAAAATACCCCTCATCTTATAATCGAGGTCGTCTTCTAATCAGACCTCGATTAGGTTGCCAGGCTGCTTACCGGTGCTTTGGTCGCGAGCAGCGTCTCTTCTTCTAGCTTCAGGAGAACAGGAAGCTAGTAGAGTGTCACATAACTCTGCCTCCCCCCTCCTTCCTCTGGAGGTGGGGCCAGAGAAGTTGCTTGCACAGCCGGGCCCCTGCAGAAGTCTTCGAGTGGGAGATCTGCAGTTCAGGTAAGGGGGTGTGGGGTTGGGGGTTTGAGCGTGTGTGTGTGTGTATGTGTGATTAATGGAATGAATGAGTATTTAAATGTTTGTGAATGAGTGTGTGTATGATAGCATGGATGTGTAAGGTGGGGGGTGGTGGTAGCATGGCATAGGGAGGCTGTACTCACACTCATATCATCCCCAGGTTCCAGCATGTACTGGCTGCCTTGGCTTAATATGAGTGTGATTGCTGTTAGCAGTTTATATATATATATATACCTCCAGAAATGCCTTTTAACCCCCTATATGCCACTCTGCCCCATGATATGCCTTTTTAACCCCCTATATGCCACTCTGGCATATAGAGGGTTAAAAGGCACATCATGGGGCAGAGTGGCAAATAGAGGGTATAAGGCATTTCTGGGGGCAGAGTGGCAACCCTGGGGGCAGATGTGCATAACTGGGGGGGGGCAGGTTGGCAAATAAAAGGAAATAAAAAATATATATATATATTTCTCAATCATAGCTTTTATTTGATATGAAAAATTGTTTACATGCATTAATATTTACTAGTAAGACTTTTTTTTCTATAGGGTAGTCTTATATTCAGGCTTCTTGTTTTTTTCCTAAATTCATATTTAGATTTTGGGGGGTCGTCTTATAATCAGGGTCGAGCAAATACGGTACTTAAAGGGGTACTCAAGGTGTCACTTTAATGCATGTGATAGCTAAGAGCGTCCTTTAATTTTTTATTGTGCGTCTCTACATTGGGGGATCCTGCAGCTCACCAGCTATTTTCCCTGCAGGAGACGGATTCATTTTTTTGCCATATGCTTACCACCAGCAAGCGCTCTGGGCTTCTCATTGAGTGACATGTATTGTTCTTCTCTGACACTCCAAGGGTTAAATATTTTCATTATCTTCAAAAAATAAAAAACAGTCTGTTCTGTTTTTTGGCCAGGCTGGCTTCTCACCAGTCTTGATTTTATTAGGGTTTGATTGATGTGTTTGTTTTTCCAGTGAGTCCAAATTATTATTACTTTTTTAACTTTATGTAAAACCAGTTTTGCCTCTTTCATGAAAATGAACACTAAGTGTTCACACCCAAGGGTTATTCTTGGTGCACATATTAGGAGTATTCATCTCTCAGCTTGGGAATTTTCTAGACTTGCTGCCTCCTGTTATACCAAAAAAGACCCAAATAAGATCACAAGAATGTATTACGGTGTTGGGCATATAGGAACAGGAAAAGTCATAAGCGTAAGGACCCAAGAGGTTTTTTAACCTGAAGCCAAGAGCCAACCTTTTCTCTTGCCCAGGAAAGGCGTCCTTGTTTACATAGTAATGACAGCTAGCTGCTCTCATTATGTATCCATAGTGCTCTAGGTGCATCTTCTACACACCTTTTGCTAACTCAGTTTAAGACTTTAAAGCCAGTTTAGTTTGATTCCAAAGGAAGCAGTGGGTGGATGTAACAGGAATGAAGTTACGAGAGGTGGTAAGGTGACAGCTGGGTGACACATTTCCTTCCGGAATGTTGACACACTCCTGCCACGTGCTCCCAGGCTAGGGTCAGAGGTGTGTAATTGTCTCTAATTACAAGGAAATGATTGCTGCCTCATTAACCTGCCAGGAAAAAGGCGAGGCCCTGTCTGAGGAGGTGAATTCCTCCCATTCTCTGGGTCATTGAGAGACATTCCCAAATCAGGTTTGCTTGGTTTAATGGCAATCCTAAGTGATTACTGGCAAGGAGCGCTGACCCACCTGGAGCACCCAAGCAAGACTCAGGTCACGAGTTTGGCTTACTGCCTACAATTCAGCCTCAGGCTATTGGCACAGGTACTTCTGGTTGTATAACTGTAGTGTTTATTACGTACTGAAAGCTGCCAATTAACTACAGTCATGTCAAATGGTTTATATTCTAAGCTTGATAAAGAGGGCATCAAACCTTGGCGACTTACCTAACTGAGCAGGACTCCTTAGGGGAAACTGTTGTGACCATTTTGATTACAAGAAAAACATAGTAGTCTATTTAGGTTATTTCTAGAACATAACTTTAAGTTTTGGAGTTCTGGATGCTTGTTGCTTATTGTATAAACCGATAATGCCCTCTATGGAAGCTACCTTCAAGGAGAGTGGCAATTTAATATTTCTATGTACTATAGTGCTACTTCACTGTAGCGTACATTTTGTAAATAGAGCTGTGTAATTGTGTCTTAGATTTTTAGACTCTTATTAAATCCATTGCTTGTGTTAAACAGGGAAACACTTACTCCCCTAAAACTCAAGGTGGAAACATTTCATCTGCAGAGAGGAGCGTATGTCTGAATTGACGTAACATTGGGAGAATGGGCTACCTGGGTGGTTCAAGAGCATTTCGATGGTTCATCAGACACAGAATAATCATATCATTAAACTTACCTCTAGCTAATGAGGCAGAAAGAGATTTCTGCTACATGCATTTACCCTAGCACAGAGAGACGATGACAGTTTCAAATGACAATGACGTTCTAATGACACCTTTTCCCATTTACTCACGTAAATGGTGGGGAGGTCTTAATAGAAGGTATTTTTAGCCTGTGTTTGTAACAGTGAACGCTCAGGAAGAATGGGATTAGAAAAGGCCGCGGAGAACAGTGTGGATTTATAAATCTCTCCCAGCAGGCTCTGCCGAGTTTCCAAGCAGGAACAAATAGGTTGGTCAACTGTAGCATTAGAGGCTTTGTTAGCCACCAATACAGGTAATGGTTTGTGAATTAACTCGATCGGTGCAAGGACACACTGTATCTAATCTGTAATCAGAAATGGATTAAGATTGCACTACAGTATGAATAGGTGTATTCAGGGGTCCAAATAGCATTCGCCGTTATTCATCTCCCATCCCAGCCAGAAGCCCTTGGCAGTAGATCGGTTTGATTTTTGGCTAGTCCAGTAAAAGCCATTGACTTTTGGCTAAAGGAAGTCAAAGAGCAGAATGATGCAAGCCAGACCCGACCTGACTCCGAGAACCTGATTAAGACATCTCTCTCCAGATCCTGCTTGTCTAGAAGGATGTTGGTAGGCCTCATAACTGTAGAAGAAGGACTTGATTAACCGGCTTCTGTTTCACACCCACCATTCAAACCAGGTCTCTCCTACTTTGTCTGCCCCATTTTGCCCTATATTTCCCTTGATAAAGAAGCCATAGGTACCTGCTTGTAATACCTTCCTATTGTGAGCCCTGTATTTCAGTAGTAAGATTAAAGATATTCATGAAATGGAAACATTGTCTTTCTTATATACTCCTTTAGTTGCATATGCCAGCTGTAACATTTGCAATGCTTCTAAATTTGTCTGTATCAGTGGTGTTGTTGTGTCATTCAGCATAATAGATATAAGTGATATATAAATAAAAGATTATATTAATAATTCATGTTCTGGGCTGGTAGCGCATGTGCCTGGAACAAAAACCATATTGGTAGGTGTAAGGCTGAGAGGATTTGTAAGACAAAGAACTCATATAGATTTTTGATGAACAAAAATCCTACAGCATTTACCATGGAATGAAATGAAACAACAATTTAGCAGTAATTCTTCTGGTACACTGATAAAATATTAAAATGCTCTATCTCTCTACATTTCCACAATTAGAGATTCACATGGACCTCGTTAATACTAGTGGTGTTCTTGGCTGTATACGGTAGTTAGATGTAGGTACGGTTCAGATTTGAGGAGATGTAAAGTTGTACTGTGTTCAAAAGACAACAAAAGCCATTTGTGTTGACCAAAGGGACTGAAAGGTGCAGGAGAGAGTGAAATAGTGTGAGAGGTGGTTGATAGTTGTCTTCCGGTTGCTCTGATTTAGATTTTCATCAGGTTTCCTTAGAACCACCAGACTTTTATTTGTAGATTGCAGTTCCAAACAAGGCCACATGGAGTACCTATGCACACTCGGCATTGTAACCTAACTTAATCCTCTCTGTGATTCTTCAAGTCATGGCTGTTGTTTTTTTTTTGCCAAAATAGAGCTGGATAGAGGTGCCATTGGCCTTGGATAGACTATCCTAATAGACCTCACATCATCACATCCTCTAAGATTTCAAATGACCAAAGAGTTATACTCTTGCTTTAGGAGTTGTGGTTAGAGGTATGGTTTGGGGAAGTGCTTTCTTGAGACCTATTATTGGACTTTGTGCCCTTCTGATAGCTGTGTATGGAATTAGGCATTTAAAATAATAGTGATGTATTTTATTTAAACAATTTTCTGTAGTTTATAAAGCTGTTTCCTGCTGTTTCTATACACATTATCGGGGCTTTTAGGGCTGTAGAAACCCTTGATACTCTCTTACCCAGCAAACATTCTGAACTCCTAAAAAGACACAGTATAGCAGGAAAAAGAGACGGAGAGATTTTGGGCCAAAAGTGGGAAGCTGGGTGAATACCATTATAACACTGTGGCCCATCTTCACCAAACCATGGGTTCCTTGGCCTCAGAGGACGATGCTTACTTTCCCACTACCTGTACAGTTAAAAGCCCTGAAATCAAAGGACCCGAATATATTACTTCAGCTGTGGGAAGGCCAGAGTTGGCTTGAGCAGATGTTTTATATTTCTATCTTCTGTCGCGTTTGAAGATTATTTTCCGCCGCGGCACTGCAACTGAAACCATATAATATTCAGTTATAAAATGTCATTTTATCTGCGGATTAAATAGGTTGTCTACATCTGTAAACAGCTGAATGTTTTACTGCAAATATACGCCAATTTCCAATATATCATGTCTGCTTGCAGTGACGGATGTCAAAATATTACCTTTTTTTTTTCAATTACCTTGCCGCAACATAAGCTCGTACAGCTATGAATAAAACTCCAAACGAGAGCAAAATTAGGAAAAAATGCAGCTTATATATAAAACCG
Source organism: Spea bombifrons (assembly GCF_027358695.1). Lineage (NCBI taxonomy): Eukaryota > Metazoa > Chordata > Amphibia > Anura > Pelobatidae > Spea > Spea bombifrons. The sequence continues at coordinate 27,804,275 of NC_071095.1, read as the reverse complement.
GGAAAGAGCCTTCTGTAATGTACGCTGATGTACGGTATGCTCTAAATCCGTGGTTTAGCTGGTAACTACCCCTGATTTTTTTCAGATTTAATCTTATAGGACGTACCATCTGTAGAGAGACTCTTAGAATGGTAATAATCACTCTCTTCTGGTGCCTATTATCTCCTCTGAAGCATTTAGGGGATGGACAAATATTTTTATTGTGATATTTTTCCTTCCAGTTGTATTCCCTGTTCTCAATCCTGCCCTTTACCAAAATATATAAATATATAAAGCACGGTTAGTCTGCGAGCTATATACAGATCCAGAAATATCCTACGAGAATAATTCCTTATTAGGGCAAATGGTGAATTTATTGTGGAATATCAGCAGGTTAACCCATTGTTTTCCGAAGGTACCTGCATATTTACAAGTCATGTTAACCACTTCATTGTATTTGGTGGGATAAAAAACAACATCAGAAATACATTTGTCTCAGAACAAATCATTTCTTTCACAAGCAGTATTACTAATTGAGATTTATAGATAGTTGATGTGGATTCAAGTTTCAGGCTCACACACAAGTTCCAGCTATCAACAAACAAACTTTATATGAGCAGCGTACCAGGTGAAGATGACACCACTTCTCCACAGTGATCAAAAAGAAAAGTATAACAAAATGAGGTGTACCAAATAAGATTATCCCTATGGTCACATGGAAGAGGTAAAGATTGTTTAAAAAGGCTGGGTAAAGCGACACCCCTAAAATAACCTATTCCTGTATCACCTGTCTACTTATCCCTGAAGCTTCCTATTCCTCAGATTGCCAGAGTTTGAGGAGGTCTGTGTTTATGCACTTAATATCTACTAGGACAAGAAGGAACAGCCACCCTGTCATCTCTATTCCACAGGAGCCCCGATGAAGGCCCCACATAAGTATTTCAGCTGAATTAAGGCACCGTAACAGTAATAACCTTTTCATTGCATACAAATCTGAAGATTCCAGAGGGAAATTATCAAACAAATAGAGCAATAATGAAGATCCCATTATACCTGCCACTGTTCTGCAGCTAGTCAGATGGAACTTGTGTACATGTAACGTTGACTAAAACCATAAGAACTTACTCTCTTTACTGAATAAACGCCTGCTGATTACCCCACTTAAAGATGTTTTTTTCACTGCATTTAACTCTTTCTTAATACTGCTGAATGGCCAAACTTTTGCCAGAAATAATTATTTAGTCATATAAAGTTGGCATCATTTATATTTTTAGCTGGAAACACTTTGTTATCACGTAAAAAAAATAGGCACCGATAGGTCTTGCCTGAGCAACTGGAAACAATTCCAAAACATGTGTTTTATTTAAATGTGATTAAACCTTCAGAGGAAAATAATAATGCTTTGTCTGTGTGTAACTGCACCTTTCATGTCCTAAATGCACACTATGCACCATGAGAGCTTGAAAATGATTCCCTTTAACCCGGGGTGCTACCCCATTAACCCACATACCCACAGAATCTCCTCTTTCACCAGATCCTACAAATAGGTTTGATGGTGATATCAGAGGAGATTCCCAAACTCAACTAGAGAGAACCTGACAAACCCGTGGGAGCCTACTTGATCATCCCAATCAGGTTTGCCGGAGTTGGACCAGCAACAGATTCTTCTTTTACTAAATAGTCCTACTATCCTAAAATTTCAATACAGCAAATCTCTGACCCAGGAGTGCGCTGGGAGACTCTGTTATAAGCCCTCTGATGCATGAGCCGACCAAATCACTTCACTGGTATAGGAGAATTCGATTACTCAGAAACCTTTGTGGAGAATCTAATTATTAGTTCCACATAATTTGGTTCCCAGAATTCTAATTAGATTTTTTTTTAGTATCCACGGGAACAAAAAAAGACAAAAAGAATTAATTTGTGGAGTTAAGCAGTAGCTGGCCTGGACATCCACACACCTTCTGCAGAAGATGGTTAAAATCGCCCCCTTCTATCTTTTATCATTATGTCAGATGCATTAGACATACAGGTCTCTCATTTTAGCTTATAGCATGAAATGTCTACAAGATAAATTAATCTGTCTGTGTAGAGATAAAGACAGGGACCTGAAAGGAATCTATCAGAGCAGCTTAAAGGGGCATTGTACCAGGGAAGCAAATACAGTTAAGCAAAGCATGGATGCTACAGCATGGGAAACGCTTGCAAAAACACAAAGGGTTAAATGAGCACAAGGATTGCTTATAACCAGTGTTTCTTTAAGAATAGCTAACTTGTCCCTGTTTAGCTAACTGTGGCCCCGTATTGTGAGTTGTCACATTGCAAGTACAATGTCCGTAATTTGGTACTTTTTTCCTAAAATGTCCACTTATGCTAATGTCATTTTGCTACTGTATATTATATCATAGGTCTTACCCACAAGCAGTACAACCATGAGACTTATTCAGATGGCATTCAGCTGTGTCACATGAGGAAACCAAACCCTGAGTGTTCTCATGGTGGCCAACTTGTTAAGAGTGCTGGTTCTGTACACGATAAAGCCATAGATGCACATATGGCTAGGAGTCTAAACAATATTTTGACAAACCCAGCATTAGCTTGTTCCAAATGTCAGACATGGAACACACACAAAGCCCACCATGCTTGTAGCTTTAGAAGTATTCAGTGACTTACATTCCACCGCAATGTTTCTTGAAATGGTGCAAATGGTGCAATGTCGCAAAGGATCATGTGACTTTCTAATAGTTTCCATTTCTGGACCAAAGCTTTTGCCTGGCTTTGCAGGCGAGGGACTGTATATGGCTCTGCAGGGCAGGTTGCATATGACTCTGCAGGGGAGGAGCCTGCGCAAGACCTTAAATCCCAAGACAGCATTCTTATATTCAGTGATTTAAAGTAAAATTAAAGCAATTGTGAAAAAGAAAGCAGTTTGGACAATAAAAACAAAACCAATGAAGGATGAAATAGAAATTAAATAAAGGTTAATGGATGAAAGTAAAGAAATGAAGAACTTTCAGTTTGAATGTAGTATCTGTAGGCTGCTAGGAGCTTCACGCAAAACGGGTGCCAAATCCAGAAATTAAGTGATGCTTACTGAGACTATAGTTTCTGCTGAACAGTGAGAATAATGAAGAAGGTAGCTGCTTTATTCACAAAGAAGTACCAGCTCCTCTTATCTACTATCAAATTTATGTCTTTATAATTCACCGGAACCATCAGTAAATGGAATTTTCCACGCGATGTTGAATCAGTTCTGTGGAATTCACAGTGAATGGAAATTAATAACTCTTAATGTCAAATGTATACAAAAAGCACACCAAATAATTGTACAACAAAATGTACAACTACAGCAATCTAAATATCTTGTCTTCCCAGAATTTCCAGATACATTTCTAGGCAATAAAATGGCAATTAGCCAAACCTGTATTATAGCATTATGCTCAGAGTTGCCCCTGTTTCTCTTGACCAGCCCTTCTCCGGGCCCAAACCCCTGATGCCCTTCTTTTCTAGGAGGTCAGAATGTTTACTGGGTATGAGGGTATCGCAGGGTTCTACAGCCATAAAAGCCCTGATAATGTGTATAGAAACAGCAGGAAACGGCTGAATAAATTAAACAGGGTAAATAAACCCCACTATTCTTCTTCTAAATGCCCCACTCAGAAAAATTGGTAATATGATCAAAATCAAGTGGCTCCTTCATGTGTCTTTGACCCTCAAGGAGTTAACGGTAGCGTGCCGATAAAGACAGTGACATAGTGCTGGCTGGAAAGTGGGGATCTGTCCAGAGACAGCTGCCCGTGGGTTCTGGGACAGGTCTCCGTGCTGCCAGCTGCCCCCTGCCCACAGTTGCAAACACACTTGTCCCCTGGCAGATGTCTTTGCTTCCGGCTTTAAGCTACACAAGATGTTTGAGACTGCTTGGGAACACACGCTTGTCTTAACGAGATTTATTTTCAATCTCTCCAGAAATAAAGACTGCAGTTCCTTGGTGGTTTGTCTGCATACTTCTTTAATGCAACATTTACATTGTAACAGTGTGAGGGCATCACTTCTTACCTCTGGTAGAATCATAGACCATATCCACTCGTTCACTTCTGTTTCTAAATGTTAGAATGACCAAATATTATAACAGAGTATGTGTTTAAATATGGATTTCTTTCTAGCTATCTATATATCTCTATATTTATCTATCTATCTATCTATCTATCTATCTATCTATCTATCTATATATATACTACTCACTTTACCATGACAAAAGCTACCTTTACTTCCTGTCCTCACAAGGATTCTGTGTGATTCTTAAGTTGCTGATTGTTTTATGTTTCTGACAGCCTTTGTAACAGTCAGGGAGGAGAAAGGAGAGAGTCTCAGGATGAGAAATTGATTAGATAATGGTGCTACCAATTTCTTATTCTATGATATAAATGTTTAAACTACAAGCCAATCCAATAACCTGTCTCTTTGCTGAATACAGAATATCGCCCAAATGCACCTAACATCCTTATTGTTATTGGCGGCCTTTTTTTCTTTTTTATGCCTTTAATGGGCCTTGTAACTAGTGCAGGACTCTGGAAATAAAAAATAGTGAGATTTGTGCCTATTATGAGCCTGATTACAGACAGAATAAATCTATTTTGTTAGATATCCATACAACGTAATTCTTAGCTTTGATTTTCTACTGATCGATTCTATATAATAATGACCTAAAATACAATGTATATCTAAAAGAGTGAAAATTTAGACTCACAGTAGTGTGTTTTGGTAAAGTAAAATATTATCTGGTTAGATTTGCCTCTTTAGGGCTTTTTAATAAAACATCTCTCCCGGCAGCCATACTTAGCAATGTGTTTATAATTAAATGCATTTCAGATAATTCAGTTTTTAATGCCAGCCAATTAACCAGTATTGACAATCCCTTTTGATACAATTAAATCATAATAAAAATCCAAATAAAAAGAATGCAATGTTTTCATCTAATTCTGTGTACTCTGTATTAATGTGATTTTTCTTCTTCTGTCTTTTGAGCGAACCTGTTACTATAGCGAGATCTGCGATACTTGGAATATTGCTGCAATTCTTCTACATCCTTCTCTGAGATATCATTTTTATTAGACAGTAAACTAGCTTTGCTGCAAAACTCAGAGATTAATTCTTAGCCTTATAATTTGACGAAGACAAATAGTTTTGTGTTTGGTCTTCGGTGTCTTACATAGAAGGTCAAAGAGCTGTATCTCTAATTTAAGACTAGGAATATCTTCTGATAAAGTGTTTGCACCCAGGTCCCGTCTTGTGCAATTTATAGGGAAAAAGCCACTTTAGAAGAACAACAACCTTTAATTATTTTGTACTAGAACAGAGAGATAACAAAAGATAAAGACCAACTCTGACCTCAGCATTTCCTCTCCATTTATTGTTTAAAGTCGGTGCCGATCTTGGCCTTGTCTTGGGTTTGAGGAAATGGGGAAGATTCCTGTGACCTAGGAAGCTACTTATAAAATTGGTCATCCTACCAATTGTCAAAGGTGACTTTGCAGATAATAAAAAATATACTCTAGAGCCAAGAATATAGCTAGTATATTTGTTTCCTAGTGATCCTTACTATATTGAGTTTGTCTATTGAAGAAAAAGACTCATTAGCATTTACTTTCACTAAAATTGATCATTAAGAAAGTTAAGGCCCTCTTACATGGCTCAAAAACAACAATATTTCTGCTAAGATGGCCGTAAAAGGTGAAATATATCATCACCATCTTAAAGATAAGGGCCATGAGACCTTCTGAAATTGGTCTTCGTCTGAAATTGGTCTTGGCTATGGCCCCATGGAACACCACAATATGATTGTCTCTGATCCAGGACTGTAGTGTGTCATGGGCTCACCACACATTCTACTAATTTTGAGGCTCTAATTACAACTCACCCTGCTCAAGTTTGTATTATTACACAGGGGATATGGGTATCCAAATGGCACTAAGGCTGGTGGTCTACAACAAGCTCCTATCACAAGGCATTGTGTCTCTGCTAACACAGAGGTAAAGGAACAAGAAGGAGATATCATTGATTCCCTCAGACCTATTACAGAGAGTACAGAAAGCACACTCCATGTCACATTCAGATCAGCAGTTCTCGAAACCCAAAGGTATGCCACTGCCTTGTGTAGATTGGGAGCCTTTGACAGAAACCAAGATTTTGTTTTCAACAAAGAAAAAGGAAATAGATTGTCATCTGTGATGGAATGCCATAGTAGGCCAGCACCTGAGAATTACAGAGTTACACCAACCATACTACCCTCAGCTATCTTCACAGCTATACAGGAAGGAAGTGCTAAGAGTTAAGTTACAGATTACTTTCAATGGCAAAGTGACAAAGAACAGAGGGGAGAACAGATGGGCGGATAACGAAAAAATGGCAAGAAGAAGAGAGGAACAGAAAGAGCAGAAAAGAAACAGCCCCGAAAATAGCAACATCTGAAACAAACGCCTGATTTGCAGCTTGCCTGCATTCTAATGTCTTTCTGTTTTCCAAAGCTCTGCCTGGCATTTCATGAATAGCTTATAACACTTTCCCGTCCAAGATTATTCCTGTGTTTGCGATCTGGTCGGTGCAGGTTTCCCATCCCCCTCCACAAGCTTCTCGAGAAGCAGTTTCGGCACAGCTTGTGGGGTGGAGGCTGTAAATCTATCATGCTGGCTTAGGTCCCACTTAATATGGAGTTTCTGGGCAATCCGATAAGTGAGATGTCTTCTTTTCAAGAGGTGGAGTCAGTCTAAACCAGTCTGACACTGGACAGTTTTAGCGGGCAACCAAATAGTAATCAATGTCTATTATACACTCACTGGCCACTTTACTAGGTACACCTGTTCAATTGCGTAACAGAAATAGCCAATCAGCCAATCACATGGCAGCAACTAAATGCATTTAGGCATGTAGACGTGGTCAAACCGAGCATCAGAATGGGGGATTTAAGTGACTTTGAACATTGTTGAATATTGTTGCTGACCATGTCCATCCCTTTATGACCACAGTGTACCCATCTTCTGATGGCTACTTCCAGCAGGATAATGCACCATGTCACAAAGCTCACATCATCTCAAACTGGTTGCTTAAACATGTCACCAGATCTCAATCCAATGGTGTATCTTTGGCATATGGTGGGATGGGAGATTTGCATCATGGATGTGAAGCCGCCAAATCTGTAGCAACTGCGTGATGCCATCATGTACATATGGACCAACATCTCTTAGGAATGTTTCCAGCACCTTATAGAAAATATGCCATGAAGAATGAAGGCAAAAGGGATCCAACCCGGTACTAGCAACATGTACAGATTACAGTGGCCAGTGAGTTCATATGTTGATGTTATATAGTTAAAACATTCTCTTTTGGGAATACCCATGGGATATGACATGTGCCATCCATTTCTTGTGGGTGTATATTATACACTGTATAATATATTTGTTGGCACTCTCACATTTTAAGGGGAAGTGTGTATTTCACTGCTTTTATTTGTTAAAACTACCTGTCAGTTTGAAAATAAGGTAATATTTTACCTTAGTGATCTTGGTTCTCCTCGTACACCCTTGCAAAAGCTGCTAAACCAACCAATAACAATCAGCAACTTAACAATAAGGGAGAGATAACTTAACTTAATTTGGAGGAATAGTCATGGAGATCCAACAGGAAGTTAAGCTGGTATCTCCTAAATCAGGGGTGTCCAAGTTTTTTCTGCAGTGGGCCACTTCATCAGAATTGTATACGTGCCAGGGCCGCACTCATTTTTCACTGTGAGAAAATATGGCCTTTAATAAAATATGCAGATTAAAATAAAGTAAATGATACAAAACCTTTACTTTTCCTCTCACTGATTTCTGGGCCTAGAAAGGGTTGTGACTGCAAATTCAGGATAATTAAAAATGAAATAGTTCTATTTATTCTAGGGATACACCAAAATGAAACTTCTGGACCAAAACATTCACTTAGCCAAAACCGAAAATGACCCCCCACCTTTAAAAATAATACTAAAACCTCAAATTTTTAATAAAAGTAGGTAACACACCACAATTGGACAAAAAAAATTAGCAATATGACTTGGCGTGCTAGGAATGTGATTACTAACAGCAATCACACTCCTATCATACCCAGGCAGGCAACCAGTAAATGCTGGTACCTAGGCATGATGGGACTGTGCTTGCTTTGATTGCTGTTAGCAATCATACTCCTATCATGCCAAGTCAGCCAGTACATGCTAGTACAGGGTGGCTGTAAGTGATGTGCAGATCCCATACTGCTGACAGCATCAATACACAAGGGGGGCAGCTATCTAGGTTTCAGCATGTACTGGCTGACTTGGCATGATAGGAGTGTGATTGTTAACAGCAATCACAGTCCCATCATGCCTAGGTTCCAGCACTTACACATCCAACCAGTAAATGCAGGAACCTAGGCGTGATGGGACTGTGATTGCTGTTAGCCAGACTTGGCATGATAGGAGTGTGATTGCTAACAGCACTTACACATCCATTATATCACACACACACTCATTCATTCATATACGCATTCATTCACAGATTAATTCCCTCAATCACGCATACTCATTCAAACACCCTCCCCACCCCCTTACCTGCACTGTAGCTCATCGATGCCGCTCACAGACTTCAGCAGGGGGCGCGGCCTCCCTCTGCGTTCTCTGGTACTGCACAGAGGAAGCAGGACTGGAGAAGAGTCATGTGATGTCACGTGAACTCTGCTGGGTTCCGCTTCCTCTTTGCAGTACAAAAGACCCTCCCACTGGTAAGTAGCAGGGCTCTTGTTGTAGCAGGGCTTGAGGTACGGCCCGCGTAAGATCGGTTGCCCTGGCTGCCAATCTTACGCGGGCCGCACCTGGAGGTCTCGCGGGCCGCATGTTCGACGCCCAGGTCCTAAGTGGTTTGGGTGTGTATGTGTCAAGCTTGGAGGCAGCATCTCGTGGCGTTTGGATATGGGACCCAACGGCAAGGACCAGATAAAGGTACAGAAAGACCGGAATGTCTGAACGGAAGGAGTTGGCAAGCTGTAGTCAGAGACAGTTCCGAGGTCTAGGCAGGCAGCAGGTAATGAGGTCCAAAGGAGAGCCGAGGCCTAGTAACTGGGAAGTCTGGTAGAAGATGGAGGGAGAAGGGCGCATGCGTGTCTGATGCTTCGGGGTTCAGAATAGAGATTATCCGGCCAGGCGGATTTGAAGAGGGGGTTCCTGCGTGGGACCTGGACGTGCCAGGTAAGTTATGACCTCGGGTGGTGCAGGCACGAGGTCCGCAACAGTATGTATAGTACAAATAGATAGGATATAGAGCACATGCCTTTAAAATCTGATCTGTACACAGTGGGAGTTAGATTCTTTTACCTGGGGCTATAACCTTTCTCTGGGGCCCGAATCCCTGCAATATTTTACATGTACTTACCCAGTTAACTGTAATAATGTATTGTGACCAATCAGTGAATTTGTGGCCCTCTTAGATCCATTATATTATATGGTTATATCAATTACTGTGAAATTGCAACAGGAGCATAGTTCTATAAAACAATATTAAAGAGACAGTAACAATAGTTTCTTGAAAAGGGAAAGAGCAGTATATATCAATTAATACAGACCTCGACCGCTGAGATTTTGTAGAAATATTTGGTGTTTTTTTAAGGCTATGTGTCCCTTATCGGTCTTTTGCTCCTGATCCTGTCTTTCTGCCATGCTCAAGTCTCGGAAATAGTGGGGATGTCAGTGAAAGGACAGAGGAAAAGGCAAGGCCTCTTTCAACTTCCTTAAACATTAAGGAGGCAAAATCACTACAAAGTAGGAGAAACTTTGACCTATGCATCCTGATAAATCTTATCTGGTTCGAACAATCTAGGCTGGGCAGGAGAAGCCCCCATAAATAATGTGTAAAACATCACGCAGTGCGTCTATTACTATATAGTGACCAGTACTATATAAACATGGATTTAAGTTCCAGATACCCCATTCTAACAAAATCAACACTGTTATGGGCAGAGCATATAGGTTAGGGTTAGAACAGAAATAGGCGCTGCATGTTTGAAAACGATGCAGGGCCTCAATGGGAAAGGGCGCAGGTTTTCTTTAATCATGTGCCAAAACAAAATACAGCTTTTCTACTGTCCACCTTATAAGCTAAGCCTAAAGGAAGATCTGAGCAACTTAACTAAATGTAAATTTAAAGACGATGGGGCACGTGGGTCCCTTTTTTGGATGAAGAATGATAACAGATTCAGGGACATGCATGAAGAGTGCAAGCTGCAGTAAAGACATCACTAAATGTGAGGTACGGGGGTGGTGTTAGCTTGTGTGATTATATGGTGTAAGGGTCTACGAGTGTTTGCTGTTAACATGGGTATTTTATGTCAACATACAGTGTTAGATTGTGTGCCAGTATTTGGTGTTAGCAAGCGTGCGTGAATTAGCATGAGTGTGTACTAGCAAATGGGGCAGTGTCATTGGTGAGCCTAGGGTTAGAGAAATGAGGGAGATGTGTATGAATGTGTAAGTGTATGTTGTTAGAGTTAGTGAATAGAGTGCATGTTAGTATAGGCCTGTGTGTTCGTTAGAAGGGGTGCCCCATATAATGACTGCACCCAGGGGCCACTATCCCTAGGCCCACCTCTGTCCAGAATGAGATGCTACGAAGGATTCTGTAAAAAAAAAAAAAAAAAACACACTGACTCTTTTACAGTGTTTACGATGTTTTCTGTTCCATGTGATTACATGACTCGTTTGTGTAAATATTACATAAACTGCCTCCCAATAAGAGAGCGTCTAAGGTAAACAGTGATTACTGACAAGTTAATCTCCGTTATCTACATGGCAGGTGGGGCCCGGGGCAAAAACCACCACAAAGCAGGGCAGACAGTGTTTAAATTGGTACTTAGGCAGTACAGTAATGAGGTGAAAGTCATCCATTAATCTACACAGTGTTATTAGGTGTTTGGGACTACGTGACAGCAGATGAGACTCATTCAGCCCATCTAGTCTGCCCATTTTTCCTGCTGTAAGAACATTAAACGTTATTTAATCCTTGCTTCATGCCAGCCTTCTTCAAAAGGTCTTATACCTCGTCTATTCATGTTTAAATTCCCTCATAGCAACAACCTGGGACACCTGGTTCTAAGACCAGACCTGACTACATGTGAGTCATACCTTCCAAGTGTCCATGTTTCATTTCAAAAGTCCCTTCTGTCATGCCTCTTTTGTAGAAGCTTGCTTAGTGTAAGTGTATTACCCTAAATGACCAAATAAAGCCCTGCCCCTTGACCATGCCACCATCCACACCCATATAAATAACAGGCTCCCTACTGTAGCAATTTGATTGACTTTGTGTGGATATTTCAAATTCATCTTCCTGGATCATTGCACAGTGAATCACCAGCTCTAAGCATTCATACTAATAAGTGCTTTGCCCTGTGTAAATGACAGCATATGTGACAGAAGGGATATATTCACGGAAAAGCTGTCTGTTAACCCCCGGATGTCTATGCTGATTGCTGTAATTTGGTGTGAACAAAACACAGCAGCTGCCTCATCGAGAGGACTTCTTTGGTTAAAGGGTTTTGCAGGAGGACAATATACTACATATTTTCGCTATTGCTAGATCGGAGGAGGTGAGGGTTCAAGTCCTTGATCATTTGCTTTGGTTATAAAAACATTATTCCTTTAATGGCTGCAGAATAAAGTCTAGGCAGCATGTCTGCCTCTGCGTATCTGTTTCACAAATGTGTAAATATTGAATGTATTTCAAAATGAGATGAACAACAAAACAACAACAATAATAAAGGATGCAGTCCATGGGGACCACATCGGTTACGTGTGAAAATCAGGGAAAACTGTACAATACCTAGCCATTCTATACAATGCCTGACTGCTACAGACTAAGTGTGAAAACTGGACATTTTAATATAAGTTTGTCTAGGTTCAAACGAATAAAAGCGAAATATTGTTATAGTTTGCTGGAAAGCATGTTGTACAAAGGACGTTGAGGAGCAGGGTATATAAAAATAAAAAAGCAGAGGCTCAGCACTCAAATGGTAAGATGAGTTTTTTCACACAGGCAACGTTTCTCTCAAGCCTCTGCTTTTTTATTTTTATATATTGAAGGGTTTGATGGTACCCTGGCTCCACCTGACAACTGAGTGCTGTATTCCAACCTTTCCATTTGAGGACCAGGGTATGACATCATAATGCTTGTCCAAACACTGGTAATTTCCCGTCCTTATTCTGCCTCGGTTACCCGTTATGGAAGTCTGACAGATTTACTTTCATTATATGCACATTGTGCATAACACGTTTATTTTTCAGAATGCATCCTTTATAATGGATACATTTCTGTTTTATCCAGTCAAGTACAGTGTATAACTCCTGCTCTGTTGTCAGAAACTTGCTACAGCTATAAATAAATGTCCCTAGGTTTTATTTTGAAAGTCTGATGATTTGACTGCAACCTTCCGAATTATGTAATAGTCATACCTGGGAACTTCTAGGCTCCGGCTACCGGGAGCCTTCCCTTGCGCGACACGGCCAGGACTACACACTGAGGTCAGCGTGAACACCCCCATTTAAAGAAAAAAATGAGCGGGGAGCGGGGCGTGTCAAGCTCCCACGACCCGGAGAACCGGAGGACCAGCGCTCACCCGGCATTCTCCGGGTCAAACCCGGAGAGTTCCCAGGTATGGTAATATTGTAATAATGGAGGGCCTTAGTTTTGTACATCTGAGACTCTTAAGCAGTTTAATTGTATTCTGCCTGGACAGTGCTGATGACTCTACTGAGCATCATTCCATGCATTTGCATAGCAGATGTGCAGAGCGGGTTGAATCTCCCCATTACCAGCTCTGTAAACCCATCTCCCCCAGGAGGAAACCATCTGCACCATCTGTCTGAGCCCCAAGATGCGTTGGCTGCCTTCTCGCCTATATGTTATTGTCTTTTAACTGGAGATAAATGTCTGGTTTGTGTCAGACTCACACTTGGCCGAGAGTATTTAATGAAATCAGTACATGGGAAATTGCATCATGCTTTGGCCCGTGGACTATACCTTGTGTCATCTTTCAGTTGTGTTTCTAACCCCAGACCCCTCTCTGTCTGAATCTTTGTTCACACACCAGCGAACAGTAAACGTAACTTTGTTCGAGAAACAGAAATGGGATGAAAATGTACAGTTTTTCCATTTTTCCATTACTAAGTTCTTGCAAATGTTGTGCGATATGCTCTGAAGTCAGCAGCGTACAAGCATTCTTTTGACTTTCAAACGGGGTTTGGATGGTTCCCCGTGGAAGAGGGAAGCACGGTAGTATTAGTAGCACAGCTGAATAAACCAAAGCAATCAAATACACACCGCTTTTCCCACACAGAGAGCTAGAGCCAAAGGCAGACTCAAACTTAGGAGACAATTATCAGATTTAGGACCACCAGAGATAAGCCACCATGTGACACTTCAGCTGCTGTGAACTACAATTCTGCTAAGCACAGCAAGCCGAGATGTCAGACCACTCGGCCAAATGTTCTCCTGTCTGACACTTTCTCTTATTGCCCATGTTTCTTGCATAACCTTGTGCAATATACACGTAGTCCACCAGCCCAAACTTTTTATTCAATGAAACATAAAAAACTGTTGAATATTTCAACCTACTTGGCACCTAACATTCATAAAGTAGCACTAACATTAAAAGGAGCTTGATCAGGAACAGTAACCTGTTAATCGTTATCGGTTATAGATAACAATTTCCATGTTTATCCATGCTTCTATGAGGATGTTCACAGATATGCCCAACTACCTCTTACCCACCATGTGGACCTTTGGTGTTTTAAATTAAACCGCACATTCAAGCATTATACGGCTTCTTGTCCAGTTGCAGAAGAGCTACTTAGTAAAAACAGCCATTAAATGCTCTCAAACTGATTGGTAAAGTGGATAATCAAGAGAACAGTATGAAATTTAGAGGCAGGATCGCAGGACATCAAACGGAAGTCTGATTGCTAGTCCAAGGCAAGAAAGTAAAGTATGTTCAGCTAGTGATACCTTTCAGTGGACCAGAGTGATAACTATACATAAGTAGAGTACAGAGAGACCCTCAAGTGTGCGGAACATTGCGAGATGAACCCAAAGGATTTGTAACATAATGTCTAATCCATAATCCTAACAATTATGTCTTAAATCTTTATGCATTTTATAAAAAAGCATCCACAGAAGGTATGTTTATTGAGAAAACAAAGCTTAGCATTCATACATTCAGTAAACTTTTTGAAGACCGGAAACAAACTTTTCTGTTTTTCTTTCTTCTATGGATCTAATAAAGAACTTGGGTTGTTTCCTTGACTACGTGACCTTGTTTCAGCCACCCTGAAAGAAAAAACAAAATAAGAAAATATAATGTATATGGGTTTTCAACCTAGAAGAAAGCAAGCAGGCAAGTCCCTGGAGGAGAGATGAGACAGAGAAGCTCCTGATCTATCCTGGATTCTGATTGTGTCACTGTCTCACTTTGAGTTTACTTGACCCATAAACCGAGTGGATAATTAAGTTATTATATGGTAGGCCAGGAACAACACATAGTATGGCAAGCCTGGAAGAATCAACCCGAGCCTCAACTTTCTGGACGGTTTATCTGGACAGACACATTTTTATTTAAAGAGAAAACAGCACCCTGATATATGGCTATTTGCAGTGCCTTGTCTGAGGGCTATCCAGCCACACTTTATCCATAATATAAACAATAGCTAACTTCAAATTCTGCATTTGATCAATCAGCTTGGGTATATTATGTTGTATTTAAGGACCACTCGACCCAAATATGTTCTATAAAAATCTACAACCAAGCAAATAATCATCTCTTGTTCCAACTGCTAGTGCACCAAAAGAATACCAAAGAATTTACATTTATTAAATTATATTGTTAGACCTAGACTGGAAAGCGCCCCATATTCACCCGATTGCTGGCTGGATATGCCCAGTTGCACGCTATGGGAGCATCAAAACGTTACATTCGGCCTGTCATATCCACCTGTCAGCTACACTTATGTCATTATGTGGCGGGAAGTCCACTCATATATAATATTTTGACTTGCAGACCGTATTTATTAGTGGAAAGTTGGCACAAGAGACAGTTCCACTTTTTTTTGAGAGGACTTTCCAGATTTGTGGAGTATATTCTGATTTTAATATACAACAGCCTCAATCGTATTTGTGGTCTTCTGACCAGCTGTGACCATCCCAGATCATTAGAAGCACACAATCCCATTAAAATGTTCCGTCCTCAGCATAAGAGGTTGCATGATGATTGCTACAGTGTACTTAGGTTCATGTGGACATCACTAAATCAGGGCTGTGGCTGTAGCACTGTTCTCTGCAGTCACTTAAATTACTGCTTTGTGGGTAATAGACGTTTTCAGACTTTTGTATCTTTGTTGGATTGTCAGGCATGTTTTGAGGCCCAGTCACAAACCAGAAGGCAGCGGTTCTCCTCCTGACAGATACACAAATAGCTTTTGAGCCCTTATCTCTCAGCTTTCAGCAGTGTGGTCCACCTTTTATTTACAACCGATGATGTGCTTTGAGTGTACAAAATGAAAATAGAAGTCACAGCCTATGTGGGGCCCCAGGAGCCACTGCTAATCAGGAGACGTGAAGTCAATAGTGTGAAGGTCATTAGATAACATTCAGTTCCTGTATCTGTCCCAGGAGATACCAGCCAATTGACCATTGACATTAGCAAATTATTTTAGTATTCACGTTCCATGCGGACAACCCAGATGTAATAAAACAGTAATTAAAACTAATTCTAAGCAGGAATGATTATGATTACCATTTAAGTTACCATTTAATCATCCTGCTCAAGACTTTTCTGTCATACACCTGACCTTGGTCCCTGTGAGTCCAGCTCCACTATAAAATAATTTAAGAACATTTCAAAAGCTACTAATTGAGTAGTCGCTCAAGAAGATCACCCCACGATATTGTTTATTGACCGAACGTCAACACATTTTAAGCGTACTTGGTTTTACAGAGCCTTTGGGGCTTGGTGAACAAACAGCATTGTGATAAATCTCATGGCATCCTGAGACGGTGACGATGGAACACCAGGAGGATTTATTTACATGCAATATTTTGTGGCGTGTAACAGACACATGCAGATTTCAAGTGGTAGAGGAAGCTTTCATTTCGCCAGCGGCTCCGACTTCCAGCTGAGCCCCTTTTTGGTTCCCCTGTGTTCCAGTGAGGGAGGTTTATGTCTCTGCATGCTCAGGAGATGAAAGATACATTAAAGACACGCACAGGATCACTGTGAACCATCTCATCCCTTCCTCCCACCTACTGCGGACTTTATTACAAATAGCTGTTGTCTTGTGCAGAGTGTTAAGTGGCCTCATAGATGAATTGCACATTTGCTGTCATTGTTAGGAAGCCGAAGAGGAGGAGAATTTCAAAAGCGGGTGTTTGTTTAGCTTGTAGATAGCCAGTACAATACATGGTTATCACCTAAGTACTTCAGAGAATCCCCATCTTTCTTACCACTAGGGTTTGTTGCTGATTTTTTTTCTGGGGGTGTCTTGATGCTTTTCAGGACCGTTCTGACATTTATATTGTATGCTGATGGCTGTATGGTCTTGTGGCATTGTTTAGAGAATACAGAGGTATAATACAGACCTGACTGATCCTGCAGAGTGCACCACACCTCTAAATGCTGTTTTGGGTTGATCAAATAAATCTTTTGAAACTAATTATACTAAGGGGATCTGCTCAGATATTGCTCTGCTCTGTGATATTGTTTCAGCATAAAATAATGTGGAGTTCTGAAACATGACATCATATCCTGGTACTGAACAGGTAGAAGCAGTGATCTTCTGCAGCTTGGTACATTGGAAAGTGGAGGCATTGTCAGGCCTGGAGCAACAGCACCATAAATAGGGCACTGGTCTTCAAGGCTTCTTAAAGTACTTTGGAAAATACATTATACCTAAACCAAAGACAGCGGAAAAAAATTGCAAATACCTTTAAAAAAAAAAAAAAAAGAAGCCAATTATAACAATTCCGCTTCTTGAATCGGAAAAGCTTAAGATAATGTCTGGTGCAGAAAAAACTAATTTTTTTTCCCTTGATTTTCTGCTTTGGTTGCATGAAATCGCAGGTGGGTGTAAAGTACATGTCTTCCATTTCATGCAGGTTATAAGCAGTTGAGGCTCATGTCACGGGTAAAGCTTTTCTTGCTGTAAGGAGGGGCAAGTGGAGTGTCAAGCCACAGAAACCTACCTACACTAAATTCCCATGGGTCGAAAGCAGACCCATGAAAATAAGATCCTGGCTCAATTTCGTTACATTGTTTAACCCTCCAGGAAGGTGCCAAGAGTGGTTGTTCTCCTATATGCTAAAAAGGTTAAAGATAAAAAAAGACCTTAAAAATATGGTTAGTAAAACAGTGCATGATATAAACACCACATCGATACGCAGAATTGTGTATTTTGTTGAGCTTCAAAAAATAATTAGAACATGACACTCATCCTCGGTAAAACGCAAGTGAAATCAATTTATACTAGACGGGGGAGGAAAACACATTTCCTGTCGTCTTGTATAAAGGGAGGATTTTCTGGATTTACAAAGTATATCTCATGGAGATTATTTTAAAATTAAAATGTTGGGTCGTAGAAAATAACGGATCAATTTCCGTTGTAATTGTTCTGTTAATTTTGCTCATCTGCAGTCTCCTGGCTGCAGATGCATGTTTACCAAAAAAATGTAAAAAGTCATATTTGTGCAAAACTAATGCTTTGGCGCAGTGGGTATTTTTTGCGGAACATCGGCAAAAAACATTCGGAAACATTTTAGCTTTTCCTTTCCTTTTATATAAATCCTCAATGCAATTACATACCAATCTCTGCCAATGTGTCTCTCCATTCTTGTAAAAGCTACAAATTTTAGGCAAAGTGCCATAAACCCACTTTCTGACAATTGACTGTTATTGAAGGACAGGTTTGTCAAGGGCAACTCTTCCGGCGACGTGTGTAGCTTTGTTTGTACAGGGCCAACCGCCATATGGGGTTTGTAGTGAGTTAACATGTGTCTTGTTATAGTTCAGGGTTAATTACTAGATTTCTTAGTTCTGCTCTACATCAGGTAATGAATACCTCTGTATGGCTATACATATAGCTTTGATATTCCAGAGGGGTAAGAGGGGGTAGCTATCTATGGCCTAATATCCTTAAGGGCAAGTAGGGAGAACTCCCATTATTCCCAGGTATTGTCATACTGTACGCTCACTAGGGTGACCACATTTTATTTCTGCCATTCAGTGACACATTATGAAGCCCATGAGATCACACACACAGATGTGTGTGTGTGTATATATATATATATATATATATATGTTAGACATGCGTTTTTAACTAATATGTACTTTTCTCTTTGAAGTAAAGACCATGATTGAAATATGATTTCAAAATAACAGCTCAACTGGCAGTTTCTTTAATATTAACCCCTGCTGCCGATATATATAAATATTTGCCCCTGCTGACGATATTTATTAATATTAGCCCCTACTGTCAATAAATATAAACATTAGACCCTGCTGCCAAACCATTTTATATTGAAAAAAATTGGACCCTACGCAAGCATTTCCTTGGGCCGCACTCCACGCTTCATAGCATGCAATCACTCCCTCTGCTCCTGCACCACAAAATAAGTATAGTTCAATTAAACAACAATTAAAACAGCACTTGCATGAATAGATCAACTGATTAAGACATACAAACCTACATAACTACATATATAAATAATGTATGGAAACACAGCATAGCAGGGATAGATCAACACGTTAACAAACAAACCCAGCTTTGCATGTATAGATCAATTGAAATTCACATATGAACCCAGCACTGAAGGCATAGAATCAGACAAACACATCCTGTATTTGCAGGTATACAATAATAATGTATGGAAACATAGCATTGCAGGTATAGATCAACAGAACACACAAGCCCAGCACTGCAGTTATAGATCAACTGGAAATCACATGTAAACTCAGCACTGATGGTACAGATCAAGAAACAGCACTGCAGAACTCAGCAATAAAGGTATAGATAAAAACCCCTAAATTACAGGCATAGATCACAGGTTATAGAGCCCAAAGCCAGCCCTGGTGTGCACACTGCCCACTTAGAACCTGACCAGCACCCAGATAACACACATAAGACTTGCCATCTTTGTCCCCAAACAGCCCAGCATGAGTCAACTTTGTCCTCAAACACTCTGTCCTATGCTGTCTTTGTCCCATAAGCACCCTGCCTGCGCCATCTTGGTCCCCAAGGCTCAAGCACCCTGCTTGTGCCATCTTGGTCCCCAAGGCTCAAGCACCCTGCTTGTGCCATCTTTGCCTTTCCACAAATCAATTATACATGTACGATACACTTTTACATTCACTCACTAATTCACACTTTCATTCACATAATTTATTCACATGAATATTTATTCTCTCCCTTATTCAGATAATTCATCTACACACTAATTAATACTCTCCCTCATTCAGACAATTCATCCACACATTAATTCATTAATTCTCTCCCTCATTCACACAATGTATCCACAATGTATCCATAAATGTAATTCATTTATTCTCTCACTCAATCTCACTTGTTTATTTCAATATTTACTACCCTCTCCCTCACTATCTACCCCCTCCCTCCTTACTATCTACCCCCCACCCTCCTTACTATCTACCCCCCTCTCCCTCCCTTCTCATAATGTACCCCCTCATAATCTACCCCTCTCTCCCTCCCTTCTCATTATCTACCCACCTCTCCCTCTCTTCTCATTGTGTACCCTTTCACCCCTTTGTAGTTCACTTACCTTCCAGAAGTCCTGCGGTGAGAGCGTGAGGCCTCTGTCTCCCTGCTCTGCCGCGGTGCGCGCTGCTTCACTGCATGACATGCCGGCACCGCAGGAAGCCTCACGGAGGAGACTGAGGGGCGCCGAGCGGTTGCTGAAACTTAATGAGTGACTGGTAATCGGCGCCCCTCTCACTCCTCCGCGTTTAAAAAAAAAAAAAAAAAAAGATGGCAAAGAATGCAGGCTGAGGCTGCCCGGGTCCCGGGCAATCTGGGACGTGTGGTCACCCTATGTCTCACGTCAAATTTGTCATTTGTCATAATGTGTTCACTTTACCCAACAGTGCACCATTACTGCATTAAATTAATATGTTATTAAAGATTGCCGTTTAATATTTATCTTGTTGTGTAATTAGTTCAGCTTCATAGGCAGACATCCTAACCAGTCTCCACGTGCCCAGATCGTTCCTGAATCTTAAAATGTGTTTTATTAACGTGGAATCCCTTAATGAAACATTGACGGAGCTCCTGGGTGGAGTCAATTTCAGCTTTGACCGCTCCATAGTCTCCCAACACCCAACAGCACCTCGGATCAGCATAGTTTAAAGATGACCCTTGGAATGCAGGTACCATATGCGAAAAATGGCACTGCAGTTGACTGATAAAACTGTGCTTTCATTATTTATTGGCATCTTTGCTCCCATTTAGTACATGGGCAGGAGTGTCCTTGGTAATATGATACATTTTCAGATTGCAGACATTCGCAATGGGTTAACCTCTCTCTTTAAACATAATTCTGCCATTCATTATTCCTTTATCTGTGTCCCCAGCCTCCATATGTAAGGATGTGCTAATCCCCAGTTTATACCTAATGCCGGCTAATCACAGTCATTGGGCTGACAGCTCTTATCTACACATTCTGCTCTCCCCTGCCATAGCCATAACCCTAACAACACAGCCTAAAGTGTCCCTCATTGGTAATTTTAAATGTAAGGGATATTTCCCAAGTTCTTTATTGTTTCCATTGCCTAACTTCTGAATAGCCTTTCCAACAAATCCACGTCTTTTTAAAAGCACGGGAGTGAATAGGGTTGGTAGTCTATTAAGGACCACCTAATACTGCTAATCTACTCATTTCCCTCAATACTTTAAAAATCCTATAACATCTATCTGAAATTCCATCTACTACCTATCTGTATTCCTGATGCAGTCAGAGTTTGCCAGACAAGCATTACAGAATCTTATTTTATGAAATAAAATGACAACCTGTACTAATCATTAAAGAAAATTTTAATCTATTATTCCCATCTACGTGATCTCTCGCTCCTGGCTTTGTGAACTGCCGTCTTAGACTGGGTTAACTCTTACAGTTCCAATGCAGATCATTCTTTCAGTTCCATTACCTGAGCAATGGACTGTTTAACATCAGAGCCCATAGCTCACACTAAGTATGGTTCATGATAATAAGATGTTTTTTGGGCCGGTGCCTGTGTACATGTTACACACACAAAGCAGAGCTTTCCAGCTAAAAAATGAAATCAAGACAAAATTAACTATTTAAGTGAAAAGGATTGCATCCACTTTCCTTCCTAAGAAATACCACAGGCTCCAGCTCACGGAATGACACACAGGACCCCTTTTGCAGTGAAAGTACATATTGTTCCGCAGAGCAGACGGTGTAGGGAACTGCGATAATTGAACAGCTGTGTCACCTTGGGGTTTATTCAATTTTGCTCCAGGCCTCAGTGGGAGAGGAGGGGGCAGACTGGTGGGAGGTAGAAATAAGTTTCCTTAGAAGAGAAGGAATATGAAAGGAGTCAGACATACGGAGGTTTGAATGGAAAAAATGAAGAAGACCTAAGCCAAGCCAACCTTACACCTTCACCACATCAAGCATCAGGGTACCGAGGCACCATATCGATAAACAGGGCACTAGGTTTTAGCATATCAATGGGTGAACCATACCCGGAATCAGACTGTCAGGGTTCACAATTTCAACATATCAAGAAAGTACATCTGGAGCTAGAGTAAAGAGTTAACAGTAACCCAATCGTGTTGGGGACGTTGAAGCCCCTCGAGGCTAAACAACACATACTGATTGCACTGGGTTCCGGTAGAAAATATAGCACCCAGCAAGATTGCATACAAGCCTCAAAAATAGGTATTTTACGTATTATTGATATAACGTAAGCAAAAACATTGCAGATTCGGGCATGCATTGCACTGCCAGATGAAACCGTAGCCAGGGGCTCTGCTAGAGGCCCCCAGCACCGACAGTATATGTGAGAATGTTTATTATACTCTATTTATAGACCCACAGATTACTGCCAACTCTATACACCGCTGCAGGAGTCAGGCATCTCTGTAATATCAGGAAAATAATGTTTGGAACTGAGAGTATATAAAATGCTAATAATGTAATGTAAAAGAATAATGGATTTTTTTTACATGGGGAATATACAAGAAATAAAGATGTTCATCCATATATTTTCTTGCTTGGGCACTGTGAGCCTTGGATGATGCAATAAGAATAAGTACAGTGTACTCTACATAGAAATACAGTATACAAATATTTTATATATATATTTATATATATATGTGGTTGCTAACCTATGACCTACTAGCTAACTATTTGTCGTCTAAGCTTAGAGAGGTCACTCTGCACCTAGGGTACGATGTAAGGAATATGTCTCAGGAACTACTTCTTAAGAGCCTGTAGAGGGAGGCAAATGAGTTTCATGGTAGACCTGCTGGTCTCCAATATACACCACCCATTTCAACCACTTTCAGAGATGCTTTGTAAGTAGCTCTGATTAAATAGGACCTCTTTTTTGCTCTTTCAGAGAAGGTTTCTCCCACAAGAGCATGCTTTGTGGTATGCAAGTTATCATGACATCATCATTATGACATAGTAAAAGATTTCCTCTCCAAAGAAAAGTGTTGTATTGACTACTGTTTTAATTGTTGTAGTGACCACTTTTAATAATTCATGGATATCCTTCATGGCATCATCAGCAAGGATACTAATGGTTTTCTGCAGTAGGTACAAAGCTTTGCAAGGTACTAGTGATGGCATCACACGTAAGCAACAAAAAACTGATTTTTTTTCCGCAGCATGTGCACATCTGGAAATTTGAGTATCAGTTGCCCTCAGTCTTGCATCGGGTACGTAAAGAAGTGTTGTTGGCTCTACATTATGTGACAGTGGCAGATGCATTGTGTATTCATTTTCAAGTGTATCCTGCTGAATAATGTCTGTCCATACATACTGTTTCTCCATTCGTAAATTAAATACATATGTACGTTTTAATAATCCACAACAGCCTAGGGATTCATTACAATAAAATTAAGGGGCTTAGCCAAAGTTTTGTTTTGTTATTCTGGGTTTAATTTAAAGCTTCCAAGCCAAATAAAACAGAAAATGTATTTAAAATCTTAAATGTAGCCCAAAGGATTGGATTTCAGGCTGGTTTAAAGGCAATCATAACAATTTCCGTAACATAACTCTAATAAATAAAATAATGAAAATAAACTTGGAACCATAAACCTTAACTATAACTAAGCCACAAGGTTTGGCAGCGTTTACCATGCCAGAAGCAGGTACTTCGACCACAGCTGCATAATCGGAATTGTGCTCACCCATAACCAATAGTTATTAATGTCTAACAATATACATTTCTAAAGCGTATGTAAATATAAAACATGTATAAAATAAAACTCAAAATGTTCAAAACATTTTCAGAAATCTCAGCCATCTACCTTCTGGGACTTATCGTCTAAAGGTTAACTCTTGTAATTGATTTCCAAATTCCAAAGGGCGAATAATCTATAAAAATGGAATCCTTAAATCTTCACGTAGTTGTCTTACTAGGTAGACACTGGATCCAGACGAAAGAGCATTATTCCAGCAAAGTACAAATGAAATCAGCCAAATGAAACACACCTTTGGAGTTACCTATAAAATATGGAACACCAGTAGGACATACAATGAAACCCTGGGATGTACCAAAAGGTACTTGTTTTTTTAATTGGCTCCACTTTAAGAATTGGTATATGTTGATTTTTTTTTGCTGGACATCTAGTGCTTACAAAAAAAGCAATTACTGACATAAACATGTAATTTGTCTTATTATTTCCCCTACCAAGAAATCCCCAAACCTTTCTTCTGTACTCTAGAAATTCACTAACTCTAATTCGTTCCATTTTTGTTTCTGAAGACTAATTTCGACCTATCAAAGTTGCAATTAATTGAAAGCACTCAGCCATGGTATCTGCTCTTTTCATATCTGGATAAAGCTGCCTTATATATTTAATATCTTTACAAATGTGTTCCTGATCTGCCTGAACCATGGCAATCCAAAATCAATATATTTAATTAATAGGATTATAGATAGGGAATTCTGGGAAATTGGGAGGATTAAAGGACAGATTTAGAAGTTAACTGAAACATTAATCTGACTTTCTCCAAGTAAAACATTTATATCTATGTATACTGCTCAAACATTTTTTTTATAAAAATATGTCTGTTTGCCATGGGTGGGGAGGTGGTAGAGTGAAAATGTGTGATTAGACATTTAGGTTTGTGGTCAAATTCAGTTAGGGTATCCTAAAATCTTGGGTACAATAGACATTAATTTATTATATAAATGTTTACTTAACTACATTTTACATATACTATATATATATATTAGATGTTGAGAAACCATGTCAATCTGAGGACAAATGGGCTACTGGAACAAACCATACATGGTCAAGACAAGAGAACCTGGAGTTGATGGAATTCTACTACCACAGCAGATTGAATGAAAGGGGGTAAATGAAGTGTATGAACTATGAATGGATAGAAGACCTGCATCCACACTAAGTGAGAAACAGCTAGTTACCCAATGTTTCAACATAGTTAAGAGGAAGATACTCTTACAACTAGTGATTGATCAGCTGCATCATACAACCCAGATGCAAGGAGACCCAGAAGAACAAGAAACTGTGCATCTGACACTAGAAGCTGGAATTTTGCTACCACCCCTGCAATTACAGAGCAAAAACAACAGCTGAGATGAGGCATGAGACTGTGGATAAACTAGCAACAGTCAACCTTCAAGAGCAATTACCAAGGCTCAGTGGAGAAGGGCCATCACCTAGTATGTTAGAAGATGCCAATAGATGCCTCACAACCTTCCATACTTCCACCATAACTCAGACCAATGAACTGATATATGCTACAGGTGATGTAATCCTGAAAATGCTTGGCTAAATATTCAGGAAGGACAAGAGAACATACCCTCCATGAAAAATGAGATTAGAAACCAAGATCAAGACAAGCCGAAGACAAGTTAGCCAGTCGTAGAACTACAGAAGAGTGTGAAGTTTAAGAACAAGACTCACCTTCTTGAAAATACAAGGGCCTAACTCCATCTGAAGAGACTCCTAAACAAAGGCTCACAGCGCTGGCTATCAGGCTAAGGAGATAACTAGAGAAGCAGAGGCCAAAAAGAAAAAGGCTCTGTTCTCCAGAGAAGCATTAAAGGTGTACTCCCAATTGCGGTGCAACAATACAATAACAGCAGAACCACCAGCAGAAGAAGCTGAGCGGCACTGGAAGGAGATGTGGGAGAAAGAAAAAACACATAACACCAATGCAAAGTCGCTGCAGGACCTAAGAGCAGACTACAACAATCTTCCAGAATAGGAACCAGTCACTATAATAGTAGAAGACATCCAACAGTGAGTGAATAACATGAAGAGTTGAACAGCATCTGGCCCAGACACGGTCCACACTTACTGGCTGAAGAAACTGACAGCGTTTCACACCCGCCTGGCAGCACAGATCAACTAACTTCTAGCAACAGGCTGCCACCCAGCCTGGCTAACAAAAGGTAGGACAGAACTGATCATGAAAGACCCTCAGAACAACATCCTCCAACTATTGTCCAATAATCTTCCTCCCCACAGCATGAAAAATCTTATCAGGCATCATAGCCACCAAGCTACAGGACCACATGGGCCAGTACATAAGCACAACTCAGAAGAGCATTGGGAACACCAGAGGCTCCAAGCATCAGTTGCTCATAGACAGAGCAGTCGTCCAACACTCAAAGTACCAACCTGAGCACAGCCTGGATTGACTACAGGAAAGCCTACGATTCTACAAAATCAACAGGGCACTAAGGCCCTTCCTCAAGAACTCAGTGGGAATATGGAAGATAATACTGGAAGCCAACTTAAGACAGCTAGCATCAAGTGCAGCATATATCAACGTAATGCACTATCCTCACTGCTGTTCTACATAGGCTTGAACCCCCTCAGCCAGTGAATCACAAGGACTGGGTACGTGTATAATTTAAAGAGGGGAACCACCATCAGCCACCTGCTCTACATGAATGACATCGAGCTGTATGCCAAAAGCAAACAAGACATTGACTTGCTGATCCACCTGACAGATTTACAGTGAAAATAATAGGATTTCATTCGGACTAGAGAACTGCGGCCAGATTGTAATAAAAAGAGGGAAGGTACTTAAGACCAATGGGCACATAGCAGACATACAGACTAGCTTCAAGTACCTTGGTATCCAGCAGTCACATAGGAAGAATTATGAGAAGGCAAGGAAGACATTAAGATCCAAGTACCACCAAGGATAAGACAGATCCTGAAAAGCCAGCTCAATGGGAAGGAGAAGATCCATGTCATCAACACATATGGCCCACCAGTTATCAGATATCCTGCTGGCATAGTGAGCTGGCCAAACTAGCACATGGAGCCTGCCGACATGAAGACTTGAAAGCTCCTCACAATGTACCCAGGTTTCCACGCCAACTCCAACACCCAGAGACTGTACACCAGCTGGAAAGAAGATGTGCTAGGTCTAGTAAGTATCAAAACCACTGTCCTGGACGAAAACCAAGAGCACCTGGAAGTACATCAGTAAGGTGGCACTCAGTAAGAGATTACCTGAACCAGCAACAGGTATAGAAGGATGATGAAGTATAGAAAGTACCATGTCAAGGCATGATCCTGCATAGGATGTACCATCGACAAATAACTGAAGTGGCTGACATTGGAAAAAACCACCAGTGGCTGGACAGGGCTGGACTCAAAGACGCCACTTAGGTACTGATAATAGTAGCACAAGAGCAGGCACTAAGTACCAGATCCATAGAGGAAGGTGCCTACCTCATCAGACGGGACCCAATGTGCAGGCTATGTACAAAGGCTTCAGAGACAGTCCACCACATGGTGACGGGGTGTAAGATACAAAGAATGGCACAACCAAGTAGCTTGTATTGTGTACAAGAACATCTGCACAGCGTATGGGCTAAACCCTCCCAAGTCAAAATGGGAGATTTTCTTTAGAAAGGAGAGTCCTTATCTAGGATATGTGAATAAAGCTGGGCTCGTGGCAGTGATGGTGTATAAGCACATACCGGAACCAGTCGATTCTAAAGATCTAGGTTTTGCCCAGGCCATGAGGCTATAGGGTCACAACATAAGGGAACACTTATATTTCCTGTCTTGTGGCTCAACAATGGCACAGTTTACACCTAATGAAAAAAAAATATTATTAATATTAATTAATATTAATATTATTATGCTAATTGAAATGGAGGGGGTTTGGTCTCAAAGAAAATCAGATTAGCTTTTAAGCATGTTTGACTATTTTGACATTGAACCTCAGCAACCGCAAAATGGAGCAGATGGTTAATTTGCACAAATCCATGGACAGAAAAGCTGATGGATCTTCTGTCACATAGGTTTGAGGGTGAAGAATGATTCTATAGCATTTACCCATACATTTTTATTTACTATTACAGCTTTAATATAGGCACCTAATTCATTCACATTATTCATCTAGACCTTTACAAATTCAACCATTTCCTGGCTTCAGAATTTCAATACTTGTCTGCCCATAACCATCTTCTTTTATGACCACATCGTGTTGGCCAGAGCATGAATGGCTCTTCCAAAAATGGCTATGACAAGTATAGCTTCTTACAGTTTCTTTCTCTAAAATATCTATTTTTAATAAAGAAAAAAGCCTAACACAAGTTATTCTGTTCATGAGCAGACAAGCAAGTGCCTTTTCAATAATACGCTGCCTGTTTGGCACAATGATAAACAGGTGTGAAGTGGCATACTCCAAAATAATTATAGAACAAAGAAATATAGAGTAATAGTTAATTTTGCATTAGAGAAAGAAACAATCGACCGTGGATTTTTATTTTACCGCACTGCAGGTCCCCAAAGATACCCTTGTTTTTCTCGCTTGCAGAAACTGCAGAAGAACATGTGCCAGCTTCCTATCTTTCTTCCTTCTGGGGTCACATAAGGGTAAACCTGATTGCAAGGACAGACATGTCTTCATAATGAATAGACACTATTCTAGAGAACTTGAGCTCATATTCTAAAGAAACAGATAAGCATGTGTTAAATAGTAGAGTGTTGCACTATGGTGGTTATAGTCAGAGGTGAGTGAATCAGTTTGTTGCAAATTGATTATTTTAAAATTGCCAAAAAATATATGAGAAGTGGTAGTGTTCCATGAAATTACTTTGACATAAATAGATACATTTTCCTGACAAGTAATCATTTCAGAGAACATTTAATAATAATTTTTTGTAGATCTTCTGGGGTGGAAACTGCCCCAATCAAGGCTTGAGGAGTCTTAACATTCTTACATATTTGACCTTACAGATGATATTGAGGAAGCTGTTAAGGTTTAAGAAAGACCAATTTCAGTTTAAACATTCAAAGGTTGTGTTTTTTACGGGAAGGGCAGTTAAGATAGGGATTCCAGACTATTTTGGAAGGTTCTGATTATTTCCCCTCTGGGTGAAGCAAGTTTCACGGTACATGAAGCCTCCCATCCTTACCCCCTCATTCGGAAATATGGGTGTTGCTATTGGTTGTGAATTCACTTTGATGTCAGGTCAACCAGTAGGGAGCTGAGCTTACGAGCTGTTGGGGCTTTGGTGCACTGAAACAGAGAACATTATCAGCCATCCAGATCATGGGAGTAGGGTTATTTATAAATTCTACTTCTAGATATTCAGAAGCTAATATTTTGTACAAAAGAAAAAAGATGTGAGACAGTTCTAACAAAATATATTTTTTTAGAATTCAAGATTAAGGCCCCTTCATTCAAGGCAGCTTTGTTCACTTGGCTCTGATCGTGGTGTAAACATCCACATGTTAAGCGAATTCCTGAGTTAACTTCACGTACCCCTTCTACTGACCCTTTTCATATTCATGAAAAGGGTTTTTTGCAGATAATTTATTGCAAATACCGCATGAACATCCTGCGGGTGTTTCAAAGTTTTTGGGCACAAAGAAACATGAAACACTTTATCATTTAAACAAATGTTTCATGCGGTTAGTACATTATTCATAGAAGAGATGTCTCACAAGAAAACAGCAACATTGACTCAAGGTACTTGAAGTATTTGTAAACAGTTCTAAAAGCAGGATAACACAGGGATTACTAAATAGACACTGGCATGGATACAGGGAGGTCATCTTCTTTACCTGTAACTTATAAAAAGAGGCATTTTTGTATTATTTTTCAGTCCCTATTTGAAGTTGGTGTGAATGGGACTTTTAATAAGCCAATATATTAAGTTGCAAATGTTTCAGCATGAAAATGATTATAAGAGTGGCTGCAATTTTCTTAAAATAAGAAAAACATGGCGTATATCTTCGACCAGTATATTTGTCCATCATTCTTATTTGTGCGTGTCGACCCGGCATGTAAGACGCATGTCCGTCAATGTGTCTATAATCTTGGAAACTCTTTTTGAAAATCTTTTTCTTACTTTCCCATTAAATTGGGTGTCTCTCACACTCTCTTCCCTGCCAATCAGTATATCTGCGTTACTCTTTTGTATATGTTTGTACCTTCTCATTCACATTTAAAAAGCCAAAATTTCCACTGAGTTGTCCTTGCTGCACATGGCTGTACAAGTCAAAAGTCCAAAGCTAATCCACACACCCTACATTAAAGGTTATTTCTCTTTGATGTGTTTTCAGATTCATTTTTCTTAAAGTATTGGACATTTCGGTACAGAGGTGAAACGCTTACTCGTGGGTGTGTGAGGTGTGGAGTTTGAAAAAATTGTCGGCCATGAGAATGTTTGCTTCTCACTGTTCCAGTAATGAATTCTGCTGTATAACTTTGTCAGGACAGCGCCTTAAAGAATTGATGCTTTAAGTTTGTAGTGAAAAAATAGTAATGCTGGGTCACGCAAGAGCTTTGCCTTGAGGACATAAGTCATTATATATGCTTGTAACACTTAGTTTGCTTGTGACCTGCCCCACTGCTGATGCTCCCATTTATTGAGACTCACTGTCTATCCTTACGTATTACCGTTCACTTAACCTCACAACTGCAGTTATTCAGACTCTTTTTACAGACAAGGGAAGACAAGTTTAATGTTTCCATGTCTAAGCTCAGTGTGGACTAGAGCCCTGCGCGGGACTGCTTTTTTAATCCCACTCCCGCTGTTTTGAATCCCGCTCCCGCAATGTGGGTGTTCCGCTCCTGCCCGCACCCGCCACATTTGTGGCCAATCCTGCCCGCTCCCGCCGCATTTGTGGCCAATCACGCCTACCTCCTTACCTGATTTCCCACGCAGTCCCGCAAGGCTGCCCTCGAGTTGTTCCCTCACAGCGTCTCTCCTCTTGCTCCGCCCAGGAACAAGGCGGAGTCACGGGAAGTGATGTCACATCACGTGACTACGCCTTGTTCATGGGCGGAGCAAGGTAGGAGACACTGTAATGGAGCAGTGAGAAGGCATCCTTGCGGGACTGCGCGGGATTACCGGGACCCACAGGTACAGTGTCTGACCGCCCGCTCCCGCCCGCAACCCCAGAAAGACTGCCCGCGCCCGCAAGTTTTTTGGCGGGTCCCATGGGACCCGCCTCCCAATGCAGTCCTCTAGTGTGAACTCACCGTATGTTGTTCTGTCTCAGCTTGCTGTCTAGGTGTTATTTGAAGAAAGGGCTTCTTTCAACCCTCCTGTAACTTTCTAACGGTCGCAGTATCACAGTTCTGTGTACATACATAGGATATTAGGTATGGGTATCGTACTTGTGGCAGACATCCTACAATATGCAATGGACAAAATATTAACCAAAATCCCCCTCAGATTTCCAAGGAAGAGGAGGGCTGTCTTATCAGATTCTTTAAATACGTTGTTGAATTTATATGTGGTCGTGCCAAATTCCAGCTGAACTGAGAATACCTTCCACTCCTAAAACAAAGAGACAGTTCACCAGCCTACGCTCCAGATTATTAGCCCTTGAAGATCTCTAAACATTCAGCAGAAATTCAGTGTAGAAGGTTTTATATTGACCTGTTCAAATATCGCAACAAGAACGAGGACCGAGGCCCTTCTGTCTTATTCCAACATTGGCCTTCTTCAGGTGTGCTAATGAAAATATATTCTTTAGAGATTAGAACCTTCAAGTTATTTCAACGATTGCCTTTGATCTGATATGAATTGAATTTTTGAGCAGCCTACAGTGTGAAGTATTTGTCTACCTTCTGCAAATATTTCTGAGTTTCAGCTAAATTCCACTTAACAAAGAAGTATTTACATGGCATTCCATGACCGAGGCCCACTCATTGTGTGGAGTGAACACAGGGCACATTCCTCAGGATCTACCCCAGTCTTTGCCCTTTTCCGTGACTATTTGCTTTCACCTACACTCACTGGGGTTGGCTACTGTGGCAACTCTTGTCTTCGGGAACGCTGAGACTGTAATGCTGGTTCTACTGAGTCAATAAACGTATATTGTCCTAACGAGTAAGTTAGCATTTGTCAAAGAATAATTACAACTATTATTATATATATAATTCTAATAGAAAAGCTTAATATTTTTCTTTAACCCCTTTGTGACAAAGGCTGATTTTACTTTTTGTACCCTTCGTGACAATGGCCGTTTTAACATTTCTGCGCTGCTCGTGTTTAGCTGTAATTTTCTTCTTCCCCGTTTACTGTACCCAGACACATTAGAGTTTTTTTCAGGACAAGAAGGGCTTTCTTTAGATGACATTGTTTTGATTGTATCATATTACTTACTATAAAAAAAAAGTATAAAATATGGTGAAAATTTTTGAAAAAAATGACTGTTTCTAACTTTTAGTTGAAAAATCTTTTACTCATCTATAAAAGGTAATGAAAAAACCTTCTAAATAGATTCTACTATTTGTCCTGAGTTTAGAAATACCCAATGTTTTTATGTTTTTTTGCTTTTTTCTACACATGGAGCAATAAGTACAGGTAGCGTTTTGCTATTTCAAAGCCATTTTTTCCAAATCTGGTAATTCTTCCCCCCATGTGCCATTTTGGGTATATTTGAAGCTGGCCAATGCAATTTACCCCATCAAATCATATATTTTTGAAAATTAGACAGCCCAGGGTATTCCAAATGCTAGTATTTTAACCCTTTCCAAGCACTAATTCTACCATCAGCCTTTGTCAAACTTATTGGTAGTAATTTTTTTGCTTTTGTTTTTTCACACACATTTTACTTCAGGTATGATTAAACAGGTTCTGGTATATGACACTATCATAAAACACCCCAATATGTGTTTAGCAACATCTCCTGAGTACAGCGATACTTCACATGAATGATTTTGCCTGGCTGTTTGGGGGCAAAAGGGCCATATTTGGGGCATGCGCATTTTCAATGTTGAACTTTGGCGTTTGGCGATCAACTGCCCATGTCCTAATTGGTACATCTTTGAGCTGGGCCATTTCAGTGTGCCCAATAAAGCCATATATTTTTGAAAACTAGACGCCCCAGGGTATTTCAAATGCTAGTATTTTAACTCTTTCCATGCACCATATCTACCACCAGTCTTTGTCAAACTTTGTGGTAGTCATTTTTTTGCATTTGTTTTGTCACACACATTTTACTTCAGGTATGAATTAAAAGGTTCTCGTATACGTCACTATCACAAAACACCCCAATATGTGTTCAGCAACATCTCCTGAGTACAGCGATACCTTACATGAATGATTTTGCCTGGCTGTTTGGGGGCAAAAGGGCCACATTTGGGACATGTGCATTTTTCAATGTTGAACTGGCATTTGGGGATCCACTGTCCATGCCCTATTTGGTACATCTTTGAGCCGGGCCATTTCAGTGTGCCCAACAAAACCATATATTTTTGAAAACTAGACACCCCAGGGTATTTTAAATGCTGGTATTTTAACTCTTTGCATGCACACATTTTACCACTAGAATTTTTTCAAAGTTTGCAGTAGTATTTTTTTGTGTGTGTTTTTCCCCCACACACCTACTTTATGTATGAATTTACAGCTCCTGGTTTATGCCGCTGTCACGCGACACCCCAATATGTGTTCAGCAACATCTCCTGAGTACAGTGATACCCCACATGCATGGGTTTGTCATTTTTGGGGGGAACTAAAAGGCCACATTTGGTACGTGTGCATTTTTCTAATTGGAAATTAGATTTGTGGCCATCCAAGTAGACACCCCATGGGCATTTAATATGCCAGTATTTTAACTCTTTCCATGCGAGAATTGTTTTAAGCTAATATGCTAATTTTAGGACTTGCTCACAAAAATATATTTTTTATATATCTATTTTATTTTTCTTGCCTTTTTTAAAAACATTTTAACATTTTTTTTCAACTTGAAGGTTCCCCTGATAGTGACATCAGTGGGAAATTATTTTTACATTTTACTGTTTTTTTTTACTATATTTTTCTAATTATTATTAATTTTATTTTATTTTTTTAATTTATTTTTACTAATCACACTGTGATTAGAAAGCTGGGCTCCATTGACTTGCATGGTTGAATGCAGTACCTGTATTCAACCTGCAAGTGGAGCCAGAGTTCTCTAGAGGGTCTGAAGACCGTCTAGCGAACTTTTTCGTCTTTATTGTTTTTTTTCACAGTCCATCCAGAGGTAAGTGTTTGATGTCGCTGGATGCCTCCTGATCGAGGCATTCCGGCGACACCGTTTAAGTTTAGGAGGTGATCATTGTTGACCTTATTTGCATGTGCCTACCCAGAATCCCTTGTGGTTGTGGCAGCACCATGAGATTTCTGAGGGAAAAAAACAAGCCTTCTGGCTTGTCTGGTGTCTGTAGATGAGTGTTTAATAATTGCTTCTACGACTTTAAAGACAACTCCCTGCCCTACTTTTTTTTTTTAAAAACTGGGCAAATATGCTTTCCGTTTTGTTCATGTGAACATCATAGGTTTACATGGTAAATGCTATAATTACTAAGAGACTTTGTTATTAGCGATCTCTCCATTTGTTGTATATATACAGCATGACTGATCTTTGGCATATTTGTGGCAGGGTTTTGTTTTAAATCAAGGACAATTCCCTTCCTGGTCTCCTAAATTCCAACAACCAGCTCTCATATAAATTATCCTTGAATATTAGGAGGGTTGATGTCCCTCTTGAGAACCACACATCAGCCACCTTTCCTGATTACTATGTGTCCGGAATAAACAGCCAGCCTCTGCGGGGGGGGGGGGATGTAGGAACTTGTTATTTTTTTTTGTTTTTAGTGATTTGCTAAAGATGTTACCAAAATCTACCTAACATTCAAATGCACCCAACAGAGAAAATCAGCTGGTGTGAAGGGAAGGTAACCCTTTGTGCTTCTGTAGCTGCTGAAGTCTCTTGGTACTACGACATGTAAAAGGGTTAATTGATTTGACAACATTAGGAACTTATCTTAATTTTCTGAAAACAGCTGTAAATACGAAATGCTAATTACTTGAGAAGGCTTCCATAAAGAGCAAGATGAGAAACAGGCATAAACCTCTGCGGGAATCAATCACACATTACAAAGATGTGTAGCAGGTCTTCTGTTTGATGTTGGTGGGTGGCCTCAGGTACATCTTCCTCCTTATAAACCTTAAATATTTGATATGTCGTGAGGCTTTTCCTGTTGTGCAAAAGGAGGGAGCTGAGCTGACCCAAGAGTAACCGCAAACAATCATTTTCATCTCCGTGGTACCAATATCATGTTTACAGGATCAGGCCAGGTGTCTTCTTGGGGTGACTACAGATTCCATTGCAGACCAAAATAACAAACAACTTGTTTTGAAGCATCAGGCTGGATGTTGAACTTGAGCCCATAGCACCATGGAATTGTCATGACTGTCCATTAAGTTCCCATTGATTTAAAATATCATATAAACAGCTCAAGCATTTTTGAATATGTTAACAAAAATAATACAATTGTGACACATCTTCTGTAACAGAGATTGCTGATCTGAATAATTTGCTTCTGATATTACGACTCCAAACAGCGAAAGTAATTCATTAATGACTGTATCGTTCTAGATCACCTCAAACTCTGAATTCAGAAAGCGCTCGGTTCCATCCTTTCTCTGTGATCTGTCACCCTGAGTGTGTGTTCGACTAGTCAACGAAGCCTCTACATGGTTTAACATTGCACAAATTTACCTCCCAGGCCCTTACAGCTGTAAAAGGTCTTTACTAAAAGGCTGTCAAGTCTTGTTCATTGGCAGTAATTCTACATCACAAGGCAATGACACTTCTATTTAGCATCAGCAATGTCTTAGCATCACTGATGAGATTCTGAGGCTTTGTTTTGGCTCAGTAAATGATGCATTTTTCTGTCTTCACGTTCAATCTATCATGATTTTTGGAGAAGAAGTGAGAGACCTGTGCTGTTGATATTCAAGTTTAAATGTTTTGGTTTCAATAGTGATACGTATTCCATAACATAATTGTTTTATATAAAATATATAGTAAGCAACTCCGATTGGTATATGGAAGTTATGAGATTTCGTCTTTCATTGCCCCAAGAAACCCAGCATCAGGAAGAAAGTGAGCAACAGGTCATTTACAAGACAGGTTTGGGCAATTATCATAATTTAGAGGTTAACCAGGGGTACTTATTGTGTAATTATAATTCCATTAAAGTGTTGCTTAAATAAGAAGCATCAGAGCATAACTAATGGGTCATCAAGATGGTTATTACATCATCTGGCCAAGAAAACTGTGTTCTCCCTCTCCAAGTATCGTACCACTGTAGCTTTACTTTAGTGATGTATCAGGCATTATGATTAACCAGACACCCATGGCATTAGTAAGTATTTCTTCTGTATTGTTACCCACTAGCGATTATTCACCCAAAGAAATCTGAGGTTTATTTACCAAAAGTGGATGAACTTTTTAGCTAAGCAACAATAGATTGCTTTGTGTTGTGATTTCTGTTGTAACTCGGCTTTGTTGTTTACATGTTTACTGTTTTACGAACCTATCATACTTTTATCTTACTGTTTGGCTCAATCATACTTGGCCAACTCTGATTGCAATTCCGCTGTGCGTACCCTTAGCTGTGTTACCTTACCTCATGATATTGTAGGACATCTAGTCCATGGTCGTTTTTCTTTCTTTATTATGTTTGGGAAGTGATTTAATGGTAGCCATGGGGTTTAGGTTTCCTACCAGCGGTTTTAACACCTGTCTGATAGTTGTTAGCCAGCTAAACCCCAGACAGCAATTGAGAGACAGTCAGCAGATCCGGGCTTTCTGAATAAAGCCAGACCAAAAGGAAACTTAAACCGAGCAACTTTGGAGAAGTCGCTTGCCAACAACACGACTGTGATTATCTGGCCGGAAATAAAAGAACAACAACAGAAGTGTGAAATTCTCTCTGTCGATATCTGCATCCACCAGGAAACCCGATGCACCAGGAAACAAAGGGTTAACCTTAAAACAACAGGCATTTTTGTACAGATGTGGAGCTGGACACCTTACCAAACAAGTCCCAAACCGGGGAACCTTATCTACCGGACCATTTTAAACTCAAAGAACAACATTCACCTATAGATATGTTTATATTTACAGATTAAAGGGATAATACACCAAAAAAAAAAAAGAATAGTACTAAATATTTTGTGGAAACAGTATTAACTGTTGTCAGAAGGTCATGGTGAACATTGACTAATGCTGAAAAAAGCAATATTAGAAAATCAAATTATTTTTAAACAACACAGGTGATGTCATTATTTGTGTATGTTTTTCTTTTTACATGGCTGGATAAATTCTTGCGGATCTAGGTACCTGGAGGTACCTGGCTAAATTGAATCACTTGGCTTTTATGGAGAAGTACAAAAACTAAAATGCCTTTGGCAAGGATCAAATTATCTTTCTCCTGCAGTGGGCAGGCAAACACCCAAAGGAGGTGTACATACTTGTTGGCTGCCTGGTACGAGCCGGCCCTAAAGTGGTACATTTTTGTTGGCACCTTCCTGAGCAAATGTGAGCTTTGGTGAAAATAGCAGCTTGCCTGGAGCCTACCAGGGCACTGCCTTCCATGTCAAACACTGATCCAGCTGTCGGTTACAGGGAGATCAAATCCAGGAATTAGCAGGGAGAGAGATGTAACGTCAGCAAAGAAGTCAGATGGTCAGTGAGTGATAACGTGCTTATCCTGCTCCTCATACCATGCCAAGGCTTGATGTCTACTCCTACTGGTCCTACTGAGACATATTCCTGCCAAACAATTCAATATCTGTAACAATGACCATATGAAAACTCCTCTCCCCTCTCCAACTCCCGGAGTGCTCCTGGATTCCGATTTTCGAAAGGTTGGTAACAGCCAATGGAATCTTAACAGGGATTCCTACTGTGTGAACTGCGCACATTACCCCCGTCTCACTTACCTCGACAGGTTCTGTAGCACTCTACAATATGTAGCCAGTGGAAGCCATCAGCTGCAGCATTTCTTATCAGGATACTGGGAATATTTAAAAAGATGAAGAAATCGGATCTATTGGCGCTATCTGCCATCGTGTTGTCTGTACGCTTGTTAGCATAGCTCCATCTGCTTAACACCTGCATTCACCCCAACATGTATGTAACTATTATGTAGAAATCATTTGCAAATGAAGGTTGCATGATGATTTCACATGGGGTAATCACAATGTGCTTCCCTGAATTTACATCAGCACAGAGGTAGTGATTTCATTTTTATGATTTACACTCATGTAGTGGCACAATCTAATCATCTGATCTGTGTTGGTAACTTGTAAATATTTCACCATGCAGTGTGTCTGGTTACTTGGTACCAATTGAATACATTTCCACATTTGGGAGATCTTGGTGATGATGTCACTCTGTATCATAGAGTCTGTGATCCCTGCCAGATGGCTATCCCACGTGCCCTAGGATGAGAGCTACCCACCTTTCTTCATCATGGCCTTTTCAGAATTTGGCTGGATTTACAGTCAATATACAAGCTTAAGGACTGATGACTACTGTGTGCAAGGAATTATGGGAGTTATCAGAGATCCCCTGCCATTGTAGTTTGAACAAGCTAAAAAGAAAAAAAAATCTAGATGCATGATGGGATGCATATTTCCCAACCAAAAGCTAGAAAAGGTATTGAGTGACAAGGACAGCTGTACCCATGTGATAGCTCACATGGCGTCCGCATATGCCTTTTAGTACCGTGCCAAGTGTGCGGCTTCTGTCAGACCCCGACTCATTGACAGAAATTCATCCAAATGCAGAGGGTGGAGGGGACCGCTACTTTTACACATCCTTCTATACAGACAGCTGCTGCCAGCCCCCAGTAACCCATCAGCGTCTGGGTGCCCCGGGCCCTGTGTATCTTCAGACATCTCTCATTTCATATCCCTGACACATTCCGCTGAAGGACTGCTCTCTCGTGCCA
This sequence comes from Spea bombifrons, assembly GCF_027358695.1. Classification (NCBI taxonomy): domain Eukaryota; kingdom Metazoa; phylum Chordata; class Amphibia; order Anura; family Pelobatidae; genus Spea; species Spea bombifrons. The sequence goes on along the minus strand of NC_071095.1, from coordinate 27,765,744 downwards.
ACGTTTTGCTTTTTTTTGTTTTGCAATATTATGGAAAAATTGAATTTGTCTTGATTGCTGTACCCAGCTCTCAATCAGTCAGCTATAAGGGTGTATTTAGATGATGTTGAGAATGGTCTACAATTAAACCATCAAATTGTCCTTTTCAAGCTTAACACATATTATAATAATATGCTTAATTAAAATCATTGAATGTACTGTTTACCCAGACAAAACATTAATCAAGCAAATAAACCTTAACAAATCTGTCATTTTATAACTTCACCTGACGGTTTAATCCTATAAAGTCAACATAGAAAACTTAAGGGAGCTTCTTCGGTTTCTGTGGTGGCAACCAACTTCTTTTATGTCACATGACAAACCTGATTAATTATTTCTGGGAAGGGTTTAGGCAATAAACAGTAGAAATCATGATCCTAATTCCACAAGCGCTGATGCATTTAGTTATAAAAGTGTTAGAGGAACAGCACCTTTAATACATCAAGGCTCTGATTAGTAGTTGGCAGAGGTTTAAGTGTCTTTAAGAAGTCCCTTACTTGGGGTTTTATGTGAATTCCTTCACATGTAAGAAAAAAAAAGTATTTTTTGATTTCCTTTCCCCGTGAATTCCTTGTTTGCCAACATCTCTCAGGCCACTTGTTTGAGCCGACATCAAGTGCTGCTTCCTCCCCTCTCACAGGCAAACATTACACAAGTTGTCTTCCAGAGCCAGAACAGATGGTGCGTACATACTAGAGCCGGCTCTCCAAGCCTCTGTGTTTCCCCTTCACATCTTAAATCAACCAGAGACCCGTGAAGTCCACTAATTACACTTCTCTCCTGGAGCATCGCATATGGCACGGCAAGGGAAGTCTAAACTGTGGAAAGTAAACAGTTTAGCAGCCCTTTGCTTCTCCATTGTTGTTTATTAAAGAGCACACTCAAGAGTAAAACCCCAAGGAATTTCAAATCACGGGAAAGAGGGAACCTCAGTGAATCTAGAACCTATCATAGTCCAGACCTTGTCTACATAATACATAGCCCTCATGGACTTCTTGCCTACACAGAGCACACCTTTCCTGATGAAGATTAGCCCTTTCATTTATAACGACACAGATATGTTGATTGACAAACAAAACCACAAATTTGAGGTGGTTTTAGTAAATGTTATGTTATAAAGGTTGTGACGTCTTTGGTAAGGATTATCTCCACATTTTGTTGTTCACTGGTGTACCCACCAGACATCATACCATTTTATGTGATACCGTGATTCTGTGAAAAGTCTGAAATATATTAAAACATTCAAAGTCCAGATAGGAGCAGTGGAGCGTGGCTTGGTGGAATCCGTTGTTCATCTCTCCATTTCATGGATAAATATACTGGTCGTTATTGCCAAATCAAATAGCAAAGGGCAGTTACTGTATTATCCAGAAATAAAAGGAACAGGGAGATAAAAGGTTTTAATTTGTTTAATCGGTTTATATCAGCTGATTCAGCTGCAGAAGATCAGGGCGAGGGGCAGAGAGGTGACCATTTATTTCTTTAAAAGGAGCATGGTGAGGTGTCCCTTCTCAGGGATGCTTGCACAGATCTGTCTTTCTGGTTTGTTCTGCAGTTAGGGGGTTGATTACTGTGGTAGTACTCTGCGGGAGAGCTCAGATATTTCTTGGCACAGCAGGGTTCTTTTCTCACTTCTATAAAACGTATCTCTGAGGTCTCCGTCCAACTTCCTGCGACAATTTAACCTCCAAGGTGCTTGAGTACTCCTTACTTGTAAAAACCTCACCAAAGCGTACAAGTGGTTTCCTGATACCTGATGTTTCACCGGGAGGCTATGCTATCAATTTATCTAAACATGCCAAGATTTTGAGCGTAGGGATGTGTCAGATTAAGGCAGAGTTATTATCTCGTCCTTTCAGTTGGAGCCAGGCAGGAATCAGACATTTCGGTATGTTCTCTCTCCTTAGTCGCTTTTAATGAGCTCTCTCTCCGTCTCTCTGGGTTGCAGACGGCCCTCCTCCACTTAATTTTTTCTCACCTTCATATTGTAAATAAAAAAAAAAAATTAAATCCACTGTTGGCAGTTGCTCAAAATTCCACATACTGTGACCGCAGACCGAAGAAAAAAAATCACGCCGTCTGTAAAATTAAAAAAGCAATAACAGAATATTAGGTATGAGATCTTATTTGATCCGGACGTGTCCTTGTGTTACTGCATCATGGTGATTAACCACGTTTTAGATATTGCTGCATGCTTTGATTTTGGATTTTAATCTTTATTATGTTTTAATTTATATACTATTGAGAGACAGTCACTTGTAGAAGTTTGATCTTTAGTTCGGTCTCTACTCCAGCACAAGGGGGACATCAGATGCCATCTTATACCATTAGATGTCAGAGCAATCATTAAGTTTATGTTATATTTCAGGGGTGTCCAAGTTTTTTCTGCAGTGGGCCACTTCATCAGAATTGTATACGTGCGCGGGCTGCACTCATTTTTCACTGTGACAAAAATATGGCCTTTAATAAAATATGCAGATTAAAATAAAGTAAAATGACACAAAACCTTTACTCTTCCTCTCACTGATTTCTGGGCCTAGAAAGTTTTGTGACTACAAATTCAGGATTCCCTAGATTTATTCTAGGGATGAACTAAAATGAAAATTCTGGACCAAAACATTCAGGGTTCACTTAGCCAAAACCGAAAATGACCCCCACCTTTAAAAATAATAATAAAAACTCACATTTTTAATAAAAGTAGGTAACACACAACTGGACAAAATTAGCAATATGACTTGGCAACCAGTAAATGCTGGCAACCCAGGCAACCAGTAAATGCTGGTACCTAGGCATGATGGGACTGTGCTCGCTGTGATTGCTGTTAGCAATCACACTCCTATCATGCCAAGTCAGCCAGTACATGCTGGTACAGGGTGGCTGTAAGTGATGTGCAGACCCCATACTGCTGGCAGCATCACTACACAAGGGGGGCAGCTAGCTAGGTTTCAGCATGTACTGGCTGACTTGGCATGATAGGAATGTGATTGATAACAGTAGTCACAGTCCCATCATGCCTAGGTTCCAGCACTTACACATCCATCCAGTAAATGCTGGAACCTAGGCATGATGGGACTGTGATTGCTGTTAGCAATCACACTCCTATCATGCCAAGTCAGCCAATACACGCTGGTACAGGGTGGCTGTAAGTGATGTCCAGGTTTCAGCATGTACTGGCTGACTTGGCATGATAGGAGTGTGATTGCTAACAGCAATCACAGTCCCATCATGCCTAGGTTCCAGCACTTACACATCCATGCTATCACACACACACACACACACACACTCATTACCTGCATTACCCCCTTACCTGCATTGCAGCTCCTCGATGCCACTTACAGACTTCAGCAGGGGGCGCGGCCTCCCTCTGCCTTGTCTGCTAAAGCACAGAGGAAGTAGGATGTCACGTGAACTCCGCTTCCTCTGTGCAGTCCAGAAGACCCTCCCACAAGTAAGTAGCAGGGCTTGAGGTGCGGCTCGCGTAAGATCGGTTGCCCTGGCTGCCGATCTTACGCGGGCCGCACCTCGAGGGCTCACCGCGGGCCGCATGTTGGACGCCCCTGTTATATTTAGAAAAAGGGACACACGTTGCTTCTCGTCTAAGTTTCAGATTATAATATACATACACAAAACAAACAACCTTTTTAATACCAATTCATATTAAAACTATATGGATAATTAAATCCCTTCGCGTGTTGGCCATAGCTCTTTTTGTCACCAGCTTAAAGTTCCTGTTAGGTGAGAAAGATGTTTTCACGGTAGCGGCCAGACCGGATTTCGAAAAATCAATTCTCAAATTCACTCCAACACCAACATTTTCGAACCTGTTCCCAGGGACCAGGAAGAATATGACCTTGCCAGGCATTTCAGTTTATCTATTTGCCCCATCGTCTTTCTACATGAAACCCCAGTGGCACACTCCGCACCACCCAGCTGGAAGAAGACTAATGGAATCCAGATCTCTGTAGGTTTCCCAACCCAGGGTACAAGGGGAAACAAAAGAGCAGAATAGGTTTGGCAACCACTCTTATAATCATTTTTCTCGTGCTCTGCTGTCTCTCAGCATCTGCATACATGGCAGTTTGGATCTTAATACAGTCCGAGCAGAACAAAGACATTAGCCCATCTCTTCGCAGACATTAAAAATAATGACAAGTGGAGCATGGAGAATGGAGCCGCTTTTCTTTTGCAATCTTGCGGTTTTATGTTTGTAGAATAACATAGATATGCCGAGGTAGCAGAACCACAGCTCCAGATCTACCGTCATGCAAACACCTGCTGTTTGCTGTCTAATCTACCATGAAACCCGTCCCAGGAGCCTGGAATGTTCTCTCTGTATCTTGTTTAAAAGGATTTATTGAAAAGTCAACCCTTATACTGTATATCCATTTGTCAGCCTCATGTAAATCTGTGTGCGAATCCCAAACCGGCCCTTGAGGAATTGAGATCTGGATATTATGTAACAATGTTACTGCTGCTTGAACTCCGGTGCATTATGGGAAATTCTTGACTTATATGTGTTCCAGCTGGTATACGCCATGTGTTACTTATACAGAATAAATGTACGAAAGGACTGATAGTATATAACAGTCCATGTAACGGTCAAAGCAATACAACAGGAAGGCAACATTTCCATCACAAAGGAAAGACTCAGTCTCCACTACAATTGAACCCAAAGACTAAATAAAGGACAAGTCACAATCTTCCGAGATCTCAGAGGTCTCTTCTTTAGCTGCAATGGCAAACTAAGGATCAGGGCCTCTTAAAAGCTACAACATAACGAGAAAGAGACAGTGATTGACAGGATTTACATAAAGTGTGTAAAGAGAGATACTGGGATTTGGGGCCCAAAGTGAGAATAGCCAAATAAAACAGGGACACATGGGAGGTGTGATGTAAGCTAGAAGCTGGGAAATCAAATAATTAGGTTCTATCAGATGCTGCTTAAAGAGACCGGTAATGGACGGGCGAATAGATAGTGTGAGCTGCGGGCCGGAGAGCGGGTGTACAGAAGCTGTTACAGCTAGGATTTAAATCTGTGTGTAATAGACATAAAAATCTTATTAAAAATGCAGATAATCATCCTTGCCAATGAAGCATACAGTCACAAGATGTGCCGCTTATGCGTGAATTCTTTAAAGGCACAGCCCATCCTCATATATGCAATTTACCACGATCTTTGTAATTAACCCCTTTGCTATCTATCGAGACACACATTATTTATGGAATTACCTTTAGGGTAATTTCTTGCATATTGTGTGGTATTTATAGATAATTTTCCCACAGATGGGCAATCACCATGGAAACCAATAGAATGGTTTATTATAAATGCTTTATCTTTAGCAGCTCTACTTAGTACTGACTGTCCACCCTCAATACAGTGGATCTGCTGCCCATATATTATGTTTTATAGTTCTATATAATATATGAATTCATGTAATATAATATTTGTTTACAAAACCTATTCATTTTAGATATTAAAATAAGCAGCACATATACATTAGAAATCCCCCCTGGGTGCATACAATGGGAGCAGCCAGCTTAACGCCCCTTTTTCTATGACCTGCACGATTATTCACCCCCATTGATTTATCTTTCCCATTTTAAGTTGCTGATTGTTGATGATTGGTTCAGGCAGCCTTTGTAAGGGTTGCGAAGAGAAGGAAGGGAACTTTAGAAAAGGATATATTTAGTTTTAGTAAGTGGATTTATTGATGGTAAAAGCAGACAGTTTTATTCCGTGAGTACAGGAGAGGTGCGTTGTGTCTGTCATAGCGGTGCAGCGGTCATGGTGAGGAGAGAGGTAATCACTACGCATTGTTATTAGCTACGACTGAAGAGGAGCCATCGTTACAAGCCCATTGTGAAGAAAGCTTTATTGTTCTGTCATCCCTGGCATCAGCAATCACAAGAAAACATCACCGGGGCATGCAAATAGAAGAAAGGCCACTGTGCCAGTCTGTGAGGAACCAAAAGTGACCATCCTGCGAGAAGTAATATTAGGGATATTGTCAAGCCGTATGTCTGAACACAAACAATGGAGAACTATATGATGGCTACCTCTAATCTTCTTGGCTCCCGCACCACGACCTCCTGATAACTTTACGGTAGTAAATGCTCATTAAGTCATTTTCATGTAGACTTTAAGTTGAAATTGAGCCACTCAAAGCTGTAAAGATACAAACTTACTAGCAGAGCAGTAAGACAAACATTCGACACAAATGAAGTACAGTTAGCCCATAGTCAAAAAGCTTGTTTTTCGGAAAGTGTAGAACACTGTAAAATAATAATAATATTACCAGGGCATTATACATCATATACAAGTGCTTGAAATATTATTTTTGTTTCACCTTGGGTTGTGTTATTTCCTTTTCCGAATCTGACCCTTTTCCCCTCTTTATAGTCACGGAACCAGAATATTTAGCGTAAATCTTCTTTGTTTATTGATGACAGTTACTTTTTTATTTTCTCAGCTCAAGATGACAGTTTTAGCAGCGCAGGGATGTTTTAAAGCCCCTGTTGTAATTAATATGTTTGTGATTAATAATGGCTACAGTACGGACAGGCCAAAAGACTCCAGGATCAATAATGATAGATTCTGTCTGTTCTTACTGTAGGTCATTTGCAGGTCTTTCAAAGAAAAAAAACATTAGCCGCGATAGACCTTGCAAAATAAACCATAGAGGGCTAGCAAGACAATTTTGGCCCCTTGGAATAAGCGTACTCACTGTGGCCCCCATCATATAGGTAATCTAGGCTGCTGCAAAGCTGTTGGGGCACAGATTATGTTTGTGAGCTAGGGCCCCCTGTTCTATGAATTGCGAATGGGGGAATTCCTCTATTCCAATGTACAGTTGGGTGAAAAAGAAAGTACACCCTCTTTGAAATCTATTGTTTTTCGTATCAGGACATAATAACAATCACCTGTTCCTTTGCAGGTCTGACACATGATATATTACACTGTGTCATCATTTATTCAACAGAAATAAATCCAAAATAGAGAAGTCATGTGTGGGAAACTATAAATTTCAATAACCTAAAGTAGTCGTTTTCTGCATGACTATATCAGTCTCTCACATCTTTGTGGAGAAATTATGGGCCACTCTTCCTTACGACGCTGCTTCAATTCATTGAGGTTTGAGGGCATTTATTAATGTACAGCTCTCTTAAGGTCTCGCCACAGCATTTCAATTGGGTGGAGGTCTGGACTTTGACTGGGCCATTGCAACACCTTGATTCTTTTCTTTTTCAGACATTCTGTTGTAGATTTGCTGGTGTGCTTGAGATCATTGTTCTTGTTGCATGACCCAATTTCACTCAAGCTTTAGCTATCGCAAAGTATAATTTGGTATACAGAGAATTTCCTGGTTGACTCAATGACTACAAGGTTCCTAGGTCCTATGGCTGCAAAACAAGGCCAAATCGTCACCATGCTTGATAGTTGGTATGAGGTGTTTGTGCTGATATACTGTGTTTGGTTCTTGCCAAACGTGGTGCTGTGCGTTATGGCCAAACATCTCCACTTTGGTCTTGTCTGTCCAAAGGACATTGTTTCAGAAGACTTTGTTTGTGTAGCTTTGTTCAGATGCAACTTTGCAAACCTAAGACGTACTGCCATGTTCTTTTTTTAGAAAGAAGAGGCTTTCTCCTGTCAACCCTTCCAGACAAACCATACTTCTTCAGTCATTTTCTTATTGTACTGCCATGAAACTTAACATTTAACATGCTTACTGATTGCTGTCTGAGCCTTTGGGTGAATTTGCTGGGATGTCTACCCCTGGGAAGATTGAGAAGTGTCTAGAATGTTTCTACTTTCTCACTCTAGAATGATGGACTTTTAATTGTTTAGAAATTGCCTTACACTCCTTCCAATATTGATGGGCAGCAACAGTTGCTTTTTTTAAGATAATTTCTGATGTCTTTCCTCCTTGGCATTTTGGAATAAATCATGACACGTTGAGATATGTCATGTGTTATTGTTCATCTGAGGTTGTATTTTTTGACCTGGGAAGGAACAGATGATTGTTTTAATGTCCTGATATGTAAATTCAAAGAATGTGGACTTCCTTTTTCACACAACTGTATGTTTCAACAAACCTTGGCCTGGTTGGTAAACAGCCCCTGGGCCAGAATTACCCTCCCCTGTGCATTGCCTATTACCTTATGGGATGTTAATCCATCTGTGGGGCAAACAGAGTAACAGAATCAAATTTTTTTTGGATGAGTATACGTAAAATCACGTTCCATCTGAAAGCTTATGCAAATTTACATCTTTCTGTACCAATAAAAAGTATCAACTTTGACTCCATCTTCTCTTGGGCTTATATGACCACATCTGTTTTACTTATTAAGGCCACCATACCATTCGTTTCACTAAAACCGTGTAACCTGAAGTACTAGGATGTTTCAGGTTCTCAATAGACAGACCATATGGGACTGTAATCTGCTTCCATAATGTGTGTGCGCAGCATAACTGGTTTGATGTATAGACTTTATCAGATATGGTACGATATATGTATATTTGTATAGCGAGAAGCACAGAACTAATAAGAACTTTCAAAGCAGTCAGATTTCTAACGTGTTGTTAAGTTTCATGAAAAGGCAGTGAGGGGGTGGATTGTGATGAAGAAATATAACGCTATTTTCTGTGCCAAAATGTCTTTATTTTTAGATAGGTCCATATGCACTCGTTGATTTCCGCATTGAACGTCTCAACAAAGGCAAAAACATGAATCTTAGCTCAGACTACTTTAAATTATATTATTTTATGATATATTATTAATATAATTCTATCGAGCAGTCACCCTCCACATCCCTATCCCTGATCATAATTTTTATACCTCTTAATCTAAAAATGTGCTTTTATTTCCTGCTGTCCTTAATGCATGTGCCGGCATCTTGCTGCCAATGGTCACATGGCTTAAATTGCGCCCTCATCATATTTGTGATGATAGCTTTACAGAGGACCTGTGCAGCTGGAGACAATTTCTAGCCCTAGAGGCTCAACTTCATGCTTGGCCTTTCCAAGGCAGTTGAAATGGATGGATCCTTAGAAAAGCAGAAGAGGATGCATGAAATGCTCCGACTATGCCTTTAGAAAATGCAAATCAGTAGTTTAAAAAGAGGACGCCAAATAAAATATAACGTAAGCAATGATGTGTTCGGCGCTGGAGGTTTCCATTCTAGCTATGAGAGTTGACTGGGCGACACATAGCCAGTGCCCATACTTTTGGGGAATGTGACAAATGAAGGTGTGAAGACGTTCTACCGTAGTATGGTGGGTGGACTTTGTACATAAAACTTTAAGTAACATTTTTACAAATCTGGTATCTATTTACAAAACTACATTGCAAACTCAGTTCAAACATTTTTTGAATTGTAATGAATTTTATTTTAACACAAACAGCAAGGAGGACAGGGCAGTCGGGTATGGAAAAGCCTGATATTGCAGCTCTGAGACACTCTCTGTATAATAAGTAAGTTTCCCCAGTTTCATTCCCCTGGCTGTGCAGTTAATGATGGTCTCCATTTGCTTAGTAGCCTGCATGATTCTTCAGTTACTTTCCCTTAGTGTCGACAGAGAGGCTATAATTCCCAGAAATACAGAGCTAATTAAATGCTAGCAGACTGGTGAATTGAAGTAGTGTTAAAGTAGTGATTGATTTATATATATATATGTATATATATATATATATATATATATATATATATATATATACTCATCAAGATAACCTTCAATACCTCCATGTTTTCTCTCTCCTTAAGGATGAAAAGTTTATTTATGTCCAGCCCCTGTTTTTTGTCCGAACTTTCCAGGCTAAGCTTTAATAGAGACTTGGGAGAAAATGTTCATGTTTTCAGCTCTTACAATGTTAGATGTTTTAAATAGCGTTAATTACTATGAAATAGTTTTTTTTTAGTATAATAGCTTTATTTAGTTATTTGTCATGTTCTCAACTTGGTCTGCTAGATCCAGGTGAGAAGGTGTTCTGCCATAAAGCAGTCTGACAAACTTGGCTCTTTCCTCTGCGGAAGCCAATCGGGATGTCGTGCTAACTTAGAAATAAATTCTGGGATTAATGTATACATTGCTGTGATATAACATGCCAAAACCAGTGTTCCTGTTCACCAAAATTCAGTAGGTCCTCTTGACCCTGATGGTTCACCAGGAACTGTGTTTGGTGAAGGTGCTCATCAAGAATTATAGAAGGAAGTTGGTTCCAGCAGCAATTTCTTTGTTATCCCTGTAACTCATTTCACAGGCATAACCATAGCTCATTAGTCTGTTAGGGCCAAAAACGAATACAAGTATGGAGGCACTTTGATTTTTCTAGGCTTTGGATTCAGAGCAGTCCTCTGTCTCACAACAGACACTGTCATGCTAATTTGTCTCTTTAAGAAAAGAGTACAAGCCAGTTGAAAAATAAAACAATTTGCTAAATATAAACCCTTCTAATTTATCAAGACACCATTCAGAAAGCTTCGCTCATAATGAATCGAAGCTAATGCGTCTAACTGCAGCTCGGTGATTGAATACCTTGCTCTCTCTGTCTTCCTCCGGGGAAGGATTTAACTCCTTCAATACTGAAACCTCACAAGAAATGCAGTGTTTAGTCAAAACAGAAATATTGTTATGTTGAGGATGAAAAGAGTAGATGATGTCATAGAATGGAATTGTGCAAGAGATGAAGTACAGTAAACACACTCAGAAACCATGGAAGCGGTCAAATCTCATACACCATCGGAAACCAAAATTACATGAGATACCTAACCATCGAGTTTGTTCTCGAAAACAGATGCTAAATGGGTGCAGTGTTGGTGTTTAAGTCTTATCCATCATATGTTTCAGAATGAGTCTTTAGAATTTGTCACTTGGTGACCAACATCAACAGGTTAAGATGTAATCACAAAAGTGGAATCTGCCAGCACTTTATAAATAAATGTAATGTAAATAAATGTAATGTAAAAGAGTTGAAGACCTCAAAGGCGATGCCTTTACAATATATCTAAAGAAGGAACCTCTGAAGTCTTGAATGTTTCTGACGCTACTTATTCTTTTGTAGATATGTAGGTCAACTTCAATCTACCGTGAACTTCTATATAGAAAATATTTCCTGAAATCCAGTATACTACAATATGATGTTATGAGGTTGTCTTTTTTTCATTAACCCCTTCAATCCCCTATGGACGTACCGGTACGTCCAAAAAAACGCATGAAAGCCGGAAAGCTGTTACATTTTAAACTGCCCAATCGCGCATTCCCTTCCGCTGCAGGGGACATCCTGTCCTCCGATGAGGCACAGGCGATCTCTATGCACGTCTGTGAGGACCTGCATAGAGATCACAGTGTGATCGGTGCAGGGGGATCGCGGGGAGGGGAGTGAGAAACCATGTCTCTCACCCTCCTCCTGTGCTGAAACAGAAAAAAAACCGTTTATTTATTTAAAAAATAATAATAATAAAATAATTAAAATAATAATATAAATAACCATTTAAAAAAAAAAAATATATATATATATATATTAAAAAAAATAAACTAAAAAAATTTAAAAAATATATAAATAAGATAATAATAATAAAGAAAATTCAAAAAACCTTACATCCCATTGCCCTAGCATAACATCTACCCAGTATAACCCTCCTGCCCCCGTTCACAACCCCCAAACCCGTTAAGCCATAAGCATAAAAATTCAAAAAAAAATGTACACCTTATAGTATGTTCCCTGGTGCTGGGAAAGTATAGAAAATCTATATAAATTAGGTATTTCTGAAAGAACTTGGAGGGGATTTTCCATCACTTTACCTAATTTTGTGAGGATTCAGAGGGAAAATGTAAAAAAAATAGGTGTTTTTTTCAAATTTTCGCTAGTTTTTATTAAATTTCTCATTCTAAATTTTCAGCTAATCATCCAACTATGGTATCAAAAGAAAGCTCTATCTCTCCTTGAAGGGGTTAAGGCCTCCTTGAGCCCTGGCCTGCCAGACATCCCTGATCCCGTTGATCGAAATAAAAACCATTTGTAAATATTTCACGAGCAAATTCTAAATTTGCCTGTCCATGCACAACAACATGACTCAGTGAAAAGCGCCTGGAGACCACATAAAACCTTCTGGCTTTTGAAAAACACAAAGGGAAAAATATTGTTGCCATGAAAATAGTTCAAATGTTATTGGTGATGTAAACAGTGTAGGTAAAGAAACCCCTGAATGTGTCTTTAGGTCGAATACATACAGTATATTGAGACTACTTACAAAAGTATTGTTTTGTTTTCCTTATGTTAAGGAAGATTCTTAAACCTCCTATATAGTCCCATTTAGTTTGGATAGTCCACCCCAAGCTCAGTGTCCTTCATCCTTTCCTGATGTCGCTCTTTGAGAATGTTTGTTGGGTATGAGCGCCCAATATTTTTACATATCCCAGCACAAATCCACCAACCTTCAATAATTACTTGACCCTTTTAGATTTCTTTCTGGTATATTTTACCTCTTTCCAATAGTGACGTTCACAATAAACTAAATAGCTCATCTCTCACGTCTAAGTAATATTTAGAGAAGCAGCAAATAAAATGTAACAGGGCAGAGAAAGACCCTGCGGCAAAACTTTTTACAGAATGAATATTTCACATCTTTAACGCACAGTTCTGCTGGAATGAGAAGCAATTTCCAATCCACTTAGCCGCGGCTACTTTTTAAAGGTCCGGCACAGTCTTCTGAAAGGATTTTGGGTCCCTACTGCCAATGGCAATCTCAATTTTAATGACACAGTGCAGAGATCAGAGTAATAAAATATTGAGCCTTAAAGGGATTCTGTCACCTAAACAGTGTTTGCAATATAATGGAAAACCGCACTACAGAATTTGAAACAAAGTATTGATTCAGACAAGGGTTTTAAATGTGCACTACCTATTTTTTTTACATCGTGATGTGCAGCCATATGTAAATTGACATCTATAGCGGAGACTAAGAAATGATCTGAAGGAGTGAACATTTTCTCTTGATCAGGGCACTTGGGTTACGTGCTGGCAAATGTTTACACATTGCCCGCCATCTGAAAATCATTTACATCATTTTTAGCCCAGCGCTTAAAGGGTTTAAGTAAATCTGAATTCCCATGGATTTGACCTCGCCTCGGCAGATTCTTCAAACCATTTTGATTATCACGAAAACGTTTAATTGCATGACATTCGCATTCTCTGTTGGAGCGGAGCCTGGTCATGTTTTTGCTTTTCTGTATAATACTTTGTGGCCTCTTGGTTTGGGTTACAAAGAGTCCATTTAAACAAAATCATCTGAGGACTAAGGCTTGAGAAGTTAACGTCTGTTCCCCTGGTGTTCCCTGTGCACGCAAAGTGGTCCGTGTTTGCCTTAAGAACAAAACACACGCTGTATGGGTGTCAGTGGGGTAAACGTGCCCTTTTTCTGGAATGAATCTCTGCAGTTCTGAGCAATCTTTGCATTTTTCAGTCCAGAACTCACTTGCCATTTGCAGACTAATTATAGCGGAGATTTTCCCTCTTTTTTTTCTTGTTCCTATAAATGCGAAAAACAACTTGTGATTTAACGTCTCTTCGTCCCTGAGAGAGGAATCAATATGTTTCAGCTATCTCTTGTTAAACCCAATTTGATTAGATAACTCAGAATAACTGCAATCTCCAAGTGCAATCAGACTGTGCAGTGCCACGGGTTGCAATTCCTTTATAAAAGAAACAGAAAGTCTCTATATTCATATTTTTTGAGTATAAAAGCATTTTTTTTAACAGTAGAACTTTTCTCAATTATCAACAAATTTTATTAATATAACAGTAGAAGGTTTTGCTGCATACAAGATTTATTTATATCACAAAGAGGAACAGCCACCTTGTTAACAAGGCTACCTTAGAATTCCTAGGTCTTAATCCCAGAGTGTGAAGGCCTGTGCAGAAATTACTTTTCTGGGGCAAAATTGCTTAGTTTATATGTTTTGGTGAGATGTTTGAGTCTATTTACAGTAGGAGAGGGACATGTGATTGTGTTCTCCTCGCACTCCTTGTCAAAGCAAGGAGTGTGGGGAAAATCTGATTCATGGTTCTGAAGGTTACCGGCTACTCACGTCTGCACTAGAACTATTACAAAATGGCGGCCAATACTTGAAAATGGGAGGATCATCATGGGTGGCAAGCCGGGGTGGTTATTGGTACACCTCTGCACGATACACAAAGTCTCAGATGTTAAGGAACCTAATGACGACTATTTTTTGGAAGTGGAGCACCTTTACTATCCTGTTTTTTAGTTAAGTTTTAGAGCAAAACTATGTTTTTTAATATAATGGTAGCAATTTGGGTGTTCACCACCAGCAATCATCTCCAGCCAAGCAGCCGTATGTGTACACCTTAAATAGATTATTGATCGTCTGCTCTGCTGCCCCCGATTCCCTGTCCTGGTTATTCCCTGTTCATTTCACACCACGTTAATCAAGATCGTGTTTGGTGTAGCACACTGAGGCGTCCCGTGTTTACAGCCTGACAACCATGTCACAGTGTTTTGCTTCTTCCCAAACTCTGCATCGTCTCTGAGCAGATCAGGGCCCATATCGATCCTCCCATGTTTATTTATGAATGCGGCCCAGCCATACTGCAGTAATTAACACGTCTTTTATCTCCTCTCTGTCATCGCCTACGAGTTTGATGACATCAGCAAGCCATGAGAATTATGTTTGTAGAGCTGTAGCGTTTATAAGGGATAGGAATAGGTCCAAGCTGGGGATAACACAGGCCATGGGGATAATTAGCACCAGGATTAGGGGACCCCGGGCAACATTCTGGTTTAGAATCCTGATATAGCAGCATCTTGGTAATGTTACATAAAAATAATGTATAACATTGGTCACATCCTACACATAAACTAGTATTTTTTTTAACAATACCAGGGAATTCTCAGCTATGCCCAGTAGCAGATCACGGGTAAATTTCACAACATTGGCCAAACACTTTGCAAAATTCTCTATGTTGACCAAATTATATGATAGTCCCTATTATGCACAGCTACACTTATTTCTTTCCTTAGCCAAACATAACGGCACTCTGTCTTCTGTTGAATGGGATAATGTTTAATTATCTGCAATATGTTTGTTCCTTTCAGTAATCCACTTGATAGGGGTAGCTGAATAAGCATATTACCTCCCCCCTTCCCATGGCAGACTGTGTCACAGTACCTCCGGTACTCTTCTCCGTGTCAGTGTTGCTGTATGAGACTAGGACAGCTGCCTAAAGCCTGGTAATTAACAAGTTGCCTTTGAAGTGCATAGGGACACGCCGCCCGACCCAGACAATGAACATCAGCTGCCCGCATGCAGCTCGCTACCCACTCTGTGCCATTCATTTTGTCCTTGTGCATATCCTAACTTCTACGCAGCTGCCTCTCGGCACAACCTCCGTGTCCTAGTAACGCTCGGTAAAACGGTTAATTAGAAATTCATTTTTGCCTCTCTGGGTATTCATTTAAGCCTCATGAATAATTTATGATGTAATATATGCATCTAATACAATACTCAATTTATTAGTCAAAAAACAAATTATCACTGTTTCTTTATTAATTAATAAAATATTAATTAAAAAAATGCCAGAGATGTATTTTGCATTATTAGGGTTATGCTTATTATAGACCAACATAATTTGGCAACAGAGCAACACCAGCATCCATTGTAGACTATTTTGCAGTTCCCATTGTGAATTTGTTTTAATTACTGGATTTTCCACATTGCTGTGGATTTCAGACATTTCTTATGGGATAAAATATCTTCTGTCTTTTTCTGATCATTACCCAGATAATTTTTAAGATTATTGTTGAGGATTCTAATGCCCGAAATGCTTTATAAATGAAATTCTGTAAATAAAACCCATTATTCTTCTTCTAAATGCCCCACTCAGTTATACAAATACCCAGCAATAGGGCACAAAGCTACGTATAAAGTCTGGGGAAAGCCCCGCCCTCAGCCATCCTCTAACCACACCCCCTAAAACTAAAGTGTCTACCGTTCCATGTGTGCTAAATGGACGAACCACATCGTTTATTGGGAGTAATCAATTCCCTGTTTTCATTCTGCATTAGAGTTACCAAATCCAGCATGAAATTGGCTCTGAGTCACTACACAAGGGACTCAAATGAAATTGTGCACAGACAAAAGATTATTTCAGAGTCTGATAAGATATGAGAATCTGATTCTCAGACTGGGTCCCTGGCTTCTTAAATTAGGGTCATAAAAGCATCAGATTTATGGCTGAAATCAAGATAATTAGGGCTGAACGAGTCTTGAATCAGATAAACCATCTGCAGATCTGTTCGGATGCATTGCATTCATTTGTCAATAGCCTTAGAAGAATTCGATTATAACCCCAGCTTACCTTGACGTTCTTCAACCACCAGCGTGAGATTGTGCCGGAGATACGGTAGCTTCTTTTGACAGCGGTCATTATGGATCAGCTGTCCTTATTTGAAACTGTTACGTAATTTAAGATTTATTCCAACATAGAAAACCCAACCTTTAATGAGTGAATAACCTCATTCCGAACCCCCAAAATATTCACATTAAGCAACAGAAATGCATCAGAGACTAAAAGATATTTTCCAAATTTCTTGTAAGCAATGTTTGTATACAAACAACCTGGACCATAATAAAAAAAAATCCTAAGAACCTAAAAAAAAAAATAAACATTTTTTTCCGTTTACGAGGAGAATGGATATTTTTCTGAAACCTTAATAAGGCAGAGAAAAAAAGTTAGATGTTAAAGTTAAAAGTGTTTGGGAAGTAAAATTGTTCTGGAAGTTTTTATTCTGCAAGAAGGGAAATTCAGAGAAAGGAAAGGACAAGAAAAAACATTTCTGAAACGTGGTATCTGATTTTTGTCGAGTCTTAATTATTTAGAATTTTATACGTTCAAGCAGTGAGTAATAAAAGCTGTGATACCCAAGCATGAGTTTGACAGTGTTACTCACGATGTTACGCACAGATGTGTCCCGTGTTCTTGGAAATTTTTTTTTTGTCTTTAGTATTTATTTTTCTGTTAGTATTCGAACGAGAAAAAATAGTGTTTTGTTTTACTGATACAGGAAAAAGCGCAAAGATCATAGAAAGGAAGACAATGAGGTCACAGGTCATTCTCTGAAGCTGGAGTGCTGTATTATAAACAATATCTAGTTGAAATAAAGGAGTTGACTTGTGACACAGTTTGTCGGGAGAGGTAGTCCAAGCTAAGAAAGTAAGCTAGTAAAAGAAGCAGAATGCCAAAAACCAATTCTTCTTTGAACCCATTCAGTAGCACAGATAAAACTGTAAGATGAGTAACATTATTTCTATAAACATAAATAAATATACTATACATATTAAAAAAAGAAAATAAGTAAAAAAAAAAAAAAAAAACACTTTTTCCTTAGTTATACTATTCCTAACAAATTCAGAACTCAAGGAGTTAATATGTGGTATCATCAAACCAAATATAGTTTAAGCTTGCTTTACGATTTTTGTAACAACGCTGTCTTTGCAAAAAAAAAAGTATCATGCTTTCTGTACTTTCTGAAATAATTTGGATTGAGGAAGCTAAACAGATTTCACATAAATGGCTACTCCTACTCGTACTGAATTTTATGAACTCGACTGTCTAGTAACATTATCCGTGGTGTCATTTTGCTTTAAGGAACTTAATCTCAAGGATAATTACAAACAAGTACCATATTTGCTTGATTATAAGACAAGGTTTTTCAGAGCAAATGTGACCTTCCGGGGCTCCATCATAGAAGCCCAGGCCGAAGTGCCGGCAGCCGCAGAGGTTGTCTGCGCCACACGCACAGACAACCTCCACTGCTGCCAGCACTTCCGCCGGAGCTTCCCTGACTAAGCACAGGAATGTCACATCATAGAAGCCCCGGCGGAACTAACGGGCAGCAGAGGCTGCGCAGACGTCCACCGGCTACCCCCACTAGACACCAGGGAGTCTGAAGTAAGAGGAACGAGTTTGGGGAAGCATTGGTAAGTAGGGGGGGGCAGAGTGGCATCTGGGGGCATATAAGGCATTCCTGTAGGCAGATTGACATATAGTGGGTTAAAGGTCATTTTTGGTGGGGGGGAATGGCATAATGGGGGTTAAAAGGCATACCATGGAGGCAGAGTGGCATATAGGCAGGTATAAGCCATACCTGGGTGGCAGAGTGGGATATAGGTGGTATAAGGCATATCTGGGGGGAAGAGTGGCATATAAGTGGGTATAAGGCATATCTGGGGGGCAGAGTAGCACGCCGTTGGGCAGATGTGCATACCTGGGGGGCAGGTTGGAAAATAAAAGGAAATAAAAACAAAAAAATATTTATAAAATATGAAAAATAGTTTGCATGTGAAATAATATTTAGTAGTAAAACTTTTTTTTTCCTATAAGGGTAGACTTATATGCAGGCTTTTTCATTTTTTCCTAAATTAATATTCAAATTTTGGGGGGGGTCGTCTTATAATTGAGCAAATATGGTAAACTATTTGTTTTTGCATGAATCATTAGATTATCTACCGTCTGCCTCTGTCTTTTGTTGTAGTCCAGTGGAAAGAAGCCATTTGGTTTATGGATAAAACTAGAGGTTTACTCCCTTCTTGTGAAACCAAAAAGAGTAAGATGCGGTTTCTTCGCCTGCTAATTGTAAATGAATGGAGGGTGACTGGCACAACAGCTGATCAAAACGTTTGCCAGCCATCCTCCACAGTATAAAGAGTCCCTATAAAGGCTCTCGTTGAGATTGCAGAGGGACTTACAGTACGCAGCGAGCAGCTGTTTCACGCTGCAGGGACGGTATGTCTTCTGGTATAACAGACTGCTCTGTCATTCCCAATGTGAGACGCAGGAGATAATATAAGCTTACTTCCAGCAGGGCTCCATGCCCACCAAATGAATCACACTTGCAGTGTTTGGATTGTGGCAGGGGGTGATGATTTCAACAGCAACCGAGTGCCGATGATCACCAAGCAGAAGGCTGTCGCAGATGGCGTGTTTATTAAATGGTGGGCCCTTCTGAACTCTCACTCTTTTGGAACTATCTTTAAATAGTTTAATATAAGTAACCCTAAGGGGTGTATTCACTTAATCCCAAGATTAGGTATGGAGGACCTGGGAACATTGTTAGGTGAGTGCCATTTCCTACAATTGGTGGTGGCTCGAAGAGTTCTTCAGGACCGGAGCGGCGTGGGAAGACCATGCGGGTAAGTCCCGACAGTAACCCACCACCGTGTTTCTCTGGATGAAGCGAATGAAACCGGCGGATAAGACGGAGAGCATGGACATCCGAAGCTGAAACCCATGATCTCTCTTCAGGACCATAGCCAGTCCAGTGCACAAGATATTGTGCATAAACAATAGACTGGATTTCATATTGGTCAGTAGAGTCAACATTGACAGGCCCGGGATGAGGAAGAATAGGAGAGTATCGGTCTTGGGTAAGCTGCTTGAGAACAGACACATGGAACGTGCGAGTTCTATGGAGAATACAAGTACAGAAACTCACCGGATGCCAGTGCTTGCAGATGGTGAACAGCGTGGGGTAGCTCCACAATGCCAGACTCTCCTTGAGTGACGAGAAGCAGAGCCTGCAGGAAGGCGGGGGACCTGGGAACATTGTGAGGTGAGTGCCATTTCCCACAGTGCCCCTTCACAAAAGTGCCCTCTGGGCACATCGAGGTCTTGGGTGAGAAGAACGGGCGCGGGGAAGAGCATGGACCAAAGCCAGGGCATGAACATTAGCAGCTGGTCCATAATGTCTTCAACTTCAAATTCTTCAGAGCCGTCAACTAGGATAGGTGTAGGGGGCACTGGAGCTCAGGATTGGTATGAATCAGGAACCCAGGGTTTGATCAGAGAAACGTGGAAGACAGGGTGTAACTTAATAAGCTGAGGGGAACTTCAGTCTTACCGCAACAGTGTAGATAGCCACACTTTATCCCCAACCTTATAAGCGGGAGCAGGTCTTCGGGCTATGATTTGCCTGGGCCTTATAACCTACCTGAGCTAGAAGTAAATTCTCTGGAAGGGAAGCAAACTGCGTTTGTAGTTCCTGTATGATGAAGTTCTTGGTTGGTGTGGGAGGGTTAGAGGGTGGACTTTGTAAACAGTGGGGACATTTTAGTGCCACCATGCAATTGATTATTATAAGCAAACTCAGCACAAGGAAGTAAATGGTACCAATTGTCCTGAAAATAAGATGAATAGCAGTGACGATATTGTTCCAGAGTTTGATTTGTTCACTCTGTTTGCCCATTCGTTTGAGGGCGGAAGGCAGTAAATAGGTTGCGTTGAATTCTCAGTTTTTGAAAGAAGGCTTTCCAGAAATGTGAGGTAAATTGTACCCTCCTGTCAGAAGTGATAGGCCTGGTTAAATCATGTAACATTTCCCTAAGAAATAGAACTGCAATCTCTTGGGCAGATGGAACTCCTTTAGCAGGGATGAAGTGTGCCATCTTGGTAAATGGGTCAATTGCAACAAAAATGGTGTTATATTGACAGGAAACAGGTAAATCCACAATAAAGTCCAAAGTGATGTGTTCCCATGGTAGGGTTGGAACTGGCAAGAGACCAACAGGCGCAAGATGACTTTCCTTAGGTGGGGGCAGCTAATCTCCTACGGTCCACGTATTTCTTCTGGCGCAGGGAGGAACTGCGGCCCTTATAGACTCCTAAGCGGAAGCTACGCGCTGAAGGGGACTGTTAAGTGCCGGTACTCCTGAGTCAGTGATACTGGAAGAGGAAGAGGTAGGTTGAGAGCAAAAAAAAAAAGCCAGTTCGTAGAACTTTGTGTAGAGTTGTTGAAGGCAAATTCCACAAACGAAAATAGTTTTTTTGCCGGTTGTCATTGACAAAAGCTCCCAGATATTGTTGCAGATTTTGGTTAGAACATTCGTCAACTCCATTCGTTTGCGGGTGGTATGCTGTAGAAAAGGCCAGTGTGACCCCCAACTGTTTACAGAAAGCCCTCCAGAACTGAGAGACGAACTGGACACCTTGATTTAAAATAATCTGTTGGGGAAGACCATGCAGGCGAACAATGTCTTTCAGGAATATGTTAGCTAATTCTTTGGCAGATGGTAATTTGCGTAGTGGTATAAAATGAGCTATTATAGAAAACAGTTAGTAACTGTCAATGTAATGGTGTAGAGGTCAGACAGAGGGAGGTCAACAAAAAAGTCCATCGCAATGTGGGTCCAAAGACAATTACATGGACCTGCTCTCTGTGAGTAGATAAGTCAGGGGAATGAATCAAAATGTCATCCGGGTAGACAATCACAATAGATAATCTCAGTTCAGAAATAAATGGGAGGTGCTATGTATTCTTTATATATAGTAATCCTTTATACGATTATGTCCTGATCCTCAGCCCAGGATCTGAGGCCACCTTCCTTCTTCCGCTGCGGTAGACTTTGGAGGGCAGCGTGGGACGAAGGTCATATGGCTCTTAGTAATGGCTTGTATTCAGGGACAGTTTCTGATGGAGCACTACCTTTCCTGCAAATAGTAGTTAGAAAGTATGAACCTCACATATTTACCCACGCATTCCCCTGTTGTAGAGCTCTAAAGAATATGTTTTCTATCAAATGTAAAACCATTGCTAATATATGATAAACTAAGTGCTTTGTAACAATATATCTTGGGTGAAGAGTTTCCGTGTGTGGAAGCCACACCTGTGTCAACCTACGCCTCTGTTTATAACACTCTTACGAGCTATGGTGGCCCAGGAGCATCATGGGAAATATGCCTGCATCAGATGAAACTCAGCTGCGTCCTTGTTTCCTGCTTTGCTGGCTGGACAATATGTGATTTAAAAAAGGTCACCTACAGACTCCCCATCTGCATCCTGTTTTTATTATCTGGGGTCTGTACGGTTGAGATGACAGGCCTTCACTCAACCGGCAATGGGATTCAATCTACCTTTTCTTTTACACCTACAGCTGAGCAGGATACTGTCTCTAAACATGGGCTAATATAGCTGACGATAACAGTGGTTGGTGGGTTTGAGACACCCTTTTGTTGCAATGTGTGCCCCATGTAATGTGCTACATTATGTAGTCTGTATTTATGTAAGACAATAGAACTACAGAATATTGTGCTAGCCCTCCTTCTTTGGCCCTCAAACCCCTGATGCCCCTCTTTCCTCCCCTGATGCCCCTCTTTTCTAGGAGCTCAGACTGTTTGCTGGGTATGAGGGTTTCACAGCGTTCTACAGCCCTAAAAAAATTATGTAATCCATTATTCTTCTTCTAACCTTCTCCTAGCCCCACCCCGTCACCTCTAAACACACCCCTAAAAAACTGTCCCTCTTTGGCAATTTGAAATTGTTAGTGTTTTGACAAAAATGCCCTGTTTTGTCGACTGTTTATTTTATTTTATTTTTTTTTTGGCAAGCTCTGTACTTTTTAGTGCTAGCCATGGAAGCAAAATCAAAATTTCACAAACATTTCAGCTTCTTTTGTGTAATTTGGGGATTTTTAAAGATTTTATTAAATTCTATTGTATTTTTTTCAATTTTATTTTATTATCAGAATCTTGGCCTGCCGATAAACAAAAGGTTACCAGCAGCAAATACAGTGTTATCTCCTTTGTTATTTAAGCAGCCTGTTCTTTGTTTGTTAAATTTTTCTTGACATTTAGTGGCTACACTACTCTTTTAGACCGTGGCTTTAATTGTTCGCGTGGCCGGGCATTGTTATGTGTTTGTTGCTTCCATGTCGTCTACCTTTTGATTAACTGTACCCTGAGTTGCCTCCTTATAAGCAAAAAATTCCTGCAAAACATTTTTTCTACGTGACATAAAAATTTAAATTGGCCGTCAGATAACAAGCAATGCCATGCCGTGTCAAATTACAGCAGCAGGCAGGGCTTTCTGTACTCCTGTTCTTACCTTCACAAATGGGCGTACCTGTAAACATGTCACATCACTCATTTGTTTTATGAAAATATGTTTAGTTTTAGATAAAATCTTACTTCCATATTAAGCATCATCCTGGGTTTTATATGACGTTGGACCTCTAAGGTTTGGCTGGCATACCAGGCCTGCCAGCCAGTGCCTGTAACACCTTATACTACCGCTTTCTGAGTAATCACCCAGCTATATACTGGTCGTAGAACAGGGGGCCATCAAGATCTATCAGTAAAGATAATCCCCCCATGTCCTTTTTGATGCACAGCAGGAGTCACCTTGCTGCTCTTTTCAGACACAGAGCTGAGAATGGATGAAGCCGACAGTTTCCGGCTGCTGGCAGCTGCTCCTGTCCACAGCAGATCCGTTCCAATTAAAACAGACAGATTGACCGGCACCTGCGATGATGGCTTGTTTAGAGAGATGAAAGCTGAAAGGGCAATATGCGAGGGAGTGGAGAGTATGGGGGTGGACACCAGGTGAAAGGAAGGATAGTAGGGAAGTTGTTGGGCAACCAGAGAAAGGAATTAACATAGGGCCGTGCAGGCCAGCGGTGGTGTTGAGCTAAGAGATAAGAGCCATACTGTGAGTCATCAGAGCACACGGTGCCAGGATATAGAGAAAATACTTCAAGGAGCACCAGCTCTTAATGGGTGGATGTAATAACACCGTTCTATCAGCTTCCATCCCCTCGGAAACCTTTGCTCTGCACTGCCACCACTCTCGCTATAATTATACGTGTCATTAGCTATTCTGTTTTGTGCGGACACGGAGCAGGCAGTTCACCCTTTTTGGGAAAATAAAGGACGTGACATTGCTCAAGTGACTATGTGCTGGGTGCACATAGTAGGTGGCCGCTTGCGCCCCTGTTTGTTATGGCTATTCTCTGTTTGTGTCACTAATCCAAGTGTTTCCATATAAATTCGCTATGTGTCTTTTTTAAATTAGTCTCCAGTGGCAAACTTATGGCACCATGATTAGCTCAATGTATGGATGTAGATTTTTTTATACTCCATAAACCATTGCAATTATCCTTTTGTAATGGCTGGTGTCTTTTCTATTATAATGAATAAAATCTGTGTTTTACCTCTGGGATAGTGAGGCTCCTACCAGTTGGAGGTTAAAGCCAGCTTAGTCCACAAAACATTTCCTTGCATATTAAATCAAATTCCGTGGATATGTTAGCGTTCCTTTAAGTGATAACATTTTACACCTCGTCAACACTCTATATATAATGCAGGCTGCCACAATAATTCTGAATTAAGGGAATTAATACTGATTTGCTGTGAAGTGTGAAGTTTTTAAAAATAGAAGAATCGCTTAGCAAATGTTCTAGACAGAGTCTGCGTGCTGCATCTTATTTGTATGTCACAAAACCGGAATCACAATAATTAGAACGTAATATAGAATGAATCACTGCCTGCCCGTAATCTGAAGTCTCCAGAATTCAGGCCTAGGGTGAAAATGGATTAACCACATTTGTTGTTTGAGCTGTTGTCAAATTGAGGCTTTCCATTGTCTCAAATGTTGAGGATATTACTATTATTATTCCTGTGTAATGTTGATGTTTGGTTCTGGATGTTTACTGTAAAATTGATACGTATTTATTATAATATTTGAGGGATACAAATATTATTTGGACCATTAACATTCATTGTTTCCCCAATCAAGAAGCTGTCAGCAGACCCTGGTCCATGAATCCTTATTATCTCGTTTCTTGAGCTCACATTTGAACCTAATTTTATCTTAAAATGAAAAGACATTTTTCGAGACTTGTCTTGAATAATTTTTTTCAATATATTAAATGTCATTTTAAAACCGATAGGGTAGCTGGCTCATTTGGTGGGGGGGATACTTGATTTTGTGAGAACCTTATTTTGAAAAAATATTTTTTAGATTATGTTATGATGTGATGAAAATCCCTTACATTTGATCAGGAATAAATTGGAAAAATATATATTTTAGTCTGCAAAGTTGATAATTATTTAAGATTGCATGTGCTGTTTTTTAGGCGGCTAGGGGAAGCATTTTTCCTGCGCAATCTGTACTTCTTGAAGTGTCTTACAGAAAGTTCCTGCTAAAAATATGCAACTGAAAGTTGTGTCCCCATTCTAGTGGAAAACATAGATTTCTTTCCATGTGTATTTTTAGTGATATAATGTTTTATTTAACAGATAACACTTGTAAGTTTCACTAAATGTGCTTTCAGAACAGATTACATCTGCGCTGTAGTTTCCCCTTAACACAGATGGACGTGATAATTGTGCAGGTTACGGACACACTTGGTGCTAGTAATTTCCAGCACATGCTGGCAGATCCTGGTGGTATTAAGATGTTTTGTAGGCTAGATTAACACGAATGAGACAACTGGAATAATGTCATTAAGCTGGGTGTTTGGGGAGGTCGCTCAAGGTTAAAGCTGTTTTTTTCTTACTGATGGAGTTTAAATGAATGCAGCTTCACGGAGGTCTCCTACCATGAATATCAGAAGGACTGAATGTCTAGGAGGCACAGGTCTTCATTAATTGTGCTAACAGTTAATGACGGATTTCCTTTAACCCTTATCTCTGCCAGTGTAGACCCTATGCCACCTCTATAGATAGATAGGGAGATGCTGTCACTTGTTAATATCGTTAGTAAATGGCATTTGGCAGGTGAACATTGAAGAACAGGCATCCCCAGTGTTTGTTGCATATGTGTTTCACATTTTTTATTGAAAACTTGAACCTTTTTAAAGACGTTTACAACTGGGAACTTGCTAAATTCTATGACGCTGAGACTCTTCATTAACACTTTAATAGGCCATCACAAAGAGTCTATTGTAGTTATTTGGTAACGGTAACAACCAATTTTTTCTAATGACAATTTTTCTCATTCAAACTATTACTTACGAGCAGGTGAAAATATTCTCAATGAGGTCACCTGCATTCAAGCACGGATTTCAGACTGAGTGACTCTGAGAATCTGACCATTTCCATCCATGGACTAGTATTGAAAGAAGCTGTTTCCATATTTACTTTTATCCGCATGGTTGCCCATTCAAGATAGGGAAAAGTGCAGATATTCCTGGGTGCACTTTCACATGTATATATATATTTTACCACAAAAGAAATCTCTGACCTTCGCATCTGTTGTCCTTTATCTAAACTCAGGGAAAAGCAGATGCTGGCTGGACAAAAGTGTCATTGCCAGCCTCCAAAATCAGCGGTCAGATTTTTATTATCAACAAGGAGATGACCTTGTGAGGCAGAAGAAGGTGAAAGCTTTTGGATTTAAGGTGATTAGAAATGATGGAGGAAAAATTAATCAGAGATTATTCCGGCACACCAGATCCAGACAGACCTTCTAATCTGTCCACTCTTATGTCTGCTTAAAAAAGACTCATGTATTTTTAATCTTCAAGATGGATTTATGCATATAGACAGCTTATTTGACCACTACAATATGTTGTCCAGATGCCCCCTTTAACCATCTCATATAGATTTGAATACAGGCTTGCAGAATATGTTTTCCTTAACTGTCCAAAGTGTCAACGGGAAAACCTTGGTATCTCCGCACATCTGCCAGAAGGATATTACAAGTATCTGATACTCAGAAACTGGTACCATTGTCCTTAATGTCTGTTTTGCCCTTAGTAAATTGTGGTGGAAAAAAAAGTAGATCTTCGACCTTTGGAAGGTCATACCTCCAGCTAGAGAATTTCTTAGCCACTTCTACTGTACAATGTTGGAGGTTTTTATCCTGTAGCTGTGGCCATTATTCTTAAGGTTGATAATGACCGATACAGAGGCTCTGCCCCCATCTTTGGAGAGGGTACATTTTATGCATGTCCCTGGAGTAAATGGTCTGTGCTGGGCCTGATTTATGGTGCTCTTACCCCAACAGGTAATGATGTGATAATGTGTGTGTGTGACGGACAGGATATCACAGCTAGCAATGGTGTGGATGGGTATGTGGGGGCTCATCCAGAGGTCACGCTGTGTTACATGGCTGTTGTATGTCAGTTATGACATGGGTTAGAGAACGGACCTGTGAACCATCAAATATATTGGAGTGGAGATTTTTGAAACATATTTTCAGTTACAAGAAAAATGTTTCGATAAGATGGTATGATTTAAAATTGGGTATTATACCTGTGTGGAAAGTGGGGGTCCATTGACACTGAGTGCTAGGGGGCATTTAAATGTTTAATAATGATTATTATCTACAAAATCTAAAAATAATACTCCTGACTTACTTACGGGAGAACAATATTCCAGCTCTACAGAAATAACAGTGAAGTTTTCTCTGGTCTGTGAAACTATGTACAAGGTTATGTGAAGGATTTGATTGCAAGCTCTTCAAGAAAGAGATGAGTGAGGTTTGTTAGTAAGAGCAGAGCAAAGATCCTCAACAGAGAATGTAATTTAGCCGATAAAACTGGACGTGTAAAATCATTCCGAAATATCAAGAACTTGGTTATTTTAAGTAGTACAAATCGTGCTTTTTTCATTACATTTCTGGAACAAGAGGCTGTGTGCCAGTCTCAGAGGGGGCAAGTGACTTACTGAAAGGGGGGTGATTCGCTGAGTATTCGTCAGTGGCAGGAGAGTCTGTTCTAGAGAAAACTGTATACTAAAGAAAAAAAGAACAGAAAATGACCAGAGTTAAGGAACAACTAAAATAACAATAATAAAATATTATATGAAGTATATCAGTAACCTTTCACTATCATCATATTGTGCCTCCCTACTGTTCCTACTGTGTAGTGGCTATATTGATATCTTGATTCCTGTGTACCAAACTGGCTATTCCTTGGACCTTAAAACAAGAAAAACCACCTTCATGTGAATATAAATATATAAAAAATAAAGAAATATATATATATATATATATATACCCCTACAAGTTCCGTAGCTCCCACAACGATATATCAACAGAAGGGGCGCATGAACATGTGGGGAAAGAAATACAACACAATAGTGCAGGGGCGTCCAACAAGAGCCCTGCTACTTACTTGTGGGAGGGTCTTTTGTACCGCAGAGGAAGCGGAAAAACCAGCAGAGTTCGCAGAGAACGCAGAGGGAGGCCGCGCCCCCTGCTGAAGTCTGTGAGCAGCATCGAGGAGCTGCAGTGCAGGTAAGGGGGTGAGGAGAGTGTTTGAATGAGTATGCGTGATTGAGGGAATGAATCTGTGAATGAATGAGTATATGAACGAATGAGTGAGTGTGTGTATGATAGCATGGATGTGTAAGTGCTAGAACCTAGGCATGATGGGACTGTGATTGTTGTTAGCAATCACACTCCTACCATGCCAAGTCAGCCAGTACATGCTGAAACCTAGCTAGCTGCCCCCTTGTGTATTGATGTTGCCAGCAGTATGGGGTCTGCACATCACTTACTATGTAAGTTCATCCGCTCTTCTTATTAAATATTTGTTTGATCATACTGCACCATTTGTGGCTTTCTCATTTGCATTGCAGACCTTATGAAGAAAAGTTATTTTCTGATGAACCTCTTTATCCAGTTATTTTTGTGACTGCAATATATTATTCACCACACCAAATTCTTTTGAACTTATTACACTATTGTGTTGTATTTGTTTTCCCCACATGTTCATGCGCCCCTTCTGTTGATATATTCCTTGGACCTTGCTGACCTCCTGTGCCCCTACCTTGGGGACTAAATGGCTCTCTTCATTATCGTGTACCGACCCTGGCTATTGTCTCTGGAATCCTCTACCTCTTTGGACCTATCGTGTACTTTGGCTAGTGACCCGACTCCACTTTTGGACCTTGCCCTCTAAGTGCTTTGTGCTGGTTCCTGTGTCCTGCATTCTGGACTCCGCTGTATCTGTCTGCCTGAACCTGACACCATAGTTCTAATACTGAATTATTTTTGCGGTCCTTGAGGACCACAGCCCTGCCCTAAAAATGGGTGTCCTTCTTTAGGCATTTTTACTGCTGGAGGTATGATTCTCTGCTCTGATTACCCCTCCTCAAGGAGCTGATCCTATTAGGTAGTCAGGGTCTTTCACAGAGTGGGAATGAGCTTCTCCTGAAAGTGGATAATTAGCCTACTCAGAGCTGTCTAGCCCACAATATTTTCTTTAATATTTTTATTACCCTCTGGAGGCAGGAGACAGGGCTCTGAGCTTTAATTGTAAACATCCTTTACCCCGCATTGGCCAATATATTCCTGTATATTATTTTCTTATTATTATTATCTTTTATTTATATAGCGCCAACAATTCACGCAGCGCTTAATATAATACATAAATGCAAGGGGTCTGACAAGACGAGAATTGACAGACTAAGATAAACCGATACATTAGGTGGAGAGAGCCCTGCTCACAAGCTTACAATCTTGATATTATATCCACTTGTCCATTATGGACCACACTCCTACTCCAGTGACCCATCTAACTGCTGCCATGCTGAGCACACCTCAAATCACTGATATGTGATATCACATACATATACATATATATATATATATATATATATATATATAAAGTACCCCTTTTTTGGGTCCCAGTTCTAGCCCCCACATCAAGTTGGTGCCCCTCTCCTTACTAACGTTACAACATTTCTATATGTGTTGGGTGTCTTCAATCTAGATTCTTGCGGCCAGAGTCCGACACGACTGTCCATCCAGATCCTTACACTCTCTCTCTCTCTCTCATCCATGAATATTTGATGCTCTTCAAATTTAACAGCGCCCCTGGGGTCAGCTACATTTTTTAATTATGCATAACGTAACGAGAAACCAAATACGCCCAGAGATGGGAATGTATTTATACATCTTTGCATTTGAATGTGCGCCATCTGTTACACGACAGCTGAACTCACGCTGTCTCTGTTAACCCCTTAGAATGACAGAAGGCCAAGGTAGCCCCACAATGTTAATCCTGATATGTTTCCTTTTTTCAACAGTCCTTTAACGAGTAATTATTTATAAAAAAAAAAAACATTGCTTGGTATCTCTTTCGGGGTTACTTTTGAAACTCTATATTGCATCCAAGAAGTCATAAAATAGCACATGTTTTATAGAAAAACAGATTTATGCAAAATACACCTGTTATACACAAATCATAAGTTATTATTTGAAAAGCTTCAATGCATTCTTTTGAAAGGAAACACTTTGAGGCAAAAAAAAAACCCAGATAGACAAAGGGGGGGGGCAAATGTACTTCTGATCTTTGGTTGTTGATGAACTATAGATCCTCTGTCATAGAAATTGGGGTCTTTAATCCTAGAGGGGCACTGCAGGTTTAATACCCTATACACCTTACGGGTAGATCCAAATACAATAATGAGATACTGCATTCAAACCTGAAATGGTAGGGTTACCACTGTTACAGCAATTCTGATGGGATATTTCAGTTATATTATATGACAGACTTCAGTTATGTTATGGAATGTATAGGAAAAACTACAGTTTTACTTAACTCCCCACTTGATATCAAACCATCCTAAAAGAGATCCTTAAGTCCTTTGCATGTTTCTCTTCTGGCCCGAGTCTCGATCAGGCATACTGCTCACCAGCTTCTCTTCCTTCCCGAAATACCAGCACCGAAGGCAGTGATGACACCTCTTCTTGGTCATTCATTTGGAGAAGACCCGCGTATGCTGGGATTTAAATAGACTGGTTTCAATGTTTATTCATTCAGCTGCAAAATCAATGCAACGGCCGGAACTCGAAATTTGCATTTCCAGGGAACAGATACACAACATAAATATTAAAGCATAAAAGGAATGATGAAAAAACTACCGCAGATTTTTCAAAGCAGAGTTTGCCACCTCATACCTAATATTACGCTCCGTGGATTTTGCTAGTGAGAAATAATGAATCGATAATGGCTTGTTTCACAAATTCTTATGCATATGTAGCTTTCTGGGTGTTAGTTTATAATAATAAGAATGTGTATTCCGATTATGTAAAGATTGTGCAGATATTTTGATGACCTGGGATAAAAAGTTTTCTCCTTTACATACTAGCTTTCCCAAAGCCTCGTAGTTGTAGTGTTAATAACACTCTTGACATTCAGGAACCTCTATTCTCGACATATTTGGATCCCAGAATAAGAGTATCCTAATTACCCAAGGTATTATAAGGTGCAAATCAGAAAACCAAGTGCTCATTCCACACAATAAAATATGTTTGGATATGGTTATGCAGTCTTGGTGTCCAACTTAAACTGCTGTGAGAGATTGTGACGTCAATGTTATCCGTATGAGAAGTTGACCTCACAATGCTTGACCTTTGGATATAATGTAGATGGAGCTCCAGATTGAGAGGTTATCGATGGAACCCATTTTATTTTCAACCTCTAAAAATATACAACAAGAAGGCTCACTCTCAGGTGACTTTATAGTCTGACTGTGCTACCCTTTCCACTCAATGTTATAAAGCTCCTTGGCTTGTTTGAAGATGCAAGTGTGACAGAAGTACTTGTCAACAAGGCTTATTTGTAAGACACAACCTTACTATTCCAAAGGTTGATGGTGTACATGAAAAGCTAAGGCTTGAGATCAAAGCCAAATGCAATTATCTGGTGAATGAAAAATCTGGAAATATTTCGTTACTTTTTTGGAAAAACTTTGAATAGCAATATTCACCAATACAAGCAATGATACCGGGGTTTTTTTTTTGGAGAAAATTTAACATAGCAGCATAGAATTTGATGGCAGATAGAAACCATTTGTCTTATGTGTTCTTCCTTGGACTTTTCTCATGTACAGAATATCCTTATGCATGTATCCCCCTGAAAGTTAAAAAAGTATATCTCGTAACAAGTGGATGAAGATTTTTTCCAACTTCTCTATCTGTAGCAAGCATGATGATCCAGGTCATGGTCTATTGTTGTCCATGCCACAAATGTGTCTTTTGGAAAGTTAGTTTTATTTTGATACATCGGAAAGTAATGATTTAATTCCTCAAACCAAAGTGTGATGTGTTGGAATGAGAACTCTTTCTGACGAGTTTCAGAAGATGGAAATGAATTAGTAATGTGGTGGAGAACAGGGACCAGAGTGTTTGAAGGAACATTAAGGAGAGGAACTCACAGAGGTCCCTATACCAGGAACTAGCTGTCACTCGTCGAGAACTATCCTATACTTTATTTATTGCAAAACCTTCAGAATGAGAATAAGAGAAAACAGGAAAACCAAGACATTACAGCTGGACGACGGCAGAGGCTTCTGCATTCCAGCCTGAGGCCACCTCCTTGTGACATGACAGCCAGTCGATTATGGTCGCATAGAAGTATAGGATATTAGCCATTTTCACAGTCTGAACCGCGGAGGGTAGTTATCAACACAAGGTCATATGGAGATGACAGTCTTCGTAACAGGATCCCGTGGTCTATAATCGTAGTCTTCACCATTGGACTCTGATGGTTCTTGTTAACTAAGCAGCAATAGCTCAGTAGATATTTCCCTTGCCTGGGAATATCTTTCAACTGTATTGTCTGCATTGTATGATTAATACACAAAATGTATCCACTTTAGACATTAATATGTCTATTTAACTTATCTGTATAAATGTAATGCTGTTAAGAATATTGGGGTAACTACACATCATTGGACTCCCCTCTAGGGAGCTACATGGGGTATAACTTGTCTTCCCCCCACGTGTTTGGTCACTGCTGAACCCCGCATTCACTAGAGATGGCTTATAATTAAGCTTAACAAGTATGTGTAACAAAAGACAAATAAATAAACTGCTTTAAAACATAGGCACCTCTCCGTTCTTATCGTGTCTTCTTATTTGAGTGTTTCCCAGGTTTTTTTTGAACCCTTTTGGTATTATCACAGCCTCCTATCCTGGCAGCGATGGGGTTACATTGTGTTTGGCAGAGGAGACACGGCATCCGGCATTGTGTCCAGGGGGAAGTGGAGGACGCAGTGAAGATTGAAGGGCAGGGTGACAGGCCGTGAGGAGGCATACTGATAACATGGACACAATAGACAGGATCCTGCTGTTTTCTTTTGTCCTAATCAGCCAATATTAAGCAGCTGAAGATCCGCACTGCATTGGGTACAGAGATAAAGTAGCTTCTTCTGACACCAACATGTGCAGGTTATCTCTTGTGGCAGTGGGGACAGTTGCTCCCTGGGAACTCTGAAGATTGTGGGCCACTTGCAAAAGCTATCTTAATCTAGAGTAGTAAGGGCTCTATAAACCATTTGCACCACAACTGGATAATTTGCTGGACTGAGCACCATGGGGCAACTTAAATAATTTTTTAAACAGTATTATTTGATAAATATGTTTTGGATGGACTGAAACGTGTGTGTGCAACATCTAATCTATTTTGGACCACGCCATTACTGGAGCACTTAGTCCAAGTTACCATCAAGTCTGAGTGTTGCCAACCCATATCTAGTCATTTCTCCCACGTCTCCACTCTGTCCTTCGGCAGGCGTGAAAGTCCTGGTTTTTTCGGTCCGTTTGGCAATTATCAATGGAAGTTATAAAGCAAGAACAATTCTGGGTAGAGGTATGAGTTGGGCAGTTGATAAGAATTTTGCACTGCACGGTGATTGCTCAACTTACCACTTTACCCGCTCTGGAAAGTTGTGACATTTCCTGCCGTGTCTACATCTGTCCATAGGCTTGTTTCACCTTAAAGACCAGAGGTATGCAGCCCTGCCATCAAGGGCACAAACACATTTACTTTTCCAAAGGATCAAGATTTTTGTTAGTAATGCCCATTGGGAAATGTTTAATTAGAGAACACCTAAAACAGCTTCATGACCTTGAAAGATAGTGCCAAATACATCCCTTTTTAAGCAATAACTCTCCAAGTGTACCTAGTCATTTATACAGCCAGATGAGATATCTGTCACAGTTGCATGCATTGTATCAGTCGGCGTGGTCGAGGGAAGCTTGATGTTCTCATTGTCTGGGTCTATGCAGGAGAACTGTCTATAAATATTAAGAAATGACCATGCCAGGATGTGCTTATTGAGCCACCACATACCTGGCTGTTTTTCTAAAGTATAACTTGCTGAATATCACCTCCACAGAGTCTAATTATTGGTTCTGTCTGTTTGCTGAAAAGACATAGAGATTTGTGGATATTAGAGGCATTATTTAAAAAAATATAGACTGGTATCCATTATGTTCTTTATTGCGGTCCTGTGACTTTTGTCATCAATTCTCTAACTGGATGTAGTTCCTTGTACAGGACCTGTCGTGTGTGGTTAAATGGTGCATGTTAGTTTGGATTGGGGCTATTCACATCCAGATCACATTACCCGCTACTTACATCTGAAACCTTTACGTGCAATCCATTCCAAGGTGACTGGCCTTTCCACCCCACCAAGTCTCGGCTGGGTAGTGATCATTGGCCTTAATTCAGAAAGTGGGTACCTATAATGAATGCCTGAGGTGAGATGGGGCAGAATACAGAGAAGGTTAGAAAAATGCAGGTCATCTGCCAGATGCAGCATTCAGACTGTGAGACAGGCCGTCCTTCAAACGCACAGCAAACACACCGACAAGAGTGTTCAAAGCAAATATTTCATGCCTCCCGAAACCTTCCATTAACCCCCTAACCATACAGTTATATACAGGGCTAATTTAACCATCCTGATTCATTATCCATTACGTTTAGAAAACACTGGCAACACGGATAAAAACATTTAGCATCTTGACTTTTAAAATTGAGGCAACATTTGTAACCCCATTAAGTAGAGATTGAGTGTAACCTTATAAATTACTCGATGAGTGTAAACTTAGCTCAGGGGATGATGAAAGTCAAAATGTACTGATTGATTCCTAGACAGATGAACGGGGCAAGGACTGAAACATAGGTTAACCATTTGACTGCTTAGTACGCCAAGCTGATAGAGGGTACTAACAACAGATTCTGCCCTATGTGCTAAAGAAGTATCACACAGGAACAAGGCATTGGTAGTGATGTTCATCTAGAGTCCCAAAGGTCAGCCCCATCTTTAAGTGACTATTGCATGGAATGTGGACTGGTTGTTATGTTATATACCATGCTATGCCCTTTTTATCCATTATACAGCATTTCATAAAATGATGGTGCTATATAAATAATAATTAGGGAGATGGATGTGTATCTGCACAATAATAATGCTTTTACCCAGAGTTCATCGAGCCACCCCAGGCTTTCACCATCACTGTTTCAGGACCATTGCTTCTCCCACCGGCTGGTGTGCGAGCAGGCGCTGGCGACTGTCGTTTGATGCCATTTATTTGCCGTTCCAGTGACAGCGTGAAGAATGAGCTGAGCATGCACAATGTATAGAGTGATCACGGCAGGTCCTGGCTGTTAAGCATCCCCGTTGAGACCCATTGACAATGTCCTACAGGCATCCATACCTCCATCACTCTCTCTCCAGCTATTTACATGCACATTATTAAGCGTGTTAAATTAAGTGCATGCTTTCTCTCATTTCCTGCTTCAGGCTACAGCAGCTTGTTCCTCATAATACAGATTTAACCATGTAAAAACCAAAGCCATAACATGATATACAGTGGCACACATCCTATCCATACAGGGCCTTTGTTGGCAACCTAGCTCTGTCAATGTACTGGCTCATGATGGGCAAATACTGTTCCTGTGTTTGTTTTAGAATGTGGCCCATGGAGTTAGACTTTATTTTAATTGTGACACAATTTATGAATGAAATGCGTTGTGATTATACTGGGTTGCACACCCAGGAAACACGCTTTATGCATCCACAGTGAACGTCTTGATAGAGTATATACTTATTTTAAAGATCGGTGTAGAAATTACATAACAACGGTTCTTATAATCAGAACCACAACAAACATAATCTTGGACCTTGTATTGTTACTTCTCAGGTAAACTGTTTTACACTCAGAATTGTGTACTGTCAACTTGGCACTGGCTTGCGCTGCCCCCCACCCCTTTATAACCTTGTGTTGACTCCACCTCTGCAGGGCCTTGAGTTGACTCCACCTCTGCAGGGCCTTGAGTTGACTCCACCTCTGCATAGTCTTGCATTGACTTTTCTCCCACAGAACTTTGTGCTGCTCCTACGCCCTACCTACGAGAAATTATATACAAAGAAGTATCTGACTTATTTGTCTGAATCAGTGAAATAAAATCCTTTTTGATTTGGGCCCTTTGCCAGGTTCTGTCTCCAGTTTCCTTGGTGCTCATTCTTATTTCTATCATGTCTTATGTATGCATTATGTTGCTTGCCAAATGCCTTGTTTTGCATCTTCACCTGAGGATTAATATTTGCCCATTTAAATAAACGAATAATTCTCTGTGTTAGGAAACCGCAGCCCCGCCATCGAATCCCTTCTCCCTTCAATCTTTCAGCTTTCAGGGAGTGATGTAACGATCTCCTGAAAGCGTCGGCAGCCTGGGAGTCGTGGTGCTAGGTGAGCACGGAGCAGGGATCCATCACCCTAAATTATGGTGTTTATCAACGCGCCTGCATATTTTACACAGAGGAGAGGCATTCGCCAAACACTGAATACAAGGCAGCTAGAGCCCCGTCTCTTGCAAACATCTTAAATGGTTTAGCAATGGAGCCGTTTTGTGATGGATTTCAGATACACGCTGCTCGATTAACCCATTCACATCATTCTCTCTAGAGAACTATAGGGAAAATATATCAAATATCTGATTTGTTTCTGCTAATTGTAGATTGTGATGACGAGTAAGACAAAATAAAACAAAAATGAAATTTCGAATATAATTCCCTGCAGAAGACAGCAGTGAATATTCTCCTCTTGTAGCCCGTTCCTGCATCCACTAATTGACATAGTTGGAAATTGTCAACTTAACACTGTTGTTTCGTACAAATAATTGGTGGCCAAGAGCTTTGCCCATTACTATTTATTTCTAAACTTACACTGCTGGCCAAGTACACTGGTTCTGATAATTGTCAGGTATGACCTCTGCAGGCGCTGCAAAGCCCCTCTAAGCATGGCAACTTGATACAAGCAATATCATGTCATTCATGTTCCTATCCCATCCCCCCAGGTCCTCGGGGGCCACACGCACATTAAAAGCTGGCCGCAGGTGCAGTCACAGCTCTGTGGCAGACAAAAGGCACATTTGTCTTGTGTTTTCCGCTTCCAAAACCAGAGCAGTTGGTGGGTGGCGGATCCAGAACTGAGTGAGCATCAAGGGGGCAGACTGGGCCATATATCACACGCAGGAAGATGCTACGGACACTTGCAAGACATAGAAACCACCAAGCTCAGAGAATATTTTGTTTCAAGAGATATGTAACACCGGCGCCATTAGGATGAGGTGACCAGGTTAATATTTCTTTCTGCTCAGGTTATTAGTACCTGGGAGGATCCTTTAATACATAATATATTCACAGGGCAAGATGTCAAGTCATATAAACTTTGAAGACCAATCTTTTGATCTAATGTATTTTATTGTAAGCTCCCACAAACATGGCCCTCACCAACTTCTGTCTCTGTTTTAACATGTATAACCTTCTTGGCAAGTATGTGTCAGCGTGTACTTGATCCATACATTATGTTGGATAAGTCTTGTGGCATATCAGTCCCAGTCTTCTTGTCGCCGCTGAGGATGTTGTCATTGCTCCCACCAGCTCTCCAGCAAACCTGGACCCTCGGAAAATAGAATATAACCCAAACTCGTTGCCACAGCATGGCTTGGGAGTCCACCCGGTGTCTAGATACATTCTGTATTTCTCAGGATCCGTCCGAACATAAATTCTTCTTTTCTGTTCTGCATCGTATTTTTGTGCACGCTCTTGTGGCCTCTCTGGCTGCGTTTATGTTTCTGGGAGGTCCCAGAGGTGCATTAATAGGACTAGTCAGTCAGGTGACATCAGCTGATCTCATATGATACGGCAAACTAGTGAATCTCTCGCAGGCTTAATCACATAACATGCTCATTAAGTCTTGATGTATCCCTGAACCTTCTCAGGAAACCAAAGGTGCCAGGCTTCTGGTGGGTTCCCGAGCCCCCTCCCCAGCATCTAGAGAGACATAGCAGCTTGACAGACACAGTACTACTGCTTTCTGTCTCTCCTGAACCATTCAGACGCATTAGAGACAATGTTCCGGTGCATCGGCTATACCATCTGCTGGGAAACACAAAGCACAGTAGGATAGCTGTAGTTTTAACAAATAGAGCCCACCAGGGGTGAGTGTGGGGGGCTATATA
Organism: Spea bombifrons; assembly: GCF_027358695.1. Lineage (NCBI taxonomy): Eukaryota > Metazoa > Chordata > Amphibia > Anura > Pelobatidae > Spea > Spea bombifrons. The sequence continues at coordinate 27,727,646 of NC_071095.1, read as the reverse complement.
AACATATCTCTGCGTCAGAACTGACACAATTGCAGCAAACCTACCATGTATGCCTTTGTAAACAATTAGCAAGAGAAAGATGGAGATATATTTGCACAAAAAAAATGATGAATAATATAGCCTAGGTAATGTATAAAAGGAATTGATTTTACTGGAGTCACCGGGTCACATCTGAATATAGCGAACATTCATTTGCTGATGCAATACAGGCAGCACTCTTAGGCGCAAAGAGTTAGTGTGCCATAGTGCTTACCTCTGTCACATATTAATAGCCCCTAAAATACCCTGTGTTCACTAAAGGTCACAAATCTGGTGCCTTTCCCCATCCCCTTGACTTCGAGAGGAGGTATAATCTTCTGGAGGATTGGTGACCTGGTTCACCTAAAAAAAACATTGGGCTAGAGATTGCCCAGCAAGACATGGGTTGGATGACATTACAAGGAAATAATACAGGTTTACAGACTGCAATGAAAAGTTTGATGAAGGCAAGTCAGTTTCAGAAGTAAGAGGTCTTCTGTGCTGTTGGCTTCAGATTACGTTTCAAGGCCTGTAGAACATTATTTGGGTTTCATAATAGATCTCCAACCTATAGACATGGAGATTGATGGTGGAAGAAGCAAGTAGTTCTGGTTACGGTTGTAGGCGAAATCCAATATTCCAAGAGATTTTCTCGGCTGCTGCCGTCAATCTCTGACCATTAGATAAAAAGAAAATGTGAAAAGGACAGTTGGGAATTTCCCTTTTCTACGGGCTCTACTTTTTACAGAGAAGCATTTTTATGATTGTATATTATTTTATATGTGTATATACCACTCTTATATTATTGTTAATTTCTGCAACACCTCCTCTTGCCATCTCCCCAAAGCTGATCGGTTTTATTAAACTTCAAATAGACGCTTAAAAGCACTCAACACATCATCTGCAGATGATGGGGTGAGATGGGTAAGTGAACTGCCGTGTGCTGTAGGAACAGAAAAAGCAGTAGTCAGACAGGTGATTTGAAACTGTTAGACTACATATGGGTTCATATAGTATGCATTATAAACACGTAGTGTTTATTGAAATCATACAGCTCCTGCGCAGCGTTTGACCATTTGACTCAAAAGTCTCTCTTTCCTCCTCTGATGCCTCTTATTTCTAGAAGCACAGAATGTTTGCCAGGTATCCCAGGGTTCTACAACCCTGTGTAAATTATTCTTCTACTTAATGCCTCACTCCGTTACACAAATACCCAGCAATGGGACACAATGTCACATAAAATGTTTCTGTAAAGTCCTACCTTTGTACTGGCGCTTAACAATTAAAATAAACAACATATGTGTGTTAGAAAATCATATGTGTATACCATGGGATTAGTAACCTTTACTTCCTTTTCTTCGGATCTGCATGATTGTTCCTCCCAATTAAATTGTCTGTGTCTTATTTATTTGTGAATTGTTGTGGATAGAATCGGACATCCTTGGTCTGAAAATAAGGCATTTATTATTATTAATAATTATTATTAATGGTACTTATGCCACTGATCTCAGCTTCCTCGAGGTGATCTCAATATCTCCAGTAATAAATTGCTACATACCCGTGTACATGGGATTGTGAGCAAAAGTCTAACTAGGCACTGTTCTCTTGGATTCTTAGAAGGCCATAGAGTCTTTTTAACAAAGACTGCCACCAACTGGACATCCTGATGTTACTCTTCCAAAGGAGGATCTTATAAACCAGTGATATTCAAGCATTGGACGTATTGTCGTTTATAAAGAGCCATGAAATTCCCACTTAATGCACGTTATAGGCCAGGTTCTGTCCAGAAGCATAACTTTAATATATATATGTATATATTAAAGATTGTATCATTTCTTATGTGCTGGTGGGTTTTTCCCATCCATAAGTGATTTGATAGAACATATTTTTGAAAGGAAAAGTGCTTCAGATAGGTTGATAGAAGTGAAAATCTTTGTTCAAGGACGCTTTAGTCTTCTTTCTATTAAAATCTCAGTGCCTGAGTTTTTAAGTGATCGAGGAGCTGAAGACCTGCTCTAGTTTCCAAAAAAGATGTCCACACCATAAAATGAAACCTTAATAAACAAATTCTCGGAAGGATTTGGACTTTACACTAATATATGTTGTATAACTCAGGGCTTGACAAATTTGTTGTGAATCTAGGCGCCAGCTAAAAAAGTTAGGAGCCAGGATTTTTTTTAAAACTAACAGTTGGTTAGGTGTGATATTAAACTCACAGCATTTGACCTGGAAGCACCCTGGACTTTCAGGTCAGTGCTGTTTTTTTATTTTTTTTTGTATTATTCTTTTTTTTGATATATATATATATTTTTTAACGCTTTCAATGCTGATGTTCCATTGTGGCACAGCATTGACTGATATTTAGTCCCCACAAGCTTGGGGACAAATGTTAACCCCTGCAATGCCACAAATGTGTTATACACAATTGTGGAATTGAAGGGGTTAACGCTGCACTGTCGCTCTCATGGAGCGATCAGGCAGCAGGGGGGTGTTGGGGCTGGTCTCCACACTCATGTGGAGACCAAAGAACCCTCTCCCCCTGTCCCTGAAGCTGCCTCTGGCAGCTGGGACGCAACTGCTGGTCTATAGACCAGCCATTGCCGGGGGAGTCTCTGATGACTGCTGTAGGCTTCCATGCCTACAGGAGTCATCAAAGGGCTTGTGGGGGGGGGCTCGTTTTTGCTGTTGCACCACCAGCAGCAGAGCCCCATACAAAATGGGAATTAACCCCTAAAATGCCACGGCATTGAAGGGGTTAACGCTGCCCTGACGCTCTCATGGAGCGATCAGGCAGCAGGGGGATGTTGTGTCAGGTCCCCACACTTGTGTGGGCACCTAATCAACACTGAACCCCCTCTCCTGAAGCTGCCTGTGGCAGCTGAAAACGCTATTGCAGGTTTTCCTGCAATCGCGGTTTCAGCCTACAGGATCACTCCGTGGGAGTGATCTCAGGCTCGGGGGCGGGCTCTGAGTGGCTGTGCTGTCTGCTCAGACTCCTGGGCAGACAGAGGCAGCAGCGCCCCCGCGTTGTGACGCTGGGGTATTTTTTTGTGGATGTAAGAGGCTGACAAACTCCTAGGCGCCCTGGTATAACTATTGAGTGTGATTTGATTTCTGATGCCAAATAAAGAGAGACGTAGCTCTGCAGACATCAGGGACACTCCAAGGTATGATAAAGTCCTTTGGGACATTAAGTTATTTAGGCCGTGTCTGCTAGATGTTGTGTATGCCAAGTCGGTGAAAATGGAATCTTGCTCAGTTCTGTTATCCATGTTAATAATTATCTTGGTCAATTATTTATGTCTGTAATTAACCTTGTTTAGGTCAAGGAAAGCCCAAAACAATGAATAGTGTGTGGATTATTATATATCTGTATGGTTCCACAGTATGAGGCAAAATCAACGATTGTTTATAAACATAGATATTTTCAGGACAAGCCAAATGGAGCTATTGTGAGACTCTAGGCATCAGAAAAAGGGGGTATAATTGGGGAGTCATCATTATTAACTTAACCCCTTAACTGAATGGCGTATTGTAAGGATAGCCCTTTTGTCTCTGTGGCCCCTCACTTATCATCCCTTTACTTGGGTGGCTGTACAAAGCAGGCACAGGAGAGGGGGTTGAAAACTAATCATTGTGATCTATCATCTACAATCAAAGACAGCGGACACATCTCCTTCAGGAGCTCCGTAACAATCAATGTTCTTTTCTTGATGCTCTGTTTATCACAATTCCACATCTCCGTGGCTTATCACCCTGAATAGAGACAAGCCGAAACTGGCTTTTATTACCCCAACCTACTTCTTTTGACCTTTTTGCTACTAAAAGAACATGATATCTGGGCCATTGGTGAACAAATTCAGGACATAGCAAACTGGAGTATGGCCTCCCAATCCATGCAAATGTAGTTATTTAATTTACCTTTTGCATTTCGTTTTTATTAGTGCCCCCAAAATATATATTCTCTTGCACTCATTTTTAAATGATTGAATTAGACATTGGCAGATTGGTGGATCAGGTGCCATAAATCCTCTCTGCAGGTGGTGAAGACTTAAGTTAACGAGTAGCTGGGTATTAGGAGAAACGTAAGCACTTCCATCCAACTGGGGGGAAAAAACTCTGTCAAGGTCATCAAAGAGTTCTCATTGGCAACCTAAAGGCCACTAGATGTATCAGTTAAAAACAGGCTATATTTAAGTCTTATTAAATACCAAGATTAATTTCTAAAGTATTTGTTTTCCTAACAGATGTAATGGCAGCATTTTGCCAAATTGATTTAACTGGGTAAACCCATTTATATACAAGGTTTATTTTCATTCTTTTAATGGTAGGTGAGTGTTAATTTCAATATTTCTGCTTTATTGGTTCAACACAAATATTCACGGAGAAAAACACATTAAACCCAATCAATAAATAGTCACCACTTTCTTCTTGATGTCTAATTGCTTCATACAAATCCTGGATGAAATAATGATGTCTCCATAAAAGGAGTCACTGGGATTGGCCGTCAGAACATGGCAGATCATTTTGATGCTAAATGTTAAAATTATAGACACTTGGAGATCCTCTCCCGATGCATCAAGGATTATTTTAACCGCTAACGCTCTTCAAACTTGGATAAATCAAATGCCAACTAGCTATCATTGGAGTAGTTCTCCCACACACTGGTGGAATAACAAAGTTACCCCTATAATTGTGAACACTTATAGAGGACGTAAAAATCAATACTTCCCAGTACATAGACACATCAGTCACTGTACAACGTTGGACTACTCTTGACCTGGGCCACCTTGGTTTTAGAAGATGGGCCTCTAGATTCTTGACATAAAATTATCAACTTCTTCCTTTTTTTGGTTTATTAAATAAGAAATCCGGGTTCTGACTTAAATCAGCGCGTACACTTACTACTGTTAAAAACAAGTTGTTTACCATGATCTGTGCTAAATATGTGCTTTTTCTCTTTCCCTCTCTCTTTTTCTACCGAATGGAATTAATTATCAGCTGTTTCTAGGCAGATGGTAGGATCCCTGACGGTCCTTTGTCATTTCGAGTCTTTAATTAAAATGATTCCTCTCTCTCACCTACAAGAGTTTCTGTCTTAATGTGTTTTTGTTGGGAAGTTGCTGTTTTAAACTTGTTCTTGGAAATGGGATTTTAGATGTTTATTGCAAGGAAAAATAATTGGGATGATGATATTGTAGATTTATTGAAGGTTTGTATAAAATAACATAATTTGTAGCCAAAAACATGGTCTTTTTGGCTTGTACTTATCCTAACAGAAGCATAACTTATTGGGGTTATGTGCTGCAGCTGTGACTATAGCCCAGTTCCTAGGTGGATGGCAAAGCTTGACAGTTTTTTTCCACCCCTATGCATAGCTGAGCCACATTCAGTTAATGTAATGGCAGGGAAACCAATGAATACAGTGTGATATTGTGATCTTAAAACAGAAATACTTAGTTATGACCTCTACACTGTGTCAAGACTGATGAAAGACGGCTGTCATGATTCACATGTGTATAAATAGTTTGGGTATGTGTTTGGTATGTCATAAAAGCGTAGTGGCTGGGCTGGCCATCTGGGACACAGTGCCTCTCACCTACAAGCTTGTGACTTATCGGCCACTAGCCTTCACGTGCCATGGACGACCTTAGCTTTCCAGTCCGGTACTTGGCCTGTGTCTTGTTCAGCCTTCAACTACATTTTCAGCATGGAACAGACTTAGGAAGACTTAGACCGACAGCAATCACCAAGCTTGTCAATACAAAATATCTATCCTGGTGTAGTGTAGCATACACCACTGGACTATCCCTAAAGTTCAAATAACCCTCAAAAATAATTTTCATTCCTAAGCTGACTGAACGGGGTAGCAGATGAAGGGCATATCTTCCTTTTGCTGTACACGATGTGTGATGAAGATTGTTATGTGATCCAAATTGATTGGTTATTGCCATATTACCAAAAAGAGCTTCCTTATAGTCTCTGTGTTGTTTTCATGCAAGGTTTATTTGCTGAACATTTCAGAGAGGATGGTGTTTTTTCTAAGTGCAACAGCTTCTTCAAGCCATTGCATCTCATATAATGCAATGAACTTGTCTAAAGCAAGCTAAAACATGATGCCTCCCACGTATCTGAGTGAATTAGGTATTCTAGGGATCTCCACTGCTGCAGGTGGCCCCTCGTGGCACCTTCTCCATCAGCTTCTGTAACGAACAGATTGAAAGCAAAGCAATTAATTCATCATTGCTAATCATCAAAGACAAAAGCAAGAGGAAAATTAGAGCTGTTTTCTGTAACAGAAGACAGAATAGTGCTCACGAGACATCTGCACATCTGCATGCCAGCATAGATGAGGACCCCAATTTTCTTCATTATACCCCAAAGATTCCAAGCTACATTTTCAGTTACCCATCTACGAACTCACATGTAAAAGTAAACTGGAAAAAGCACTCTCTCCACTGTGTACTTAATAAATCTGGAAGGCTCCTTAATGGTGACAGCAGAATTTAGAAATGAGTCTAACCCCGTTGACTCTTTGATGCCAGTGTGATTAAGTAAGGGGATTGGACCAATAAAAAAGATCATGTATTGAAAGCTAGAAGAAAGCTTCTTTTAGGAAGTAAAATATGGCTTGAAGAACCTGCGCCGAGATTACTGTGTGTTTGAGTATATATAATACTTGGACTGGTGCTGTCAACGTAATATTATTTGTCACGGCAGATACACATCATACAGATTACCGGTCCAATTATTCCGATGGGCCGTGCACTAATTGCTCCCATGCCTCTGTATTCCGATGGAGTCCTACGACGTGCAACAATCGCCTTCCTTCAGAAATGACATCACTTCTCAGTGCCAGTGTCAGCGATGGAGGATGATTGTCGCTCAGTGAAGGAGCTACAGGCCGCAAGGAACACACAGGAGGGAAGTGGATGATGCAGGAAGTGTGTCTATATGTGTATGTGTGTGGATATTTCTGTGTGGGTTGGGGCAGAATAGATGTTAGAAACAGGATGCAAAATGTAAAAGGCAAACAAGATAGAATGAAAAAGGAAAAGAAGATACAAAAGGGAGGAAAATATGTCAGCAAGTGATACGGGATAATAAATTGCTAAAGAAGGAAAAAATAATAGAACTGAAGGAAAAAAGACCGGAAGAGCCAGAAAACAGAGAAATAAGGGGAAAAAGAGGATGCCAAAAGCAGAAAAGAGACGATTCCTGTGGCCCAAAGCATCTTAATCCGACCTTGGATGTATAACATTGTACAGTCCCAGTAGAGCGCTTGTCAGCCATGCCATTCAACTCCCTCTGGTAGATGAGGGGTTAAACAAACCTACAGATATTCACCGTTCCCTCTAAGAACTGACTACCTGCAACAGATGTTATCCTGCTCTCATCTAATATCTATTCAGTTTTTAATGAGAAGGAAGGAGAGGGGGAGCGTTCTGTCAGTGCTAAGCGTGCAGATAATTTCACCTCCTGCGCAGCAAGAGTTTCCTGATTGGCAGGGCATAGAAAGACACCTGTATTGCTATGTGTTAAAGAGATCCCAGCATTAAAGGCATTTCAATCTCCCAAACATCAAGGTATATTCCGTATTATGTAAATGCTTGTGCTACAAGCTTGTCTGGAGAATGAAGATGTTTGTTAACACAATGCCAACGAGGAAAGACATCAGAACTTATCTTAGAGAGCCAATGGTTGCTGCCAATCAGTCTTGCAAGATTGTGAAGTCCATTCTACAGTGAGAAAGATTATTCAAAAGTGGAAAACATTCAAGACAGTTGCCAAACTTCCCAGTAGTGGACGTCCTTGCAAATTCACCCCAAGGTCAGACCGTGAAATGCTCAGAGAAATAGCAAAACCCCATCTCAGATTCTACAAGCCTCAGTTAACATGTTAAATGTTCTTGACGGCACAATGTGAAAAGGGCTGTACAAGTTGAATCTGAACAAACCACGAGGCTTCTGTAACAATATCCTATGGACAGACAAGACCAAGGTGGAGATGTTTGGCCATAATCTACAGGGCCACATTTGACGAACACTAAACACAGCATATCAGCACAAACCCCTCATACCAACTGTCAAGCACGGTGGTAGAGGGGTGATGATTTGGGCTTGTTTTGCAGCCACAGGACCTGGGAACCTTGCAGTCATTGAGTAGACCATGAAGTCCTCTGAATGCCAAAGTATTGTAGCGTCATGTGTGAAGCCATCTGCCCCAAGTATACCAGCAAATCTTCAACAGAATGGCTTTAAAAGAAAAAGAATCAAGGTGTTACATTGATCCAGACTTCAACCCGAATGAAATTCTGTGGCATGACCTTAAGAGAGCTGTGCATAAATAAAATGCTTGCAAACCTCAATGTGCCTCTTAAGACCCTAGTGGGGTCCCTCCACACAGAATGGACACTGAACATCATTATCTCGCCCACTTCCCCGATAGTGTTGGGTCATACCTGGCTTTATTGTCACCCATTAACCTACTACCTGGTACAGGTAACGGCAACTATTCAACCACATATTATGGAGAACCTCGAAAGAGGCTTAATTTTTCGCTCGACCTCCCCTGCAGGTGCCGAGTTTGTCTTCGTCACCAAAAAGAATATCACCTTGCGGCCTTGTGTTGACTATAGAGGCCTAAATCGTATTATCATCAAAAACACTTTCCCTCATTTCTGAACATTTTGATAGGCTCAAGCATTCTAGGATCTTGAAGAAATTGGATTCAAGAGGAGATTATTATACGCCAGAAGAACGAATGGAAAACCACCTTCAATACCAGTAATGCCTTTGGATTATGCAACGCTCCTGCTGTGTTTTTAGAATTCCTAAATTATTGTTTTACGCACTAACCAGCTCAGTGCCAGGTTATTCTGGAGCCCATCTTCCAGAGACCCAGCATTTATTTATGCTATTCTGTTCCCTGGTTTGGACTCCTGGATTACGGACCCTCGGCTTGTTATCTGGATCTCTGCTACTCTGCTGCCTACCCCGAACTCGCACTGTTTGTCTATGGCTTTTTTTAACTTCCGTTACATTTGGCGCTCTTGGACTTTTTTTTATTATTTGTTGCTCCTTGCCATTGGGTTTCAGACCAGACTATCTGGGTGTACCCCATGACATAATTCACTCTGTTATATAGATGTCTTTGTGTAATGGGGCAACTAGACACATCTCTCTGTTAAAGTTGACTTTATATTACTGTTAAATTATAGACCTGAGTCTTTGTTTTTGTTGTTTTGAGAATGATTTATTAAATCTGAAATATCTGAGCCTGCAGGACATTAAACAGGGATTTTGTAATTTGTTATACTTTCTCCCTAATCCCCTACTATGACAAAACATACAGGTGGATCTCACACTACAGAGGAGCCCATCTGGAAGACTTAGAGGCGAGACAAAACTCTTTTATCTTGGCTGTATCGCTATATCCATGGAACTACGTTTCAATCTAATTTTGTCTCCACGTTTTACTCCCATCACGTCTTATTGTGTTAATAATAAATTCTCCTCCCAATAGCCTTTTCTCCTTTTTCATTTGTCGATATAATGAAAACTGTGGCCCCTCAGTAGGCGCTCTCCATTATGATAAAATATTAATGATGAAGGCATCTGGGGGTAATGGGGGGGTTGTAAAAAGGGACTGATATCGTATATAGCCAGACTACATGTATATTAACCCCTTGCTAGGCTTAAAAGCCTTACATTGCTGCCACTTCCCTGCTGAATGGCTTGTTGTAAGAAAGATATGGTTCCAGCTATGAGTATATCTTAGCAACTTGATAAGCACCTTCATTCTGATTACCTGAATTTAACTGCTTGGCGTCTGATCAAGTGAAAGTATTTACGAAATTGTTACTGTTGATTATTGCTGTTATTCGTTATTGTGTACAGCCCTAACATGCAACTCTATATTATAGTCATTTTGTATCTGACTTCTTCTTATGCGCTACCATTAAAAGTGTTGGTATGAAAAGCCATGTGGTGCTTGTTTTTGGGGGGGGGGGTCTGCATTAAGGAGCTCTAGAGGGTCAAAGGGTATTTGTGATCATTAGTGTTCCACTTTGGCTCATTTTATTGTTAATTTTACACAGGATTAAATTGCCTATACAAGCAGGGTCTATTTGCACTTTCTGATGTATCTGGCTTGGGGGGTCTGCAAACGACATTTTCGTTATTGTTACAGAGCCGAGGATCCTAGTTAATTGGTCTCAGCCCGTTCACACTTTTGTATTTCCTTTCTTCTGCCTTCGGACTCTGCTGGGTGCCTGCTGGAAAGGTGAGGATGTGCTGTCTACATTATGTTTTAATTAAGTCCACGCCTAACTTTCCCCGCCGTTGGTACGAGCACAGTTAAATGAAATTAGTGGCGATTTGTTGGGCTCATGTAGCGCGTAATTCTGTTACACAAGAGGGAAGAAAAGTCCTTGAGAAATAGAAATTCTCAGTTGTTGGATGGAGCCTGCGGAGATTTAGGGAGGAATGTGACAACAGAGTGTTTAGTAGATTGTCTATTACCGTTCCATCGTTCACTTTTGTGCAGACTTTTTATGTCACCATCTTTTGGATACAGAATATGTTGGTGTTTCATAAGCTAATACCAATAAATATTAAATCGAAAAGATTGCTGGTCCTGAAAAACAGAACATCATTTGAAGTCTCACTATGTCACCTGTCCATGTCTTTTATAAAGACCACTAATAGAACTATTTGGCACCATTAGCAATTCCCTAAAAGTAAAGGGTTATGTACATACACTAATTTGTTCATATATATATATATATATATATATAATATGTAATCATATGTGCTCTGCATGACCCACTAAAGAAAGAGCAGGATTTCACACGCTACATAGGTGCATATGCAGTGCACATACCTTCCCGCAGTGCATAAAAGTTTGAGAATAAACCAAAACAACGTTTTCTATCAACTTGTGCAGTCAGTTCCCATGAGCATGGATTCGCATCTCCTTCATTGTAAGAAATGAATATCTAATTCTAGACCCCGTGTGCCTCGCCATTAAACTGCATTGCTAAACCAAGGTTTATTTAAAGTTAATACACCAGCGACAGTGTATTGCAATATCAATAGCCCTGCAGAACGATCACAAAACCATATTTAAGATTTAAATCACCTTGCTACAGACACATTGTTAAAAGTTAATTAAATGGTCATTAAAAGCTCTTGATTGTAAAGTGTTAGGATAAAATAACTTTTCCCAAAGCCACACTTAGGTGTCCTACACAGCTCTTAACTATATTTCACCACTGGCATTAATAACCAGTTTTGAGCGAGGTTTTATCTGATGTAGTGTCCCAGCACGCTGCTACAAGGGTCACTGTCTGGTAAGCCGTACTTACAGTGTCCATGTGTAGTAGCTGTACACCTTGCCATCTGCAAATGCAAAATATGTGTTTTCTCAATGATTGTTAATTTGCACATGACAGCGTTATTACAAAGAGCTTTAACTCAGTGAACTTTTTCCTTTTGTCTTTTGATAAACATGATACAAAGCTAAATAGCATTTCAACCTTTGGTAATTAGACATTATTGAGCCCTTTTTCACAAGACCAGCTGAGCTCACAGACCTCTACGAGCAAAGTCTGGAGCAGTGCCAAAATGGATTGGCATCTTGGTCTCGGAGAAGATCCACGGTCCACGGTCAACTGTAAGTGGGTTTATTGGAATGTGAAGGTGTTTAGGAACAGCCACTCAACCTTGAAGTGTGAGCAAAGCCACCATGTAACCTCAAAGTGCAGGGTAACCAAGTGCTAAGGCGCATGGTGCGTAAAAGACAGCAACACTCTGCTGATTCCATAGCTGAAATCTGCACGAAATCTGTGAGGCGGGAGCTTCATGGAATGGGTTTCCATGGTCGAGCAGCTGCGTGCAAGCCTCACATCACCAAGTACAATGGCAAGTGTTGGATCGAGTGGTGTAAAGCACGTCGCCACTGTAGCAGCGGAAACGTGTTCTGTGGAGTGACGCTTTTGCCTGACTGCATTGTGCCAAATGTAAAGTTTGGTGGAGGAGGGATAATGGTCTGGGGCTGTTTTCCTGTTGTTGAGCTCAAGAGAAGGGAAATATTAATGCATCACCATACCAAGACAATGCTGCTGTGGGAACAGTTTGTGGAAGATCCTTTTCTATTCCAGCATGATGTGCCCCAGTGCACAAAACAAGTTCCATAAAGACATGGATGAGTTTGGTGGGAAGAACTTCACCGGTCGCACTGAGCCCTGACCTCCACCCCAACAAACACCCAGAGATTGGGAGCCAGGCCTTCTCGTCTAACACCTGACCTCACAAACGCTCTACTGGATGAACGTGCGAAAACTAAATCTTGTGGAAAGCCTCCCCAGAAAAGTGGAAGCTGTTAATGCTGTAAAGGGGGGCCAGTTACATGTTAATGTCTATGTGTTTAGAATGCAATGGCATAAAAATCCCTGTTGGTGTAATGTTCAGGTGTCCTAATACTTTAGTGTGTTGCATACTCCTTTAGACTTCAGTCAGGTGTACCTGAGAGCTCTCCAGGTTCTCAGTATCTACTGGTCGTTTTCTTCTCTCAGAGAGGGTTGTTTGGCCATACTCATCCCCTGCCACTTACTTCCTACTGAGTACCAACTTAAGGCAGTGTGGGGCCTGAAGAGAGGCCAACTCCTTTAAGAATGGCTAGACCCTACACGGAGGAGATCTCTGGGTAGCCTACCATGGGAGCTCCAGGTATTGATAGGAAAACAATACCATTTTAAAGCAATTCCATGCACATCACCATGTGACGTTAACATTCTCTTTGTGATTGATTATAATTGCTTTCATAATGAACACATTTAATTTTTTTTGTCTTTCTTTGCTCATAAAACATTTGTTGCTGATGTTTTAGAATGTGATAGCTACTGTCACATGGATTGTCAAGGCAGGTCAAGCTCTTTTATTAGGGGGGCTGTTATGAGTAATGGTACCACCTGCTTTGAAAATACCTCTTCTGAAGTTCCTATATATATCTTTTTGTTTTATTATATCCTCTCTGTAAATAATATACAATTCTGACCCACGGCTCAAAGACAACAGATTTCTGGCGAGACTGAATGGAAATACTGACATATTGCAGAGACGAACTCTCAAAGTCTCTGGAGAAATGTACTTCATCTTTGTGTATTGAACATAAATAATTAAGACTGTGGATGCTTTCCTTTGAATTGACTTACTTTGGAATTGTGTTGCTTCTGAATAGATTACATGTTAGGCATGATGAGGTGATAGTAATGGACCACTTGTTTGGAACCTTAGTTTTAATCCATAAGAATTCTAGGTATATTGGGGAAAGGACACCTAGGACAGCGGCCATTTTACCGAAAAGTTATAGCAAAGGCTTAAATTAAACAAAGAATCAAAACAAGTTCCGTACCGTATAACCAAATTTCCATTGAGATTCATGTTCTGAGACAGTTTACAAACAGTTTTGGAAGATATGTCTATGAATGCTGCAGACTTGTATTCCTATAACACCAAATGTACTGTATGTAGTACTTTGTGCTATACCCCTATCCAGCCAGCAGGAGGAGACAGACTACTACAATTAACTAGTCTGTGGTTCATGGCTGAGGGTTATGACTCTTGGGCATTTGCCAGCGAGCAGTATGTCTTATAAATAATGAACTAGAACGTCCCCAACCACACATATTCTCCTACCATGTACCCTATGTTGTGGTCTCTCATGGAGGCAGAGGGTGAACAACCCATCATCTGTTGACCCCTGCATGTCAGTTTACTGCCAGAATTCATAGATGTGCATGAATCCTCATAGAGCAGGAGAAGGCACATCTCTGTTGACCACCACAGATCTCCTTGTCTCCCTGCTAGACTACCATAGATGTCCGTAATCACTCCAACACTCTCTTTAATTAGAAATAAGGGAGTAATAGAAGCGAGTTGCAAAGTAGGACCCCAACATATTAAGGTCCTGGTGATGCTACAGGTTGTCTTGATGGAGAACACTTATAAGGTCCTAAGAATTTCCCTGATGTCCTTGTTGTACTCAGCCTTCCAATTATGCACTCTTAAGCCTCCATTTATCTGCCTCTTTTGCCCTCCATTCATCAAATGTTCTCTGTTTTAGATATTCGTCTGACCACTCTCATGTTTTTCCTCTATCTTTTTTGTGTGTATCTCATTTCATAATACATTTCTGCTCCTCTCACTCTTTCTTTCCTGTTCCTTTTCTGGATGAGGTGAGACCATCTGCTTAAGATGAGCTGACAGACTGCAGCAGACAGATGGGCTCTCATGTTAATGTAGCTCCCCCTTTCTTTTTTTCCACCCTAATGTTGTATTTAAAGAAGATCTTAATCAGATTATTTTTCTCTGAAAGATTCATGCACTTCTTCTTGTCACATCTCCAATACACAACCAAAGTTAACAGTACAGATGTCTTTGTTGGGAAAAGCTGTTGATCCTCTCCTCCGAACACCCCTTCCTATACACACATACACAGTCACTCAACTCATATTTATGTGTCGAAAAACTAGGTCCAAAAACATAAAGTATAAATATATATATATATATATATATATATATATATATATATACATCTACTGTAAATCAAGTGATGTCACGCAGCAAACTAGGTCTGCGGGGAGAGATACATGTATTTTATTTGACGTAACAAAGTCTTTTTAATGAATGTATTAAATAACTGTCCTCACTGCCAGCACAATACTGGTTATTGGTCTCTCTTGTTCACTAAACATGAAGGAATCTCATGTGGTATCCGACCCTCACAGTCAGACCTGATCTCCAGTCAGTCAGAATGATCCTATTGGGGAGAAAGTCGGATGGGAAGCGTAAGCTTGCTACCAGGCCCATCTGTACCTAATATATCCATTTAGTCTGTTCTAGTTTTGTCAGACCACTGAAATATATGCTTTATCTTTAATTTATATAGCACCAACAATTTATGCAGCGCTTGTTACAATACATATATTCAAGGGGTACGACAAGAATAGAATCGACAGACTAAGACAAGCCGTGTAAAGACCCCTGAGCGCAAGCTTACAAACTTGAGGGAATCGTCTGAGGACAAACATAAGGAACAGAGAAAGGTTAGAGGTAGTGTGGTGGTTGTATCAGTTACAGGGACGTTATGGTGTGAGATTTTTCTTGAATGTTGGATGAGAGGGTGAAAGCTGAAGGTTCGGTGGAAGTAGGTTCCAGAAGTATGGGGCAACACAAGTGAAATGGGAAAAGAAAGAGGTGATAAGTGAGGAGGAGAGCCTAAGCCCATGGAAGAATGTAAAGATCGAGTAAGGGAGTATTTGTTCATGTGGGCAGTAATGTATGTAGAAGCAGTGCTATGGAGGGCCTTATATGTTAGTACAAGGATTTTAAATTTAATTCTAAAGTTAATAGGGAGCCAGTGTATATTGCACAGAGCAGGAGAGGAGCGACCAGGGGCGTGACTAGACGCCTCAGGGCCCGGGTGCGAGAATCTGTTAAGGGCCCCCCCACCCCCTCACCCCCCCCCCAAAAAACATGATTTTTACCCAACAATTTTTTTTTCAACAAATTCAATTTACATATTGAATCATATCTGTAAAAAAATCAAAGAAAAAGGGGCGCATGTACAAAGGGCATAATCCAGGGGTGTCCAAGTTTTTTCTGCAGTGGGCCACTTCATCAGAATTGTATACGTGCGCGGGCCGCACTCATTTTTCACTGTGACAAAAAATATGGCCTTTAATAAAATATGCAGATTAAAATAAAGTAAAATGACACAAAACCTTTACTCTTCCTTTCACTGATTTCTGGGCCTAGAAAGTTTTGCG
Source organism: Spea bombifrons (assembly GCF_027358695.1). Classification (NCBI taxonomy): domain Eukaryota; kingdom Metazoa; phylum Chordata; class Amphibia; order Anura; family Pelobatidae; genus Spea; species Spea bombifrons. The sequence continues at coordinate 27,711,796 of NC_071095.1, read as the reverse complement.
ACTACAAATTCCGGATTCCCTAGATTTATTCTAGGGATGAACTAAAATGAAAATTCTGGACCAAAACATTCAGGGTTCACTTAGCCAAAACCGAAAATGACCCCCACCTTTAAAAATAATAATAAAAACTCACATTTTTAATAAAAGTAGGTAACACACAATTGGACAAAATTAGCAATATGACTTGGCATGATAGTAGTGTGATAGGAGTCCAATTCGTTTCTTGATTCTGGAGGGCATTCTGTAATACTGTGGGGATCGCTCTTTCTTTTTCCATCACTTATCCCCAGACCAATGGTGCCGCAGAACATTCTAACCAACGACTTGAACAATACTTGTGTGCTTTTATTAAAGACAAATAGAACGATTGGGCTGATCTTTTCCCACTTGCGGACATTGCCTTGAATATTTTGGTGCAAGGCTTTACTCAGCATACCCCCTTTTACTGTGTCTATGGTTACCACTTGGCCGACCACTCCAGAGTCTGTTGGTTCATCTTAGACGCCTATCTTCAGTATGGTCCTCAGTTTGCTCTGCTTCTACTACTGCCTCTTTATTACAAAAGAAGCACTACGATCTGAGAAGGTTACCAGCGTTCTCCGGTCGCATTCGCCTACGCACTCTATCTATTTAGTTGGCTTCTCGCTTTATAGGCCTGTATTCCATATGTCTGCGCATTAACGCAGTTACCTATGAACTGGATCTTCCACGCAACCTCCGTATTCCCCGCACATTTCCCCAATGAGATTGCCTCCTTCCTCGATTCCCGCATGGGTACAGACCGGAGGAGAGATCCTGGGTGCCAGCCTCGGATGTTCAGGCTTCTTGCCTGGTTTGTCGTACCTTCTGGGGAGCAAGTACTTCGTGCCTGCTACCCACAAGTTGCACCGCGTGGCCGATCGCAGGGCCGACCACGCGGCATACTGAGGCAACAGCTCCACTGTGTGGCTAAATTATGAACTTCGTCCTATCGGCGATGAACACTTATGAACTTGGGTGAGCCCTGCCTACAGGAAGTGCTCTCAATCTCTATCCACTATTTAAGGCGCCCGGGAATTTCACTCCTGAGTTACCCTTGGTTGGTGTAACATATCTGATTTGCTCTTGTGCCGATTTGTGGTGTATCCTTGGCTTTGACTCAGCTAGCGGACCCAGCTCTTTGCCTGCTGATTCTGCTCTTGGTTTGAATTTCTGGCATTGACTCGGCTTGCTGAATACTTCTCCGTGCCGCTACAAATAGAGACTTTGTGAGATGTGATGGGGTCAAGGGAACAGGTTGTTGGGTGAGAGGAAGAAAGAAGAGTGGCGAGCAGTTGTGGGGGGAAAGCCAGTTAGTATGGGATGTGCAGGGGCAGCGATGGATGGTGGTGTAGAAGGGGTTTGCAAAGAAGAGAGGTCTTGTCTAATAGCTTCAATCTTGTCTTTGATAGCAAGTCTTGTCTTGGGTAGCAAGATATTGGATAGTGAGAGAGTGGTTTGTGGTATAAGTATGGAGTGGCAGAGAAGGGAGTTGAAGGTAGGAAAAAGTCATCACGAGCTGGAATAAAGGGAGGTATGGGAGTAGAGAAGTAGAATTGTTTAATGAGAGAGAGAGAGGGCAGAGTTGTAGGTGCAAAGCATGGAGTTGTAGTGAGTAAAGTATTTGCTGGATTTGGATGCTGCTGCATTTCTGAAGAAAGTGTGTGATATTGGTATGCCATGGTTGGTGTTTCAGTTGTCGGGGTGACATACAGTAACAGGAGCTATGCTTTCAAGAGATGAGGCAATTGTTATAAAAGAGTCTTCTGCGTCTGGACGGGAAAGGTTTACTATGGAAGGTTAGAGAGGTTCCAGTGAGGCTGACAGTTGTATAAGGGTACTATCAGGTAGTGGTCTACAAATGTGAGGTGACCGTTGCAACGTTGTTTTGTTGGTACTGGAGAAAAGATTGGAAGGTGGTAGTTATGCAGAGGGAAGGGAGGGATGGAGAAATTTAAAAGGAGCATAACCTGGAGAAAACCAGATCAAGTGAGCGGCCATCAGTGTGTGTGTAGGAGAATTAGTCCACTGAGAAAGACCGGCAGAGGATGTCAGGGAGAGGAGTTTGAAGCTAATGTTAAAATCACCCACAGGGCCGGCCCTACAATGGAGCCGACTGGGGCAATTGCCCCAGGCGGCACTTTAGAAGGGGCGGCACTTTGCCGCCCCAAGCGCTTTAGCGTTTTTTTTTAAGCGGAGGAGAGAGAGGGGCGCCGAGTGGTTTTCGCTTACCCGCTCCGCGCCTCTCTCTCTCCTCTGCGGCGAGTCTCCCTGTTCGGTCTCGGTGCCGGCTTGTAATGCCGAGCGCCGGAAGTGACGCCAATTTCCGGCCCTCAGCATTACAAGCCGGCACCGTGGCAGAGCAGGGAGACTCGCCGCAGGACTGTTTAAAGGTAAGTACCTTTAAATAGGGGTGGGTTAGGGTAGATAATGGCGTCGGCGATGTTTAAAATGCTACCCCCCCGGCGTCAGCGGGGGGGGGTGCATCTTACACTTCGCCCCAGGCGGCATTAAGTCTTGGGCCGGCCCTGATCACCCATAATACGACAGGGGGTATTAGAAACGAGGAAGAAGGGGAGCCAGGAAGAAAAGTGGTCAAAGAACTTAGAGGTAGGCGATATATTACTGCAATTTGAAGAGAGAAAGAGTAGAGAGAAAAGACCGAATGTCACTGGGATGGATAGCGGGAGAGGGAACAATCACCAGAATGGATAGTGGAAGAGAGGACATATGACTGGGAGACATAAACCGATCAGCCATAACATTATGAACATTGACAAGTGAATAGCACTGATAATCTTGTTATCCTGGTGGGTGGGATTTCGTCCTCATAGTTGATGTGTTAGAAGCAGTAAAAATGGGCAAGCATAAGGATCTGAGTGACTTTGACAAGAGCCAAATTGTGATGGCTAGACAATTGGGTCAGAGCATCTCTAAAACTATATCTATTGAGGGGTGTTCCTGGTCTGCAGTGGTCAGTACCTAAAATATATATATGGTCCAAGGAAGGAAAAGCGGTGAACCGGTGACGTGGGCGGCCAAGGCTCATTAATGCATGTGGGGGCGAAGGCTGGCCCGTGTGGTCAAATCCAACAGACGACCTACTGTAGCTCAAATTGCTGAAAAAGTTTATGCTGGTTCTGATAGAAAGGTGTCAGAAAACAGTGCATCGCAGTTTGTCGCAGTCAGGGTGCCCATGCTGACCTGTGTCCATTGCCGAAAGCACCTACAATGAGCACGTGAGTGTAGCAACTGGAGCAATGGAAGAAGGTGGCTGTTTTGATGAATCACGTTTTCTTTTACATCACGTTGATGGCCAGGTGCGTGTGCCTCACTTACCTGGAGAACACATGGCACAAGGATGCATCCATGAAGGCCTCACCTCGCAACTTACAGGACTTAAAGGATCTGTTTATGTCTTCATGCCAGATACCACAACATAGAAACATAGAAACATAGAAAGTGACGGCAGATAAGAGCCAGAAGGCCCATCCAGTCTGCCCAACCTCTGAGTACTCTCCTTTAGTACTTGCCCTTATCCTATATCTAGCTTGGCATTATGCCTATCCCATGCTTGCTTAAACGACTTTACTGTATTAACATCTACCACTTCCACTGGGAGGCTATTCCATGCGTCCACTACCCTTTCCGTAAAGTAATATTTTCTGATGTTACCATTAAACCTTTGCCCCTCTAGTTTATGCTTGTGTCCTCTTGTTGCGGTTTTATTTCTTCTTTTAAATAAACTTTCTTCCTTTACTTTGTTGATTCCCTTTAAGGTATAACATACCTTCAAAGATCTAGTGGAGGCCATGCCTCAATGGCTCGAGGCCGTTTTGGCAGCAAAAGTGGGACCTACACAGTATTAGGTAGGTGGTCATAATGTTATGGCTGTTTGTTGTAATGGGAGAGTGCACATATCACGAGGCTGGATAGTGGGATGGGGGGAATATGATTGGAATTAGGGGACATATCACATGAATGGATAGGGGTAGAGGGGACATAAAATAGAGATGGACAGCGGGCGAGGAGTCACGTCACCAGGATGTATAGCCGAAGAGGGGTCAGGTATAGGGAGAATTGAGATATCTGAGGGACTGAGAGTTGGAGAGGGTAGATATCACCAGGATTAATCAATTGGGAGGTCACATATTGTATGTCAAAGGAAGGCAAAATTAGTATACACTGAAATGGAACAGGCTCAGTCCTCCCAAGGTTTTTATCCTCTTCTATAAATTCTACCGTTATCATTTCAGCCGAAGCCGAATGGAGACTATGTTACACTGACCCCTGCTGGTGGAAGTGAAAGGTTGTCTGCAGACACTTATGTAACGACACGTGTTATATGCAGCCTTACAACCTTTAGCCTTCGGCTACTTGGCTACAATTCTTAGCTCTATCAGCCAGACAAAATCTGCAATGAAATGATATACACTGTTCCACTTAACTCGTTAATTAATGAATCCCCATAAGGTGGGGGTGTAGTATTTACGGTAGCAATATTCCTCCTGCATATGAAATTCTGCCTAGTGAGAACATGTTAGCTATATTTAAAAGTGAAATAAATGGTGTTTACCCTTACGAGGGGAAATATGATGGTTAATCTCTGTTACATGTGTCCAGAGGGAAGGGATTAACATTTCTTTTTGGCTGTTTCATAACCAAGAACATTTCCAAAAGGCCAACACGGTGCTGCAGTGGTAGAAAACAAAGGGTTAGTATCTGCTGTACAGTACAATGGTATGGGAAGGGCTGATTGTTGGGGAATTAGGCGTGGATGTGGCTGATTTCAAAGCTGCCACATTTAAAAGGGCCAAAGAATAGCATGAACTATTGTGTGAAAAAAATGATCCTACTATATAGAATAGGGATAATTTGAGTTTAATTATTATTAACTATCTATATTAACTAACTATATTAACTATGGTGGTTATTTGTGGAACTGCAGGCAAAGCACAAAGGAAGCAGAAAAGCTTCTACCACTTGCCCACATCACAGATACCCAAGGAGAAAATGTATCTATGCCTTAAACAAAAAATAAATTCTAAAAACAGTTCCATGGGGCAACTACTGTATTAAATATTGCTTCATAGTCGAGTAAAAAAACAGTATGTTTTTACATGGACGTCCTTGGCTGTGGCAATGGGAAATGCAGGCAAACTTTACGATTGCTCCTCTACTAGCTTTTATTAGTCAAATGCCCCTCATGGTCCAAAAAAGTTGTAACATTCCTACCTTGTACAGTGAAATGAATAAAAATAATGATGAATCTGTTGATCTATCCCAATTTCACAACACATATAAGCATCGAATACCTTAGGGCAGGGCTGGAATTACATATATACATGATGACCCTATTTGAAAGGATTGTACAGCCCACCAACGCTTTATAAAATAATATCTATAGTATATAGTAGGTGTGAACTGGGAGGAGTCTGGGTTAAAGTGGATGGAGCCTAATTAAACGCAAGCAAAGTGTAGAAATTTAAGGTTTTGCTCAATAGCCCCAATGTAAGGTGCCTGTTTGTGTTGCCGAATCCCACCAGGAAGGGCTTGATATAGAACAGATTGCACTAGGAGATGTGCTTATCTTGGCCCAGTGAACGTGAGTTAGCGTTTACATTACAGATTAAGCTAATTATAGCTGGATTTTTTAGCAACTTTGCCAAAATAGCTGTCCCAAATGTTAAATGTGTTTTTTGCTTTCCACTTGTTAGCCTCTCCTAAACTTGTATTACTTGGTTCCTGGTATCTCGCAGCCAATCCTTCAGTCTAATCATATCTCGTGTTAGTATCATACGTGTTAAATAGGGCAGCTGCTCGACTCTCTCAGCGTGTAGGCATTTCTCTCCAAGGGATGCTGATTTACTTGACGGTTGTTGTCAGTCGTGAAACCAACTGCTAATGGTTTCCGTGTTTGGAAAATGATGAGGCCTTCCCTAATCCCCACTTATTTGCCTTGTTAGCCCAAGTAGTTCTTAGGTTGCTAGATCTAGTGCGCTAATGGGATAGAACGTGTAGAAAAGTTCTGCTACTTTCTTGCTGGTCTTCCTCTGTGGGGACTAGAGAGGGAGAAGGGAGGTTATGATCTCTTGCTACCCCAACAAAACACTGTGGAAGGGTGTAGAAGCTTTCATTTTACTTACTTTGCAATGGATTTTAACACAAGAACATATATTGTTGCATCTTCCCCACATAAGGTAGCAAAAGGAAGTCTAAGGACATTAGTGGTGTCATTTAGTGGTCTGGCGTCAGTGTGCTAGGATGTAGAGTCATATAAGTTTTCAGGAACTCAGATGTCCATTCAGAGCTTAAATAGCGCCATTATATTCTGTAGCGCTGTACAATGGGTAGACGGGACATAACATGGTGAGGAGGGCCCTGCTCAAACGAGCTTACAATCTAGAGGGAGTTAGTTAGGATGTATTACACAATAGGAAAAAGTGCCATTGTTAAGGATGGACCAGCCACACTAGTATTGCAGGAGAGGGACTAGGAAAGGTGATGCTAAATGAATATGGGAGGGCATTAATGTACAATGTTTCAAGTGTTCTTACAGAAATGGGTCTTGGGATTTTTTGAAGGACGAAGGAGGGGAGGGAGACGGATAGGCCGAGGGAGAGCATTGTAGAGGATAGAGGTAGACGTTGATAAATCTTTTAAGTGCGCATGAGAGCTAGAAATCAGAGGAGAGGATAGAAGGAGATCATTGTATGAGTGGAGGGACCGGTTAGGAGTGTATTTAGAGATGAGGGATGAGATATAGTTAAGGGAACTGCTGTGGAGAGCCTGAAATGAATCCTGAATCGTATAGGCAACCAATGAAGAGACTGACAGAAGGGAGAGTTGTTAGTAAAGCGATGGGAGAGGAAGATAAGTCTGGCAACAGGATTCATGGGCGATTGTAGAGGGGTGAGACAGGTAAGAGGGAGACCAGCTAAGGCAGAGTTACAATGATCAAGGCGGGAGATAATAAGGGCATGGACGAGAGCCTTAGTGGCCTGTGTTAGGAAGGGACGGATGCGGGTAATGTGTTTAAGATGGAGATGGCAATTTTTAGAGACAGACTGAATGCGGGGGTTGAACAACAGGTCAAGGTGACACCAAGACAGTGAGCATAAGGAGACTAGGAGATGATTGCACCGTTAACATTAAGGGAAACTGATGAGGGAATCTTAGCATTGGAGGGAGGGAAGATGAGGAGTTTGGTTTTGGAGTGATTGAGTTTCAGGAAACGTACAGACATCCAGTCTGAAATTTAGTTAATTGGGTATAAACAAATCTTTCAAGAAGCTTGGAGGCGAGAGGAAGTACAGAGGGACGGTAATTGGACAGATCAGTCGGGTCCAGGGAAGGCTTTTGGTACTCTGGTGGTCAACTCCAGAACTAATGGACTTTATACTGGAAGATTATGTTGCACTGAAAATGGTGGCAGATCCTGACACGCAAAAGTGATGTTTGTGGTGCCAAATGGAGTTCCACACCCCTTCCTTCCTATTTAAATCTTCCCATTTTCATTGCCCTCTGATGGTCGCCTCATAGTGTTCATAGTGCTAGTCCTCAGTGCGCGTTATCTCCGGTTGTCTTTTGTGTTTGACCTCGGCTTGCTTCTCGACTATGTTGACTCTCCGGTATCCTGACCCTGGCTTGTTCTGCCTGACTCCAGTGTCTCGAACCTTGCTGTGAGTGACAGTGTCAGAGGGCCAGCATTGGGGTCCTTTGACCCTTGGGACAGCAAGGGTCAAAGGAACCATCCAAGGAGGCTCGTGTGGACGAGATGGATCAACGTTTGGACCAATTTGCTCAAGCTCTTCAGACCTTGCTGCAATGCACAGTAGACCGAGTTATCTCCTTATGTGTTCCCTACTGATGGAGCTAAGGTGGGGTATGTCATTTGACTCCTCACCGACAAGGCCTTGGGGTGGACCTCTCATCTCTGGGAGAGAAATGCCCCAGCGGAGTTTGTGACGGCTCTGCGCTCAGTATATGACCTTCCTGGTAGAAGGTCCACCGCATCTCCCTCATTGTTCACTATTCGGCAGCCTTCTTAAACGGGTTGTCCGGTACCCTAAAGGATGATATAGCTGCCAGAGACTTATCTACTGATCTGGATGGTGTAATTGCATACGTGACTCAGATTGATCTGGATTTTGGAGCCGCAGAGAAGTTTGTTGACTCTGCATTCCGCAAGCAATATCTCATTCTAACGCTTCCTAGAGGAACTCTGGTACGCCTTGAGGCCATTGATGGCAGTCCTCTTCATCCTGCTTAAGTTACTCATACTACAGCTCCGCTAACACTGTCTGCGGGTCTGGTACACACTGAGGAGTTGCAGTTCCTCGTTTTTTTGTTCCCCTTCCACTACTATGATCCTGGGGTTCCAGTGGTTACAGTTGCATAACCCCCACCTTCGACTGGATCACCAGGCAGGTTACGACATGGAGTGCATTGCGCGAGGTACATTGTATCAAGCTCCTAAGACTTGCCGCCTTTTCAACTACTTCTAAAGCCTCGGCTGCACTTTGGATTGCAGACGTCTTCGACAAGAAGGAAGCGGAGATGGTGCCCCTTCACAGACTTTATGACTGTCCTATTGACCTTCTTCCTGGCATCATGCCACCCAGAGGTAGGGTGTACCCATTATCTGTCCCGGAGACCAAACGATGGAAGCTTACATCGAGGACAATCTCAAACATGGATTTATTTGACAGTTGACTTCCCCAGCCGGCTCAGGGTTTTTCTTTGTCCAGAAAAAAGGACGGCGAATTGAGCCCTGGTATACAGAGGACTGAATTCATCAGGCGTAATTCTTATCCTGTTCCTCTCATTTCCGAACTGTTTGACAAATTGCGTGCGGTGACTATTTATACCAAACTCGACCTCCGTGGGGCTTACAACCTTCTTCGTATGTGTGCTGGTGACGAATGGAAGACTGCGTTCAACACTTGCTCTAGTCTCTATGAATATTCGGTGATACCGTTTGAGTTATGTAACGCCTCTGGGATTTCCTCCAGCAATTTGTTTTTGTTTACCTGGACAACATTCTCATCTATTCAGCAGGCATACGCACCCACCGCAGGCAGGTGTCTTAGCTCATCTTTGCCAACATGGATTCTATGCCAAGCTGGAAAAGCTTTTGAAGTTCACAAAGTCACCTTTTTGGGGTACATCATAACCCCAGAGGGATTTGAGATGGACCCATCCAAGGTACAAGCCCTTCAAAGGTTCTTAAGTTTTGCCAATTTGTACAGATGTTTTATCCGCAACGACTATACAATCATTGCACCCGTAATGGCTTTTACCAAGAATGGCTAACGCCCCCGAATGGTCACTCAAGGCTACTTTTGCTGTCTCCCTCCTCAAGGATAAGTTCACCACGGGTCCTGTGCTGAGACTTCCCGATCCTCAAATACCCTTTGTGTTAGAGGTTGATGCCTCTGAATCCAGAGTTGGAGCAGTCCTATCCTAACGGGCTTCTTACAGCGGTCCTGTTCACCCTTGCGTATGTTTTTCTCGACACTTTACTTAGTCCGATAGGAACTACGATATAGGTAACAAGGAGCTATTGACGGTTATCGTGGCCCTGGAGAAGTGGATTCATCTGTTAGAAGGAGCCTTGGTACCTACATTGATCACAAGAATCTTCAATACATTGAGTCTGCCAAATGCCTTAATCCGCACCAGGCTAGATGGGCGTTCTTCCTCTCCCTCTTTTTGTTTGTGCTGGCTTACCGTCCGTATGCACATCATTGCGGAAGAGGAACCTGTTCGGGCCAGTAAAGTTGTTGGGGCAATCCACCTACAATGTAGCACTCCTCTTTTGGACCGTATTACTCAGTCGCAAGGCCTGGCTCCAGCATCCTTACCACCTGGGAAGCGGCTTGTTACCTCTAGCCTACGAACTCCGTTATTGTGCGTGTTGCATGGATCCAGAACATCTGCTCACTCCGGTGTGGCCCGCACCAAGGACCTTATCTCTCGAACATTTTGGTGACCAAAACTGAGGGAGGGGCACTATGGCTTTTGTCCTGTCATGTGCCAAATGCGCTGCCAACAAGCCTTCCAGGAGACGGCCTCCAACCACTTCCCCTTAAATCATCAAATCCATAGGGATAACCCTCCCCTTCTCTTGAAGCTCGTTTCGTGGACTCTCCAGGAGTCCACTGGGATGTCGCCCTTCTTCTGCCTCTATGGTCTCAACCCAGTCCTTCCCTGGGGTACTATCTGCCTTTGTTCTGGCTCTGGAGGAGACACTGGATTGATGCGCTCCACTCTGGGGTTTGGTTCACTCTGTACTTGAACAAGAATAGGAAGCGATCTCCTAATCCTACCTACCAACCTGGGGACAAGTTTAGCTGTCTACTGTATATACCTGAAGTTGGCTTATGAACTCTCGTTGCCCAGGACCCTCCGCAACCCTCGTGTTTTCCATTTTTGATCGCTTAAGTCCGTGGTCTGCAATTGTTTTACCTCCCGGCAAACAACAATAGTAGATGTTCCCGTAAGGGATTTGGAGGAACGGATTCCCCAGTCTATCATTGACTCTCAGAGGCAGTAGTACATTGGAGGGGTCTCGGTCCCGAAGATTGTTCTTGGGTGCCGGCTCCACGTCTCTGCGCTCCACCGTCGATACGTGCCTTCCATTTGATCCTGGCGGTGTTCGCCCAGAGGTCGCCCCCTTGAGGAATGGGGAGACCCCCTTCTTCCTCACTGCTGCTGCAACCCCCGTGGAGAAGGAGGAGACCCCCCCCCTCTACCGCACAACCGCTCCATCAGTGCTGATGCGGAGAACAGGGAGACCCCCCTGCACTCCAGGACCGCCTGCACGGAGAGAAGGGAGACTCTCTCCACTCCACAACTGCTCCAGCCGCAGCCCCTACTGTTCATAGTTCATAGTGCACGTTATCTCTGATTGTCTTTTATGTTTCACCTGGGCTTGCTCGTCGACTATGTTGACTCTCCAGTTTTCTGACCCTGGCATGTGCTGTGCTTGACAACATCCAACCTTTTTCCCTCTCTTGATTGTATTGATTAGTTGCCTTGAGGGATGTCAAGCAGCAGTGTTTTCATTTATGGTACTTTTATCACCGTTTGGTGAACAGTGTCGTTCAGTAGTGGCCAGTGTTATTTGTGTGTTATGTGTACAAGTATTTTCTGAGGACATTGGATCTTATTATTTGTAAGGAGCACTTATAAATATATTGTATCCGGCAGGGCTCCCTCATTCTGTATAATCTTCCTTTGATACTTTGTGACGATCACTTCAGCTGCCTTGATAATGCACTTCTGTATGTTGGTTTAGTATCTGTGTCCTGGTTTGGTAATCCCTTAAAACGGTGCACAAATTGGCCTCACATCATGTAAACAAATACATATCTCTGGTTAAAGTTGCTAGAAAAACTTGTCTGGATTCTAAAATTATAGTATGCCTCAGGAAAGAGTAGGGTCATTGTCTTCTAGGATTGCTACCTCATGGCAGATGATGATTTTTAAAATCCTCCTTAAGTGTGCCACCATTATTGTTATAGTTTATGTTGTGTGCCAACTGCACACAAGGAAAGGGGCAGTGGAAAGTTGGGAGAGAGCGAGTAAGAAACTGTATGTGTGCATGTGACGGCCAAGGGTTAATAGGTGCTGTCTGTATTTGCGTGATTTCTGTATATTTTCCCAATGTATGTGGTGTTTATTGTTTATGCTTTGTTCTCCCTCACGTCCTACCCTGCCCGTGGGCCACATGTCCTGCCCACCGACTTTAACCCCTCAAAAGCCGGACACCATCAACCCGACCACAGCGCTCTTTCGTGGAGATAACCCACGTGGTTCGGAGAGGGAGCCTCCTGCAGATTCCCGGTCGCTGGTACTTCCAGGAGAGCGGAGGTTGACTGGGAACGTGCGCCGGCTATCTCGCGGTCTGTCCCGGGGAAACTTTGAACTGTTGTCGCTCAGGGTCCCTTGGACCAATCGTGTCGCTTTTTGGACAGGATATCCCCAGGCCCCCGAGCTATCCATCGGTACCCTGGGATCGCCGCTGCTCCTTCGGGATCACCCCGAGAGAACGACGGCTAAAGTTATACGGACATTGCGGGGCTCGGGGGCCTAAGCGTGGCACTGGACTCTCTGGGCAGGGAGGAAAGATGTGGACATGATTTATGGGCTTTTTCTCACCTAACCAGTATATAAGCCAGTAAATAACGTGTGTGTTACTTCCCTGGACATTAGTCTCGTCTAATACTTCATGTGCTCGCCGGATCACTCATTGTCCTTTTCAGAACAATTACAGCACCGTATTCAGGTACGCCTTGGCGAGCTACGGTGCTATTACATCGAGGACACCGAGCCATTTCCTGCTCCCCTTCCTCGCTAGTATCGTCTAGCGTCGGGAGCGGTTAACCCTTGCTGTTCCAGGAGGAAGCAACAAATCACTGATGGGCGTACCCAGCCGGGGTCCCTGATGCCTGTCACAGTGTGCTTATATTTAAGTGAGTGTGTGTGCATGTGTATTAGTGTTTGTGTGTGTATGTGTGTGCGTATAAGTGTATGGTGTTAGCTTCTGTGTCTGTTACTATATGTTGTGTGCATTCATGTTTGTTGCTAGTGTGAGCATGTGAGGACTAGTGGTCCCTGGGAGAAGGAAAGGGAGTGTGTGTTAGAGTGTGTAGGTGTTAATGCATGGTGTCGAGCGAGTGGGTGATAGAGTGAGGCAACACTATTGCTAGGCTCACTTCTGCATGGTGTCATTTTCTGCTTTATGAAGAAAACAGTGTTAGAGTGCTAGCATCATATTACACACATTGAAATAGTTAAACGCCCATCATTCGCGCTCTCCCCTGGAGGGAAGTTTTCTTGTATGTGACGGTTCCTTCCTCCCGAGACGGCAAGAGTTAACCGCTTCCAGCGTTAGCCGACACTAGCGAGGAAGGGCTCAGGAACTGGTCCGGTGCCTTTAGCGTCGCAGCACCGCAGCTCGCCGAGGCGTAGCCACATGCAGTACAGTAATTGTCCTGACAATAGGTGATATACACGAGACTAATGTCCAGGGAAAGAACACACAATTTATTGGGGAAACACACTGGCTTATATACGGGTTAGATGAGAAAAAGACCATAAATCATGTCCACATCTTCCCTGCCCAGAGAGTCCGGCTTCATGCTAAGGCCACGAGCCCCACAACGTCCGTATAACTTTAGCCATCGTTTCCGAAAGAACGGCGGCGACCCCGGGGTACCGTTGGCTAACTCGGGGTCCCGAGGATATCCTGTCCAAAAATGATGCGATCGGCCAAAGGGAAACTGAGCGACAACAGTTCAAAGTTTCTCTGGGACAGGCTACGAGATAGCCGACGCGCGTTCGGCAACCGCGCCGGTCGACCTCCTCTCTCCTGGAAGTCCCAGCGACCGGGAATCTGCAGGAGGCTCCCTCTCCGAACCACCCCTTGTCTGTATCCCACCACCCGTGGGTTATCTCCATGAAAGAGCGCTGTGGTCGTGTTGATGGTGTCCGGGCTACGAGGGGTTAAAGTCCATGGGCAGGGCATGTTGCACATGGACAGGGTAGGACGTGAGGGAGAACAAAGCATAAATAATAATCAACACATTTACTGGGATATAGAGAAACCAAACAATAATTACTACAGACGGCGCTTATGAAACCCTTGGCCGTCAATATTGTAAAACAATAGCCATATGTGGACGATAAACTCCTCTCATTCATTGTGACCCGTGGTGCAACAGATTTCTCTAAGAGGATACAAAGCTGTGAGTTTAGTTTCCTTTCCTCTTCCTGTTTCTTTAAAATGTCTTAGCATTATAGGAGAGGAAGTCACACTAAATGAAGCTCCGGAGACTGATGATGGGGGGGGCTGTGATTGTACTTCTGGGTACAAACAATAACCCAGGTGTCTGAGACAATGTCCTCAAGCTAAACAACACATTAATCATTAGAGCGTAAAAGAATAGTCAGCATGATGTGTGTTGGCATTATGTACAATGGTATAGATGTGCTATACTTTGCAGGTAGGTATTGAAGGGTTAAGTCCAGCAGATGGTGTGTCTTTTTTGCCCTGGTAACATTTGCCATACTAGTCCAGTTCCTGGGTCCACAAAATGTGTAATATGTATGTCTAGTTTACATATGTGACGTGTCTTCTTCTTCTTCTGTCTTCCTTGGAATATATGTATACGTGTTAAGGCCAAGTATTATATAAGTTTTTGGTGTTGATTTTTTGTATCTTTCAACGAGAGAGAGAGAGAGCTAGGGCCGTGTCTTGTCTGTCTATATTTAGAGAGCGTCATGTTTAAAGCCTACTGCTATTGTGCCTAGGTAAGGTAACCCAGGATAAATTATTTAGAAGGTGACGGTATCATCAGCCTCTTGTGGAAACAGCACAGATCACAGAGGAGGTTTCGAGAGTCAAATAGCACTTCCCAGCGAGAGGGTCTCAGACCCCAGCCCAACCTGCACAGTCTAGTTGGAGGGTCTCAGACGGACAATCAAACCAGCACAGCTTAACGAGATGGTCTCAGACAGCCACTGAAAGAGGGTCTCAGACGTACAGTCCAACAATCTTCAAATTTCTACTGTCTAAACAAGTAAGTGTTTAACTATAATTTAACCAGTAGAGCCCTTCACATATAAATGACCTAGGTGACTGCCTAATATAACTAGTTGACATTTTATTAATAAGAATAATATCTAATTTGAGTATCTGTGTCCGGTGCGAAGCATCATGGCTTTCTATGACATCCATTAATATTATTGCCAAACTTCTGTGTTTTAGAGAAAGCAGAAGTGGCTTTGTGTGGCATGTCTCGTACCCCACAAGGAGAAGTGACGGAGATAATTTAGCTGCAGAGTCTAGCAAGCACAGGGAACCAATGATGCTGCTAAAGGCCCTTGGCAACATGCGGGTCAGGAAATGTAATGGATATATGGAGTACCCTCCCAGCCTAAGTGGTAGTCTAAAAGAGCTTCAAAAGGAAGTCTAGGTCCAAGTAGTAGGTGTGCTTAGCTGATAAGTATTAAGTTGCAAATAGAAGAGACTCCAGATCGACGCACATAAGAGACAGACACTGGAGCATGTCTGGGTGTTGGAAGGTGTATCCTGTTTAAAGCATGTAGACATTACAAAATACATTTTGTCCGCCCTTCAGTATTCATATATCTTCAGGTTATATAATCCCGTTAATTCCAAGGCTGTGCCATTTCCAGCAGATGGGTTATCTCTGCGGAAAGAGATAACCCAGGTACTTCTGCAGACATGGTAAGGGCACAGGTTACAAAGAATTGTGTCTCTTATGGCAGTTCAGCCCTCTCCCCCTCCCCATCTGAGAGGCGGGCTGTGTCTCAAGTTCCTCAAGAAAGTATCTGAGACGTTATCACAGAAGTTTGTGTCAGAGGCGGGAGTCCCCATCAGCCCAGGTGAGCGTCTGGAGCCAGAGTTTTGCAGGACAGTAAGTATACGGAGGGAAGGGGTCCCTGTAGAGCAGGATGTGGGGGGGATGCTTAACTCTCTCCCATCTCCTTGTCATGGTTAAGAAGGCAGCTGAATCTTTCATTTAATTAAGAGGAAAAAAGGGAAGTTCTTTAACGAAGCAGCTGTTTCTGGAATGTATCCCAAATCATTATGTTCTTATTATGTTATCTCCTATCACAACCTAATGCCGTAAGAGTAGGTCCTTTAAGACTGAGCCTCTAAGACAGGAACAATCGAGTTTGACTTTATTTCAACAAGGAAAGATTTCCATTTTTTGTTTTTTATTATAACTTTATAAATATATGACTCCAGCATGGCACTGAATAAAACCCATAAAAAACTGACTGGGTTTCGAGATGCCTCTGGTCTTCCACTTCAGCGGTTGCTTTCCAAAATTGCCCTGGCCATTGGCCCCTGTATTGTTTCTAGGTAAGCGTCAGGTTAATGTATGGGTACAGTGTGTGTTTTTACACCTACTAGATTCAGGCTGTGGTAATGAGAGTCGGTGAGGATGCCCCAGCATTACTGTCTGTCCCTCTCTGTTAATGTAACGCAACTTCCTTGGCATGACTGATTGTTCTTGTCAAGGAATTGGGGACAAGGGGTGTGTTTGGGTTTTACATGAATGGAATACATTAATGGGGCAAAAGATTTATTTTTAAAAGGGAGATGGACTTTATAATGTATCTCCCTTATCTGTCTATATCGGCCCCGTCCCCGTTCCCTTCTGGCTCCCAGAGACAGAGTTTAGCAATTTTTGTGCATGTTTGCCACTGTTTGATACTTTATTCAGTTGTAGCATAATGTATCTTGCTCTCTCTCTGACATGCTGTATTTGGCCTGTCTTCCTTTCTCTGTGTTGCTATTAGTCTCTCCTCTTGTCACTCTCCCCCTCCTTCGTCTCCCCCGTCTCAGGGTTAATTCACTAAAAGAACTTCTGCGTGACAGAAGAAAAATATCTCTCAGTATCGTTAGTGCCTTACAAAGGGCCAACATCAGCCCTTCTTATAGGAAAAGAAAGGTCTTGGGACGCTGTTGAGTTTCTTGTACAAGAAGGGCTGAATTGGCTTTCTTACATGTAGATAATGTAATTATAGCTGCTCATAGTTTACCAGATAAAGCCCCGACTCTCTCTGTCCTGTATGAACTTGCAGGACGGAATTCTAAGATGTCGGCATATCTCCGCTCGCCAGTGCGTTCATTGACCAGTAACGTCTTTACTCTTGCAGGTGTAAAAATGGGAAGGAAAATTCCCATAGTGTAACAGCTGATCAGCTAGTTCTGTCCCTCCCTGTACTGTAAAGCTACCTTGATGACCCTTGTCCTAGTATAGACAAGCATCTGATATCAGTAATATTCCTTAGCAGATACCTTCTTAGTTGTGAGTCTTTTCCAGGTATCCACCACCCTTTGTGTAAAGTTCTACTGCTTCGCTCTGGAGCTTCCTGGAGCTCTGTCAATCCTTTTTCTGTTTAACCTAGACTTACGGCTAGTGAGAACAATCAGAGCACGGTTTGCTTGTTTACGATAATAGATTTAACATTTCTGGCCATGGAGCTCATTGTTGCAATGGGTGTGTAAGGACGACATGTCAGAAAGATGCTGTGAAATGCATGCTGGGAAATATCCCACCACAATTGCCCAACAGCTCAGGTTTCCCCTCGTGTCGGTCATCTAGTCTTTGTGCAAATGAAACACCAGTTTGGCCGTTCCTTAAAACCTATCCTGTTGGTTGTCTTGTGGACGGCCAGTGGGGGCCCCTATTGAGAGTGACAGGAAGCTTAAGTAGCAGCACGTAACAATTCTAAATGTAGCTTTATTAGCTACAAAGACATTTCAGTGTGATATATGGTTCCACTGAAAGGCATGACAACCAGCATATGATTTGCTGTTAGTCCTCTGGTGAAGCTGTGGTCCTCTGGGCTTCTGGCCGCCTTCACACTGCCCTGCCCTGCTGGTTCTGTTTACACAACAAGCAGGTGGGACGCGGTCACAAGCACATCCATCCTCACCGTCCTGCGCACGCCTTCTCAGCGTTTTGTCTCCACGTTGACAAGTACATACAAGGCCCTTACGAACTGCAGAAAATGCCAGGGGCCACTGGTTTACTACAAGTGTCCCCTCTAAGATGAACAACCTAGTACTGAACACACATCTGTATGAAAATAGCAACCAAGGGGGATGTAATAGAGTCCTTTTTGGCATTATTCGAAATGAAGAGTTTATTTCTTTATTAATGCAAAAGGTCATTTCAGCCCCAAGCGAACCCGTTGAGGATCTAGCCATCTAGACCTGGCTAGATCCTCAACGTGTTGGCTTGGGCCTGTCCGCGAAAGTTAGGTGGGCACTAATTTGTCTCTGCTCCCCGGTCTTTGGAGCGTGTCACTCTGCACCAGGGCCCATGGTCTGTAGGGAGGAGGCTGGCCCTCAGGCCCCTTCAGAAACCCATGGCACAGAGGCTTCTGTCACATTCCCCTAGCCAAATTGCCCCTACAAGGATAGCGCTCACCCGGCCAAATTCTGCCTCTCTCGATGAGCATACCAGCCGCTGGAGAGAAGTGCCGAGTGCCCCTGCTCCCTGGAGTGTGCTTACCTGCTGGGGAGGGATGTCGCCTGCAAACCCCTCAATGGTGCTCCTGCTGCCACTGGGGAGACGGGCCAGCTGCCTTATCACCCTAGATCCCTGTAGCCGTTGCCAGCGCTTCATAGAAACATAGAAAGTGACGGCAGATAAGAGCCAGAAGGCCCATCCAGTCTGGCCAACCTTTGAGTACTCTCCTTTAGTACTTGCCCTTATCCTATATCTAGCTTGGCATTATGCCTATCCCATGCTTGCTTAAATGACTTTACTGTATTAACATCTACCACTTCCACTGGGAGGCTATTCCATGCGTCCACTACCCTTTCCGTAAAGTAATATTTTCTGATGTTACCATTAAACCTTTGCCCCTCTAGTTTATGCTTGTGTCCTCTTGTTGCGGTTTTATTTCTTCTTTTAAAAAAACTTTCTTCCTTTACTTTGTTGATTCCCTTTAAGTATTTAAATGTTTCTATCATATCCCCCCTGTCCCGTCTTTTTTCCAGGCTATATAGGTTAAGATCCTTTAACCTGTCCTGGTAAGGTTTATTTTGTAATCCATAAACCATTTTAGTAGCCCTTCTCTGCACTTTCTCCAACATATCTATATCCTTCTGGAGATATGGTCTCCAGTACTGTACACAATACTCCAAGTGAGGTCTCACCAGTGATCTGTACAGCGGCATGAGCACTTCCCTCTTCCTACTGCTAATACCTCTCCCTATAGAACCAAGCATTCTGCTAGCATTACCCGCTGCTCTACTGCATTGTCTACCTACCTTTAAATCCTCAGAAATAATTACCCCTAAATCCCTTTCCTCACACGTTGAGGTTAGGACAGTACCAAATAGTCTATACTCTGCCCTTGGGTTTTTATGCCCCAGGTGCATTACTTTGCATTTATCCACGTTAAATGCCAATTGCCACAGCTCTGACCATTTTTCCAGCTTACCTAGATCGTTTGCCATTTGGCTTCTTCCTCCAGGAACATCAACCCTGTTGCAAATTTTTGTGTCGTCGGCAGATAAACATACCTTTCCATCAGCTGGGGCTAAGGGACCTTCGGGTCCGGCCTGCTGCTGGAGGGAGAGGATGGTGTCCCCTGCTCCCATCTGCCGCTGGTGAGGGAGGTCAAGTTATCGATGGGGAGATGGGTCGGCTGCCACCGCATCTCTCGGGTACTCACGCCGCCGCTGGGGAGGGTTGTCGCCTGCAAACCCTCCCTGGTGCTCCTGCTGCCGCTGGGGAGATGGGCCGGTTGCGCCGGCTCCCTGGTCATCCGTTAGCTGCTGGGGACGATACCCTCAGCTCCCTCAATTGGGAAGGCAGGACAAGTTCCTCCGTTTCTAGACTGGTGAGCTGCCGCTGGGGGGGGGACTGGGCGGCTGAGCCATCTCCCGTGCACTTACTTAGCTGCTGGGGAGTGGTGCCTCCTGCACCCCGTCCCTGGTGCTCTGGCTGCCGCTGGGGAGATGGGCCGGCCGCCGCATCTCCCGGGTACTCACGTAGCCGCTGGGGAGGAGGGACTATACCCGTGATGGGTGTGTGTCACTGGTCTGTTATGAACCATGACACATGTATGTGGCCTAGAGTCCCGGACCTGTTATGTGCCTGTGGGACGTAAGGCTGCTGCCTCCGTACCCCTGCACTATTGATGCACATACTGCAATTCAGCTGATAAGGGCTTTTCTATGAGAGACGATTCTTACCCTTAACCCTATGAGCACGTTGACTCTTGATCAGCTTTTGGCAGTGAAAGCTTTAGATTTCTACTGTTTGATCTTAATTCCTATTCTCCTCATCCCAGTTAATATCCTCATCCTAGTTAATATCTACATTTTGCAACATATGTTGCATAAAGCAGTCAACATAATGTGACTTATCACCTGGGTGAAGGTCTGCTGGGATAGATCATAGCAGTTTCAGAAGGAAGAGTTTAATAAATTATGTAAGATTTTATCAGAAAAGGCAAAGCAAGGCACAACTTTTAAGGAAAAATTACGCTAATTTGATTGAAAAAGAAAAAATAAATCTTATGAGTGTCAAACTGTCATACCATTAGAATTTGAACTAGCAGATTAAAACATGGCCTATGGGAGCTGGAGTTAAGGACCATGTATGTGCTTGCACCATTTATATTATATGTTCTGGTGATTTGTAATACATCTGTCTACCTTGGTTTCTACACAGCAGGCCATGGAAAACTTCAGTTCCAAAGATTTGGCCCTACAAGCGCAGAAGAAGATACTGAGCCGCATGGCAACCAAGTCAATGGTCAACATGTTCATCGATGAGACCAGTAGCGAAGTCTTGGATGAGCTGTACAGGGTATCAAAAGAATATACCAAGAACAAGACAGAATCTCAAAAGGTCATCAAGAACCTGATCAAGATTGCCGTGAAGATCGGGGTACTGTACCGTCACAACCGCTTCAGCTCAGAGGAACTCGTGTTAGCGGAGGATTTCAAGGAGAAATTGCACAACGGAGCCATGACGGCTATCAGCTTCTACGAAGTGGAATTCACGTATGAGAAAGAGGTGTTGCCTCAAATACTTACAGAGTCCAAGAATTTGCTTCTGCGTCTGGTAGAGAACCATTTAACATCCAAGTCGCTCGGGCGCATACAACACGTCTTCAACCACTTTGCCAACCAGGAGTTGCTCAGTCAGTTGTACAACCCGGAGGGTGAATTACGGCCCCACCTACAGAAAATCTGTATGGGGCTCAACAAGCTGATCGACGAGGGGAAATTATAAAAGACATCCAGTTTAACTGATGGGTTAAGCTCATGAGACATCTGGCTCAATAAAGACCTTACATTTTTAGGGTTGTCCCACTAAAGGCCGCGTTACAGAATGCTGAGGACCTTTTGTCATATGCGGTTCAAAAGGCAGAATATGAAAAGCACTTGTCGGCATCTCTTGTCAATTTTTGTTTTATATCAGTTGTATCACGTTTACAGTTAGGAAGCTGTTTGAGGTTTAAGCAGGCAAGTTCAACATTGGACCAAATATCTGTTGATATTTTCACCTCTTGGCAAGGAAACTGCTGACCGGCTCATACGACCAGTCATTGAAAGTTCAAACGTCTTTCTTTTAAATAAAGTTTTATTTTAAAAAAAGGTAGCTCTTAAAGGGAAATTTGGCAAAGTATTGTTGTTTAGAGAATGTTGCCAAGATTTGTTTGGATGATAAAATGTACCTGAAACTTTGTTACCAAGTGTGTTGAGACACACTGTGATAAAACACACCAATTGGTGATATTAATTATTGTTTTATTTCCCCTTAAAATGCATGCGGTGTGGTGTTATGAAAATTAACATAAAATGTAACATTTGGGTTGGGTGAAATATCTTTTGGTTGAGAGATATTTTATCTATGAGCACGTCTATTGCATAAGTATGGAAAAAACTATACTGGAACAGTTTTGTATACTACTAGTGGCTCAACTACCACATTGCGAGTAGCACATTAAAAATGTATATGAGGATGTGAAAGCATGAGTTCAGCTTTGTATGTTTTGGTGTGTGTTGCATAAAATGTGTTGATATTAACATAACATTTTACAACAGGAAAAGAACCGTAACGAGAGAGGTTTATAAAACAACATACCGTATTTGCTCGATTATAAAATGCTCTGAAGAATACCCCTCGTCTTATAATCGGGGTCAAATTATATTCAGACCTCAAATAGGTCTGACTATGAGACTAAGATCTAGATCCCACGCAGCGATGCAGGGGACCTGGATCCTCCTGTGTTATGCCCCCCCCCCCCACACTTACCTGTGCTTCTCTCTCCCCGGTGCGTAGTCCGGCCAGCGGGTAGACGTCTACGCGATTCGCGTAGACAACTTCTGCTGCAGCTGGGAGGAGGTGCGGTTAGCAGCGGGGGTTCTCTGCGTCCATTGCGCAGACCTTCCCCGGCTGTCAGAGATCAGAGTTCCCCGCCCCGGTGTGGGGAACTCTGATCTCTGACAGCCGGGGAAGGTCTGCCCCGCTGCTAACCGCACCTGCTGCGGAAGTTGTCTATGCGAATTGCGTAGACGTCTACCCTCTGCCCGGACTACGCACCGGGGACTCAGAAGCACCGGTAAGTGTGGAGGAGGGAGGGAGGGAGGGGGAAGGGAGTGTTAAATGGGGGCATAAGGCATTTCTGTAGGCAGAGTGCTCTATGAAATGCTTTTTAATGCCACTCTGCCTCCAGAAATGCCTTTTAACTATCTAAATGCCATTGTGGCCCATGATATGCCATTTAACCCTCTATATGCCACTGTGCCCCCATGATATGCCTTATACCTCCCTATATGCCACTCTGCCCCATAATATGCCTTTGAACCCCCTAAATGCCAGAGTGGCATATAGGGGTATAAGGCAAATCTGGAGGCAGAGTGGCACATAGGGGGTCCAAAGACATATCATGGGGCACAGTGGCATTTAGAGGTTAAAAGGCATATCATGGGGCACAGTGGCATATAGGGGGTTAAAGGCATTTCTGGGTCAGATGTGCATAACTGGGGGGCCAGGTTGGAAAGTAAAAGGAAATAAAATCAAAATATTTTTTTCAATGATAGCTTTTATTTTTCCAAAAAAATAGTTCACATAGTTTACATGATTTAACATTTACTGGTAAAACTTTTTTCCTATAGGGTCGTCTTATATTCAGGCTTTTTCTTTTTTTCATAAATTAATATTCAGATTTTGGGGGGTCGTCTTATAATCAGGTTGTTTTATAATCTAGCAAATATGGTAATCACAATAAATATACTTCTTGACATCTGTATTTTAAAGATATTTGAGAGGTCAACGACGTACCGATGAAATTCCTGAAATGTCTCTGATTTTGATTAGGTGGAACTGCACATTTAAACCTTGTTTAGCATAAATCAGTGGAGAAGTGCCATTGATTGGAAAGCGTACCACCCTTGTACCTGCCAGCAATGCACATGTTGTAACCTTGTTGTGCTCCTAATCTTTAAATTATTATTGGTGAATGGCAATTTACTTGAAAAAAAGTATTGCATTTTGCTTTGTGTTTTTTTTTTAGCCCGTCCCATTTTTTCTGTTGGACTCTCGTCCCTACGAGATTCTGTATTCTGTAACACTTCATCTTGAAACAGCAACATTTCTTTCAGCACATTGGCTATATCAAAATTCCATGCCTGCAATGGGAGACCGGATACGGATTCAACGGAACAACGTGAGGCTTATGTTTTTAAGACATAATTAGCAAACGCTAAGTCGGAAAGTTAGGTTTGCAACTTTTGGTAGAAATTTGACATGCTGGGGACGACTGATCAACCATTTACAGTATCCAAATCTATCTGCAGCGATGCTACTTCATTATTTAATAGTTATCATAAAAATCTTTCAGCTCCACCTTGTGGCTTCCTGCAGTATGTTCCTTAAAAACCAAAACGTCTAGTTTTCCAATAAAACATATTTCCAAGAACAATGGAAAACAAATGTCACCATTCAGACCAAAGAGATAAAATCATTTGATACACAGTAACATTTTTGTTGAAGGTGAAAAGCCTTACTGATGTTTGAAGGTCCTCAATGGTTTCATGAGGATTTACAGCGCTTAATTCCAATTGGGTGGCTATGAAGGTGGAACGCGCCGTGTGGTCCTCCATGGTATTTCCACGTTCAAGCTATTCTGCACACATTTTGAGATGGTTGAAAAAAATAAGACAGGTCCCAAAAAAGTCAATATGGAAATGAAAGATCAGAGTTTAAAGATCTCATCCTCGTGGTCCTTGATAGCGGAGGCTCGCGTGGTTACGGTCAACGGAACAGGTCCGAGTAAGGAACGCTGCTGAGTTTGCGGCGATGCTTCTCTGGAGCCAGTGTGTGGTCTCTGATTGACAGTGGCTCCAGCAGTCATGCTGTCGTCTTTTGGGACCCTAGAACCAAACAGATCGATGTAAACCGTTAGAGAAGTATGTTGAACAAAAGCACCATAGAAAGGCAATATGTCCAAGTTCCATATTTTTACGCCAAGTTTCACTTTAGAGAGCTAAGCTTAGGGCTCTAGTGAAGTCCGCTTATCCTATATTTTGCTAGAACTGGACAGCTCTCAATTTCAAATGACAGTTCTACAAAGTTACCCTGATGCCATTCAAATGACGTAACCTGGAACCTTTTGGAGAGATGACTAACTTCTTCCAAGTTCTCTTCTGCACTTCTTGTTCAGAACCCACTGAAGTCTCCTGGGGTAAGCAAGTCTCTCTCTGTATTACCCCATTAGGATGTTACATAAAAGGGGCCTGTGTTTGCGCAGAGTCCTGTAGGATGTGGTGAGTTAGGCATAAATCCAGACTTAAGAACCCGCCTGTCTCAAGTTCCTTAAAATGTGTATCACGCACACAGAGCGAGGCTGGCTGTGAACCCAAGCTATTCAGCATTTACTATGTTAGCCGGATGTGATACTTTCATGATGAAGTTCCCCCTACAATTTAATGTATACATGGGGCAGTTTCAATATCAGCAACTCAGGAAGCATAGCTTGAAATGAAAATATTAATAGAGTGCTTTATATAGAGTTAGACCTCCATCAATGGCAAAGACAGGTGCAGAAAATAATATCTGGCTTTGGACTGCGGTTGGCTGCCGTATGGAGTGCATCGGCTGCGCGGGACATTTGGCGCCGCACTGGCCGATACAGCATCTATTAGCCGTTAGTCCACTAAAGAAGCGACGTAAAGACCTTCTCAAAAACATTCCGGATCATCTTATACTCACAGGGTTTCTGCCTCCCGAAGCTTCTTTGCCGCTGCTCTCTTGGACACGCGGATACTGGTGTCTAGTCTGCTCATGAAGTCACTAGCCGACAGCTCCTCCTTGTTGCCACTCTTGGCCCCAGTCCTGTGGGGTTTGTTCTTGTCTTTTCTATCTTTCCTTGCAGATGGGTTCTTGACCTGTATCCCTTCTTCTCCAGATTTTTCGTGAGACTCCAGCCCGTTGGACAGATCAGGCTGTTCGGCCAGCACTGGGATGCTCAGATATTTCTTCAGGAATATGGAGTCATTGGTGTATAACCTGTTGGCTCTCTTGATTTGCTCCATCTGTAGACAAACATGAAATTGTTTGTATTATACAGTCATTTCCAAACACAGAGGGCGTGTGGCGTACATATGTTTATATATATATATATATACATTATATACGTAAGGCTGAGAAACCTTCCGGTGCTAGACAGCTGTGCTGAGACTAAAACGCATCAATAGAAAGTAGGCGCTGGTGTTCATTCACCTTCATTCATCAGTTCATTCATTGCGCTTACTGGTCATGATCTACTTTAAGCACAAGTTTCTGCATTAGCTCAAAAGCCAGTACTTGGGCTGGCTAAGAATTTCATTCAGCCGTCCACCAGCACAGCCAAGATAAAGCAGGGTTATTTATGAGAATTAAAGAAGGGCAAGCTCTTTGGACCAGACGGTTATGTGGCTTATGATGTAATCAGTTATACTCACGGTGACACCATATTTCAGCGCCAAGCCTTGCAGGGTATCCCCGGGCTGAACTCGATGCTCTATCTTTCTGATCCTGGCCGGTGAGTACGAGGATTGGGACAGGCTACCGTAAGACCGTGTCCGAGAGCCACGGAGAAGGCCAGAATCCCCTTGTTCATGGTGGGATGCCATGGCTCCTGATCCGTGCTTCCTAGATCAAATGGCCAGTGGGGTGGGTTCTGTACACAATGCCCCTTTTAGACCCTGTCACATGCTGTGTTCATCCTGCTGCTTAAAAATTGAATTAAAGCAGAAAAGCAGAAAAACGAAGTTACTCTGATCACATGATGTGGGTTGAGGGGGGGGGCTCGGGGGAGTTCCATGTTGTCACTTGTCATCAAGCTGACATTAGCCCCGACTCTGAGCCAGTTACTCTGGGAAGCCTGTGTCAACAGCTGCAGGCCAGGGGCAGCAGCAGCAGCAGCGGCATGGTATCCAGGGGCTTGTAGTTCTACTGCTGGGATTCTGCTGCGCCGAACTAGCCTGGAAAACTACACTTCCCGGCATACGCCTCTGCGGCTAGCGATGTCAGTGGAGAGTGTGAAGGAAACTACATCTCCCAGTGATGCCTGCGGCCCGGTTTCGGAAGCTGGGGTCAGGCACGTGATACAATAGAGATATCGTGCAAACAGGAAGGGGACGGTGACAGATCAGTGTGATGAAGGTGAGGGGCAGGAGGGGACAAAATTATATTGGAGTAGGCGGAGTTAATACTGTCTATTACACCGCCGCTGCTTTTACACAGGTGGTGTACATAGGACTGCGTGACATGACGTCATCAGTGTCCCCAGGGAATTTACCGTGGAAGAGGAATGAATTAAACTAAATTACAAAGAAAATATGAAATTATCCGTCAGTTTGCTGTTATTAATGGCAACTTGATATTTACTGATATACTACCGTCATAGTTTTTGACAAAATACTGTCACCATTTCATTTACTTTGTGGCCCATGATATCTTTACACGGATACAGAAACTAACATTCAGGCTCTGTCTAATATTTCAGATTATTGTTCTAATATATATCTTCCAGAAACCACATATTTATTGTATCGTAACCCGAAAAGCACTAAAGTTTATCTGCACGCACTATAGAAATATCCCTTTGTACAGCGCTACGGAATATGATGGTGCAATAAAGAAAGACACACACATATCCCATATATATATATATATATATATATATATATATATATATATATATATATATATATATATATATATATATATATATATATATATATACACAGTTTATTAGATTATTTTGCAGCCTGAGTCTTTGCATAAAAAGATTAAAGATTGAAGCCTTGCCTTGATTAAACTTTTTCGATTTTCTGGATATTTTCTTGCACGGTGTAGCCTGATGGTGATGAGCTGCACCTCCGAGAATTCATGATAGTATCCAAAAAAGCTGTGCAGCTGCCCCTTGTCTACCCTTCTTACTGGGGGTAATTATAGTCTGGAGCTACAGAATACAATGGCGCTTTATAAAAACCAGAGTCTATCATTTATTTTCAGGCTGCCTCGGAGAACAAATTGTGTTTAGTGTTTTCTTTTTACGACAGCCTGCCTGCCCTATCTTGAAAGCCGGTGAGGGTCATGTACAAAAAAGGTTATTGTGATGCCATAGCAACCATCTTTCAAACTAGTTGCCATTTTAAGTAAGATCTGTCCCCAAAGAGACTAACTTATCCAGAGAAATTAAAAGGAAAAATGACTGAATTTCTAATTCCTGTTTTTTTTACGCAGAAAAGGAGGGTCTCGGATCTCCTGGTTAGTTTTATGCTGGAAGACGAGGCTTTGCTGCTAATAAATGGAAGGTACGTGGTCTCTGAAACAACTGAGCGTGATGTAATAGTATATCATGGAGTCTATTATGCCTTTTAGCCGTGCCAAGCCTAGGTTGTTTATATATTTTTGTTGCCCCTAGGTGGGTGGGTCTATATTACTAATCCCTCTTACCACAATCAATTTTCAATGGCAACCACTCCATTTCTTTGTGCCCCAAACTTTACCCTATAACATGTTACTAATTTCCCACAGTGTCAGCTTTGCCACCGAACAGGTCATTAGTGACATCTTTGTCCCCCAAGCAGCATTACAGTGAAAGTGTCAGTGCCATCTTGTGTTTGGACTTAAACACCCCCCCCAAAAAAAAAACTCTGAGAGAAAGAGGCAAAGTGGTTGCTAGCAGCTTTTGTATCTGAAGCAAAAAGAGAACATTTAGTGTGAAATAACTAGGTAATTCATGCTATTAGAGAGTTAAAAAATTAATGGTCAAACACATTTCCCCCAACTTGAATGATTTATTTACATTGTGACACCGACGATGGTGCAGCACAGCTTCCCATCATGATATACTGCGCCAGACATTAATGTTGATACACCATAACTCACTGCACCAGCCACCGACGGTGGTACAGCATTTCTGCAAATATCACATCAGTATATTAATATCGCTTTTTAATGATATCTACCTTTTCTCAATGTTATGCCCCTTTTTTTAATCACTTACCTTGCTGAATCCACGTGGTGGGAGCACGAGGCCTCTGGCTAACTGCTCCATAACTGTGCGCTTCTTCGCTGCTGAGTGCTTGGATATGAAGTATATGTTCTGTCGCTCAGCTTAACAAACTAGTACTGCAGTCAGTGCTACTACTTTCATACATACCCTGATTGTACTTACAGAGCTTCCGTCCCAGCACCCAGCTTGCACCCCGACACCCAGCTTGTGCCCTGACACCCAGCTTGCACTCAGTAGATTTGCGCCCTAGCACCCAGCTTGCACTCAGTAGATTTGCACCCCAGCATCCAGCTTGCACTCGCTGGACCTATGCCCCAGAATTCATCTTGTACTCACTTGACTTACCCCCCAGCTGTCAGGTAGCACTCACAGAACTTGCACCCTGGCACCTAGTTTGCACTCACTGGAGTTGTGCCACAGCACCCAGCTCAGAAACTGCAAGTCCTGTGAGTGAAAGATGAATGCTGGGGAGCAAATCCAGTGAGTGCAGAACTCGCGCTTCAGCAGCCGGGTAGCACTCACTGGACACGTGCCCCAGCACCTGGGTAGCATTCACAGAACACGCGACCCCGGCACCCGTATAGCACTCACTGGACACGTGACCCCAGCACCCGTGTAGCACTCACTGGACACGCGACCCCAGCACCCGTGTAGCACTCACTGGACACGCGACCCCTGCACCCAGGTAGCACTCACAGAATACGCACCCAGGTTGCACTTAGTAGATTTGCGCCCTGGCACCCAGGTAGAACTCACTGCACTTGCGCCCCAGCACCTAGCTTGCACTCAGTAGATTTGCACCCCAGCAGCCAGCTTGCACTCACAGGACTTGCGGCCCAGCAGCCAGTTTGCACTCACAGAACATGCGCCCCAGCACCCAGGTTGCACTCACAGAACACAAGTCCTGCCACCCAGTTTACACTTAGTAGATGGACATGTGCCCATGCATCCATCTTGCACTCACTGGATTTCCGCCAATCCAGTGAGTGCTACCTGACTGCTGGGGCGCAAGTTCTGTGAGCGCAAGCTGGGGGCTGGGTCGCGCGCCAGCAGTCAGGTAGCACTCAGTGAACTTGTGCTGCAGAAGTCTGGTAGCACTCAGGGAACTTGCGCCCCAGCAGTCCGGTAGCACTCACTGGACTTGCTCGCCAGCATCCATGTTGTACTCACTGCACTTGCACCCCAGTACCTAGCTTGCACTCAGTAGATTTGCGCCCCAGCAGCGAGATTTCTGTGAGTGCGCTCTGCATGCTGGTGGGCCCCAGCACCGGGGTAGCACTCGGAGAACTTGCGCCCCAGCACCCGGGTAGCACTCGCAGAACTCACGCCCCAGTACCCGGGTAGCACGCACCCGGGTGGCACTCGCAGAACAGGGGCCTGCTTGCACTTTTAGGCCTTGCCCCAGCACCCCACTTGCATTCATAGTCCTTGTCCCAGCACCCTGCTTCAATTCATAGGCCTTTCCCAGCACCCAGTTTGCTCTCATAGTATGTGTTTATAAATTGTGCTAATGAATGTAAAAGCGCTGTGGAATCGGCTGGCGCTTTGTAAATAAATAGAATGTAATGTATTTGCCTCGGCATTCATAAAACTGCCCCTTCACCCAGCTTGCACTCATAGGCTTTCCCCGCAGCACCCCACTAGCACTCCTAGTACTTGTCCTTTCACCCCTATTTCACTCGTAGGCCTTCCCCAGCACTCAGTTTGCACGCACATAGATCTCGGTGCAGTACCCCGCTTGCGCTCATTGGCCTTGCCTCAGCACTATGCTTGCACTCATAGGTTTTGCCCCTTTACCCAGATTCACCCATAAAACTTGCTGAGATACCTATATTGCACTCGTAGGTCTTGCCCTAGCCCCCTGCTTGCACTCATAGGCATTGCTCTTGCATCCCGCTTGTACCCATCAGACTTGCCCCTTCAATCTGCTTGCACTCCTAGGCCTTGCCCCAGAGCCCCTCTTGCATTCATTGGCCTTGCCTGAGCACCCTGCTTGTGCTCTTAGGCCTTGCCCCTTGACCCAGATTCAGCCATAACACTTGCTCAAGTATCTAGATTGCACTCATAGGTCTTGCCCCAGCACCCCACTTGAAATCTAGTACTTGTTCTCTCACCCCGATTTCACTCATAGGCCTTTCCCAGCACCCAGTTTGCATGCACATAGGTCTTGGTGCAGTTCCCCTGCTTGCATTCATTGGCCTTGCCTCAGCACCCTGCTTGCACTGATAGGTTTTGCCCCTTTACCCAGATTCATCCCTAACACTTGCTGAGATACCTAGATTGCACTGATGGGTCTTGCCCCAGTGCCCCCCCCTTGGACTTATGGGCCTTGCTCAAGTACCCCACTTGCACTCATAGACCTTGCTCTTGCACTCTGTTTTTACCCACAGACTTACCCCATCCCTCTGCTTGCACTCATAGGTCTTGCCCCTGCACCCCTATTGCACTCTTAGGGCTTGCCCCAGCACCCCTATTGCACTCTTAGGGCTTGCACCAGCACCCCTTTTGCACTCTTAGGGCTTGCACCAGCATCCCAATTGCACTCCTAGGCCTTGCCCCTTTGCCCATCACCCTGCTTGCACTTATAGGCCTTGTCCCAGCACCCTGCTTGCACTCATAGGTCTTGCCCCAGCACCCTGATTGCACTCATATGACTTGCACCAGCACTCCACTTACATCCATAACATGTGCCCCTTTCACCTTGCTTCCACTCTTAGGCCTTGCCTCAGCACTCTGCTTCCACTTATAGGCCTTGGCTCAGTACCCCACGTCTACTTATAGGCCTTCCCCAGCACCCAGTTAGCACGCACATAGGTCTTGGTGCAGTACCCTGCTTGCATTCATTGGCCTTGCCATAGCACCCTGTTTGCACTCATAGGTTTAGCCCCTTTACTTAGATTCACCTAGATTGCACTCATAGGTCTTGTTCTAGCACCCCGCTAGCACTCATAGGCCTTGCTCTCGCACCCTGCTTGTATCCATCAGATTTGCCCCGTCACTCCGCTTGCCCTCACAGGTCTTGCCTCAGCACCCCTCTTGTACTCTCAGGCCTTGCCCCAGCACCCTGCTTGCATATACAGGTATTGTTGCAGCATCCCGCTTCCAGTCATAGGCATTTACCAGCACCCTGTTTCCCTCACACACATATAGAGCTTTGTCCAGTACCCTGCTTGCGCTCATAGGAATTGCCCTGGTTGTATCCACAGGATGCTTTGCATGCAATTTGCATTCCCAGGACTTGGCAACCTTTCTCTCCCATGTCTTTCTGCTCCTTGTTATCTCTGTTTTCTCAATTAGTTACTATGCCGAGGTCCTGTTGTGGGAACGCGTGGCCTCCTGTCTCACTGCTTCACTGTGGTGCGCCGTTTCAGCGCCGAGTGCTGGGATATGATGTCATATTCTGGCACTGATGCGGAGGAGTGAGACAGAGGTCTCGTGTGCCTATCTAATGCAGTCAGGGCTGTGCCAAGGCAGGTGGTGGCAGGGAGGAAATATTGGAGGGGGGAGGCTCCAAATGTTATTTTCTGAATGTGCTTTTCAAACTACAAATGCAGCTTCTCCTGTGCCTCTTGCTGCGGTGTGAGGATGCTGTAGAACTAGGAACGTGTGTTCTGCTGGTTGGGTATATTATCCCCTGTGCTGGTGGCAGGGAACACCCCTAGGAATCATTCTATTCTCTCCACAGCCTTGTTTTCTCTCCCTCCCATTACAGCTCGGGATACTGGTTGGACAGCAGCGGTGGGCTAGATGTAATTGATCTGACTTGTGGAGTTTTAAGAAAGCAGCCGACACACTTACTTACACCCTACCTCGGAGAAAAGGCACATCCCCATTCAGTTCATGGAGCGCTTGCCTTTGAACGCAAAACATTACTCGATGACAAATATCCCTGGCGTGTCTGGCTACTCTTGATTTTGAGGCGTGAAAATGTTGAGAAAATTATGTATAATGAATTCATGGTCTTATTGTTGGACATATCTGTGCAGCTGCCCCTTGGCTACCCCTCTTACTGGGGTAATTATAGTCGGGGGCTACGGAATACGATGGCGCTTTATAAAACATGAATCTATCATTTATTTTCTGGCTGCCTTGCAGAACAAACTGTGTTTATTTATTTTGAAAGCCAGTGAGGGTCATGTCCAAAAATAAAGTTATTGTGATGCCATAGCAACCATCTTGCAGACTAGTTGCTATTTTAAGTAAGATCTGTACCCAAAGAGACTAACTTATCCAGAGAATTTTAAAGGAAAAATGACATGTACTCTGAATTTCTAATTCCTATTTTTCTTACGCAGATCTCCTGGCTAGTTTTATACCAGAAAACGAGGCTTTGCTGCTAACAAATGGAAGGTACGTGGTCTCCGAAACAACTGACCGTAATGTAATAGTATATCATGGAGTCTTTTATGCCTTTTAGCAGTGCCAAGCCTAGGTAACATGTTTACATGTCTTTCACATGTCACTCACTTCCCACAGTGTCAGCTTTGCCACCAACCAGCTTACCCTCCAAACTTACCAGTGCCTTCATTGTCATCTGTGAGCCCAAACAGGTCATTAGTGACGTATTTGTCCCTCAAGCACCATTACAGTGTAAGCGTCAGTGCCATCTGGTGTTCAGACTTCAAAAACAAACCAAAAAACCAAACAAAGTGAGCGAGAGAGTCAAGGTCGTAGCTAGTAGCTTATGTATATGAAGCAAGAACAGAAAATTGTACACAGACAGAGTTAGGTCTGACTATGAGACTAAGATCCAGATCCCCCGCAGCGATGCAGGGCACCTGGATCCTCCTGTGTTATGCCCCCCCCAACTTACCGGTGCTTCTGAGTCCCCGGTGCTTAGTCCTGGCAGCGTGTAGAGCTGTCTACACGCTGCCCGGACTAAGCACCGGGGACTGAAGCACCGGTAAGTTTGGGGGAGGGAGTGTTAAATGTGGGGGCATAAGGCATTTCTGGTGGCAGAGTGCTCTGTCCAATGCCTTTTAACCACTCTGCCTCCTGAAATGCCTTATACCTCCCTATATGCCACTCTGCCCCATAATATGCCTTTTAACCCCCTAAATGCTAGAGTGGCATATAGGGGTATAAGGCAATTCTGGAGGCAGAGTGGCACATATGGGGTCCAAAGACATATCATGGGGCACAATGGCATCTAGAGGGTTAAAAGGCATATCATGTGGCACAGTGGCATATAGGGGGTATAAGGCATTTCTGGGGCAGAGTTGCAAGCCTGGGGGCAGATGTGCATAACTGGGGGGGGCAGGTTTTAAAAAAAAAAATAAAAAAAAGAAATAAAAACCAAATATTTTTCTCAATCATAGCTTTTATTAACAAACAATTGTTCACATAGTTTACATCAATTAACATTTACTGTTAAAACTTTTTTTCCTATAGGGTTGTCTTATATTCAGGTTTTTTCCTTATTTCCTAAACAAATATTCAGATTTTGGGGAGTCGTCTTATAATCAGGGTCGTCTTATAGTCGGGCAAATATGGTACTCCTTGTTTTAAATTCGGGTTCATTCAGTGTTACTTACAGCAGCAGTTCCTACTTACAGTCCCTCCCTGCAGTCACTGCCGATTGTCCCTGCCCCTTTTGTAATAGCATCCACACGACTCTAACTGTGAGTATAAAATTAATATTTGGGCTGCTGAAAGTTAGGGGAGGTGGGGGTTAATTTAGGGCCAGTTATGGTTAATGGGGTGTTTACGGTAAATTTAGGGGCAGTTATGGTTCATGGGGTGTTTAGGGTTAATTGAATGCTGAGGACTGAGGGTTAATTAAATTAATTTAATAAAGTTAACTTAAGGTGCAGTTAGAGGTAAAGGGGGGCAAAGTAAATTGAATCTAAATCCTGGGGGCAGTGAAGAGTAATCCTGTATTTATTTATAAAAGTTTTGTGTCAGTGAGAGTCTGTGAATCTATGATGGCACTATGGCATATCTGGGGGTTATAAGGCATATCTGGGGAGGACAGAGTGACGTATCTAGGGGTATAACGCAGGGCTTGACAAATTTAGGCGGCAGCTAAAAAGTTAGGAGCCAGGATTTATTTTTAAACTAACAGTTGGTCAGGAGTGATCTGATCATTGTCGGCCCACTTACTAAACTCGCAGCATTTGACCTGGAAGCACCCTGGACTTTTAGGTCAGTGCTGTTTATTGTTTTTATTTATTTTATTTTTTTTAATTATTGTTTTTGATAAATTTTTTTTAAATGCTTTCAATGCTGATGTTCCATTGGAGCACAGTATTGACTGATATTTAGTCTCCACAAGCTTGTTGGGACAAATGTTAACCCCTGTAATGGCATGAATGTGTCATACACAATTGTGGAATTGAAGGGGTTAACGCTGCACTGTTGCTCTCAAGGAGCGATCAGGGAGCAGAGGGGTGTTGTGTCAGGTTCCCACACTTGTCAAATGTAATTGCAGGTTTTTCTGCCTACAGTTTCTGCCTCCCTCCTACTGTGGGAGTGATCTCAGGGTCGGGGGCGGGCTCTGAGTCTCTGTGCTGTCTGCCCAGACTCCTGAGCAGACAGCAGCAGCAGCGCCCCTGCGATCACCACGATTTTGGCGACGTGATATAAGGCATGTGTGGGGAAGCAGTGTGTTATGTCTGAGAGTCTGCGTGGCATGTGTGGGGAGGACCGAGTGGCATGTGTGGGGAGGACCGAGTGGCATGTGTGGGGAGGACCGAGTGGCATGTGTGGGGAGGACCGAGTGGCATGTCTGGGGAGGACCGAGTGGCATGTCTGGGGAGGATGGAGTGGCATGTCTGGGGAGGATGGAGTCCTTCTCCTTCAATAAATCTGCCTGATGGAACCCTTGAGTGCCTGGAGCCTTTTTCTATTTTGATTTACTGAGGAGGATGGAGTGGCATGTCTGGGGAGTGTTGTTTTATTCTGCCGTTTGTTTTTAACAACCTGTTTATAAAATTATTTTAAGTAAATTGAAAATTTACATTAATTTTGTTATCTCATGAATTGAATAATCGAAAAGGACTAGGTAATTCATGCTATTAGAACTGCAGAGAGTTAAAAACAAATAATGTTAAAAGAATTTTCCTCCAACCACAATGATTTATTTACACTTTGACACTGAAGATTGCATCCACAGGATTTGCCCTAATATCCAGATAACTCTCAAAGACCTTGCCCCAGTACACAGATTGCACTCACAGGACATTGTAAGAAATGACGACCCTCTTACAGGGTTATTCTTTTAGGGAATGCGTGATGAATAAAGCACAAATACATAACAAAATGTATATTGATATCGCATTAGT
The DNA here is from genome assembly GCF_027358695.1 of Spea bombifrons. NCBI lineage: Eukaryota > Metazoa > Chordata > Amphibia > Anura > Pelobatidae > Spea > Spea bombifrons. The sequence continues at coordinate 27,676,409 of NC_071095.1, read as the reverse complement.
TCAATGTTACAGGTGATAAAACATATAACATACAGAAAACATTTGATGATAATACAAAACAAAAGGGATACTTCAACAAAATCTTTGGAAATGTCGCTCAGCTCACAGGCTTCTCCCAGACAGCATCTCGCGCAGCTTAATTCTGAGTCTCCTGACCCGAAACATGTCTGTTTGATGCGCTCTCTTTTCTGAGACTCCTCTGACTATTGCAGCCCCTAATGAGACATTCCAGAATTCCTTGTATCTCCCAGCAAGTGGTCCACCCGAGCCCTCTTTTCAGAGATTTCCTGTATGACTTAGTTATGGAGGAGATAGACAGTATATGCCAAAAAACACACAGGTATGTCTGAGCTCCTGTGGGGTTTCACACCTCTGTTTGTTCCAAACCGTTTGTAGTTAATTACTATGCAAAGGACCTTACATTGTAAACCTCACCTTACAGAAAGCCAAATATTTCTGAAAACATTATGCATAAAATGTAATCATTTCAGAGATTGTACTGATAGAACGTGCCCCTGCACTTAGGTTGCAGTCATAGGCCTTGCCCCAGCACCCCTTTTGTACTCTTCGGCCTTGCCCCAGCACCCCGCTTGCATTTATAGGCCTTGTCCCAGTACCCCTCTTGCACTTGTAGGCCTTGCCATAGCACCCTGCTTGCACTTATAGGCCTTGCACCAGCCCCTGATTGCATCCATAAAGCTTGACTCACAACCCTGCTTGTATATACAGGTATTGTCCTAGCATCCCACTTCCAGTCATGGGCATTTCCCAGCACCCTGTTTCCGTCACACGCATAGAGCTTGCCACAGCTACCTGCTTGCACTCAGTAGATTTGCGCCCCGGCACCCAGCTTCCACTAAGTAGATTTGCGCCCCAGCAGCAAGATTTCACTCACAGAACTTGTGCCCCAGCACCCAGGTAGCTCTCACAGAACTCGCTTTCTTTCACCCAAGTAGCATTTACAGAATTTGCGCCCCAGCACTTGGGTAGCACTCACTGGAGACACTCCCTTGCACTTGGGCACTAATCAAGTGCTACCTGGGTGCTGGGGCGCGAGTTCTGTGAGTGCTACCTTACTGTTGGGGTGCGAGTTCTGTGAGTGCTCACTGCATGCTGGTGGGCGCCAGCACCGGGGTAGCACTCGCAGAACTTGTGCCCCAGCACCTAGGTAGCACGCACCTGGGTGGCACTCGCAGAACACGGGCCTGCTTGCACTTTTAGGCCTTGCCCCAGCACCCCACTTGCATTCATAGTCCTTGTCTCAGCACCCTGCTTCAATTCATAGGCCTTTTCCAGCACCCAGTTTGCTCTCATAGTATGTGTTTATAAATTGTTCTATGAATGTAAAAGCGCTGTGGAATCGGCTGGCGGTTTATAAATAAATCGAATGTAATGTATTTGCCTCGGCATCCATACAACTGCCCCTTCACCCAGCTTGCACTCATAGGCCTTCCCCGCAGCACCCCACTAGCACTCCTAGTACTTGTCCTTTCACCCCTATTTCATTTGTAGGCCTTCCCCAGCACTCAGTTTGCACGCACATAGATCTTGGTGCAGTACCCCGCTTGCGCTCATTGGCCTTGCCTCAGCACTCTGCGTGCACTCATAGGCCTTGCCCCTTTACTCTGATTTACCCATAAAACTTGCAGAGATAGCTAGATTGCATTCGTAGGTCTTGCCCTAGCATCCTGCTTGCACTCATAGGTTTTGCCCCTTTACCCAGCTTCATCCATAACACTTGCTGAGATTTCTAGATTGCACTCCTAGGTCTATGTCCCCCCTTTGACTTATGGGCCTTGCTCAAGTACCTCACTTGCACTCATAGGCCTTGCTCTTGCACTCTGTTTTGACCTAACACCCTGCTTGCACTTATAGGCTTTGTCTCAGCACCTTGCTTCCAGTCTTAGGCCTTGCCTTAGCACTCTGCTTCCACTTATAAGGCTTGGCTCAGTACCCCGCTTCTACTTATAGGCCTTCCTCAGCACCCAGTTAGCACGCACATAGGTCTTGGTGCAGTACCCTGCTTGCATTCATTGGTCTTGCCTCAGCATCCTGCTTGTATCCATCAGATTTGCACCGTCACTCTGCTTGCACTCAGAGGTCTTGCCCCAGTACCTCTCTTCCATTCCTAGGCTTTGACCCAGCACCCCGCTTGCATATACAGGTATTGTTGCAGCATCCTGCTTCCAGTCATAGGCATTTCCCAGCACTTTGTTTCCCTCGTACATATAGAGCTTTGTCCAGTACCCCGCTTGCGCTCATAGGAATTGCCCTGGTTGTATCCACAGGATGCTTTGGATGCAATTTGCATCCCCAGCACTTGCCAACCTTTCTCTCCCATGTCTTTCTGCGCCTTATTATCTCTCCTTTCTCAATTAGTTACTATGCCGAGGTCCTGTTGTGGGAATGCGTGGCCCCCTGTCTCACGGTTCCACTGTGGTTTATGCCGTTTCAGCGCCGAGTGGTGGGATATGATGTCATATTCTGGCACTGATGCGGAGGAGTGAGACAGAGGTCTCGTGCGCCCATCTAATGCAGTCAGGGCTGTGCCAAGGCAGGTGGTGGCAGGGAGGAAATAGTGAAGGGGGGCTCCAAATTATATTTTATCAATGTGCTTTTCAAACTACAAATGCAGCTTCTCCTGTTCCTCTTGCTGCGGTGTGAGGATGCTGTAGAACTAGGAACGGGGCAGGGAACACCCCTAGGAATCATTCTATTCTCACCACAGCCTTGTTTTTTCTCCCTCCCATTAGAGCTCAGGATACCGGTTGGACAGCAGTGGTGTGCTAGATGTAATTGTTCTGACTTGTATAGTTTTAAGAAAGCAGCCGACACACTTACTTACACCCTACCTCGGAGAAAAGTCAGATTCCCATTGAGTTCGCGGAGCGCTTGCCTCTGAACGCAAAACATTACTCGATGACAAATATCCCCGGTGTGTCTGGCTACTCCTGATATAGGGCATGAAAATGTTCAGAAAATGATGCATAATTAATTCATGGTAGTATTGTTGGAAACATTTGTGCAGTTGCCCCTTGGCTACCCTTCTTCTTGGGATGATTTATTCTCATCATGTATTTTCAGGCTGTTGTCTGTGAGAGTATGCTCTGTGTACTCTTTTTTGTATGAAAGCTGTTAGATGATGCCTCAAACCTGCTTCATCCCAACATTTTTCGTGTTAGTTTTGTTTGTTTTCTTCGTTAATGTTTTTCCTACTCTGTCTTTGGGGGTTACAAAAGCTTGTGTGACCAGGGTGACTGTCCACATTATATTTATTTCTAAAGTGCTGGCTGATTGTGCAGCGCTGTTACATTCATTTGAACAATTTCTAAATCATACAATAACACGTACAATAACAAACTAGTGCAAAGGAAAAGAGGGCGCTGCTTTGAGTTGATCTGATTGAGATGATGTGTTGAAGCTGTTTGTTTTGATGGCTTTGATTAGGATGATAGTTGGGAGCACTGTAAAGGAATGCTGTATGTCTATGTGGGTTTTCAGAGAGGTTTTGAAGGTTACGTACGAGGCAGAAAGTCTGACGGAATGGGGTAGGGAATTACACAGGAGGCGAACGGTGTGTGTGAAATCCTAGATATGGGGATGTGAACAGGTAACAACAGTAGAAGAAAGCCGCAGGTCTTGAGAGGAGTGGGTAGGGGTGTATTTGGATAGGAGGATGGAGAGGTGTAAAGGTGGGGATGAGTTGTTGAGGGCTCTATAGGGTCAGATGTTTAAATATGATTGTGAAGGGTATGGGGAGCCAGTGAAGTGATTGGCATAGTGGAACAGTGTCAGAGAAGAATTAATCTAGCTGCAGAGTTGAAGATGGATTGAAGCGGTGAAAGGCGGGAGAGGGGGAGATTGTTTAGTAGGGAGTTGCAATAACGCAGGTGGGATATCACAAGGGAGCGGTTGAGTAACTTGGTGGTGCGTTATGTGAGGAAAGTGTGGATTCGGGAGATGTTTTTCAGGTGGAGGCGGCAGGATTTGGTGAGGGATTGGATATGAGGGAGAGAGCACAGTTGAGGGTGACACCAAGGCAGTGAACCCGGTGTGTTGGTTGGATAGTGGAGTTGTCAACAGTAATAGAGAAGTCGGGAGAAGTGGATAGAGCAGATGGCGGGATAACTCATGAGTTTGGTGTTAGAGCTGTGGAGCTTTAAGTAATGGGATGGCATTCATGATGCAATTCCTGATAGACAGTCAGCGAGGTGAGTTAGAAGAGAGGTGGTACTGGAAACCGAAGGAAGAAATAGGTTTTCCGAGGGAAGAAGTGTAGATGGAACTGAGCCTTGAGGAACACTGGTAGATAGCGGAAGAGGAGAAAGTTCCAGTAAATGAGATACAATAAGTACTGTTAGAAAGGAAGGATCGAAGCCATGAAAGAGCCATGTGACGGATGCGTAGAGTGTGTAGGAGAAGGGGGCGGTTGACTGGCTGCTGAGAGGTTCAAGAGAACAACCAGTGAGAAGTGGCCTTTTTATTTTAGTTGTGAGGAGGTCATTAGCAATCTTAGTCAGTGCAGTCTTTCTTTGTGGAATGCTGTGGATGGAAACCGGATTGTAGAGGGTCAAGTAGAGAGTTTGTTAGTTGATTGTAGGTGAATTGTTCCAGCAGTTTGGAAGCCAGAGGGAGGAGTGACACTGGATGGCGGTTTGATGGGGATGTGGGATTAAGGGAAGTTTTCTTGACGACGGGGAGATGATGGCGTGTTTGAATGTGGTTGGGAACCCACCAGAGGACAGTGAGAGATTACAAATGTCGGTTAGGGTTGGGTTAAGGACATTAGAGAGGGGTGGTTGCAGATTTGAAGGCGTGGGGTCGAGGGGACAGGTGGTGAGGGGGGAAGACAACAGGACCTTGGAAACCTTGAACTGGGCTGAAGCAGGCGAGGAGGGAGGTTGAGATGCCATACGACTGACGCATATGTTATCCCTTATGTCGATTTTGTTTTTGAAGTAGGTGGCAAGCTCCTGGGCATTGAAGTTTGAGGGCAAGGGAGGTGCTGTGGGTGTGGAAAGGCTGTTAAATGCGGAGAACAGATGTTTAGGGTTCTGGGAAAGAGGTGATTCGTGAAAGGGAATATGTTTGTTTAGAGAGATGGAGTGCCGATGTCTAGGAACGGAGCATGAATTTGTAGCGATGTTTTCAGGTGAAGGAGACTTTCTCCACAGGCGTTCAGCGGTACGTGAACATCTTTGAAGGAGTCGTGTGTTTGGGATGCCGTGGCTGAGGTGGACAGGATTGAGTTACAGGTGGAACCATATCTAGGGCTGAGGCTAGCGTATGTTTTATACTGAGCTGTAGCTGTGTCGGCACAGGAGGAGGATATATTTGAGAGGAGTGGCTGTAGCGTATGTGAAAGCTGTGTTGTGTTGAGGTTGCCGATGTTACGGTAGGTTTGTGGTGGTTCCTTGGGTAGGGAGGGTTGCGTGTGTATAATGTTGAGATGAAATGTAAGCAGGCTGTGATCAGATATATGGGAGTGTTGTTTGAGAACTGAGATGTGGAACAAAGGTGAGAGAACACTAGATTGATGTGATGGGTGCCACGGTGCTTTTGGGAGTTAGTCCATTGTGAGAGTCTGGGGGAGGAGGAGATTAGGGTTGCAAGATTGTTGCCAACAAATTTCATTATTGATAAGTTGAATTGATGTTTATCAATTTTAAAATGAAGTTCCCCCCCCCGAGCAAATGCTTTGAAATAGACCTGTCGTTTCATAATCTTTTTCATCCAGTGTGACTCACAGCGGTTACTACGTACTGTCACTGTGTGCAGTCACTCTGACTGTTGGTCTCTCCCCTTATTGCTCTTGGCCCTGCCCATTTCTGGTAGCGCCCACATTGCTCAGGGACTTATCTAACCGAGTATAAGATTAATATTTGGGCTGCTTAAAGTTAGGGCAGGTGGGTGTAAATTGAGGGGCTTATATGGTTAATAGGGTGTTTAGGGTTAATATCAGGGGCAGTTTGGGTTCATTTAGGGGCTGTCAGGGTTGGTGGGGTCTTTAAGTTTAATGGGGGGTATTTAGGGGTTGAGGGGCTGTTAGGGGTTAATATAATGCTGAGGACTGAGGGTTAATTTACTTTAATAAGGTAAAGTTGCAGTTAGAGGTAAAGAAAGGGGGGGGGGGTAATCTAAGGGGAATCCAAATCCTGGGGGCAGTGAAGATTAATTTTGTGTTTATTTCTAAATGTATGGTGTCTGTGAATGAGTCTGCAAATCTGTGAGGGTGCACTATGGCAGGGCTCGACAAATCCCAGGTCGCCATGGCGACTCAGAATTTTGTCCTGGCGCCTAGGTGTTTGTCAGCCTGTGATCTCGGAGGGCGCTGCTGCTGTCGTCTGCCCAGGAGTCTGGGTAGACAGCACAGCCACTCAGAGCCCGCCCCTGAGCCTGAGATCCCTCCGACGGAGTGATTCTGTAGGCTGAAAACGTGGTTCCTGGAAAACCAGCAATCGCATTTTCAGCTGCCACAGGCAGCTTCAGGAAAGGGGGTTGAGTGTTGATTGGGTCTGCACACAAGTGTGGGGACCTGACACAACATCCCCCTGCTGCCTGATCGCTCCAGGAGAGTGAAAGTGCAGCGTTAACTCTTTCAATGCCGCGATTGTGGCATTTTAGGGGTTTATTCCCGTTTTGTTCGGGGCTCTGCTGCTGGTGGTGCCAGGCAGGTTAGCAACAGCAAAAATGAGCCCCAACGAGCCTTGTGATGACTCCTGTAGGCATGGAAGGCTACAGCAGTCATCAAAGAGACTCCCCCTGCAATGGCTGGTCTATAGACCAGCAATTGCGTCCCAGCTGCCAAAGGCAGCTTCAGGGACAGGGGGAGAGGGTTCTTTGGTCTCCACACGAGTGTGGACACCAGCCCCAACACCCCCCTGCTGCTTGATTGCTCCATGAGAGCGACAGTGCAGTGTTAACCCCTTCAATGCCACAAGCTTGTGGGGACTTAATGTCAGTCAATGCTGTGCTCCAATGGAACATCAGCATTGAAAGCATTAAAAAAAAAAACCAAAAAAAATAAACCCAGCACTGACCTGAAAGTCCAGGGTTCTTCCAGGTCAAATGACATGAGTTTAGTAAGTAGGCTGATAATGATCAGATCACTCCTAACCAGGCCCGGACTGGGACAAAAAATAGGCCTGGGCATTTAAGCCTGAGCAGCCTATTTTATTTATTTATTGTTAAAGCCCACCCTTCATCCACACCTGAATTCATTAATTGTCATACGCATTCACACAATTCATCCACACATTTATTCATTCATTCTCATATGCATTCACACTACTCCTTTTCACAATATGTTCCCCCTTTTCACTATGTACCTCCTTCCCCACTTCTCAATATGTACCCCCTCTCACTATCTATCCCCTCTCCCCATTTCTCACTATCTAACCCCTATCTGCCCCTTCTCACTGCACTCACCCTACTTACCTTGTTGCCGGAGCAAGCAGCAGCTGCGACTGGGCCTGCGGCAGGGCCGGATTGATTTAGGGACTGATGGAGCTGCAGCTCCAGGCCCCTACCTTAGAATAGACCCAGTCAGGACTGGACTGACTAACTTTATTTAACATCCTCCATGTTAAATAAAGTAATTATTTTAATGGAAACTCTGTGCGGACCCGGTCGCAGTTGTGCAGGTGCCCCTTATGCCCTGTGTTAATGAGGCCGCATAGGAGCAGTCGGTCCGGTCCTGACTGGGCCTATTTTAAAGGTAGGGGCCTGGAGCTGCAGCTCCATCAGCCCCTAAGTCAACCTGGACCTGCTGCGGCCCGGCCCACCGGGCAAATGCCTGGTGTGCCCGATGGCCAGTCCGGGCCTGCTCCTAACCAACTGTTAGTGTAAACAAAAAATCCTGGCTCCTAACTTTTTTAGCTGGTGCCTAGATTCACAACAAATTTGTCAAGCCCTGCACTATGGCATATCAGCGGGGTATACGGTATAAGTTGTGTGCTTGATTTTAGCTGTAATGGCTCAGTTTTCATGATATAGGTTGTGAAAAATGTTCAAAAGTTGATGTCCCATTTCTGCCTTATACTGTTACTTTAAGGTAATTTGCCTCCCATCCCTAAAAAAAGAACTCATTTTTAGTCATCACATGATTAAAAAAGACACTTGTTTGCTGTGGCAGGTGTGAGGCCTGCAGATGCATCAAATGTGCTTCAACCCAACATTCTTTGTGTTAGTTTTGTTTTTCCCTCGAATGTTTTTCCTCCTTTGTCTTTGGGGTTCCAGGAGTGTGTGTGTGTGTGTGTGTGTCTGGGGCGAGCGTCCAAAGTATATGATATTTATTGATTTATTTTATAAAGCGCTGACTGATTCTGCAGCCCTGTTACTTTTATTAGAACAATTTATAAACACATACAATAACAAACTGGTGCAAAAGAGAAGAGGGCCCTGCTCCCGTGAGCTTAAAATCTAGTTGGCGACTGAGGGGAGGGAGACAATAGGAGAGGATGGCTTGGATGGGGATGAGTTAATTGGGTTGTGATGATGTGTAGAAGCTTTTTGTTTAGTTGATTTGATTAGAATGATGGTTGGGCGCACTGTAAAGGAACGTTATACGTTTCACTGAACAAGTGGGTTTTCAGAGAGGTTTTGAAAGTTGCGTACAAGGCAGAAAGTTGAACAGAACGGGGAAGGGAATTCCACAGGAGGGGAGTGCTGCGGGTGAAATCATGAATATGAGAGTGGGAAGAGGTTACAACAGTAGAAGATAGCTGCAGGTTGTGAGAGGAGTGAACAGGGTGGGTAGGTGTGTATTTGGATCGGAGGATAGAGATGTAAGGTGGTGTTGAGTTGTTGAGGAGCCAGTGAAGCGATTGGAATAGCGGAGCAGCGGCAGAGAAGAATTAACCTAGCTGCAGAGTTGAGGATGGATAGAAGCGGTGAAAGGCGGGAGAGGGGGAGACCGGTTAATAGGGCGTTGCAAGAATCCAGGCGGGATATCACAAGGGAGTGTTGTCTTGCCTGAGGAAAGGTTGGATTTGGAAGATGTTTTTCAGGTGGAGGCGGCAGGATGTGGTGAGGGACTGGATGTGAGGTACGAAGGAGAGAAGAGTCGAGGGTGACACTAAGGCAGTGAACCTGGTTTGTTGGTCGGATAGTGGAGTTGTCAACAGTGATGGAGATGTCAGGAAAAGCGGACAGAGCAGATGGTGAGATTAGCGTGAGTTTGGTCTTAGAGACGTTGAGCTTCGGGTAACGGGATGCCATCTATGATGCAATTCCTGTCGAGTAGTGCGTCATCTGCATATAGGCGGTACTGGAAACGGAAGGAAGAAATAGGTTTTCTGAGGGAAGAACTGTAGATGGAGGATAGCAGACGCCTTGAGGAACACCAGTATGTAGCGGTAGGGGAGAAGAGCAAGTTCCAGTAAATGAGACAGTAAAAGTACTGTAAAAAATGTAGGATTTCAGCTATGAAAGAGCCATGTCACGAATCCCACGAGCATGGAGGGTTTGTAGGAGAAGGGGGCGGTTGACCGTGTCGAAGGCTGTTGCGAGGTTGGAGAGAACAAGCAGTGAAAATTTGCCTTTTTTTTTGCAGTCTCTGTTGAATGCTGTGGATGGAAACCAGATTGTTGAGGGTGTAGCAGAGAGTTTGACAAGAGAAAGTTTGTTAGTTGATTGTAGGTTAATCCGTTTTGGAAGTTTGGAAGAGATTAAAGATGTGGGTTAGGGTTGGGGTAAGGAGACTAGGGAGGGGTGGTAGGAGATGTGAAGGTGCAGGGTCGAGGGGACAGGTGTTGAGTTGGGAGCACAACAGGACCTTGGAAACTTTGAATGGTGTAACTGGGCTGAAGCAGATGAGGATGGATTGAGGTGAGAAGGGAGGCTGAGGTACCATATCATTGACACTATGGGGGAGGATGTTATCCCCGGTGATGTCAATGTAGTTTTTGAAGTAGTTGGCAAGCTCTTGGCCAGAGAGGTTGCAGGGCAAGGGAGGTGCTGTGGGTCTGAGAAGGGTGTTAAAAGTGGAGAATCGATTGCGCCTAGAGCGGATCCACAGGGCTCTGCGCCCCAAGCTGGGAAATGGCGAGCCTCCCAGGGACATTGTTCTCAAATGCCATTATTTTACAACGAAGGAGGCTGTCCTGCGCGTAACACGGAGTGTTTCCCTGGAGCTTCATGGCATGATCCCGGTGCGGTATGCGGATATTGCCCCTTTCACCCTTCGTAAACGCCGGGCCCTGAAACCGCTCACAGATTTCTTGCGAGAGCGCCGGGTTCCCTACAGATGGGGCTTCTCCTTCAAGCTCCTTGTACAGAAGGGCGGACTGCTTCTCCAACTGCGGGAGCTTGCTGATGCTGGGCTGTTCCTGTGACGCCCGGGACTCCGGCCACCTGCTGACCTGGACCGATCTCTCCTCGAGATGGCTCCATCGCATCGATCGGATGGACGTGCCCCATGGGCTCTGGAGCCACGCCAGTTGTCACCCTGCCTGGCGGACAGTCCTGAGGCGCCCCGGCAAATGGCTTAGGCCCCGCTGGCCCATACCGCTGCTTGAATGTGCACCCTGGGGGGTCTCTTGGCCCTTGTTTGGGGCTGTCCCTGCTCTCACCGTGGAGGACAGGTAAGTGTTTACACTGTGTTTTCATGTGTTATTTTTTGCCTTCTTTATTGTTACTGACGGTTATTGGTTTAGGGGGACTCTTGTAGAACTTGTGTGTTGACGTTGGGAGCCTTCTACCTTTTTTTGTAAAGAATTTTTTTGTGTTTTTATTTTTATTTCCTGCTGTCGTTGCAATGTGCTTGTCTTCTCCGCTGCGTCCGCCATGTGAGGGGGCCCCGGTTTTGACTTTAGACGCATGCCTCACATTTATAGTGTGCTCCGGTGTGTTTTTGCTGTATACCCTTGTATTAGTACTGCTCTGGATGTTAAGAGGATGCGTTACTTTGATTGTGCCTTTGCAAGCAATTACACATCTCCCCACCATCATGAGGAAAATCTTGCTCTCTCCCTGCCCATAGTGGCTGAGGTCGTGGCTCTGCATCAAGGGACCGAGCGTCTATCTACACAACTATGGACACACTACATGCTGTATTATTACTTCATGCATACTGTGTCCTGCTCCTCATTGAGAGATAACCTCCTTCTCTGGGCGTGTCTCTCAAGGTGGGGAGCGCAGCCCCGGAGCACACCTGTGTATGCTTTACGATTTTTATATATATATATATATATATATATATTATATATATATATTTTTTTTTTCTTTTCTCCAAATACTCTACGCATTTCTAACATTGTTCTGTCCCTGTCTGCAGTGGCTGTGGTCCTAGCACTGGCTTGCGGGCCTCTGTTTACACCACTGTCTACATACTGTACTTCTATGGGCACAGTTGCGTACATGTTCTGTCCTGCCTCTCCTTGTGAGATTACATCCCTTCCTGGGCATCTGTCTTGCAGGAGGGAATGCGGTTCCAGAGCGCATCCAAGTCCACTTTCCACTTTTTAAACCTTTTATTTTTCTTCCTCCCCCATTAAAACATGCCAAATCTCCACCATAAGACACTCTCTCCCCATGGGGTTCCACAGATTGTTTGGGACTGTTCTGTGCGTGTTATAGCTGTAGTCCCTTCCTTGGGATGTTATCTTCTGTTGCTCTGATTGGGTTTGTTCTTTTGGTTATGCCTATTATAGATGTACAAGGTTCTTATTGTTTGTTGCTGGGGGAGTGTCTCTTTCACCTCCTCATCTAGGTTCCCTGGTGTTTACCTCAAAATAGACACATTTGTGTTGAGTCTATTCTCTTTGAGTTGTATTGTTCTCTTCCTGGTGGTTTTTCCCACTGGTGTTATCTCTCTTTTCATTCTCTGCTCTCCCCTCTTTCTTCTTCCCCTCTCCTCGCTTTCCGCCTCCCCCTTTATTTATTTATTCCCCCCCCCCATGCCTCTGGGTTCAGCTTCCTGACGAATGGCTTCTGTACACCATCCTGGGCTGAAGATAGTCTCCCATTATGTGAAAGGGTTGCTCTCCCTGCAGAAACGACGCATGGTGGTGAGGCATTATATTTGCTCACAAGCTGATATTGTTCTACTTCAGGAGACCCATTTCCGCCAGCGGTGTATCCCCAAGTTCTGTGATCCATGATTTCCCATACATTTTTATTCTGTGGCTCCTGATGAGCATAATGGTGTATCCATTCTCATACACAAGAGCCTTCCTTTTTGGGTTCTTGAAATGTTTTTGGACCAGGATGGCAGGTATTTCTGTGTGCACGGACTGCTTAATGACCCACCACTCACGATCGTTAACGTATATGCACCTAGCCTTCTGACATCTCTGTTATTCAATAAGCTTACATAATTGCTCTTCACGACCCCGCCGGGTGGTTTTGTTCTTGGAGGGGATTTTAATTCAGTTCTGCATCCCTACGTGGATAGGACTCTCCCGCCGGCACGGACTTGCCCGGGCTCCCTCTTTAAGCCCTTGCAGAACTTTGTCAAGTCTCCACCCCACAGATCATGACTAATCATTTTTCTCACATCCCCACACAATGTACTTCAGGGTGGACTGTTTCTTCCTTAATCAATGCCTCCTTCCCTCGCTTCTTGGATCTAAGATTCACAAGATGTCATGGTCGGACCACGCCATGGTAGAGATTTCATTGGCAGACCTTCTACCTCGGAACTTGCGACCATTCTGGTGACTCAAGGACTCCCTGCTTCTCGACCTTGACGTTCGGGGGACCATAACTCAATCCCTCACCACATATTTCACGGAGAATCTGACTCCAGAGGTTACCCTCGGTACCGCCTGGGATGCGCACAAGGCGGTCCTTTGAGGCCAATTCGTAGCCCTGAACTCGGCCAAGCGGAAGCAACATCTTTCCCAGATCGAGGACCTGGGGGCCACCTTGTCTAGACTTCAAGCGGATCACAAACGCTCAGGCGACTCTTGTCTTCTTCAGGAGATAATCTCCATCAGGGGTCTACTGAATTTATTACTCTCTTTAGATACCACCAAAGTGTTTCTTTGCACTAAACAACTGAATTTATTAGTCTCTTTAGATACCACCAAAGTGTTTCTTTGCACTAAACAACGGTTGTTTGAAAAAGCGAACAAACCGGATACTATGTTAGCACGGAAGCTACAGAACCTCATCCGCTCCCGGACTATACGTAATATAAAGACATGTTTGGGCTGCTTGACCTCTGATCCTGAAGCCATAGCAGATTGGTTTGCGGAGTACTACTCTCCTTTATACGATGGCAAGAAAACTCCCCCCTCGGTATCGCTATCTTCTGACCTGCAACGGTTTCTCTGTGACTGCAAGTTGCCTTCTCTCGCTCTCATTATGGTGGACGAGGTTTCATCCGCCCTAAAATGTTTTTAGAATTTGAAGGCCCCGGGTCCTGAGGGCTTCACCACCAAATATTACAAATCTTTTGCTGCATGCCTTCTCCCGCACCTGACTGCAATATTTAATACATTCCTCATGGGGGAGGCGTGTCCATCTCCAGACATGCAGAGGGCCAAGATTGTGATGATTCCCAAGGAGGGAAAAGGACCCTTTGCTTTGCTCCAGCTACAGACCCATCTCCCGCATTAATATAGATTTGAAACTATTTGCTAAGGTGCTTGCCCTCCGGTTAAATTGGGTCCTGCCCGCTCTGGTCCATCGTGAGCAGGTGGGCTTAGTTCCGGGTAGGGAAGCCCTGGACAATATTAGATGCTCTCTGAACCCGGTCCACTCGTGTCGGAGTACAGTAACGCCAATGATGCTTCTGTCGCTGGATGCCGAAAAGGCCTTTGACCGAGTGGACTGTGGGGGTATCTGTGGTCAGCCATGCGGGCCTTTGGCTTCTCCGGGGCCTTTCTGCGCGGGGCGAAGGCCTTGTATATGCTCCCCTCAGCCGTGGTAGACATCGGCACGTTCCGATGCAGGTCTTTTGCAATTAAGGGTGGGACCCGCCAGGGTTGTCCTCTCTTGTCGCTACTGTTTGTGTTGGCCATTGAATCCGTAGCTCAGGCCATTTGTTTGTACCCGAATATTAGGGGTTTTGTAGCTGGCGGCTGGGAATACAAACTCAGCCTGTTTGTGGAGGATGTTCTGCTGTCCTTGACGTCCCCACTCAGGTCCCTGCCTAATCTATATCACCTGCTGGGGCTGTTTGGGAAGTTTTGCGGCTATAAAATCAAATTGGACAAGTGCAAGGCCTCAAATGTTAGCCTTCCCTCCCCTACGGTGAAGCTCCTCTCCCTTAACTTTGATTTTAAGTGGCAGCCCTTCTCCCTGCGGTCTTTGGGCATTAAGATGACCCTCTTTCATCAGCAGATGTATGCGGCTAACTATCCGTAACCGATCCAGACTCTAAAATGCGATCTCTCCACTTTGTCTGTCTACGCCTTATGATATATGGGGGGAATGTATGCGGTGAAGATGACTTTATGTCTAAGCTGTTGTATCTCTTCGCTCCATATCATTGCCAATTCAATGGAAAGATATTGCTGGCCTCCAGGGGGCTATTGAGAGGTTTGTTTGGCAGGGCTGAAGGAGCAGGTTTACTAAATCTACCCTTTAAAGATCAAAGAGGGCCGGAGGGCTATCCACCCCCCTCTTTAATGAAAATTATGTTGTAGCTCAGTTGCCGATGGTTTTGTCTCTTTCTGTGCGCCCCTACCCTGCACGTTGGCTTCAGGTGGAATGGGATGTCTCCTCCGGGGCGAATTTACGATGGTTTATGTGGCACCCCACCCTGGATAAAAGCAGGGTCTCAGGCAGCCCTACCCTCATTCACTCGTTCTCTTTCTGGTCTGAAGTTTGCCGCAAGTATAGGCTCACAGAGAACAGTTCCAGGTTAACACTGCTGTTCCAGAACTGGGACTTTTTTGTGGGTCTTCAGGTTTGTCCGTTCCAGTGGTGGGTGTAGTCACAGTGGGAGATCTGCTCCTGAACTATTGACCCTACTCCTTTCAGCAACTGACGTCATTCCACAATATTCCCGCGACTGAAATTTTTCGATCACACCAAATCTCCCACTTTCTCCTTATTGTTTTTAAATGGCATCCTGACCACGTGTCTACCTTTTACAATCAGGTGGGCTGCCGCTTGCACCAAACTGGCGGCGTGATCTCCTATCTCTACAACCATATTTTGGAGGAAATATCTGTTCCTGCCTTCCTTTGAACGTCGACGGGAGACCGACTTGGATCAAATCCTCGACCCCTCTGACTGCGGGGAAGTCTATGAGAACGTTTGGAAGGTCACCGCTTGCACCCTTGTACTGGAGAACTGCTTTAAGGTGTTGTCTCGCTGGCATCTTACCCCTTTGTGACTGCATCGTATGTTCCCGACGCACTCTCCTCTCTGCTTTTGTGGCTGTGAAGAGGCAGGGACCCTGCGACACATTTGGTGGACTTGCCCCAAGCTTACGCCAATATGGTCTCATTACTTTAGTATGCTGAGTGACGTATTTGGGGAACCCCTCCAACCAGAGCTTTGCTTGGCTCTTCTCTGCAGATGCTATCATTTGGACACTCTGACTCAACCAGGCCATCGTCTCATATTGTGAATTTGTACAGCGGTTCGTCTTGTCATTGCCCAAGTGTGGAAATGGGGCACTCCTGAGATACTTGCTGTTGAAGTTAAAATATGGCATATGCTGAAGATGGAAATAATCAAGGCTTACCTGCATGACAAGTCCCATCTTTTTCCTCACACCTGGGGGCTGTGGCTGGAGAAGTTTGGGATGTCCCCTGCGGCCATTTTGTGGATCTGATGTACAGCGGATGTCTTTTGTTGGGCTAGCTGTGGCCCTGAGGATTACCTGCTGTGAATTGTCCCTTTGCCTATTTATTTTGTTGTTTTTCCTCTTTTCCTCCCCTCTCTTCTTTCCATGTCTTTCTTTTGTCTCCTGCTTTACCCCCCTCTTATTCTCTGTATTTTTTTGTCTCTATGTTTTCCAGTGATTTCATCTGGCCCTGTTTCAGGCTCACTGGTCTCGGCATACTGTGAGCTGGTCTGTGCGCCTTCATGGGTCCTCATTACTTAGGTGCCAATACTCACGCCTGTTGACATGGCGCAGTCTATTGTTTAAACTGCGGCTCTCTTGTGTATATCCCCTCCTGTAACAAGATTATTTGAGGTGCGCTGTTCCCTATACTGTGTATATATATGTTATGTCATGTGTGTTTTTGTGTTCCTCTGGAAATATTCTCTTATATTGTAAAAAAAATAAATTACTTGACCAAAACCAAAACAGCAAAAAGTGGAGAATTCATGTTATGGGAAAGAGGTGATTAATGAAATGAAATATGTTTAGAGAGATGGAGGGCTGATGTATAGGAGCGGAGCATGAATTTGTAGCGAATGAAGTTTTCACAGACTTCCTCCACAGGTGCTGAGCAGTACGTGAACAACTTTGAGGGAGATGTGTCTGCGTGGGGTGCCATGGCTGAGGTGGAGGGTTGTGTATGATTGTGTACAGTTACAGGAGGAAACATATCTAGGGCTGAGGCTAGTGTATGGTTATACTGAGCTGTAGCTGTGTCGGGACAGCAGGAGGAGTATGAGGATATATTTGAGAGTAGTGGCTGTAGCGTATGTGAAAGTTGTGGAGCGTAGAGGTTGCTGATGTTACGGTAGGTTTGTGGTGGTTTCTTGGGTAGAGAGTGTGTGTGAGGTATGTTGAGATTAAGTGTAAACTGACTGTGATCAGACAGACAGATGTGGAATAAAGTTGGGAGAACACTCAATCGATGTGATGACCGTTGCGTAGGGGAGGTAGTCTATTGTGAGAGTCCGAGGGAGGAGAGTAGGGCTGCAATCTCTAATTGATAATGACCATTGTTGGCAAGGAATTTCATTGAGTTGAGTTGATTATGAAATGAGCAAATGCTCTGATATATACCTCTTGTTTTATAATCTGGTTCATTTAGTGTGATTCACAGCAGTTACTACTTACTCTGTCCTTGCAGTCTGATTGGTCCCGGTCCTTCTTTTTTGTAGACTTGCCCGTTTCCTATAGCAACCACGTGGCTCTGGAATTCTAACATTAATATTTGGGTTGCTGAAAGTTAGGGTTGATGGAAGTTCATTTCAGGGACAATTATGTGTTAATTTAGGGAAAGTTATGGTTGACGGTGTTAGGATTAATGTAATGCTGATGATTGAGGGTTAATTTAATTATTTTAATAATGTTAACTTAGAGGTAAAGGGGGGCAAAGTAAGGGGAATCTAAGTCCTGGGGGCAGTGGAGATTAACCCAGTACTTATTTCTAAAAGTATTGTGTCAGTGTGCTGCGAAGGAGTCTGTGAATCTATGAGGGCATTGTGTTATATCTGGGGGTTCTAAGGCATATCTGGGCAGGGTGGCATGACATATCTGGGAGGCCTGGGTATGGGAAGCCTGGGCTCAAATGTGCATGGGGGGGCTGGTTGTGAAATATAAACAGGAAATGCATTTTTCCCAAGGTTTTTTTTTTTTTTTTTCTGTTTTTGGTTTTTAACAACCTGTTTATTAACCCCCTTCAATCCCCTATAGATGTACTGGGATGTCAAACAAAACGCCTATTAAGAAACTTCTATGGATGTCCCGGTACGTCCAGCCATTTGTTTGACAGCCTGGACTCCCCACTGACAGCAGAAGTTGGCTTTGCTGGCTTTCTGCCGTCCGATCTGCTGTAACAGCTTCAGGCACGAAAGCCGGAAAGCTGTTACGTTGCAAACTGCGTGATGGGTCAGTTTCAAATGGCCAATCGCGCGATCGGGCATTCCCTCGTGGTTGCGTCACTGCTGACGTAACCCGGAAGGTCATTGGAGCACAGGATATCCTCTGCAGGGGATATTCTGTCCTCTTATGAGGTGCAGATGCTGTGATATCTGTGTAGGTGTGTGAGGATCTTTAAAAAATAATTAATTCTAAAACCTTACATCCCATTGCCTGAAAATAACATGTAGCCAGTATAACCCTCCTGCCCCCGTTCCCAACCCACAAACCCGTTAAGCCATAGGCATAAAAATTTTCCTAAAAAAATGTACATTTATGTACATGTACATAGTATGCTCCCTGGTGCTGGGAAAGTCTGGAAAATCTAACTTAGGTATTTCTGAAATTAGGACACCTGAATTGATAAACTTGGAGGGGATTTCTCATCACTTTATCTAATTTTGTGAGGATTCAGAGGGAAAATGTAAAAGAAAATCAGTTATTTTCTAATTTACTCTAGTTTTGACTCAATTTCCCATTCTAACTTTTCAGCTAATTATCCAAGTATGGTATCAAAGGAAAGCTGTATCTCTCCTTGAAAAAGTAATATATAGTTTACATGGGTACACTATTCGCAGAAAAAGAGAATAATGTTTGAGGTGACATAGTGCAAAAATGGCCATATTGCTTTGGGCTTTTAGGTACCAAAACCCCCTGGGATTGAAGGGGTTAAATTATTTGAAGTAAGCAAAATATTGATATGAAATTTGTTACCCGATTAATGGAACAAATAATTGGCCAACTAATTGATTATGAAAATAATAGTTAGTTGCAGAGGTTATAAAGAAGAGGTTATTTTGTGGAAAAGAACTAGGTAATTCATGCCATTCGAACTGGAGAGAGTTAAAAACAAATAACGGTAAAACTATTTGGCCCCAACCACAATGATTTATTTACATTTTGACGCGGAAGATTGCATCCACAGGCTTTGCCTCTATACCCGGATAACTCTCAAAGACCTTGCCCCGGTACACAGATTGCACTCACCCGACTTTGTAAGAAACGACGACCCTCTTACAGGGTTATTCTTTTAGGGAATGCGTGACGAATCAAGCCTAAATACAAGCGTATCCAAAAATGTATATTGATATCGAATTAGGTCACTGTTATGGGTGATAAAACATATAACGTACAGAAAACATTTGATGATAATACAAAACAAAAGGGATACTTTAACAAATATCTGGGAAATGTCGCTCAGCTCACAGGCTTCTCCCAGAGAGCATCTTGCGCAGCTTCATTATGAGTCTTCTGACCTGAGACACGTCTGTTTGATGCGTTCTATTTTCTGAGACTCCTCTGACTAATGCAGCTCCTAAGTCCTCATCCCAGGATTCCTGGTACCTCCCAGCAAGTGGTTCACCCGAGTCCTCTTTTCTGAGATTTCCTGTATGAGCCGGTTATGGAGGAGTTAGACAGTGTATGGGCAAAAACACACAGGTATGTCTGAGCCTTTGTTCCAAACCCTTTGTAGTGCATTACTGTGGAAATACACTGTAATACATTGTAAACCAGATATTTCACCTTACAGAAAGCCAAAAACATTATGTATAAAATGTAATGTCCAATTTGAAAGGCACCTTTTATGTCTTACAATTTGGCCAGCTCAGAGATTGTACTGATAGAACTTGCCCCTGCACTGAGGTTGCACTCATAGGTGTTGCCCCAGCACCCTGCTTGCACTCCTGGGCCTTGCCCCACCACCCTGCTTGTATATACAGGTATTGTCCTAGCATCCTACTTCCAGTTCTAGGCATTTCCCAGTGACCTGTTTCCCTCACACGCATAGGCCTTGCTCCAGCACCCAGATTGCACTCATACGACTTACACCAGAACTGTACGTGCATCTATAAAATGTGCCCCTTTTTTCTTTTTACGATAGCCTGTCTGCCCTATTTTGAAAGCCAGTGAGGGTCATGTACAAAATTAAATGTTATTGTGATGCCATAGCAACCATGTTTCCAAGTAGTTGCCATTTTAAGTAAGATCTGTCCCCAAAGAGACTAACTTGTTCAGAGAATTTCAAAGGAAAAATGACACGTACTCTGAATTTCTAATAGCTATTTTTCTTACCCAGAAAAGGAGGGTCTGGGATCTCCGGCTAGTTTTTTACCAGAAGACGAGGCTTTGCTGCTAACGAACGGAAGGTACGTGGTCTCTGAAACAACTGACTGTAATGTAATAGCATATCATGGGGTCTTTTATGCCTTTTAGCAGTGCCAAGCCTAGGTAATGTGTTTAACATGTCAGTCAGTTCCAATAGTGTTGGCTTTGACACTGGCCTGCTTACTCTCCAAACTTACCAGGGCTTTCATTGTCCCCAAACTTGTCAATGCTATCTGTGACCCCAAAGAAACAGGTCATTAGCTATGTCTTTGTCCCCCAAGTGTCACTGCTATATGGAGGTGGACTTTTTTGGTCAGTTATTTTGTTTGGTTTGTTGAATGTCGTATCTAGCATCTTATGTACTGTATTTGCTCGATTATAAGACAAGGTTTTTTCCATAGCAAATGCTCTGAAAAATACCCATCGTTTTATGATCAGGGTTGTTTTATAATCTGACCTCAGATAGGTCTGATTATGAGACTAAGATCCAGATCCCCTGCAGCGATGCAGGGGACTTGGATCCTCCTGTGTTAAAAAACTTACCGGTGTTTCTGAGTCCCCCGGTGGTTAGTCTGGTCTGTGTGTGGCGCTGTACGCGATACAATTGCGTAGAGCTCTACACGCTTCCTGGACTAAGCACTGGGGACCCAGGTGCAGGGGACCTGGATCCTCCTGTGTTAAAGCCCCCCCCCCCCACTTACCGGTGCTTCAGAGTCCCTGGTGCTTAGTCTGGGCTGCATGTAGCGCCAGGGGACCTGGATCCTCCTGTGGTATGTCCCCCCCCAACTCAGAAGCACCTCCCCGTAAGTTTGGAGGAGGGAGGGGGAGTGTTAAATGGTGGGGTGTAAGGCATTTCTGCTGGCAGAGTGCTCTGTGAAATGCCTTTTAACCCCTTTAATGCCACTCTGCATCCTGAATTGCCTTTTACATGTCAAAAGGCATATCATGGGACACAGTCGATTTAGAGGGTTAAAAGGCGTATCATGGGGCACAGTGACATATATGAGGTATAAGGCATTTCTGGGGCAGAGTGGCAAGCTTGGGGGCAGATGTGCATAACTGGGGGGGCAGGTTGGAAACCAAAAAGGAAATAAACCCAAAATCTATTTCTCAATCATAGCTTTTATTAACAAACAATTGTTCACATAGTTTACATGAAGTAACATTTACTGGTCAAACTTTTTTCCTACAGGGTCGTTTTATATTCAGGCTTTTTCTTGTTTTCATAAGGTAATCAGATTTTGGGGGGTTGTGTTGTAATCAGCCTCATCTTCTAATTGAGCAAATATGTTATATGAAGCATGAACAGATAATTTTATGGATGCAGAGGTAGGGCTGCACTAACTAATTGCTAAAAATCGATAATAATTGATAATGAAAATAGTTGCCAACTGGGCAAGAGGGCAAGCTGGGTGCTGGGGCAAAGCCAATGAGTGCCACTGGATATGGATTATATCTTCAGGATTTACCCAGCACCCCATTACTCAGATTACATTCATTGGTCTTTCCCAGCGTCCGTAGCCCTTCCATCAGCATCCAGCTTGCAATCATAAGCTTTGGCCCAGCCCTCTGATTGCATTCATAAATCTTGCCCCCAGCACCCCTCTTGCACTTTTAGGCCTTGCCCTAGAACGCTGCTTGCAATTTTGGGCCCTGCCTAGCACACTGCACTGCACACCCCATCATTTGTCTAGTAACACTAGGAGACCAAACATAACAGTAGGATGTCGCTTCCCCCCTATACTTCAACCTTCCTATTGTATCTTTGTATTGAACACCTTTATACTTAGCATTATTGCAATATGGTTTGTTCCACGTTGTATGTTACCTTTGTTTTGTTCCACATCTTTCCTGTTCTTGGTATAATATCTACATGTATCTACACCCATAGGCTTAATAGAGGACTTTGATTTTCCTAAAGAAAAAGCACCGTTCCCTTATGAACGTTAACGATGCACAAACATGCCACCGGAAGGTCTGCATGATCAAGAAGTAGCCTCGTACCTGAACGATGGTCCCACCACGTAAGAAGAGACTCGCATCTTGGTAACAGCTTGCATGATGACGGATACGGAGGAGGTAATCCCGGTGTCATGATGCATGGAGGAGGGACGAATGCTGGAGCGGGGAAGGAACAGAAGATGGTGCCAACCACAAATAAAAGGAGGAAATAAAAACACTACTTCTGAGGAAGCCTAGTAGGTGAAATGTGTAGAGAGAGGACTTTTTTCCTGTATCTTTAGTTTGAAAATCTGACTGGTTGTTATTCATTTCTCTCTCTATATACATACATACATACATACATACATTTATAGAGAGAGAGAGAGAGAGAGAAGGGATTAGAACTATATAGATGGGTATTAAGTATTTATTTATTTATTTGTGCAATATTTATCTATTTCTTTGGAATCATGTACTTGTAGTTCACCTGGAAATTATATTTAGGGCTTTGTCCCAAAATAAATGTTTTATTTTTTTAACCATCTGTTGGACAGTAAATCGTAGCGGTATGTAACGAAACGCTGACGTAATTGGGGAATATCCACTAAGACCACCGCAGAACTGTGGACATACATGAGAGAGGAGTTGGCTTGGAAACACTTTGGAATGATATACACGCTGAACATGTTCTGCTAAAGAGTAAGTGCATCCATCAAGTTATGTTGTTCCTTTCTCCAGCGATACCATCCTATGTTTCTGTGGTTTGTGTTTTGTCTACATGTACAAGTGGATATTTGGACCTAGAGTGAACCCCACTTTGAAACATCACGTGTAGTTTGTGAGTGCATAAAGTAAACCTATCATTATCAGGCAGTACTGTGTTTGTTTTATACATCTGCATGACGGTTTTATGATGTCGTTTGTAATATTTTTATTATTGGTTGACAGGAGCGCACCTGGTTGGATAGTGTTTTGTGAAGTTTCAACACCTGGGGAGTGTTTTATAGTGTTTCAGCTGCGTAGCCCCCTTTTTTATTCATTCTTTCACATCCTTTCACTCTGTAGAACACTGCTACCCAGATTGCAGTCTAATGACGTAAACCAGCACTCCACTTTTACCCATAACATTTGTCCATTCGCCCAGGTTGCATTACATTTGTCCGTTTACCAGCACCCTGTTTCCCTCACACACATATAGAGCTTTGTCCAGTACCTGCTCATAGGACTTGCACCGGTTGTATCCACAGGATGCTTTGCACGCAATTTGCATCTCCAAGATTTGCCAACCTTTCTCTCCCATGTCTTTCTGCTCCTTATTATGTGTCTGTTTGTAATTCGTTAGTATGTCGAGGTCCTGTCGTGGGAATGCGTGGCCTTCTGTCTCGCTGTTGTTTCAGCGCCGAGTGGTGGGATATGATGTCATATTCTGGCATTGATGCGGAGGGGTGAGACAGAGGTGTCGTGCGCCCATCTAATGCAGTCAGGGCTGTGCCAAGGCAGGTGGTGGCAGGGAGCAAACTAGAGGGGGGAGGGTGCTTCAAATTGTATTTTATGAATGTCTTTCAATATATATATATGTTGCGTGAGGAGGAGAACACTGTTAGGAATTATTGTCATTTCTTGAGGGTTGTGTTTTGTTTCCCTCTCATTAGAGCACAGGATACTGGTTGGACAGCAGTGGTGGCTTCGATGTAATTGTTCTGATTTGTGGAGTTTCAAGAAAGCAGCCAACACAATTACTTACATCTTAATTTAGAGAAATGTTCATGGAGTGCTTGCCTCGATGAGACTATCCTTGGTGTTTCTAGCTAATTCTGATATAGGCAGAGGTGTTTGTAGGGTGGCATGTATGGCTCGTGCCTTAGGTGCCATTTGAAAGGAGAGAGAGAGAGAGAGATGTTCCTCGTTCACCCCCGAAGCCAAACCAAAAGAGACAGCGTGTAAAAGCTGCTTGCTGGTGTCTGCCGCTGAGTGCTGTAATATGTCATATTATGGTGCTAAGCAGTGGACACTGCAACAGTGATTGATGACAGAAGCCTTGTGCTTTAGTTGCTGGACCTCAAAGCGAGAGATCTACAAAGGGGGAGAGGGTAGATAGTGAGTAGGGAGAGGGGTAGCTATAAGTAAAGAGTGTGAGTGAATGAGGGAGAGCATGAGTTAATGTGGGGATGAGTTGTCTAAATGGAAGTGTGAATTAGTGAGCCACTGTAAAAGTGTTTGTGTGCTTCATAGATGTCTAATTGTGGAAGGTCAAAGATGGAACTAGCAGGAGGTTTGAGTCTTGGCTACTAAGATGGTACAGGCTGGAATTTTTTTGGGGACAAAGTTGACTTGTGCTGGGCTATTTGGTGACAAATATGGCAAATATTGGGTGTGTGTGATGTGGGTGCCGGTCAGGTTTTATAAGGGCAGTGTGGACGCCAGGGCAGGCTTTGGGCTGTGCAACCTGTGATGTAGGGGTTTTTAAATATACCTTTAATGCTGTGTTTTGATGTGACTTCCAATTGATGTATATCAGCAAAGCTGGGTTTCTGTGTTTGTTATTCTGTAAATTCATATCTGTAATGTATTTTCCATATGTAATTTATGTATATCTGCAAATACTGGGTTAATATATGTGTTATTCAGTTGATTAATACCTGCAAATACAGGATTTGTATGTCTGATTCTGTGTATTTGATTTCTACCTTCAGTGTTGCGATCACAAGTGAATTTTAATTGATGTGGGTTTGTGTGTTTATGTATATCTGCAATTTGCAGCAGGGTCTAATAGTTCTATATTTATATATGTGAGCAGCAGGGGCTATTAAATTGGTTATAGATATCTGGACAGGGGCGCAATTTCAGTGCTTGCCGTAGGTGATATTTTCAGTATTTTCTGTATATAGGGTCTGAAAATGTGCAGAAAATGATTGATTGTTAATGAATTCATTGTAGTACTGTGCAGTTGCCCCCTTGGCTGTGCATTTTACTGGGGGTAGTTATAACCTATATTTACCCTCGATGTATTTTCAGGCTGTTGTCCATGAGAGCACTCTTTTTTTCTTCTCTGTTTGAATGTTTGCAGATGCATGAAACCTGCTTCATCCCAATGTTTTTGGTTAATGGTTTTCCTACTCTGTCTTTGGGGTTCAAGATGTTTGTGCGAATGGGGTAAGCGTCCACATTATATTTATTTATATAGCGTTGGCTGATTGTGCCGCCCTGTTACATTCATTACAACAAATTGAGGATGGATTGAAGTGGTGAAAGGCGGTAGAGGGGGAGACCGGTTAGTAGGGAGTTGCAAGAATCTAGGCTGGATATCGCAAGGGAGCGGTCGAGTCACTCGGTGGTGCGTTACGTGAGGAAAGTGTGGATTCGGGAGATGTTTTTCAGGTGGAGGTGGCAAGATCTGGTGAGGGATGTGAGGGATGAGGGCGAGAGCAGAGTCGAGGGTGACACCAAGGCAGCGAACCTGGTCTGTCGGTCGGATAGCGGAGTTGTCAACACAGGAGAAGCGGACAGAGCAGATGATGGTGAGATTACCATGAGTTTGGTCTTAGAGACGTTGAGCTTTAGGTAACGGGATGCAATCCGTGATGCAATTCTTGTCGAGTAGGGTGTCATCTGCGTATAGGCGGTACTGGAAATTGAAGGAGGAAATAGGTTTTCCGAGGGAAGAAGAAGTGTAGATGGAGATTAGTAGAGGTCCAGGGACTGAGCCTTGAGGAACACTGGTAGGTAGTGGAGGAGGAGAAAGTTGCAGTAAATGAGATACTATAAGTACTGTTAGAAAGGAAGGATTGAAGTCACGAAACAGATGCCATCAGCATGGAGGGTGTGTAGGAGAAGGGGGTGGTTGACTGGCTGCTGAGAGTTCCAAGAGAACAACCAATGAGAAGTGGCCTTTTTATTTTAGCTGTGACGAGGTCATTAGCAATCTTAGTCAGTGCAGTCTTTTTTTGTGGAATGCTGTGGATGGAAACCGGAGTGCAGAGGGTCAAGTAGAGAGTTTGTTAGTTGATTGTAGGTGAATTGTTCCAGCAGTTTGGAAGCTAGAGGGAGGAGTGACACCGGATGCTGGTTTAATGGGTTACGTGGGATTAAGGGAAGGTCTCTTTACGACGGGGAGATGATGGTGTGTTTGTTTGAATGCGGTTGGGAACCCACCAGAGGACAATGAGAGATGACAAATGTTGATTAGGGTTGGGTTAAGGACATTAGAGAGGGGTGGTTGGAGATGTGAAGGTGTGGGGTCAAAGGAACAGGTGGTGAGGGGGGAAGACAACAGGACTTTGGAAACCTTGAACCGGTCTGAAGCGGGTGAGGAGGGAGGTTGAGATGCCATATGATTGACGCTATGGAGGAGGATGTTATCCCTGATGTCAATTGTGTTTTTGAAGTAGGTGGCAAGCTCCTGGACAGAGAAGTTTGAGGGCAGGGGAGGTGCTGTGGGTGTGCAAAGGCTGTTAAATGCGGAGAATAGATGTTTAGGGTCCTGGGAAAGAGGTGATTAATGACAGGGAATATGTTTGTTTACAGAGATGGAGCGCTGATTGTTTAGAGGAACGGAGCATGAATTTGTAGGGATGTTTTTAGTTGAAGGAGACTTCCTTCACAGGTGTTTAGCGGTACGTGAACATATTTTAAGGAGTTGTGTGTTTGTGATGCTGTGGCTAAGGTGGACAGTGTGGAGGATTGTGTACAGTTACAAGTGCAACTATATCTAAGACTGAGGCTAGCGTATGTTTATACTGAGCTGTAGCTGTGTCGAGACAGGAGGAGGATGTACATGCGAGAA
This sequence comes from Spea bombifrons, assembly GCF_027358695.1. Taxonomy (NCBI): domain Eukaryota; kingdom Metazoa; phylum Chordata; class Amphibia; order Anura; family Pelobatidae; genus Spea; species Spea bombifrons. Next base: position 27,649,857 of record NC_071095.1, on the reverse strand, counting down.
GTGGCTGTAGTGTATGTGCAGTCTTGACGTTGCTAATGTTATAGTAGGTTTGTGGTGGTTTCTTGGGTAGAGAAGGTGAGGGTGTGTGTGTGTTATGTTGCGGTTAAACGTAAGCAGGTTGTAATTAGACAAACAGATGGGGGAGTTGGAGAACTGAGATGTGGAACAAAGGTGAGAGAACACTAGATTGATGTGATGGGTGCCAAGGTGTCTTGGGGAGTTAATCTATTGTTTGTTTGTTATTAATGAATTTTCGATGGTCTGTAAAATACCCCTTGTTTTCTAATCTGGTTCATTTAGTGTGAATCACAGCAGTAGTTACGGTCACTGTTACGGTCGGTCCCTCCCCTTCCTATTACTAACTCTGCACATTTTCTGTAGCATCCGCACGGCTCTGGAATTCATGGAAATGCGAGTATAAGTAATGTTTGGGTTGGTGAAAGTGAGGGGAGGTCACGGTTAATGGGGGATGGTTAGGGTTGAGGGGTGATAAAGGTTAATGTAGGGGCAGATATGGTTGGTGGGTCTTTAGGGTTAATTTTGGTGTCTTTAGTGTTGAGGGGTGGTTAGGGTTACATTGAGGGTTTTGTTTGGTGTAAAGTGGGAAGTTTAGGGTTGCTTTCAGGGGTGGTTAGGGTTAGTGGGTCTGTAGGATTCATTTTAAGTGTAGTTATGGTCAATGGTGTGTTTAGGGTTAATTTAATGCTGATGAGTGAGGGTTCGTTTAATTGATTAAGTAAGCTTACTCAATTAATTTTGGGTGTAGTCTGTGATAACGTTTGGAAAGTAAGGGGAATGTCAATCTTGGTTCAGCGAAGATTCATAGCGTATGTATTTCTAAATTGGTGGTGTTGTCGGTGTGCTGTTAAAGCCCTCACAGTCAGAAACTCTTTATGTGGGGTTTAGGCTCATAAGGCATATATGTGGGGAAAGTAGAGTGGTATATGTGTGGTGATGTGATATGTTTGGGTGGTAAAACAAGTGTGTTTTGCAGGTTTATTGTATGTTTGTTTTTAGATGAAATTATTTTCTATCGTGAAAGATTGATTTGTGTTTATATGTGATTAAGTGAATATATAATTGATGAAGTATTTGTTTGGTGGAGGTGTAAAGGAGGGTGAAAGTAACATTACTCTCACACCTGCAAACAAACACACAAACTATGTTCCAATACTCCTCTCTCCTCACTGCAACATTCAATGTCTACCAACAATCACCTCCCTTCACAACCCTCCAGTCTCCAGAGTTGCTCTCTACTTGCTGTAAACATAACATCAATGTAATCTACCATCCAGCGAGCCCAACACAACACTACAATGATCACATTTCCACTAAACCTTATTGAAAGAAATGGATAAAGTTTATTGGAAATGCGATCATTGTAGCGTTGCGTTGGGCTCACTGGATGGTAGATTAGACTGATGTTATGTTTTGAGCGATTGGGGAGGAACTCTGGAGACTGGAGGGTTGCGAAGGGAGGTGATTGTTGGTAGAGATTGAATGTTGCAGCGAGGAGAGAGGAGTATTGGAACATGGTTTGTGTGTTTGTTTGCAGGTGTGGGAGTAGTGGCTGCTTAATGTGGGAGTAGCAGGAGCAGTAGTGTTTGTTTGAGAGCGTGCATCCTGGTAAAGTGAGTCGCAAGAGGAAAGCGGTAGAGTTGACATGGCTATGTTATTTAGTGTATAATAAGAGGAGTAATTTAGAGGGTGTTGCGGAAGGGGGTTGGGGTTTAGTAGAGTGGTAGATGTTTGAAGCGATAGTAGTAATGTGTGTTAGTTTGGCAGAATGTTTGATTGTAGGGTTATGGGAAATCTAGCTAAGTACATTTGAAAGCGATTTGGGAATGTCTAGCATTAGGATTGTTTTGTGGCGGTATGGCGTGTACATACCCGGGGTTGTAATTGTGTTATTATATGGGTGTTTTACTTGTTTGTTGTTTCCCTCATGTTGTTTAAGTTGGCACTTAGGGGAAGGGGGACATGGTAGGGATAGATGGATAGACAAGGTGATGGCAAAGGTGTTGTTGGTGCTGCAGGTGCTGTTTGGAGCGGTTAGGGGTGTTGTGCAGGCTGTGGTAGGGTTGCAGGGTGCCTTACTTGCTGGTTGGTTCTAGGTGTAGGGTTCCCCCTCCTGTTGTTTTCCTCCTGTTGTTTAACTCCTGTTTTAACTCCTACGACGCCACTTAGGGTGAGAGGGACATGGTATGGATGTGCCTTACTTGTTGTTGTGGGTATAGGGTCCCCCTTCTGTTGTTCTCCTCCTGTTGTTTAACTCCTGTTTTTCTCCTATCACGCCACTTAGGGTGAGAGGGACATGGTATGGATAGAGGTGGCTGCTGGGTGCCTTGCTTGTTGTTGCGGGTATAGGGTCCCCCTCCTGTTGTTTTCCTCCTGTTGTTTAACTCCTGTTTTAACTCCTATGATGCCACTTAGGGTGGGTGAGTGAGAGGGACATGGTATGGATAGAGGTGGCTGTCGGGTGCCTTACATTGTTTTGTATCACTGTAAGCAGGGATTAGCGTGAGGACCTACCGTTATTGGAGTACTTTGGCGTAGCGGTGGGCTAAGCATAGTATGGCCATAAGATGTGAGGGAATCTCCAGTAGTTATCAAGTAGTCCTAGGCTAGTTTCTGTATTTATGTGTGTCAGTCTGTGATGTACCTGTGCGGTGTACTGACCTGTCCTGTCTGTATCCCTGGTAGAGGGGTGCACTGTCTTGTTCCTTGTTGTGCCCTGTTTTATGTATATCTATGTTGTCTGGTTATGTTTTGTGCCTGGTCTCCCTGTCCCTTGCTTGTTACGTGTCTACTATAGTTCTCTGCTTAGCTTCCATACTCCCAGCCTGCAGCATCCCGCACATGAGTCCCGTGTGATGTCTCATGCCTGGTCCAGGGTGTCTGCAGGATTTGAGTTTGTTCTGGACTACATCTGCTGATATATCATGTCATTGGTGTTTGGCTGCACTTCCCTAGATACTCAACGTGTTGGTGAATGCGGTCGCCCTGCAAGCAGGCCCTGTCCAACTTCAGTACTGCACCGTAACTCTTGCAAACAATGTTTGGGCGCGCCGGGTCCTTTCTGTCATCTGTTTGGACCCAGTCCGTGACAATATCCATACCTGTATGCAAACACAATGCATTAAATACATACAAGTTAGTTGACACATGAACATAAATAATCTCATCAATCACCAAACAAACAAACATATACCTACTACACTATCAATCTGTCGTTCAAACAAACAAACAACACATTTGTATTGACCTGTGAACACAATCCTCATACATAAACTGTGTCCATTTGAAACCAATACATACAAGCACCATAATAAACAACAACACCTGAAAAGAAACCTCTCTTTTCAAATATATTACTTAACTAAATCTGCCTTGTCTGCAAAACATAACAAAGAAATAAACATTACTTGTATCATCAATCACCTCCATCAGAAGGACCAAACAAACAAGCAAAGAAATTAGTACTTTACCTCTCCAACAAACACACATTTCTTTATATGCACTACTCAAGTACTAAACAAGAAGAAAAATGAACAACAAATAAAGTACATGTTGTTATTGTTGTTATTATTGGTATTAGTTACACATTATTTAACTATATGTATTACTTATTAGCTAACTAAGTAATGGAGACGTGGAGTTTGAATGATACCTTTATTGGCTAACTGAGTAAATGTAGATTGGAAGCTTTTAAGAGCTGAGGTCTCTTGATTAGGCATGTTATACAATAATGAAAAACCTCTATGTAAGAAGTATCAGTGAAATAGCTTGGTTCCAATTGTGAAGCAGATAACATCAAAATGTCCAAGACAATGTTCTTTGATCATTTAATAGTGTTAAAATCCGAGGTGTATTGGAGTCATTAAAGTAGGTGTCAGGAGGTATTCCCAACTGTAATGGGGTCAGGTTGTGTGCATGTCTGGTTTGTTATCTACAAAGCGATAATGGGATACAAATTCCCTTTTTCGGTTGAGGCCAGCATTTAAAGAGTTAAATTATAGTATTAATTTAACCTCCATATTGTTCTCTCCCTCTGAGTTTGGAACAGTCCCATTAATACAGCCAGTCTGATGTCACTGATGCTATGTCCATTTTTCCAAAAATGTTCTCCCACTGGTGTCTCTGCTCTCTTGTTGTCGATGTGGAATCTGTGCGAATGAAACCTTTTATGCAACGGCTGGCCTGTTTCACCCACGTAGAGGGCTGTTGGACACTTTGCATACATAATAAGGTAAACCACATTAGAAGATTTGCAGGAGAAGGCACCATTGATCTTATGGCGTGTATTTGAATTTGGTATAGGCACCATGTCCACAGTGTGGATGTGTGCGCATCTTTTATATCTCCCTTGTAGACAGGGGAAAGTGCCATTTTTTGTGGACTTGTTCAGGGCACTCTTGGTTAATAGTTGTTTAAGATTGGGTGGCTATCTGAAGGAAAGTAGGGGAGGCTGTGGAAACATTTTCCTGAGTCTGTCATGGGTGTGTAGCGTTGCTTGAAGTTGTTTAGATATTTTGTGTAGAGCTTCTACCTGGGGGTGGTAAGTGACAACCAGAGGCACACGGGTTCCAGTATGATGTTCTTTGTACTTTAGTAGTTATTTTCTGGGAATGTTGGTGGCCTTCTGTATGTGGTTGTCAATTATCCTGCCATTGTAGCCCTGGTTCATAAAGTGTTCCTTTAGGTTTTGGAGCTGTTTGTTGCGATTTGCTGTATCAGAACAGATGCGGTTAACTAACTAACTTACTTTCTTACTAAGTTACTAAACTGCTATTACTACTTTAAACTGCTATTACTACTTTACCTCATTTACAATTCCATAATAATTCAAATGAAATAACCAACCATCCAGTGCTATAACCATTGGCAACATATATTGTATTTAATTTTTAAACTACAGTTGTTTTGTTTGTTACTATTATATTCTTCCTCCGTCCCTGCACCTCTCTCTCTGTCCCGCTTACAGGCCCTCAGCACCCGGATCGATAGTCTAGCCTAAACACGCTATTCAACAAACAACTGTTACTGCAGAGAATACTTGGGCAACGGAGCTTCTTTCACTCTCGTGGCTGAACGGTTCCTTCAGCAAATGAAGACACAAATCCCCACAATGCACATTTAATAAAAGGTACAATGCAGTATGGGAAATACTCGCTCAACGAGCTCTTGTCTTATTGGCCTATCGAGCTATCATCTGCCACTTAGGTGGGAGGAACAAATGACATTATTGCATTTTGGTTACCCGGAAATGAATTCCCATAATAAATAATTAATTATTACGGAGCCAATGCTGTGTCGTTTATCAATCATACGAGATAATAGATTATATATATATAGATAGACAGATAGATAGATATATCTAGGTGACAGAAAGCAGGGAATGATAATGGGAGGAGTGTTTATTTCACCTTATATATTGCAGGGTGGTTACCCTTAATAGATGTATTGTTACCAATGTAAATATTATGAATGTTTGTTGTTATTTGTGTGTTTTGGGTCCCTGGGGTGGAGCATTTGGAGAGTAGGGCGGGCCAGTGCGCCACTCTCCAGTTTATGAGCAGCTGAAGACCAGCTGGTGGGAATCGAGTCCCGAGATTATGGGATACTCTCCTAGCACTTACCTGTAACCACTAATTGATGGGAGAGGCAGTTAAGTAGCCTCCTGGTCGCAGAGCACGAGAGGGATCATTTGGCTCCCTGACAGCAAGAGTGAGAGAGCTGGCCAAACTACTGACTGCTGCAATTATTGCATACAAACTGTTATTTTGTTTGTTGGGAACGGATAAGCCGTCCAACTGTAGTTAGGTTTGAGATCCGTGTATTAGTTAGTGCTCACGAGAGCAGAGGCTTTTGTTTAGATTTGTTTATTTTCCTGTTATGCCTGTGACAAACTAAAACAGGCCCAGCCTGTTTGTTTTACCCTCCTCGTGTTTGAGCTGTCTTTGCAGCGTGAAAGACTTGTGTGTAAGTAAAGATTTCTGGACAGAGTACCAAAGTGAAGGGGTATTGTGTCACAATATATCTATGTATGTATGTATGTATGTATCTATCTCTATATACACATTATATATATGTATATAAATCTACCTATATATCGTGTAGAATCTTTCTCATATATAGAAACATATAAAGTGACGGCAGATAAGAGTCAGAAGGCCCATCCAGTCTGGCCAACCTCTGAGTACTCTCCTTTAGTAGTTGCCCTTATCCTATATCTAGCTTGGCATTATGCCTATCCCATGCTTGCTTAAATGACTTTACTGTATTAACATCTACCACTTCCAATGGGAGGCTATTTCATGCGTCCACTACCCTTTCCGTAATGTTTTTGTGATGTTACCATTAAACCTTTGCCCCTCTGGTTTATGCTTGTGTCCTCTTGTTGCGGTTTTATTTCTTGTTTTAAATAAACTTTCTTCCTTTACTTTGTTGATTCCCTTTAAATATTTAAATGTTTCTATCATGTCCCCCCTATCCCGTCTTTTTTCCAGGCTATATAGGTTAAGATCCTTTAACCTGTCCTGGTAAGGTTTATTTTGTAATCCATAAACCATTTTAGTAGCTCTTCTCTGCACTTTCTGCAACATATCTATATCCTTCTGGAGATCTGGTCTCCAGTACTGTACACAATACTCCAAGTGAGGTCTCACCAGTGATCTGTACAGCAGCATGAGCACTTCCCTCTTCCTACTGCTAATACCTCTCGCTATACAACCAAGCATTCTGCTCGCATTAGCTGCTGCTCTACTGCATTGTCTACCTACCTTTAAATCCTCAGATATAATTACCCCTAAATCCCTTTCCTCACACGTTTAGGTTAGGACAGTACCAAATAGTCTATACTCTGCCCTTGGGTTTTTATGCCCCAGGTGCTTTACTTTGCATTTATCCAAGTTAAATGCCAATTGCCACAGCTCTGACCATTTTTCCAGCTTACCTAGATCGTTTGCCATTTGGCTTCTTTCTCCAGGAACATCAACCCTGTAGCAAATTTTTGTGTCTTCGGCAAATAAACATACCTTTCCATCAACACCATCTGCAATATCACTAATGAAAATATTAAAGAGAATGGGTCCAAGTACAGATCCCTGAGGTATCCCACTGGTAACAAGACCTTGTTCTGAATATATGCCATTGACTACAACCCTCTGTTTTCTGTGTATATATATATATACACACACACACATCTATATATATATATAATGTATCAATATATATATATTATAGATATACTTTACAGATGTGTCTATATATATATATATATATATATATATATAGCTAATATTATTATTATTATTATATATATTATTGTCCTAATCACCATTTAATTAATTCCTTTTTGATATTCCCCTTTGTCTGTCTGTATTTCTTATCTTCATCTCATTTCATTCTTTATTGGTTTATATTCATATTTTTACTTTTCTTTTTCTTGGTTCCAATGCA